>NC_054476.1:124361847-125725373 GCF_017639515.1 Carcharodon carcharias
GCTAGGTAACAGATTAAAAAGCAGGACCTCAAAGGTTGTATTCTCTCGATTACTCCGTGTGCCATGTGCTAGTGAGTATAAGAACAAGAGGATAGAGAGGATGAATGGATGGCTGAAGAGATGGTGCAGGAGGGAGGGCTTTAGTTTCCAGGATGACAGGGTCTGTTTCTGGTGAAGGTGGGGCCTGTACAAGTCGGACGGGTTGTACTTGAACCGGAACGGAACCAACACCCTTGCAGGGAGGTTTGCTAGTGCTGCTGGATGGGGATGGTATACAGAGTAGAGGTACAGAAGGGGGTGATGCACAGCCAAATAAAGAAGAGAAACTAAGTCAGCCTGGAAAGCAGAGCAAATATGGACCTGTTAAGACACAAAGGAATAATGCAAGGCTGGATTGCATCTATTTTAAGACAATGAATCTTACAAGTAAGGCAGATGAATTCAAGGGAATATGATATTGTTACTAACACAGAGACATGGCTGAGGGAAGGGCAGGACTGGCAGCTCATTATTCCAGAGTATAGAATCTTCAGGTGTGACGGGGGAGAAGAGGAGGTGGCATTGCACTATTGATCAATGAGGCAATTACTGCAGTAAAGAGGGATGGTATCTTAGAAGGTTCCTCAAACAAAGCCATATGGGTAGAAGTTAAAAACAAAAAGGGGGCAATCAGTTTGCTGGGGGTGTACTGATGGCCTCCAAACAGTCAGGGGGAGATGGACGAACGATATGTCAGCAAATCTCAGAGAAGTGTAGAGATAATAGGGTAATAATAATGTGGAATTTCAACTTCCTCAATATTAATTGGGATAGTCTTAGTGTGAAAGACTTAGAGGGTTTGGAATTCTTAAAGCGCATCCAGGAGAGCCTTTTGAGCCAATATGTAGAAAGTCCTACAAGAGAAGGGGCGGTACTAGACCTAATCTTAAGGAACAAAGCCAGGCAAGTGATAGAAGTGTCAGTGAGGGAGCATTTCGGTAGTTATTTAACTACCTATTTAAGGTAGTTATGGAAAAGGACAAAGATGGACTGGAAATAAAGGTCCTCAATTGGGGGAAGGCCGACTTCAATATGATAAGACAGGATCTGGCCAAAGTGGGACAGGGAGAAGCTACTTGTAGGAAAGTCTACATCAGACCAGTGGGAGTCATTCAAAAAGGAAATAGTGAGAGTTCAGTGCCAACATGTTCCTGTATAGGTGAAGGGTATGACCAACGTCCAAGGAACCCTGGATGTCAAGGGATATAGAGGATTGGGTAAGGGAAAGAAAAGGAGGCTTTTGGCAGATATAGATGGCTGAAAACTGCAGAAGCCCAAGAAGAGTATAGAAAGTGTAGGGGGGAACTTAAGAAGGTAATTAGGAGAGCGAAGAGGGGGCATGAAAACACACTGGTGGGCAAGATATGCCCAAGGCATTTTATAAATATATTAAGAGCAAGAGGATAACCAGGGAAAGGAGAAGGCCATTAGGGACCAAAGTGGCAATCTGTGCGTGGAGCCAGAGGATGTAGGTGAGTTTTTAAATGAATACTGCTCATATGTGTTCAATATGGAGAAGGAAGATGTAGGTGTAGAAATCAGGGAGGGGGCCCGTGATATACTTGAACAAATTAGCATTGAGAGGGAGGAGGCAGTAGCAGTTTTAGCAGGCTTAAAAGTAGATAAATCCCTAGGCCCAGATGAGATGTATCCCAGGCTGCTATGTGAGGCAAGGGAGGAGATTGCAGGGGCTCTGTCACTAATTTTCAAATCCTCTCTGGCCACAGGAGAGGTGCCAGAGGACTGGAGGACAGCAAATGTGGAACCATTATTCAAGAATGGGAGTAGGGATAAACCAGGTAATTATAGGCCAGTGGGTCTAATATCAGTGGTAGGGAAACTATTGGAAAAAATTCTGAGGGACAGTATTAGTCGCCACTTGAGGCAGAGGTTAATCAGGGGTAGTCAGTATGGCTTTGTCGGGGGAGATCATGTCTAACAAATTTGAATTTTTCGATGAGGTGACTAGTTGTATAGATGAGGGTAGTGCGGTTGATGTGGTCTACATGGACTTCAGTGAGGCTTTTGACAAGGTGCCGCATGGGAGAGTGGTCAAGAAGGTAAGGCCCCATGGGATCCAGAGCAATTTGGCAAATTGGATCCAAAATTGGCTTAGTAGCAGGAGGCAGAGGGTGATGGTCGAAGGTTGTTTTTGTGATTGGAAGCCTGTGACGAGTGGTATACTGCAGGGTTCGGTGCTGGGACCCTTGCTGTTTGTAGTGTACATTAATGATTTAGACGTGAATGTAGGAGGTATGATCAGTAAGTTTGCAGATGACATGAAAATTGGTGGTGTTCTAAATACTGAGGAGGAATGCCTTAGATAACAGGACGCTATAAATGGGCTGGTAAGATGGACAGAGCAGTGGCAAATGGAATTTAACCCTGAGAAGTATGAGGTGATGCATTTTGGAGGACTAATACAGCATGGGAATACACAATGCGTAAGGATCCTAGGAAGTATAGAGGATCAGAGGGACCTTGGTGTACATGTCCATAGATCCCTGAAGGCAGCAGCACAGGTAGATAAGGTAGTTAAGAAGGCATATGGGATACTTCCTTTATTAGTCGAGGCATAGAATATAAGGGAAGGGAGGTTATGTTGGAGCTGTTTAAAATGCTAGTTAGGCCACAGCTGGAGTAAAGTGTGAAGTTCTGGTCACCACACAATAGGAAGGATGTGATTGCAGTGGAGAGGGTAAAGAGGAGATTCACCAGGATGTTGCCTGGGCTGGAGCGTTTCAGCTATGAAGAGAGACTGGCTAGGCTAGGGTCGTTTTCCTTAGAGCAGAGAAGGCTGAGGGGGAACCTGATAGTATTATACAAAGTTAGGAAGGGCATAGATAGGGTAGAGAGGAAGAAACTTTTCCCCTTAGCAGAGGTGTCAATAACCAGGGGGCATAGATTTAAAGAAAGGGGCAGGAGATTTAGAGGGGATTTGAGGAAAATTTTTTTCACCCAGAAGGTGGTTGAAACCTGGAACACACTGCCTGAGGGGATGGTAGAGGCAGGAACCCTCACAACATTTAAGAAGTATTTAGATGAGCACTTGAAACGCCATAGCATACAGGGCTACGGGCCAAGTGCTGAAAAATGGGATAAGAATAGATAGGTGCTTGATGGCCGGCATGGACATGATGGGCCAAAGGGCTTGATTCTGTGCTGTATAACTCTATGACTCTATGGGCAGAATGACATGACGGAGTGTAATATGACGTGTGTGTCCCGACATCATCGCCCTGTTGCGCGATAGTCCGTTCGGAAGGCGCGTGCCGGAGTCGGCTGCGCACCCGCCGTTAATTGATAGGCCTATTAAGGCCATTAACGAGCTAACTGACTTCAAATTTACACTGCCTGTCCAACCTAACCCTTGGCGGGCAGGCGAACAGGCCAAGTGGCCTTTACATTATTTAGGAAACCTCATTCACAAGCCGGATGAGATTTCCTAAAGCTTTTACAAATTACATTAAAACTTTCTTTGAAAAATAAAACATGTCCCATTTCATGTGACAGTCACATGAGGGGACATGTTTCATTAAATTTTTAATGTATTTATTCATTTTTTTAAAAGCACTTCAATCTCCCTGAGGCACGGAGCTGCCTCAGGGAGACTGAAGTGCTCTTTCACACACATGTGCAAAACAGCGCTGGACCTGACTCTCCCTCCTCCCCCCGGCCACACAAGTAGCACGCTACCGCATGTGATTCACGGAGGGCGGGCCTTAATAGGCCCACCTGCATGAAATCGTGGTGCAGAGCTGATCGCAGGTGGCGGTCAGCTCGGTGACTGCCCCTGCCCACTCCCACCGAGCCAGCCCAATGAATGGAAAATCCTGGCCTATGAATCTACAGGGGGTTTCCTGTTCTCTTCCCCCAGTGAGCAACTTAAGAGCTGTTTCAACACTCATAGTTCAATGGCATTAAAGAAATGCGACCCAACCACTGCCATGGCTTGGGCTTCCCACCCAGTCTTACAACCCTACCAAAAGTCCACTGAACTTAAAATCAATCTTTCTCTGAAGTAGAAAAGCACAATATACCTCAGTAGAATTTTTGAAATTTGCCCTTTAGCTTTTTTTCAAATAGTTTTGAAAAGCAACTGAACACAAACTGGTAGGTAAAGTAAAATGTTACATCATGTACCGCCGGTTGAATGTAACTGATGCATCCAGAGAAATTAGATGCAAATTATATATGCTCAGATGGCATAGTTCATATCCGTCTCAGTCTCATAAATGAGCAAAAATATCTACACCAATCCCAGGCTTTTGGAAAATGCTGAAGCCTTTCAATAAAAACATTTTTGGAAACATTAAATGGCACAAAAGGCACAGCATTGGTTTTTGTTAATCTGAAATCTTTTGTTTTTTACTTTGGTTCTTATTTTGGACATTGGTGCTCTGAAAAAGCCATAACTCCAGCGACAGGCTAGGGAAATAGCCCAGGACCCAGGTACACTGGTCAATCTGTGTGGGTATTTTCTGGCAGGTTTGTGAAGTTGAGGCTGTAGTTTTACCAGACTGGGTCTTGCTGCTTCCTCTGCCTCAATGAAATGTTCAGTGAGATAAAGTACCCAAACCTGTTGAAGGGTGTAAATGTTCCCCTTTTGGAGTGGGGTGGGGGAGTGGAGGTGGTGGTGGGGGGGGGGGGTGGCGGGGAAATTGGGGGTGGTCCAGGCCAGAATTAGGCTTGTTAATGACCCATTTTAATAAAGCCACGGATTTTTAAATTAATATCATAGGATTTGCAACATTGTATGCTGTTCAGTTTAGAACCAAAAAGGAAATTTGCTCCTGGAATGACTCCAGTCAACTATTTTTTTCTGCTGATAGATAATAGTGGATAATCCTGACAGATCAGATTTTGGGACGTGTTACCCATTATTTCAGAAAGTTATTTTGCACCAACAGAGTTACCAAGAGTTACAGCAAACAGGTTAAACAACTATACCTGGAACACCAGGCAGCAGTGTCACACAGACCGAGCTGCCAACATGTCAGCAGATGGAGCTCTGGAACCATCTCAAACCCTGTGATCTGCAGTAACATAGTGAGCTGGGCAGGAGCCTACACTCGATCTGAAATGTCAGACTGCAGCTCTCACAGCAGAGGGAGCACACTCACATTCCTATATGCACTGCCAGCATCTGAGACACCCCCAACAGGAGAACAGACCCATTTAGCTTCAAAATGTGTGATATATACTTGTGACTCAATGGTCCCAATATTTACCGGTGGCTAGAGAGGAGGGTGGTGGATTAGTGGGATCTTAGCAGCTGGGAATCCCTGAAATGCAGGTGATTTGGCAGGACCTCAGTTTCCTGGCCAGCTTGAGAGATTGACTGGCTGCCATTTGGTAAGGCCTGCATCGTTAGCTAGGGAGTGGAGAGGAGGCAGAGGTTATGGCCACTTGGTAGGGAGATCAGAAAGGCCTTGGGGAGATCGTGGATGTAAGGTCAAAAGAGAGATTGTGGATGTAAAGCCAGGGGTGAGGCCATGGATATGAGGTTGGGGTCCGAGCACAGAGCGGAGGGGGCAGAAGCAGGTTAACCTGGGTTGGGGGTGGGTCAGTCTCTGTTAAAATCAGAAATAGGTGAGTTGATGGCGTGTATCCGATTTTTGTAATTTTAATTCCCCCGCCCATTTCCTGCCCATTCCCTGCTGTGATTCATTCTAACTCAATTTGTTTAAACAACAGCAAAAAGCTGGATTGAAATACTGCCTTTAAGGTAGAACAATATTTCATAGTGCTTCACAGTAGCATAATTAAAAATTAGAAGCTGAGTTGATGAAGGAGACATTAGAAGGGGTGTTAAAAATCTTGGTCAGAGAGTGGGTTTAAGGCAAGAGCGGGAGCTGGAGAGACTGAAGAGTTTAGGGATGGAATTCCAGAGCATGGAAGATAAGGGACAGAAGGCACCCCCACCAATTGTGAAACCAAGGGAAGGGGTTTCACAAGAAGCCAGAGTCAGGGAAGGTTGAATTTGAAGGGTGGGATTGTAGTGCTGGAGAATGTTTAAATAATAGAGAGCAGTGAGACCTTGGAGGAATTTAAACATGTGCATATTCAATTTTGGGGAGCAGCAGAAGCCACTATATGTCAGTGAGGGCAAATAGACAGTGAGTGGGCCTTGGTGTAGGACAGCAGACTTTTGAATGGGCTGACGTTCTCCGAAGGCAAAGGATGGGAGTTCAACCAGTAAAGCACTTGAAGAGTTGAATGCAGAGATGAGACATTCCTACCCTATACCCATTTCCATTGATGGCCAAAATTCTATTGATCTCAGACTTGAATATACTCAACAACTATGTACCCACAGTCCTCTGAGGTAGATAATGGACAGGCAATGGGTTGGAAACTCAGTTCAAGGCCAAATACGACAGCAAAGCTGTGAGCAGTCTGGTTAAACCTCAGACAATAGCCAGGAAGGTGTTGAATCAATGAGGAGTTTGTGGCGGAGTTTGAAAACAATGGGAATTTTTTTTGTGTAAAGTTGTGAGCAAACTACTCTCACTAACCCAGGAACTTCCTGTCCCAACAGGAAAATACTGGAAACGTAATTTATTTTTAAACTCAAGGCTCTTTTGGATTAGGATGAAATTAACTATGAAATTTCAAGGAAATGTTTTTTTTTATTCACTTTTTGCGGGACGTGAGCTTCGCTGGCAGGGCCAGTATTTATTGCCCATCCCTAATTGCTCTTGAGAAGGCGGTGGTCAGCTGCCTTCTTGAACTGCTGCAGTCCATGTGGTGTAGGTACACCCACAGTGCTGTTAGGGAGGGAGTTCCAGGATTTTGACCCAGCAACAGTGCAGGAGTGGCGATATATTTCCAATTCAGGATGGTGAGTATCTTGGAGGGGAACTTCCAGGTGGTGGTGTTCCCCTGTGTCTACTGCCTTATCCTTCTAGATGGCAGTGTTTGTGGGTTCTCCAGGAATCACCATGACAGAGACATGGTTACAAGGTGACCAAGGTTGGGAAATAAATATTCCAGGTACAAAACATTTCAAAAAGACAGGTTGAATGGAAAATATGAAAAAGATTACACAAGGACATTCATGAGTAACGATCTTGGCTCAGAAAATCAGGAAGTAGAATCAGTATAGGTGGAGATTAGGACCAGGAAGGTCAGGAAATAGAGGTGGGAGTTGTTTTAGGCCCTGTAATAGTGGTTATACTATTGGACAGAGCATTCAACAAGAAATTGTTGTAGGAAGACAAGTCGGCAATTATCACACTACAAGTACATGATTATCTTTATCATTCAGAGCTTGATAAATAACAAGGCTGATTTAGGCTATGGTTTGCATCAGTGAAAATAACCAGGTGAATTGGTGTTTAACTTCACAAAGATGCAAAGCATTGGATTGTAGTATACTCGTCAGGAAGATAGATGCAGTAAGGCATCATTTTCATTGAAATTGACAATTTCTGCATTAATTTGGAAAGGTGAGCATTACTGAAGTACATCTATGGTGAATCAGGTAGAGCAGGAATCATCAACCTTTCAGAACTATTAACAGAAAACTGTATCTGATATCCAGGCTATTTCCTGTTACAGCTTATGTTCTGGGAATGTGATGGCAAAAGTCCTTGGCTGCACAGATGTCAGGTCGCTTATGTCCAGGAGCTCGGCTGATAGCACAAGAATGACACATCTTCAATTCAGCTCAGCACCAATAGCTAGAACACTCGAGTGATACACCCTGTTGGATTTCGCATCGCGTGTCTTCTTTGTTGTACATCTTTACTCTAAGGTAAACTCACTTGGCATCTCAGAGGTTTCAGAGCTGGAAATACACAGTAAGTTTGCCAGCATCTCAAATGCAAAGACGGGTCAGTGTTTCAGCTTGTCACCGTTCCACAAGGAGAAAATGGGGTAGATCTTTCCAGGACTCACTGACAAAAAGAGAGAGAGCCAGATAAAGGTCAAGAATACAGAAATGCTAATTATTGTTACAAAAAGACAGCTAACCAATTCAATAACTTTTGAACAGATGTTTTTTTAAAGCCCGAGAAGAGATTGAAAGTGCTGGAAGAAATACATGAGTCATCTCCATCACGGCACAAAAAAAATTGCAACGACAAAATTAACAATTTGTAACATGACCATGGTGGTAAAACATCCCAAGGTTCTTAACAAGAGTGTTATCAAATGATATTTGACTGCCAGACGCGTAAGGAGATATGAAGGCCGACTTGGTCAGAACAATAGGTTTCATAAGGGTCAAAAAGAAATTGGTAGATAGGCCAAGAGGTTAGGAGGCAATTCCAGAATTTAAGGCCTTGGCTAGAAAATGTGAGTAAAACAGCTTCAAAAGTGGTAACTAGTCTACTTTGGTGAGTTTGTTTTGTGTGAGAGGTAGATGCCATTGTTTGGATTTTACATTTACTATAAATACAGCCCAAGGCAGCCACAGCCTGCAAATACATTTAATACTTTGAGATCACATCTGTGTTAAATGTTATATAAAAAGGGACCTGCTTGCCCTGATCGTACAGATAGAAGGACAATCACTGGGGTAGAAACTAATATAAGTCTTACAGAAAGTACAAATGATGGAATTTATCAGTAAATGTGCCCAGAATGTCCCACACCACTCCAGATTGCACCCTCAGGGTCGCTCAGGGAGAAAATGGCACCTGTGGAACTGTACTCCAACAACAACTTTCATTTAGGTGGTGCCTTTAACACACTAAAAATGTCCCAAGGTGCTTCTGAGGACAGTTATCAGACAGAAGTTAGAAATAAAGGGGGATTTAAAGGTGAGAAAACAAAAAAAGGCAGAAATTGAGACTGTTACCAAAAACAAATGAGTGAAAACACAAACACACGGTTCACAAAACAAAATCAAAGAGAATATTTAAGAGGAGCATTGAAAACAGAAATACAGCTAAGAAAGTTCATTCTTTTTGCTATGTTTCAAAATATCCTCTTTCTTGGATGCTGCCTGCTATTTCCTGCGAATAAAAAGCAGCCACACGGAAAAGACAATACTCCAAACGTGAGACTGCTTTCAGATTCCTGGAAATTTTGTAGGTGCCTGATCCCTGCTGTTTCACTGAGAAACCTTTTCAATATTTAATATGTCAGGAGAAGCAAGCACTTGTATTTATACAGCATCTTTTACAACCCAAAGCAGTTTTACATCTCACCCAAAAGACAAAATCTCTGACAGTATAGATTTCCCTCGGCACTGTGATGGAGTGTCAGCCTAGATATTTGTGCTCAAGTCCTGGAGTGAGACTCCATCTTTCTCACTCAGAGGCAACAGTGCTGGCACAAATCCATCAATCAAAATTACTAATATTTTTATCGGTATATTAAGCTGAAAATTTTTTTTTAAGTTGCTTTCTCACAAAGGCCACTCATTTAAGAGCAGGCAACTCTATGGCCATTGCCACTTTCCTCCCACTGCATAGCATGGAGATGTCTAGAGAGTTACCTGGCAATTCTTGGGAATTCTTTCACCACATTTGGATCCAGTAGGGCTCCCAGCAGCTGAAAGCCGACACAAATTCTGTTCAGCACCTCGTAAAACCCCAAACGTTCATTCAGACAAAGGTAATCAATCACTTCTGGATCTTTCTGGGATCCATTTCCCTATCAGTGTTCTAATCTAAAATTTAAGACCCGATCTACTTTCTTCCCAGGACTCTGATCTGCCATCAGAATGACTGCTCCTTTCTCTCAAATAGTACAGGAGTGGCCACCACATTCCGCTTCACAGGCATTTGTCTCTAGCCCAAAGGATACCTCTTACCATTTTTTAAAAGGGTGGATGAGAGATCCTTGTTCCTACCCTTCCACTGCTGCTGAACCTGGCTCCTGGTATCTCAGCCCTCCTATAATTAAGAACTCGATGAAATCTACTCCATGGCTTCTGGATAATTAATGTGTTGAATTGTATTTGGAAATAATCATCGATGCTGTTGATTAACCCACTGTAATTGAGTCTATGTGATGATGTAAACCCAATTATTGGTTTCTTGTCATTAACCCAGCCTCAATTTACACTCTGGAATGCCACAAGCCTTTACGGTTAGCTCCATGGCAGATGCTTTGGGACATTTCAGAAATTTCTTTCATGGGTGATGGAACGCTTAATTAACTTGTTGTATCTCAATTACAGTTAAAGCAGCCAAGCAGAAACTGCAATCAGAATCACCTCATCATTAAAGGCAGGTTCTGACAAGTAGAGTTAGCAAGATGATTACAACTTAGCTGAAATTCCCATGTGTGTGATTTGATTAACAAAGGGATTTCTATCATTTTGCTTGATAGGCGACTTTAAGACAGAAGATAATTTTAATACTCATCAGATTCATTTATACAAGGAAAGTATTTATGGTCCATTGTTCTATGGTGTTTAACAAGTTCTGATTCATATGGTGGAATAGCATGAGAAATAGTAAAGACATATCTCCATGGTTTTTTAAAATTATTCATTCATGTAATGTGTGCTTCGCTGGCTGGGCCAACATTTATTGCCCATCCCTGGCTGCCCTTGAGAAGGTGGTGGTGAGCTGCCTTCTTGAACCATTGCAGTCCATGTGGTGTAGGTACACCCACAGTGCCTTTAGGGGAGGGAAGTCCAGGATTTTGACCCAGCGACAGGGAAGGAACGATGATATATTTCCAAGAAAGAATGGTGAGTGACTTGGAGGTGAACTTCCAGGTGATGGTGTTCCCATCTATCTGCTTGCCCTTCTAGATGGTAGTGGTTGTGGGCTTAGAAGGTGTTATCTAAGGAGTCTTGGTGAATTCCTGCAGTGCATCTTGTAGCTGGTACACACTACAGCTACTGTGCATCGGTGATGGAGGGAGTGAATGTTTGTGGATGGGGTGCCAATCAAGTGGGCTGCTTTGTCCTGGATGGTGTCAAGCTTCTTGAGTGTTGTGGGAGCTGCACTCATCCAGGCAAGTGGGGAGTATTCCATCACACTCCTGGCTTGTGCCTTGTTGATGATGGACAGGTATTGCAGAGTCAGGAGGTGAGTTACTCATTGCATGATTCCTAGCCTCTGGCCTTCTCTTGTAGCCACAGTATTTATATGGCTAACCCAGTTCAGTTTCTGGTCAATGGTAGCTCCCAGGATGTTGAGAGTGGAGGATTCAGTGATGGTAATGCCACTGAATGTCAGGGGGCAATGGTGAGGTTCTCTCTTATTGGAAATGGTCATTGCCTGGCATTTGTGTGGCGTGAATGTTACTTGCCATTTGTCAGCCCAAGCCTGGATATTGTCCAGGTCTTGCTGCATTTGGATATGGAATGCTTCAGAATCTGAGGAGTCACAAATGGTGCTGAACATTGTGCAATCATCAGCAAACATCCCCACTTCTGATCTTATGATGGAAGGAAGGTCATTGATGAAGCAGCTGAAGATGGTTGGGCCGAGGACACAAGGTGGCATTTAGTGCGAATGACTCAGATTCGCTTCATGGTCTTATCAATTCTAGCTGTAGTGCATTCGTACACTGGAATTAGAAATTCACCATTGTGATATCTATCCACATTGAATCATAGCTGTCCCGTCTCAAATTAAGATATGCTTTTGAACTGGAAAAGTGGCTTATATTGTGCTACACTGGGACCAGCCAGGTAGACTTGAATGATACTTTCCAATCCGTTTACCCATATATTCCTAAGGATTTCCTCTGCTTACCCTGCCATTGGTGCAACCACCCTGCCAATATTTGCATGGCGACCTGGTTCAGAGGGAACGAGGCATGCGCTAGAAACTGGAAAAAGCGAGTAGTTATGGTCAAGCAAAAACTGGGCATGTGGAGCAACGTCCCCTCTACATTTTGAGCAAGAACCTGGTCACCAGCTGTGAGGGACTCTCGGTGTTGCTGTACGTGGCACAGGTCTGGCTCATTCCTCACTCCTGAGCAATGGCGATCACCCAAGCCTTTTTCCCCTTCACCTGCAGGTTGAAAATGGATTGTGTTTGCAGGGACATGAAGTACAAACTCGAGATAAAGGGGGAAAAAGTGTACCTAACATCTCCCTCATCCTGATGGCCACCTTTGTGTGTGGCTTCATTGGACTGAAGCCAGCTAGTCTGGGTACTTTGATGTGTACCAGTTTTGATGTGTCAGAAAGATAGCGAGCATTTGCAATTTTTTGAATAAAGCATTCAAGAAATGGAGTGAAAAATGATACCTATCCAGCAGATACCAAGCCATATGTTGATATTGCTAATAAAATTGGTACTATGAAAGGGGTATTATTGTTAGAGATGTTGTTGATACAATGAGAATTAACATTCAGTGGGCAGTGGTGGATATAACTTTAGCATTTTTTGGGTGTGCAGAACAGAGGCAATGTGAGATCAAAAGGTTTCCGTAAGCCTCCAACTGGCTCCACAGGAACCAAAGTGAATAAAACCTCATTTTAAGATGAAAATGCTTTGCCTGGTGTTTGATTAAGTTTATGGGTTGCTTTTGCCTTAACGGAGATTAGTTTGGGAATTTGTTATAAGTTATGATAGTAATAAATTGAAGCTATGTGTATATATATTTTAACCTGTGTAAATTAATAAAATGTTTAATTTAGTTCCATGTAAAGCCTCAAAAATTGATGGCCTGATTCCTGAATTTAGAGTCGCATCTCAAGCATAACATTTAAATGTATAGGTTATAACAGTTGTTTAATGTTTCTCTCTGGGAATTTTAAATAACTGCTTTACCAACTGCATTATCATAACAGTGGCAGGAGGCTGTAGCCAAGGGCATGTGACATTATGAGATAATAAAAACCGATCTGCGGAGTGAATAATTGTAAATGAAACGGTGATGGGCATGGGGGTAATGAATAGTTGAGGTGGAAAGAAAGACGTGTTTTTATAGAGTTACTTTCATGACCTTGGGACTTTCTAAAATATTTTATAGCCAATGAGTAACAACAACAACATATAATTGTATAGCACCTTTAATGTAATGAAACATCCCAAAGTGCTTCACAGGAGCATTATAAAACAAAGTATGACACTGAGCCACATAAGGAGATATTAGGAAAGTGACCAAAAGTTTGGTCAAAGAAAGTTTTAATTAGTGTCTTAAAGGAAAGTGAGCTAGAGTCACAGAGGTCTGGGGTGCAGGGTTGTGGGGTGGGGTGGGGGGGGGTTTGTGGGAGGGGGTGGTGGAGCTACTTCCAGAACCAGGGCCTATAGGCAACTGAGGGTCTGGCCACCAGTGATGGAGCAATTAAATTTGGGGATGCACAAGAGTCCAGAATTTGAGTAGTGCAGGTAGCTCAGAGGGTTGTGAGTCTTGAAGAGGGGTGAGGCCATGGAGGGAATTGAAAACAAGGATGAGAATTTTGTTTGGCTGGAAGCCAATGTACATCAACAAGTACAAGGGTGATAGGGGAACGGGATTTCCTCTAGTTTTGGATGACTTCAAATTTATGGAGAGTAGAATGCAGAGACCAGCCAGGAGTGTGTTGGAATAGTCAAGTCAAGAGGTAATAAAGGCAAGAATGAGGGTTTCAGCAGCAGATGAGCTGAGGTAAGGGTAAAGTCAGACAATGTTGAGGAGGTGGAAATAGGTGGTCTTAGTGATGGCACGAATATGAGTTCAGAAGCTCATCACAGAATTGAATTGCGACCAGACTGGCTTAATCTCAGACCTTTGCCAGAAGGAGGGATGTAATTAGTAGCTCGGGAATGGAATTTGGAACAGGGACCAAAAACAATGGTTTTTGTCTTCCCAATATTTAGTTGGAGGAACTTTCTGCTCATCTGATACTAGATGTCTCATAATTTGGCAATAGCAGGGGAGTCAAGAGAGATGATGATGAAGTTGAACTGGGTGTCATCAACTTATATGTGAAAACTAACACTGCCTTCAGATGATATCACCAAGGGGAAGCAGGTTAATGAGAAACAGGAGGAGGACAAGGAGAGATCCTTAGGGGATACCAGAGGTAATGATCCGGGAGCAAGAAGAGATGCTATTGCCAGTGATTCTCTGGCTAAGATTAGATAGATAAGAATGGAACCAGGTGAGAGCAGTCCTATCCAACTGGGCAACAGTGGAGAGGCTTTGGATGAGGACGGTGTAATTTGAAGTGTACTAATTGTTGCATTGTAGAAAATGTGGTAGCCAATATGCACACAGCAAGCTCCCAGAAACTGGAATGTGATGATGACCAGATGATCTGTTCTTGTGATATTGATTGAAGGGTAAATATTGGTCAGGACACTGGGGAGAACTCCCCTGAACATCTTTGCAATCATAATATGGGATCTTTTAGGTTCACCTGAGAGAGCAGACAGGAACTTGGTTTCCAAAAGAGGTGGGTGGGTAATGAGTACTAGGTAACCTGTGAAGCAGACATGGGAGTGAAGAGTTTAGATGATGCATTTTATAAATGAATGGATAATTGTTTTTTAGGGATTAGGGGAGAGTTGGGGGAAAGGAATAGCTTAGAGTTGGCAATGAGGACTGGAGCATCAGTGGTTATCAGATGGGCATTGATGGTGTAGTGGGCACTGGAGAGTAGAAGCCATTTAATAGCTTCAAACCACACTGATCCGTTCAATAAATTTGCATCAGCTCTGTTCTCCCATACCCCGATTCGAACCAACATTCAAATATCTTCCTATCCATCTGCCTACTTTCCCCTGCATCTTGTACAACAATATTGATGGCCAAAGTTAAATTGATGGTTGGCAAAGTGTAGCCAAATTGGGCCAAAAGTAGTGAGTTCTACAAATATGCAAGATGCAGAATACAGTAGCACAGAAATGGCCAATACCCATAAATTATCCCAAATCATCAATTAAAACTCAAATACAATCTAGTTTTAAGAACTTTATTGTTTTAGGAAATAAAAGTGGAAGACACTGGAAATACTCAGCAGGTCAGGGAGCATCTATGGAGAGGAACAGAGTCAATGTTTCAGGTCATTGATGACCCTTCATCAGAACTTGAAGAGAAGAGTAGAACGTTTTCAAGATGGGCAGTCCTGGAAGAGAAGAGGCAGTGAATTAAACGTTAATAAAGAAGCAAAATACAGCAGTTGTTAGATATCACAAAGCAATGTCAACCTGAAATGTTAACTCTGTTTCTCTCCAAAGGTACTGCCTAACCTGTTGAGTGTTTCCAGCACTTCCTGTTTTTATTTCAAATTGCTAGCATCTGCAGCATTTTGCTTTTGCATTATTGTTTTAGGGACCTATGTAAACTGGAGAGACCTTTTCGCTGGGAAGCTCCCTCCTGCTGTCAATGAGGACTGGGATCTGAATTAGACTTAAGAATTCATCCAAATAATTTATACATGCAAAGTGAGGTTTTGCTTGCTGCATCAGACCCACATTTCCTGCTTGAAATTTAAGCCTGGGAAGAATGTGTGCTCAGAGCTAGCCTTCGGAAAACAGCAAGGATTTCATGATCTCGCAAGAGGTGCTAATGGCCCCTGTGACAGCAGAAATCAAATTCTAAGGAAATGCACAAAGACCCATTACATTTCTGAGGCAGAGTTCTGGCCAATGGAGATGATACAGTTGCGAGGACAAAGGGGCCCTGAAACCCTTGAAATGTATTAATGGATGCAACATTAACCATCTTGAGAATCCAGACCAGGAATATACACCCTTTGTCCAAAGAGGAAGAAGTGGGAGGGGGCTTATCCTTACATAACTCCAGTACATTCACACAATAAAAGAGGGATAAGGCAAAGAAAGAGTTATAGGGCAAAGGCCACAGGCAAAATAAGAATTATTGTTTCATGTGAGCCCAGAATCCAGAATCAAAAATCCAATGGCGTATTCCTTCAGAAAAGCTAGCAGGCTGAAGCTGATGCAGAGTAATCCACATTTCCAGCAGCGCTGACTTCCACAGTGGGAGAGGTGAATCAGTCTTGCAGTAGGCACTGGTACAGACGTTCCAGTAGAAACAGTGCAAATAAGGGCCAGGCAATTCATAGCTAGAGAAAACATTGTTTCTGCTGTTGCTTTATTGATGGAAGAAGGCACACTTCCTGGATTCAGCTCCTTAAGGCAATATTACAGGTTCTAGCAGCTTGGGGTGTGGGTGGGATGTCATGTGACATAACTCCTACTTTTTCCCCTTGCTTTGGACAAAGGATTTACATTCCTGGTCTGGATTCTTGAGATGGTTAATGTTGCATTCATTAATAAGTTTCAGTTGTTTCAGCATCCCTTTGCCCTCACAGAGGCATTGTCTCCATTAGCCAGAGCTCTGCCTTAGAAATGTAATGGGTACATTTCCATGGAATTTGATTTCTGCAGTCACAGGGGACATTAGCACCTCTGTTTTCTGAAGGCTAGAAATTCCTTTTGTGTGAAGCTAGTCAGGCTTCAGTCAGTGTAAAGTCTCTGCCCATTTAAAAAAATTATAAAGTAGCCAGGATGATGTAGACATATATATACAGGCTTCATCCTGCTTCTAGCGGGATTATGGAAAGTTAGGACTAAAATTGTTGCTATTGCAGGAGACTAAAATCCAAAATACACAAAGTATGGTGTGGGGCCATTCTGATGAGGCCACTTATTCAATTTTTTTCTTCAATGAGAGTATTGCATGATGTATGGAGTTAGGTCACAGATCGACCATGACCTCATTGAAGATGGAACAAGCCTGACCTCCTCCTGTTCCTATTTTTCTATGACCTGTGTCTCATACTCATGGGGGATTGAAGTCAATAATTTTGTCTTGAAATGTTTTGGGTCTAAATTAACAAGTGAAAAACATCTTGAAAAAGTTGGCCAACAATCTAAGGTGCCATTAAGTATCTGCATCACTGATCCATATATATCAGGAAAGTGCTGGGCTCCGTCCCTGGTTTTGTCTGCAAAGCTTCAAAATTGCATTGATTGTTCCCTTGGGAAGGGGAATTTCTCCCGAGTTCCTTTTCCTGGTCTCTGCTGTGTGGCTTCAGTTGAGAAATGGTTTTTGTCAGGGATAAGTGAAGCTCAGCTATGATGCCCTCTGCTGTCAGATAGCTTTGCAACACTCAGTGTGGGAATTCTCATCTGAATAATGTCAATAGGCAAAGTACTGGATCATCATTGTGTTTATTGTCCCATACAATGATCGGTCATTTAAAACAAGAGTTTTAGACTAAAACAGAATTACCTGGAAAAACTCAGCAGGTCTGGCAGCATCGGCGGAGAAGAAAAGAGTTGACGTTTCGAGTCCTCATGACCCTTCGACAGAACTTGAGTTCGAGTCCAGGAAAGAGCTGAAATATAAGCTGGTTTAAGGTGTGTGTGTGGGGGGCGGAGAGATAGAGAGACAGAGAGGTGGAGGGGGTTGGTGTGGTTGTAGCGACAAACAAGCAGTGATAGAAGCAGAATATCAAAAGATGTCAACAACAATAGTACAATAGAACACATGTGTTAAAGATAAAGTTGGTGATATTATCTAAACGAATGTGCTAATTAAGAATGGATGGTAGGGCACTCAAGGTATAGCTCTAGTGGGTTTTTTTTTTTTATTTTATATAATGGAAATAGGTGGGAAAAGGAAAATCTTTATAATTTATTGGGAAAAAAAAAGAGAAGGGGGAAACAGAAAGGGGGTGGGGATGGGGGAGGGGACTCACGACCTAAAGTTGTTGAATTCAATATTCAGTCCGGAAGGCTGTAAAGTCCCTAGTCGGAAGATGAGGTGTTGTTCCTCCAGTTTGCGTTGGGCTTCACTGGAACAATGCAGCAAGCCAAGGACAGACATGTGGGCAAGAGAGCAGGGTGGAGTGTTAAAATGGCAAGACTGTCCATTGAGGTCTTGTTCATTTAAACAGGATACAGATAACGGAGCTGCTTCACACAATAATTAAATGTTGGTGTTTTATGACACACATTGGAATTCATATGTAATGCATTGCAGGCCACTACAATTAGACAATCTATTAACCCAAGGCATTTGCTGAAACATAATTAAGATTCTCTTAAAAACCTAATCAAATAAGTTGGCTATTAATCCATAAATACAACCTAACGCTTGTTACCCAGTAACATGGATTGAAATGTAACACCAATGTTATTTAGGTAAATGTAATTTTGTGGTGGTACTCTCCATTGTCCCTGTCCTTCATATATATTGCAGTAATATCATGAATGTTGAAACATGACACTCTAATTTTATTGGCCTAACATTTATCATCCAGCATTAATCAAAGTTAATGCCTGTTTATCGGAAACCTGGGACGATATAAACAGCAGGTGGATTATTTCCCGATGAGGTCCTGCCGGGTGTGCTACTAATACTTTAAGAAGAAATATTCATATCCGTTATGGGAAACCAAATTGTAAGATCGCATTTTAGCAATGTTAATGACCCTGTTAAAATGGAAGAAAAATCATGTTAAATGTAAGCAAACAGTAAGTATAAAATTTTTGTGGTTTTCTGCTCATTAGTAGAACCAAGAGTGGGAAAAGAAAAGGTATTCCTTTTCCTAACCCTTTGTTGAAGCACAGATTTGAAAGAAAAAAGAAAGAACCTGCATTTATGTAACACCTTCCCCACCGTCAAGACATCCCAACGCACAACACAGCCAATGAGTTAATTTTGAGGAATTGTCACTGCTGGTATGTGGGGAAACACACCAACCAACTTGTACACAACTAATTGCAATGAGATAAATGATCACTTGATCCTTGAATGTTGATTGAAGGATAAATGTTGGCCAGGATGCTGAGAGAAGTTCCCTTGCTCTTTTTTGAATGGTGCCATGGGATCTTTTACATCCACTGGAAAAGGTTAAATGGGTCCTTTGTTTAACACAAAAGCAAAATGCTGCAGAAGGGGGAAATCTGAAATAAAAACAGGAAACACGAACGACCACTAGAGGGTAAAACAGCATGAGGAAGAATGGAGAAACCAGGCTCGGGACTTTAATCACAGGTGTAGAGCACAAGAGTTATGAGTGCTGAAGTCCAGGGAGAGATTATGGGTCTGAGACCAATAGAAGAAAGGTGCAATCATTGAAAAATCTCCACAACCAAGATCTTACAATATTTGGACAGACAAGGGTATCATAAGGAAAACCATAGTACCTTAATATCCTTCGAGAGAAAGCCAATAGAAACTTGGGCTTACGAGTCAGATCCTGATGAAGGAGCAGGAAGACTCGCTACAAGCTCTGCAGCCACCCAGGAGAAGAGCAGTCACACCGACACAAGGGAGAGTACAGAATATCCTCAACCTCAAAAAGGGATCAGGGCAAGATCAAGGGGATTGATCAAGGTACCTCAGAGACTAACCCTGTGAAATCAGAGAATTTGGTGGGGGAGGTGTAGGGAGATGTTAATATGATAGGGATAAAGACTTGGGAGGAGCTGTAGAGTAAAGGGTTAACATTAGAAGCATACATGATGCTGACATAATAATGATGTCAAATCACATGACTGAGAAGTAAGTGAGATTTAGAAGGAGGAGAAGCTCCAAATTCAGCTAGAGGTCCAATTGTGTAAATTCCTGCTGTAAATAAAGAGTGATGGTTTTAAGAAACTACAGACTTGAGCAGCATACTTTGGGAGAATAGACAATCCCCAAAAACCCCTGTCTAGACCCCAACTACACAACGAAGCAGAGCCCTACAGTCAAATTCTTGTACCTGAAGCCACCACTGCAAATCCTTCGCAGCAGGGAACTCAGCCATCTGAATCCAGACTGCCTGCTCCATTTAAATGTTGGTGAGATTAAGGAATCCAGTTTATTTCTCTGAGTCCCAGTTTATGAACCACAGACCTAAGTACCAACAGTCGAAAAGTGGTGGTGTGCGCTGGTGCAGCAGCCTGAAGCCTACTGATGTCACTTCTGGAGGGAGTGGTGCTAATGGATACCTCTCCCTTTCCCCTGTCCACATGCCTGCACCAGAAGGGGCTGAGATCGTTTTATGGCAATCGAGCTCTCAGAGGTCGAGAGGCCACACGGGATGACAAAGTGGTTATAAGAATGGTTGTGAGAGCTTATGTGAAAAATAAAATTGAATGAGGATAGAAATAGAAAAGGAGACGGGCTGCTGGAGGCTTAGAAGTTGGAATCACCAAGGGTGAAGAATGACCGGGTTCAGAGATGAACTGACCAGAGAATTGGACTGCCAACTTGGTGATGGAGTTTAGGTGGGGCTGGGGTGGGTGGTAAGTGAATTTAATTGAGAACCAGGAGAGATGAAATGAATAGAAGTTTTCAAGGGAGCACCAGTAGAGGCAGTTGGGGCAGAGGCCAGGGTGGGACTTGGCGATAGCCAAACCACCACCATGGCAGTTTGACCAAAGTGTTGGAATAGAACATGAAGACAGGCTGTGATCCATTGCTGAGGAGGAAGGAGATGCTAATTGAGCTTCAGGACTAATATGTGAAGTGGTGGTAGCCACAGGCATTGAGGCTCTCTGGCTGCTATCCAAGCTCAAAGATTTCTTGGAAAGTGCAAATAAGAATGCTCCACTTACTTTTCCCAGCTTCCATGGCCTTCCTGGCCTACCCCCTTCAGATCCTCTGGTACCTTCTGCTTCTTCTTAAGCACCTTTCCTAATGGCCAGCACACCTGCAGGAAAATGAGAGCGACAGACACATTAGGATCACCTTGCCTCATATTCATAGTTACTCCTTCTTGCACCGACTTCCTGACACCAATTCTCCATTTCCTCCTTGTGGAAACCCCAGGAAATGCCTGGGCAACAGAAAAGCGATAGAAACGTATTGTCATGGGTCTCCACCCTTTTTCCCTCAGCTTTGTTTCCCCGGTCCCCAGGATCAAGGCAGAGAGTAACATGATGAAAGGTCTGAATGCCTTGTTTTCACAGAAATGCACCCAAGGCTTGTCTAAAATATGGATGTAGATAAAACGTTCCTCCCAACAGTGAATCGCATTTTAAATCACTCAGTCACTACCCAACTCCTATCAGGCTATATGTACTATGGACTGAAATAATAGAAATGACAATGTTGCTGATTATTATTTAGCTACATACCATGATTACAATTATGCCTGTTATACTTTGAGGATGTACATAAGATACAATGTGATTTTTTTTTTATTCATTCATGGGATGTGGGCTTTGCTGGCTGGGCCAACATTAATGGTTCATCCCTAATTGACCTTGAGAAGATGTTGCTGAGCTGCTACTATTGAGTATTGCTAGCTTGATTTTTGTGGGAACGCAAGGGTTAAATGAGTGGAAAATAGTAACGGTCAGTTCACCAGTGCAAGCAAGCACTTAACAGAAATTTAGAATGAAATGCCCTGTGCATCTGTAAGGCAGTATAGATGCAATAAAATGACCAAGAGCCTATAAAGTCAGGTATGGATCAGTTTTTATTGCAAGCATGCCAATGGTATGAATACTTATGATTATCAAGATACTGGCAGGAAATTTTTCATTTAAGGGAATCTTGAAACCTCTTCTGTTCTCATAGGTTATCATTATGGTCAGGGGAGCAGGGACCCTTGAAACAGTGCAAAGACACACCTGGATGATGCTTACGAAACATGTGGAATATTTGGGACTTTTGTAACAGTCAAAAAAAACATTTTTAAACAGACTATAGCCATGAAGGTTCATATCATCCTTTGACCACTTACAGAGCTGACCATGCAGTGAGTAACCAATCCACAGGTTTTGAATATATGTAAAGAGGGGTACAAGAAAGGCAGATTTTTCCTTTGTTCCATGCTGTACAGCTGGAAACCAGCCAACGCGTCAGAAGTTACATCTTTTCACTTGGGCACCTGACTTGTGCTCTGGGTATGGACAGGGACTAGAAGGGACAATCTAGGTTGGGTAAGAGGAACACTTGTGGATATTCTTTAAGGAGCATGTAACCCTTTAGTCTTCTGGTTAAGTTAAAGCAGAGAGCTGGAGAGGAAATGCCAATTTTTCTGTGGGTTGAGGTAGAGAAATTGAGGGGCAAGGCTAGGAACTGTGTGGAAGATTCAGCTTTATATCCAGACAACTGAATGTGTAAACCTTTGATCTCATTGTTTAAAGTAACACAAGGAGCTGGATGATTTGTCCTGTAGTTTAAAGTGTAAAATGCGAACTGGATTGGGAGAGTTAAGTTTCTGTGGGGCATTTATAAACTGAGGACACAACTCAGAGTTCTCACAACTAGAGTGAAATCAGTTGGTAAGTTTGCAAGTTTGGATAGGTCCTGCATGCTGTTATTCACTTGTTCATCAGCAATGTGCTACTCATATTCTTGTTATTTTGAAAGATAGTGCAATAAAATTAGTTCGAGAACTTTATAATCCTATAGCTTCGCTAGTGTCTATTCAAGTCTGAAGCCTCGTAACAATGCAAATGTTACATATGTCACCTTGAAAACACAATAAAAAAACAAAAAATATACCCATGATGGCTCAATAAGTTTCTCCAAAGACCTGATGAACCATTCAGCACAGGAAGATCCCAGTTGCATTTTCTGGTGTATGCTGGGTTGATTGATGTTGGCTGGAGAGATGTTAAGCGTGATATAAGTGACCTCAGCACATCAGACACAAAGATCCAGGACTCATCCTGCTAATCACAGTCACTCCAGTGACTTCTGTTGACAGGATTTGGAAATTTTACCCAGCAAGAGTGAAGTCCCGATATCAGGATGAAATACATGTCCCGGGCCCATTCCCATGGCAGTGGGACCACGGAGGCTATTTTACCAGTGGTGGCAAATTAAGAATGGTGACCTGCCTCTCCAAGCTGCTGGAGCAATTGAGGGCCAGCAGCTCTGCAGCCTTGGCAGTGTCACCAATAGCAATAGCCACTGTTGAACCTGCAATGGGAAAGAGAAGGCACCAGGGTTCAAAATACACCCAGGCTGTGGGCGAATTTGGCCTTGAAAGCCACCCAAAAGCCCTGGAAAATTCAATCGGTGGGGGGGTTCACCAGTGAAAGAAAAGCCACCTGTCTGTGGGAGAGGCAGAATCTGTAAGGAGCTGCTCCTGCAATCACAGATCTGTTGCTCTAAAACTTGCTGCTCCTCCACAGCCAGAATCTGTGATTGGAGGAGCAGCAAGGGCATGAGGCCGGGACAGGGCAGCAGGCAAATTCTGTTTCTCAAACAGTTGCTAAAGCTGCCTCATTGAGCAGCCATTTAGGAATAAAATTGCTTCCCGCCATTACATCCCAATAAAACACTAATCGTTTCTTCGTGGTAGTTAATGACTCCTGGCAAATAAGTGAAAAACATAGAAAACCGGTTTATCATCTGGATAAAATGAATGTTATATACAAGGCATTAGAGGGTATTGAGTACTGAATATAAATTGATGGAGGTCTGGAATTGCCTATTAAAACTATATCATCTTATACATGTATGGTTCTTTTAATGTGTCAGTAAGATAGTAAATGAAGATTTGTTGATGCAACCTGGACCTTTTATCAAAACCATGAAAGTACCTTCAGAACTAATCTGATAGATAAGCACTGTTTGTTGCCAATATTATAAATCAAGATGGTTTTATGGATGTCTTGATGCTTCCTTGCACTTTTTGATGGTAGTTTGTGAGTTTAGATTTTCTGCTTTAGGTGTAGTGTAGACCACATGGATAATGGTAGGTCTTAAACAGACACAAATTGACATGACTGATGTAAGGTCATCAGTCCGAAACAGTAAGCCTTTCTTTCCCACATTTCTGCCTGACCTGCTGAATGTTCCCAGCATTTTGTTTTTATTTCAAATAGTCATCCAATTTTCTGATGTTAGGTTATTTTTTTTACTGTTTTGGGCATAGATTTGGATAGGGAGCACTTTGGTGGAGCCGG
Source organism: Carcharodon carcharias (assembly GCF_017639515.1). Classification (NCBI taxonomy): domain Eukaryota; kingdom Metazoa; phylum Chordata; class Chondrichthyes; order Lamniformes; family Lamnidae; genus Carcharodon; species Carcharodon carcharias. The sequence continues at coordinate 124,385,628 of NC_054476.1, forward strand.
CGGGGAGCGAGGTGGGGGAGGGGCGGGGTGGGGGCATGCACAGGTAGATCTTGACCTTCTTGGAATAATGGAAAATGATTGAGAACAATTCAGGAGGGGTGCAAAATGGGTCGCTGACTCAGTGTCACCCACTTTACAATATTAGACAGGATCAAGACTTACTCCAAATGGTGGGAGCTCAAAACTGCCCGGATGGGCCTGAGAGAAGCAGATTGCAATGGAGACAGGCAACTGAAAGCACAAGTGAACAGATCAGAAACAGGCCAGTCCACCGTTACAATGGGCAGAATTTTGAATTCGGCGGGCAGGTGCGATTGGCAGGCCCAGGAGCAGCTGGGAAAGGTGCCACTGCCCGCGATTGGCCCCTGACTGAGATTTCATGCCGAATGTGAACAGTGGCTCCCCAATAGTCGGGAAAGGGTGGGCAGGGGAGGGGCCTGTTGGCCACTGGGTCCAATGGCGGCCAGGCAGCCAGTTTAAAACCGGCACAGTTAGGCCTGGAAGGCTGCCAGCGACAAAGGCATCTTTGGCGTTGTCAATAGGAGATTATAAATTATGGATTAAAATGCAGCTGCAGATGCCAGAGGGAAGGGCAGGTCAGGTGAGCACTCGGCCTCCCCAGTTTTCTGATGAGTGTCTCATGATCTTCCTGGAGGAGATGGCTGCCAAGGGGGACACCCTTGTCCCCAAGGTTGGAAGGAGGAGGCCACCGCACCTGACAAAAAGAGCTTTAGAGGAGGTGACTGTGCTGGTCAGCAACCATGATGTGGTGCGGTGCATCTGGGTCCAAGGCCGCAAGAGATTTATGACCTGCTCTGCTCAGGAAGGGTGAGTACCGTGTTGGCATGGATCAGTGTGTTGAAGTGTTAAGGGCTGGTCGACCCCTACAGAGTTCAGGGGTGTTAGAGTCTGAGTGCCAATTGTCAATGACGCCAGAGCTGGCCAGGGGGGTGAGCCCTGTCTGCTTGGACTGAGTACCTTGCAGATTGAGGGCCACGACTCAGATGTGTCCTGCAAGGTGTTCCTCAGGTGGGGTTAGCCAGGCTGCAATGGCGCTGCAGGTAGAGAGTGGACTAATCAATGCTCCTCTGTCCTTTCAGGAGAAGATGACCCATAACAACATTGAAAGGTCACAGACCCGCGGAGGCCCCCAAACTTCCTAATCGTAACCAGATATGAGCAGGTTGCCTTGGAGCTGGAGAGGCACCGCACACCTTGGTCAACCAGTCGCGGAGAGACTACGGTGTCAGACGAAGGTAAGAGTGCAGTGCACAGAGGTGAGAGTTCGGGTGGTGCAAACATTATTGTGTAGTCTCTTCATTGATGGGAGCCTCAAAACTGGATTCCTCATCAATCATTGAAAGACAATGGCACCATGATGCAGAACTCCATTGTCTCACCAGGGTGTCTGGCATGCACAGTGACAGTGTGATGTCTTAAACTAATGACATGTCCTTGTTCTTCCTTAAATTTGCCACCAAGCAGCCAATCGCAGGACCCCGAAGACCCACCCCTGATGCCAGAGGACAGCCAGGCTCCACATGCACCTGTGTCACACCCGGTCTCTGAACCAGGCACCAGTGCAGAGACCAGCACCTCGGTGGGCGTTAGATCTTCAGCTAGAATGTCGGTGCACAGCAGTGAGGGCACTTCACACTCTCCTGAGGTGCAGGCAGAGGCAGAGAGTGCCCAGGGCACCGGCAATTGAACGACTGCTGGAGACCAAGACAACGTTGATTCGAAGGCAGATGGTAAGCATCTGGAGTTGTCCATCAGGCAGCAGATGCTGGATGTCCATTGGGGTATGTGGGAGGATCTGGTGGAGAGCCATTAGGGTATGCAAGCCATGGCCTCCGTTATGGAGGGGTCCATGCGGAGCATGAGCACTGCAGTGACCCTCATGACTGAGTGCACTGCCTCCTTCACTGAGAAAGTGGCGACTCTTATGGAGAAGCAGCTGCAAGAAAAGAATTAGGGGTTCCTGGGATTGTTCTTATACCTGCAAGCCCTCAAAAAGGCAATGACCTCAGGTTGTCAGTGTCCGTGTGGGAAATGAATGAGGCACCCAGTACCCCAGCTAGGTGCCCATCTATCAATGATGTGCAGGAAGGTCCAGAGCGACCTCTTGTTGGCACACGAGCTGCCTGTTCTCTCTGCGTACTCCTCTCAGGGCGACCTGGATGATGGCAGCTCCTCCATCCCTCTGTCATTGACCGTCACATCTGATGAGGCTGTGGTGACTGGGGAGATGCCAGCAGTGGCACTGGCCACTTCCACCCAGGCAGGGCCAGCACAGGCTCCACTGGCCAGAGGATGACCACCAAGGTCATCGAAGCCAACAAGGCAGCAGAGTCAGCAGGCTGTCTTCAATGCTGGTGCCAGTGAGGCGGGAGAACCAAGACGTAGCACTCACAAATGTAAGTTTAAGGCAACATGAGCTCAAGAGGGGCTGGTCATGGGTGATCCTCTGTTGTGCAATGTTTTGTTTGTGTCCACTGGTCTGGGGTGAACACCAGAGAAGGTTCTGTTAGTGTGTTTTGACAGTCAACATGAGATAAATGTTGTAATAGTTGTAATGGCCCGGGTATGCTGCAACCTTTTTTATTTAATGTGGTGTAGGGTATGCCAATATATAATGCTGGATGTGAGTGGCTCGAAACTTTATTGCACAGGCATTGACTGGACTTTTGGGTCAAAAGAAAGGGTCATTTAAGACATCCGGGATGGAGGCGGCAGCCCTGGCATGAGGTGGGAGTGGGTTATTTGGCAGCCTAGCTTAAGGAGAGTTGGATCAAGGTATCCCTGGGTATCCCTGCCTCCCTGGAGGTTACAGAGGTTTGACTCCATGCTATCAGCGTTCTCCTCACCGTGCTCCTCTTCTGACTCACTACCGATTCATCCTCTGTGGTCTGTGCAGCTGCGTCAAGATCCTCTTCCTCCAGTGGGTCCCCCATTGCCAATGCCAGATTGTAAAGAGTGGAGCATGCAACCATTATCAGTGACACCCACTCTGCTGGGTATTGGAATGCTCACCTTGACGGTCCAGGCATCAGAAGCGAATCATCAGAGACCTATGGTCCTCCCTACCTCCACCTTTGTGGAGGCATGACTCCTATTATAACGCTGCTCTGCCTCTGTTCTAGGGTGGTGGAGAGTCGTCATAAGCCGCCTTTTCAAGGGATAGCCCTTGTCACCCAGCAGCCATCCATCTAGTCGGGCTGGAGCACTGAAGAGCCTCAGCACCTGGGAGTGTCTCAGGATGTAAGCATCATGGGAGCTGTCTGGGTACCTTGCACAAACTTGCACAATCTGCATTCTGTGATCACACACTATCTGGACCTTCATGGAGTGGAAACCCTTCCTGTTGACGAAGGCACCCGGCTGACCTACTGGCGCCTTGATGGCCACAAGTATGCAGTCGACTGCATCCTGGGTGTGGGGGAACCCAGCAATAGCTACAAGCCCTCTGGCTCACTCAGCCTGGCTGGCTTTGTCCGTACGGAAATGAATAAATGTCATTACCCACCTGAACAGAGTGTCTGTCACCAGCTTGACATAACTGTGGACAGCTGATTGGGACACCCCTCAAAGACCCCCCAATGTCCCCTTGAAAGAGCCGGAGGCATAGAAGTTGAGGGCCACTGTGGTCTTCAGAGCTACTGGCATGGGGTGTCCAGTCACACAGTTGGACCTGATCTCAGACCAGTCATATGAAAAATGGAGTTCACTGTCTCTCTTGAGAGGCTGAGCCTCCTTTGGCATTGCACTGTGGACATATTAAGGTAGCTGCATCGCCGCCTGTAAACCTTGGCAGCAGGATAGTGGCATCCTCTGCGGCCCCTAATGCCTTAGACTGGTGGCTGGCCCTGTGCCCCCTGTGCCTGCGCCTCTCCTCTAACAGGTTGCACCCCTGGAAGCTGCATTGGGACACCTGGCCTCCTCTCTCTTCTGCCCCTCTCTTCCTCCTCAGAGGAGGTGCTGCCAGCGGGGACCACAATCCTCATTATACCAATAGACCATAAGATGTAGCAGCAGAAGTAGGCCATTCGGCCCATTGAGTCTGCTCCACCATTCAATGAGATCATGGCTGATGTGATAATCCTCAACTCCACTTTCCTCCCTTTCCCCCATAACCCTTGATTCCCTTTCTGATTAAAAATCTGTCTATCTCTGCCTTGAATATACTTAATGACCCAGCCTCTACAGTCCTCTGTGGTAAAGAATTCCACAGATTGACTTCTGAGAGAAGAAATTCCTCCTCATTTCCCCTTACTCTGAGATTATGCCCTTTGGCCCTAGACTATCTCTGAAGGGGAAACAACCTCTCAGCATCTACCCTGTCAAGCCCCCTAAGAATATTATATGTTTCAATAAGGTCGCCTTTCATTCTTCTAAACTCAAATGAGTACAGGCCTAATCTACTCAACCTCTCCTCAGAAGAAAATCCCTCCAAACCTGGGATCAACCCAGTGAACCTTCTCTGGACAATCTCTAATGCCAGTATAACTTTCCCAGATAAGGGGACCAAAACTGTGCATTGTATTCTAGGTGTGGTCTAATTAGTGCCTTGTGTAGTTTTAGCAAGACTTCCCTATTTTTATACTTCATTCCCTTTGAAATGAAGGCCGACATTCCATTTGCCTTCCCTATTACCTGTTGAACTTGTATGTTAGCTTTTTGGGATTCATACACAAGCACTCCCAAATCCCTCAGTCTCTCTGATACCTGGAAGGTCTGAATCCTCCGGGGACTTTGGAGACACTAAGGAGTCTTGAAATGAAGCCTGGAAATGCTAACAATAAAGCCTAAACAGAGATGAAGCTGCCATATAGCAGTAAGTCACCAGCAGCAAACTATCCACCAAACTTCTCACTACTCACACTGGCAATGCTGCTGACCCTTTTTATCCCATCCATGGATGAAATTTTTGAAATTATTGGCTGGTTGCCTGCCCGTTTTGCCCGTGTGACAAGTGCAAAATTGCACGGGCAATGAAAAATCAGTGTCAATTGGTTTTTAATGGCCTTAACTGGCCTCTTAGTTAATGGCGGGTATGCCTCTGAAATATTGCGTGAGTGCACGATGACGTCAGGGCACTTGCCCGGTGTTATCATGCACTATTTTATTCTCCAGTGGGTCGGACGTGCGCCCGCCCTCTCAGTGAAAAGTTCTGCCCACTAAGTCCATCTCTGACTCACTCTGACAGGAACAAGCCCTTTCACAGATCCTTTGATTGGCTCTTATAAGAGCTTTTGGATTATTACATTTACTTGATGCTCATTTCGTGCTGGACTAGCTGTGCTTGCAGTAAGAGAGGAGGCTTTACCTCCTTTGGGACCTGGACTGGAACTCTTTCTCTCACTCTGACTCCCAATCACCCTATTAGGGTAAGGATTTACAGGCCTCTGCACCGACCCCCCACCTCTATCTAAACTCGTCTCCCAGTCCTGGCTCCCGAGTCCTGACTGAGGAGATTGACAGTGGGAGGGGTGCAACAGCTTTGCAAAGGGACCCAAGCACCAGAAACCCATCAGCATTGTGTACCTACAGCAACTTTATGCCCCAAGAGAACACACACTTCCAATAAATGTAGCTAGCATCTTCAGTTTTAATAATGGTTGGAGCCAAAGTGAGTCACTTTTAAAATAAATCCCCATTCTTTTATTGATGCCTTTCCAACAGGAAAAATGCACAGGAACAAAACACTACACCACACACGAAATCAATTATTTTATTCTTATTTATTATATTTAAATTATACAGCAGGCACAGCCCTCTTGATACCTTAGATCAATCTTTGTAATGGTAGATCTTACTAACCTAATGTTACGATCCCCAGCTGAGGTTACCCCTGGACAAGCCTGATCCCAGAGTGGAACCCAGCTTGATAGATCCTAACTTTTATTTGTTAATTTAGACGCGTGGAGAGGGGTTACTGAACAGAGTCACTGGAGTCAGCTAATTAACTAAAGCATAAAACATTTATTAAACAAGAAAAGATAAACTATATTACCATACTCCCTCACCCATAACTATCCCTTTACAGATATATACAGATTTGTAAGGATAACACAAGTTACAAAAGCTAACTTATACTTTAATGTTCACAGTAAGTACAGTAAACCAATTGGCAATCTGTGGTCAGACATACCACAAGCTGAAACTAAGTGACAGATGCCAACCCAGACAGATGCTATGGATTTCTCCTCAACTTGTTACGCTATGAGCCAACCAATCCCACTGAATTCCATCTTTCACACAAGGGTTTCCAATCTCAACTTTCCAAGAACTCGTCTTGGAATCTTCTCCCAAACCGATGCTTTCTCTCAGACGCCATCTGCAAGGTTTCACCTCCAGGGTTTTAAACTATCCTTCTAATGTTCCTCTTCCCTGGGTCACCACATGCATTCGAACTGTCTTCCATGAACTCTCCCCCACCAACTTAGCCGTCAACAGTACACCACTGCTTCACATGCCCATAGCAAAGAGTTACAGACCTTCAGTTGTCTCTTTGGACCTTCTGACTTTTCCCAAGCCTTTATCTCTTTACACTTGAAGCTTGGAGCCTTTCTCTCTGCTACTTACTTCCACTTCCACAGAACAGGACCTTTTCCAGGTTCCTGTCCTTCCTTTGACTAGAAAATCTTCTTGGGAATCCACTCGCCTGGATTCTTGAGGACTTTCTTCTTTAGCTGTGACTTGCTATCTGTTCCTTTTTCTCCAGTCCCTCTCTGGCAACTACTTTCAACCAATGTTAGCTTGGAACTGGCTATCCATCCCTTCTAGGTTGCTTCTGCTTGGCAGCTGTCTTCAAACCCAACTCAAATCAAACTGCTGTTCTAGTTCCTTCTGTGTGTGCCTGTGGGAGGGACTTGCCTCTCTGGACCCCAGTTTTTCTATTCTTTTGTCTGCTTAACTTCCCCAACAGTCATAAACATTCATTAGAAATGTAGGCACCTTTTAAAGTGAAACTAAAACTCAACTCGACCTTTTCTTAACACACAGATACAGAAATACAAATCAAACTTAAACTTTAAAGCTCAAAATCATTGCTAGCGCTAACAAATACCAATATAACTTACTTAAATTATCTCTATTTCCTAACATTAGCTAAAAGATAAAGTGGCAGAAGGTAAGAAGGGTTACATTACAAGATGAAGATGGGGATGGGAAAGCTATTGAGCGAAGTGCACCAGAAATGTACGCCAGAGCCTCCTGATCTACACAAATAACCTGGACTGAGTTATAATGGTAGCAAACTAGGTTTAAAGATGGGAAGCAGAAGGAGTCAGATGGCCTCAAAGCCTCAGATGGGCAACAAAGTGGAATTTAGATTTGAGGAAATGAAGTCCAATACTGCAGCTTGAATTTCTATACAGCCTCTCACATAATGAAACATTCCAAGGCATTTCACAGGGGCATTATAAAACAGAATATGACTCTGAGCCACATAAGGAGAAATTAGGTCAAATTACCAAAAGCTCAGTGAAAGAGATCTTAATGAGTGTCTTAAAAGAGGAAAGTGAACTTAAGAAGTAGAGAGATGTTTTTTCTTCGTTCATTCATGAGATCTGGGTATCTTTGGCTGGGACAGCGTTTATTGCCCATCCCTAATTGCTCTTAAGAGCTGAGTGGCCTGCTAGGTCATTTCAGAGGGCATTTAAGAGTCAACCACATCGCTGTGGGTCTAGAGTCATATGTAGGCCAGACCAGGTAAAGATGGCAGATTTCCTTCCTTAAAGGACACTAATGAAGTAGTTGGGTTTTTACAACAAGCAGCAATGGTTTCAAGGTCATCTTTAGACTTTTAATTCTAGATTTTTTTATTGAATTCAAATTTCACCATCTACCATGATAGGATTCAAAACTGGGTCCCCAGAGTGTTACCCTGGATATCTGGAGTACTAGCCCAGTGAGAATACCACTCCGCCATCACCTCTCCATATAAGGAGGGCATTTCAGAACTTGGAGTCTAGGAAATTGAAGGCATAGTCACCAATGGTGTAGCGTTTAAAATTGGGGATGCACAGGAAGCCAAGATATCTTGGAGGGTTGTGAAGTTGGAGGAGATGGCAGAGATAGGGAGGGTGAGGCTTTGGAAGGATTTGAAAACCTGGAGAGGGTACAGAGGAGATTCATCAGGATGTTGCTAGGGCTGGAGCATTTCAGCTATGGAGAGAGACTGGATAGGCTAAGACAAAAATAAAAATAGCTGGGAAAACTCAGCAGGTCTGACAGCATCTGCGGAGAGGAATACAATTAACTTTTCGAGTCTGTATGACTCTTCATCAGAACTGAGGAAATATAGAAATGAGGTGAAATATAAGCTGGTTAAGGGGGTGGGACAGGTAGGGCTGGATAGAGGGCCAATGATAGGTGGAGGCAAAGAAGAGATTGCCAAAGATATCATAGACAAAAGGGTGTTGACAGTGGTGATATCAGCTAAGGAATGTGCTAATAATGACATTAAGGGTAGAAAGCAGGACGAGCAAGTGGCAGATAGCCCTAGTAGGGGTGGGATGGGGGAAGGGATCGAATCAGGCTAGAAGGTGGAGATGAAACAATGGATGGAAATATATTTAAAAATAATGGAAATAGGTGGGAAATGAAAAATATATATGAATTATTGGAAAAAAAGTGGGGGATTGGAAAAGGGGTGGGGATGGAGGAGAGAGTTCATAATCTGAAGTTGTTGAACTCAATGTTAAGACCGGCAGGCTGTAAAGTGCCTAGTCGGAAGATGAGGTGCTGTTTCTCCAGTTTGCGTTGAGCTTCACTGGAACATTGTAACAGGTCAAGGACAGACATGTGGGCATGGGAGCAGGGTGGTGTGTTGAAATGGCAAGCGACAGGGAAGTCTGGGTCATGCTTGAGGACAGAGCTAAGGCATTCCGCAAAGTGGTCACTCAGTCTGCGTTTGGTCTCTCCAATGTAGAGGAGACCGCATTAGGAGCAGCGAATGCAGTAGACTAAATTGAGGGAAGTGCAAATGAAGTACTGCTTCGCTTGAAAAAAGTGTTTGGGCCCTTGGATGGTGAGGGGCAGGTGTTGCACCTTCTGCGGTTGCATGGGAAGGTGCCGTGGGAGGGGGTTGAGGTGGTGTTGGAGGAGTGGACCAGGGTGTCCTGGAGGGAACAATCCATGCAGAATGCCACCGGAGGGTTGAAGGAAAGATGTGTTTGGTGGTGGCATCATACTGGAGTTGGCGGAAATGGCGGAGGATGATCTTTTGAATGCAGAGGCTGGTAGGTGATAAGTGAGGTCAAGGGGGATCCTATCATGTTTCTGGGAGGGAGAGGAAGGTGTTTGGGCGGATGCGTGGAAGATGGGCCGGACACAGTTGAGGGCTCTGTCAACCATCATGGGTAGAAAACCTCAGTTAATGAAGAAGGAAGACATGTCAGAGGAACTGTTTTGGAAAGTGGCATCAACAGAACAGATGCAACAGAGGCAAAGGAATTGAGAGAATGGGGCGGAGTCCTTACAGTAAGCAGGGTGTGAGGAGCTGTAGTCGAGTTAGCTGTGGGATTCAGTAGGCTTGTAATGAATGTTGGTGGACAGTCTATCACCAGAAATTGAGACAGAGAGGTCAAGGAAGGGAAGGGAAGTGTCAGTGATGGACCATGTGAAAATGATGGAGGGGTGGAAATTCGAAGCTAAATAAATTTTTCCAGGTCCAGACGAGAGCATGAAGCAGCACAGAAGCAGTCATCAATGTACCGGAGAAAGAGTTGTGGGAGGGGGCCTGAGTAGGACTGGAACAAGGAATGTTCCACGTACCTAATAAAGAGACAGGCATAACTGGGGCCCATGCGGGTGCCCATAGCCACACCTTTTATTTGCAGGAGGAATACCTGGAAATATGGATAGGTTAGGGCTGTTTCCCCCAGAGCAGAGAAGGCTGAGGGCGGTGAGGGGGGTGGGGGGGGTAACCTGATAGAGGTATACAAAATTATGAGGGACATAGATAGGGTAGATAGGAAGAAACGTTTCCCCTTAGCGGAGGTATCAATAACCAGGGGGCAAAGATTTAAGGCAGGAGGTTTAGAGGGGGTTTGAGGAAATTTTTTTTCACACAGAGAGGGTGGTTGGAATCTGGAACACACTGCCTGAGGAGGTGGTTGAGGCAGGAACCCTCACAACATTTAAGAAGTATTTAGATGAGCACTTGAAACACCATAGCATACGGGGCTACAAGCCAAGTGCTGGAAAATGGAATTAGAAGGCTTGATGGCTGGCACGAACACGATGAGCTGAAGGGCCTGTTTCTGTGCTGTATAACTCTATGACTCTAATTTTAAAATCAACACCTTGTTTGATTGGGAGTCAATGTAGGTCAGTGAGCACAGGGATGAAAGGGAAATAGAACTTGCTGTGAGTTTAGTCACAGGCAGGAGAGTTCGGGATGACCTCAAGATTAAGGAGAGTAGAATGTGGCAGACCAGCCAAGAGGGTGTTGGAATAGTCAAGTCTAGACGTAATGAAGCCATAAATGAGGCTTTCAGCAGATTCCAAATTAACAGACGTACTAATACATATACAATCCTTAGTGTTTGTATTACCTTATCTATCTAAAGGAGGAAACCCTAAAAAGATTCAGCACAGAAGTGGCTGCATTACCTGATAAAGGTGTTAGTGGGAATGAGAAAAGGAGAGCCTGAACATCAAAATGTAGCCCCTGAGAAACAAGGGTCTGGCGGGAATTGGGTCGGGTCTCAGGACAGGGGAAGTCGGGTCAGGCTTTGGTCGGGGGGGGGGGTGGGGGTGGTGGGGGGTGGGGCGGAGTCAAGTTGGGCCTAGGGTAGGGAGGGGAGGTCGGGTCGGCTTTGGGGGGTGTTGGGGGAGTCGGGTGAGGCCTCAGGGGAGTGGTGATGAGTTGGAAGTTGGGCCTTGGTGGGGGGGCAGACGGGGGAGTGGAGAAGAGTGCCCATGGGGGGAGTGGGGAGTTCCATGGAGTTGAGGGAATACTGTGGAGATGGGACTTCCATCAGAGTAAATCCTGTGGGGGTGGGGAGTCTCCATAGGGGGGAGTCAGTGTGGTTCAGTTCAATAGTTACCCAGAAGTTAGAAGTGATTTTAATTCTTTTAACTTTTTCGGGTAACCCAGTCAGAGCCATCTGAAGTTTGAAACTTAAATCACACTATTGGATGGTTCCCAGTGCAGGGCATTTGCCCATTGGAAGTTTGCTCTTCCCAGGTACTTGCCATGCAATCCTAACCTGGGAAGATCCAGAGGGGGTGTCATTCCCAGGGCATCTTTGGGGTACCGCCCAGTTACACTGCCCTGGAGCTCGGAAGTTATGGGCCAATGATGTGGCAGGGCCAAGCAGGCAGGTGATGACTAAAGGGTTGAAACCCGCAATGATAGTATCAGGGCCATGGAGGGTGAGCCCCTTCACAGGCCATGGAGCAACAGAAAGGAAGGCAACTCCCACCGCTGCGAAATCACAGGGAGGCTGCCTTGATATACTTGGCGGTCTTCACACATGGCAGGGTGCCTTCCCGATGTCCGTGACATGCCAGCATGGCATAAAGTCACCATTAATAGCCTAATTAAGTACCTTATTTGACCATCCACCTGTTGTTGGCAGGCTGCCACACTATTGCTGTTCCCGTCATTGACAATATCCTGTGTCAATCGGAAGATGTCAGTCTTCCCTCCTGGTGCTTTCTGCCTCCATTTTATCAGCCCTCCCACCTCACAGCCTGCTGCCAGAGGGCTGGAGAATCCTAACCATTTTAATTTATGTCTACAGGCATCAGTGAGGCCAGTATTGGGAGTATCAGTGATGTCCCATGATAACTGAATAGCCTGTTTACAGCCACTGTCAAGGCTCACATGTAAATTGGCCAAATCCTATAAAGAAGGGGAGAACGTAGACAAGAAGAAAAATAAACACACATGCATATGGATATGTAAAATCCCAGTGTTAGAATAACTTTTAAAAACTCTCCGAAAGAAAAAAAATTAAAGCTTATTTGTGTGTACAAAATGATTTAATAATTCCAAACAATCTTGAACACAATTAAGCTTCTGAATATTTTATTAACATAAGTAATTTGACAAAACCCTGAGAAATATTAGTAAAAATTAAAAAAAATGAACAAATGCATAAACAATTTTGTTTTACAGATTTGTACAATATAGTTGTTGGCATGCTCAGCAGGTCAATTCAAACAACAATTAGGTCTATCAGTATGTTCTCAAAATGATTGTACACAGAAAGACATTTTTCTTTCTAAAAGGCTTAATTAATTCAGTCGACAAGTGCTTTCTAATCCTCTGGAGCGTATGTGATAGTAACATAGCGAGACATGCACAGTCTGCTGGGAGAGAAATGATAGTTCTTTGTGAAACCAGATATATGTTTCTCGGTTTTCTTTATTTTAAGGGTTGCAGATAATTTCAGATTAATAAGCTTTCTAAGCAGGACTGAACATATGCTTATATACTCCATTTATACTGCAGCCACTGATAAGGTCTGAAATCAGCAAGGCCTGACCTGAATCCTACCTTCCAAGATTTGTTACTGAGGATTACTCCAATTCAGATTGAACACAGTACACCAAGAGCCCATACTCTTGTCTTACAACAGCTACTCATATGAATCTGGTTTCAATCTCTGTTATGCAACCCAGGTCAACCTGGAGATTGATGGTAAGAGTTTTTATCTCCATCAGTCTTACCCAGACTAAATCAGTCCACAGTTTAAATACCATGATCATTTATTATTGGTTGTCATTGGTCACAAGAGTTTCTGTATAAACCTGTCACTCCAATATAAATGGACGTTTTACAAACTTGTCGCAAATGACATGCGGTGGAGGTAGAATTTGACTTTGTGCAATAGTGCGCTAGCCAGTCGGCAGCCTGTGTTACATCTCTCCCATCTGTTTAACATCTGCTGATCTCAATAGAATTAAAACTAAGGAGAGATGTAAAGACAGTTGCAACTTCAAAATCACCCGTTTCATAATATCGCATAAAGTCGAAATGGCCCCCGGATACACATGGAAGCTGATCTCTGCAGCTTTTATTACTGTCATTATTCCCAAGCTTCCAACAGCCTCAGGCTATTTGAGGTATTTGACTGTCGTTGTCTGAGTTCTCCTGGCAAGTCATGATTTTCATTGATGATTTGGTTATAGAACCACATCCTAGTTTTGATGGCGCAATCCACTCTTCTATTAGACTACGTCAGCTCAGCACTTGGATTCGCCAACGATCTAGTCTGTATCCCAGGAACATAGTTCAGACTTTTCCCTAACACTGCTATGATAAGTAATTTGATGCCAGCTCTAGGAGAGGCTATCTTAAACTGGATCATTACTGTGTGGCTGTTTTCAGTTACTAGGTGGCCTCCTTAAATAAAATTAACAATAATTTTAGCTTGTACTTTGCTGCCTTGTGGACGAAATAAGGAGATTCTGTATAGGCAATAGGGTTGCCATTTCTGGTTAGATGTATTCACCACAGGATCTATTGGCTCCATTTGTTTAAATTTAAACTTAAAAAGCACACAATTCTTTTTCAATGCCTGAAATAATTTTGTCGTGTCACAACAGTAACCAGGAACTGAATTTTTAAATCCTGCAGACTCCAGGGACAATTCTGGAGGGTTGGCATCTCTAATGGGCCACCCTACATTCCAATATGTTTTGCAATGTTTAATATTTGGTACAAGCAGTGGGTGTGGGCACCATACTAGGTATTGGCCCTGTACCTCAGCACCACCGCTGGCACTGAAAGTAGCACAGCAATGGACAGCCAATAAGCTAACTTTCAGCCATTCGCCAAAACAGGCACCTGTGATCTGGAGCAGTGAAACCAGAGCTTATAAATTATTTTTTAAATTTCCAATTACAATCCAACAATTGATGCTATCTAGTGGTTCCACTATGATTGGATGAAACTCAGTAGAGGAATTGTTAAGTGAGCAATACTGCTGAGTATCAAACCTGATGGAAAGGAATGGGAAATGAAACTCCTGTCAGTACAGTGCTAGGCCATGAAATCATATTAAGATTCCATTTTAATCAAATTATTTTTAGTGAACTACTTTGGCCCTTTGAGGGCTGCATTCAACTTGTTACAGAAACTACTCTGCACAAGTTTCAGCTGCTTGATACAACAGCATTTCGGAGGAGAGAAGGGGGCTGTAGGGGGCTGAATTTCCGTGCTTGGCGGGTCCACCCGATCTCCGACACACTGGAGTTTTCACCAAAGTGACATCAGGAGAATCGCCCATGGAAAGTCTTCCTCATAGAGCTTTGCTGATGTGTTATACATCATACCGGTGGGGGGTCAGAGAAAACAAAACACACTGTGGGTTATAACATGAACAAGCATGGATATCTTCATTCATTGGCAAAGAACATATAGCTTTTACAATCATAAGACCGCTGCATATCCAAAATAATACAAAAATAATTTAAATTTCACTTTAAAATTAGAATATAAATGCTGTTGCTTTAACTGTTTTCTTACCAGAAAGGGATATGTAATGAAACAGATCACACTAATGGGAAGTGGACAAATGTTTTCATTGCACATTACAAGAGGTATGTGATTAAATTGGGGTAAACTTTGGTAGCTATGAGAATGTGTATATCTATATAAGTTAGAATCGATAAATAGTATTTTCCCATGTTATTCATTTATTAAAGCATGCCAAAATTTACTATATATTTAATATTTACAGTAATTGTATGCTAGTTTGTCCTGTAGTTTACTTTTACTGAAACAATGAAGTACTTTGTAACTATTCTGACACACAGAAGTTCTGAATTACAGTCATTTTGGAAAACTGTGGAGCTTAAAATTGATGGTCTACACATGAAACTCCACCTTCAATTCACAGTGATGAAAGAGTTTTTTTTTGCTAAATTTCAAATAGAGTAACATAACATTGAGTAATATCAGTTTCTATCAAACAAGTGGTGGAAAATGCAGTGATGGTCCTCATTAGGACAGGGATAAAAGAAATATTCTCTTGGTGAGAAGTCACTTTCTAATGTGGGTAGAGGAGAATGGGATGATGCACCATGCACAATTTACCTATAAGGATCAATGTAACATCATTTATTCTTTCATGGGATGTGAGCATCACTGGCAAGACCTTGTTCAATTCCTAATGGGCCTTGAACTGAATGGCTTGCTAGGCCAAATCAGGGGACAGATAAGAGTCAAACACATTGCTGTGGATCTGGAGTCATATATAGGCCAGAGCAGGTAAAGGGGGCAAACTTCCTTCTCTGAAGGACATTAGTGAAGCAGGTGGGTTTTAATAACAATTGCCAATTTTTCACGGTCACCATTACTGACACTAGCTTTCAATTCCAGATTTTCTTTGGATTTAAATTCCACCAACTGCCGTGGTGGGATTTGAACCCACGTCCCCAGAGCATTAACTAGGGCCTCTGAATTACTGGTCTATTGACATTAACACTGCACCCTCTGTCTCCCCACATGCTAATCTCTGAACAGTGTACATATGTTCAGTAGTGGTTTACAGTCCATTTCCTACACACTCCAATACATTGCTAAACTTATATCCTTTGTTGCCTCTTAGGAGTCTGTTAAGGGTAACATATTTAGAGCTCCCCGTTAGCTAACCAGTAATCTGTTGCTTAGTGTGTTACTGAACTGCACAGGTCAGAGGGATCCAAGGCTCAGTCCTGATCTGTGCAAAGTTAGCTAGTTACAGCTGAGGAGGGGAGATGGCGATTTGCCATTGTTGAACTTCAGAGAAGAAACATCAAACAAGATTCCTTCCTGAGTGCCACCCATTCTCCCCACCCCTCCTCCCCTGGGGTCTGGGATCTATCTGATCCTGTGGTCTACTCCAGAGTGCTCCCTGCCCAACTAGAACCCAAGCCTGTCAATCAGACTAACAACAGGGCAGAGAGCCTGTCAGGGCCAAAAGACAGACGTTGTGAAGTTAATTAAGCTCCGCAGTATCTGAAACTGTCTTCCCATCTACATAGACACACGGTTAACATCCAGGCCATAACGTCAGCAGCTTTAGGAGGAAAAAGGAAGAAAAGGCTTAATAAGAATTTCATTTTGTGTATTTTCTCAAGACTTGAATACAAAACATTGGGACTCCATTCTTATGACTTTTGTCCTAGCTAGGAGACAGGAAGGAAGATATATATATATATATATCTATGTCACCTGGCTACTTTATAAAATTATTTTTTTTTTCAGAATGGACAAAGCTTTACCCTGACTATCCATGGCTCGTACCAGAGGAATTTCTAACCTTCAGAAACTAGCAGGGACCCACTGTGACAGCCAACAATCAAATTCCAAATAAATGCACTAGCCCCCTTTGCATTTCTAAGGCAGACCTCCAGCCAGCGGAGATGGTATATCTACAAAGGACAAAATGGACCCTGACTCCTCTATTAAACGCCTCAAGATTCCAGACCTGAGAAAATACATTCTTTGTCCAACACCCAGGAGAAGAAATGGGAGATATGTTACATAACACTCCCCAAGCTGTGAGAACCTGTAACATTGCCGTGTGGAACTGAACTCAGGCAGTCTACCATTTTATCACCCAACAAGGAGCAGCAAAAAGAGCTATATCCAGGTGAAATGCCTGGACCTCATCTACATTGTGAACTGCTGGAACATTAAAACTTATGTGTCTGTGCCTTCAAGACTAATTCATCTCTATGCACCTTCTTCCATCATGGAAGTCCTTACTCCTGGGAAGTCAGAACCCCTGCAAGTTTCAGCCTGCTCACCTCTGAAGGAATACATCACGGAACTTTTGATTCTGGACTCTGCACTCACACAAAACCATAATTCTTATTTTTATTGTGGTATTGCCCTGCACCCCTTTCCCATGTTTCGGTGTGTGTGTAAAATAAACCAGCCTTCTTATTTAACCTTATGTCGAGTTTGCTGTGGGGTTATTAATAGAGGATTGGATCACTTCAGACTGAAGGGTTGGGGAACATAAACCACTGCTTATAAAAGGGGGAAATCAAAAATCAAAAACACCTTTCTGTTTACAGATGGGCTGTGAGAGGAGAAATCAAGGCTGTTTAAATTAATTCCCCCCGGTCCAAAACACTTTACTGCACCCTCCATAAATGTATAGCTTTTACAAATGATTACTGAATCAAAATCTCTCTTGAAAAGATAGTTTACAACTTGTAGGGGAGTTATGACTAAAATAATTGAAGTGAGCACCAAACATAAGGAAGGTTCTCCATAAGTGTGATTAAGGGGCCTAACCAATTTATTGTACTTAGGCAACATCAGGAAACCTAACTAAATAGCAGTTCTGACGAAAGGGCATTGGCCTGAAACATCAATTCTGTTTTTCTCTCCACAGGTGCTAATTGACCTGCTGAATATCTCCAGCCTTTTCTGCTTCTATTGCAAATGGTAATAGAGCGACGCAGCACGCTGGTGGGTACTAATGGAGCCATGGCTTCAAGCTAATGATCCTCAAGCAACTATTTCCTGACCTCACCCACAGTGAGCCCAGTTTGGAGGTGGAGACCAAGTGCATCCTTTACAGAAGAGAAGCAATCTTGTTAAGTCACCAATACACAGCAGTCCACCATTTTATTTTAAAATCTTGTGCTTGTACATGAAGTTTATTACGTCAATGAATCACATAATAAATTTCAGATTCGTGAGCAAATGTGAGGGCTAACAATACAGAGAAAATGGCTTGTTGACCATTTACGTTCTTTCAATGGCCCATCAGGAACAGTATCAGCACATTCCTAGGATGCAGCGTCTGTGGGAATAGTGAGGCACGGGGGGAAGGGGAAAGCAGGGCTCCCTTAAAAGGGAGAAAATCACAAGTGGCACATTTTTTAAAAATGGAAACAAGGTCATCCAAACCTTGTCTGGTTTAATATACATTAACGAAGATATTTGCTTTTGGCATTTTAATTGATTTAGCAATGCATGCAATTGAGCAGTCGCCTCCCAAGCAAGATGATTGGACATTTCAGTCACAGGGCTACCTGAGATGTTCATTTGTTGGCAACACATTTTGTCTGTTCTCATCCAGTCACTAGATGGAGCACTTCACCAAGGCATTGCTTTACCTCCCAGTATGCCCACTTTCTTCCTACGGCAGGCATCATTGAGGGTATTAGAGCAGGGCTGCTCAGCATCCTGGAGCAGAGGGCTGCATCTGTGTTTCACAGCTATTCAATGGGCAGTGCAGGGCTGATTTGACATTACTGAGCACAGAATGCAATTTAGACCCTGTCCAATGTTCCATGATATTCATCCTTCAGGTCCACTTTAGGCATAACAGAAGGCACCATAATAAACATTCTACAGACATGTAGTTAGCACAGGAGAGGGGAGGGGGGAGGTCCTGTCTCTCAACAGTACCTATTGTTCAAGTTTGTGAACTATATAATGCCAAAATTATCCAAATGTTATTTTATTTTTGTGGTGCTGAATATTTTTAAGTTTTTGCAAAATCACCAAGCAGTCATTTTTCATTTCTGCCTTGCATCCTGAGGTATATACAATCAACAGATTTGCTTTTTGTTTCCCGCTTTATGTTTCAAAATGTTTTAATTAGCGAACTGAGAAATGTCCGTGGCCATGTGTAACAAGCCTGCATCTTAACCAAGTGAAAAATTAGGCCCTGTTCAATAACATGACCACTTTGGCAGCACCCAAGCTGGGCTCACTACACCTTACTGCCCTACACATTCATGTCCACAGAAAGGGATGTCTCGATGTCAAACAAACAATAAAAGACATTCAAAGACTCGCATGGCTTGGGACAGGCTGAAAAAACACAGGATCGGCCACTCATCTCATTTGTCTATCATACCCCATCAAGCACCCTCGTTAGCCCAGATGAGCACTGAGGAACAGCCACAGGAGCAATGACAAAAGGAGAGTGAGAGAGAAAGCAATAAGGAGCAGCAGGAATGAGGAAAATCAGAGAACAAAGGGGGATAGTGGGATTGGTGTCTGTGTGAGAGAAAGAGATCAGTGACTAAAAACAGGGGCAAGGGAAAGGGAGCAATGTAGAACAGTGGTGTTGGCGAAATAGATAATCTTGTAACTGGTGAAGAATGAGGAGCTGTGCGACTAGTAAAAGCCAGTACCAGGCAATGTGTATACCAATGAATGAGTATTTGATGAATATTACAGTGAATAAGTATACAAGGAATTTATTAATATTAATACATTCCCAGTATACATGCATGTTTGTTTATTAGTTCAAATCAGGCACACATACAAGTTTTCCTTTGCTGCTGTGTCAATGCTGACAGCACTGATTGTAGGAGCAGCACTATGAAGTAAATCAGGGAATGCTGATGTTGGAGACACCAGGATCTTTGGATTCCACTGGCACCGCAGCAGACAGTTCAAAGATAAGCTCTCCTTTGTGAGTGAGAAGCAGCCATTATCTTTAGCCATCACTGCATTGTCCATTCTGCATCAGCAGAGGCCAAAATTAGTATGGTTCTATCCCAGCCATCAGCACTGGTTCAACAGGTGCAAGTGAAGTCACAAGTTGCTACTTTAAAGTTGCGCCTATGCAGTCATTGATCTATGGCTTCGACAACACCAACAGGGTAGATTCCACAGTACCAGAAGCTTGGGATGGAGCTACTCCTTCTTGTGGCCATTTTCTACTAATGAACGTGCAACTGATAATGATCCACTCGGTACACCTGACTTAGCAGAAGTTAACTGTGGACTTTGATCTTCCTCTGTTGACTAATATTGGAAACTCACGTCAGTATAAATTGGGTTTTGGTGTTTGGAGTTAAGCCAACTGTTTCACTAACATTAGCATATGGAGAAAAAATCCAAAATCATAATTCATTCTGTCCCTCTCATATTATTACTATCAGTCATAACTATAATTCAGAACTTCTGTACTCTGTCACATTATAAAAAGCAGCCTTTAATAATTCAGCCCTTTTTTTAAAAAAAAAAATCCCTGTCTGCGGGATTCTAATTGTGTGAACCTAAAAAGAATCACTTCCATTCTGGGCTCCATGTTCCTGGTAGAAATATATTCTACCCTTATTTACATCACCCTGTGTTCCTAATCCAGGAGTCCACTGGACTTTACCCACTAAAGTCATGCCCGACCAGTTCATGCCAATGGGTGGCTGGTTGGTTCAGAAGCTACTCCATGCCATTCCTGAGAATTTGATTTGCTGCAATCAACATGACACTGATGATGAAAGCCACACCAAACGCACAGATCAGGCTCTTCCTCACACATGTCTGTCGGTTCTTCTTTTGCGAATGCACTGTCAAAAGGAAAGAAGAAAGCTGTAAAGTCAGAGTTTTTGGCTGGACACGCGCACACCATGTTTTCGATACAACAGTCAAGCTGCAGATTTTTGCCATTCTAATGAAAACAGACAAGGCCACAAACAATTGCAGTCAGTCTTTTTGTGGTGGCAGGGTGGGCATTAGTGAACAATCCAGTTTATTCCAGCTATGTAGGAAATCGTACAACCCATGAGCATCAAAGTCGTTAATGGGAACTGTTGTTCTCCAATGTCTCTAGTACTTCGGAAGTCATTAAGGAATAAATTACAAATAGCTTTAACATTCCTTTAAATAAAGCAGTTACACCTCTAGTGACTCACATTGTTAGTTCACTGCCCAACTGTAGGGAACTTAGCCTATAGAGAGCAGGAAGGTCCATGGTTTTACCCCTATTCTACGCTGATCTTAACCAGTGCAGCATTCGAGGTTAGGCTGCCTGCTGGTTTGGAAAGTCAGAAGGGGGAGAATCAGCTGAGATACTCAAAATAATTACCTCATGATTCCTGTGTGTATGGCGAATGTGGACATTGAGCTTGATTATGATCATCTGTAGTTATATAGCTTGTCAGTGCTCATTGGGTCAGCCATGAAGAATGATCTCTAGGGTGAGGTACCAGTACATGTCTGGGCTCAACACCCTGAGGAGAAAGTTGGAAAGGAAATCAGACTCACTTCTCCCACTGGAAGCCATTCTTAGCCTCACTTGTACCACACAGAAGCCATTCAGTTTGTGTTTGGCTCCAGAAGGGAGGGAGACCTATACTGCATGATCTTGATGTCAAGTAAATAGGGACAGATTTGATGGGAAAATAAACAGAGAGCATGGTTTTCAAGAAGTGTCAATTTCTGATTCTATTTAAATAAAAAGAGCTGATCTTTAATCTGAGTTTTATTAAGATAAGAACAGACATTGATTTTATTAAATCTGTGTCTGTTTGTGTTGGAGGAGCATTGTGTTTTATTACAAAAAAAGCACAGATCCGGGTTTATTACAAAAGGACATCACTAATAAATATCGGAGTATTTCATTTTACCTCAGGAACTGTAGAGCTGAGTTCTGTGAATTCTATTTATTATTACCCAAAGGGGGCCAGGTTCCACTTTATCTTTAGAAAAGAAAAGAGAACAATTTCCACTTCCTTCTTAACAAAGGCAAAAATGAATGGCAGCCATGAAATCCCTAGCCCTGTTGTTAGGAATGTCATTGCAATCCAGGGTTCCTCACAAAATAACACTGTATAAATGAATACCTTGAAGGGTGCACACTGAGAAAGACCGGTTTATAAATAAAGCAGCCTTAAAGGATCCCAGAGTTCGGGATTATGATGAGAAAAGTAAAGCTGTAAGATGGAAAGAGGAAGGTGAACAAAGGAAAAGGTTTCATTGAATATACTGCCAGTTTGAAGAATAATAATAATAATGTGCAGCGGCAAAGATGGTGAAGAGCCTCTGACTTTGGAAGTTAGACGGGGGAAAGATGCAAGGAAAAATAAACACTGAGCTGAGGGAAAAGACTAGTTCAGCTTTAAAGGGTCTAAAAATGTCTGGCAAGCCTGGAAGAAAATTTTCTCTGTTTAATGTGTGCAAGATCATAAACACAACAGGGGCATTTCCTTTACTGTTGTTAGTGAACTCACAAAATGTATTTGAATATTCAATGAATAAGCTAAGCAGCTGATTATTTTCCTTGGTTTTTGCAACAGGATGATTGTGTCGTGAAAACTGTATCTGAACACTTAAAGCCCAATTGCCCATTAATGGCCAGGCTCCTGGGATTTGGGTGAGATCTTTGAAATGGCCGGCCCAGCCACCCTGCTGGGAACAGGGTGCCTCATTAGGGCCCATGTGAATTGGGGATCCTATGTTGCCAATATGAACCCATTGCAATGTTCAGGTACCGCTGAGCAGAGCATCCGTAGACATCGAGATGCCTAACCAGTGGCCATTAAAGGGACTGCTGCTGGCCACCCTGTAAGTTTAATTTTCTTTCGGGTTCAGGAGGAGTATTAATTTTTCTTCCAGCCCCTCAAAAACAACCTTCACTATGCCCAGTCCTCTGTGGCCTACTGACAAAATTACCACCTCAAAGCCCCCAACCACCCCCCAGCATCCCCCTTAACCATAAAAAATTATCAGGCCTGTTCTGGTACTACACGGCAGGTGGTAACTGTGGCATTCTGTCCCTGCTTGAGGTATATCTGCTGGGATTTGTAAATATTTGCATGCTGGCAGTCAGTATTTCAAAACTTACAGCCTTTGGATCAGAGGATAGCACAGGTGGTACTGTGAAACCACAAAGGTGGCGCATGAAACACCTCTACACATTTTGAACTGGCTAGGACTGGGTTCACAGTGCACAGTAAAGTTGTTCTCCTTTGCTCCACCTCTGCCTGCTGCATCCAAGCCCTTCTGCCCAACTTTGGCAGTCATCAGCCAACTACCCTTCTGGAATTGCCTCCCTAAACCCCTCCAATCCTCCACCCCCTTCTCCACCTTGTGGATCATCTTTAAAACCTCCCCCTATTTGACCAAACTTTTGGCCACCCCTCATTGTAACTTGTTCTTTGGCTCAGCTTCCTGGTGTTTAATCGCACCTTTGTGAAGTGCTTTGGGAAGTTTTTCTATGTTAATGACGCTACACAAATGGAAGTGGTTGCAAGCCAAGAATTGTATTGTTGCTTATTTTCCATATTATTTTGATTCTAATTATAATTCATGTAAACTAATTCTACTGTTAGTTTCAGTGATGGCACCACAATGTTTTCCACCTTGTGAAGTGGACAGAAACATGTGGTGGCCAATACACGTGGGTCACTGATAGTTGGTATTCTGGTAATAAGAAGTAATAAATGTGTACAAGACAATTAGACTTTAAGTTACTGTGCACCTTTAGCGCTCCATTATAGAGAGGTCATTGAATTGTATATCGACTAGTATGATATCAAGGAGGTGAACTGTTGTTATGAGGAGACAATAGAGAGAAGGGAAGGCAAAGATTTAGTAGAAGTTTTTAAAATTATAAACAATTATGACCGACTGAATAGGGAAAGGTCATTTCCTCTGGTGATTTGGTAATGAGGGATATCAAATCAAATGAGAATGAGCAGGGAGTTTGAGAAACATTTCTTTACACAGGGAGCTTTTAGAGCAGGAAATGCTTTGTCACAGGGAGTGGCTGAGGTAGAGATTATTGCATCATGAAGGGAACAGTTGGTAATGATTTGAGGGAGGGGAACACACTGGGCTACAGGGGAAAAGCAAGTCAGTGTAATTAGTTTTGGATTGCTGCAACAAAAATCTGGTACAGACATCACCATGGCTCAAATGACTTCCTTCTATGTCTGATATAGCCTTTGGCATGCATGAGACACATAGGTTGTGTGCTTCAGATCAGAGGAGACATGGACCTGCTTCTGGGGACTGCCCTTTTGCTGTGAACTAGAGTGGAGAGAGAGACAGAGCTCGAACTATATTAGGACATGGAGCAAAGAGAATACTGGCTTGATCATGATGCTTTACCTGGTTGAATAGTATTTTGATAGTCACCTAAACACTGACTATCAGACACATGATGAACAGCTGATTGGGTCAGCTATGGGCAAGCAGTTGCATCTTTGTGCTTTCACCCCGGCAACGTCAGCTCACCTGAGAAAGAAGTGATGTTTTCTCCAAATATAATGATTAATATAATGAACAGCAATATCCAAATAGGGTAAATTCTTGGTAAATTCCTCTCTCTCCATTTTGTATCTGTTTTATTTTCTCTCTTGCCTTTATGTGTCCTCATAAAATCTCCTGGCCAGGGGATCACTGGCCTGTTTCCCAAACTCCATCAATTGATTTCTCGATTGACTCAGTCACACTTGCATCTGACAAGCTCCAGCTAGCTTCTATCTATTTTTCTGTTCCTCTGCGAGGGCAGCAAAGATTCAGCTTCATGTATTTTTCGGTCTCCATTTGTGGAAAAGAGACAGGGATATTGATATTTAAATTCCGAAGGGCGATATGAGTCCGGAGATAAAGCTCACATGCCAATTTGAATGAAAATGCTAAGCTATCCATCTGGTATTCCAATCTACATCATTTGATCCTACCCAGATCATAACATCCCAGGGTCCCAATAGGATTGGAACCAATAGTGTTGTCATTGTTGTATCTAAAAAAAGAATTCACCAAGGGTCTGCATCTGGATTGGCTTACCTCGGCTTGGTCAATTTGGGGTTTGACAACCTTCAGAAGTCAACAGTAAAAGGTTTCAAAGTCACTTTCATGTAAAGGTACTTGAGTTTAGAATACAAAGACGATGCTGAAATCCGGCATTACATAACTGACAATATCAGTATGTATTAAAGCCATGAATGAACATGATCCTGTAACTGGAGGCAACATGCATCAGACAGTTCTAAATAATTGAGGAGTTTTTAGCAATCTTGCTTTTTAACCTCAAAGGGCTGGCAGAAATTTTTATTAATTTTATGATTCATTAGTATCTTGCCCCAATTTATTTGTAAGGGGGTGAGCTACATAAAGATTCAGCTGGTTCAGAAAGACATGCTCGTTATTTATATTTTGTCCATGCCTCTTGCAGTTCATTTTGGAGATATGAGTTTGCATCAATCCCTTTGCCATCCTATGTGCTTACTGAAGACCTCTGAGGCTAATAGTTTGTGGCTGATGATGAAATGGCAGCTTGAGCGTCTTAAAGTGGAGTTCACCCCCATCCCAAAAAACATGCCATTTGAACAGCACAGTACTCTGCCAATATTCTGAACTGTAGCTGCTGCTGTGTTTACAGAGAAATCTAGCCCATAATTGTGTTTATTTGCTACCAAGGAAAGCTGTACTGCTTATTTAGGATGCATTTATATAGTGCCTTTAAAGTATTAAAATGCCCTAAAAATCAGATAGAAATTGTGGATGTGGCTGTAGTCAACTGTGTGAAAGGCTACAGGCAGATTGAGAAGGATAAAGAGAGATACTGCAATATTGTCATGGTCACAGTGCTGTAGCAGGAGAAACCTTGCTGGAAAAGATCAAGCATGGAGTTGTGGAATAGATGGGCGCAGATTTGGGAGGCAAAAATATTTTTAAAGACATTGGAAAGGCACATTGGAAAGGAAAGGGGGATTGGAGTTGAGATGGTAGTGGTGTCAAGGATGTGTTTATTGCAGAGGTGGGTAATGACGGCAGAACTGAAACGGAGGGTGACAGTACCTCAGGAGAGAGGAACATTTATAATATCAACTAGAATCAGGGTGGGGGTGTTGTCAGGAAGAAACGATGGCTGGTTAGTTGTTAACTGAGCATGGGGTTGAAGGAGCAAAAGATGGGCCTCATGGCCTAGATGAGCTCAGCGGAGACATGTCAGGCAATAGAGGAGATGTGCCAGAGAAACATGAGCAATCAGTGTTAGGGCAGGGGGGTCTTTAGGAGGAGCTTGTGGGCAAAGGGAGGGGAATGATGCGGCAGAGGCAGCTATTGTCCTCAATCTTGGTGACAAAGAAATCCAAGGGCTCTTTTCCAGGTCCAGTCGCTGGTTTGAGCTGTTCATTAATCTCAGCTAGTTCAGTAGTGAGGATGCATAGCCCTCAACCTCTAGACTAAGGAGGAGGAAATATCATTTGATAGTCCTGCTCCTGACTGCTATCTAGTGGCCCAGAAAGTTTTCATCCAGTACATATCAATATGTATACAGATCTCAAAACAGGATCAGGAACACTAGAACCACAGGAGCAGGAGTAGACTATATGACCCATTGAGCCTGCTCTGCCATTCAATATGATCATGGCTTACCTTGGGCTTCAACTCCATTTTCCCACACACTCCCCATATCCCTTAATTCCCTTAGAGACCAAAAATCTGTCTATCAGGTTCACCCAGTGCCATGCATCACCACATGTACACTCTTGACCTCTCTCTCCAGCTGTGCTGGCTCACTCTATCTCAAAGCTGTCCTGCTCTGAAGTTTCTTTTCATCTTTTGTCTTATCCAACTCTAACAAAAAACTTTTTTGCTTCCTTTCAAGTGTTAAAGAACACAAGCCCCCAAAAGCTCATTGATACCAATGCCCCTCCAGATCTTTCTTCCCCTTACTTTCCACTGACACCATCCCTTCTTCTAATCCCTCCTCTTGCCGTATATTCACAATACCCTCTGACCTTTCCGTCTCTGGCTCTGAACAATTTGTCCTTAGCAAAGAACTCAGCTTTATCCCTTTATGTCCCCACCTCAATGAATTTCGAGCTTGGCACAACTTTTCTTCTGTCATCTACACTTAAGAGTTCAATTCTTTGGCCAGGAGTCCTCCCTCACTCAAGGAATCTGTCACCCTTATTCAATATTCTCCCTCTGCCTGAACCTGTCCCTCTGGCCTCTTACCCTCTCTTGATCTCTTCTTTGAGAATTGTCAGCATGACATCAGCCATGTCAGTGTTTCTGCTCCCCTCACTGACTTTAACCTACCTCCCTTTTAACTTGCTGCACTCCGTTCTCTCAGGTCTAACCCTGACACTATTATTAAAACTGTTGGCAAGGGTGTTGCTGTTGTTTTCTGGTGTACTAACCCTCTGCTGGTAGAAGCTGCCCACCAACTCTCGCACAGTTCCTCCTACCTCCATCTGGACCACCATCTCACCACCGAACATCAAGCCATTGTTTCCAGGATTGTCATTGACCTCATCGCCTCTGGAGATCCTCTTTCCCTAGCTCCCCACCTCATAGTTCCCCAACTGTGAATAGCCCGCTTCTACCTGTTCCCAAAATCCACAAACAGTCCTCATAGACCCATTGTTTCAGCCTGTCCCTGTCACATTAAACCTTTTTCTTCCTATCTTGACTATTTTTTCTCCCCTTGTCCAGACTCTCACCTACTTCCCTTACTCTCCTGATGCCCTATATCATTTCAACCATTTCCAGTTTCCTGGTTCGAAATGCCTCCTCTTCACTATGGACATCCAATTTCTGTGCACCTCCATCCCCCATCAGGAAGGTCTCAGAGCTCTCTACACCTTGTTGAACAGAGGCCCAACCAGTCCTCATCCACCATCATCTTCCTCTGCCTGGCTGAACTTGTCATCACATTGAACAGTTTCTCCTTTAACTCTTCTCACTTTGTCCATATAAAAGGTGTTGCTATTGGCACCCACAAGTCTTAGCTATGCTTGTCTTATTGAAGGATATATGGAACATTTCTTGTTCCAGTCCTACTTGGGGCCCCTTCCACAATGCTTGTACATTGAGAACTGTATCAGTGCCATTTCCTGTTCTCACCCAGAATTCAAAAATTCCATCAACTTTGCTTCTAATTTCCACCCTTCAGTCACCTTTCATCTCTAACACTTCCCATCCCTTCCTCAACTGTTTTGTTTCCAATTCTATGGATAGGCTATCAACTAATATTCATGATAAGCCCACTGACTCCTACACCCATCTCAACTACGCTTCTTCACACCTTGCTTTCTGTAAGGACTCCATTTTGTTCTCCCAGTTTCTCCATCTCTGCCACATCTCTTCCAATGGTGCAACCTCCCAGATCAGCACTTCTGATGTGTCTTCCTTTTTCTCCAACTTTTCTTCAACCCTCTACTGTGGTTACGAAAGCTCTCAATCGTATCTGACCCATTTCCTGCAGTTTTGCTCTCACCCCTCCCAAAACCACAATAATTTTCCCTTATCTTCACCTTCCATTGCACCAATCTCTGCATCCAATGGATCATTTGTCATTCTTGCCACCTCCAAGCACATCTTCCTCTTCCCTTCCCTGTCAGCATTCCAAAGGGACTGTTCCCTCCGCAAATCCCTGGTCCACTCCCTCAGTCACCCCAACAATTCGTCCCCTTCCCACAGCATATTTCCATTAAAACAGATGTAACAACACCCATTTTACCTCCTCTCTCCTCACTGTCCAAGGCTCCCAACACTCCTTCCAGGTGAAGCAGTGGTTTAGTGCACTTCTTTTAATTTAGCATACTGTACTCACTGCTCACAATGCAGTATCCTCTACACTGGGGAGACTAAACACAGATTGGGTGACTGCTTTGCAGAATACCTCTAATTAGTCCACATGCATGACTCTGAGTCTTTGGTTGCCTGCCATTTTAATTCTCCACCTTCCGCTCACACTGACTTCTCTGTCCTCAGCCTGCTGCAGTGGAACACTGTAGCATTGGAACTGAAGCATTGAACATTGAAACAATGAAGTTAAACGCAAGCTCAGGGATCAGCACCTCACCTTTCAAATAGGCACTTTGCAGCCTTCTGGACTCAGCACTGAGTTCAACAATTTCAGACCATAATCTCTGTCCCTCACCATTCTGTCCCTTTTTTATTGCACCTGCCGATCTTAAATCTTATTTTTTATGTTTTGTCTTTTGTCAGCTAATCTCTCCTGCCCTCCAACCTATCCCAGGCCTTCCCTTTCATTCTTCATTCCCCTTTCCCCCTTTCACTTGCTCAAAGCCTATTACATTTCTATCTTCCTTCCGTTCTGAAGAAAGGTCCTTTACCTGAAACATTAACTCTGTTTCTCCCTCTCTTCTGCTACCTTCACTGCTGAGTATTTCCAGCACTTTCTGGTTTTATTTCAGGTTCAGCTCTGCTGTCTCAAACCTATATCCGACAGTCATAACTGGGTAAGGTAGCACAGGACCACTGATGCCCAAGAAGTGATACCCCAGCTTCAGATCTATTTTGAACTGAGCAAGACAGAAAGGAAAATAAACTATTCTTGTCTGGTTGAAATAAGGAGAACAACCTGAAATGCAGTCTTTGCTGCAACATTGAATAAAAACAGGACAGCTGTTGACTGCACTGAAGAAAATAACAAAGAAAGATTTGTGACTTTGCCCAGTAATTAAATACCATAGAAAGTTAAATTAATTTTTTTAAATAGAATTTGTGGAGTCCTTAATCTGATTCTGTTTTTCTTCTTCAGCTGAGGGCGTTTCAGTGAACTTCAAAAATAATAATAAACTCAATCTCTGTTCGGTATTTATGATGGGCTTACCTTCAAATTCGGTATGACAGTTACTTGAACTTTCATTCAGACTCTCCTCCTCCGTTATGATGATGTTCTCAATATCTTTCATTGTCAAATGGTCCCGAAATGCATGAAATAATATGTGCTTCAATTCTTCCAGTGTAATCCTCTGCATATCAAACTGATGGAAAAATAAGAGTCAAGCTGTGTCCAGAATGACAAAATCTTTAGTTATTTTAATGTGATGGAGAGTTCGGTATATCACAGATCAGGATTTGTATCTGAATTCTACGCTTAATTAATCTTTCTCAACAAGGTCATTTTTGCAGTCGCATGGATTCCTTCCACAGCTTGGAGATTCGGGTCACTGGTTTCTGTGCAAACACTGCCATTGGATGCTTTGTGAATGGTAAACAGGATGTGGAGCTGAGGCACACAGCTTATTAGGTTTGTGATTTGCTGATTAAAATTAGTGATTGAACAAGCAAACGAAACATGCACCCACCATCATTACTACCAAGAAATTTCCTCCAACTAAACGTTGGAAAGACCGAAGCCATTGTCTTCAGTGCCCATCACAAGCTTTTTTCCCTTGTCATCGACTTGATCCATCTCCCTGGTAACTGCCTGAGGCCGAACCAGGCTGCTCATAACTTTGGTGTTGTATTTGCTTCTGAGATGAGCTTCAGGCCACATATCTGCGCCATCACCAAGGCTACCTATTTCCACCTAATTTGTCACCTCTAAAGTGCACTATTCCAATGCTTTCCTGGTGGGCCTCCCATATTCCACCCTCAATAAATGTAACTCACTCAAACTTTTGCTGCCCTTATACTAACTCTCATCCAAATCCCATTTACCCCTGTGCCCGCTGACCTACATTGGCAACAGTTCAGGCAACATCTCAGTTTTAAAATTCTCATCCACATTTCCAAATCGCTCCATGGCCTTGCTCCTCCCTATCTTTGTAATCTCCTCCAGCCCGATAACCCTCTGAGATCTCTTGACTCCTCCAATACTGATCTCTTGCACATCCCTGACTTTTATCAATTCACCATTGGCAGACAGGCCTTCAGCTGCCTCAGCCCTGGGCTCTGAAATGTTCTCCCTAAACCCCTCTGCCACTCCAAATCACTGTCCTCTATTAAGACGCTCCTTAAAAACCTACCTCTTTGATCAAGCTTTTGATCATTTTCTTAGCATCTCTTTATGCAGCTTGGTGTTCAATTCTGTTTTGTTTTACTACATTAAAGGTGTTGTATAAATACCAGTTGTTGCTGCACGAGCTCATCTTGTATTGTGTACATTTAACTAAACACACATAAAAAGGATGATAAAACTGCAAGAATATGATATCTGACACCTTGCATGCCTAAAAATAAAACTTACCAGTCAGTAACCATGGGTAGAACCTGACACGCTCAAGCATGGAATAGCGCGCGATGATGTCGGGCGAGCATCCTGATGCCATTGCGCACTCGTGCAATATTTCGGTTAGCGGACGCGCGCAAGAGTCATCAGCGCACCCGCCGGCAATCAATAGGTATATTAAGGCCATTAAAGTAACAATTGACGGTGATTTTTCGCTGCCCATTCAGTTGGCGGGCTGGCGAATCGGCTAGGCAGACTTTGCAATTTTAAGGAAACCTCATCCAGGGCCTGGATGAGGTTTTCGTGATCAATTAAAAAGATTAAAATGTTTTGAAAAAAAAAATTCATCATCCATATATTGAGGTGTCTCATTCTGACAGGTGGACATTTTTTTCATGATTTTACATTCTGTTTTTATTGATTGTAAACTTGTCAGCTCCCAGGGGCAGCTCTCTGCCTTCAGGGAGCTTTCCTACAGCACTCCCCCGTGCCCGCACTGATTTCAGCGCTTGCCCTCCTTCCATCCTCCACCCCGGCAGCACTGGGCCTTTCAGGGCGCCTTTCGTGCTGGCTGGCTGTTAACTGGTCAGCTAGTGTGAAATCGCGGTTGGGGTTCGATCGCGGGCAGTGGTCTGTTTGTCGGCTGCTCCCGGGCCTGCCAATCACTGCCGCCCGCCAACCTGATAATTCTGCCACATGTTTATAAAACCAACTTCACATTCACTTATCCTTTTAGAAAAGATGATTTCTTCAAGCTCATTGATGATAACTTCTCTGCTTTGATTTGCTCCAGGGCAGTACATGTTTCCAACAGCATCTATTCCCTCACTTCAAGTGCCAGCTTGATTTACCAGTACCTTCGCAACTCTAATTCAGAGGATTTGTATGATCAAAAGCATATTATCTAAGTTGACACTTAAGTGCAGTACTGGGGGAGCGCTACATTGTGGGAGATACTTGCTTTCAAATGAGATAATAAATTTAGATGGCAACTGTTCCGAGGGACATAAATGATCCCTTCGCACAATGTGTAAAAGAGCAGAGAGTTCTCATGCTATCCTGACAAACAGTTCCACTTCAAACAATAGCAAAAAAATCAGGTTATCTCATCATTATCACAACCAGGTTAATAATACAAGTGGGAGCCTTGCTGAACATAGGAAGTTCAGAGGGGAAATGAGAAAGGTAATAGGAGAAACAAAGAGAGAATATAAGAGGCTGGCACCTAATGTGAAAGGGAATTGAAAATCTTCCTAGGCATATAAATAGTAAAAAGGGTGATGCAGCCAATTAGAGACCAAAAAGGGAATTTATGCTTAGAGGCAAGGGACAAAGCTGAGGTACTAAATGGGCGCTGTACATCTGTCGTTATCAAGGAAAAAGATGCTGCGAGAGGTATAGTGAAAAAAGACTTGATTAAGACACTACAAATGAATTTATACAGTGGAGGTATTAAAGAGACCGGCTGTACTTAGGGGAGAATTTTTCCAATGGCAGGCGGACTGGGCGGGAGCAGGCGGAGGCAGGCGCAGAGTTGATCGCCGGCCATGATTGGCTGCGTGCCGCCATTTTACATGGGCGAGCCAATTAAGGCCTGCCCAACGTAATGCGCAGCCAGTAGCGTTCATCACTACCTGTGCGGGCGGGGTAAGGAGGGAGGGTCGGGGCCTGTGCATGCGTGTAAAAGAGTGCAGCAATCTCCCTGAGGCATGGAGCTGCCTCAGGGAGATTGAATGGATTATAAAAGTTTTTAATAAATAAAGTAAAAATTTATTTAAACATGTTCCCTCATGTGACAGTGTTATGTGAGCTGGTACATGTTTGTGAAGTTTGGAAAATGTATTTAATTATTTTATAAAACCTCATCCCGCCTGTGGGATCGAAGGCCGCTTGGGCTCTTCGCCTGTCCGCCAACCTTAAGGTTGGATGGGCAGCATTTCTAACAAGTTTAATTACTTTTTTAATGGCCTTAATAGGTTGTTGACAGTTCAGCGCGTGCACAGCCACCTCCGGGACCCACCCTCCGAACGAAATATCGAAATGATGCGCGATGACGTCGCGACACATGCCTGACATCATCACGCGTCATTTTATGCATCGGCATGTCGAGTTCGTCCCCGCACGCCGACGGCAAAGTTCTGCCTTGAAAAGTTGATAAGTCAACAGGGTCAGATGAGATGCATCTGAAGACACTGGGAGAAGTAAGGGTGGAAATTGAAGAGGGTTTGGCTGTAATCTTCCAATCCTCCTTAGATACAAAGATGGGGCCAGAGGGCTGGAAAATTGCGAATGTTATACACTTGTTCAGATAAGGTCAGAAACTACAAATCAGTCAGTTTAACCATGGACAAGATTAATAGTGACTTGGACAAATATGGATTAATTAAGGGATAGGTTTATTAAAAATAAATTGTGTTTAACTATCTTGCTTAAGTTTTTTGATGAGCCAACAGGGAGGGTTGATGAGGGCAATACAGTTGATGTGGTGTACATGGATTTCCCAAAAGGCGTTTGATAAAGTGCCACATAACAGGATTGTCAGCAAAGTTAAAACCCATGGAATAAAAGGGACTGAAGCAGCAAGGAAATGAAGTTGGCTGAGAGATGGCTGTTTTGCGGACTGGAGTATGCAGTCGGGCTCCCCAGGGCTCAGCTCTAGCACCGCTACTTTTCTTGATGTATATTAATGGCCTAAACATGGGATGTAGGACAAAATTTCAAAATTTGGAGACATTGTGAACTGTGAAGAGGAGAGTGGTAGATCTCAAAAGGACACAGACAGGTTGTGGAATCGCCAGGTGTATCACAGATGAAATTTAATGCAGAGAAGTGTGAAGCAATACATTTTGGTAGAAGAATGTGGAGAGACAATATGAAATAAAGGATATAATTCTGAGTGGAAGAGCAGAGGTTCCTGGGAGTATATGTGCACAAATTGTTTAAGGTGGCAGGGCAGCTTGAGAAGGGCACATGAGATCCTGCGATTTATAAATCAAGGTATGGAGTACAAAAGCAAGGAAGATATGGTGAACCTTTCTAAAACCCTGGAGAGAATGTTCCCCCTGTTGGGGGGGTTGTGCGGGGGCGGGCGTGGACCTGATTGGCACCCCTGATCGGGTCTATGCCACCATTTCACATGGGTGGGCAAATTAAGGCCCGCCCAGTGTGACGCACACTCGGAAGTGCTGAGCGCTCCCTGTGCAGGGCGCGGGGGAGGTTCCCTGAGTCAGGAGTGTGCTCTTTCGCATGCAGAGGTGCCTGAGGGAGATTATAGTTTAAAGTTTTAAAAATTTTAATAAAGAAAAAAAAATTTAAGACATGCCCCCCTCATGTGACAATTTCATGAGCTGGGACATGTCAAAGAACTTTAATGAAAAAATTTATTTAATTTATAAAACCTTCATGTCCCGCCTGTGGATGAGGTTCTATGAAAAATGCGAAGGTCGCCTGGGCTCTTCGCCTGCCCGACAACCTTAAGGTTGGATGGGCAGCTTTCTCAATAGGCTTAATTAGTTAATTAATGGCCTAAACAGGCCTTTGATGGTTCGGTGGGCACGCAGCTGACTCAGATGCACACCCGCCGAACTGAAGTTCTAAATGACGCGTGGTGACATCGGGATGCACGGCCGATGTCACCCTGGGTCATTTTATGCCTCAGCGAGCGGGCCCTGCCCCCGCTCACCAAGCTGAAGATTCAGCCCCTTGTTTCCAATTCTGGACACCAGGCTTTAGAAAGGACGTGAAGGCATTAGAGAGGGTTCAGAAAAGATCCATGGGAATGCTTTCAAGAACTTCAGTTATGTGGATGTTTTGGAGAAGCTGGGACTGTTCTCCTATAGAGAGAAACGTTTCTCATTAGCGGAAGGGCTGAGAACCAGAGAACACCAATGTAAAGTCAGAGAGCCAAGGATGACTTGAGAAACTTTTCACCCAGCAAATGCTTAGGATCTGGAATGCACTGCCTAAGAATCTGGTGGAGGCAGTTTCAATCATGGCTTTCAAAAGAGAATTGGATAATTATCAGAAGAGAAAACATTTTCAGGGCTATGAGGAAAGAAGAGGGAGTGAGACTAGTTGAGTTGCCCTTGACTTGCCTGCACAAATTGGCTGCTGGGTTTCCTACGTTGCAATAGTGGTCACACCTCAAAAGTAATCCATTGGTTATAAAGCACTTTGAGACATCCTGAAGTCATGAAAGGTACCTTGCAAATGCGTCTTTCTTTCTTTCATCTCATTTGCTATTGGTGAGACCTTGCAGAGTGCAAACTGGTTGTTGCATTTTATATAGTGCAGTGACCGCACTTCAAAAATAATTCATTGTTAATGAAAATGATGTTTAAATGCAAGTCCTTTCTTTTCATTCCTTGGAATTTCTGGTGGAAAGCCCAGTATGAATATATGCATTTGCACTGTCTTGTTCACAAACAATAATGCCCTGAGCCTTATAGAGATTCCAAAGCTGCTTACAAACGCAGGAGTGTATGAAGAATCCAAGAGCAGACAGAGAAAACAGGATTGTTTATTTCAATGCAAGTATGAATTATATGCAAAATGATCAAACTGGGAGAAATGTTTCAAATGCCTTAGCTTTAAGCAGTAGTGGCACAAGCAAGATAATATGCGAAGAACTACCAGCAGATGGACTCATGCCTGTGTTCTTCCACCCACTGAATTATCAATCTCAAGCATACAGACATAAATGCAAAACGCAGGACACCACTTTCCCTCAGCAGGAGAATGTTCCTGGACTGCTCTCAAGTACCTCAAAATGTGTGTTTTAGAGCTATATTATTAAAGGCTTGACAGCAAGCAACAGAACTCTACATGATTTGACAAAAACAGTGTTAGATAACAAGACTAAAAAGGAGATTGAGAACTAAATATCCTAAAAAGAGGAATGGATTAGAATTTCATATGACACCTGAGATGTGAAACATATAGCAGTCTATTAAAAAGAGAAACTTAACAGCACTCGCTTAGAGTGACGATTAATAAATTCCAGGAAACACAGGTAAGACAGGTTGCATCTGATAAGTATATTGGAATTCTTCAATGAAACAACAGATTTATAGATGGGTAAGATGGTGGATATTATGTATCTTGACTTTCAGAAAGCCCTTGACAAGGCCTTTCACAGGAGACTTATGATTACAGTGAAAGCTTTCAGGATCCAAGATTGTAAATTGGATAATTAGCTGGCTAGATAATAGGAAACAGAAGGTAGACATTGGTGACATTGCTAATTAGAAGTTGTGAGCAGTTTAGTCTCTTGGAAATGGTCCTATGACCTTTATTTATTAATGACCTTGATGAAAGCATTATAAATACAATACCTAACTTCACAGATTATACGCAGAAAGTAGAATATTCCAAGGTGAAGCATCATTCAGAGAGCAATGTACACACTTAGCAACTGGTGTGATCAATGCTTAATTCTTAGATCAAGATAATAAAGATCAAGTCTTAATGCTCAATATGTTAGACACATTAGGATTACACAGGAGGCTGAATGGTGAGTAGAGGGCATCAGGAAGATGATATTTGTGTGTTAGTAAATCAGATAGTGGCTGTTAAACATTAAAAATACCACACTGGACGGCACCATTGATCAGACTAAATACAATGGCCCAGAATTTGTTGGGAAAATAATGACAAGTTAAATGCGCGTGCCATTATTCCTATGTAAATAACTCAGCAATTTGTGACGAGGAAGAGATAAAATGTGAGCTACAAATCACCACAAACTATTGAGTTATTTATACACTAATAATTTAGTGTATATTTAACTCATCATTATTTTCCCACAGAACAGGATAATACAAAAATATCTGTGCATGGAGTAGCACAAATATATTAGCATGGATAGAAGATTGGTTAATGGACTTGAAGCAGAGAGTCGGAATAAACAGGGCATTTTCAATTTGGAAGTCTGTAACTATTGGAATGCTGCAAGGAAGAGTCCTTGGGCCTCAGCTATTTACAATCAAGACTGAGAGTAATATATCCAAGTTTGTTGATGATACAGCAATGGAATGCAAGCTGTGAGGAGGACACAAAGCAGCTGCACAGCAGGCTTAAACAAGTTAAGTGAATGGGCAACAATGTGACAGATCCTAGCAGCAGTAGGATGGGGTCCTTAAGTAGTCCTTAATTGGACACTTAAGGGCATCAATTGGTGGCAGGATGGAAAGATTGACCTTGGGCCTTCCTACCCAGAACTTAATCTGGGTGAAGGCGGAATGGCGGCAGAGTTTGGGTACACCACCAGCCCGCCTAAGTACATGCCCTTCCTGTTTCCAAGCTCGCCACCAGTGACAGCAAAAGATTCTGTCCATAATGTGGGGAAGTGTGAGGTTATTCACTTTGGTAGTAAGCACAGAAAAACACAATATTTTTTAATAGGCATGAAGCTTTCAAGCATAGATGTTCGGAGAGATCTGGGCGTACATATACAAGGAACACAGTAAGTCAGCATGCAGGTATAGAAAGAAATTAGGAAGGCAAATGGCATGTTGACTTTTATTACAAGGGGATTAGAGTACAAAAATAAGAAGTAATACAACACTTGTGCATGGATTTGGTGAGACCACACCAGAAGTATAGTGTGCAGTTTTGGCTTCCGTATTTAAGGAAGGACATACTTACATTGCAGATTCACTAGATTGCTTCTGGGGATAATAGGGTTGTCCTATGAGGAGAGGATGAGTAAATTGGGCTAATACTTTCTACAGTTTAGTAGAATGAGAGGTGATCTCATTGAAAGAAACTACTTGACAGGGTAGACATTGAGAGGTTGTTTCCTCTGGCTAGGAATCTAGAACATGGGGGGATAGTGTCAGGATAAGTAGTTGATCATTTAGAACTAAGGTGAGTAGAAGTTTCGTTACTAAAGGAGTTGGGAATCTTTGGAATTCTCTACCCGAGGGAGTTGTAGATGCTCCGTTGTTGAGTATACTTAAGACTGAAATAGACAGATTTTTGGCCTCTTAGGGAATCAAAGGATATGGGGAGCAGCTAGGAAAGTGGAGTTGAGGCAGAAGGTCAGTCATAATTTATTGAATGGCTGAGCAGACTCAAACAGCTGCATGGTCTACTACTGCTCCTATTTCGTATGCTGTCTGCTCTAAGAACAACCCCAGATTCTAGTCTCTCCAAATAACTAAAGCCCACATCCCTGGTACCATTCTAGTAAATCTCATCTGCACTTTCTCGAAACCCTCTTGCGATGCCCTGTGCCAGCAAATTCCAGGCCAATGATTAAGTTATATCTAGGGAGATAACAATGGGGAGACTTTACCTGACTGATGCACAGGTGCCACAGCATGGACAGCAGTGCAAAGAATGGCAACCTCCTCTTGGCCAAAAACAGCTAATTCTTCTTGGGTCTCACAATGTGAGATCAATACCATCTTCTGACCTGCCAAGTGCACAGAGCTGATTCAGTGCATCAGTGTGCTTGTATTGTGATACAAAATAGCATCCTAGCATGAGCATGCTGATGCGCAGTATGAGCTCAACATCAAAGACAGAAACTGGAAGCTTTTAGTGATAAAACAAACATTGCAAGTCAAATTCAAACTTATCAGAAATTTCTGCATGTGAATGTAAGATTTACCAATGGATGATTCTCCCCATTGATAGTCAGGACCTTATCCCTTGGACATGTAGATTTAGTATGATTAAAGGAATACAGTCAGAATGGAAGCTTTATAAATGTCTGATTTAGAAGGAGGAACACATGGGTGAATCTTCAATTCTGTGATGCTAAAATGGCAATAGAGTCTGGGCTGAATTGTAGGATTTCCTGCAGACAACATTATTTATATATTTGAGGTAAGCTCTTCACCATATTGGACCTGATGCAGTGAAATGTACAAAGGGAGCAGCTACAGGAAATAGCTCACATAACTTCCCAAGAATACTTGAAAATCGAGGAGTGAGAGGAAGGGAGGAACTTGAAACAATTACCATCACTTGGGAAAAAGTACTGGAAAAACTATTA
The DNA here is from genome assembly GCF_017639515.1 of Carcharodon carcharias. Classification (NCBI taxonomy): domain Eukaryota; kingdom Metazoa; phylum Chordata; class Chondrichthyes; order Lamniformes; family Lamnidae; genus Carcharodon; species Carcharodon carcharias. Next base: position 124,424,277 of record NC_054476.1, read on the forward strand.
GACCTAAAGGATGACAATTCCCAGAACCAGATAGCCTGCATCCTTGGGTCTTAAAAGAAATTACTGCATAGATAGCAGAGGCATTGGTTATAATCTTCCAAACTTCCTTCGATTCTGGGAGAGTCCCAGTGGATTGGAAAATAGCAAATGTGACATCCTTAATCAAGAAAGACGGAGACAGAAAGAAGGTAACTATAGGCTAGTTAGCCTAATGTCTGACATAGGGAAACTTCTAGAGTCCATTATTAGCGAGATTGGAGCAGGCTACTTAAAAAATCATAATGGGATCAGGTAGAGTCAACATGGCTTTGTGAAAGGGAAAATGTGTTTAAATAATTTATTAGAGTTCTTTGAGGAAGTAACAGGTAAGCTGGATAAAGGATGTGTTGTATTGGATTTCCCAAGCACATTGATAAGGTGTCATCTCAAAGGTTACTGCACAAAATAAGACCTTATGGTGTGGGTGTAATATATTAGCATGGATAAAGTGTTGGCTAGCTAACAGGAAGCTTAGAGTAGGGATAAATGGGTATTTTTTGTGTTGGTAAGCTGTAACTAGTGGAATGCTGGTGATCAGTGTTGGGTTCTCAACTATTTACAATCTATATTAATGACTTGGATGAAGAAACCCAATGTATGAAGCTAAATTTGCCGATGACACCAAAATAGGTAGGATAGAAAGTTGTCAGGAGATGTAAAGAGTCTCCAAAGTGATATAAATCGGTTAAACAAATGGGCAAAAAATTTGGCAGATGGGGGAGAAATTTGAACTTATTTGGCAGGAAGAATAGAAAAGCAACACACTATTTAAATGGAAAGAAAATGCAGAATTCATTGGTATACGTGAGGGGTCTGGGTCTCCTGGTACATGAATCATTAAAACGTAGTTTGCAGATACAGCAAATAATTAAGAAGGCAAATTGAATGCTGGTGTTTATTGCAAGGGGAATGGAATATAAAAGTAGAGAAGTTTTACTGTAGCTGTACCGGGCCTTGGTGAGATGGAGCACTGTGTACAGATTTGGTCTCCTTATTGGAAAAAGGATATAATTTCGTTAGAAGCACTTCAGAGAAGGTTCACTCAACTCATTCCTGGGATGAAAGGCTTATCTTATGAAGAAAGATTGAACAGGTTGAGTCTATACCCATTGGAGTTTAGAAGAATGAATGGTAATTTTATTGAAACACGTAAGATCCTGAGAGAACTTGATAGGATGGATACTGGGAGTATGTTTCCTCCTGTGGGAGAGACTAGAACTCGGGGGGCACAATTTAAAAATAGGGGGTCTCCCTTTTAAGACGGAGATGAGGAAAAACATTTTCTCTCAGAAGTTTGTTAGTTTGTGGAATTCCCTTCACAGGCAGGAAGGTGAGGTTGAGACCAAATCAAATCAGCCATGCGGGAGAATTTTCTCCCCGTCGGGCAGACTGGGCGGGAATGGGCGGGCAGCCGATCGCCATTATACGTGGGTGGGCCAATTAAGGCCCATCCGGTGTGACGCACACCCGGAAGCACTGAGCACTCCCTGTACGGGCCTCGGGAGGAGACTGAGTGGGGGCCTGCAAGCGAAAGAGCACAGAAATCTCGCTGAGCCACAGGGCTGCTTCAGGGAAATGAACTTGATTGTGAAAAATTGAAAAAAAGAATTTAAAAAATTATTCAGACATGTCCCCGCATGTGACAGCATCACATGATTTGGGACATGTCTATGAATTTTAATAAAAATTTTTATTAAAGTTATAAACCCTTCATGAAACCTCATTCCGCCCATGGATCAGGTTCCATGAAAAATGCATAGGCCTCCTGGGCTTTTTGCTTGCCCACCAACCTTAAGGTTGGACGGGCAGCCCTGACAAGTACTTCAATTAGTTGATAAATGGTCTTAATAGGCCTTTGACAGTTCGGCAGGCACGCAGCCAACTCCAGTGCACGCCTGCCGAACTGAGGATCAGAATGACGTGCGGTAATGTCGGGACACACGCCCGACATCACTGCGTGTCATTTTATGTGTTAGCGTGCGGGACCCACCCCCGCACGCCAACCAGGAGATTCTGCCCATCATCTTATCGAATGCTGGAGCAGGTTTGAAAGGCTGAATGGTCTACTCCTACTCCTAAGTCCTATTTTCCTATGTCCTATGTTCCCATGAACGGCCCTTGGCCACAAAGTCGGTGAGAGAAATGGTTTCAGCTTTTCCAAAGAGAATTCAAATTTATTTTTAAGCCTTCCCTAATGCACTGTGAAGCAAAAAAAAGAGCCAAGATAACATTTTATATTATATTATAATATTTTGTAGAAAATACAATCTGTGGCCAAGTGAAGCCATTGTACAGCATCTGTTTCTCTTATTTCATAGAAACAGGAGTAGGCCATAAGAACTTTCAGAATAAGAGCTGGAGAAGGCCATTTGGCCCTTCAGACATGCTCCACCATACAATAAAATCATTGCTGATTTTCGACCTCAATTCCGCCTTCCCCCACTACCCCCATATCCTTTAGTTCTCAAAATCTATCAAGCTTTGTCTTGAATACACTCAAACCACTGCGCATCCGCAGCTCTCTGGGGTAGACATTCCAAAGATTCACAACCCAAGTGAAGAAGTTACCTCTCCTCTCAGTCCGAAATGGTCGAACCCTTATTCTGATACTGCAACCCCATGTTCAAGCGTCTACCTGTCAAGCCCCTTAAGAATTCTATAAGCTTCAACTAGATCACCTCACACTTCTCTAAACCCCAAGGAATAAAGGCCTAGTTTACTCAATCTCTCCTCATAAGACAATCCCCTCATCCCAGAAACCAGTCTAGTGAACCTTTGTTGCACATCTTCTGGGGCAAGCATGTCCTTCACTGGGTAAGGAGACCAAAACTGCACACAGTACTCCCACCAGTGGCCTCACCAATGATCTATACAATTGCTGTAAGACTTATTTAATCTTAAACTCTAATCCGTTCACAACAAAAGCTAACATACCATTTGGCTTCATAATTGCACTGTGTACCTGCATGTTAGCTTTCTGTAATTCATGTACAAGGACACCCAAGTCCCCCTGAATGTAAACATTTCCCAGTCTCTCCCCATTCAAAAAAATGTTCTGCGTTTTTATTTTTCCTACCAATATGGATAATTTCACACTTTACCACACTGTATTCAAACTGCCATGCCCTTACACAGTCACCCAACCCGTCTATATGCCTCTGCTGCCTATTTGCATCCTCCTCACCACTATACTTTCCCACTTAACTTTGTATTATCAGCAGACTTGAATTCGTTATGCAGAACCCTCAGCAAAACAATAATATAGGTTGTAAATAGCTAAGACCAAAGTATTGATCCTTGTGGTATCCTGCATTTAGCCCCCTGAGCCCATTCATCCATTCAATTAGGTTATAGTTAATCAGGATCTTGACTCCATCAACCCGCCTTGATTCCAGAGCCATTAAAATTATTGGCTAACAAAAATCTATCGACCTATTGAGCTTTTCAATTGACTTAATTGAACATAACAGTTTTTGGAATTGAAAGTTCCAGATTTCTACTATCCTTTGTGTAATGAAGTGCTTCATGACATCAGTCCTGAATGACTTAGCTCTAACTTTAAGGTTATCCATCCCTGTTCAGGACTCCCTACATACTTCAAGGCTCCTGCAGTGGTTGGGTGTGAAGCAGCTAACCGATTCCAGAAAAAAACAATGCAGTACACCTAGGAGGAGGGGAAGGAGATGTTTGTCGGGTAGTGTATAGTATCTGTGTGACCAAGTAACAAGTATAGAGGTTGGCCTACCCCTTGGAAGTTGCTATCAAGTTAACATTACTTACAACATTGCCATTTATCACAGGTGGTCCTACTATTCATGAGACAAAGTGTCACCTGTAAACCTGGCCCACAGCAAGGCCTCTAGCAAGCTTTTTCATTGCTTCTCATTCACATTGTCCAGCAACACACAATTTTAAGTTACAATCTAGAACTGACATCTCATTACACTTGCATTGCAAAATGGCTTCACATGTAAAATAATTGTAGCATAACCTACTTGGAATGATGAATGGTCACAGAGAGTTTTGAAATATTTTAGTGTTAAAATTCTCTCCTCTTTCATCCAAGATGAAACCCTGGAGGCAGATATCTCTGTGACCAAGCTAGGTTGATTGATTTCAGAATTAATCATGATAATTAGGGGAGAGGAGCACAGCTAACGTTTCGAGTCTGAATGACCCTTCAACAGAACTAAGTAAAAATAGAAGAGAGGTGAAATATAAGCTGGTTTAAGGCGGGGTGGGACAAGAGCTGCCAGACCTGCTGAGTTTTTCCAGGTATTTTTGTTTTTGTTTTGGATTTCCAGCATCTGCAGTTTTTTGCTTTTATGATAATTAGGGCTTTGTTCAAGGCACTAATTAAACTATACATAAAGAAAGAGCATTTATATTGTGCCATTCATGACCTTAGGATGTTTCAAATCACTTTACAGCCAATGAAGTACTTTTCAAATGCATTCGCTGTTGTTGCAAAATGTGACAACCAATCTGCACACTGCAAGGTCCTACAAACAGCAATAAGTGACCATCTGTTCTATGATGTTGGTTGGGAGTTAAGTGTTGGCCAGGACACCGTGAGAACTTCCCTGCTCTTCTCTGAATACTGCCATGGGATCTTTTACACCTAACTTGTTTTTATTTACACTTTCATAGGATGTGGGCATTGCTGGCTGGGCCTGCATTTATTGTCCATCACTAATTGCCCTTGAGAAGGTGGTGGTGAGCTGTGTTCTTGAACCGCTGCAGTCCATGTGGTGTAGCTACATACACATTGCTGTTAGGGAGAGAGTTCCAGGATTTTGACCCAGCAACAGTGAAGGAATGGTAATCTATTCCCAAGTCAGGATGGTGAGTGACTTGGAGGGGGACTTCCAGGTGGTGGTGTTCCCATGTATCTGCTGCCCACATCCTTAGCGGTAGCAGTCATGGGTGTGGAAGGTGGTGTCTAAACAGCCTTAGTGCATCTTTTGATGGCACACTCTGCTGCTACTATGCAGCGGTGGTGAATGAATGTTTAAGATGGTGATCGGGGTGCCAATCAAGTGAATGCTTTGTCTAGGATTGTGTCAAGCTTCCCGAGTGTTGTTGGAGCTGCACTCATCCAGGCAAGTGAAGAATATTCAATTACACTCCTGACTTATGCCTTATAGACAGCGGACAAGCTTTAGGGAGTCATGAGGTGAGTTACTTGATGCAGGATCCCCAGCCTCTGATCTGCTTTTGCAGCCACAGTATTTATATGGCTGACCCAATTCAGTTTCTGGTCAATGGTAGCCTCCGGGACGTTGATAGTGGGGATTCAGCAATGTAATGCCATTGAATGTCAAGGGAAGATGGCTAGATTCCTTCTTGTTGGAGATAGTCATTGCTTTGTGTGGTGCAAATGTTATTTGCTACTTATCAGCCCAAGCCTGAATGTTGTCCAAGTCTTGCTGCATATGGATAAGGACTGCTTCAGTATCTGAGGAGTCACGAATGGTACTGAACACTGTGCAATCATCAGTGAACATCCCCACTTTTGACCTTATGATAGAGGAAAGGCTATTGATGAAGCAGCTGAAAATGGTTGGGCCTAGGACACTATGCTGAGGAACTCCTGCAGTGATGTCCTGTGACTAAGACGAATGGCCTCCAACAACCACAACCATCTTATTTTGTGCTGGGTATGACTCCAACCAGTGGAGAGTTTTCTCCCTGGTTCTCATTGGCTCCAGTTTTGCTAGGGCTCCTTGATGCCACACCCGGGCAAATGCTGTCTTGATGTCAAGGGCAGTCACTCCCACCTCACTTCCTGGGATCAACTCTTTTGTCCATGTTTGAACTAAGGCTGTACTGAGGTCAGGGGCTGAGTGGCCCTGATGGAATCCAAACTGAGCATCAGTGAGCAGGTTTTTGCTGAGCAAGTGCCCCTTGATAGCACTGTCAACGACACCTTCCATTACTTTGCTGATGATTGAGAGTAAACTGATGGAGCGGTAATTGACTGGGTTGGATTTGTACTACTTTTTGTGGACAGGACATACCTGGGCAGTTTTTCACATAGCCGGGTAGATGCTAGTGTTGCAGCTGTACTGGAATAGCTCGGCTATGGGATTGGCTAGTTCTGGAGCAAAAGTCTTCAGTACTGTTGCTGGAATATTGTCAGGCTCCACAGCCTTTGCAGTATCCAGTGCCTTTAGCTGTTTCTTGATATCACACGGAGTGAATCGAATTGGTTGAAGACTGGTAGTTGTGAGGCTGGGGACTTCAGGAGGAGGTTGAGATGGATCATCCACTTGGTACTTCTGGCTGAAGATGGTTGCAAATGCTTCAGTCTTATCTTTTGCACTGATGTGCTGGGCTCCCCCATCATTGAGGATGGGGACATTTGTGGAGCCTCCTCTCCAGTGAGTTGTTTAATTACTCAACACCATTCACGACTGGATGTGGCAGGACTGCAGGGCTTCAGTTGGATCCCTTGGCTGTAGGATTGCTTATCTCTATCTATTACTTGCTGCTTAAGTTGTTTGACATGCAAATAAGTCCTATGTTGTAGCTTCATCAGATTGCCACCTCATTTTTAGGTATGCCTGGTGCTGCTCCTGGCATGCACTCCTGCGCTGTTCACTGAACCAGGGTTGATCCCCCTCTTGATGGTAATGGAAGAGTGAGGGAGATGCCTCAGAGGATAACTGAGAGGGCCGCCAGTACTTTGCTGTTATATAGAACTATAGAACCATAGAAAAGTTACAGCACAGAAGAAGGCAATTTGGCCCATCTTGTCCATGCCAGCTTGAGGACACCCAGGTGCCCTAATCCCACCTTCCTGCACCCAGCCCATAGGCCTACAGCTTACAGCACTTTAGGTGCAGATCCAAGTACTTTTTAAATAAGTTTAAAGTTTCTGCCTCTACCACCAACTTGGGCAGCGAATTCCAGACACCCACTACCCTCTGCGTAAAAAGGTTCTTCCTCATGTCCCCCCTACATCTTCTGCCACTTATCTTGAATCTATGTTCCCTGGTTCTAGAATTCTCCATCAAAGGAAACAATTTTATCCTGTCCACTCTATCTATTCCCCTCATAATTTTGTGCACCTCAATCAAATCACCTCTCAGCCTTCTTAGTTCTAAGGAAAATAACCCCAACCTATCCAATCTCTTCTCGTAGCTACACTTTTCTAACCCTGGTAACATTCTTGTAAACCTCCTCTGCACTCTCTCCAGAGCTATTACGTCCTTCCTGTAATGTGGTGACCAGAACTGCACACAATACTCCAGTTGTGGCCTCAACAGTGTTTTATATAATTCCAACATTATATCCTTACTTTTATATTCTATACCTCTGCCAATGAAGGAGAGCATTCCATATGCCTTCTTTACAACCTTGTCTACTTGAACCGCTGCCTTCAGGGACCTGTGTACTTGTACACCAAGATCTCTCACTTCATCAACCCCTCTTGGTATATTCCCAATTATTTTGAAATCCCTGTAACTGTTTGACCTCCCTAAATGTATGACCTCACACTTCTCAATGTTAAAATCCATCTGCCACTTTACCACCCACTCCACCAACCCATCTATTTCGTTTTGGGGATTATGGCTATCCTCTACACTATCCACTACTCGGCCAATCTTTATGTCATCTGCAAATTTCCCAATTGTGCCCCCCACATTCACGTCCAAATCGTTAATATATAACACAAACAGCAAGGGTTCCAACACCAAGCCCTGTGGAACACCACTTAAGACAACTTTCCATTTGCAAGGGCATGCATCAACCATTACCCTTTGTTTCCTGTTACAAAGCCAACCTTTTATCCAGTTTTCCACATTACCCTGAATCCCATGGGCTTTTACTTTCCTGACCAATCTGCCATGTGGGAGCTTGTCAAATGCCTTGCTAAAATCCATGTACACAACATCCACTGCACTACCTTCATCAACCCTTCTTGTCATTTCCTCAAAGAATTTAATTCAATTTGTAAGGCAAGACCTTCCTTTAACAAATCGATGCTGACCATCCCTGACTAGTCCACGCCATTCCACATGACAGTTAATCCTATCTCTCAGGATTGATTCTACTAATTAGCTCACCACCGATGTAAGACTAACTGGCCTATAATTGTTTGGCATTTCCTTTGATCCCTTTTTAAACAACGGAACTACGTTAGCATTTCTCCAGTCCTCCGGTACCTCCCCTGTATCTAGTGAAGATTGGAAAATCATCCTCAGAGCATCTGCTATCTCCTCCCTGACTTCCTTCTGCAGCCTCGGAAACAATCCGTCTGGCCCTGGCGACATCAACTTTCAAGGATATCAACCTTTTGAGTACTTCCTATCTCTTTATGACTATCCCATCCAAGTGCTCCTCCTAGACTCCTATATCTACATCGTCCCTATCCTTTGTAAACATGGAGACAAAATATTCATTCAAAACCCTTCCCACAGCCTCTGCATCTACACACAAGTTTCCATCTTCATCTCTGATAGGTCACACGTTTTCCTTAATTAACCTTTTAGCATTAATGTATTGGTAAAACATCTTTGTGTTATCTTTAACTTTACTTGTTAATCTTTTTTCATGCCCTCTCTTTGATTTCCTTATTCCATTTTTTACTTCGTCCCTGCACTTCCTATATTCGTCTAGGTTATCTGCAGTGCTTAGTTCTTTGTGCCTATCGAACGCTTTGTTTTTCTGTTTGATCTTCTCCTGTATTCCTCTAGACAACCAGGGGGGTCTGGATTTGGCAGTACCACTCTTATTTTTGTAGGGGACACGTCTACTTTGTACAATTAGGATCTCACTTTTTAGTGCTTCCCACTAGTTTTCCACTGTTTTATCCTCCAGCAGTGCTGTCCAGTCCACCTTGGCCAAGTCCCTTCTCATTTCTGCAAAATTTGCCTTCCCCCAGTTCAAGACTTTTATTCCCGCCTTATCTCTGTCCTTTTCCATGGTAATGCTAAATCTAACTGAATTGTGATCACTGTCCTCGATATGGTCGCCAACTGTCACTTCACCCACTTGCCCTTCTTCGTTCCCTAAGACTAGGTCTAGAATTGCATCTCCTCTCGTTGTGTTTGTCACTAATTAGTTGAAAAAATTTTCCTGGACACACTGCATGAAAGTTTCTCCCTCAGTGCCCCTTATATTGTTTGATTCCCAGCTGATATTAGGATAGTTGAAGTCTCCTACTATTATTGCCCTCTTGTTCTTACAAGCAGAAATTTGCCTACATATTTGTTCTTCTATCTCCCTTTCATTATTTGGGGGTCTGTAGTATACTCCCAGTAGTGTGACTGCCCCTTTTTTATTTCCAAGCTCAACCATAAAGCCTCGTTTGTTGACCCATTTAGTATATCATCCCTACTCACAACTGGAATTGATTCTTTAACCATTAGTGCTACCCCGCTTCCTTTTTTATCTCCTACTCTATTGTGTCAGGATATTTAGCTGCCAGTTTTGTCCCTCCTTTAGCCAGGTCTCCGTTATAGCAATGACATCCTGCTGCCATGTGACTACCTGTGCCCTTAACTCATCTACCTTGTTTGTAATACTCCTTGCATTGAATTATAAACAGTTTACCCCCGTCAAGTTCCCTTGCTGGACACTTTTTAAACTCTACTTCTCTTGTAATTCGATGTCTATCACAACGTCCCTAGCTAATGTTCTACCTCCATTTTTCTGATCTGAATCTGACCTATCTGATCCTACTCCTGGGATCCCATCCCCCCGTCACACTCGTTTAAATACTCCCCAACAGAACTAGCAAAAGCCCCCGCAAGGGCACTGGTCCCAGCTCTGTCTGGGTACAGCCCGTCCGGTTTGTACAGGACCCACCTTCCCCAGAACCGGTCCCAGTGACTCAAGAATCTGAATCCCTCCCGGCTACACCATCTCTCCAGCCGCATGTTCATTTGATCTATCCTCTTATTCCTGCTCTCGCTAGCACGTGGAACTGGGAGTAATCCTGAGATTATTACATTTGAGGTCCTGCATTTTAATTTATCTCCTAACTCCCTGTACTGAGCTTGCAGGTCCTCATCCCTTAATTCACCTATGTCGTTGGTACCAATGTGTATCACGACCACTGGCTGCTTACCTTCCCTCTGCAGAATGTCCTGTAGCTGCTCCGTGACATCCTGGACCCTGGCACCAGGGAGGCAACATACCATCCTTGATTCATGTTTGCGGCCACAGAAGCATCTGTCAGTGCCCCTAACTATTGAATCCCCTATCACTATAGCCATGCCACTTGTTTTCCTCCCGCCCCTCTGAACAGCAGAGCCACCCACGGTGCCGTGAACTTGGCTGTTGCTGCTTTCCCCCGAGAGGCCACCACCCCCCGCCGCCCACCAAACCACCACCCCCCCCCCCCCCCCCCCCCGCCCCCCCAATAGTATCCAAAGCGGTATATCTGTTAGAGAGGGGGATGACCACAGGGGACTCCTGCACTACCTTCCTGAGTCTTTTACTGTTCCTGATGGTCACCCATTCCCTTTCTGCCTGTGTAATCTTCCCCTGCGGTGTGACCACCTTGCTAAACATGCTATCCATATCTCATTCAAAATTTGGCACTTCTAGTGGTGCAGCACTCTTTCATTACTGCATTGGAGTACCAACCTTGATTAAGTGCTCAGGTGTCTAGTGTGGGTAGAAAAGACCATGGCCTGGATTTTTGTCTGCCAGTCGGGTGTGCAAGGTTGGGAGAATACCCAGCTCAGCAAACCTGACTTTAAAAAATGGCTGCCCATACATCAGATTTTGGGTCTGGGGGGATGGGCTAGATCAGCAGTCAGGGCGGGCGTCTCCAAATAGTGAGGAGGGTGCCAGCTGTGGGAGGCAGGCTGGGTGGAAGGCCTCCAGCACTGTTTCCAAATTTCTTTTAAAAAAGAATAAAACATAAAACATCCCTACAGCCCTCACCCCTCACACCCCCGTACCCCTCCACAAACTCCCCATGCCTCAGCCTTGCATTTAAATGCCTTGACAGCTCCTTTGACAGGTCATCTTGGAAGTTTTGACAGGTCTTCTTGATAGGTCCACTTGACAGTTGCTTTTGTTAGTTTTGACAGGCCTGTTGACAGTTCCAATGAGCTTGACAGTTAATGAGTTTATGCATTTTTTACACATATTCATGCCTAATTTTAACAATTCCAAAGGGCACCTTACCTCCACCAAAAATGCCTGGGGACTCTGAAAGAGTACCTTACCTTTCCAAATTCATTTGGTTATCCAAGTTCAGATCAGTTCTTACCAGGTTTACTCCGCACACTTCGGGTTTCACACTGCTGGGCTACCAAAATCCCACTTCAATGGAGGCAGCTGATGATTTAAATGGCCAGCTGCTTCCATAAAAAGCGCACGTGCAAAATGTGAACAGCCCCCATTCCCACAACTGCGAAAATGGGAAGTGCCATGTTCAGGGGTGGGATTTATGATTTTCAGGTATTTCTGCCATTTTCAAAACAACAGAGAGGCTCTCTGTTATGGTGAAAATCTGGGTCCATAAATCAAGTGGGATGTTATACTGTATATTGAATATATTACAGGGGCATTGAATGTAAAAGCAAGGAAATGATGTTGATGTTGAATTTGTAGTATTGGTTGATGTTCTGGTCAGCAATCTGTCACAATGATGGGAAACTGTGACTGAGTGAGATCTACCTATAACTTCACCAGCTAACAAAAGAACATATTCAACTGTTTAAAGGGGACCTGTTTTCTTAAAAAAAATACAAGAACAGCCACTGACCAAAAATAACTGCCAGCAGTCTGATATTGTAAGTTGACCGTTTTTCTGGAAAGTTCTTATATGGATTGCACTGCAGACCTGCCTGACCTATTGCATGGAATGCCACTCCTAGGGAGTGTCAAAGTCCATGTCAAAAAGGAACTCTTGAAAGGGAGGCATTAAAAATGCTAAGTGTTGGACTTTAATCAATGGTAATTCTGCCAAGCCAATGGCAATGGCTAACCAGCCAGATACACCCAAAAGACATTCAAAACCCCTGTGGAGGCCAAAGTAACCCAATCTCCTGTTGGTTTCCATTATCCTGAAATGTTCAAAAGTCTCTGAGATGGAAGATCAAAAATACATTTACAAATTCTACAACAATGACTGCACGACATGTTAATCAAATCCCTTCTTGGAATATATGGACAGGAGGTTTAAGAATTGGTTTTGCCAAGCCAGAGACAGACAGAAAAAAATCAAAGTCATCTGGAAACACTGTTGAAGGGAGCAGTAAGTAATCTTGCTTTCTCTCTCTCTCTCTCTCTCTCTGGAGCTAAGATTGACTCCAGCAAGATGCAGTTACTTGAACTTCAATTCAACTCCAGGATTTTAAAGGAAACCAGCTAACTTTAAATGGCTGCAACATTCAACAATCTATGCCTCAAGAACAAGAACAAGGGCTTAATCATATATTCTTTTAACTTTTATTTGGATTCTAACTTTTCTTACTTCTGAGATGTGTGTGTGTGTGTGTGTGTGTGTGTGTGTGTGTGTGTGTGTGTGTGTGTGTGTGTGTGTGTCATTGTGTGACTTTTTTTTCTTGGGTTTAGTAACTAATAAACTTGTTCTTTATTTGACTCAAAAAAAACCTGGTTTGATTGGCTCCTTATTCATAGGTAAATACATCTGGATTGGAAAAGGCATTTACGGGGGAAATACATTTCAAAAATTCTTTGTTGCAATCAACCAAGGGGGCTGAATAAAGGGGAGGCAGTTCAAACCTCCTCACCCAGTTGTAACACATTACAGGAAAGATACTGCAGACATGGTAAATATACTGTGAAGAGAATAATAGAAAAAGAATGGTTCGCAAATCAGTAACCAGGGAGCATAGATGCGTCATTATCGCTTGAAGAATTAAGGGATAAATTAGAAGAACTATTTTCACAGAGAGATTTTAGAAAATAGAATGCCAGCTGTCGATGTAAAGATTATAACACTATTTAAAGTTGGTTAATATTTGTGAAAAGGAAGAATATAAAGAAAGAAATGGGTAAAGGGCAAAAAATGGGAGTAGAATAAACAACTCCACTTGAAAGGCAAGCATCAGCAAACACATAATTGGACAAGCCGAATTCTTTTGTTTAGTTCTATGATTTTCTCTATCAGGCTGGCTAGATAACTGACACTTATTTATGCTATCATACTATGCTAGCAAAAATAACCTGACCTGAAAACTTCTCAAGCTTGTTTTTAAATAATTTGGCAAAACTCAAAAAGAAACTCAGAAATCTTTTTCTTCATCAGATGATAAACCCTTCCAGCTGTGAGTCAGCTTGCTACTCACCGTGACAGATACTATTGACACGTGTGAAATCTCGCACATGCCTAGACTGCCTTATTTCCCCAAAGCTAACAAAATGATCGCTCTGGGCAAAAACAGAGAGAGCCTGAAGCCTTCATGTGAAAACATTAGGGACACTACTCAGGCAAAACAAATATAACTTCATAGGTGGCTTTAGACAGGTCAATGTGAAATTCGTACCGTTTAAATGTTTTGATATTAAAACCGTATTAGAAATTAAATCACTTAAAAAAATTACAGTTAAACAAATTTTCAAAAATTACATTGGCTGATTTGATTGTTTGGACATCTTAAACTTATTGGCAGATTCCCAGGATTGGTCATTGAGGATTAGTTGTTTTCAGAAGTCCTTAGCAACTTTGCATTGGGCTACCTAATTTCCTTATGTGAAATTGGGGGATATGGTACCTGTCTGTTCAAATGCGATTTTTCACCAATTTATGAATGCGTAATTTGAGTCAATCATGTGCAAGTCTGTCACTGGTTTTAGATTTTAAATCATGATGGTCAAGGCTTTACTGAGGAAGTGTGACCGGTTTGAACTGTGTGCTTACTTACCATTATTATAATGTTACTGGCAGATAAGAACCTAAGAAATAGGAGCAGGAGTAGGCATTTGACATCTCAAACCTGCTCCGCCATTCAATAAAATCATGCCGGATCTGATTGTGGCCTCAAACCTACCTGCAAAGTTTGACGTCATTTGTGTTCATTTGCACTCATTTGATATCAAATATGCTCAAGAGCAATCAGTTAGCTATCATAGAACATCGGTTGCACTCAAAAGTAATCATTTAGCTATCATTTAACATTACATGTACCATAACTGACCTCAATGTCATCAATTGCCCCAAACCACAGCACTCAAACATTTGCGATTAGCAACATCACTTAAGTATTTGGACACTAAAAATGATCTTAGAATTTATTTTCCACATTTCTGAATTTCGATAGCTTGAAACATCATAAAACTGAGCTTCCTTAGAAAAAGCAGATCCTGTTTTGATGAAATATTTTTCTTGTTTTTCCTTATAACTTATAATAACTCGTGCAGCACAACCTTGCGCCCATGCACCCCTCCCCCAGCCATGCCCACCCACATCCGTCCACCCACAACTCCTGTATTGCAGCAGTTCTCTCCTGTCAAGACCCCCAGAGCAATTTTCCCTCCCATCATCCCCTGCCAAGCAATTTTCACTCCCACACCCCTAGCAATTTTTTTCCACAACCCCCCTTCCCCCCAACTCGGAGCAATTTTCTTCCACCTCCCTCAAACTTTCAAAAGTCAGACTTTTCAGATAGGGTGAGTCGACATAAAGCAGTGTTAGGTCATATGACCAAAAGCTTGATCAAAGAGGTTAAATGGGTTTCAAAAATTCAGGGCAAATCACAAAGCCGCCAGATTGCAGAGGTTCTCTTCCTCCCTCCCCCACACCCCTCTCTCTCTCTCCCTCCTCTCTTTATCTCCCCTCCATTCCTCCCCACTTCCCTTATTTCACTCCCCACTTATTCCCCTCCCCTTCCCCATTTATTTCCCTCCTACAATCCCCCTTATTCTCCCTCACCTAATCTCTTCCCATTCCCCCTTTATTCCCCTCCCCCTTCCCCCCTTTATTACCCTCCCCCTTAATACCCTCCCCTTCCCCCCTTATTCCCCTCCTCCCCACTAGCCCCCCCTGCCGGCCCTACCCCCCCCTTCCCTCCTGCCCCCCTCACCCCCACAACTGAAGGTCTCCATTTAAATGGCCAGCTGGAACTGGAAGTGACAGCCCTGTGAAGATTTGAAGTTGGAATGGGAGCAAGACTGTGGCAACGAGATATTGGGGAAGTTGGGGGAGCGGAGAGAGAGGGGGGCTCCAAGGCCTGGAGAGTGGAAGGTGGGAAGAGCTGGGGGAGAGTTTGGAGGGGAGGAGAGGTTGGAGGAAGGGAGAGGAGTTTGGAGGGCAGACATTCTGGAGGAAGGAGGGGTGAGATTCTGAAGCAAATGTGGGAGAGGCTGGAGGAAGTGGGGAAGAGGCTGGTGGGAGGGGGAGTTTGGCTGGGGGAGCTTTTAGAGGTGGGGGAGAGACTGGAGGGAGGGGGAAAGCCTGGAAGGAGGGGGCAGAGGCTGGAGGGAACTGGAGATGCTGGAGACTGGAGAGAGAGCGGGGGAGAGTTTAGAGACTGGAGGAAGATTGGGGGCAGAATTTGGAGACTGTATTGAGAGCTGGGGGGAGAGTTTGGAGACTGGAGGGAGAGAGTGAGGAGAGTTTAGACCCTACAGCTGGATAGGGGTTGGGGGGGAGAGTTTAGAACCTGAGATGTGGGGAGTGGGTGGCTAGGAAGTATAGACCCTGAGACTAAAATTAATTATGAACTGATAGGGATTAGGTGGCACTCTCAAACAGGTGCTGTGTAGCAGAACAATTTTTGGGCTAAGTGAAAAACTGAATAAATTCAGATTTGAGTATTTAATTTTCTTGTATTTTTCAAAGTAGGTTGCTGAGCACGTTTGATAGCTTGCAGCATGCTGAATAGCTTTGAGCATGGATATAGCTTTGAGTGCACTCAATAGCTTTGACGCACTATCAAATTTGATGTCAAATTAATTCTAAATTAGGACCATTGATGTCAAATTGTAATTGAGAATATTGAGTACACTTGAAAGAAAAAATGCTAAAATTTTTAGGTAGGGACTCCACTTTCCTGCTGCCCCCATAACCTTTGACTCCCTTGTGGATCAAAAATCCAACCCGGTACTCCGACTATGATTGCCACTCTGCAGAAGGTCATGCTCTTTTGATTCATGTATGAGGTCACCCAGATCCCTCTGTACCACAGCATTCTGTAGTCTCTCTCCATTTAAATAATATTTTTCTTTTTTTCTTAAATGGATAACCTCACATTTTCTCACATTATACTCCATTTGCCAAATTTCTGCCTACTCACTTAACCTATCTATATCCCTTTGCAGACACTTTGTCTCCTCCCCACAACTTGCTTTCTGACCTATCTATTTTGTATTGTCAGCAAATCTGGCTGTAATACACTTGGTCCCTTTAACCAAGTCAGCAATATAGATTGCAGATAGATGAGGCGCCAGCACTGATCCCTGTAGCACCCCATTAATTACAGTTTTCTAACTGAAAATGACTCATTTATCCTGACCCTTTTACCTGCTAATTGGCCAATCCTCCAACCATGCTAATATGTTAATTATAACCCCACGAGCTCTTATCTTGTGTATTAACCTTTAACATAGCACCTTATTGAATGTCCAATGGTATTGCACATGAGGAGTCATGGGGTGGAGAGTGCAAAGTAGAAGTATTGCATGGTACATGGGAGATGCCGGTAAGACCCGGGGTAAATAGTTAGCAAACAAAATTATGTGGGACTTGGATATGGCGAATGTCTTAGCATGGCCTGGCCCCACTGCTGGGATTCACAAATGCCTTTGTAGAGGCCAGTAAGCCTCAACTCAATCAGCTGTATCCTACACACAGCAAGTCCTGGCTGTGAACAGTACTGTAAGTAGGGGCAGCAGAAGACAAAGGAACTCCAGAATGTAGTGTGTACAGGATGGTCAATGTTCTGGGGTCCTGAGGAAGGATATTGGATTCTAAACGTTGACTGACTGAGTTCTGTCTTTCCAAAGATGCAGAATATTTCCAGTTTTTTACATTTTCAGATTTTCATCATCTACGGTATATTGTTTTTTTTTATTATAGATGGGTATTCATTGCCCATTTACAGTTTTAGTTATTAGGTTTGTTTCAATGACTATAGGTATGATTAATTTTTATTTGCACTTCCCTGATGGCTCACCTGGTCACTAACTGGGTCACACAAACCAAGGCATTTTCTGTTCAGTCCTCAGGCCAAATCATGTTTGCTGATCTCAGCTAGAGTGGCTACACCAGTATCAGTCCAACTAGTTTGGGAAAGTCAAATTTGCTAGAACTCCCAAGTCCTACTCGCAATAAGAACATAAGAACAGAAGAAATGGGAACAAGAGAAAGCCTTACGATGTCTCTTGTGAGCTCTGCCATTCAATGAGATCATGGCTGAACTTTAACATCAACGTTTACATTAACTCCACTTTCCAGTGGACCACTGCTGAAGTGTACACACTTGCAGATATTGAGTGATAACTAGTTCAGGTTTGACAGTAAAGCAAAACCAAAATACTGCAGATGCTGGAAATTTGAAACAAAAACTGGGTTTGCTGTAAATACTCAGCCAGTCTGACAGCAGCTGTGGAGAGAGAAACAGAGGGTTGAACTTAATGGACACGGCAGTAGCTCTGTCCAGTAGCCAGAAAGCCAGGGATAGTCCCACTGTGGCCATTTTCGGTAGCTCAATTGGAATTTAATGACAATCAAGCAGCTAACTTCCTTTTAAGGGTGGAGGTCCTGCTTCCAAGAGCTGCTGGCCAACTGGAGGGCTAGCAGAGTGGTGGCCACTGCTGGGGCTGCTGTCACAGTCCTGGAGCAGCGAAGGTGCAGGAGGACCTGGAGTCAAGATAAGTTTGTGGGGCTCTCTAGGGCCAATCAGGCTGGCCCCAGTGAGAAGTTGCGGTAGGTCTTGCAGCAGAGGTAGCTTTGCTGCCAGGGTGCCCTGTCAGAAGCCACCCTCACCTCCCGAACCTGCAAGGAGGACTCCAGCTTTTAATCAGCAGCCTCCGCACGTGGTGAACAGCCCTCCACCCCCCTCAACTATTAGAAAATCAGCGGTGTAGGGATGAGGCCTTTAACTGGCCTTTAACTGGCCACTTAAGGGCCTCAATTGGCCTCCAGGACAAAAACTAAAAACCACAGATGGAAAAAGGACCGTTTGAAATGTCGGTGCCTTATTTGGGAGATGACTTGGCAGTTTTGTACAGGTCACATTGCAGGAACTATGATGGCTGCTGTTATCAAAAAGTATTGAAAAGGGCAGGAAGCTGTGAGGAAAAAAAAAACATCTGCAGAGAAGCAGACAAACCAAGGTTCTTCAAAGCAGGAAGGGAGGGTCCAACAAGCACAGCCAACTGAAAAAAAAGGCCACACTGCAGTTCCTTGAAAGAGAATTAAAGAAACTCCTCTCTCCCCTGTTCCTGATTCCAGTTACTAAGCTACCTGTGAAAGCAATCCTGGCAGTTCAACAATGGAAGCCATCACAGCTGCAGAGACAGCTTCACAACCTCAAGGCCTTTACTTCAAGCAATGCACATCTTGATTTCAAACAAATTGAGCCTGCACTGAACAATAGAGAGACTGAACCGATCCAATTTTTATAAGTATCATTTTTATCCTTCTCTGCAACTAAATTTTGTGAGAGCACATGTGAGTGACTTTATCTTTTCTTAGGTAACTTGCAGAGCAGTAGTGTGAAATAAACTAACCTTTTGTTTTTTTAAGTAAAAAGGCTTTGTGCTGGGTTATTATTAAATTGAATTCTCTTAAATTACTCCAAGGGCAGAATTTTCTGGCTGGAACGGGGCTGGGGTGGGGGGCAGAGCGGGAGCGGGCACGGGTGGGTATGGACCCGATCGCCACCCGTGATCGGGTCCATGCCGCCATTTTACACAGCCGGGCCAATTAAGGGCCGCCCAGCATGAATCGCGGCTCCCGAGGACAGCGGGAGTGGGTGGGCGGCGGTGGGACTGCACTGACTGTTGGGTCCAATGGTGACCTGGCCTGTTTTAAAAAGCTGCTGCAGCCTTTCAAAGGCTGCGAATCCTGGCCAGTGGAAGGTCTCCCCAGAGCGCTGCTGGTGGGCAGGCCAGGCAAGAGGGTAGGGTAGGGGGGCACTATGCCCCTTGTTTTTCTGATTGCCTTGCTGCCCTCCTGGAGGTGGCGGCAGCACGGCGGGAGGTTCTAGTACCCCAGGACGGGAGGAGGAGGCCTCCTCCATATGACCAAGCGTGCCTGGGAGGAAGTGGCGGAGGTGGTGAGCTCCTGCGATGTGGTGCAGCGCACCTGGGTCCAAGGTTGTAAGCGCTTCAACGACCTGTTGCGCTCGGGAAGGGTGAGTACCAGGTTGGCATTGGTCACTTAACCCAGCAGGTAGGCTTTCCCCCCTACCCCCGACATGTCCGAGTGTAGTGACTGCCTTGAATCATTGACGGCGTGTGTCCTTCACAGGGTGGACCAGCAGATATTACCCATGCCGAGGTCACCCTGAGAGGGTGGTGAAGAGATGGGTTCTGCCCCCGCAGCATATGGTACACTGAGACCGACATTACTGTTTTGGGGGCAACCTGGAGAAGCTGCACCTTGGCACAGTGCTGGAACTCCAGGACATGTCAAAGTCAAGGTGATGACATGCTGGGAGGAGAGCTTCAAGGTGACGTGGCACCGATTGATCTGCTGTCCTCTGCGCTCTATGTGCTTGTGCCTCCTTGTTATGGAAGGTTAGACCGTGTGGTGCCTAATGAGATGTAAGTAGCATTTGGCCAAGGGGCTGGAGGGCGGGGTGGCAGTGGGTGGGGAGGACAAGCCTAGCATCTTTGTGTGGGAGTTTGGCAGCAGTGGAGTGAGAAGACACTGGAGCCCTACAATGTCCCACTCTGGTTGGAGTTGGCCGTCTGCGAAGAGAGTCCAGGTACAATTAGCACTAACCAATGCTCTTATCTCCTTTTCTGGAAAAGAATGCACATAATGCAGCCGAGCAGGTGAGGACTGGCGGAGGGCCGGCACAGTTAACAATTCTCAGCCGCTTCGAGCATGAGGCCCTGGATCTGGAGAGGCGCCATGTGCCCAGGTCCACCGGTGTCGGTGAGGCTGCGGTGCCACGGGCAGGTATGTTTGCCCAGCAGTGAGGTCAACATTTTTCTCCCAGCGGCCACAGCAGTGCTGAATGTTCAGTGATTGAAGTTTGCAACATGGCTTGACCATTGCTTGTGGAAGGATGAGCGCATAATGATCCGGGGGACAGGGAAGCACATTGATATTGTTTCCACGTTAACTAATCAAATGTCCTTGTTCTTCCTTTCAGCTTTAGTGAAGCAGGGCCGGGAGGAGGAGCAGCAGGGGCTCCCTCTCACACCCGCGGGCCCTGAAGTCTCACCAGCGTCACACCATCTCTGCCAGGCAGGCACCTGCCCAGACACTAGCACCTCGATGGGAATTAGAACATCAGTTAGTGTCTCAGGGCACAGCGGTGAGGGCACTTCACAGTCACTGGAGGAGTTGGCAGAGACAGAGTGTCCAAGGTACCAGCAGTCGGAGGGCAGTAGGGGACCAGGCACGTGCTCAGTCAGTGGCTGATGATGTGCCTCTGGAGTCGTCCGTGATGCAGCAGGAACATGAAATGCAGCCGAGTATGTGGGAGGATCTGGGGAGATACATGAGGCTATGCTTGGCTTGGTCTCCATGGTGGAGGAGTCTACATGGACCACCGCCGACGCAATGAGCCTCACGTCCGATCACCATGCGTCCTCCATGGAGAGAGTGGCAACTCTCGTGGAGACTCTCCTCCAGGAGACCAATCAGGGCTTCCTGGGGATGTGCTTGGACCAGCAAGCCCTCACAGCGGCATTGACCTCAGTTAGTCAATGTCAGTATGGGAGATGGTCTGGGCACCAAGTTTCTCATTCACGGTGAGCAGGGAGGTCCAAAGCGACCTCACGTCAGTACAGCAGCTGCCTGTTGACTCTGTGGGCACCTCTCAGGGTGCTCCAGATGAGGGCAGCAGCTCCTCCGCCCCTCTGCCAGTGACCGTTGTTTCCGATGAGGCTGCAGCGACTGGGGAGATGCCAGCTGTGGAACCGGCAGCTCCCTCCCAGGTGGGGCCAGCACAGGCTCCATGGGCCAGAGGACAACTGCCAAGGTCATTGAGGCCAACAGGACAGCAGAGTCAGCAGCTGTCTCAGATGCCACTGCCAGCGAGGGGACAGCACCAAGACATAACCTGGAAATGCAAACATAAGGCACCTTAGGCACACCATGGGTTTATCATTGGTGCTTTTGTGTTGGCCCGTAATGAGGTCTTTATGAGTTGGTGTGATTTTTAACACCTTTTTCATTTTGTTTCATTTAGTTTCTTTGGTTGCAATATTAAATTCAGACATGTCATCATGGCTGAGGGTGCCTCTTTTGTTCTGTATACCCTGGCAGCAGGATAGTGGCGTTTTCTGTGGCTCCTTCCGCCTTGGACTACCTCTTGGCCCTGCGCCCCTTGTGCTTGTGCCTGACCTCCCAAAGGTGGCTCCCCTGGAGGCTGAATGTGCACTCCTGGCCTCCTCCCACTTCTAGCCCTCCCTTCCTCCTCAGAGGAGGTGCCTCCAGTGGAGAATTCAGCTCCCATTCCCAGGCTAAGGGAAGGCTTCCTGAAACCTGCAGGCCCAGAAAAGGTTCCTCACTGCAGAGTGCTGACCTGAAGGTTGTGAGTCAAGACCAAGCAGCTGATATGTGTTTTGAATTATTGCAGATCACACAGGCAGGTATCAGTAACTTTGAAACATCAATATTTGACAGAGCTCACTTGTGACCCCACTGAGACCTCTTATCTCATCTGTGGATGAGGTTTATGCAAATGTGTCCTAACCGCCTGCCCATTGCGCCCGTGCACCGACCCTAAGGTTGCATGGGCCCCGAAAAATTGTGGTCGATTGGCGCCTCAAGGGCCTTAAGTGGCCCATTAATTAATGGCAGGCGCGCATTGGAGATCATTGTGCGCCTGCCCAACGAAATATCGCGATGGTGCGCAGTGACGTCAGGACACTCATTGGACGTCACCGCGCGTCATTTTACATGTGTGCATGGGGGGGGGGGGCGCCCCCGCACGCCAATGGGAAAATTTGCCCCGAGGGTAAAATACACACACACACATACAAATACATTGTTCGCGGGTGACTTTGGGAAAACACCTTTAAAGTGTCCATGACAATATGCTTGAACTGTCTAAAACACAAATTAGGCTGGAGCTGGAGGACGGTATCCATTCTGGTCACCACATGTGATGTGATTGCACTAGAGAGGGTACAGAGAAGATTCATGAAGATATTGCCAGGAGTGGAGAATTTTAGCTATGAGGAAAGATTGGGTAGGCTGGCATTGCTTTCTTTGGAAGAGAGGAGACTGAGGGGAGATTTAATTGAGGTGTATAAAATGATGAGGGGTCTAGACAGAGGAGTTAGGAAGGACCTATTTCCCTTAAAGGGGAGGTCAATAACCTCTCAATAAGGGGGATAGATTTAAAGTAATTGGCAGGAGGATTAGAGGGGAGTTGAGGAGAAATTCTTTCAGTTAGAAGATCAGGGGCTGGGGGTGCGGGATCTGGAACTCACTGCCTGAAAGGGTGGTAGAGACAGAAAACCTCATTGCACTTAAAAAATACTTAAGTACCGTAACCTACAGGGTTATGGACCAAGAGCTGGAAAATGGGATTAGGTTGGATAACTCTTTTTTGGTTGGCACAGACATAATAGACCGAATTATCTCCTATTGTAGCGTAAATTTTCTGTTTCTACACTTGTTTGCTTGTAACATTCCAGCGATGGTGAAGTATGAGCACTGTGATAGATACTATAAAGGATAGCTGAAAATGTACCATGATTTCTATAACATTGACAATGGCTGCAATTTGCAAAGTGAGGAAATTAATCTAGCTTTGTGAAAATTGTCGAGATCTGAGGTTTTTCTTTCCTTTGTTATCCATGTTCTATGCATTTGGAGGATGGCCAAATCCTTCTGAGTAGAGATCAAAGGCACTTCACACAAATGAGCTGTAAAGTGCCTGCATGCTTATAATTCAAGAAGTATTTTACCCAAAAGAACCGCTCTAAATATTTTATACCCTGCTAACAGTATCAATACCTTAATTTGCATAGATAACCGACTATTTAACCCAGATATAGGGTATCTTTATATACAGCTGAGGCACACCTACAACATTCCTTGCTGCAGAATCAATAATTTAGCACAGACAAACATATTTTTGTAGTAATGATTATATCCAGTTAAACTTAATTCATTCACCCATTTCGCAGGGGGATGTGAAAATATACTCGTCGCTATTACATAATGTATGGAGGTACAGAGATTCAACTGCAAATTTAAAATTACCATAACAATCCTGCTCGTCCCTTCAAAAAAAATGATAGCACAAATTTAAACAGAGATGCAGTATTTAGTAAAACAGTGAGTACCTTGCTCCAGTTCCTAACAGAAGCTATGCTGCTGAGTACCTTTTCTCTTACTCCTGTCAGAAGTGCCATCTTTCAGAATAAGATACTAAATTAAGGTCCCATATGCCCTCTCGGGTGGATGTATAAGATCTCCTGGCAATATTTTGAAGAAGAGCTGGTGAGTCCTAGCTAGCATTTAACCCTCAACAAACATCGCTAAATAACACTTAAGGAAAAGCAAAAGAGTGCGGATTGGGAAATGTGAAATAAAAACTGAAAATGCTGGAAAAAAATCAGCAGGTCTGACAGCATCTATGGAGAGAGAAACAGAGTTAACATTTCAAGTCTGAGTCATATGGATTCGAAACGTTAACTCTATTTCTCTTTCCACAGATGCTGTCAGACCTGCTGATTTTTTTCCAGCTTTTTTTGTTTTTATTTTACTACATAAAATATTTTCTGGTCGTTCTCATGGTGCTCATTGTGGGACCTTGCACGATATTTGGCTGCCATCACAGCATTGACTAGTCTGCAAAAGAACGTCACTGTTTGTAATCCTCTTTGGGGTACCCTAGGTTTATGAAGGGTGCTATGTAAAAGCAAGTCTTTTTTTTTACAGTTCCTCAGTGGATTCTGTCTTCACAGTTCTAGCTGCGAATAATTCAGGGGGTTGAAGTACCATTCCAATTGACTTCGCCTTTATTTAAAATTCAGGATTGTCCTTTTAGATGTGGTAAATTTGGGACCTGCGAGTTGGGGATTGAGGTGAGGCAATGGCAGGAGAACTGCGGCCCTGAGCAACACCCTTTTGTGAGTACAGACATATTTGACAGAAATATCTGCATGTATCAAAACAGAACATTCTGTAAATGCATAGTCAGTGCTAGAGAGAGAAAGATAGCATTTCAGGTACAGCAATCTCTTCTGCTTTTTGTGTTAGTTTCTCACAGCATTTACTTTTATTCTCTCTTAAGGGAGTAGCAATTATCTGCATTTTCTTTATACAAGAAAGAGAATTAAATATCCATTTCATTCTCTGCAATTTTCCAGTATAGTACTTAGCACAATAAGGTAAAACAAATTGAAAATGCAGAAAATAAGTTGTCATCAAATCTCATTAGAAATATGATAGGGTTGGCTCTCACTCCGGGGGCGGGGGTGGGGAGGAACTGCTCTGAAAGGGAGTATTAAGCATCTTATTGGTGGTATAGTATATGTATGACCTGACTATTGATTACTGTTTCCATTAGGTGAATGTATTCCTAAATCAGCAATTCAACAGAAAATACTGAAATTGGCACTTTTCAATGGGCAGAATTTCCCATTCAGCATGCGGGTGTGCACCCGACATGCCAGAACACCAAATTACACGCGATGACATCGGGCGTGCGTCCCGACATCATCGCAAAGTCGCGCAATATTGTGTTCAGCGGGCACACGCCAGAGCCGGCTGTGCACCCACTGGTAATTGATAGGCCAATTAAGGCCATTAACCAGGTAACTAACCTGAATTTTACGCTGCCCATCCAACCTTATGGGATGAGGTTTTCTAAAGCTTTTACAAATTAAATAAAAACTTCTTTAAAAACCAAAAACATGTTCCATCTCATGTGACACGGTCACATGAGGGGACATGTTTCATTGAATTTTTATTGTATTTATTTATTTTTTTAAAAAGCGCTTCAACCTCCTTGAGGCAGCTCCGTGTCTCAGGGAGATTGAAGCGCTCTTTAGTTCGCATGCGTGAACTGCGCTCTAGGCCCGGCTCTCCCTCCTCCCGCACAGGTAGCGCTCAGTGCTGCCGCTCATGATCCACGCAGGGTGGGCCTTAATTGGCTTGCCCGCATGAAATCACGGTGTGGAGCCGATTGTGGGCGGCAGTCAGCCCGCCCCTGCGCGCTCCCCCCGAGCCCGCCTGACGAATGGAAAATCCTGGCCAATGTTCTAAAACAGATTCAGTTCCAGAGATCTCCATTATCCCCCTGTTTAAGGGACACACAGCAGGGTCATTGCCCCAGCCATAACCACTGTTAGAAGCCGTCTGAACTCCTAGCTTAAAACCTAATCTGTGTAGAAGTAGCTGTATTAACTAGGCAGAAGCACTATAGTTGGCCTCAGGGAGCTACCGCCTCCCCCCACAACCCCCCCCGCCCCCCCCAAACCAACCCGCACTCCTCCCCCATGTTAGGGGAATGACACCAGCTGGAAAGTATATACATAAGGGTGTCAGGGAGGGACAGAAGGACAGAATTGGATTTAGTCACACTGTCCTAAGTGTAGTATAAAGAGTTAACAGAATGGATATGCTTATGTATGACATAGATGACGACGTATTACTGACATCAGTCAGTCGTGTTAGACTTGAGACAGAGAGAAAGAGGTTGGAAACAGCATGCTCAAGAGCAACTCTATAACCTGCTTAGATGTAGTACAAATAAACATGTGTTAAGGAAGAACCTGAGTATGAATAATAGTCTGTCCAATAACCAAGAACCATGCCAAGTGTCCACAGATCAGTGGGACCATCCAAAACATGATGGCAGCAATGGAGACATCGATGTAAAAAATACATTGGTGCCATTGATGGAGCTACAGCCAGAGAGTGAAGAAAAACTTGATAGCAGCTCATACTTACAACTGGACTTGGAAGCAGGAGGAAAACTACAGAGAGGTAATGATGACTGTTTTCAGTGAGCAGTTTCTGCTCCTACCCCACCCTACTGACTGTCTTGAGGACCCACAGAGAGGCCAAGAGAGGGAGTTATGCAAATGGCATTACTTCCGATATTGAATAGCGATGTACCTTTGAGCAAAAGAGCAAAAGCATCAGGTCAGTTTATTTCTTTATACTGTGGGTCTGGTAACAGACAATGTTCTCCTGAGGAAAGGGGGTGGAGGAGTCCACTGCAACTTTTGACATCATTCTCAAGGCCTTCGATGGAGCCCCATTGTTGTGCAAGCATTTCAGTACATGACGCAGGCCGAGTTCCAGGCTCTAAGCCAGGCTGTAATCTAACACAACTCTGAGGTTTCACATGACTCTGTTGACTGGGTAGGCCCATGGGCAGGGCCCCACCCATAAGAAAGCTTGCTAAGCTGGTCTAAAGGGTGGGAAACTCCACACCGGCAGTCATGTTGTGGTGCAAATAACCAACTTCGACCCAAAGATTACCCGGAATGGGGCACGGAATGCTTCCGGTGTGGGAAGACTGGACATTTCAAGCATCCTTGCAAATCCAACAACTTTAATCAGGGTAGAAGACAAGAAAATATTTCTGAAACACACCACATCCAAGAAATTGGTAATCAGGACAAAGACGAAATAACAGAGTTCCGAGGGGAAGTTAATGGTCCTAGTCTAGACTACTGGTCAGTTACAGTGCAGATTAAAGGCTTTGATACCACCTTTAAAATTGATACTGGAGCTGGTGTTAACTTACTAGCAGATGATTTAGACTGGCTTCAGCCAATATCCCTTCATTCGCCAGACATCAAATTGCAAGGTCCAGCTGGCACAAACCTTCCAATCAAAAGCAGGATCATTGCTCCCCTTCATTACAAGGGGTGACAGATCATTGATCCTCTCCATGTTGTCCACAATCAATGCACTTCCTTGAGTGGAGATGTTCCAAAAACCAGATGATGTCCAGCTATTTGAACAACTCGATGTCTTTCCTGGAACAACGTTCAACCTTTTATTTAGAAGCAGTCTTCAGCCTACAGCAGCTGAGGAAGTTTATTCAATCAGCAGTGAGTTCCTTTCTTTCACAGAGACGCCATCCACCAGACCCAGGGTGGAGATTGAGGTTATGAATCTCTCAGTTCTTCATGAAGCTGCCCTAGAGGTGGCAGACACAGAAGGCACTGCAGCAGATGGTGACCATTTGCATGAAGACCTGTTGGACCTGAATTGGCTCTTTCCTCATGAAAGTGATGAGGAAGAAGCCATTGTAGGACTGAGTGATCTGCTGGAGGATGAGATCCTAGAGGTTGATCCAACACTCCAATCGATAGATGCACCATATGAAGTCTCTGATGACTTTTTTGAGGAGTCAGCTGTATTTCTAGCGGCTGAGCAGCATTCAGATCTTTGTTCCACTGAGCCAATGTAATACCTAGTCAATCACTCATTGTCCATGAAGTCTTCCAGAGAGAATATCTTGTGTGATTCCATGCTAGAGTCCATGGAAGATCACACTGCCAAAGAGATGGTAGCACCTATTTTCAACGGTGAAAGTCAATTGAGGTCCACACTTCAGCCCCAGCTGAAAATCTTCTTCCCTCTAGAGCTGTAAATCAGCACACAAGCTACAGCAGGATCTTTAGCACCCCTAAAGCTTTGCAAACCTGGACAACAAACTTGTCTCCGAGTTATCCGTCAGTAGGAAATTTGTCTTCATTTTGTTGTTGAAATTTGTCCCATTACAGAAGACAAGGATGTCTTGTCTCCACATCCTTAGCAATTTTTTCCATTGCCCAAGGTGGAGCAGCCTCACGCAGAGACGTGTGGCTCTCTTACCACTGCCTACGGTAAGTAGACCTTCCTTCCAAGAGTTCAAAGGTCGATATCCTTCTGTCTTCTCTCGTGGATCTGTCTTTTGTTGCAAAAGACTCATTATCCTTGTAGTTCAGTAGTCCTGAAACCTGCACTCTGCTTACCTGCAATACTGAAAAATTGCTGTCCCGTTGTTTTGCTGATTATGTCTTCCAGGACAAAGAAGCAAGCCCACATGTCTCTAAGATGTCTTCCCTAAGAGCTGAGAATACTGCTGGAGACTGAATCCCTCAGGACTGTGACTTGAGGAGGGGGAGTAGGTGTGGGAGTTGGATACAATCTGTAGTCAGAAAAGGGAGTTGAACAAATGCAATATAAATAGTTAAAGACATAGTTTCATACTGTTGTTAAAAAGTCGGTAGCATACTTGGGGGGAGGTATAATGTAAAGGGTTAACAGAAATTATATGCTAATGTATAACATAAATGATGATGTATCACTAACATCAGTCAGTCATGTGTTAGACCAGGCTTCTCCACCCTATTCATGGGGGGGGGGGGGGGGGGCACATTTCAGTTTTTTTCTCACTCAAGGAGCCAATCAGCAAATTTTTGAAAGATAAGGTTTGGCACAACATTGAACATGAATTTCCAAAATAAAGCACTGAGGCATGAAATGAAACAACTTGCTGAGCAAAAAAACAGTATCAAAGCAACAAATTGATCATTTGCGAAAATGGGTAATAAATAAAGATGACCATTAGAGTGTGAAAGGGTAAGAGTGTGTGTCCTCGGCTCATTCCCAGTCTCAGGGTGCTCACTCATTCACCCTCACCATCTATGGGAGTTATTGCCTGTTGGTGTGTGAGGGTGAGGATGAATGAGAACCCTGAGAATAGGAGTGAGCAAGACTTATGTACACACCCCCCTCCCCCCTCACCCACCCTCCAACCTTCCCACTCTCCCCTCACACTCTCCCCCCCATGCCCTCCCTCATGTTTCCCCTTCCCTCAGTCCCCCATCCACTCTTTCCTCGCCCTGCACCTCACTCTCCCTCTCACACTCCTCCTCTCCCTCACTCTCTGTCTTCCCCTCCAATTTCCCCCAGCTCCCCTACACTTCCTCTGCACCCCCCTCTCTGCCTCTGCTCCCTCCACTCTCCACTGCCCTTTCACTCTCCCCCTGCCCCCTCACTCACCCCCTGCCTCCTCACTCACCCCCTGCCTCCCCTCACTCTCCCCCTCCCCTTCGCTCTCCCTTGCCTGCCTCACTCTCCTCTCCCCCTCACTCTCCTCCTGCCCTCAACTGTCTCCCTTCACCCACACTCTCCCCCTCCCTCACTTTCCTTCTTCCAGTCTCCACTCACTGACACACTGGGGTGAGCCCCGCTCCACCTCCCCCTTCCGCCCTCTGCCTTCCTGTCCCCGATCCACCTTCCCCATCCCCGCTCCACCTGCCCCATCCCCACTCCACCTTCCCTGGCCTACTCTGGCTCCCCATGGCCCAGCTCTCATCTTCCTTGGGCCCCCACTTTCACTCCATCCCTGCTGTGGCATTCCTCAAGCCCCTCTTTCACCTTGTCTCCACTCTTGCCTTCATTGGGCCCCACTCTGGCTCCCAGGGCCCTGTTCTTGCTTTCCTGGGGCCCTGCTTTCGCTCCATCCCTGTGGCCTTCCTCAGACTCAGCTTTCAACCCTGTCTTCACTCTCACTTTCCTCAAGCCAGCTCTGGCTCCCCATGGTCTAGCTCCTGCCTTTCTCAGGCCCCGCTCTGGCTCCCCACAGTCCCTCTCCTCCCTTCCTCGGGCCCTGCTTTCATCCTGTCTCCGCTCTTGCCTTCCTTGAGCCGCTTTTATCTTGTCTCTGCTCTCGCCTTTCTTGGGCCCCGCTTTCATCCTGTCTCTGTTCTGTCCTCCTCAGTCCCTTTTTCAAATGTAAGTCAGTTGAATGCCTAACAGGTTCGAGGGGCCAAGATCGGAGGCCTCAAGGGCCACAACCCAGCCCGCAGGCCATGAGTTGGACAAGTGTGTGTTAAACACTCGACAGAGAAAGGTTGGAAACATCATGCTCAGGAGCAACTTGCCTACTCTGTAACCTGTTTAGATGTAATACTAGTAAACAAGTGTTAAGCAAGTACCAGAGTATGAATATTGTCTGTCCAATAACCAAGAACCACTAGAGTCCACAGATCAGATCCAAAACACTAAGATCAAAAAAACTGTCAGCATGCAATGGTGAAGGTTGCACAATGCCAAATGGGCAAGGAAAGAGAGAGCAATTGGCAACCTTATTCCAAGGAGTCTATACAAGGGAAAGAGAGTGCAGAAAAATAGAAATACTACGTAATTATGTGTTCCAGGAAGTCCTCAATAATTTGCAAAGGGTCTATCTAGATCCAAGATGAGACATTGCTTCTGCATACTGGGAATGTAAGATCATTAAGTTACATATATGTGGAAGAATTGTTTCCTATGGCACCCACCTGCTACTGTACCCAATTATATTGCACAAAGTTCTAACAGATTCAAAAACAAAAATACCTGGAAAAACTCAGCAGGTCTGACAGCATCTGCGGAGAGGGATACAGTTGACGTTTTGAGTCCATATGATCCTTCATCAAAACTAAGACATATAGAAATGAGATGAAATATAAGCTGGTAGAAGTGGGTGGGACAGGGGAGCTTGATGGGGGGCCAGTGATAGGTGGAGGCCAAGAAGAGACTGCCAAAGATGTCATAGACAAAAGGACAATGGGGAATCAGACAGGTTCACACTGAAATAACTGAAGATGTCACTAATTTCCATTACAGTTAGGAATGTCTTTGAGGCCGGTATGCAGAGACAGATGGATACTGCAGTCCATAGGCCTGCCAGTGGCCACAGTTTTAGGCTATCTTCATCAATGGCAGGGTTTATGTCAGCAGCAGAGGTCCTATCACTGTCAATGATGGTATGTTAAACCATCTCTGACAGTAATTATGTTAATAAAATTATCAGCCTGCCACTGAAAGCAGCTGTATGTCGGGGATGGAGGTGGGGAGGGGTGGGAATAATTGTAATGTAAATGGAGTATTAGGGATGATCCCAGGGGCCCAGGAACATTTGGGACTTCTGCTCTTTGACCCAAATATGTTGATGGATAGCTGCTCAACTGGGGGTCCAGCAAAAACTGCTGGTTTAACATTCATTACATAAGGAGCCTCCTAAGAAAAATAGATCATGAAGTATGCTGAGTTGCAAAAAATAATTTATTTCATGAAGTGCTTTTTACCCTGTGTAACAGGCAAGAATTTAAAGGTCTGTCATTTACGCTGGCTAGACTATTGTCATTAGTGAATAATGAGGCATTAAATGACCCAGTTAGATGAACGGTAACAGATTAGCGTTTGCAGATGTGAAAATGGGATCATTAACCACCTCTTAAATATTCATTGTTTGTACAGGCTATAAAACCATACAGGTAGAGAAAAATTATTCTAATATTGCACATATAATGGAATAGGCTGGCACAGTCATAAAGGAAAGCAGACTTTTAGAAAACTATATGTCCAGGATAATGGAACAGCCAGTGACAAAGATGCTTAGAATAAATTTCATTACACATTTAAAAATCTTTGCCAAGCAAATGAAACACTGATTAAGAAATTGTAAGTCCTTCTGCCATGAGGCAGAATGGACATATGTTTGAAAAGGAAAGATGTGCAGGGTTATGAGGAAAAAGCAGGACATTGGGGGCAATTGGCTAATCCTTTCAAAGATTTGGCAAGGCACGATGGACTGAATGGCCTCTCCCAGCACTGTCTGGGTCTAAATGGCTTGTGGACTTGCTTCTCTGCAGCCCTGTCCAAATTTGGTCTGTTTCTATCATAAATGGAAAAGCAGCAGGAGGCGATGCCAAACCAACTGCTAATACCTGGTTTCCACTACTCCTTCTCCAACAAACGTTGGGCCAGGACTTTTTCCTTGTAGAGTGACAGAGGCCTGTTTTTTGTTGGACCACCCTCTCTATCTGTCTCCGCATCAAACAAGAACTTTTTGTTTGTGGCTGTTCATGCAGTGCTAGCCTAAGACCTAAGGCAGGGCAGAGTCTGAAAAGGTGAGAATAAATACTACTTTGCAAAGCTATTTTGCATAAACAAAATTCTACAAACAACAATGTTAGTCAGGAGATCTGTAGAACTCCCTTGTGTTCATTGGGCATCAGTTTCTCCAAGGCCACTGTGCCTGGATGACAGGCAGGTAAAGTGTATCCAAAAAGTGCTGAACCTGCTGGTACTTACAGGCAAGGTCATTTAAAAATGGCTCAGATGCTGCTCCAGCACGTGCATACCCCTCCAGCAGAGCTTAGTGCTGGGAAGTGAAGGTGGAAAGTCCGCCATCCCCTGCAGTTTAGGCCTTCTGGTTTCTGTCCAAAAACAGCAACCAGAAGTCCTTCAACACTGAACTCTGGCCCAACATTTCTCCAAGAATAAACAGGGCTTAGCTCCAGCTGTGTATTGGCTCCCTAGCACTTCTCCTATCTGAGAGAGGCTGAGTGTAGGGCCACAGGCCTTCTGGGAAGTCCCTCAAAATGTATCTCTCAAAGATGGAGGGAAATAAGGCAAAAAGGCCAGAAAAGCACTCCCTTACATCCTCTGAATGATCACCTTCAGCTTTTGCTGCTTGCAGGTACAGGATACTTCAACCTCCCAGCATCAGTGGGAGATGCCCTGATTTCCTCTTGTTACAGATCTCCATCCCCATTTCATGTGCTATCGCTTAGGGGATAATTGTCTCCAGAGTTAAATCACAGAAAAAACAAAGCTAGCTTCTTTAACATTGGCCTGAACCTTTTATAACAGATGGACAGTTCTGTTTAACATCTCTGCAAACATTGGCACACACCCAAGAACTTTGTATCCTAACTCCTAAAACACAATGGATGGAATCTTAACTTTAGAGGTCAGGACTAAAAATGGCACCTGATCCTACTGGTGATGCCTAGCTGCCACCCGCCAATAAGAGGCAGCCTCCAGGATCACCATCTACTTAAGGACAATAGATGGGATATACACCAGGCTGGACCAATACATGGGTCCGCAGAGTTGTCCTGCTGACAAACCACCAGGAGAAGTGGGTTATGCTGTGGTAGACTGGAGAATGCCAGGGTACTTGAAGATGGAGGTGCCCTTTAATGATGTTGGAAAATTTTAAAATTATTTTTGGCCACAGCTACCAGACCATCAATATGAAGCTCCCCCCACCCCTCTCCACCTCCACCCCACTGCCACAGGATGACCTGGGACCACAGCTGCAGCCCTGTGGCAGAAGAGGCTCTGCCGGGAGTGGATGACGAATAAAGGAGGATACATTGGCCCCTAGGGTTGTCTCAGGGAGGCCGGCTCCAACAACCTGCCATGCTTCACCTGCAATGTGAGCACCATCCACCGCCACCAGTAAGACCCCAGCAGCAATCTGACCACCTTGGGCCACTTAATTGACAAGAATTGGATGCCCACCACTACAGGGTAGTTGCTGCTTCCATTGCTCACCCACTTCCAGCAAGATCAGCTCGACAGGGCAACCTGTTGGGTGGTCAACTCAACATGCCACTTACAAACTTTCATCCCTTGTGTGCCACCAAAGCTGCCTCAGCATGGCTGGTAAGATACTGTTATACGTCAGCTAAATAAAGGAGAACTTCACTATCATGACAGATACAGCCACCAGGGTAACACTAATAAATCAACAAATACAGGAAAACAATCAGAAGTCTGATGATGGATTGACAGAAATTCATGGTGTTGGCAACTCCCTTGGGAACCTTGTCTTGAAAAAGCATACATTATACCTCACTGCCTTTCTCACATGCCTTTTTTAGATGAAAGAACAAAGTAATATTGAGATGTGCTGCACCATCGACGGGTGTACACAGCTTGCAGAGGTCATCAGATCCCCTGAATTATAAAGCAAGATAGAAATCAAACCGTGGAATCAGAAAGAAAACTAATGAGAACCATTATCAGCTCGTAGGCATCCTCATTCTCTTACACTATCAGTCTCCCACAATCTCTTCCTCTGTTTTCTTCGTCCAGTGCCTCGTACTCCCAGTCTGACGCACACATTCTAACATATTTACGCTGGTCTCGTAATCACTGTGACAAGGGAGAAACACGCAGAAAGCTCAGATACATACAAGAGCAGAATGTGAAGTTCCAACTCAGACCAGAAAAAAAGAGAACTATAATAAGAGATTAATAAAAGAGAAGCATAGGTTCATATTATCACCTATTATGTTTCTAGCAGAATTTCTCAACCTTTCCACAGATACTAGATGCGGGGCCTGAAAAATGGTATGTTACTGAAATTATGCAACTCCCCATTGAGAGCACAGGATGCTACTTTCCATACCTGGCTTCCTGCCAATATTAAGTTTGTTCACTAATTTAAATGCTCAATTTTATGTACGTGACATAATAATAATCTATTCCTATCCAGGGGTTGTGTAGAAAACTCAGTCTGTCCATATTTAAAAGTCTTCAAAGACCATTTCTGCTCCAACCTTTCAGGAACTCCATGCTTAAAGGTGTAGTACTATATTTTTGGTTGCAACAACTAAAATTGAAAACAAATGGGTAGTGTATTCAGAACTCCTCTCTTTGTGGAGATGGACAAAGAAGATGAAAAAAAGGGATGACAGGGAGTTTCGTCTCCACCAGAGGCAAACCGCCCACAATCACCAGCATCCACGGAGCCGCAGTTACAGACCAAGGCATAGCTAACCTAGCAATGTTTTGATAGAACTACCTTTGCAGACATAGGTTCAGCAAGAAGGCAGTTGAGAGTTGTGGCATCTGCTGTAATCTGACCTACAGCAACAACAACAACTTGCATTTATATAGCACCTTTACACAGTAAAGCAAAAGTAACATTAACTGCAGGCAACTTCAACTACAGGGACAGCAAATGCCAGTGCAGACAAGGTGACTGCCACCCAAAACATTTATGCCTTATGCAGGCTCCTGCAAGAGCCCAGTGTCATATGAGTCAATATGCACTGGATGTTTTTGTCACCAACAAGCATCACAAACAGTGTCAAATGTGGACTTGTTGGTAGCACTTTTGCTCTTGAGTCACAAGATCCAGGTTCAATTCCCACTCCAGAGCGAGTGCAGTATTGAATGAGTGTTGTGCTGTTGGAGATGCCATCTTTCAGATATGATGTTAAATGGAGACCCTATCTGCCTACTTGATCAGGTGTGAAAAAAAATCCTGTGGCACTATTTCAAAGAAGAGCAGAGGAGTTATCCCTGTGTCCTGACCATTATTTATCCTTCAACACCACAAAATACAGATTATCTGGTCATTATCACATTGCTATTTGTGGGAGTTTGCTGTGTGCATCTTGGCTGTGTGTTTCCAACATTACCACAGTGACTACATGTCTAAAACTACTTCATCGGCTGTAAAGTGCTTTGAGATGTGCAGTGGCCATGAAAGGTGCTACATAAACGCATGTCTTTCTTTCTTTCAAACATTTCCTAGTGAAAAAAATCAAAATGACAAGGAATATCAATCTTTCATACTGCAGCTTTCCCCCAAAGTCCAGGAAGTTACTGATGACATGCATGTGGACTAGATACAACTCCATGGTGCTCATGAATTTTCCACTTAATCTCCATATGATTACTGATCACAGAAATCATGCAGGTTAAAGACAGTTTTTTTTTTGTGGAGCCATCACAAATTCTTTTATTTTAAGACAATCCTGTGTGCCAGAACTATTTAAAGGAAAAAATAGGCTTGAAGTCAGGCCAAGGTTACCATCTGCAGCCCTAGCTAATGATACCCTTGTCAGAGCCATAGACAGAATACAATGAAATCCCTACAGCTAACGGAAGGACAGCAGAATCTGTAATTGGCATTAGATGCCTTGAAAGATCAAGGGGATATCTAGCACCAGTATGACCCTGACAGGGTCTTCAACTTCAGCCCAGTCTTTTGCATAACTCTTTCTTCCAAGGAAGCTAGAGTTTGGAAGATGAGGCCCATCTACCAATAAAGCAAATCAGAACACTGACAATGACCTTGAAAAAGTCATCCCCTTTACAGATGAAGTGGGATGCCTGGCCGTGGCAGAGAAAACAGTCACCATGAAATCCTGAACCTTAGAGTCCTCCATCCAGCCCTCAGCATGTTAGAGCTGGGCAAGAGACACCATTGAAATGGAGCACACATCTGCATTTATTTCGGAGAGATATTATGGAACAATGAAAGGAGAAATCCAAAATGTGAAACATCAAAGCTAAAATAAGAGAAAAAGAAAAATAAAACTGTGCGGACGATTTGGAACACACCCCATGCCCAAAGATTGGGAAAGTATACATGAGAACCATGGCTGGGATTTTCCGACCCCGTCATGGCGGGACCAGCCGCAGGAGATTTGGGGGCCCAAATGCTACCACATCTGGGCAACATATAATTGTGGACATAAATGACTAGAATACCAGGGACCAGCTCAAAGGCTTAATACTTTGCCAAGTGAACATTGGATCAGGTTTAATGGCCTGGATTTGCAACCAGCAGCAAAGTGACAGCACTCCCCTTTGACCTTAAAGTAGGCCCCACACAAAGATCTGGTGATCTCTGTGGCATGGGTTTCACCTTTCCCAAGATTAATTTGAATCTGGCGCCAAGTCCAGGGGATCTCCAGGCATCCAGCAACAGTACTGTCATTAATCAAGCTAAGCAGCCAATCACAGTGAAGAATTCTCACAGACAGCAAACCAGAAGCTAAAAGCACTGACTATCCTTCGTTTTTAATATCATTCTACAGAGAGTGAAACAAAGATTTGGACATGCAGATAGGATTAAGGTAGAAGCTGAAATATCAGAGAATTTTTTCAAAAAATTATAATTTGAAAAATAGGTGGGTGCTTTTTAATCACATTGGAGAAATTTTTCATTCCACAAACATAAATATTAATTTTTCAGGACAAGAGAGGTTCTTCAGCATAATTGTGAACTTAGTATGCCATTAAAAATCCAATTACACATCATTCAAAAAAGTTTAATTTTTTTAAGGGTTTTTATAGTGAGATTAATAGTGTAATAGTTCTCATTAATTCAATGATTTTCTAATTGATTGCAGTCTGGGGGGAACCTCAGCAGCGCACCATCTGGAGAAGCATAACATCACTGACAAAGGTTTCTGGATTTCCGTCTTTATGCATGTGCAGGCTCCAGAAGTTTCTATGTATTTCAGAGGAGTAACAACTGCAAACGCTAAGTTTCGCCATCATTGCTACCAGCAAAATCCACTAGCCATGTATAGCCTGCGTGCGTGAAAATGAAGCATGAAGTTTGACAGAATGGACAACTTAGACATTCTAAGAACAAAACAGCTGAACTAATGGAATCAATATATTCATTCTGGGCAGAAATTTTCTCTCACCGGGCAGGCGCGTGCCCAACCTAAATGAGTGTAAAGTGATGTGCGATGATGTTTTGCGAGCGTCTCGATGGCATTGTGCACTCGCGCAATATTTCGATTGGCAGGCATGTGCAGGAGTCGGCAGCACGCCAGCTGACAATTAAGCGGCCTATTAAGGCCCTTAATCAATTAATTGACTAGAAGTTTTTGCTGCCAGTCCAACCGTTTGGTTGGCGGGTGGGCGTAAAGGCCAAGCGGCCTTTGCACTTTTGGTGAAACCTCATCCACGGGCAGGATGAGGTTTCGGCCAGTGATGTAAAAAGATTTTTTAAACTTTTGACGCTCATATTTAACACGTCCCTGCTCATGTGACAGAATCACATATGGGGACATGTTTTCATTATTTTTCATATCTTTATTTTTTATTTTAAAAATCTTCAGCTCTCTGAGGCAGCTTTGTGCCTCAGGGAGCTTTTACTGTGCGCACCCGCGTGCATACACGAACTTCCGCGCTCCTCCGCCCCACCCCGGCAGCGCTGAATGCTGCAGCACGCAAATCACGCGTAAAACCGTGGCCAGGGCCCGATCGCTCCCGGGCCAGCCCGCCGAGCCCACCTGATGACCAGAAAATCCTGGCCTATGAATTAGTGACAAAAAGGATTGGTGGACTGTAAGCTTACCTAAAGCCTAGAAAATCAAAGAAGCCATACTCCAGGGCATGAGCATATATCTGGACTAGCACTCCAATTCAGTTCTAAAGCAATGTATTTTATATTATACTTGTACAATACTTTTATACTATATTATACTTTTAAAGGTGCCAGCTTTCAGGTGAGATGTTAAACAGAAACCACATAATTTGTATTCAGGTGAGTGCTAAAGATCCTATGATACATGTAAAGAAGATCAATGTATTCTGGCTAACATTTTCCACCTCAGTGAACATCACCCAAAAGAGACTGTCATTGATTTCATTTTCTCTATGTAGAATCATCCTGTGTACAAATATTTGTCTCAATAACAACAGTGACTGCTCTCCAAAGATAATTAATTAGATGTGAAGTGTTGTAGGACATCCTGAGAACACTGTATAAATGCTGCTCATTTTTAAAAGATTTTACATTTCAACGTTCCTGCCTGAGGAAAGTATAGGGTTAGAGCCCTTGGTCCCACCTGGGAGCCAGGCTTGCAGTGAGAAACAGGACTACAATCTTGTAACACATTCCCCAGTCCAGTGTCCCTGTGAGTGTAACTCCCAGCTGGAGATGCAGTACAGTACATTAGTGTAAAATATTTTAGTCATTTGGATGTATCCTCAGTTTTCTGCTGAATGGAACTAGATCAACCCCATTCCAAGTCTGCATGTTTAACACTCCTTGAAGCAGGTATTGATTCCTACAACTTCAGTGTGGCATTCTTCAGATCTGGGGGTACACTGGATGAACATACTGAATGTGTTGGCACATTGATGGATGCTATAATATTGTGGAGCTCATCTAAAAAAGAGCATAAAGGCTGATTTCAGGAATTAATAGGAGAGTCAACTTGAAGTTTAATATAGACAAAAGTGAATTTGGAGTCATGGAGCTGACATCTGTTGCTAGCACCATCAGTAATAAAGGTGCTGAACCTGACATGATGGAAGTCCCATCTATCGGGAACATGTCCTGTCTACAGTGCAATTCATTTACAAAGGACTACTGAATAACCAGAAAGAGATATGACAACTTGAAAGACTACTTGTGCAAGAACTAGTTTTACAGTTCTCTGATCTTGAAAACCCAATAAAATTTCACTGTTGTGGCACAAACAGGATTAGGGACTGTGCTGCTGCAGAATGACGCATATCTTGTCTCCATTTCAAACAATGCATGCGTCTGTTGCATATGTATTGCCAGATGTGCAAAGATATGCACAGATTAAGGAGCAACTGTTCAATATTACATACAGAAAATGCTGGAAGCCACTCTGCAAATCAGGCAACATTTCTTACATGGTCAACTGATCTTTGCCTAATTTCCCAATCCCTCAGCACTTGTTTCACTCCAGAGCTACCAGTGATGGCAAATGGAAAACTTACCCCACATCTATTTAAAGACTAAACTTTTTAAATAAAACTATATAGAAATCACCGTGAGTCTCAAGATGGATTAGTCTAGTATACTATAGGATTAATTAGAACAAACAGAAAAATAATATCAAGGGAGCCATGTAATTATGGATAAGTGCAAATGTTTTGTTTTGAAGGCAGATTTAATGATATAATACAAACATTTTTCTTCATTCACTTCAATCAGTCTCAATCGGGTGGTTGCTGAATAGATTTAAAAAGAACACCATATTAACGATGTAGCAAATTTATTCTCATTTCTTGGGATTTCCTGAAATTGGCCTTAATTCAGCATACGTGAGACTCCCAGCCGAAATCAAGCCTGGCACTGGCACTGTGAGTGGGGTGTGGCATAATACAAGAAATTGAATAAAAGGCTAATGGGAAA
Organism: Carcharodon carcharias; assembly: GCF_017639515.1. NCBI lineage: Eukaryota > Metazoa > Chordata > Chondrichthyes > Lamniformes > Lamnidae > Carcharodon > Carcharodon carcharias. The sequence goes on from NC_054476.1 coordinate 124,464,110, forward strand.
TTTAATGGGATGAAAGCATTTAATATGGGAGCAGAAGTGTTGCTATTATTTATAAAGGCTGAAAGTATTTTAAAAAGGAGATTGCAACCCTTTCAAAGGTTGTTTCAGGCAAATAATGTCACTCAGAAAAAAACAATTTCTGGCATGCTGGAATTAAATGGGATCTGGAGGTGAGTGATGGAGCCAAGAAGCACCCAAAGTCACAGTTTGAAGGCTGGTGAAGTAAAGATGCTGCTGCATGAAAGGAATATGACATCATTCTGTTTGCCACTCACAAAGCCCCTATCCAGTAAACAGCAATATGGCTTGCAATGCAGGAGTCTGCATTGAGCAGTTGGCACAGATCTGGAACTCCAGTTCCGAATGATCGTGGTTAGCAAGTTGTGCTAAGACCTGCATGTACAATTGTGGGTGTAATGCTGGGTGCCAGTAGACTGGCTCTGGTGTCAATTGATCTCTTTGACACACCACCTTTTATCTTGCACCATTCTGTCATGAAATAAGAGATTGGGTTACTTATTCATGTGTTAGAGCCAATGGATTTACCCCACAGTTTGACACTGTAAGATGGAGACATTCATTTAACAAGCAGTATATCTCCATGTGCAAACTAGCCACATGGGTTTAGGCATTCCTCTGCGGACACAGATGGCAACTTAAGATTTTTAATAAGAGGCACAGGACTGCTAAACACTGCATACTATGAGGTAACCCCTTTTACAAAAACATGGGTCAGAGAGCTTGGTGCAGGAATTAGTGTTTATTGAGTCTAGACAAGAGCAACATGAATCAAAGATAATGGGCTGGATTTTCATCCTTGAGGCAGATGGCAGGAGTTGGGAAATTTCCCAGTTCGGCCGCCCACCTCAGGAGAAAATGCCCGCAGAGCAGGATCTTCATTGCCAGAGGATGGGTGCAGGCTGAAGTTGGACCAACCTGGGAAAGAGGTCAGAGGCTGCTAGGTGTTTGCTGGGTGCCGTGGCAGGCTGTTTAAATGGCTGTGGGAGTTTATCCCAGTTATAATAAAAACAGGTCCGCCAGCCCTCATCCCTCACACCCCCTCATTCCCCACACACTCCCTATGCTCCATCCATGCCACCTCATGTCCCCCACCCACCCCCTATGGCTCCTTATGCCTCCATGTGAAGCTATGCCCCTGCACCCAATCCCATGGTCTCTGATGCCCCATATGCCAGGCTATGGCAGGCCACCCACCCTTCTCCATTTCCCCTCACGCCCCTTGCTCAAGCTGTGGCATTTCCATGCTCAATGACCCATTAAAAACTGTATTAAAACAATGAACCCACTAATGACAGTCCGATGTGTTTTAAAATAAATCTTTAAATACAATTGTTCATTACTTTTCATTATGCTTAAAAAGGTCATTTTACTACAGGGCAAGTGTTAACCATTCATACCCTTTAAAGTATCAATAGCAGAAACTGTAAGCCCTTGAAACTTCTTAACCTTATGTAAATAAAAACTGTGAAATTGACAGCAAAGATCAGAGAGTCAGAGCTGTCAACTCAGCAATATTTTCTCTGGGCTCTGGGCTCAACAGGCTAATGGATTTCTGAGCTCTCAGCCAAGCCCAAAGCCTCATTATGTATTCCTGGCTGAGAGCCCAGAAATCCGTTATCCTGATTCATAATAACACTTGTGCCACACAAGTGCCAGGTGATGGCAATCTTCAACACCAGAGAATATAACCATCTCCCCTAGACATTCAATGGCATTTCCATCACTGAATTTCCACCCCCACCCCCTATCCCCCCAATATCAACATCCTGGTGGTTACCACTGACCAGAAGCTGAACTGGACCAGCAACATAAATACTATGGCAGCAAGTGCAGGTCAGAGACTGGAAATAACTCACCTCCTATTTCCCCAAACTGTCCACCATCTACAAGGCAAAAGCCAGGAGCATGTTGGAACACTCTGCAATTGCCTGGATGAGTGTAGCTCCAACAACACTCAAGAAGCTCAACATCATCCAAGACAAAGCAGCTTGTCTGATCAGCAACCCATCCACCACCTTAAACATTCACTCCGTCCACCACCAACACACAGAGGCAGCAAGTGTGTACAGTTTACAAGATGCACTGCCATAACTCGCCAAGCTTCCTTCAACAGTAATTTCCAAACCTGTGACCTCTACCAACTAGAAGAACAAGGCAGCAGATTCATGGGAGCACTACCAAGTGCAAGTTCCCCTCCAAGTCACACACCAGCCTTACTTGGAACTATATTGCTGTTTATTCACTGCTGCTGGATTAAAACCCCGGGATTCCTTTCCTAACAGCACTGTGGGTGCACCTACACTGCATGGACTGCAGCAGTTCAAGAAGGCAGCTCACCACCACCTTCTCAGTGGGCAATTAGGGGTGGGCAACAAGTGCTGTCCTTACTAGTGACCCTATCACACTCCGATAAAAAGGAAATTGAAAAAACTATCAGATTATTATAAAAACCCATTTCACTCAATAATGTACTTTAGGGAGAGGAATCTGCTGTCCTTTCCCAGTCTGGCCTACATATGATTCCAGACCAACAGCTATGTTGACTCCTATTGACTCCTAACTGCCCTCTGAAATGGCCATTCAGTTGTATCAAACTGCAAGGAAAAAGCCTAAGAATAAAACTGGACAGACCACTCCGCCTTCACTTAAAACTGGACAGACCCACTCCACCTTCACTTAAAACTGGACAGACCCACTCCGCCTTCACTTAAAACTGGACAGACCCATTCTGCCTTCACTTAAAATTGGACAGACCACTCCGCCTTCACTTAAAACTGGACAGACCCACTCCGCTTTCACTTAAAACTGGACAGACCACTCCGCCTTCACTTAAAACTGGACAGACCACTCCGCCTTCACTTAACCTGAGGAACTCCGAGCTTCAGACGTTTTTTTGCTGGTGGGGATAATGCTGTGACAAGAAAACAGGGGAAGGAGGAAAACACGCAACAACGGGCTAAACAAAAGCCACAAGCAATGATACTGTAAAATAATACAGCAAAACAATCCAAAAACACTGGTGAACAAATTCTAATTAGAGATGGTTAAGTTCGCCTTTAATTATCCACTTCTCAAAGGCAAAAGATACCTTCACTTTAACAATCCATTTTATCTGAATGCGCAAGGCTGTTTATGGATTCCCGGTGAAAAGCCACAGTTAATCATAATTGACAACCATTTACATGAATTTGCATTTTCAATCTTTAATGAGACTTTGACATGCTCTGTGGCTATTTTTTCTCCTACTTCGAACACACATGACATATAAAATGGGTCAGAAGCTGGCCTTGGGCCTTCTCCATGATTCTCTGATCTCCCCCTCATCCTACATCTGCTGAGTTACCAATGCAGCTGATTGAATGATCTATCCAGGTTGAGTGGAACACTTATGGCAGCTGGAATCAAGTTCAATTAGTTTGAGTACTCCAGCATGCATTTTCCTTCCTACAGGTGCTACCCCTCTCCCAAATCTCTTACATCCCACCCTCAGGACCCCAATTCTCCTTCACTATAATTCAATTCACGCAGAAGTCATGTTCATCATCTTTTATTATCTATCACGCATCATCTATCTTTCATAGGTCCTGTGATGATGGGTGAGTATGTGTACAGCAGGTGTAGATTCAGTAGGAGCTGTGGCTGCAAACCTACACCAAGGCAGCTCTGGCCATAGGGTCGTGTTACACTGGAGGGAAGCAGAAGTGGAACTCAGTGGTACCATACTGCTTACCTCCCTAGCATGAGGAAGGGGCTAGAAAATATGCCCTAAACATTGTCTTCTTCAAATCCCTGGCCAGCAGTCTGAATTTTATAGAGCAATAGTCCTGCCTCCTCTGCTTTACGCAGGCAAGACTTGGGCTGCATCAGCATCGGCCAAGAGGTTCACCCATTTTTACTTGATCTGCCTTCTGAAGCTTCTGAAGATCAGATGGAAGGAAAAAACTCCAGGCATTGAGGTGCACACCCAAGCTGGCATACCAAGCATCCACACCATGTTGAGAGAGTCGCGATTGAGCTGGACTTGGTCATGCAGCCAGAATGCCTGAGACTCGCTTACCAAAGCTAGTCTTCTATGGAAAGTTTGTCCCAGGTTTGCACAACGTGTGGTAGCGGGCAAGAATAAGGACGTTTTACCCACCAACTGCAATGGCAAGTTTTTGCGCCATATCGTCCCATTCCTGGCACGTCCCACCTCTTTAATAACACATTCTCAGTAAACCGCCGGGTCGCTGGCAGGTGATGTCTGATTCACCTTCCCCCCACCCACCCCAATCACCTCAGGCCTTCAGTAATCCAGGCGTCATATTTAAAGGGCATCCCTGCACAGAGCTAGCTCCATCTAAAGGATCAGAAGCTGCTGGAAAGTCATGGCTGCCAAAGGAAGGAAACATGCTGCCCCCAAATTTAGCGATGCCACCCTCGGGTGCCTACTGGATGCTGTGGTGGCCCGCTGTGAAGTTCTCTATACCCGCTCTGGGCGAAGACCAGCAAGCAAGGTCACCAACATGGGAGATGGTGGCAGCGGTGGTCAGTGCCAACGCCCTGCAAAATAGGACATCTACCCATTGCCAAAAGAGGATGAATGATCCCCTCCATTCCACCAGGGTAAGTTACTTTTCTCATCACTCTCAACTCACACACTCACAAATCCCTCACACATCTACAGGGATCTCACTCACCGCCAGTTCAAGCGACATCATCATTCACTCTCTCACACTCACCTTCATCTGCCTTGTGGATAACATCCTCATCCCATCCATGGCACCACTTATCATCCACACATACCAGGCATCCTTCTCATCTGGCCTGGCAGGAGTCCTGCTTACACTCTCTCCATCTGTCTTCATGCAGGACAAGCTGGCACACAATGAAAAGGAGAGGTCACAGACTGGTGGAGGAATGCTCGACATCAAGGCCCTCACGGACTTTGAAAATAGAGTCATCCAGCTGGCTGGTGACAAGTTGGACCGGTCCTGTGCTGATGGTGAGATCGGTGGTGTTCAACCAAGTGAGGATCCAGAAGTGCAACATCCATCAGACAATCATGCCGTGAGTTAGTTCCCTGCTCTGCAGTCCCGTACCATGGACTGGTTATCTCTCTTTGCTTTCGCAGGCACATTTGGGAAGCAGCCAAGGGGGTCCATTAGCCAAGTCTTTGACTCAAGCCCCAAAGACACCTCAGAAGAAGAATCTGATGATGCCCTAATTGAAGACCCATCACAGCGCTCACCCACACCCTCCACCAGCACAGAGACATACACCCTCTGTGGGACCTAGTTCTTGAGTAACCTTGGAGGCAGAATCTGGTGAGCACATCGCATTGTCTGATCCACAGCAGGGACTTCCCAGGTTTCCAGAACTCAGAGAACCACTGGAGGCCAGAAATCTGCCAAGTCTGCATCAGATGAGGAGCCTCTGGAGTTGGTCATACCTCATTTCCTGGAGCTGCAAAGGCAAGCTCGGGAACATCAGAAAAGGATGTCCACTGCACTACTCACATTGCAAGGGATAATGGAGGAGTCTGTCTGCCTTCAGTCTGATGTAACAGCACCGGCACAATGCATCAAGGTCAACACTGATAGGAAGGTGGCCACCATGGAAACCTTGGTCCAGGACATCAGTCCTGCACTGCTACACAGGCTGAGTCCATCGCTGATACCATAGTTGGCCTCCGACGGTGTGTACCTGAGAGGGGTGTGGACCAGCTCGATCATACTCCAGCTTCTCCTTCTCTTCAAGGAGTCAGCCTGGGGCCCTTGGGCACCCATGTGGAGGAGGATCAGCAGGTGCACACCCCAGGGCCATCCACCCAGATGACTACGTGAGAGTCTGGCCCATCCGAAGCCCCTCTTACTTTGACCCCAGCAGCTCAAGCTCCACAGGCCGAAGAAGGTGCCACTGCCACACAGCTGGACTCCAAAAGCAGGCCAGGGCCCTCCAGGTCCCAGTCCTCCAGAGGTCTCCCGCCAAGTACATCACTGACAGGGTGTAGCAGTTAGCAGGCTACCTCCACTGTGGATGTCCGGGGAGCACCAAAACCTAGCGGCAGAAGATGTAACTCTTTCGAGTACAAACCCATTTCCATCTGTTTCAGATGAAGTTACATTGTTTCATAGTTTGCCATTGTGAGATTTGAACTTTTGATCTTGGGGTCACAAACCCAGTACCATAACCACTTGGCTATTTAGGCCAAGCCGGCAGAAGATGTAACTCTTTCGAGTACAAACCCATTTCCATCTGTTTCAGATGAAGTTACATTGTTTCATAGTTTGCCATTGTGAGATTTGGACTCTTGATCTTGGGGTTACAAACCCAGTACCATAACCACTTGGCTATTTAGGCCAAGCCGGCAGAAGATGTAGTTGCACAGCCTGGGCACGGGTATTAATCATTTGTACATGATGTTCACTATTGTAAATAAACTCCCAACAATGTCTCCTTGCCTATGGCTCCTTATTATGATGAGCAGTGTTCATGTCACTCAGATGTGAAACCTTGGTTTCTGCACAAGATAAAGGCAGGTATCTCAATCCAGGGCCTCTTCCCTATGCTTTATGCAGTCTTCAGAGCAAAGTGATAGTCCAGCTGCACACTCACTGGACACATTACTGATGCCTGCACCTCGATGGGGCTTGTCATTGCTGCCAGAGTGTCATGGGTAGGCATCACAGAGTTCGGTCATGCTCTCTGTGTGTTCTCAGCACATCTCTCCAGCATCTGTGTCCGGTGATGCTGTGCTCCTGAAGGGATCAGGTGCTGAAGGCTGACAAAGAATCAGGTGCATTTAAAGTTTCATGGCTGCAGCTCCATAATATGACCCTGATCACAAGAGTGCAAGTGAGCTGCGCTCAGCCAGACAGGAGTCAGACATTCACAGAGGCAAATCTATGGAGTGTCCTCACTGCATATTGTCATCATCCTCCTGGAATCTAGCAACAATTAGAGCCTCCACTGCGTCTCCATGACATGAGCCTGAGCACTGAGGGTATGTGCGCTGCCATCAGCCACACAGGAGTCAAACATTCACAGATGCAGAGTGAGGATGTCAGGACTGATCTCACTGCATCTTGTCATCATCCTCCATGATTCCTGTGACTTTGAGGACCTCCTGAGTGCCCCTGCCTCATATGATCAGTGTAATGGCCTCATCGCCGGCATCCTCGCCTTCCAGGACCTCATCATCGTCATCCCCTTCGACATCCTCCTTGTTGGAGGAGACGTGCAGCTTGTCCATCTCCTCCTCCTGTTGCAGCACCAGGTTGTGGAGGGGCAGCAAGCAACAATGATGCACAACACCCTCTGGGGACTGTATTGCAGTGCTCCACCAGACCTGTCGAGGCACCAGAACTTCAATTTCAACATGCCTACAGTTTGTTCCTCCAAAGTCCGGTTCGCAGCATGAACCTCATTATACCGTTCTTCTGCTGCAGTCTGAGGCCGCTGCATGGGTGTCACCAGCCACGGCCTCTGTAGGTAGCCCTTGTCCCCAAGGAGCCAACCCTGCAGACTCTCTGGACCCTGGATAATGTCAGGGATCTGAGACCTGCTAAGGGTGTGGGAGTCGTGGACGCTCTCTGGGAATTGTGCAGAAACACCTGTAGCATGTGTTTGTGCTGGTCGCACACCAGCTGAACATTCAGCAAGTGGAAACTCTTGTTGTTGACGTAGTTGACTGCTTGTTGCCATGGAGATCTAAGAGCCATGCAAGTGCAGTCAATGGCACCCTGCACCTATGGAAAATCTGGGATCTGCACAAATTCCAGCCTCCTTGCTTCCTGGCTTTCCTAATCCCAGGTGAGATGCACAATGTTCTGTGGCTTCACGAAGATGGCGTCTGTGGCTTCCTGGATACACATGTGCGTGGAGGTTTGCGAGATCTCACAGGTCACCTGTGGAGCCCTGGAGGGAGCCACTGGTGTAAAAATTGAGCGCCGTGGTCACTTTTATGGCCATAGGCAGTGGATGCTCTCCATGTCCCCGTGTCACCAAATCCTGCAGCAGGTGGCATATATGTGACTGACCAGTTTCTTAGGTATGCACAGTCTTTGGCAACACTGGTTCTCAGTCATTTGCAGGAATGACCCTGGGTCTAGCGAGGTGCCTATGAGCAACAGCTCACTGTGGACCTTCAGCTGTGTGCGCAACAGGCTCTGCCACCCCTTCATTTTGAGGGAGGTGTTCCTCTCTTTGCTGAGCCAGTGGCCTCCACCGCGCTCTTCTTCTTCTCTGGTCTCTGTAAGCCATGAGGCATACCACTAAATCACCAGGATCCACGATCCTGATGTTTTCCTGCAGGATCAAAGAGAGAGGCACGTGGGTTAGCATGGGTGTACTAAAAACCTCTCTTGGCTAAGTCTGAAGACCCCTTTGCACGTGCAGGAGAGTGCTGGCCACCACTTGGATGGCCAGTGTGTAGTGCCAAAATGCACAAAATTCTGTGCCTTCGTGAAAATGACATCTGTGACCTTCTGGATAAACTTGTGCGTCGAGGCTAGCGAGATCCTGCACAGGTCACCTGCGGAGCCTCAGAAGGAACCACTGGCATAAAAATTAAGAACCGCAGTCACTTTTACGGCCACTTTTAATGCCCACATTTTCCACTTTGGTTTGAGCCATTCAAGTGGAGGAAGGAAATGGGAGTATAGTAATGGTAGGGAACAGTATAATTAAGGGGGTAGATACTGTTCTCTGGAGCTGTGAGCATGAGTCCTGAAGGCTGTGTTGCCTGCCCGGTGCCAGGGCTAAGGACATCTCCTCAGGACTAGAGAGGAACTTGGAGTGGGAGGGGAAGGATCCAGTTGTCGTTGTCCATGTTGGTACCAACGACATTGATAGAACCAGAAAGAAGGTTCTGCTGAAAGAATTTGAACAGTTAGGAGCTGAATTAAAAAGCAGAACCTCCAAGGTAATAATCTCCCCCCACTCCCTCCCCCCAGCCCCTGGCATGTGCTTGAGTATTTCCGTCAGTCTGCACTGCCTTGCCCCCATCCACCCACTCAGCCCCCTTTCTGACTTGCACTGGAGCCCTTGCCCTGGCACCGTACTGAAAGCCAGCCGGGAATAAGCGACTTGCCAGCGCACCCTGCAAATGCTTGATATCATACAGGTGATGCTCTCACCTCTGAGTTCCCCACGAAGTTCAGCTCGCCAAAGGCAGTCGTGAAGCACACCATTCTGAAGTCACGCCAACGTGGGTGGTAAATTTGACATGAGGGGATGATTCCGGTGAGCAGGGCTTATAATTGAATGCAAATGTATTAAAATGGCATTCCCAATGTGCGGCGGTGGGAAAGGCAGCCCACCTTTAACGGGTGGAGTGGACGACCGCAAACTGGTTCCGTGATGGTGTAAAACTGATTTTTGGTCTTCTTGCCATATTATCACCCCACCCACCCCCCCCCCCACCAATGCAACCCCCTCCCCGCCCCAGTGCCCACCATGACACCCGATGCCAACAGGGCCGGAAAATTCTGGCCTGGGTGTGCTCTAATGGTGCTATAAGCACTGCAAGCATGCTCTAAAGGTTTCATTTAGGAGGTGTGAAATTGACTTCGAATCCTAGGAGAAGCTCACCCAGAATTGCTGCATCTGGCGCAACCAAATAAAAAAGGGTACAGCCTCCTGTCCTATTTGTAGCAGAACCTCCAGGTGTAGATTGGCCCATTCACCTCCCTACCCATCAGAAGCCTACCAAACACTGCAGATGGTGAACATGGTCACCTTCACCTCGAAAAGCAAACAAGAAAGATGTTGAGTTACCTGATAAGGTTTTTAGTAACAGATGAACTGAGGTAGGTGAAATGTTACACAATCTTTGTCGTCATTAAATGAGAGAGGATAAGGGATTGCATATCAGATGAGGGTTTTTTTAAATTTGTTTACCGAATGTGGTCGGGGGGTCACTGGCTAGGCCAGCATTTTAGTTATCCATCCATAATTGCCCTTGAGAAGGTGATGGTGAGCTGATTTCTTGAACTGCTGCTGTCCATGTGGTACAGTCACAACCATAATGCTGTTAGGAAGGGAGTTCCAGGATTTTGATCCAGTGATGATATGGTTCCAAGTCAGGATGGTGTGTGACTTGGAGGGGAAATTGCAGGTGGTGGTGATCCTATGCATCTGCTTCCCTTGTCCTTCTAGATGGTAGAGGCCATCAGTTTGGAAATTGCTGACGAAGGGACCTTAATGAGTTGCTGCAGTGCATTTTGTAGATGCCACACACTGCTGCCACTGCGCATTGGTGGTGGTGGGAGCGAATGTTTGTGGATGGGGTGCCAATCAAGTGGGCTGCTTTGTCCTTGATGGTGTCGAGCTTTGAGTGTTGTGGAAGCTGCAGTCATCCAAGCAAGTGGGGAGTATTCCATCACACTCCCGACATGTGCCTCGTAGATGGTGGACAGGCTTTGGGGAGTTAGGAGGTGAGTTCTTAGCCTCTGACCTGCTCTTGTAGACACAGTATTTACATGATTAGTCCAGTTTAGTTTCTGGTTAATTGTAACCCCCAGGATGTTGACAGTTTGAATAGTTTGATCGGTTGAGTCTGGTGCAAAGATTACAAAAGGTTCGTTACAGTCTCCACTGTTGAACATGTTGTCAAAGCTCAATGGTCATTTGAGTGTACATAAGCACCCCAATACTGGCTAGAAGAAGAATTAAATTAACTTGCTTCATTTATTTTAAGCTGAGCAAGAATGAAGCAATAAAATGGGAAGAAAGAATAGTTTAAACTATGGATTAAGTCATTATAAAATTTTACTTTGTTATAATCTTTGACCAGACCACTATGTTTTTGGTAAGATTCGGTTGTGACATTTTGTATAAAATAGACAAAGTTTGAGATTGAAGACACTTGTTCAGTGAATAAAACCACAAGATTCCGTGAGTTTTGAACAAACAAAAATAAACTTTACTATACTCTAACATTAAGTGTTAATATGAGGTACATGTGAATTAACAGGCTGTGGTCAAACACACCACATTTCATAATAAATGGCAGATGTGACCAAGAGAGGGTCCATGGATTTCTCAACAACCCACCCAGACATCAGTAAACACTGTGAGTCAACCAAGCTCACTGAAACTCCATCTCTCTTATGAGAGATTCCAGCCTTCACCTTCAAAAATCTAACCTTGGAATTCTCTCCAAACATTGCTCCAACTCGGATGGCATCATTCAATCACCCACCTCACAGGGTTTCGATCTCATCTCTCGAGATTCCATTCTACTGGACTCCCGAGTACGCGCTCAAGCACCAATGCACAAGCACAATTTCAGTCCTTCAGCCATGCCAAGTGGAACACTATTGCTCCAAAGGGGTACCTTTACCCCAATGGCTTGCAGCAGGGAGTCACCAACCTTTGGCTGCCTTCTTGGATATCTTTGGGGCTCCCTGCAGCTCTCTTCCTGTTTGTAGCCTGTTTCTGTGCTCCAGTTTTTTTTTTTACCTGAACTGGGACCTTTTCCTGTATCCTCTCTGGCACTCTCCTTTTGACACCTATCCCTGTCCCCTCTCCCTGTCCCCTGCCTGGGATATGTTTTCTATGGCGCTCCATTTCTGGTCTCCTGGCCCAGGTTTCCACACCCTTTTTCTTTATGCACAGGCAAGCTGGGCCATTCCTTGGCCCAAAGAACTTAAAGATGCAGATCAGCTGAATTGCGAGTGTGCAGCCCGCTCCCAGTCTGCTCAAGTGCGGAAAATCCGAGGCTTGTCAGGACTTGGAGTGCCAGACCTTCACTCTCACCACCAAGGTAAGCCTGGTTTTCATAACAACTTTGATTTATAAATATCTCACGCTGTACATGAAAATCTTCCTCTTCAAGCCTCAGGCAGTTACTGTATGTACACCAGTGCTGATTTCTCTCAGTATGATCCCGGGTTTATGTGGGAATGAGGATACAGATTATGCTTCTACTGACCTTTTGAATGCTAAAAAGAAAACATCTATGATTGTTGAGATATGTAAAGTATATAAAGGTCTGTGTACATCTCTGTCTGTTGAGAGCAAGATACTGAATAATAATTTGTTATGCTATATTTTGAAGGTGACCTCCACTAAGAAATGCCACAATACAGACTATGGAAGAATTCGACTTACTTTATTGTTCTATCTTTAAGAGATGTCCTCCCTCCTGTGACAAAGGTGCGGCAGTGACCTGTTTCCTGGCCCTGAGTCGTGTATTGTAACCAATGGGATCATGTGATTGAGTCATTTGCGTTGACTCTCCTTTCTGAGAGCCTTGACTGAATGTGAACAATTTTGTCTCCCAATCAGAAAACCATAGGTTCAGTCGCCACTCCAGTGCAGTATTGAGGGAGTGCTGCACTGTTGGAAGTGCCAACTTTCAAATGAAGTATTACACTGAGGTCCTATCTACACTCTCTGATGGGCAAAGATTCCATTGCCCTAAGTGAAAAGCGTTAAGACGTATCCCTAGGCCCATGAATAAAATGTATCCAATTTTTTTTGGAAGTTCTTATTGAATATTCTCCTACCCACCCTTCCAAGCATTGCATTCCAGATCATCACAATTCACTGCATAAATGATTTTTTCTCATGATGCCACTCATTCTTTTGACCATGGCCTCAAATTGGTGTTCATGGTTATAGACACTTCTCCTATCAGAAGCAGCTTCTTCTTATTAACTCCATCAAAATTCTTCATGATTTTGAAGACCTCCATCAATTCTCCCTTTAAATTTTCTGTCCCAAGGAAAACAATCTGTTACTCTAGTATCTCCAAATAACTTCCATATCCCTGGCATTTCTAAACACTGTTAATTTCCACCTCCAAACATCGCCTGACTCCATCTACACCTCAACTTATTTGCATTGAATCCCTCATTCATGCTTTTGTTACTTCTAGACTTGACTATTACAAAGCACTCCAGGCCAGTCACCATCCATCCTCCATAACCTTAATGTCATCAAAGCCTCCGCTACCCTAACTCGCACCAAGTCTCATTCACCCATCACCCCTGCGTTCACTGACCTACATATGAGCAATGCCTAAATTCTAATCTTTGCCTTAAAATCCCTCGGAAGCCGCATCCCACCTTATTTCTGTAACCTTCTCCAGCCCTGTGGCCCTCCAAGATAACTGCACTCCTCTAATTCTGGCATCTTGCTGAATTTTAATCAGTCCACCAGTGGCAGCCATGCCTTCAGCTGCTGAGGCCCTTTGCTCTAGCATTCTCCTCTCTAAACTTTGCCACCTCTTACATCTCTTTTCTACTTTAAGAAGCTACTTAAAACGTAATTTTTTGATAAAGCATTTGGTCACCTGCCCTAAAAACTCCTTATATGGCTCACTGTCAAAAATTTTGTTTGGTAACATCCTTGCAAGTGACTCAGGACACTTTACTATGTTAAAGGTGTTATACAAATGCAAGTTGTTGTTGTTGATACCATTCTAGTAAATCTCCTCTGCACACTTTTTAAGGCCTGGACATCCTGCTAGCTGAAGCCTAAATAGGGTTTTATGAAGTTTTGGCATAGCTTGCTTGCTTTTGTACACTGTGCCCCTATTTTTAAAATATCCTTCTTATTTTGTACTGCCACCTTCAAAGGTTCACACCCACAGGTCTCTATATTCCTGCACTCCCTTTAAAATGGTACCATTTAGTTTATATTGCTTCTCCTTATTTGTGGTAACTATGGTTTTATCTAATGTGTAGTGTACCTTTCAGAATAACGTTATAATGGAAGATCACATGACTTTGTGTAACCAATAGTGGAGTAGCGCGAGCTAACTCTGTAGTTAGTTACTTGTTAACTGGAAGTCAGTAGTCTGCAAGTGAGCAGCAGAAGTACTTGGATAGAGTTTGGTGTAGAAACACACATGTGAAGCTGCTGAGTACCTTGTAAATAAACAGAACGTGTTCCACCTAAGAAGTATCTGCAGAACTATTCTATCTAAAGTACCAACTCGGTCACCCCGCAACAAGCATGCAAGTGTGACTCACAAGTCCCATAAACTGGCAACTGAGTCACAACAAACTGGCGATGAGAATTGGATCAGGAAAAAACGTGGATAAAACGAGGATAAAGTGAGGATAAAGCGAGGCTAAAATGAGGATAAGACGAGGATAAAGTGAAGACCCAACGAACTTGCAACGAGGATGCAACAAACCAGCGACAAGGAAAAAGTGAGGATAGAAGAAAGATACAATGAACGAGCGCCCAGAGTAAAATCACAGGGGAAATCAAAAGAATCGAAATCGGGCTGTACCTTGCATAATCGGAGTAATTAGAAGTTTCTGTCCAAATAGTTGAAGCAATACCCTCAAAGCATGCCACAATTCTGGAGAATTCAATCCAGCCACAGACGATTGGTCTTATTATGTTGAACACCTTGTGTTCTATTTCCAAGGGAACGACATTATGGGGAAGAGAAGAGGCAAATGATCCTCTTTTCGACATGTGGGAATAAAGCCTATGGCTTAATTCGAAGTTTGATGGCACCCAGTGCCCCAGGTTCGAAAAATTTTGATGAATTGGTGGATCTCGTGAAGGGTCATTGCCAGTCAAAACCCTCGGTAACGATGCAGTGTCTCAAGTTTAATTCAAGGAATAGAGCCTTGGGGGAAGACAGTTGCTTGTTATGTGGCAAGTTTGAAACAGTTAACAGAACATTGCAAGTTTGGTACATCTTTAAATGATATGCCCAGGGATTGTTTAGTATGCGATGTGAATGAGGACACGATTCTGAAGAGATTACTGTCCGACACAAATTTAGATTTTAAGAAGGCTCTAGAAATCACACTGGCCATGGAAATTGCAGTGAGGGATCCAAAAGTCATACAAAATGGCGCCATCCTCCACTTTGGGCAAGAATGCCCAGCCAAAAATGGCGTGAAAATGCAAAAAAAGGGCACGAAAATACAAGGCTCTGCAGAGAAGAAGCAGGAAACAGCAATCGCTGGCAGAAAAATAAAAAGAATCGCCTCCACAGCGAAAATATGGAATGATGGCAACAGAGGAGGAAACAGGCAGATTAGTAACGATTGGCAGTTTAAAAAAAATCAGATGTGTTTGTCATCGAAATGGACACATAGTGAGACAGCGCAAGGAAAGAATCAGGCAGACTTTCAAACAAAAGATAAAACCCCATGAGATTTACAGTATAGAAGAGCCTGAAGCAACAAATTTATTTGTTATTTAATTTGAAGATAGGGAAAACAGAACCAATTTATGTCAGTAAAAGTGAATGGCAGACCTACTCGGTTGGAAGTGGACACAGGAGCTTCCACTACAGTGATTGGTGAACACACCTTCAAATATCTGAATTATGGTGAACATAAATTAAATGTGGAAGAAACCGATACCAAGTTAAAAACTTACATGGGTGAAGACATCCAAGACAGAGGTTTAAGTAGAGTTACTGTCCATTACAGAAGCCAATCAGCAAAGCTACCAGTGTTGGTGTTGAGAGGCAGAAGACCAAGCCGACTAGGATGAAACTGGCTGTGGGAAAACAACCTTGATTTGTCACAGAGAGTCCAAAAGGAAGCTGAAAAACATTCCTGTTTTAGAAAAGGAGTGTATAAAGACCCAACAACCTAAAGAAATGAACGATATTTCAAGGATTGGCACAGTAGTACACCAAAAAGACTAGGAGAGACCATCCTGAGGGATAGAGTTTGAGTCGAGGTGAACAACCTCTGGAAAAAAAGTGAAAAGCTGCTGAAAGGCCTTCACGCAATATCAGTTTCCCTCCTCTCTGGAAAAGTATGAAGAGAAACAGAAAGAGTTCTGCACTTCTCTGAATAAAATGAAAGATGAGTTGGCAGAGAAGACACAACAATCTTAATTTTCCAGGAGGCAATAAACAATTGCAAAAAAGAGATGGAAGAGCTGCCTGAAGCTAAAGAGGCCTTAAAGGCGGAAGTTGCAGAATTTTCCACAAAGCAGACAAATGAGGGAATTTTGGGAAACTCAAACACTGGGTTCACTCAAGATGGGTTGCATCTGAGATTAGAGAATAGAGTGTACTATAGGCCCCCAAACATTTAGAGAGACATAGAAGAGCAGATATGTAGGCAAAATTCAGAGAAGAGTAAAAATAATAGGGTAGTAATAGTGGGAGATTTCAACTTCCCCAACATTAACTGGATTAGTCATGGTATGATAGGTTTAAAGGGAGTGGAATTCTTAAAATGCATCAAGGAGAGCTTTTTAAGCAGTATGTAGAAGGTCCTACAAGAGAGGGAGTGGTCTTGGACTTAACTTTAGGGAATGAAGCCAGGCAAGCGGTGGAGGTATCAGTGAGGGAGCATTTTGCAGATAGTGATTATAACTCGGTGAGATTCAAGGCTGTTATGGAAAAGGACAAGGATGGGCCAGAAATCAGCGTTCTAAATTGGGGGAAGGCCGATTTTAATAAGATCAGATATGATTTGGTCAGAGTGGACTGGGAGAAGCTACTTCTAGGTAAATCTGCGTCAGAGCAGTGGGACTCATTCAAGAAGGAAATAGGGAGAGTACAGGGCCAACATATTCCAGTAAAGACAAAGGTCGGGACCAACAAATGCAGGGAACCCTGCATGTCGAGAAATATACAGGATTGGATAAAGAGGAATAGGGAGGCTTATGACTGAGGTCTGAAAACAGCTGAAGCCCTAAGGGGTATAGAATGTGTAGGGGAGATCTTAAAAAGGAAGTTAGGAGACCAAAAAGGGGGCATGAAAAAACATTGGCAGGTAAAATAAAGGAAAATCCAAAGTTATTTTACAAGTGCATTAAGAGTAAGAGGATAACTAGGGAAAGAATAGGGCCCATTAAGGACCATAGTGGTAATTTGTGTGTGGAGCTGGAAAATGTACGCAGGGTTCTAAATAAATACTTTGTGTCGGTGTTCACAAGTGAGAGGGACGACGTGGGTATGGAAATCAGGCAGAAGGACTGTGGTATAATTAAAGGAATTAGAATAGAAAGGGAGGAGGTTCTAAGTGGTCTGGCAGGCTTAAAAGTAGGTAAATCTCCAGGCCCGGATGAAATGAATCCCAGGCTGTTGAGTGAGGCAAGGGAGGAGATAGCAGGGGTGCTGGCAATAATTTTCAATACCTCTCTGGCCACAGGAGAGGTGCCAGAGTACTGGAGGACAGCCAATGTGGTACCGTCATTCAAGAAGGGAGGAAGGGATAAACCAGGGAACAACAGGCCAGTCAGTCTAACCTCAGTGGTGGGGTAACTATTGGAAGCAATTCTGAGGGATAGAATTAATCTACACTTGGGGAGGCAGGGATTAATCAAGGGCAGTCAGCATTGTTTTGTTAAGGGGAGGTCATGTCTGACCAATTTGATTGAATTTTTCAAAGAGGTGACCAGGTGTGTAGATGAGGGCAATATATTTGACATAGTCTACTTGGACTTCAGCAAGGCTGTTCATAAGGTCCTGCATGGGAGACTGATAACGAAGGTAAGAGCCCATGGGATCCAAGGCAACTTGGCAAATTGGATCCAGAATTGACTGAGTGGCAGGAAGCAGAGGGTGATGGTCGAGGGGTGTTTTTGTAACTGGATGCCTGTGTCCAGTGGGGTTCCACAGGGATCAGTGTTGGGTCCCTTGCTGTTTGTGGTATATATAAACAATTTAGACTTGAATGTAGGAGGGTTGATCAGTAAGTTCACAGATGACATGAAAATTGGTGGTTTGGTAAATAGTGAGGAAGATAGCCTTAGATTACAGGAGAGTATAGACGGGCTGGTCAGATGGGCTGATCAGTGGCAAATGGAAGTTAATCTGGATAAGTGTGAGGTGATGCACTTGGGCAGGACAAACAAGGCACAGGAATACATGATGAATGGTAGGACCCTGGGAAGTACCGAGGATCAGAGGGACCTCGGTGTGCATGTCCATCGGTCCCTTAACGTAGCGAGGCATATGGGATACTTGCCTTTATTAGCTGAGGCATAGAGTATAAGAGCAAGAAGGTTATGCTGGAACTGTATCAAATGCTGGTTAGGCTACAGCTAGAGTACTGCGTGCAGTTCTGGAACCCGCATTATGGAAAGGATGTGATTGCAGTAGAGAGTGCAGAAGGGATTTACCAGGATGTTGCCTGGACTGGAGAGTTTTAATTATGAGGAGAGATGGAATAGACTGGTGTTATTTTCCTTGGAGCAGAGGAGATTGAGGGGGGTACATGATTGAGGTGTATAAAATTATGAGGGGCATAGATAGGATTGACAGGAAGGAACTTTTCCCCTTGGTGGAGGGATCAGTAACCAGGGGGAATAGATTTAAGGTAAGTGGCAGGAGGTTTAGAGGGGATGTGAGGAAGAATTTTTTCACCCAGAGGGTGGTGGGAATCTGGAACTCACTGCCTGAAAGGGTGGTAGAGGCAGAAACCTTCATAACATTTAAGAAGTATTTGGATGTGTACTTGCAATGCCATGGCATACAAGGCTATAGGCCTAGTGCTGGAAAATGGGATTAGAATAGTTAGGTACTTGTCTGACTGGCGCAGACTCGATGGGCCAAAGGGCCTTTTTCTGTGCTGTAAACCTCTATGACTCTATGATTCTATGAGTAGTCTAACCAATATGGAAGTCAAAAAGAAGGCCGAGATTAAAGTTAGTGTTAAAAAGAAGAAGGCCCATTAAACGGAGATACAGAAACACAAATAAGGCTCTAATCCTGGCAGCCTGAGTATGCTTTTGTACATAGGCCTGGAAATCAAATTGAAAATGCCGATGCACTGAACCGTTTGCCTTTATAGCAAAATGACGAAGATGTCCCAGTTCCACAAGAATTTGTGTCATTGTTACATTTCTTAGATTCATCACTGGTGTGTGCTAGACAGATCAGAGACTGGACAAGTCGAGACCAAGTCTTATCCAAAGTACGAGAACAAGTTCTTCATGGTTGGTCACAAGAGCATGTACCGTACTTTAACAGAAGACATGAAATAACCAGCCAGGATGGTAACTATTTGTGGAGAACACGAGTGATTGTTCCTCCAAGGGGAAGAAAGCCATTGTCAATTGAACTACATGGTGCACATCCAGGAATATCTCAAATGAAGGCTATAGCACACAGCTATCTATGGTGGCCTGAAATGGATAGAGAAATAGAGAGCTTACTGAAGAATTATGTACCGTGTCAACAATTGCAAAAGTTACCTTCATCAGCTCCATGACACCCTTGGGAATGGCCAGGAAGACCATGGGTAAGATTACACATTGACTGCGTAGGACATTTTATGGGAACAATGTTTCTGCGCATTGTCGATGCCCACTCAAAATGGATGCATATATATGAGGTGAAGTCACCAATGTCTTCTGCTACAATTGAGCAGCTACATCAAAGTATTGCCATTCACAGGCTACCAGAAGTGGTCATATCTGATAACAGCACAGCATTTATGAGTGCTAAGTTTCAGTGATTTATCAGCCTCAACAGTATCACTCATGAAAACTTCATTGTACCACCAATCCTCAAATGGACTGGCTGAAAGAGCAGTTCAAACGTTCAAGTCTGGCATGAAAAGGTTAACTGGAGATTCCCTAGCAACCAAACTAGCACGTTTTCTTTTCCATTATAGGACCACCCCTCACACAACAACAGGTGTCGCACCTGTGGAATTATTGATGAAACGCCATCGCAGGACAATATTGAGGTTAATAATGCCGAATTTAGAGGGGAAGATAGGAAGGAGTCAAGGAAGTCAGAAAGCTGGACATGCCTAGTATAGTTGCGGGGGGAAATTTACCATGGCAAAGACGGTATATGTGAAGAACTTTGGAGAAGGACCAAAGTGGTTGCCAGATGAAATAAGTGCAGTGACTCGACCTCTATCTTACCATGTGAAGGTGGAATGCCGAGTCATATGGAGACATGTGGATTATTTGAGGAAAAGAGAGAAAAATCATCAAGAAATAATTCCATTAGTGTTCACAACCGAGTCAACGTTTCCTGTTGAGATAACTCAATCTAGTACAGATGAGTCTGAAGTGCCTGTTGGACCTACAAGAGTTGAGGAAATAGATTTGTAGGTAACCGTCGAAGAACCTGATGTTTGGAAAACTCCAGAGAAGGAGGTTTCTGACAAAACATCTGAAGTTTTAGCGCTGAGACATTCCACATGCCTAAGGAAACTCCCTGAAAGACTGAATTTGTAAATTACTTAACAGTGTAAATAATTTATGTTGAAAAGGTTATAACTGTAAAAGTAAAAATATGTTTCTGAGTAAAAGGGGAGGGATGTGGTAACTATGGTTTTATTCAATGTGTAATATACTTTTAAGAAGGATGGTATAATGGAAGATCACATGATCTTGTGTAACCAATAGCAGAGAAGTGCAGGCTAACTCTGTAGTTAGTTAGTTGTTCGTTGGAAGTCAGTAGTCTGCAAATGAGCAGCAGAAGTATGTGGATAGCGTTTAGTGTAGAAACACACGTGTAGCTGCTGAGTACCTTCAAAATAAACAGAATGTGTTCCACCTGCAGAGCTATTCTACCTACAGTACCAACTCGGTCACCCAGCAACAAGCATGTAAGTGTGATTCACAAGGTGCCATAAACTGGCAACTGAGTCACATTATTCTTCCTGCCAAAATGAATAACTTCACACTTGTCTGTGTTAAATTTCAACTGCCATGTGTCTGCCCATTTCACCAGTCTATGTCCTCCTGAGGTTTGTTACTATCTTCCTCAGTTTTTACTTTTTTCTTTAATTCCTTCCCTTCTAATTTTTTCCTTTAACTTTTCTCAAAGCATTGACCACTTATAGCCTTCTTGTATTGTGTGGAAGTGGCTATTCCTTAAGTGTGAGCCTACAAAGTGACGATCGGCAAGTAATTTGACAATAAAGGCATTTCGGCAGATCCTCATTGCATCATCAACATGTGCAGGGTTAACTGTCTGAATAGAGATTCAAAGCAGGAAAACCCTCAATCCCCGTCCCACCCACCATTCAGACACACTAGATACCCTATTGCCATGCTGGATGTAACAAGCTAACTAAAGCCTGTAGAAACTAAACGTGGGGCATTTCTGGTCAATCTGGGTTAGCTTTGAACTAGATAGAGCATTTATCAACAGAATCATTCCCCCAAAGAAGTATGATGAAAACTGAAAATTCTTTTCAGTCATATGCAAATTTGGCAGTCTCATAAAATACAGTAGCAGATTGGTGGCCTGTTAAACACCCTGCCTGAATTTCTTCCCCATTGTAGTCACTTGCATTGCAAACTGAGCAGGTTGTGCCTAGAGGGCACCATGGCAATCCCCAGTGTGAACTGCACTCAGCATTTGCAATTATGCACTTTCCACCAGAGGTTAGTGATTAGCAATCAGAGCTGCTTGTTTTTTCACCTCCCCAACCCAAGAATACTTTTGCCCCAAGATTGACCTATCAGAGATCAGATAACTTGATACAGGCCTGGGATTTGAACCTGAAAGCTTATTGATTCAAATAGCCCAATATTATCAATCCACTACATTTCTAATGGACTTTTAATTTAATCAAAGTTTGAAAAGAAATCTTTATTACGTTTGCATGACTTGCTGAATTACCCATATAGTTAATACAACACTTTACTGACTAAAATTAACCAAGTGGAAAGCACTCTAGCAAAGATAGGATAATAGTGGTTAAAATTTATGTTTTTCTAGACAATGTGAGAACATTCACCACTAATCTGTGCGTAATAAATATTTAAAATACTTGATTTTCAGGAGTAATTTGTGCCATGTTCAAGTTTATGTGAAACCAAAGAGGTGGGAACTGAAAATTATGATTATTTTAAATTGTAAATCTGACCTAGAAACATAAATAAAAAAAGCAGTTCTAATAATAGAGAAATATGCTACGGTGAATCACATTTCTCATTTTTGCCAGCCTCCATTTCTCTCCTCTTCTTATGAAATGTTGGCTAATGTTTCACTATGACCTAACATTCCCTTTCAGTTCTCAGACAACTCAGCTAAATGACTGCTCTTTCATTTTAAGACCTGAAGGAAGTGTCAGCAGATTATTTGACTGCAGATTATCAAAATTTGTCTCTAACCCTATCTCATCTGCCTTCCACATATACATACTTGCCAGCATGGATCAATGGACACCAGTCAACAATGCAAATACTGGCCTCCTTTAATACTGAGCAGGCCTTGCTTGCTTGCTTGGTAGCAATCTTCCCTCTGGTTCAGAAAATGGTAGTTTAAGTCTAGCTTATAGGCTAGGCTAACACTTAAGTGCAGTACCAAGAGAGTGCTGCATAGTTGGAGGTGCGGTATTTTCCATGAGGCATTAAACTGAGGCCTCCATCTGGAAGCCGAAAATGGATCGTGTCCACAGGAACATGATGTACAAGCCTCTAGATAAGGTGGGGGGGGGGGAAACGTGCCCAACATCGCCCTCATACTGATGGCCACCTTTGTGTGTGGCTGCATCAAGCTGTGCGTAGACCCTCGGTATACAAACACCAAGTGTCACTACGTGCTGAGGTTCTACCTGTCCCCAGTGTTGCGAAGGATGGGTCTGGCCACGCTGCCACGGAACACTCCAAGTAGTTGGACCGTGCCGTACCACCTGTCCCTCGTGGAAAAATTTATGCAGGCAAACACCTTTGACCACAAGTCCATCAGGCAGTGGTCGGCACGTAACATCTTAGAGACCCTGCAGGAAAAGGAGATGGTGGATCCTGTTGTATGGTTCCCCGAGCAGACTGTCAAAGTCATTTGGCAGAATGCCTCATCGCCAGAACTTTCCAACAAGCACCAAGATGTGGCTTGGCTGGTGGTGAGAAAGGCTCTCTCTGTCAGATCCTTCCAACACGCCAGGAGTCTCATCCCCTCGGCACGTTGGCCTCGAGGTGGCTGTGGTGGGGACGAGACCGTTGTTCACCTCCTTGTAGATTGTGCCTTTGCAAAGAAGGTCTGGAGAGAGACGCAGTGGTTTCTGTCGAGGTTCATCCCGAGCAGTTCTGTGACACAGGACTCTAAGCTCTACGGGCTGTTCCCAGGGACACACACCGAGACAAACATCAACTGCAGCTGGAGGATCATCAACTCGGAGAAAGACGCTCTTTGGTCTGCCCAAAACTTGTTGGTCTTCCAGCGTAAAGAGTTGTCCCCGACTGAGTGTTGCAGACTGGCACATTCCAAAGTCCAGGAGTACGTGCTGAGGGACGCACTAAAGCTTGGGGCAGCCGCTGCAAAGGGGAAATGGTCGCTGTCTAAGACCTTTCTGCCACAGTGCACTGAGGGGCTGGGAATTGTTTAGAGCCCCTCGGGCTGTACAGCTCACAATGAATGTATGCATTGAATACTAATTGTATTATAATTGTATTGAAGCACCTCAGAGTGCAACATGATGTATGTTGATAACTCCAATACCATTGTCTGATTGTCTGTAATGACCATATTGAAATTATTGTAATATTCATTGATTGTATTGAAGAACCTTATGATCCTTGTGTAAAAGTTGAATCTGATTGCACTTTTTGTGATGGTGATTTTGAAATATTTCGTAATGTTCTTCCAGATATTTTATGAATAAAGCATATTTTTCAAAGAAATCAAGTGAATGTAAAAAATCCCATGGTGCTATTCAAAGAACGGCATGGAATCTCTACCCCTGTGTCCTGGCTAATATTTATCCCTCAGCCAACATCACTGCAAAAACAGATGATCTAATCGCTCATCTCACTGATGAAAACTTGCTGTGTGTGCATTGTCTGCCACATTTCCCTACATTACAATCATGACTACACCAGCTTTGTGATGCCCTGAGGTCATGAAAGCACTCCATAAAAATGAGTTCCTAACTCTTTTCTGCAGAACCTTAGCTGTTGGTCATATATTTGTCTATAATTCTAATACCAAACCACATAAAATAAAAGACCAAAATAAGAATGAGTAAGGGCAAGCGAGGAGACAGGCAACCCCTATGCCAGAGTGAGACGGAGACCAATTGAGAAGTGAATTCGGCTCACGTGGGAATTCGGCGCATGTGGGAAAGAGGTGTTGGATACATAGGCCTGAACCTTTGGGCTGGCGTGCAGGGGGCGGGCCCATTCTGATCTTCAGTTTGGCAGGTGTGTACCGGAGTCGGCTCCGCGCCCATCAAACTGTCAAAGGCCTATTAAGGTCATTTAACAACCACTTGAAATAATTAACAGGGCTGCCCGTCGAACCTTAAGGTTGGCGGGCAGGCAAAGAGCCCAGGCAGCCTTCGCGTTTATCATGAAACCTCATCCATGGGCAGGTTGGAGGGTTTATAAATTAAATAAAATTTTTAATTAATTTCATTGACATGTCCCAGCTCATGTGACATTGTCACATGAGGTGACATGTCTGGATTTTTTTTTCCTTATTTCAATTCTTCATAGTCCCCGACCGAGTGTTATAGACTGGCACATTCCAAAGTCTAGGACCATGTGCTGAGGGATGCATTAAAGCTTGGGGCAGCTGCTGCAAAGGTGCAATGGGGAAAGGTCACTGTCTAAGACCTTTCTGCCATAGTGCACTGAGGGGCTGGGAATTGTTGACAGCCCCTTGGGCTGTACAGCTCACAATGAATGTATGCAGTGAATACTAATTGTATAATAATTGTATTGAAGTACCTCAGAGTGCAACATGATGTGATAACTCCAACCCCATTGCACTGATTGTCTGTAATGACCATATTGAAATGATTGTAATATTCATTGATTGTATTGAAGCACCTCAGGATCCATGTGTAAAAGTTGAATCTGATTGCAATTTTTGTGACAGTGATTTAGAAATGTTTTGTAATGTTCTTCCAAATATTTTATGAATAAAGTATATTTTTCAAAAAAAAAGTAGGAATAAGGGGAAGTCAGGGCCAATAATGTGAAGTAACATAAGTAAACCAAAGTAAACTAAAGTTAACGTAAGGTAAGTAAAGTTAAGACATGGCAGGGCAGCTCGGTCGTGTAGAATGCGTGTCCTGTAATATTTGGCAAGACACTGCTGGTGACCTAGACGACCACATGTGCTGGAAGTTCTGACAGCTGCAGAAACAGGTGCTCCAGGTTTTGGAGTTCGAACGTTGGCTGGAGTCACTGTGGCGCATCCGTGAGGCTGAGAACTATGTGGATAGCTTGTTCAGGGAGGTGGTCAGTCACACAGCAGGTTAGGATTGAGCAAGGAGGCAAAAAGGAAATGAGTGACCACCAAGCAGTCCAAGAGAGCCAGGCAGGTAGTGCAGGGGTCCCCCTGGGGTCCCATTCGCTAATCGGTTTTCCATTTTGGACACTGGTGAGGGCACTGGTTCCTCAGAGGAGTGCAGTCACTGCCATATTTGTGGCATTTATCATGAAACCTCATCCATGGGTAGGACGAGGTTTCATGAAGGCTTTATAAATGAAATAAAAAATTTTAGTAAAATTAATTGACATATGAGCAACTCGGCCATACAGAAAGGAGGAAAAAGAAAGGAACAGCAATAGTGATAGGGCATTCGTTAGTTAGAGGGACAGGTATTTGTGCAGGTGTAAACATGACTCCAGGATGATGTGTTGCTGCACTGGTGGCAGGATCAAGGGTGTCACCGAGTGGCTGCAGGTCATTGTTCTGGGGGAGGGTGAACAGCCAGAGGTCATGGTCCACATTCGTATCAATGACTTAGGTAGGAAGCGGGAGGTGGTCCTGCAGACAGAATTTAGGGAGCTAGGTAGAAAATTAGCAAGCAGGACCTCAAAAGTAGCAATCTCCGGATTACTCCCAGTGCCATGTGCAAGTGAGTAAAGAAACAGAAGGATAAGGCAGGTGAATGCGTGGCTGGAAATATGGTGCAGGAGGGAGGGTTTTAGATTCCTGCGACACTGGGATTGGGGAAGATGACACCTGTATAAACTGGACAGGTTGCACCTGAACAGAGCCAGGGCGTTTTGGTAGTGCTGTTGCGGGGGGGGGGGGGGGGGGGGGGGGGGGTGGGGGGGGCATTAAACTAACTCGGCAGGGGTGTGGGAACCAGGAAGGAATATTAGAGAATAATACCAAGATGCAAAAATACTGGGAGAGACTGTTAGCACTAGAATAAAGAATGTATGTTAATATGGGGAGTCAGAGCAAGGGAGAAAGCAAATAAGTCTAAATCAGTGTTACAGTGCATGTATGTGCATGCACAGAGTATAGTAAATAAGATTGGGGGGGTTACAGGCGCAGATTGCCATGTGGAATTATGATGTGTGGCAGTAACAGAGATCTGGCTCAAAAAAGGGCAAGACTGGGTGTTAAACATTCCTGGGTACAAGGTGTTCAGGAAAGAAAAGGGCAGGAAGAAAAGAAGGAGGGATGGCTGCATTGGTTAAGGAGAGCTGGAGAAAGAGGATGTCGCAGAGGGTTCAAGGACAGAATCAACTTGGCTAGAGCTAAGGAACAAAAAGGATGTAATCATTACTTGGTGTAGTCTATAGGCCACCAACTAGTGAGAAGGGCGTAGAGGAACAAATCTGCAGGGAAATTACAGAGAGGTGCAAACATTATATAATGGGGAATTTTAATGACCCGAATGTAGACTGGGACAGTGGTAGTGCAAATGGCAGAGAGGGGCAAGAGTTCCTAGAGTGTGCCCAGGAGAATTTTCTAGAGCAGTGTGTGTCCAGTCCAACAAGGAGGCACTGTTGGGCCTGGTTCTTGGAAATGAGGTGGGCCAAGTAGATCAGGTGTCAATGGGGGAACGTTTAGGAGTCTGTGATCATTGTAATGTAAGGTTTAGGATGACGGTAGAAAAGGATAATGGGCAATCCAGAGTAAGAATAATTAACTGGGGGAGAGCCAACTTCAATGGGGCAAGAATGGAGCTGGGCCAAGGTGGGAAAAGCAGTAGCTGAACAACAGGCTACCATCAAAGAAGTGGTAGTTCAGGCACAGTCAAGGTATATTCCCTCAAAAGGGAAAGGTGGGGCAAAAAAATCCAGCGTTCCCTGGATGAAAAAGAAGATAGAAATTAAAATAAAGAAGAAAAAGTGTGCTTATGACAGGTGTCAGGTAGAAAATACAATTGAGAACCAAGCTGAGTACAGAAAGTTCAGGGGAAAGGTGAAGAAGCAAATGAGAGAAGCAAAGAGGGATTATGAGAAAAGACTGGCAGCCAACATAAAAGGGGAATTCCAAAATCTTGTGCACGCACATAATTAGTAAAAAAGTGGTAAAAGGAAGAGTAGGGCTGATTAGGGAGCAAAAAGGATGGAGTTAGGGGGCATGGCTGAGGTGTTAAATGAATACTTTGCATCTGTCTTTACCAAGGAAGCAAATGCTACCCAGGCCATGGTGATTGGGGAGGAAACTCTGTCACTAGCAGGGTTCAAAAGTGATAAGGAGGAGGTATTGGATAAACTGTCAGCATTTGAAGTTGACAAGGCACTGGGACTGGAAGAGATGCATCAAAGGATATTCAAGGAAATGAGAGTGGAAATTGCAGAGGCACTGGCCAAAATCTTTCAGTCTTCCCTAGGCTCAGGAGAAGTGCCAGTGGAGAACTCCAAACATTACACCCCTGTTCAAAAAAGTGTGTAAGGAAAAGCAAGTACAGACCAGTCAGTTTAACTTTGGTGGTGGGGAGATTATTTGGGGTAGAATTAATAATATAATCACACGGAAAGATGTGGATTGATGAGGAAGAGCCAGCATGGATTTCTTAAAGAGAAAGATATGTTTAACTAACTTGCTGGAGTTTTTTGAAGAGGTAACAGAGAGGGTTGATGAGGGTAATTCTGTTGATATGGTGTTCATGGACTTCCAAAAGGCATTCAATACAGTGCCGCACAGCAGGCAGTATCATAGTATCTTAATGATGCAGAATGAGGCCATTTGGCCCATCAAGTCTGCACTGGATCTCTGAAAGGGCATTCCACCTAGTCCCACTACCCTGCCTTATCCCCGTAACCTTGCACATTCTCTCTTTTCAGGTAACAATCCAATCGCCTTTTGAATACCTCGATCGAACCTGCCTCCATCACCCTTTCAGGAAGTTTGTTCCAGACTCCAATCACCCTCTGGGTGAACAAATTGTTAGAAAAGTTATAGCTCATGGACTAAACGGGACAGTAGCAACATGGGTACAAAATTGGCTGAGTGTTAGGAAACAGCAAGTCGAGTAATGGTTAATGGAACCACCCAGAACCGTACTCAGTACTTTTTCAGGCTGGAGGAAGGTTTGTAGTGGAGTTCCTCAGAGGTCAGTATTGGGACTCTTACCTTTCCTGATATATATTAATGATCTAGATCTTGGTGTGCAGGGGACAATTTCAAAGTTTGTGGATGATTCAAAACTTGGGAGCAATGTAAACTGTGAGGAAGACAGTGTAGAACTTCAAAATGACATAGGCAAGTTGGTGGAGCGGACAGATAGGTGGCAGATGAAGATCAATGAAGAGAAGTGTGAGGTGATTCATTTTGGCATGAAGAACATGGAGAGACAATATAAAATAAGTGGTACAACACTAAAGTGTGTGCAAGAGCAGAGGGACCTGGGTGTATATATGCATAAGTTATTAAAGGTGGCAAGATAGGTGGAGAAAGCAGCTAACAAAGCATACAGTATCCTAGTCTTTATTAACAGGGGCATAGAGTACAAGAGCAAGGAGGTTATGCTGACTTTGTATAGGACACTAGTTAGACCTCAGTTGGAGTATTGTACACACTCTGGGCACTACACTTTAGGAAGCATGTGAACACATTGGAGAAAGTGCAGAGGAGATTTACAAAAATGGTTCCAGGGATGAGAAACTTCAGTTATGAAGATAGGTTGGAGAAGATAGGACTGTTCTCCTTGGAGAGGAAAAGGCTAAGAAGAGATTTGATAACGGTGTTCAAAATCATAAGGGGCTGGAAAAAGTAGATATGGAAAAACTGTTCCCGCTTGTAAAAGGATTGAGAATGAGAGGGCACAGATTAAAGTGATTTGGAAAAGAAGCAAATACAATGTGAGAAAAAACTTTTTCACACAGCGAGTATTTAGGGTTTGGAATGCACTGCCTGGAAGTGTGGTGGAGGCTAGTTCAACTGAGGCATTCAAGAGGGCATTAGATGATTATTTAAATGAAAGCAATGTGCAGGGTTATGGGGAAAAGACGGGAGAATGGCACTGAGTAATAATGCTCATTCAGAAAGCCGGTGTAGACACGATGGGCTGAATAGCCTCCTTTTACAGCGTAACAAATTTGTGATTCTGATCCTGTGACCGCAGGTGGAGTAGCTTCGGGGCCTGGCCAGAGTGACCTCTCCTGAAGCTGTGTTTGGAACTCCCTTCACAAGCTTTTCTTCTATGACCTTAAATGCTAACCTATCACTTGACAGAGTCCTTCTAGCACCCAGTTCTCTGTTACTACCTGGGAAATTTCCTTCAGATGTTTTACTTCACCTAACAATATTACTGTAGATTACAGGAAAAAAATGACCTCCAACGAGGGGGAAATTTGACTTGCAGTTAAGACAGGTGAAATGTAACTACTCTGTGTGCCATGTCTCAGCCAAAGCATTGGTCCTCATTAAAATATTGCTGGTGAGCTGCATATAAAAATATGCAGACAAACTTCTTGGAATAAAAGGGACAGTAGCAACATGGATACAAAATTGGCTGAGTGTTAGGAAACAGAAAGTAGTGGTTAATGGATGTTTTCTTCGGGCTGGAAGTAGGTTTATAGTGAAGTTCCTCAGGGGTCGATGTTAGGGCCCCTGCTCTTCCTGATATATACAAATGAACTAAATCTTGGTGTACAGGGCACAAGTTCAATATTTGCAGATGATATCAAACTTGGAAGTATTGTGAACTGTGAGGGGGATAGTGCAGAACTTGAAAAAAATATAGACAGGCTGGTGGAATGGGTGGAGAAGTGGCAAATGAAACTTAATGCAAAAAAGTGTAAAGTGATTCATTTTGGTAGGAAGAACCAAGAGCAAGGAAGTTATGTTAAATGTGTATAAAACACTGGTTCAGCCTCAACTGGAGTATTGCATCCAGTTCTGGTGCCACACTTAAGGAAGGATGAGAAGGCATTAGAGACAATGCAGAAAAGACTTATGAGAATGGTTCCAGGGATGAGGAATTTCAATTGTGCAAATAGCTTGGAGAAGTTGGTACTTTTTTTCCTTGGAGAAGAGAGGGTTGAGAGGAGATTTGATGGAGGTATTCAAAATCATGAGGGATCTGGAGAGAGGAGATAAGGAAAACCATTCCCATTGGTAGAAGAATAGAGAACTAGAGGCTACAGATCTATGGTAATTGGCAAGAGAAGCAGTGGCAACAGGAGGTAAAGCTTTTTCACTCAGCGAATGGGTAGGATCTGGACCACACTGCCTGAAAGTGTGGTGGAGGCAGGGTCAATCAAGGCATTCAAAAGGGAATTGGATTATTATCTGTAAAGGAAGAATGTGCAGGGCTACAGGGAAGAAGCAGGGGAATGCCATTAGGTGAACTGCTCCTTTGAAGAGCTAGCACAGACAGAATGGGCTGACTTGCCTCCTTCTGTGCTGTAAACATTCTGTGATATTGTGAACTTGAGATTTGGACTAAACTCTAGGCAGTGAACTCCTTTAAGCTCAGCATTCTCACCAAGATCATCTGCACCCAGCATGCTGTAACACCTCATTTACATCGGCCCAGATATTCCGTCCGCTGGGGTGTCGTACCCTCGAGGTACCTCAGAAGATGCCCTGGGGGTCCCTTGGAAGTCTCCAGGCAAGAACTGCACGGGAATTACCCACCAAGATTAAACTTCCAATGGGCAATTACCCTGCACCTGAACCATCTGATACTCTAATTGAAATCGGAGACTTCAAATGGTTCCAACTCTCTTAGCAGAATAGTTACTCAGGAAAAGTTAGAACGATTAAAATCACTTCTAACTCCTGGGTAACTGTACTACTGACCACATGCCCAACCCCCCACTGGACCTCCCTGACTGTCTCTATCCTCCAATTAGCCTACCCACACCTGTCAACCCTTTTGACACCCTGATTACCTGTCTGACCCCCTGACTAGCCCCTTACCCCCTACTGCACTCCCACTATCCCCTATCCCCCCAACTACTGCCCCGACACTCCCAGTATCTCCCACCCACCCCGACTAACCTCCTGACCACCCTGACTACCCTCCTGACCCCTAAATAAACCCCCCCGACTACTCCCAAGCCCTGACTTCCTGACCCCCCCAATGCCCTGGCTACCCCCTGACCTCCCAACTACCACCTGTCCCTATCCCCCACCTCCAGCAGGCTGATCCTACCCATTTACCTGACATAGCTACCTTCTCTCCTGTCAAAGTGACTGGGACCTTTAAACAGCTAGTGCTGTAAAAAAGGGGATGTGATTTCACTTAGAGGGACGTCCAATCCCTCTACACCTCCATCCCCCACCAGGATGGTCTGATGGCTCTCCGCTTCTCTCTTGAACAGAGGCCCAAACAATCCCCATCCACCACTACTCTCCTCCGTCTGGCTGAACTTGTTCTCACACTGAACAATTTCTCCTTAAACTCCTCTCACTTCCTCCAAATAAAAGGTGTGGTTATGGTTACCCACATGGGCCCCAGCTATGCCTGTCTCTCTATGGGGTATGTGGAACATTCTTTGTTCCAGTCCTACTCTGGCCACCTCCCACAACTCTTTCTCCGGTACATCGATGATTACTTCGGTGCTGCTTTATGCTCTTGTTTGGACCTGGAAAAATTTATTAATTTTGCTTCCAATTTCCACTCCTCCATCGTTTTCACATGGTCCATCTCTGACACTTCCCTGACCTCTCTGTCTCAATTTCTGGTGATAGACTGTCCACCAATATCCATTACCAGCCTACCAACTCCCACAGCTACTTCGACTACTGCTCCTCACACCCTGCTTCCTGTAAGGACTCCATCCCATTCTCTCAGTTCCTTCGCCTCTGTTGCATCTGTTCCGATGATGCTACTTTTAAAAACAGTTCCTCTGACATGTCTTCCTTCTTCCTTAACTGAGGTTTTCCACTCACGGTGGTTGACAGGGCCCTCAACCGTGTCTGGCCCATCTCCCGCGCATCCGCCCTCACACCTTTCTCTCTCTCCCAGAAACATGATAGGGTCCCCCTTGCCCTCACTTATCACCCCACCAGCCTCCACATTCAAAGGATCATCCTCCACAATTTCTACCAACTCCAGCATGATGCCACCATCAAACACACCGCCCCTTCACACCCTCTGGCGGCATTCCGTAGGGATCGTTCCCTCTGGGACACCCTGGTCCACTCCTCTATCACCCCCTACACCTCAACCCCCGTCCCACGGGACCTTCTCATTGCAACCGCAGAAGATGCAACACCTGCCCTTTTACTTCCCCTCTCCTCACCGTCCAAGGGCCCAAACACTCCTTTCAAGTGAAACAGCATTTCACTTGCACTTCCCTCAGTTTAGTCTACTGCATTTGTTGCTCACAATGTGGTTTCCTCTACATTGGAGAGACCAAACGCAGACTGGGTGACCGCTTTGCAGAACACCTTCAGTCTGTCTGTAAGCATTACCCAGACCTCCCTGTCACTTGCCATTTCAACACACCACCCTGCTCTCATGCCCACATGTCCGTCCTTGGCCTGCTGCATTGTTCCAGTGAAGCTCAAAGCAAACTGGAGGAACAGCACCTCACCTTCCATCTAGGCACTTCGCAGCCTTCCGGACTGAATATTGAGTTCAACAATTTTAAATCATGAACTCTCTCCTCCATCCCCACCCCCTTTCTGATCCCCCCTTTTTTTTTCCAATAATTTATATAGATTTTTCTTTTCCCACCTATTTCCATTATTTTTAAATGTATTTCCACCCATTGTTTTATCTCTACCTTTTAGCCTATTTCTATCCCTTCCCTTCACCCCACCCCACCCCCACTAGGGCTATCTGTACCTTGCTTGTCCTGCTTGCTACCCTTCATTAGCACATTCCTTAGATAATATCATCACCTTCAACACCTCTTTGTCCTTTTGTCTATGACATCTTTTGGTTATCTCCACCTATCACTGGCCCTCTATCCAGCTCTACTTGTCCCACCCCCTTAAACCAGCTTATATTTCACCTCTCTTCGATTTTTACTTAGTTCTGTTGAAGAGTCATACGGACTCGAAACATCAACTGTGTTCCTCTCCACAGATGCTGCCAGATCTGCTGAGTTTTTCCAGGTATTTTTATTTTTGTTTTGTGATTTCACTTCCCTGGCATGGCTGCCCTGCACTGGAAGGCCACTGCATCTGCTGTGCTTTTTCTCAGCAGGCCCGGGTTGGCTGTCTGGGCAAGAAATGTGCAGCTCCATTCTAAGCTGAATAAAAAGGAGCGACGGTGATTGCTGCTCCACAGAAGCTCTGGGGCATTGTCACACTTAACACTTGGTACAGTGAAAATGCTAATGATGAGAAACTGGATATAGGTTATCATCCTCTAGCATATTCTTCACATAACAACACTGCTGAAGGTGCAGAGAAAGAAATACTTTATCCTGATTTAGAGGAAACTGCATTGGCATTTGCACATTAATTGCCCATTAAATTCACCACAGAAAGTTAAGTCTAATAATTAACAGTGCGAGTACCCTTTTAGTAACATGATAATTTTAATATATGTCATTTTACCTCTCTTGCTCAGAAATTTAACTTTTATGTGTCCCATTTTTTCAGATTGTGGATTAATTTAGGAGATTTTATAAATGTCACTTTTTCTTGTTTTTATCTCTCTCTTAATCCAAGCTTTCTTTCCCTCTTGATTTTTTTGGTACCAAATTTGACATTGAATTCACCTACTCTAATTCACTTTCCTTCTCAATCTGTTCCTCTATTTACTTCTCAGGCCTTAAATCTCAATGGTTACGAACATACACTGTTTGTTCTGCGGCTCATTAAAATGCCTTGCTGCACTCATTGTGCCACTATCAGCTCAAACATCCAGCAATCCTGTGGTCAAAGCATCAAAAAAAAACTAAGCATGCCATTGTAAGTCTAACTAACAGGGCACACAGCAAGATACCCACTGCAGCAAGATCTGGCTCAATGCAGCTCGATATATCCTAATGCATCCTCTGGATAACTGTATATTCTACATATAATGAATTACTTTTAAAATGTCAGCCCTGTTCTTGGAAGTTAACCAAAGCAATTTGGTAAAGGTTCGGTAAAGAAGTATTTGGAGATAATCCTTCTGTCTGTTTAAACCGTGATATTCACAGGATCTATCAGTTTGCGAGCACATCATTCACAAAGTAACCAACTACAGAGGAACAGACATGATACAATCCATCATAATCAGATACAACATTACTACCAATTTTATAGTTTTCAGTGTGATGTAATTAATAAGGATGTTTGCTAAAGGTTAAAAAGGGAAAACTGAAAGGCCATGCATGCCACTCATGGAGAATTGAGGAGGTAGGACTACAAATTTACATTCATTGGAATCAAGCAAGAGGCTCTAGCCATACAACAGGAAAGAGATTCCATTACTAATTACCTCATTAATGGAAAAGACATGATTAGCCTTCCCAGACTCTTGCACAGCTTAAGAGCTTAATCTTATGTTTCATTTTAAGTGGAGCTAACTCGAGTAAGCTGTTCAGATCGACATATTGTGGTGAGTTGTACAATGATAAGACATGGCCAATATGATCATGAGCCATGAGAATCCATGACAGCTAATGGGTACAATGAGTAGAATGGGTCAAAAAGTACTCCTAATGGCTTTGACTATATCTCGTTACTCAAAGCTTACCTGAACCATGAAGTTTCAACCCATGTCTTGTGTTCTGGTAGTAGATATCAGCCACTGCTATAAGGACAACACAAATGACCTCAGTAATCCTTGCTGCGAAAGGAGAAGAGTTAGGGGGAAAGAACAACCAGATTTCTCTCCCCAGGTCACTATGCAGTGACCTTTGCAGACAAGTGACATGTTCAGAGATCTACAATCAGGCTGTATTTTGATGCCCCACATGCATTTAGACCAGTCACGAGTGTTCTAAGATGTCAATCTGTGTTACACTGCATGTATCAGTTTATTGCTATTTTACACAGGGAATCAGACATTCTTTTCACCGGGAATTAACGATAACATTTTTAACCAATCGGATTTGGAGGGCAGGACCGGATTTTGTCAGAATTGTCAGCTCTGTTTGAGAATGATACTGGAGATAGTAATACAAAAGAAAATCAACTTCTTTGTGGATAATAGAGGGGAAGTAAAAACCATTTAAAGATTTCAGGGAGCTACGAAGAGAGTCTGCCAAGAAAAAGGAAAGGAAATATGAAGGATTTTATGAACACGTAAAAATAAAAGGACAGTCAAGCAAAGGGCAGGGTTGACTGGAGATGATAAAAAAAATCCTCTTAAGGAGGATAAAGGAATAGCAGATATACTAAGGCCTAGAAAATTCAGCCTCAAAACCTCAGCTTTTTTGGCTGTGTGAAGACCTTTAATCCAAAAGCAGTAACAGTAAGGAAAATTTGCAATTACTTTAAAATGTTTGTAGATCTGTAATTTAGATATGTTTGAAAAGGGCTTTTAGGAGTTTGTATCAACTGTAAAGGGATCAATTTTAAGTTTTAGATACCAAGAAATACTAGCCCGTGTGACCTGGCAACCTGAACTGGGGAGCAGAACCAACAGGAAGAGAGTTAAGAGATAGAAGCCCTGTGGCCAGATACAAAGGTGAGCTGCAAGACAGGAGAGCTGGAGGCAGAAGGTGATCAGCACACAAATACAGATGAAGAG
This sequence comes from Carcharodon carcharias, assembly GCF_017639515.1. Classification (NCBI taxonomy): domain Eukaryota; kingdom Metazoa; phylum Chordata; class Chondrichthyes; order Lamniformes; family Lamnidae; genus Carcharodon; species Carcharodon carcharias. The sequence continues at coordinate 124,499,818 of NC_054476.1, forward strand.
AAATCAGACAACAAGAAGAGGAACACAGAATTTTTGTGAGGAGAAGCCAGTAAAGCTGTCTTTGAAATGATCCATTTTTGTTTGGCAGTAAGAAGAAAAATCAAATTCCACAGGAATTTGGGGGCATGTTGTATGAGCAAGCTAAACGGAACTGAATCTGAAAAGTGGTGCAAATAGCTCAGTAATGCAAAAGAGCTGAGAGTTTGTATCAGAGGACCAGATCATGAACTGGGTAATGCTTGTTGATTGGTTGAAAAGGAACTCTGCAAAGCTATGCCATCAGGATCATGGACCTGTATCTTGTTGGTGTTAACTATATCCAAGAACCTCAGGTGGAATGTGGATCACAGTGAGGGCCAAACTGATTGAGTTGGAAAGTGAGAGATCCCACGTACTGGCGGCCGAGCTAAAGAACTATGGAACCACACATGGTACCACGTGTGGAAAGTGATGCGGGTGCTTGTGGTTGTGTAAGACATTCCTTTGTTATATCGACTATTTAAAGTGAACTTCATTTTATCAAGTGAAATATCACGGTCTGTTAATTCATATTTAATTAATGTGGATTCTGATTTGTATTAAAGTTATAAAAAATGAAATCTTGTCTGGTAAATTTCTTCATTGGGGGTAGTTCAGTAAATTTGGTTATTTTGGTGTAAAGATTCCTACAAGGATCGTAACAGCTGCTAAATGGACTCTGAAGGCTCCAATACAGCAGATAGGAAGACTATGGTCATTACGAGTTGAAGTGCACCATCCACCATATCAGTGAAGCCAAAAAACAATTGGCTTACAATAAATGTTTAAAACGTATTTAACTGAATGTGGAACTGGAATGAGCAAGAGTGCTCCTCCTGACTTCACATTCAAACCACACAGGCTGCTGCTTGCCACCATTCCCCCCACCCTCAACCATCATAACCACAATCTCCTTGATCACCGGCATTACAGCTTTCCATCCTGTCCATTACCCACCCTTTGCAATCATTGCTACGCCACTCAAACTGGTCACTGCTAACATCCTGACACGCTCGTCCCCACATCCCAGCTGGATTGCCTCCCTTCCCAACCTCGTCGACTCATTTCTCAATTCCCTTCCACTTTAACAACCAACCTGGTAATTAAAACTCCTTCATTACGTAAATGTAAGCCTTCCTATCTTTTACTTGGTAGTTTTCTCATGTTTTTGAGATACAAGCCTCACATCTATTTCAGAAGAACCAAACTGTGACCTGCAAGTCAGGTGTCAAAAGCAATCGAATCCCATCAACTGATGGAAGTCTGGAAGGTCACATTCCATCTACCTGAAAGGTAAAATTGATTAACAACATGTTTATCTGTCTATTTGAGAGAACTACTCCAATCTGAGGTTGTCAAAAGCCTGTGTAAAGTAGTATAAGTGCTGCCATTCTCTATTCTGCAGTTCCCTGCTTCAACCGTGTTTGCAACAGCAAAGGTGAGTCTCCACAGAGAGGAGAATTAATCCATTTTACTTTTATCAAAAGCACAGATAAAAAATTCAGGAAGACTCTAAGGTATCGGACACAGAATTTTCCCCAGGAAGATCGGGGGAGACTTTCGGTCACCACACTGACTCCTAACCCAGATTCCAAGGCTCCATTCCCAGACTACCAATCTCATGCTCCTGATGCCAGTACCTAACTTCTGGGCTCTCGACCCAGACTCCTGATTCCATTCCAAAGCTCCCAAACCCTATTTCCAGGTCCTCAAACCTGGCCTCAGATTCCCAAGGCCCCAGTCATCCTTTCCTAGCCTTTGCCCCAGATATCCAGCCCCAGTCCCGGGCTCCCGACCCCAGCCCCGGGTTCCTAACCCCAGTCCCAGGCTCCCGACACTAGTCCCGGGCTCTGAACCCAGTCACGGGCTCTCGACCCCAATCCTCAATTCCCGGCTCCCGACACCAGTCCCAGGTTCCTGACCCATTCCCGGACACTACTCAATGACTCCCGATCTAAGCCTCGATCCAGTTTGCTCTCTCGGCCCTATTGAGCATGCATGGCATGGTCCCTGGTCAGAAGAGGTAGCCTTCTGCTGAAAGACATAATGAAGCATCCACTGCAGCATCAGAAGAGGAGGAATATTTAAACAAAAGGTCTAAACACCCCAATAACTTTGTCAAATTTTGTACTAAAGGCATTCGACTGGACCCAGACCTTCAACATGTATGGGTGGAAGCGGAATCACTACAAGCCCTCTCCCTTGAACCAATGATAAGAGTTGCCACTTTTAATCTAGGGATTACCATCACTCCTCTTCATATTGTTCCTAGCATTGTGTCAGCAGTGGCATGATTTACACTCTTCCCTCTGGCAATTGGTCGTCTCTTTCCCACCATGATGACTGGAAATGATAGCTAGTGGCCAGAGGAACTAGCAGCCATGCCAAGTACACAACAGCAAAGCTCATTACCTAATTTCTTCAAATTTTTTGCTGCTATCTCAGTTGATTTGAGGAGGAGTAGTGAAGGTAAATTGAGAGGTCGCTGACTGTTTACAGCATTGTATAAGTTGGTCTGAAATGCTGTTGCTTCTGCATGCTTGTGAAGCTTGTAGATAAATTTGACTTCTAGTTTGCCAGACCATTATAGTCTGATAGAATGGTGATCTTTCATCTTTTGGAGTGTTTGGGTATAAGCGTGCAAGTTATGGATCATTGAATCCAGGACTGTTTCGGTGTCACAGAGTGTTGGGAGAGAATTTGAATTGTAACATCAGGCTGTTGTTTTATGTAAACGTCTACAGCTGGCAGTTGCAGCTTCTTTATTTTTGCGATAAGGAAGAGGCGGCAATGCATTAACTGGCTTTATTTGTGCATTCCTGTCACTGCAGTTGCAGAATTGCCAGGGTTAGGAAATAAACTGAGAGCGCAGCTTAAATAATGATCAGTTGCATTTAATTTAAAAATAATGTACTCCCATCTTTAGGATTTTACTACAGGATACCACAGTGATATGTGAAGAAGAACATCAGCCTGTTTGTAAGTGGGTTACAGAGTCTGATTGTGCTGTGCAACCTTGAAAGTTATTTTCAATTTACACACTAGTGATGGAGGTCCTTTTGTTAGCACATGCAGCGCGGGCACCATCTGTATTAGAGTAGACAACATCCATGGGGAAATATAAGGGATGACATTAACAATCAATATGTGAGTAATAGATTGCAATTCCCAGGCTGGAGGCAAATTGGTTCACCTGAGAGCACAAAATACAGCTCCCATTCCCACCAATCACATACTTGTGTACCTCAGTGTTTTTATAATGATTGCAGTGCTGTGGTACAAAGGAAATACATCTTTCTAAAAGACAAAGCAACATAGGCTAGGAATTAATGTTGGTCATACTAGCGAACAAAATGCATTTATTTGACATTAACTTGACATGAACTGTGGAATTAGCCTGTTTATTTTAACTGGATTAATAATTCCATTAAAATAGCAGTCAGAGGAATGTCACATAAACACACTTACCCACTCTTACTGACAGTTCTAAGATCCATCCTCATGTGGTTTTCTGGTTTGCATTTAAACAAATACAAATTTATTGAAGAGCAAGGCAGGTCCCCATTTTCTGTTCATGGTTAGCACAAAATAAGATCAATATAAGCTTGAGAAACACCATGGCATCTTTTGATTAGGAATTTTATAGCTATCCAACCTCAACAGAGTTCGACAGCTTTAGATCATAACCAATGCCTCCATTTTCTTGGAAGCAGATACCAGAACTGGTTCTTCTGTAACCACTTGCGCCTCCTCTGGATCCATCTTTTGTTTCTTTCCTTGGCCCATGACCAGCCCATTTGTCCTGCAATATTAGCACTTTAATCATTTAATCACTCCTGTCAGACACATTCTCACATTCCTTTTTTTGTTTCCTGCCTCCTTTCCTTTGGCTCTGCACTTGCTTTACAGATGCTAAATCTCTAACTTCTTCTAGTTCTGATGAAAGATCAATAACCTGAGAAGTTGGGTGGTTGTCCACAAAGCATCACTTCAAGCAGTGCTACATGGTGCCAGAATATCATGAAGTCAAGTCAGTATGGGTGGAAATTAACAATAGCAAAAGTCAGAAAGCTCTGGTGGGAGTAGTTTATAGGCCCCCTAAAACAGTAGTTATATCACTGGACAGAGCATTTAAATAATTATTGGAGCTTGTAACAAAGGCAATGCAATACTTGTGGAGGACTTTAATCTTCATATAAACTGGGACAATCAAATTGGCAAGAGTGGTCTAGAATGTGAGTTTGTTATTATGACTGTTTCTTGAAGCAATATATTTGGAACCGACTAGGGATAAAGCCACCTTGGATCTTGTATTGTGTAATGAAGCAGAGTTAATTAGCAATGTCATGGTAGAAGTTCCACTAGGAAATAGTGACCATAATACCATTGAATTCCATGTTAAATTTGAAAGTGACATGCTCCAATCACAAACAAGAATTTTAAACTTAAACAAAGCCACTTACATAGGTATGAAGGGAGAACTGGCTAAAGTTAATTGGGTAAAAAGACAAAAAGGAATGGTGGTAAATGAACAGTGAGCAACATTTAAAGAAACAATTCAAAATGTTCATCAAAAATACATTGCATTGAAAAACAAAAACTCGGCAAGAAAAATCCATCCGTGGTAATTCAAGAAGGTAAGGATAGCATTAGATTTAAAGAGGCTTACAATGTTGCAAAAAACATACAAGCTAACAAACATATGAATTGGGAACAGGAGTAGGCCATTTAGCCCCTCAAGCCTGCTCTACCATTCAAAAAGACCATGGCTGATCTGACTGTGGCCTCAACTATACATTCTACCTACCCTCGATAACCTTTGACTGCCTTGTTAATCAAGAATCTATTTACATCTGCCTTAAAAATATTCACTGGTCCTGCATCCCCCACTCTCTAGATAAGAGAGTTCCAAAGATTCACAACCTTCTGAGAGAAAAACAAATTTCTTCTCATCTCTAGAATTCCCCTTATTTTTAAACTGTGTCCCCTGGTTCTAGTCTCTCCCATAAGGGAAAACATCCCTTCAGTACTCGCCCTGTCAAGTTCCCTCTGGACCTTATATGTTTCAATAAGGTCATCTCTCAATCTTATAAATTCCAATGGATACAGGCCCAGCCTGTCCAACCTTTCCCCATAAAATAATCTTCCCATTCCAGGTGCATGTCTGAGGATTGGGAATGTTTCAGAAACCAGCAAAGGGCCACCAAAATGTTGATAAAAAAGAAAAAAAAATAAGAATAAACTTGCCAAAACATAAAAACAGATTTTAAGAGTTTTTATAAGCATATAAAAAGGAAGAGAGTAGCTAAAATAAATGTTGGCCCCTTCGAAGCAGAGACAAGAGAAATTATCATGGGGAATGAGGAAATGGCAGAAGCATTGAAGACTTATTTTCTGTCTGTATTCAAAGTAGAAGACACAAGTTCTATACCAGAAGTAGATGTTAACCTAGGGGCCAAAAGGATTGAGGAAATTAATATTAGCAGAGAAAAAGCATTGGGGAAACCTAAGGGACTAAAATCTGACAAATCCCTGTGACCCAATATCCTACATCTTAGGGTTCTAAAAGAGATAGCTGCAGAGATAGTGGATGCACTAATTATGGTTTTACAAAATTCCTTAGATTTGGCAATGATCCCAAGTTCGCAAATGTTACACTGCTTTTCAGAAAAGGAGGGAGAGAAACAGGGAACTACAGGCCAATTAGCCTAAAATCAGTCATTAAGAAAATGCTGAAATCTATTATTAAGGAAGTCATAACAATGCACTTAGACAAACATAGTATTATTAGAACAAGTCAACACTGTTTTACTAAAGGGAAATACTATTTGGCAAATTTATTAGTTTTTTTGAGAATGTAATTATTCAGGTAAATAAAGGGGAACTTTTAGTAGATGTAGTATACCTAGATTTCCAAAAGGCATTTGATAAGGCTCCACACAAAAGGTTAATAGCATGATAAGGACTCATAGAGTTGGGGGTAATTTATTAACATGGAGAGAGGATTGGTTAATGGACAGGAAGCAGAAAGTGGGCATAAATGGGACATTTTCAAGTTGGTAGGCAATGAATAGTGGAGTGCTGCAAGGATGAGTGCTAGGGCCTTAGCTATTTATAATCTATATGAATGACTTAGATGAGAAGACAGTAATGTATCAAAGTTTGCTGATGATACAAAGCTAGGTGGAAAAGTAAGCTGTGGGCAGGGCACAGGGAGTCTACACAGAGGTATAGTCAAGTTAAGTGAGTGGGCAAGAGGATGGCAGATAGAGTATAATGTAGGGAAGTGTGAAGTTATTAACGTTGGTCATTTTTTAATTCATTCATAGGAGTTGGGCGTCGCTGGCTAGGCCAACACTTATTGCCCATCCCTAATTGCCCTCAAGAATGTGTTGGTGAGCTGCCTTCTTGAAATGCTGTAGTCCATGAGGTGTAGGTACACCCATTGTGATGTTAGGGCGGGAGTTCCAGCTTTTTGACCCAGTGACAGTGAAGGAGTGATGATATATTTCCAAGTCAGGATAGTGATTGGCTTGGAGGGTAACTTGCAGGTGGTGGTGTTCCCCTGCATCTGCTGCCCTTGTCCTTTAAGATGGTAGTGGTCATGAGTTTGGAAGATGCTGTCTAAGGAGTCTTGGTGAATTCCTAAACTCCATCTTGTAGATTACACATTGCTGCTTGACTGAGCATCAGTGAGCAGGTTATTGCTAAGCAAGTGCCACTTGATAATACTGTTGATGACTCCCTTACATCACTTTACCGATGATCGAGGATAGACTGATGGGGCAGTAATTGGCTGGGTTGGATTTGTCCTGCTTTTTGTCTATAGGACATACCTAGGCAATTTTCCACAATGCCAGGGAGATGCCACTGTACTAGAACAGCTTGGCTAGGGGTGTGGCAAGTTCTGGAGCACAATTCTTCAGTACTATTGCGGGAATATTGTCAGGGCCCATAGCCTTTGCAGTATCCAGTGCCTTCAGTCGTTTCTTGATATCACGTGGAGTGAATCGCATTGGCTGAAGACTGGCATCTGTGATGATGCAGACCTCCGGAGGAGGCCAAGATGGATTATCCACTCGGCACTTCTGGCTGAAGATTGTTGCAAATGCTCCACGCCTTATCTTTTGCACTGATGTGTTTGGCTCCCACATCATTGAGGATGGGGATATTTGTGGAGCCTCCTCCTCCAGCGAGTTGTTTAATTGTCCACCACCATTCATGACTGGATGTGGCAGAACTACAGAGCTTAGATCTGATCCATTGGTTGTGGAATCACTTAGCTCTGTCTATCACTTGCTACTTATGCTGTTTGGCATGCAAGTAGTCCTGTGTTGTAGCTTCACCAGGTTGACGCCTCATTTCTAGGTATGTCTGGTGCTGCTCCTGGCATGCCCTCCTGCACTCTTCATTGAACCAGGGTTGAACCCCTGGCTTGGTGGTAATGATAGAGAGGGTGATATGCCAGGCCATGAGGTTACAGATTGTGTTCGAGTGCAATTCTGCTGCTGCTGATGGCCCACAATGTGTCATGGGTGCCCAGTCTTGAGTTGCTATATCTGTTCGAAATCTATCCCATTTAGCACAGTGGTAGTGCCACATAAAACGATGGGGGATGTCCTCAAAGTGAAGGCGGGTCTTCGTCTCCACAACGACTGTGCAATGGTCACTCCTACCGACACTGTCATGGACAGATGAATCTGTGGCAGGCAGGTTGGTGAGGATGACATCTAGTATGTTTTTGCCTTCTGTTTGTTCCTTCACTGTGTGCTGCAGACCCAGTCTAATAGCTATGTCCTTTAGGACTCGGCCAGCTTGGTCTATAGTGGTGCTACTAAGACATTGAAGTCCCCCACCCAGAGTTCATTCTGTGCCCTTGCCACCTTCAGTGCTTCCTCCAAGTAGTGTTCAACATGGAGGAGCTTATGATTCATAAGCTGAAGAGGAGGGTGCGATATGTGGTAATCAGCAGATTTTCTTGCCTATGTTTGACCTGATGCCATGAGACTTCCAGTGGGACAGGACATACCCAGGGATAGTGATAGTGGTGTCTGGGACATTGTTTATTAGGGATGATTCTGTGAGTATGACTATGTCAGGCTGTTGCTTGACTAGCCTGTGAGGCAGCTCTTCCAATTTCGGCACAATGTTAGTCAGGAGGACTTTGTAGGGTCGATAGGGATAACCCTGGAATACTGTGTACATTTTTAGACTCCACATTTAAATAAGGATATGCTTGCATTGGAGGCAGTACAGCAAAAGTTCACTAGATTGGTCCCCAGGATGAGGGGGTTGGGGGGATTGTCCTATGATGGGAGGCTGAGTAAATTGAGCTTATATTCTCTAGAGTTCAGAAGAGTGAGAGGCGATCTCATTGAAAGTACAAGATTCTGAAGGGGCTTGGGTAGCCCCTGAGAGATTGATTCCTCTGGTCAGGGAATGTAAATCACAAAGGCCCAGTCTCAGGATAAACAGTTGATCATTTAGGACTGAGATGAGGAGCAATTACTTAATTCAAAGGGTTATGAATCTTTGGAATTTTCTACCCCAGAGGTTGTGGATGCTCTATCAATGAATGCATTTAAGGCTGCGATTGACAGATTTTGGTCTCTCAGGGAATCAAGAGATCTGGGGAGAGGACAGGAAATTGAAGTTGAAGCCCAAGATCATCCATGAACATACTGAATGGCAGAAGACGCTTGACAAGGCCACATGGTCTATTCCTGCTCCTAATTCTTGTGTTCTTGCTACACAGACTACATTGATTCCCTCGGGACAGATAGCATCATGGGATGCTACCTACACAGCCCACACGGGTTTCTTCAGTGATACCAATGAGGAAACCTGCGCAGGTCATGAAAATAGCAGCCTGGATGGAGTTGTCTGACTCCATCCCCAGCAAATTGACATTATTCTGTGTAGCAATGCCCCATGCAAAATATTTCCTTTCCCTTTAGCTCTGTTTCTCTCTCCACAAATGCTTCCTGGCCGTCACTGTGAGTCCAGCATCTTCTGTTTTTGTTCCTGAGAATACTACCCCATGCTCCGTTCTGATCTCTAAAACATTATCCTAAAATAAATTGGTTTCACATTGTTGACAGCTTTCAAATATTGCTGCTGCTCTTGAGCCCACAGGTACATGGTTGCTATAGTATAAGGGAGTTTGGCATAGCACGGGTTAATGTGGGACTGGAGAACAGCGCCACCCACAGTATGATGTAGAGTCACATGACAGTGGACTGAGTACAGTAGAGTCTAGCAGAAGCCAGCCCACCAGCGACTGCAAAATAAAGCAAACAAAAGCTCAGTACCTGAGAGCAGCTAAGGATGCATTTAAGTATAGTCAAAATGGCAACTTGCAGCGTTGTACCACCTGGGAGTTGGTACGTGGGAGGGAGCAGTAACTGGCAGTAGTCAGGTGCAAATGCTGAAAATGGCAATGGTGTCTAAATAGCATCACTTGATTCCCTATTCACACATATCAGTCTTTTTACGACAGATATCTTTGGCCTCCAGGATTCATGTCTGCCTAAATGGCTGTAGTAAATGAGTAGGTTCAGCAGCTGCTCTCAAGGGTGATTCTGCTAAGGCCTGTTTTTTGAACATAAACTGGTATCAAAATGATAACTGTCTCGAAGGACAGCGAATGCAAAAGACAAGGCTGAAGCACTTGCAAACCATCTGCTGCCAAAAGTGTCAAGTGGATTATGTATCTTGGCTTCCTCCTGAGGTCCCCACCATCATAGCCTTCAGCCAATTTGATTTACTCCATGTGCAATTGTTACAATCCCCATGGAGATCGATAACTTTTAAAAAGGGATATGAATTTCCCAGTGAGCTATGAAACGGATCACATGACAAGATTGTACATTTAAGATTTTTACTGTGCGGACAAACTAAAATCTAGATCGACTATATTTTACTTAGTAGGCAATTAATACAATAACCTACAGAAAAGGTATTCCTTATTAAGTTCTTAACACAACCCAAAACCCATGCCATATTTACATATTACACCACACTCTCAGCTTTGTAGATTTAAGTCCAAATCTCTCCCAGTGTTTCAGCAGGCCCCCTCCAACCTGCCATATCACTTAATTTTCTAATCATAATTGAATGGACTGCCAGCAATGTCCACTTTGGTGACTCCTTGGTTCTTATGTCTCCAAAAGTCCCGTCTGTTCTGTCTGCTTCTTTCTGATGGGAAACCAATTCTTACAAGCATCCTGCTCTCTGAGCTGTAGCTTGCCTGCTTTGCACACACAGCAGCATCTCTCTCTCTCTCTTCCTAGGGTCTCTGAGTCTGTAAGTCTGACAGCTGTAAGGCCAACCTCCCCATCCTTTGTGTCCAAGTGTTAAAGCTTGCGCCTGACTTTGAATAAGTTTTGACCTGGGCTGCCTGTCACCATGACAACCAGGTCACATCGGCCTATCATTGGGCAATGTTCAGTACAACTTCATACCAACCTCATTCCAGTGTATTCTGTTTTACCTTAAAGAGGCAGCTTAAAATTTAACCAACTTATAAAGTCCAGCGGTCATAACAATATCAAGAAATGACTGAACACACTGGATACAACAAAAGACTCAAACAACACCACAGCTGTTGTGTTGAAGGTTAGTGCTCCAGAACTAGCCATGCCTCTAGGCAAGCTGTTCTGTTACATGGCATGTATCCAACAAGGTGGGAAATTACCCAGGTATGTTCTGTCCACAAATAGCAGGACAAATTCAATCCATCCAATTACCAGCCCATCAGTCTACCCTCAGTCATCAGCAAAGTGATGAAAGGTGTTGTCAACAGTGCTATCAAGTGGCATTTACTCACCAGCTTACCAACGTTCAGTTTGGGTTCTGGCAGGATCACTTAGCTCCAAACTCCATTGCATCCTTGGTACAAACATGAACAAAAGAGGTGAGGTGAGTGTGACTGCCCTTGACATCAAGGCAGAATTAATTGACCAAGTGTGGCATCAAAGAGCCCTAGCAAAACTAAAGTCAGTGGGAACCAGGGGGAAATCTCCACACTGGATAGTCATATCTAGTATTAAGGAAGAAGGTTGTGGTTGTTGGAAGCCAAACATCTCAGCCCCAGAAAATTGGTGCAGAAGTCCGAGGCCAAACCATCTTCAGCCATTTCATCAGTGATCTTCCCTCCATAAAAGGTCAGATGTTTGCTGATGATTGCATAGTGTTCAGTCCCATTCGCAATTCCTCAGAAAATGAAACAACATGTGCAACATGCAGCAAGACTGGACTGTATTCAGACTCGGGATGAAAAGTAGTAAGTAACATTTGCACCACACAAATGCCAGACAGTGACCATCTCTAACCTGTGAATGCTCCCCTTGATGGCATTACCATCATTGAATCTCCCGTCATCAACATCCTGAAAACTTACTATTAACCAGAAATCTAACTGGAGCAGCCATATAATTACTATGGCTACTACAGCAGGTCAGCAATTGGGAATTCTGCAGTGAGTGACTTGCCTCCTGATTCCCCCAAAGCCACCATCTATAGGTCAGGAATGTGATGGAAAACTCTCCACTAGATGAGCTAAGCTCCAACAACATTCAAGAAGCTTGTCACTACTCAGGACAAAGGATCCTGCTTGACTGGCATCTCATCCACCCCTTTAAACATTAACTCAGTCCATTACCATCACATTGTGTAGCATCTACAAGATGCACTGCAACAAGTCACCAAGGTGTCTTTGATAACACCTCCAAAATTTCTGATCCCCATCACCTAAAAAGCCATGGACAGTAGCATTGGGGAACACAGTCACCCCCAAGCTCCACCAACTCCCACCATCTGCCTCAAGTGACACATGATCCTGACTTGGCAATATATCATTGTTCGTTCATCATCACTAGGTCAAAATCCTGGGACTCTCTACTTAATACTAATGTGGGTATACCTTCATCACATGGGCTGCAGCAGCTCGAGAAACAGTTCGCAACCATCTTCTCAATAACATGTAGGGATAAACAATAATTGTTGGCCTTGCTACTGGCACCCACACACCAAGAATGAATAAATAAAGGTCAAAAATTAGAATTTTCAGCGTCTGCATGCCCAAAGATCTTTCTTAGGATAAATCTCATGCCTTTGGCATTCACAGGTGAAACCTGCACTTGGATAGGTTAGTGCTTTTTTGCTCCCCCTGCAATTCAGGCACACTGATGGCTAAACATTATGGCAAGCATGTTCTGTCTGGCTGCACTTTCAGTCTAGTTCCTTGCCTTTGCACATCATGAGGTCCATATTCAGGTCTGCTTTCGAGTTGTCAGCTCCATTAGGCTGTGTCAGTTCTTTGGAAACTGTTGGGATATTTTTGTGCTAGCTTTCAAGGTTGGCACATACGGTCAAACAACCTGCAGGCATTCACTCTAAGCTCACACTTGAGAAGCTATTTAGGTGAGGCACAGAGGATATAATAAATAAAATTGGGCACTTTCCATTGATCTGGAATCCAGAAATAATGACCTCCTGTAAAATAGCATCACCATATCAAAAATAATAGGAAAATTAGTGAATAATTGGAGAGTGTACATTGGTCAAACATGCAAGGTTCAGCAGGAGGAATTAGACCAGCTTTACCAGAAGTGGCTGCAATTGAAATATAAACTTCTTAAGTTGGAATATGGAATCCTGTCTGGGCATTTAAATGAATATGATTTAGAAATGAAAATATGCTTACATATATGTAGTAGTCAGCATGAATAGATTAAGGAATGTATTAGTGCTGTAAGTTTTGATATAGTGGACACAGCTTAAAGTTTTGTTTCTTTAGAAACAAACCAGTGGAATGATTATTCTTAAGTAATGACAGCTGGAGCTGGCCGGAAAAGGGGCCATAATCAATAGCAGGAGAGCAAAACTGGCCAGATACATAATATAAATACCATCCTACAAAAAATGTGTTGGGATTTTCTTTTAGCCTTGCCTAATTAAGATACTTACTGAAATGCAAATGTTAGTGTGTGGAAGTAGAATAGAAGCTACTTTAGTGAATAACCGGTGGTTCAATAGTCTGATAAGGAATTAGACCACATAGGCTGGACATACATTATGAATAATTTGTTAAAAGGCATAAATAAATGCATTGTAGGGTGGCCAAGTTGTAGTATTAGTGATAGAGTTTATCTGCAGGCACTTCTTGGGTGGAAACTTTAAGTTTATTTACAATATGCTCAGCGGCAACTACATGTGTGCTTCCAACTCCAACTCTATATCTACACTGACTGCTGAGATAGCCCGCACTACTCTCCTATTGGTTACACAGATCATGCGATCTTCCTCAACAAGTATTATTCTTAAAAGAAAAACCATAATTACTACATTACTTCTCCTTTAACTCGGCTATATATATTATATTTACAAATATATATTTTTCAAGACAATATAACATTTACGCTGGGTAAGGAATTTACAAGTTCAGTCTTTCAAGTGGTTTCCTGGCACATGTGGAATGTTGCAGCTCCACAATTTCAGATTCTTTGTCAGGAACCTCCTTTTCCGGAGTTGCCTGAGCATCAGGTGCTTCAGTGGGAACTTGCAGTTCTGTATCCTCAACTCTTACAGGAACATCAGACATGTCAGTTCTGAGTTGCGTATCTTCAACAGGAAACACAGACCCGGTCATGATCACTAGTGGAACCAAATCTTATTGATTTGTCTCTCTCTTCTTTAAATGGTCCACATGTTTATGGATGATCTGGCCTTCCACATCCATGTGGTAAGATAGAGGTCCAGTTATTTCACCTGGTAGCCACTTTGGTACATTTCCAAAGTTTTTCACGTACACCGGCTCTCCCACGATTATGCCAGTCATGTCTAGTTTTCTGGCTTCCCTGACTCCTTTCCACCTTCCCCTCTAAATTTGGCATTATTAAGCCCAATGTCATCCTGAGACAGCATTTCAACAATAACTCCACAGGTGTGATATCTGTTGTTGAGTGAAGGATAGCCCTGTAATGAAAAAGAAAGCATGCTAGCTTTGTTGCCAGTTAGCTTTTTCATGCCTGCCTTGAATGTTTGAACTGCCCTTTTCAGCCGGTCCATTTGAGGACGGAGGGTACTGTGCAGTTTTCACCTGAGTGATACCGTTGAGGCTGATAAACCATTGAAACTCAGCACTCAAAAATGCCGTGCCATTATCAGAAATGACCACGTCTGGTAGTCCATGAATGGCAAAACTCTGATGTAGTTTCTCAATTATAACGGCCGATGTTGGTAACTTCACCTCACATACGTCCAACCATTTTGAATGGGCATCAACAATGAACAGAAATATTGTTCCCAGGCAAGGTCCAACGTAGTCAATGTGTAAGCACACCCAGGGTCTACCCAGCCACTTCAATGGGTGTAACGGAACTGTCACTGGCAACTTTTGCAGATGCTGACGTTGCACACAATGCTTTCCTAAACTCTCTATTTTGCCATCCATACCAGGCCACCCAAAGATAACTGCTTGCTATGGTCTTCATTCGGGAAATTCCTGGATGAGCACGGTGTACTTCAATTAAAAGTGGCTCCCTTCCCTTTGGAGGAACCAACACTTGTGCTTTCCACAATAAGATGCCATCCTGGCTGGTTATTTCATGTCTTCTGTTGAGGTACGGTTTCATTTTGTCAGATACAGGCTCCTGTGACCAAACATATGGTCTTGATCTTGTATTTGAGATAGGGCTGTGTCCCGACTATTCCAGTCTCTGATCTGTCAAGCACATACCAGCGAGAAATCTAAGATTTTTAACAGCAAAATAAGTTCCTGTGGAACTGGGATGTGCTCATTATTTTCTTGTAAAGGCAAATGACTAAATGCATTAGCATTTGTGATTTGATTGCCAGGTCTATGTATGAAAGTGTATTCGTATGCTGCCAGAATTAAGGCCCATCGTTGTATTCTTGCTGAGGCCATGGGTGGTATAGCCTTGTCCTCATTAAACAATCCTAGCAATGGTTTGTGGTCTGAAACGATTGTAAAAGGGCAGCCATGTACATACTGGTGAAATTTCTTGATACCAAAGATGATGGACATGCCTTCCTTTTCTATCTGCGAGTATCCCTTTTCCACTGTGGTGAGCGTTCTTGATAAGTAACCTATTGACTGTTCCATACCGTCACCCATCCAATGAGAGGGCACTGCTCCCACTCCGTAGGGAGGTGCGTCACATGTCAGCACCAATTCCTTCGTCTGGTCATAATGCACTAATAGATTGGACAAGTGCACCAATTGTTTCACCTTTATGAAAGCTTCTTTCTGGAGCACCTCCCAAGACCAACGTTAATCCTTTTTGAGTAGAGAATGCAGGTGGGCAGAACTGTAGACAAACTGGGTAAGAAGCACCCATAATAGTTGATCATTCCTAGGAATGATTTGAGCTCAGAGGCATTCTTTGACGCAGGTGCCTCTCTGATGGCTCTCACTTTCTCCTCAACCAGGTGGGGGCCCTGTGAATCTACCCGGTGACCCAAATAGATTACCTCCCTTGCTTGGAATGTGCACATCTTTATTTTTAAACACACTCCAGCTTGCAAGAAATGTTTTAAGACTTCTTCTAAGTTTGCCAAATGCTCTTTTTCAGTGAATCCTGTCACCAATACATCGTCTAAAAAGATTACAACCTGGGGCAGTACCTGCAGGAAGCTTTTCATTGTTCTCTGAAAGATGGCACAAGTGGAGAAGACACCGAAAGGCAAGCATATATATTGGTACAGCCCTTTGTGGGTATTAATTGTGACAAATTCCCAGGAGGCATTACCCAACTCTAATTATTTTTTAAGCATGACTCATGTCAAGCTTTGTACACATTGTCCCTCCTGCCAGCTTGGCATACAGGTCTTCAATTTTTGGAAAGGGGTGCCTGTCTAGCTTAGCTACTTTATTACCTGTTAGTTTGTCATCTCCACAAATTCTGATGCTTTAGTTGGGTTTAAGAACGGGGACTATCGGTGCTGCCCATCCTGAGAACTGAACAGGTTGTACAACGCCCAGTTTCTCTAGTCTGTTCAGTTCAATGTCGACTTTTTCTCACAGTGCACATGGCACCGGTCTCGCCTTCATGAATCTTGGCCTGCAGGCCCTGGATATTCCCCAGTTTGTCCTTAAAGATGGTGGCATACTTTGTAAGTAGCTCTGGTAGCCCATTTGCTCTCAACTGGAAAATTTCAGCCCATTCTAACTTAATCTCCTTCAACCAGTTTTGCCCCAGGAGGCTTGGACCCTTCACCTGCTACCACCATCAAGAGTAGCTTTGCCAACTGGGTTCCATAATGGACAGTTACTCTGCTTATGACTTTTACTTGAATGTCTTCACCTGTATATGTTTTTATCTTGGTGGCTCTTTCTTCTAAACCTAATTGATGTTTACCATTATTCTGATGTCTGAAGGTACATCTCCCAATCATTGTAGTGGAAGGTCCCGTGTCCACTTCCATTCTAACAGGTTTGCCATTTACTTTCACTGTGACAAATATTGGTCTTTCTAACTTTCAGATTAAACAATGAGTAAATGTCTGAATTTATTGTTTCAGGCTCTTCTACATTGTAGATTTCATTGGGCTTCTTCTTTTATGTACAAGCCTACTTGAACCTTTCCTTGCATTGCTTCACCATATGTCCACTTCTGTGACAACAATAGCATTCACTTTTTTTAAACTGCCAATCGCTGAAAGACTGATTGTTTCCACCTCTATTAAAATTATTCTTCAATTTTGCTGCTAAGTTATTTTTCTTTATTCTTCAGCTAGCGGGGGCTGTTTCCCGCTTCTCAGCAGAAACTCGCTTTTTCACGCCTCCTTCAGCTGAGGTTTCCTGCCCAGTGTGGAGGATGGCACCATTTTGCGCACCCTGTATTGCTTTTGAATCTCTTACAGCACTTTCCATGGCCAGTGCTATCTCTAGCACCTTCTTGAAACCCAGATTCACTTCAGACAATAATCTTTTCTGAATAGATTTCTCTTTTGCACCACAGCTTAAACGATCTTTGAGCATATCATTGTGAGTTCAGTACAACAATGAATGATCCATTAGCTGCTTCAAATTTTCCACATAGTATGCAATTGTCTCACCTGGGGCTCTATTTCGCGAATGAAACCTGAACCTCTGCATCATGACTGAGGACTTGGGTTGAAAGTGACCCTTAACAAGGTCCACCAATTTATCAAAATTCTTGAATCTGGGGCACTGAGTGCCATCAAACTTCAAATCAAACCGTAGGTTTGGCTCCCACAAGTACTCAAGAGGATCACTCGCCTTTTCTCTTCCCTTGTAATCTCGTTCACTTGAAAAAAGAATGTGAGGTGTTCTATGTATTGAGATCAATCGTCTATGGCTGGTCCAAAAGGATCAGTTCTCCCAAATTGTGGCATTTTGAGAGGGGATAACTTCTTTAATTCTAATGGAGCTTTCTACTTACAATCACTGGGCGAGGTACAGTGCCAATTTCTTTCTAAATTGCTTTCTTCTGTTCAGTCCTGTTTTATCCTCGTCACCAATTTGTTGTAGGGCAGCCGAGTTGTGCTATTAGTGCAGACACTTCTTGGGTGGAAACATTAAGTTTATTTACAATATACTCACCAGCAACTACATGTGTGCTTTCAACTCCAAATCTATCTCCACACTGACTGCCGAGGTAGCCTGCGCTGCTCTCTTATTGGTTACTAAAGATCATGTGATCTTCCTTAACAAGTATTATTCTTAAAGGTACATTACATACTAAATAAAACCATAATTACTACAAAATGATAACAGGCCAATACAAACAAAGGAGTCTTTGAAAGTTACTTGAAGACCATGGATGAGATGGAAGGGAGTTATAAAATCAATCATGTGGAATGTCTAAGATGATATAAGGAAAATGATGTGAAGGCCTAGTTGATCAAGGACAGAAGTTCTTGTGAAGGCTCAAGAAGCTAATGACAGATGAACAACAGCAGGGAAGGCTTTTGCCCCATGGTTTAGAAAAAATACTCAATATTTTATTGAGCATTTTGTGAAAAAGGGTATTTTTGCAGGACCATAAGGCCCTGTCAATAATCCATCTAGGTACACCCATGATAAAGGTTATTAAGTAAAAGACTTTGGGAGGGCTCAGTGCAATAGACAGCAGAGGGAAATTCCCAAGGGTAGATTGATACTAACACCCTTGAGTAGTTTGAGAAGTTATAGGATTTCAGGCACTGGGAAAAGAGGAAAAAGAAAGAAAGCTGTTTGCGCATGCCAGTCATCTTGCCTGACATGGACTATTACTCACTACTCACTAGAGTGTCATATTCCATCTTAATATTTGATCAAATTTAACACACTCACCATAATGGTTGTAGTTGATCCTGATTGATTACTTAATTGATGACAGCAGCAAATTGTGCTTAAATTAAAATATCAACAAATTGTAAAGATTAAAATCACTATAAAGCCCAGGATACCTGCACCATCAAGAGCAATATACCTATGTGTAGGAAACTCAAAGTCACTTTATATTGTATTTACTGTTATAGACACTCTGTCTGAATTTACAGAAGCCCGAGAAGTAGCAACAAAGCACTGGTTATGAGTTGGGAAGGCACTGCTATGCTAATTTTACATTGTAACTGTATTTACAACTTGTTATCTTGGCTCCTGTTCCCTTTCAAGTTCCAACATCAAATATAGGCGAACAAGAAGAGATAACTCATAGTTCTGCTCAATTCAGTAAGCTAGTAAGCATTATTATATAGACCTCTTGGCCACTCCAACTCTTTGTAGCTCATCATTGGCAGCTGTGTAGGTCCTAAGCTCTGAAATTCCCTCCATAAGCCTCTCCACTTCTCTATCCAGCTCTTTTAAGACATTTCTTAAAACCGACATCTTTGACCAAGGCAGTTAGCCTAATCTCTCCTTTTATGCTTTGGTGTCAATTTTTGTCTGATTATGCTCCTGTGAATTGCCTTGAGATGTGTTACTGTGTCAAAAATGCTACATAAATGTGATGGTGTATTGGTATTGTTGCTGGACTAGTAATCCAGAGACCCACTGTAATACTCTGAGGACAAAGATTCAAGTCCTACCATGGTAGATGGTTGGAATTTGGATTCAATAAAAATTTGGAATTAAAGTCAAACAATGACCATGAAACTCATTCTCAATTTTTGTAAAAACCCATTTGATTCATTAGTGCTCTCCTTTCCTGGTCTGGCATACGTCTGACTCCAGACACGCAGCAATGTGGCTGGCTCTTAAATGTGTCTGAAATGGCCTAGCTAACCATTCATTTGTATCAAACTACCACAAAGCCTCAAAAAGGAATGAAACCTGATGGATCACCTGGCATCAACCTAGCCAACAGAAATGACAACAGCAAACTCAGCCCTGCAAAGTCCTCCCTACTAACATCTGGGGGTTAGTGCCAAAATTGGAAGAGCTGTCTCACAGACTAGTCAAGCAACAGCCTGACATAGTCATCCTCATGGAACCATGTCTTACAAATAACGTACCCCAGGCACCACAATCAACATCGCTGGGTATATCCTGTCCCACCGGCAGGACAGACCCAACAGAGGTGGCGGCACAGTGGTATACAGTTGGGAGAGTGTTGCCCTGGGAGTCCTCAACATCGACTCTGGATCCCATGAAGTCTCATGGCATCAGGTCAAACATGGGCAACAAAACCTCCTGCTTGCTACCATACACTACCCTCCCTCAGCTGATGAATCAGTACTCCTCCATACTGAACACCACTTGGAGGGAGCACTGAGGGTGGCAAGGGCACAGAATGTACTCTGGGTGGATTGTCATAGAAAACCACCTGGTTCACTAATGTCCTTTAGGGAAGGAAATCTAATGACTTTACCTGGTCTGGCCTACATGTGTCTCCAGCCCCACATGTGGTTGACTCTTAATTGCCCTCTGAAATGGCCTAGCAAGCCAATCAGTTGTTTCAAAGTACAACAGAAAATTAGATAAAGAATGAAACCAAACAGATTACCTTGCAAGAACCTAGGCACCAGAAACGACAATGGTAATATCAGCTCTGTCGACCCTGATTAACGTGGGGGCTTGTGCCAAAATTGGGAGAGCTATCTCACAAACTAGTCAAGCAACAGCCAGACATAGTCATACTCACGGAATCATCCATAACAGACAAAGTCCCAGACACCACTATCACCATCCCTGGGTATATCCATCCCACTGGAAGTCTCATGGCATCAGGTCAAACATAGGCAAGAAAATCTGCTGATTACCACATACCGCACTGCGCCCGCACATACTGCGCACCCCCCCCAACCCCCCGCCCTCAGCTTATGAAGCTTATGAATCAGTACTCCTCTGTGTTGAACACCACTTGGAGGAAGCACTGAAGGTGGCTAGGGCACAGAATGTACTCCGGGTGGGGGATTCCAATGTCCATCACCAAGAGTGGCTCGGTAGCACCATTATTGACCGAGCTGGCCAAGTCCTAAAGGACATAACTGCTCAACTGGGACTGCGGCAGGCAATGAGGGAGCCAACAAGAGGGAAAAACATACCTATCCTCATCCTCACAAACCTGCCTGCTATAGGTGCAGCTGTCCATGACAGTATCGATAGGAGTGACCGCTGCACAGTCATTGTGGAGACGAAGTCCTGCCTTCACATTGAGCATACCATCCATCATGTCATGTGGCACTACCTCCATGTTAAATGGGATAGATTTCAAACAGATATAGCAACTCAAGACTGGGCATCCATAATGCGCTGTGGGTCATAATCAGCAGCAGAATTGTACTCAAACACAATCTGTAACCTTATGGCCCGGCATATCCCCCACTCTACCATTACCATCAAGCCAGGAGATCAATGCTGGTTCAATGAAGAGTGCAGGAGGGCATGTCAGAAGCAGAACCAGACATACCTAAAAATGAGGTGTCAACCTGCTGAAGCTATAATGTAGGACAACTTGCGTGCCAAACAGCATAAGCAGCAAGCAATAGACAGAGCTAAGCAATCCCACAGCCAACAGATCAGGCTCTGCAGTTTTGCCACATCCAGTCATGAATGGTGGTGGACAATTAAACAACTCACTGGAGGCAGAGGCTCCACAAATATCCTGATTAGGGCCTGAACAGGTGTTAATTACTATTTGAAGCTTAACTGGTGGTGAGTCAACTCAGCTCTATTTAAGAAAGGGACGATCTAGAAGCACCTTACAATGTGCTTGCGCTTGGCCTAAATAGCCAAGTGGTTATGGTACTGGGTTTGTAACCCCAAGATCAAGAGTTCAAATCTCACTAATGGTAAACTATGAAACAATGTAACTTCATCTGAAACAGATGGAAATGGGTTTGTACTCGAAAGTGTTACTACGTAGAAGCTTGGCCTAAATGGCCAAGTGGTTATGGTACTGGGTTTGTAATCCTAAAATCAAGAGTTCAAATCTCACAATGGCAAACTATGAAACAATGTAACTTCATCTGAAACAGATGGAAACGTGTTTGTACTCGAAAGAGTTACAATGTGCTTGCGCTTGGCCTAAATAGCCAAGTGGTTATGGTACTGGGTTTATAACCCTAAGATCAAGAGTTCAAATCTCACAATGGCAAACTATGAATCAAGAGTTCAAATCTCACAGTGGCAAACTATGAAACAATGTAACTTCATCTGAATAGGAACAGATGGAAACGTGTTTGTACTCGAAAGAGTTACAAGTTTCTGGTGATGGACTGTGTCAGAGAGCAAGCTTGGCCTAAATAGCCAAGTGGTTATGGTACTGGGTTTGTAATCCCAAGATCAAGAGTTCAAATCTCACAATGGCAAACTATGAAACAATGTAACTTCATCTGAAACAGATGGAAACAGGTTTGTACTCGAAAGAGTTACAATGTGCTTGCGCTTGGCCTAAATAGCCAAGTGGTTATGGTACTGGGTTTATAACCCTAAGATCAAGAGTTCAAATCTCACAATGGCAAACTATGAATCAATGTAACTTCATCTGAAACAGATGGAAACGGGTTTGTACTCGAAAGAGTTACAATGTGCTTGCGCTTGGCCTAAATAGCCAAGTGGTTATGGTACTGGGTTTATAACCCTAAGATCAAGAGTTCAAATCTCACAATGGCAAACTATGAATCAAGAGTTCAAATCTCACAGTGGCAAACTATGAAACAATGTAACTTCATCTGAATAGGAACAGATGGAAACGTGTTTGTACTCGAAAGAGTTACAAGTTTCTGGTGATGGACTGTGTCAGAGAGCAAGCTTGGCCTAAATAGCCAAGTGGTTATGGTACTGGGTTTGTAATCCCAAGATCAAGAGTTCAAATCTCACAATGGCAAACTATGAAACAATGTAACTTCATCTGAAACAGATGGAAACAGGTTTGTACTCGAAAGAGTTACAATGTGCTTGCGCTTGGCCTAAATAGCCAAGTGGTTATGGTACTGGGTTTGTAACCCCAAGATCAAGAGTTCAAAGCTTGGCCTAAATAGCCAAGTGGTTATGGTACTGGGTTTGTAATCCTAAAATCAAGAGTTCAAATCTCACAATGGCAAACTATGAAACAATGTAACTTCATCTGAAACAGATGGAAACGTGTTTGTACTCGAAAGAGTTACAATGTGCTTGCGCTTGGCCTAAATAGCCAAGTGGTTATGGTACTGGGTTTGTAACCCCCAGATCAAGTGTTCAAATCTCACAATGGCAAACTATGGAACAATGTGACTTCATCTGAAACAGATGGAAACAGGTTTGTACTCGAAAGAGTATCAAGAGTTCAAATCTCACTAATGGTAAACTATGAAACAATGTAACTTCATCTGAAACAGATGGAAATGGGTTTGTACTCGAAAGTGTTACTACGTAGAAGCTTGGCCTAAATGGCCAAGTGGTTATGGTACTGGGTTTGTAATCCTAAAATCAAGAGTTCAAATCTCACAATGGCAAACTATGAAACAATGTAACTTCATCTGAAACAGATGGAAACGTGTTTGTACTCGAAAGAGTTACAATGTGCTTGCGCTTGGCCTAAATAGCCAAGTGGTTATGGTACTGGGTTTATAACCCTAAGATCAAGAGTTCAAATCTCACAATGGCAAACTATGAATCAAGAGTTCAAATCTCACAGTGGCAAACTATGAAACAATGTAACTTCATCTGAATAGGAACAGATGGAAACGTGTTTGTACTCGAAAGAGTTACAAGTTTCTGGTGATGGACTGTGTCAGAGAGCAAGCTTGGCCTAAATAGCCAAGTGGTTATGGTACTGGGTTTGTAATCCCAAGATCAAGAGTTCAAATCTCACAATGGCAAACTATGAAACAATGTAACTTCATCTGAAACAGATGGAAACAGGTTTGTACTCGAAAGAGTTACAATGTGCTTGCGCTTGGCCTAAATAGCCAAGTGGTTATGGTACTGGGTTTGTAACCCCAAGATCAAGAGTTCAAATCTCACTAATGGTAAACTATGAAACAATGTAACTTCATCTGAAACAGATGGAAATGGGTTTGTACTCGAAAGTGTTACTACGTAGAAGCTTGGCCTAAATGGCCAAGTGGTTATGGTACTGGGTTTGTAATCCTAAGATCAAGAGTTCAAATCTCACAATGGCAAACTATGAAACAATGTAACTTCATCTGAAACAGATGGAAACGTGTTTGTACTCAAAAGAGTTACAGTGTGCTTGCGCTTGGCCTAAATAGCCAAGTGGTTATGGTACTGGGTTTGTAACCCCAAGATCAAGAGATCAAATCTCACAATGGCAAACTATGAAACAACGTAACTTCATCTGAAACAGATGGAAATGGGTTTGTACTCGAAAGAGTTACAGTGTGCTTGCACACAAACAGGAGAGAGAGCACATCCTGAGTGGGACACAGCCAGAGTGGGTGTTTGGAATTTGGTGCAAAGCGGGAATTGAACTGGTAAGTCTTTCTCTTTAATTTCTCTTTAATTTTTGTTAGGTCAGTAGTCTAGTTAAAAGGTTGGTAATGTAGCTGACTCAGCTGACTGTATGACAGTTAACTGTCAGTCACCTGAAGCCTGATTAGGGCCTAAATAAGTGTTAATTACTATTTGAAGTTTAACTAGTGGTGAGTCAACTCAGCTCAATTTTTGTGGTTTACAATTTGTATATTCTATGATCTCATGAGGATCAGGAAAGAAGGGCCCTAGAGTAAACGACTTAAAAGGTTTAATTTAAAGGGATAAGTCATGGCAGGAGCTCTCAAAGCCGTGGTGTACTCCTCGTGCTCCATGTGGGAAGCCGGGGACATTTCCAGTGCCCAGGACCAGCATGTGTGCAGGAAGTATGTCCAAGGTGCAGCTCCTGGAAGCTCGGGTTTCAGAGCTGGAATGGCAGCTGGGGACACTGTGAAGCATCCGCGAGCCTGAGAGCATCGTGATAGCACTTTTAGAGAGGTGTTCACGCCGCAGATGAAGGGACTTGAGGAAGGAAGGGAATGGGTGACCACCAGGCAATCCAAGAGAAACAGGCAGGTAGTTCAGGAGTCCCGCTCGCAAATCAGTATTCCGTTTTGGAGGCTGATGAGGGTGCTGGTTCCTCCAGGGAGTGCGGACAGAGCCAAGCTTCTGGTACCACAAGCAGCCTGTCTGTACAGGGGTGGGGGAAGGGAGGAAGAGCAATAGTAATGGGGGATTCTATAGTCAGAGGAACAGAATGGTGCTAATATGGCCATCAGCTTGACTCCAGGATGGTACGTTGCCTCCCTGGTGCCAGGGTCTGGGATGTCACTGAACGGCTGCAAGGCATCCTGAAGGGGGAGGGTGACAAGGCAGAGATCATGGTATATGTTGGTACAAATGAGATGGGTTGAAAGAGGGATGAAGTCTTGCATCAAGAATTCAGGGAGTTAGGCAGTAGACTAAAAAGCAAGACAAAAACAGAATTACCTGGAAAAACTCAGCAGGTCTGGCAGCATCGGCGGAGAAGAAAAGAGTTGACGTTTCGAGTCCTCATGACCCTTCGACAGAACTTGAGTTCGAGTCCAGGAAAGAGCTGAAATATAAGCTGGTTTAAGGTGTGTGTGTGGGGGGCGGAGAGATAGAGAGACAGAGAGGTGGAGGGGGGGGGTGTGGTTGTAGGGACAAACAAGCAGTGATAGAAGCAGATCATCAAAAGAAGTCAACGACAATAGTACAATAGAACACATAGGTGTTAAAGTTAAAGTTGGTGATATTATCTAAACGAATGTCGAAACATCAACTCTTTTCTTCTCCGCCGATGCTGCCAGACCTGCTGAGTTTTTCCAGGTAATTCTGTTTTTGTTTTGGATTTCCAGCATCCACAGTTTTTTTTGTTTTTATGACTAAAAAGCAAGACCTCTCGGGTTGTAATCTCTGGATTACTCCCCGTGCCACATGTTAGCAAGCTCAGAAATAGGAGAATAGCGCAGGTGAATACGTGGCTTAAGAGTTGGTGCAGGAGGTAGGGTTTTATATTCCTGGATCACTGGGACCATTTCTGGGGAAGGTGAGACCTGTACAAGTGGGACGGTCTACATCTGAACCAGAGCGGGACGAACATCCTTGCGGGCGGGTTTGCTAGTGCTGTTGGGAGAAGTTTAAACTAATTCGGCAGGGGGAGGGGACACAGAATGTTAGCAGAATAGGGACACATCATAATACAGTAAAACAATCAAGTCAGAGGGAGTACAGCTGCAATAACCTTCAAGGGAATAAGGCAAGGCTGAACGGCCTCAACTTTAATGCCAGGAGTATTACAGGTAAAACAGATGAGTTAAGGGTGAGGATTGACTTGTGGAATTGTGATATAGTAGCCATCACAGAGACGTGATTGAGGGAAGGGCAGGATTGGCAACTCAACATTACGGGATATAGGATCTTCAGGCGAAACAGGGGAGAGGGTAAAAGAGGAGGAGGCATTGCATTATTAGTTAAGGAGTCAGTTACTGCAGTAAGGAGAGATGATATCTTGGAGGAGGCATTGAATGAAACTTTGTGGGTAGAACTTAGGAATGGAAAAGGGGCAACCACATTATTAGGTGTTTATTATAGACCCCCAGGTAGTCAACAGGAAATTGAGGAACAAATATGTGCACAATTTGTGGAGGTGTAAAAACAATAACAATAGGGTAATTATATTAGGTGATTTCAATTTTCCCAACATTAATTTGGATAGACATAGTGTTAAGGGCTTGGATGGAGTGGATTTCTTAAAATGTGTACAGGAGAACTTTTTAGGTCAATATGTAGAGGGTCCAACAAGGGACGGTGCATTGCTGGACCTAATTCTGGGGAATGAAGCCGGACAGGTGGCTGAGGTGGTGATGGGCGAGCGATAGCGACCACAACATTGTACGGTTTAACTTTGTTATGGACAAAGAAATCGACAGGTTGCAAAAAAATGTTTTGGATTAGGGGAGAGTGGATTTTAGTAAAATAAGGCAGGATCTAGCCAAGGTAGACTAGGAACAGTTACTTGTGGGAAATCTACAGAGGAACAGTGGGGGGTGTTCAAAAAGGAAATGGGGAGGGTACAGGCTCAACATGTTCCCTCTCGGGTGATAAGAAGGAGTAACAAGCCCAGAGAACCATGGATGACCAAAGATATTCAGGTTACGATGAGAAGGAGAAAGGGCTTTTAGCAGGTGCAAGGGAAGCAAATCAGCAGAGGCATTAGTGGAGTACAGACAGTGCAGGGTGGAGCTTAAGAAAGCAATTAGGAGAGCAAAGAGGGGATATGAGAAAGCTCTGGCTGGTAAAAGTAGGGAAAATCCCAAGATGTTCTATAAGTATATCAAAGGGAAGAGGATAACCAGGGAAAGAGTAGGGCCCATAAGGGACCAAGGGGGCAATCTATGGGTGCAGCCAGAGGACATTGCTAGAGTGTTGAATGAATGCTTCATGTCCGTCTTCACTCAAGAGAATGAGGATGAAGGTATAGAATTTGGGGAGAAAGACTGAAGTTCTTAAGCAAATTGATATAGGGAGTGACAAGGATGCTTTAGTGACTGGAAGCCAGTGTCCAGTGGCGTACCACAGGGATTTGTGCTCGGTCCCCTATTATTTGTCATTTTATATAAATGACATAGATGACTATGTGGGGGGTAGGATTAGTAAGTTTTCAGATGACACAAAGATTGGCCTGGTGGTTAACAGTGAGGTTGAGTGTCTTGGGCTACAGGAAGATATAGACGGGATGGTCAAATGGGTAGATAAGTGGCAGATGGAATTTAACCCTGAAAAGTATGAAGTGATACACTTTGGAAGGAGTAACTTGACAAGGAAGTATTCAATGAACGGCATGGCACTAGGAAGTTCTGAGGAACAAAGGAATCTTGGCATGTGTCCATAGATCTCTGAAGGCGGAGGGGCACTTTAGTGGGGTGGTGAAAAAGGCATATGGGACACTTGACTTCATCAATCGAGGCATAGATTACAAAAGTAAAGAGGTCTTGTTGGAGTTGTATAGAACCTTGGTGAGGCCACAGCTGGAGTACTATGTGCAGTTCTGATCGCCAAATTATAGGAAGGATGTGATTGCACTGGAGGGGGTGCAGAGGAGATTCACCAGGATGTTGCCTGAGGTGAAACATTTAAATTATGAAGAGAGGTTGGATAGACTTGGGTTGTTTTTGTTGGAGCAGAGAAGACTGAGGGGCGACCTGATTGAGGTGTACAAGATTATGAAGGGCATAGACAGGGTGGATAGGGAGCAGCTGTTCCCCTTAGTTGAAGGGTCAGTCACAAGGGGGCATAAGTTCAAGGTGAGGGGCAGGAGGTTTAGGGGGGATGTGAGGGAAAACCTTTTTACCCAGACAGTGGTGACAGTCTGGAATGTACTGCCTGGGAGGGTGGTAGAGGCGGGTTGCCTTACATCTTTTAAAAAGTACCTGGATGAGCACTTGGCACGTCATAACATTTAAGGCTATGGGCCAAGTGCTGGTAAATGGGATTAGGAGGTATGTCAGGTAGTTTCTCACATGTCGGTGCAGACTCGATGGGCCAAAGGGCCTCTTCTGTACTGTGATTCTGTGATCCCCGCCCTCAACGATGGGGGGATTGCAGCACATCACTGCAAAAGTTAAGGATCAAGCATTTACTACAACCTGCAGCCAGAACTACCAAGTGGATGATCCATCTCGGCCTCCTCCGGAGGCCCTCAGCATTATGGATACCATCATCAGCCAATTTAGTTCACAACGTATTGTCAAGAAACGGCTGAAGGCACTGGATACTGCAAAGGCGATGGGCTCTGTCAATATTCCGGCAATAGCACTGAAGACTTATGCTCCAGAATTTGCCGCTCCCCCAGCCAAGCTGTTCCAATACAGCTACAACACTGGCATCTATCTGGCTATGTGGAAATTTGCCCAGGAATGTCCTGTACACAAAAAGCAGGACAAACACACACAGCCAATTACTGCCCTATCAGGTTACTCTCAATCATCAGTGAAGTAATGGAAGGGGTCATCAATAGTGCTATCAAGTGGCATTTGCTTAGCAATAACCTGCTCACAGACACCCAGTTTGGGTTCCGCCAGGGCCACTCAGCTCCTGACCTCATCACAACCTTGGTACAAACATAGACAAAAGAGCTGAGCCCCTGAGGTGAGGTGAGAGCGGCTGCCCTTGATATCAAGGCCGCATTTAACCGAGTGTGGCATCAAGGAGCCCTAGCAAAACTGGAGTTAATGGGAATCAGGGGTAAACTTTCCATTGGTTGGAGTCATTCCTAGCACAAAGGAAGATGGTTGTGGTTGTTGGAGGTCAGTCATCTCATCTCCAGGACATCACTGCAGGAGTTCATCAGGGTAGTGTCCTCAGCCCAACCATCTTCAGCTGCTGCATCAATGACCTGCCTTCCATCATAAGGTCAAAGGTGGGGGTGTTCGCTGATAACTGTACAACTCCTCAGATTTGCAACTCCTCAGATACTGAAGCAGTCCATGTCCAAATGCAGCAAGACCTGGACAATATTCAGGCTTGGGCTGACAAGTGGCAAGTAACATTTGCACCAAACAAGTGCCAGACAATGACCATTTCCAACAAGAGAGAATCTAACCATCGCCCCTTGATGTTCAATGGCATTACCATCACTGAACCCCCCCACAATCAACATCTTGGAGGTTATTATTGACCAGAAACTGAACTGGACTAGTCATATATATACTGTGGCTACAAGAGCAGGTCTGAGACTAGGAATCCTATGATGAGTCACTCACCTCCTAACTCCCCAAAGCCTATCCACCATCTACAAGGCACACGTCAAGAGTGTGATGGAATACTCCCCACTTGCTTGGATGAGTGCAGTTCCCACAACATTCAAGAGGCTTAACACCATCCAGGACAAAGAAGCCCACTTGATTGGCACCCCATCCACAAGCATTCACTCCCTCAACCACCGATGCACAGTAGCAGCAATGTGTACCATCTACAAGATGCACTGCAGGAATTCACCAAGGCTCCTTAGGAAGCACGTTCCAAACCCACAACCACAACCATCTAGAAGGACAAGGGCAGCAGATAATTGGGAACACCACCACCTGGAAATTCCCTTTTAAACCACTCACCATCTTGACTTGAAAATATATCGCCGGTCCTTCACTATTGCTGGGTCAACAACACCCAACTTCTCCCACCCCCTCTCTCCATGACACACATGCACACACCTAAAATTGGAATCATTGCAGAGAAGAAGATGGTTGTCATTGTTGGAAGTCAATCATCTCAGTCCCAACTCATCAATGCAAGGGTAGTGGTCGAGGCCCAACCATCTTCGACTGCTTCATCAATGATCTTCCTTCCACCATAAGGTCCGAAGTGGGGATGTTCGCTAATGGTTGCATATGTGCAGGTGCGTGTGCGTGTGCGTGTGCGTGGTCTGGAGCTTTTGAGTGATCAGAAAGGAGGCTAGGTTTCAAATGCTAAATACGCAAACATGGCTGATGTT
Organism: Carcharodon carcharias; assembly: GCF_017639515.1. Taxonomy (NCBI): domain Eukaryota; kingdom Metazoa; phylum Chordata; class Chondrichthyes; order Lamniformes; family Lamnidae; genus Carcharodon; species Carcharodon carcharias. The sequence continues at coordinate 124,529,736 of NC_054476.1, forward strand.
TTAGAATGTAAGGTGTGAGGAACATTTACATTTTTAGATAAACCAGAGTAGTTTGAATTTCAAAGATATTATGAGATGTTACACCTAGCCATATGAAGCTAAGTCAAACATCGTCTTTATTTTTCCCAAAGCTTACTGATGATATGAGTACTATTGAAGATTTATATTGTGGGAAAAGTAAAATTGTAAATTCATAGTGGAACAATGGAATTTACATTAAGAGAGAAACACGTATAAAGGAGATGAGGATATGTATAAGGAGAAAGGCATTCTAAGATCTAACAAGACTGAAAAGCCTCCAGCTTCTAGGTATCAAGCTGCTGTCAACCAGTGCCAAAGCCAAGAAAACTCACAGTGAATATCAATGTCCAGGATATTGTGTTGCTTTGCCTAGGTGTGTTGAAATTTACTTGTTTTTACTGTTGCCTTAACGGAGGTGTAACTGGGAGCCAGATAAATTAGGGTATTTAGGATTTATTATAGTAGTAATTTTTAAACCTCTGTATGTGTTTAAAATCTTTTATTTTATTAATAAATGTTTAATATACTTTTATAAAATAAAACCCTTAAGACTCAGTGGGCTTATTACTACTGAATTCAAGACATGCATCTCGAAATAAAAATACAAATTGCAAAACAGTTGGGGCACCTGTTTCAAGTTTCCCTCTGGGATTTAAGCAGCTCAGCATTTACCATCTGCAGTGCCATAATAGGCTGATGAGTGACAACTGGCATTCACACCACACAAGTGCCAGGCAATGACCATCTCCAACAAGAGAGAATCTAGTTATCTCCCCTTGACATTCAATGGCATTACCATCGCTGAATCCCCCACTATCAAAATTCTAGGGGTTACCATTGACCAGAAGCGGAACTTGACTAGCCATATAAACACTGGCTACAAGAGCAGGTCAGAGGCTGGGATTTCGGAGGAAAGCAGGTCACATCCTGACTTCCCCAAAGCCTGTCCACCATTTACAAAGCACAAGTCAGGAGTGTAATGGAATACTCTCCACTTGCCCCTGGGTGAATGCAACTCCAACAACACTAAAGAAGCTTGACGCCTTCCAAGCTAAAGCAGCCTGCTTGATCAGCATCTCATCCACCAATGCAAAAATTTACTCCCTCCCTCACCAACATACAGTGGAAGCAGTGTGTACTACATACAGGATGCACTGCAGCAACTCACCAAGGCTCCTTCGACAGCATCTTCCAAACCTGCAGCCTCTACCACCTAGAAGGGTAAGGGTGACAGATGCATGGGAACAGTACCACCTGAAAATTCCCCTCCAAGCCATACACCATCCTCTCTTGGAACTATATCATCATTCTTTCATTGTCACATGATCTAAATCTTGGAACTACCTTCCTAACAGCACTGTGGATTTACCTGTACCAGATGGACTGCAGTAGTTCAAGGTAGCAGCTCATCACCACCTGCTCAAGAGCAATTTGGGATGGGCAACAAATGTTGGTCTTGCCAGCAATCGCCACATCCCGTGAAAAAAATTTTAAAAAGTTGACTCCAAAGGTGCAATCAGTAAATTGGACCCAAATTTCACTTGACACTCTCCCTGTTAGACCAAGGTGAAATTGTATCCATATCAGGATATTGCTGTTTCAGGAAGGTACCAATATTTAAACTATTCAAAGTAGTTAGAAAGAGTGCTGCAAGAATGATTCCTGGCTTAAAGAACTCTGCTACTCAGATAGGGAATTTCACCAATTTCTTTTGTAAGGCAGATCACATCATATAGAAGGTAAAAGATAGAACTTTGTTCATGTAATCTGCTAGACTAGTTTTAATCACCTGAGGTGGTTGGAGAGAATGCTTTCTTTCTTATTGGCCCAGGGTTTTTCTTCTTTTTCCCACCTCCCTGAAGGCTGTGTGGTTGCAGGGGTAGGCGAGACTTCAGGGAGGAGGGAAGAAATGTTTAGTCACAACGCTGTGGCCATGATCATTGTTACATCTTTTACATCTTGGATTTATGCAGACATGACACTATTTTTAATATGTGTAATGGGCTTTATTTACAGTGCTTTAAAATGTCTGCCCCATGCTTCAGCTCTGGCTTCCAGCTCTTTCCACAGTTTATTTACTTTTCTCTGAGTCAACATTCAGGCTTACCGAATCAATTAGTGAGATTCAGTAGCAAACAGACTCTTATAATCAAACACAGAAAAATTGAGTACTACAATGGGGTGGGGCAAGCTTGATGGACAGTGGAATTTTTCTGATCATAATTTTTGTATGTTCTCCTTTATCAATCTATATAGATTATTTTTCTAATCCAATAATGCAACAGAATTTTAGTCTGTAGCAATCAATACAACCATTTTTCTTCAGAAAGAACTATCCCCTAGCAGTTTTAATATAATAAGCACTGGTGTTAAGATAGTTTGTTTCAAATGATGGAATATACATTCACCAGTTTCCTAGCTATTCTTCTTCCACACCTAATTTTCTAACCTGTTCCCTTCCATCTTCTTCTGAAGAGCTATGGTACAGTTCCAGGATCTGAAGAAACAATATTAAGATTTTCTGATGGTGCCAAATTGGGGTTTGGCAAGTAGTGCCAAAGATTGTGAAAGATTGTAAGGGGAACCAAATGGGCTGTAAAGCAGAGCAGATGGATGGCAATTGCAATCTAATAAGGAATAATGAGAAAAAGCACATTTTGGAAATAAAACCAGGAAAAGGAAATGTTTTGTTTTCCTTCTTTTACTTAAGGTATTTTTCCTAAGAATCAAAGTGTCAAAACCCTTTAACAACAATTTGAATTTACATAGGAAGCTTTAAAATAGAAGAACACACCATTACACGTCACACAGTTGTAAGCAGACAAAAATTAATGCTGAGCCAAGAAAAGGAAACATTAGCTGGTGTGACTAGTCATTGGTCAAAGGGATGAGCTATAAAAAGTCTTAAAAGAAATTAGGAATGCGGAGAGACAAAGAGAATTAGGGAGGGAATCCCAGAGCTTAGGTGGCTGAAGAAATTACCAGTGATGGGGCAAAGAGGGTGGCAGACGTACAAGATGCCAGGATTGGAGGATCACAGATTTCCCAGAGGGTTGTAAGGTTGGAGAGGGTTACAGAAATTGGGAGGTGTATCTATGATGAGATTTAAACACAATGATGAGAATTTTAAATTTGAGACATTTGGAAACTGGGAGCCAATATAGGTCCACAAACATAGAGGTGATGGCTTCATCAGACTTGGTGTGGTATAGCGAACAGGCTACACAGTTTAGGTGAGTCTCATAAGTTCAATCAATTGATCCACTCTATGACCAGTCAACAGACCAGTAGAACAGGGTTATCCAAAGGCTCTTGGGGCAGCCTTCTTTTAATTTTTTTCCAGGTGGCAGTTGTTCCAACACTACAGGCACCTCTTTCCTGCTTGTGATTTCTCTCAATAAACTGCAGTGCTAGTGGAGTACTGAATCCAATTATCATTGGCTCTCCAGAGAGCTCTGGGGTATCCTTTCCTTCACACAAATGTGACACAACTTCATCCAGGTGTCTGCGTGCAGTAGCAACTTGCATTTCCATAGCATCTTTAACTAAGTAAACTCACACAAGGTGCTTCAAAGGAGCGTTATCAAACAAAATTTTACACTGAGCCACATAAGGGTAGATGAGGACAGTTGACCAAAAGCTTAGTTAAAGAAGTAGGTTGAAGGAGTGTCTTAATGGAGGAGGGAATGAAGCATAGGTACAGTATTAGGCTGTTAAAGAAAGAATGAAATAATCAACGACATTTTCTGCACCCGCCCACCACTGCGATCGTCTGGTTCCGCTGCAAATCAATGGACTTCTGGCTGCGGCGCTGCCTCGCCCGCGGCAGGTCCCACTCCTGATGGGGCCGGAAAATCCCGGCCAATGTGTTTTTATAGGAACATAGGAACAGGAGTAGGCAATTCACCTCCTCATACCTGTTTTACTATCCAATGAGATCATGGTTGATCTGCATCTTAACTTCATCAACTTTCTTTGGCTCCAATTCTTTTATATCCTTGCCTAGCAAAAATCCATTGATCTCAGATTTAAAATTATAGTTTGAACTAGCATCCACTGCCTATTGAGGGAGCGCGTTCCTTTGCATGGAGAAGAGTTTCCTAACTTCCTTCCTGAATCATCTGCCTCTGATTTTAAGATTATGTCCCTTGTTGTAGACTCATCCACCAGCAGAAAATGTTTTTCTCAATCTATGCAAGCAACATCTTTCAAAAGCCTCAATCAAATCCTGTCTGACCTTCTATATTCCAATACATACAAGCTTAGTTTATGTGCATTTTCTTCTTAATCTGACCCTCGGGGCCCTAATTAACATTCTGCTCAATCTGCATTGCACACATTTCAAGGCCAATAAATATATCTTTGAAAGGTGTAGTGACCAGAGCTGCACACAGTAATATAGATGTGGTCTAGCCAGGACTTTGTATAGCTTTCTGACCTTTATATTCTAGTCCTCAAGTTAAGGCTAACATTCCATTTGGCTTTTAGATTTTTTTTGTACCTGATGGCCAAATTTTAATTATCTGTGTACATGGACCCCTAAATCTCTTTGGACCTCTGCAGTTCCTAGCTTTTCACCATTTAAACAATGCTCAGAAATATCTGTTTTCAGTACAAAATGGATAACCTCACCTTACATTAATGTGTTGAAATTCCAGTTTCACCCACTCACTTAATCTATCAATGTCTTTTTCTAATTTTATGCTCCCATCTACATTTCTTGCTATGTCATCAATGTTTGTGTCATTGTCAGGCTGAATATATTGCGCCTAAAGGTAGAGGTGGAGAGGTTTAGGGAGGGAGTTCCAGAGCTTCAGGTCTTGCAGCTGAAAGCAAGGCCACCAATAATGGAGTGATTCAATGGGGAATGTGCAATTGGGCAGAATCTAACCAGTTTAGCTATTAGTAGCTCATTTGGCTGTGTAGGCAAACCTCAGCAACAGCACCTTATTCAGATGCAGGATAGCACATGCAAAGGGTCAGAACCCTGGAACACGTTACTGGCGACAATTAGTCTATGTAATGACTCAATGGAGAGGACAGGTTTCAACAAGAAACTGATAAACTTTAATACAGAGAGCTTTTCAGGTGCTACAGGCTCCATCAAGATTCTTGTCATAAAGCCCCACCCCCTAGATTGCCCGTGCTTAGTGCTCATTGGTCGGAGCCTCCCAGAACATCATGTGACCCATGCTAGACAGCAGGAGAGGCTATACCTTCAGTTACTACATTTCCTCCCACTTTAGTTTTTTATGTTTCTATTTACAGGGTAACATATGAATTTTCAACATATACATATATACAACTTCAGATGAGTAAAGATCAAATCTCTGAGGTGCTCTCCTTATACAGCTAGAGCAGAGTAGCTCTACCACTTGTGTTTCTTCAACAGGGTCAAAAGGATCAGGAACTGCAGCATGAGATACATCATTAGAAAGTGGCAGTTCTGGATTTGGCAACTCTACAGAGACATCGAGCATGTCTATTCTAGGTCAACCTGTCACCTCAGGAATTGATGGTTTGACAATAATCACAGGCGGAATAGTTGGTTGTTCGAATATCTCTCTCACACGGATATGATCTACGTGCTTATGAACGATTCTACCTTTCACTTGTACTTGGAAAGATGATGAACCAGTCTCTGAGACAATGGTTCCAGGAAGCCAACAAGGTCCACTTCTGAAATTTTGCACGAGTGTCGTGCCACCTACACTGAATGTGCGAGCTTTGCTGTGTATATCATGGCTCAATTTTTGATTACTCTGATTCCGCTCTACCTTCCCCTCTATGTTTGGAAATGCCAGGCATAAACATGCATGTAGCCAGCATTTCATCAATTATTCAGATGGTGTTGAATCCGTTGTCAAAAGTGGCATTGTATGATAACAGAGAAGAAAGCAGGAAAGTCGACATTCTACAGTACTTTCTGATAACCTTTTCATACTAGATTTGAAAGTTTATACAGCTCTCCCAGCTAAACCATTTGATGAGGGATAGTAAGGAGCTGTTTTAATATATCTGATTCCATTCAGATTCATGAATTTCTGAAACTCTGTGCTGGTGAATGCTGTACCATTACCAGAAATGACGATTTCAAGTAGGTCATGTATGCTAAAACAGTGGTGCAGCTTCTCAATAGTTGCATTTGATGTTGGCGATTTGACTTCATATACATCCATCCATTCAGAATGTGCATCTATTATCAACAAAAACATGGTACTTAAGAATGGTCCTACATATTGATATGTAGTCTAACCCAGGGTCGACCAAGCCACTCCCACGGATGCAGGGGAGCAGAGGCAGGCAACTTCTGTTGTTATTGTTGACAACGGAGACAGTGCTTGACCATGCTTTCAATGTCACTGTCAATGCCTGGCCACCAGACATAGCTTTACGCAAGCATTTTCATCTTAGATATGCCTGGATGCGCATTGTGAAGCTCTGTCAAGAGTGGTTCCCTTCCTTCTGAAGGGTCAACTCTTGATCCCCACAACAGAATTCCATCTTGACAGCTTAACTCTGTTTCCGGTATGGAATAGTCTCAGATCTTCAGGTACAGGCAAATTTGAACATCCTTGCAAAACAAAGTCTCTGACTTTCAACAATATTGGATCTCTGTTCATCCAATTTCTAATTTGCTTCACACACACAGGCGAAGAATCCAAGAAATTCAGTAATAGAACAGGAACAGGGGCATGTAAAATGCTATCTGGTAATGGGAGACGACTGAGTGCATCCGCATTTGCAATGTGTAAGCCCAGGATGATGCATAAAAGTATACTGATACGCAGATAATATCAAAGCCCAATGTTGTATTCTTGCTGATGCAATTGGTGGAATTTCTTATTTTCACTGAATAAACCCATTAATGGTTTATGGTCCAACACACTGGTGAAATGTCATCCATGCAGGGACTGATGAAATTTCTTCACTCCGAATATCACCGATTAAACCTTCCTTTTCTAGCTGGGGATAACCTTTCTCAGCTGTGGAGAGGGTTCTCGAGACATAGCCAATGGGCCTTTCTGATCCATCTTCCATTCTATGTGATAACATGACTCCTACACCATAAGGAGAGGCATCATATGTTAATACCAACCCTTTTGATGGGGTGTAATGTACCAATAAACATGACAAGTGCAACAGTTTCTTTACTTTCACAAAGGCTTCTTCCTGTTGTGAATTCCACAACCAATGGTGATTCCTTATTAACAACAAGTGTATTGGTGCTAACACAGTTAATAAGTTAGGAAAAAAGTGACTATTGTAGTTAATCATACCCAGAAAGGTCTTGCGTTCGGTTGCATTGGATGATAGTGCATCTTTTATTGCCCGAACTTTCTCTTCTACTGGATGCAAACTCATGGTGTCCATCCTGTGACCCAGGTAAGTTACTTCTGGTACAAAAACAAATACCTGGAAAAACTCAGCAGGTTTGACAGCATCTGTGGAGAGGGACACGGTTGATGTTTCGAGTCCCTATGACCCTTCATCAGAACTAAGACAAAAAGAAATGAGATGAAATATAAGCTGGTAGAAGGGGATGGGACAGGAGAGCTTGATAGGGGGCCAATGATAGGTGGAGGCCAAGAAGAGACTGCCAAAGATGTCATAGACAAAAGGGGGGTTGATGGTGGTGATATTGTCTAAAGGATGTGCTAATGGGGACATTAAGGGAAGCAAGCTAATTGGCAGATGGCCCTAGTGCAGGTGGAGTGGGGGGAAGGGATCAAAATGGGCTAAAAGGTGGAGATGAAACAATAGATAAAATAAATTTAAAAATAGGAGGGAAAATAAAAAAAATAGTTGTAAAAAAAAAATTATAAATTATTAGGAAAAGGGGGATCAGAAAGGGGGAGGGGATGGAGGAGAGAGTTCATGATCTGAAATTGTTGAACTCAATATTATGTCCGGAAGACTGTAAAGTGCCTAGTTGGATGATGAGGTGCTGTTCCTCCAGTTTGCGTTGACTGGAACATTGTAGCAGGCCAAGGACGGACAATGTGGGCATGAGAGCAGGGTGGTGTGTTGAAATGGCAAATGACAGGGAGGTCTGGGTCATGCTTGTGGACAATGCTTGAAATGTGCATTTTTCCTTCTTTAACCATACACCAGCTTCCATGAATCTTCTTAGCACCTCCTCCAGGTGGGCCAAGTGTTCAATCTCAGTTGACCCTATGATCAGAACATCATTTAGGTTTACTACCATTTGGGGAAGTCTTTGTAAAAGACTCTCCATTGTTCTCTGAAAGATAGCGCATGCAGACAATACCCCAAAAGGTAGGCAAGTGTACTGATAAAGACCATTGTGTGCATTAATAGTCACATATTCTCTTGATGTGCTATCCAGTTCTAATTGTTGGTAGGCCTGGCTCATATCTAATTTTGTATAGGCTTTGCCTCCAGTCAGCTTTGCATATAAGTTGTCTAACCTTGGGGTAGGAAATTTATCTAGTTTGGCTGCCTTGTTAACCGTCAATTTATAGTCCCCACAAATGCGTATGGCTTGGGCAGGCTTAACCACTGGCACTATGGGCGCTGCCCATCCCAGGAATTGGACAGGTTGGATGATGCCCAGCTTTTCTAACTGGCACAATTCTGTATCCACCATCTCCTTCAACGCATAAGGCACAGGTCTGGCCTTAAAGAAACGTGGTGTTGCCTGAGGATCCACATATATCTTGGCATGCATGCCTTTTAACTTCCCTAATTCATCCCAAAATGCCATGTTGTACTTCCTTAGCAGTTCAGGAACTCCTCCTGTTTTCAGGTGAAATATCTCAGACCAGTCAAGCTTCATCTTCTGTATTCGGTCTTGACCTAAAAGACTGGGTCTTTCTCCTTTCACTATTATCGTAGGCTGCTGGACTGTCTGTTGCCTGTAAGACACTGGTACTGTGGCAGTCCCCTTTACCTGAATAGATTCTCCAGTGTATGTCTAATTTAGCGTTGTCCACTCCAGGTTTATTGGCTGTCTACCTTCATTAAGGCATTTGAAAGTGTGCTCTCCCACCACTATAGTTGAGGCTCCCATATCCACCTCCATTATTAGTGGCTTCTCATTAACTTGGATCGTAACGGTGATAGATTCGGTTTTTACTGCGATTACATTATATAGGGAATAAATATCGGTGTCTGCAACTTAAGGCTGTGCTGTATTTTTTAATTCAATCATGTTGGTTTGTTGCTTTGGGGGCTGTTTCAACTTTGCCCTGAATTACCTTATTACGTGACCTTTCTTATGGCTGTAATGGCATTCTGCGTCCTTGAATCTAGAGGTGTCTGGTCCATGGTCACCTTCACATCTATAACAATTTAATCTCGGAGTCACTGCTGAAGTGTTTCTACTAGGCCTTTTCATGTTTCTAACAACGGACATTGCACCTCACTCTGATGCTGTGGATCTGGTTTTCATGCCATGTTCGGTGGTAGGTTCTCATCCTCGTCTCCAAATGTAATAACTCGAGGGAGTGGACAGGTTTCAACAAGAAACAGAAACTTTATTCCAGAGAGCATTTCAGGTCCTGCATGCTCTATCAGGACTCTTGTCAGGAAGCCCCCCTTCCCCCGGATTGCCCTTGCTTAAGGATCATTGGTTGGAGCCTCCCAGAACATCACGTGACCCCTGATAGACAGCAGGAAAGGCTATACCTTCAGCTATTACAGTCTAACACACATCATCAGCATCTTACTGCCCGAAACTACTTCGGTGAAACAGAAATCTGTCAGCCTTTGGGAGCTGCGCCTTGTGCCACACTCCTGATATTATTTCTACAATGCTGACACTCTTCATAATGCTGGTAGTAATGTCACTAATGCATTTCATTTTATTAATAGAAGACTTGTCACATCATTTATGTTCCCATTCATCATCTGACTACTGCAGAAAAGCTACCAACATGTTGTACGTATAACTTATGATGTTGCTTACAGTGAGTCAGATGATGTGCTATTTGAGAGAGATAGGAGCATTAAACAATGCATTGTTCTGCTCCAAAGGTTCAATTATCTTTAACTGGACCTTTGCCTTTAGATTCACGAATATTAATTGCTGTAAATAGCAGATCCTGAAGCAGCTGTAGGTTAATTGCGGCTAGTGAGGTGGTTTTAAATTTTGGGTTGCAAAACAGCAAAAAAATGTCAAATGACTGCTTTCTGTCTTTTTACATATTTTTGGCATTTTTGAAGTGCCATGGTCTCAAAATATTTATATGTAAATGTAAATTTATATGGCATTGCTGATGTTACATTGGATGATATGCATTTTTATTTAAACATTGCACAAGGTAGAGCACAGTGCATTCATCATTTTGCTGCTAAAGTGAAATTGAATCCTTTTGTAGTTATAAACTCAAATTTAATAAGCAAACATTTAGTGAGAATAGAATTCTTAGAACCCTATAGCACAGAAGGGCACCATTCAGCCAGCCTTTTAAAACCGCTCTATCCAACTGGTCTCACTCCCCTACTCCCTCACCATGGCCTTACGTTTTCTCCTTTCCAAGTATTGTTACTAAGGCCATTGGCAAAAGAAGCAGAGACAATACGAGGAAACTTTTCTCCACAGTGAGTTATCCACAGTGAGTTGGTGCAATCTGTAAAGAACTGAAAGGTGGGGTGGAAGCAGATTCAACAGCAACATTCAAAATAAAATTGGATAATTACTTGGAGGTTAAAAAAAATTTAGGGCTGTGGAGAGTGAGCAGGGGAGTGGGCTTAATCAGATAGCTCTACCAAAGAGCTACAACAGGCATGAAGGGCTGAATGGCCTCCTTTTGAGTTGTATCATTCTATAAGTCCCTTTAAGCAGTTATTATTAAATCTGTTTCCACCACCCTTTCAGACAGTGCATTCGAGATCATAACAATTCACTTCAGAAAACAATTTATCCTCATCTCTGGTTCTTTCATCAATTATCTTCAATCTGTGTCCTCTATCACCCACTTATCAGTGGAAATAGTTTCTCCTTAATTGGTTTTCAGACTGCAGGTCAAGTTTCTTGCTCATTTTTTAAGTGTCTTAGGGTATGATCAATCAAGTGTCACAGGCAAGCTGCTCCTGGCTCATTTAAAACTTTCTGAATCACTGGAGGACTTTATACATTCCGAACAATTACTTTCTAATATTTCTTCTTTTAAGTGTGATAATGAAAATTGCAGTGCATCTTGTGGAATAAGATGGACATAGCTAGATGATTTCTCCTGGTGTTTCTTACAATAAATCAAATGATGACTGATTTGCAAGGACAGCAGCTTTATGCTATTTAATGCCGAAGTATTATTCTGCTGGTCAGGTGACATTAAGGGCACAAAGTCTACTTGCAGCAAGTAAACACTGGATGAGTTCATACTGAACTTAATTAAAAGGCTTCAGAAATGACGACTCTGTTATATTGCGTTCCTGTACCAAAAAAATAAGTTTTACATTGTTTAAATGTTTTGATGTAAAAACCAATTTATTTTCACTTTTATGCAGTAAAATTTCTAAAATTTTGAACATTTCCAGAATTTATCTCAGAAAACATTACCCGCTTCAAATAAAAGCCTCGATGCCAAATTGAAAATTAAAGTGGCTTGCTGTGATTAGAATGGGTAGCAACTACAATCAGGAATGAGCAAGGCATTTACAAGAATGTCTTGCCAGCAATTCATCTCCCTTCTGAGAAAAAGAAACTGAAACATTGAGCAAGTACATTGTTTCTTCACTGAGAAAAAAATAAACAAGTCTATATCAGGTTTGTAACTAAAAAAAAAAATTGGATTTATACAACATCTTTAACATAGAAACATGCCTCAACTAGCTTCACAGAGGCATAAGGGGAGAAATGAATGCTGAGGCACAGTAGGAAATATTAGGAAGAGTGAGCAAAAAAGGGTGATCAAAGACTAGGGGCAGAAACTCAGTCCCGCCAGCAGCAGGAAGCTTGGCAGGCAAGAGAGCTTAATTTGGAGTAAAGCCAAAACTCGGTTTCCAGACGGTGGGATGAACTTTAGAAATTGTGTTATTGGGACTTTAAAGGTGGGTTAAAGGTGGGACGAGTTTTCTGACAAACAAGGCCAGGAAGCCCTTTTGCATGCATAAGCATGTCATGCACGCTCACTAAAAGGCCAGCTCACGGGAATTAAATTCCCCCTCCAAAATAAATTCCTCACCAGTGAGAAATTAGAACATTCACTTTTACCACTGCACATAAATGGCGTGCACCTGGCAAGGTAGATTTTTTCCATGATTGACGGTGAATTGCCACTGCATTGTCTTCTTTGGGGGGGCGTTTGTAAATGCCAGTCTATGCTTGAGACTGGATGGTGGCAATGCAAGCTGCATGAACGATGACAATGGAAGGGGGGAAGGATTAACTGGGAAGGGTGGAGCAATGGCTAGGCAAAGATGGAAGGAATAGTAAAAACTGTCCGGGTGCCCTTTGATTATGGTCATCCCTGGGCATCACGCCAACCCATGCACCTCAACCACCACCCTTACTCCCTCCATGCCAACTCACTTAGCATCTTTGACAGTTCCTTGACAATTTTGACAGCTCTTTGTCAGCTTTGACAATTTGACATGGGGCATGGGTTAGCATGATGCCCAGGGATGGCGACTTCCTGCCTGCCCCTGCCATGAGAATTGGCAAGCACCTCGCTAAGGCATATTTAATGAGCTGAACAGGTCAAAATTGCGTGTGGTCAGGCATCGCCACCGCACCACCCCCCCCCAAAACCCCCTCCCAGTGGAAATCACTCCCACATTCACGCCAGTCTTTGAACTTAAACCAACAGGTCTGAAGATTCTAGCCTTGGCCAACAGGCAGATTTTTAAGGGAGTCTTAAAGTGGAACAGGAAGATGGAGAGGAAAAGTGATTTAAGGGAAGGAATTTGGAGCATGGAGCCTAGGTAGCTGAAGGTATGGTCACCAATGATGGAGCAAGAGGAAAGGAACTGGAAAAGAAGATGGGATCAGCAAACAGAGTTTGGAAAGAGAGTGTTGCAGCGTTGGATAAAGTGACCAATATGTCAAGGGGAGAGAGCATTGAGTGATTTAAACACAGCAGCCCAGATTTTTGCCACAACGGAGAGCCTGTCCGTCATGTCAAAAATGGCAGATAAGCCCAGAAAATCTAAGTCACACCTCCAAATGTGGCACTTCCTATTTTTGTAGGTCAGGACTTAAGGCGGCAGCTGGCCATTTAAATCACCAGCTACCGGCACTGAAGTGGGATCTTGGTGAGCCAGGAGTGTGAAGCCTGGAGTGTGCAGGTTAGACCAGGTAAGAACAGGTCTGAACTTGGTGGATTTGTTTGGATAGCCAGGGTACATACCTCTTTGTAAGGCACTCCTTTGGATATGGTCCCAGGACACCTTTGGGAGAAGTAAGGCACCCTCTGGGAATGTTAAAATTAAACATGACTGCGCATAGAAAGTGCAAAAATCATTAGAATTGTCAAAACTGTCAAGGAGCTGTCAAAATTGTTAAGGAACTGTCAAAGGATACTAAGTGAGTTGGCGTGGAGGGAGTAAGGGTATTGGGTGGTGGTTGTGGGACATGGGTTGGCATGAGTTGGCTCAAGTTAGCACTAGGGCTATAACAGGCCATGTGGATGTGGGGGGCCACAGGGGAATGAGGGGCCATAGGGGTGGGTAGAGGAGCATGGGTTGGCTGAGGTTGTATGAGGAACCTTGGGAGTGGGTGGGGGTGGGGGCGGGGGTGGTTGGAGGTTGAGGGGTGAGTTCTGCTTTTTGTTTTAATTGTTTTCTAATTCAGCCCAGTGCTGGAGCACAAAGGCAGACTCTTCTGCCCAACCTGCCTCCGCACCTGCCAGTCTCCGCATTCGTTCCGGGCCTGACTTCTAATCCAGTCCAACCCCCGTGGTACGAAAATCAAACTGCAGGCGGCCACTTTTAAAGGTTGGGCTCACAGAGCTGCGAATTCTGCCATCTCAGCACACCCGACCTCGGAGCAAAAATCTGGATCAGGGTGTTTAAGGTATTTTGGGAGTGGAAGCCAATCTACTTCAGTAATAACAGGGGTGAAAAGTGAATTGGATGATACAGGATAAGTTAGAGGCAGCAGAGTTTTGGTTGAATTGGGATTTATGGAGGGTGAAGGATGGGAGGCTGGCCTGGAGAGTCAAGAGGTGAGTTTTTCCCAGGCCAGAGGAGGTGGTTCTGGTGGAGGGATATGGGAAAAAGCAGCAATCACATGCGGGCAGGATCCTGACATGATCTCGCCCATCTGGCTTTCCAAGTGGCTGAAGGAGGAGTCCCACTGATTGAATTAAGATAATCAAGAGGAACAATGTGCTTGTATTCCCTCTTTCCCCACATTGCAGGAGTTTCATGCTGAGTCTGCAACTCAGCGGGTTGGAGAAGGTAAGTGCACAGACAGAAGAACTTCCTCAGTGAAACTGATGAGCTGTGACAACCATGATTGGTTGCACTGAAGAGCTGCATCTATGGCCAAGTGAAAGACTGCTGTACAAAGCGTTCCTTCTGTCAGCGAATGCTTTCGCTGCTTGACAGGTGATTAGCAACTGCTTGGAAGGCACTTCACCTACTTAGCACTTCATTCACCTTCCCTGGTGCCAGCCTTGTCCATAGCATGGGAGCAGCCTATGCAGTTCTACCTTCTACCTCTGCTGAAAGTCAAGGGCAGGGGACTCAGCACCATCAACTGCTCCAGGAGCAGCAGCAGCAACATCATCAGATGGGATGGGCATTGAAATCCAGCTAGAAGGTGCAGAGAATTAGCTTTCTCAATATGTCTGAGCACCACTGCCTTAGGGGGCTCAGGCTCTAACTGCTGACATCCAGGTAGCCACCTGGAACAAGATTTCCCTCCCAGTGGATCAGTGGACACACTTTGCCAATGGCCAACAAGAAGCCTGTCACTGGAGACCCACCACTCATTTCCTCCCCCACCCGACATCTTTGCCTCACACCAAGTTGTGTGCGCTCTCTTGCAGGGCGGTAAAGCAGAGAGGTGTGAGTGATGGTAGTGGTTAGTTTGAAGATGAGGGACACCAGTTGTAGAGGGTGACTCTGGGAATTGGTGCAAGAGGGCAGAAGGGTGAGAGTAAGTATGAGTGTCGCCTGCTCAGATGGCGATGTGAAGTGCCTGCAGAGGGAGAGATGCAAGGTGTGTTGACCTGCACAGGAGAATGCTGTGTGTGGGGCTCGGCACCTGACAATGTTATGCCACTCACCTGTCATACCCGCTTGATCTCCTTGGTGCACAGTCCTCATGTTGGAGGGAACACACTATGGTTGCTAACTTTCTTGGCCATTCCAAATCAGGCTTGCTTGGTTGGAGTGGTTGTCCTCTTCCTCCTTCTTGGGAGAGTTCAATTCAATGTAGCTCCTCAGCTCCCTCAGCTGGACTCCCAGGTAAGAGTGAGAGACCTGAGGGGCAGCCTTCCTAGGTCTCCTCTCCATTCCTGTGGGTGCTGCAGCCTGAAAAATCCAAGTGCTGAGGTTTTCTGAATCATGCCCTTGGCCCTTTAAACAGTGTGAGGGACTAAGACCTCACCCTGTATCATTTTTATAAAACATAGAGATATGTTCATTGCTATCTTGAAAAATATACAATTGGACAAGGCCTAAAATGGCTGAATCTATGTCTGTCTGTGACCCCAAACAAAAGAATCTACCCGGCAGTATCAGGGAAACTCACATGTCATTAACCCTGAACAGCCAGTAATGACCCACTGTGGGCTGCACAGACCAAATTCAAAGAGAGCTATACAAAGGTCATCTACATTTCATAATCCAGACAGGCCAACAGTTGTCTGCTCATCTGCTAAGACAAAGAGCCCTGCAACCTTCCTTTCAATTCTTAATCGTTGAGACATTTAACAATCTCAGGGACCCAGATGAGAGATGCACGTCTTTTGTCAAAGGCAGTAAGGTGAAGTGGGAGTCATGCAACATGGGCCTCTGGCTTGTGGAACCAGTAATAATGCCATGCTGATCTGCAAAGTCTCTGTCTGCTTTTTTACCATCTAACTAACAGCAACACAGACAAGGAGCTCTGGCCCAGGTTGGATACCTGACCCCCTCTACACTGCTTCTACTGGAAATTCTGTACCATCGCCCTATAAGACTGTTTCATCTCTACATGCCTATCTCATCATGTGAAGTCAACACCACCAGGAAAGTGAATTCTCCAGCATCAGGTTTCAACTCATCGACCTCCATAAAGGAATACTTCATTGGACTTTGATTGTGGACTCTGGAACCCATATGTAACAGTATTTCTTTTCTCTGTGATCTTCCTTTCACGATCTCTCTTTTACTGTATGAATGCAAAGGAGGCAACATTATAACCCTCCTCCCACATTTTGAGCACGTGCAAATAAAGTAACCCTTTGAATTCATCCTATCTCGCATTTGCTGTGCGGTTATTAATAGAAAATTGGATCAGACCAAAACCGAGGTGTTGGGAAATACACCACCACTTATATCGAGGAAAGCAAATCAAAAACACCTTTCCATTTATGGACAGGTGGTGAGAGGAGAGATTAGTACTGTTTAAATTAACCCCCCTTTCCTATCTGACACTTTTGGTCCCTGCGTTTGAGAAAGGATATACTGGCATTGGAGGCAGTTCAAAAGAGATTCACTCGCTAGTTCCTTGGATGATGGAGTTGACTTTTTAAGAACAGCTAAATAGGTTAGGCCTTTATTCATTAGACTTTAGAAGAATGAGGGGTGATCTTATTGAAACGGGACAAGATTCTGAGGGGTCTTGACAGAGTAGATGTTGAGAAGATGTTACCACTAATGGGGGAATCTCAAACTAGGGGACATAGTTACAGAATAAGGGGACACTCATTTAAAAGTGAGATGCGAAAGAATTTCTTCTCTCAGAGGGCAATGAACGTCTGGAATTCTCTACCCAGAGAATTGTGGAGTCTAGATCGCTTTAAGTATTTAAAGAAGAGGTAGATAGATTTTTGAAATTTGGGGGGAGTTGAGGGCTATGAGGAGCTGGCACGAAAGAGGAGCTGAGGCCTGGGGCAGATCAGCTATGATCTTATTTAATTATGGGGCAGGCTTGAGGGGCCACTCCTGCTCCTATTCCTTATGTTCTTATGTAACAACAGAAGTCCTTCCTCTGACAGAATGGCTGCATCTTCCTGCCCATCCTCTCTCCCTGATTGGTCAGGGAGCCTGAAGGTCGGCTCTTAATTGATTTGCCATGGAAAAGGCCCTCTAATAAGGAGGTCAGGTCCACAACCCCAAAATAGTCCCAACACTGTGCAAGAGACTATGATGGTAATGTTCTGTCCAAGATCTTCCAAAACTCTTGATTCAGGAATTGTCAGACTGGAAAATTATCAAAATCACTCAATTATTTAGGAAGAGTGGGAGAGATAAGTTAGGAAATTATAGGTCTAATAATCTAACTTTTTTTTGAGGATGTTAGTGGAATCTACCTTTAGGGATAGACTGATTGCACTCTTGGACAAACTCAGAAGTAGAGAATCCAGGATGGATTTGTAAATAGTAAGTCATATTTAACTAACCTCGTTAAATTTCAAGGAGGTTAACAAAAATAAAAGCTTATGGGATTGGTTAGAGTATGGGTTGTACAGGGATGTGACAAGTGTTGCCCCACAGAGATTTATACCAGGGCATTAGCTTTTCACTATATCTATCAATGACTTACATGAAGAAATAGGGAGCCACGGTACCAAATTTGTTGATGATACTAAGTTAGGCGCTCAGTAAGTGGTGTAGATGGAAACAGATGTTACAAATGGTATTGACAGAGTAAATGTGTAAACTGTGGAAGACGGAGTTCAATGTGAGGAAAGATGTGGTCATCTACTAGATTTCCCATTTCCTCTACTCTTGTTAAGCAGCAGCAACTAGTCTGGGGTTCGGTTCTCCCTCACTCAAACCCTCAATTTGAGATTAGTCAACTTGTCTTTGGAGAACCGCTCCATTTCACTCCAGGGAATCTCTGTAACCAGTCTTCAGCCTCCAGGTTCAGTCTGCATATTTGAGCAGTTCTGACCCACTCTTCAGTTTTGTTATGTTGGCATCCTCAGTTACCAGATAGGTCCACATTCTGTCAAATCTTGAGTTTCACTCTCCAAGTCAGCAGAGTCTAGCTCCGCCGGTACTGTTAAGATTCTTGCTGCTTATGGTATACTTCTTTCATCATTATTTTTTCCAAAACATCATACGACTTATAACAGGCACCAACTTGTTCACTCTATTAACTTGTTTATGCCTTCCTGCAATCTCTTACGCTCTTCCTAATTGCTTGTTATGTCTTTAATTTGGCATCCCCAATGAATTTCACCATTATTCCTCTTCGGCCTATGTCCAAATTATTTCTCTGAATGGAACATGAAAGAAGGCTTAACATTGATCCTTTATGGGTACCACTAGCCATGTGTTGCAATACCAAAGAACCCTGTTTGCTTTCTGTACCCTCACCATCTCTTGATCCACGAGGCTACATACTCTTTAACACCATGGAATAGGTTTCCTGGGCATAAGCTACTGTGAAGATGAGTTATCCATTACAAAATGGAAATGAAAATGAGTTTTAGGCAGAGGTGGCAAGTTGAAAATCTACCATCACGTGTCTTAATTTTCCTATCATATGGCATTTTATCAAATGCCTTCTTAAAAGCCATATACACAACCTCCATCTCATTTGCTTTATCAATTGACTTCTTAGTTTCCAAAAAATAATCAATTAAATTAGTCAAGCACAACCACCAAAGGTTCATGCAGACGGTTCTTGATTAGCCCTCATCTTCCTAAGGGTTGACTAATTCCATCCCAAATATTAAATGGTCAAGGATTTAATTCATGTCACCATCAGCTAGTTAAATTTGTGGACACGTAACACATAGTTCTTCCATCCATTAATTACACAGGAACCATCACGATTAGACAGGACCACTCCAGTCTGGCCTGATAACTAGCAGGTAACGTTCACGCCATAGAAGTGCCAGACAATCATCATCTCCAAGAAGAAAGAATCTAATCATCTCACCTGAACATTCAATGGCATTACCATTACTGAATGACGCATCGTTAACATCCTGCAGGTTACCACTGAGAAGAAACTTAACTGAGACAGCCACATAAGTACCGCGGCTATAAGAGCAAGTCAGAGGCTGGGAATTCTAGAAAATAACTTACTTCCTGACTTCTCAAAGTCTGTCTACCATTCAGCAAGGCACAAGTCAGGAGTATAATGGAATACACCCCACTTGCCAAGATGAGTGCAGCTCCAACAGTCAAGAAGCTTGACATCACCCAAGACAAAGCAGTCCACTTGATTGGCACCCTATCCGCCAACTTAAACATTCACACTCTCCACCACTCGTGTACCATGGATGCAGTGTGTGGCACCTACAAGTTGCACGCAGAAACTTGCCAAGGCTCCTTCAACAGCATCCTCCAAACTCACCACCTCTACCAACTAGAAGAACATGAGCAAGTTGTACATTGGAACAACACCTGCTGTGTTATGTTTAATTACTCGTATTGCTGATAACCATTTGGAGATTGATAGATACTCACATAGGTGCAGTGGTGGTTGAACAAGGTGCATCATGTATTGACTGCAGTAACTGAACTAACCAAAACATATGCGGATTCTGTGATCCCACAATTCCTGGCTTCCAAGCACAGCAAGTTCAATAAGACATTCAAAAGACATTGAAAATGTCAGTTTAACAAAACACTTTCTGGACTAGGGAAAGAAGGTAGACTGCCTCTCTGCCCGCTGAACCCATCTCAAATCTTTGACTTTATAAATTCAGACGCTCAGGAGATCTTTTCTCCTGCTGTGCGTTACAGCGGACTTCCAGTGCTTTGATAGAGCAATACTCATCGGAGATCAATGGCCACCCAGGACCTGCAGCGGAATCTGAAGCTGTGTCTAATGCAGGTGAAAGGGGAGATGACCTCAACTTCAGTCGAGCTAGACTGAGGAGGAGAGACTGGAGTCGGCATTCCTTGACTTGGAAATGGTTCTTCCATAAGAGGTGTATCCTTAGATGGTGCTTAACTTGGCAACAGTTGGTCAACATGTCTCCGCCAGATGAGATCATTCACAGTTTGGACTGGGTATGAAACGGGTCCTGTCTGAGCAATCACAGTAGCAGGAATCCACTTAGCTCCGGTAACATAATTACAAGCCAGAACTTCGTGTCCAGAACTGAAGACTCTTGGCTTTGATCTTTGTGCTCTTCTCTCTGCTTAGTTGTGCTGTTGGTCTTGTACAGTCATGTTTTTGTTGGTCTCAGCAGGTCAAAGCAAGTGCACAGTTGTCACAGTTAGTAGGAATGCTGGAGATGCTTTAATCATAGCATGTGGCATGTTTCAATATGTCAGAAAAAATGCTTTTGAATGGAGGAATGTCCTCATGCAGAACTTAAAGCATGCCTCATGGTTTGAACAAATCTCTCAGCTAATCCTTTGGTGGATGGAAGGTATGGTGCTGAGATGATGAACTCCGTTACTTCTCAAAATTTCTCAAACCCCTGCAAGGTTCATTGTCGGTCACAAGTTGTTCTGGTAACCCGTAACGGCTAAACATTTCTCTTAGCCTTTGAATTGTACTCTCAGCTGCAGTAGAAGACATGACTGAAACTTCTGGTAATTTGGAATGATCATCCACAACCACCATGAACATTGTTCCTTCAAACTGACCCGCGAAATTGACATGGATATGCTGCCAAAGGTTTTCAAGCCAATCCCATGGATGGAGGGGTGCCAATTGAGGCATGTTTCTCACACCGTGACATAAAGGACAAGATCTTGTCTAGGCTTCAATATCCTGGTCCGGGCCAAGCCACCAAAAGTAGCTTCTTGCAATCTCTTTTACATGAACTACTCCACAGTGCCCAGAATACAGTTGGTCCAACACTGTTACCTCAATGTTGGTGGAATAATAACTCGCATACCCCAAAGCAAACATCCCAAAGTGACTGAAAACTCCATCCTCCTGGAAACATAAGGGTAAAGTCAGGTGAGACTTGGAAGTTCAGGAAAGAGTTGCCATGCATCACAAGGTTCATGACTTTGGACAATTTTGGGTCCACTCAAGTGGCCTTCTTGTTCTGGGCTGAAGTGATGGGTGTGTTGTCCATGTGTGCAAAGTAGAAAATTTCTTTCCGAGCAGTGTCCTCATGGCTGTCTGGTAAGGGCAGCCTTGAAAGGCCATTTGCATTGCCATGCAAGGTAGATTTTTGATATTTGATGTCTTATGTGTGAGCAGTCAACATCAATGCCCAACGCTGCATCCTGCTTGCAGCAAAAGAACAGGTGCCTGTGTGTGGACCGAATATTGAGGTGAGCAGTTGATGATCAGTCAGCAGTGTGAATTTCCACCCAAACAGATACTGGTGAAAGATCCGGATTCCGAAAATGATTCTCAGTGCTTCGTGTTTGATTTGAGTGTATTGGGTCTCTGCTTTGCTTAAAGTCTGTGAGGTGAACCATGGGCCTCTCCAAACCCGAGGGCACTCTGTGTGAAACAACGGCCCCAACTCTGTAACAAGCTGCTTCACATGCAAGTTATAGAGGTAAGAAGGGGTCAAAGTGTGTCAGTACCTCAAAATCTGTCAGCCCTGTTTTAGCCTTCTTGAACACAGCATCACAGGCTTCTGTCCATTTCCAGGTTTTGTTCTGACACAGAAGCTTATGCAGGGGTTTCAGCAGGGCTGCCAGCTGAGGAATAAATTTCCCATAATAATTCAGTAGCCCTAAGAATGAGCAAAGTTGGCTGATATTCTGAGGAGCTGGAGCATCCACAATAGCCTTGATGTAGGAGGGTGCTTTGTTAAGGTCAGCAGCATCAGAGCTGAAAAAACTCACAATTGTTTTACCAACCAATGGGCCATACTCCTCTGGCCTTTGTAGGGTGGTGTCCAAGTTCTTGAGATGATCCTCATCAGTCTTGCCCATTACCAAGATGTTGTCAAGGTAGCACTGAACTCCAGGCAAAGCACTCAGGATCTGGTCCATGACCCTCTGAAACAAAGCTGGAGCTGATATTATTCCAAAAGGCAAATGGCAAAATCGGTACAGGCCCTTTTGTGTTATGATGGTCAGGTATTCTTGTGATTTCTCATCAACATGCATTTGTAAGTAGGCCTGGTATAGGTCCATTTTGCTGAATTTCAGCCCACCAGCCAGGCCAGCAAAAAAGTCCTCAATATGGGGAAGTGGATACTGTTCAGTACACAACACAGGGTTAACAGTAACCTTGAAATCTCCACAGAAGCATTTGGAGCCATCTTTCTTGAGCACTGGAATGATGGATGGGTGTTGCCCATTCACTATGGGAGACAGGTGCCAAGACTCCTATCTTGACCAGAAGCTCCAGGTCAGCTTCAACTTTTGGTCGTATGGCATAAGGCATGGTTTTGGCCTTCGAAAATTTTAGTTGAGAGACAGCTTGATATTCAATTTTACAGTAATTCCTTTCAAGCTTCCCAAATCTCCTTGGAAAACAGCAGCATTTTTTTTAACAACAGCTGTGAGACCAGTGTCTTCTTTTGCAATGCTGTGTACTTCTGGTCAGTTTACCTGGATCTTCTCAAGCCATGACCGTTCAACTAAAGCTGGGTAGTTGCCTTTCACCACAAACAATGGTAGCTTAGCAGTCTGTCCATTTAGTTCTACTTTAACTTCCGTTTTGCCCATCATAGGTACAGATTCCCTTGTGTGTGTTTTCAAAACGATTTTTGCAGACATCAAGGGAAGATGTTTAAGCTTCTCTTTATACACAGCATCTGGGGCCAGAGAAATTGTTACCCCGGAATCCAGTTCCATATGCAATGGTTGGCCCTCCAGCACCGGTATTACCCAGTAGCCCTGCAAACCACCTGACACGACGTGGAGGGGCCCTTCTTCTTCGGACTTGGTATCACTCTGGTCCACCTGTCCCTGCTGTATGACATGCAGATTTCTCTTCTTGTTAAGTCGGATGGCAGATTCCTTTTTCTCTGGTTTGCCTTTCTGATTCATTGCTACTTTTTGTTTTAACAGGTGCACTTAATGTGTCCCTTCTTGCCACACTGACGGCATTCAAGGTCTCTGCACCAACATTCAGATGGATGGTGACCAGGCTTTCCACAACGGTAACATTCTCGGATGCTTGCTATCTTATGCGCACATTCAGCTGTTATGTTATGCACTCGAGTCGATGCATTCAGCTGCTGTGCCTGTTTTGCAGCCAGCTCCATGGAAACTGCAATGCCTATGGCTTTCTGCAAAGCAAGGTTAGCCTCTGTGGGGAAATATTTCTGGATTGCTTCAGTACAAAGGCCACGGACCAACCTGTGGGAAACAGGTGCCAAGACTCCTATCTTGACCAGAAGCTCCAGGTCAGCTTCATTTTTGGTCGTATGGCATAAGGCATGGTTTTGGCCTTCAAAAATTTTAGTTGAGAGACAGTTTGATATTCAATTTTACAGTGATTCCTTTCAAGCTGCCCAAATCACCTTTGAAAACAGCATTTTTTTTAACAACAGCTGTGAGACCAGAGGGTATTGCTCAGTAATTCCTTGAATTCACAATGTTCAGTGAGCTTTTTAAGTACTGCAACATACTACACAATTGTTTTCACCTCTTGTTTTCTTTTGTGAAACCTAAATCTTGCTGCTATGACAAGTAGCTTAGGGGAAAAATGCGTCTCCAGGACTTTTACAATGTCCTCATACAATTTTGTGCCAGGTGTGTCAGGCTGCACCAAGCTTCTTAATAAGCCAAAGATTTTAGCTCCCATCACACTTAAGAAATTTGATATTTCTTTATATCATTGTCAATTCCGTTTACAAGGACAAGAACTCAAAGTGCTCAGTGTAGGAGCTCCGCTGTTGCACAATCTCATCGAAATGCCCCATAGTAAGTATAGTCAATTTCTGCCTTTTTTATTTTCTACACTTTTCGTCAGTTACTTTTTGTTCACTGTCGTTTCCTTTTTTTGTAGTTACCATTTTAAATATTGTTACCGCTTTAAGAGCTGTAACCGTTTTTTTTTTATTTAGCCTGTCAGCAGCTGCCAGGTAGGTCTCTGTGGTTCTTCTTGCACTTTTCTGCAGGCTCCCAGCAATTGTGGGCCTTCTTTTCTAAACTTTTTAAAACTTTCAAGGTAAGAGCACTTCTTTTCTCTGGGATTCTTTCCTTTTCCCTTTTGGCCACCATGCCTGGCTGCCAAGTACAGCAAGCTCAATAAGACATTCAAAAGGCATTCAATACCTAACAAGCTGCAAGTTCTCCTCCAAGTCACCTGTCCTATCTTACATACCCCCCACCTCGAGCACCCACTGCCGAAAACACCCCCTGGCTGGGGCACGTAAAATGCAGCCCGATGTTTTATTCAAATTTCAGACCAACATGGAAATCACATTTGATCGCATTTTATAACTAACGATCACAAAGATTTACTCTATTAGGATGGCTTCTTTGCAATATTTCCATATGCCACTGTACTGGCATAGTTTGGATTTAAGTCTGGGAAAATGTACTTCTACATGTTTCTAAAAGTCAGTAGGAACAATCCAGCCTCCTTCTCAAACTGTTAAGTTTCCAATAACATCGTCTTATAAATTGTAAGGGTTCCAAAGCAAACTTTGCATTGGGTGTCCACTCCCCCAACAAGGTAAACTTTGTCCCAGTAAGTAGCCAGCGAGATTCCGAGCAGGCCTTGAGGGGGTTACAACTCATTGACCAGAGAATAGATTTAATGGCACTAATCAGTTTATTGCAAGTGTCTAAAACCATCTAAGCATACTTCTTCCAGGGGAACATTAATTAGTAACACACAAGAAAGAACGAAATACATACGAAACACAAGGGCAGGCACAGCAGTTTAAACACATTCAACTTTTGGGCATTAATAAAAGCAAATATTAATTGCTGTAAACATTTCTGTCGATAGTTTTCCATGTAAAATTCATGTAAAATCCAATTGATTTTACACATAACATTGAGGAACAAGAGAGGTGAGTGCAGCAAAGCAATAATGCAGAGCAGTTTTTGTTTAAATGTTTGCCGCTTTGTGTAGCAGAGTGCCATAGCTAGGCCTCCAGCTGTTTGCCAATACTACAGCTACAAAAGAAATTAATAATTGCTCTGTCACTGCATCCTGTGCAGTGATGTCTTAACTTGATTGGATGGCTGCCTACTAATATGAAAATGATTAGCTCTGAATAGCAGCAAAAATTGGAATACCTTTAACATTGAAAGGGTGCATACAATAAACTTGGCTGACACCTAGCTAAGGGCACAACCGCTTAAAAGGAAAATTAGAAGCAGGAGATGCACATCAGCAATGTCCGCTCCAGCTGAGAGAACAAGCTTCACAGTCAAATGTAACCCTGGCCAAAGGATCAGCTAATTCTGCCGCCAGGCTTTTTGGAAAGAGTGCTTTCCATGAATAGTGGTGATCGCACTCATATCTGGGACTAGGTTGAGATTGGGTCAGCAGCAGCTGTTTTAAATGAAGAGCTGTTTGGCAGGCCAACTAAAACTGTGAGATGTCCCACGGGCTCATGTTTGGGCACTGAAGATACAACAGGGCCAGTTTTCTGACTTTCTCTTCCTGCTGAGAGCCTTATCAGTCATGAGCGTGCAGAGGAAATTCGACACCTGCTGACAGCAGCACAAAGATGGAAAATCACACAATCATGGAATTGTTACAGCACAGAAGGAGGCCATTCAGCCTGTTGTGGCTGTGCCGGTTCTGCCAATGAGCAAAAGGATACCTAAAGGAGCCTTTAGTGATTTGAGGCCAGCCGTCTTACAAAGGGAACTAGAAATGTCAGAAATAGTAAGAACACCACAGTTTGTAACTGTCAACTAAAGTTCCACCCCTGCTGCTGTGGTGTCACTGTGCCTAGTAATTTTATAACACCTACAGTTCACTAAGAGAATTTCAGTCAACTCTGGGCTCACTTGTTCTTGCTGGCGGTCAATACCATTGCAGAAATTAATGACCTATGCACTCTCTGTGATGCTGTTGTAATATCCATGCAGAAAGATTCATGACTGAAGTCATTAGTATAAATCTATTTGGTGATGATCATTTTTTTTGGTTCCGACTCATTCTTTTCCAGGACCACAGAACTGTGCAATTCCTCATTTTGACCAGTATTCGCTTCCTCCTATAATCTTTTAAAGAGAGAAAGACTTTCATTCATAGAACACCTTTAATAACCACAAGATATCCCAAAACACTTTACAGCCAATGAAGTGGTCTGGAAATGTAGTCACTGTTGTAATGTGGGAAAATGCATCAGCCAATTTGTGCACAGCAAGGTCCCAGAAATAGCAATGAGATAAATGACCAGATAATATGCTTTCTTAATGGTTTTGACTGAGGGATAAATATTAGCCATGACACTGGGAGAATTGCCCTGCTCTTCCTAGAATAATGCAATAGAATCTTTTTCATTCAAATGAAAGAACAGACAGAACCTTGGTATAATGTCTCATCTGAAACATGGCACCTCCAAAAGTGTAACACTCCCTCATTACTGCACTGGAGTGTCAGCCTGGATGTGTGCTCTGGACTGGGTCTTGAACTCACAAGCAATGAAACAAGGCTGACAAATTCATCAATTTACAAGCTTTGTCTAGCATTACATAACCACTAAGTATTCATTTATCTGGCTTCCTCTCCTATTGTTTTCAAATTCAGTGTACTTGTATTAAAGGGTTTTGACCCAGGCATTGGTTTGATCAGTGGTCTCAGCTAAGTTAGCTGATCTTAGCCAGGACAGAGCTTCTTCTGGTCTCAGTGACTCTGGTTTTGCAAAATATAAAATCAGCCAGAGCTTACACTTTAATTGTTCTTAAATGACGCAAACTGAATGGTGGCTGTCTGGACTGTAGCTCAGAGTCAACGTGGCTGTGATATCCTGCTGAATTGGACAGTCTCCTAGCACAAGCTGTCCTTTTGAGGATTAGCCTTCTCCAATGATGTCATTCACCTTGTTATTTAAAGCTGGAGGCTGCAGAGGATGAGAAGTTTCAGTTGTCCATTGTAAATAAAGCAATTGGGGTGACGTTGGATCATTAACAGTGTCACTGACCATAAAGCAACTGCACAAACTAAAGAGGCGCTACTGATATAATTAAATGTAAAACTTAATTAAACTAAAATAAACTCACAATTTAAATCGGTGTTGATAATTGACTAGTAATGAAGTAACAAGATGATGACCACTATCCATGGAACCACAGCACAGTGAGACACTAAAGACCTTCGGGAGAGAGGGAGGGAAGAAACTACTGGGAAAACCAGTAAAGAGAAATGCCAATACAAAAGCAAAAAGCTGCAGTTGCTGGAATTCTGGAATAAAAACAGAAAATGCTGGAAATACTCAACATGTCTAGGAACATGTGTGGAGAGAGAAGCAGAACCAATAGTCAGGATTTTCTGTTCCCATTTGCAGCGGGCAGGAGCGGAAAATACCGGGAGATCGCAAAAATTAGTTTCACATCGTCATAAAACCTGTTTGCAATCATCTATTTCACCCATCAATGGCGGGCTGCGCATTGGGAACCTAATTTCAATACTTTAGCATCTGATTATAAGCCCTGCTCACTGGAATCATCTCCAATACTGAATCATGAGCTAAGATCGGCATGGTTGCACGCCGACGTGTTTCACGACGGTACATAAGCGATGTGCACTTGGCGACCTGCACTTCACTTGGGACTTTGAGGTGTATTTGCCTATCTTGTTTTGGGCAGCCCTCACAGTTATCAGCACCAGGCTTTGCAGGCAGCACCACATCATTTTTAGGGGGCTTATGGACAGCTCTCTACCTAAAAGACCAGCTGTAAGGCAGGGATGGCTTTTTAATGACTGCAGGGCTAGGGTTTCTTTGGAGAAGGGTGTATGTAGGGGCAAATGTTGATCTGTGCAAATGGCCTCAAGATGGTGAGGGCTGAGGAGGCCGTCTCCTGAGGAGATGAGGCCAGATGGAGATGTGAGGGTGTGTGTGAGAGAGTGAGTGGTGATGTCTCTAGAACTGGCAGTGAGTGAGATACCAGTGAATGTGTGTTGGCCTTGTGAGTTTTTTTAAAAATTCATTCACAAGATATGGGCATCACTGGCTAGTTCAGTATTTATTGCCCATCCCTAATTGCCCTTGGGAAGTTGATAGTGAGCTGCCATCTTGAACTGCTGCAGTTCATGTGGTGTAGGTACACCCACAGTGCTGTTAGGAAGGGCGTTCCAGGATTTTGACCTGGCAACAATGAAGGAATGGCGATACATTTCCAAGTCAGGATGGTGAGTGGCTTGGAGGGCAACTTCCAGGTATGGTGTTCCCATCTATCTGCTGCCTTTGTCCTTCCAGATGGTAATTCTCATGGGGTTGGAAGGTGCTGTCTAAAGAGGCTTGGTGAGTTCTTGCAGTGCATCTTGTAGATGGTACACACTGCTGCCACTGTGCATTGGTGGTGGAGGGAGTGAATGTTTGTAGATGGGGTGCCAATCAAGTGGGTTGCTTAGTTTTGGATGGTGTTAAGCTTCTTGAATGTTGTAGGAGCTGCACTCATCCAGGCAAGTGGAGGGTATTCCATCACACTCCTGACTTGTGCCTGGTAGCTGGTGGACAGGCTTTGGGGAGTCAGGAGGTGAACTACTCGCCACAGGATTCCTAGCTTCTGACCTGCTCTTGTAGCCACAGTATTTATATGACTAGTCCAGTTCAGTTTCTGGTCAATGTTAACCCCCAGGATGTTGATAGTGGGGCTTCAGCGATGGTAATGCTACTGAATGTCAATGGGTGATGGTCAGATTCTCTCTTGTTGGAGATGGTCATTTCCTGGCATACTGTATGGTATGAATGTTACTTGTCACTTGTCAACCCAAGCCTGGATAATGTTTGGGTCTTGCTGTTTTTGGGCATGGCCTGCTTCAGTGTCTCAGGAATCGCGAACGGTGCTGAACATTGTGCAATCATCAGTGAACATCCCCACTTCTGACCTTGTTATGGAAGGAAGGTCATTGATGAAGCAGCTGAAGATGGTTGGGCTTACGCTCCTGCAGTGATGCCCTGAAGCTGAGATGACTGACCTCCAACAACCACAACCATCTTCTTTTGTGCTAGATATGACTCCAACCAATGGATAGCTTCCCCACCCCGATTCCCACTGACTCCAGTTTTACTAGGGCTCCTTGATGCCACACTTGGTCAAACGCTGTCTTGATATCAATGGCAGTCACTCTCATCTCACCTCGGGAGTTCAGCTCTTTTGCCCATGTTTGAACCAAGGCTGTAATGAGATCAGGAGCTGAGTGGCCCAGGTGGAATCCCATCAGTGAGCAGGTTATTGCTAAGCAAGTGCTGCTCGACAGCACAGTTGATGGCCCCTTACGTCACTTACTGAGTGCATGAGTTTAGAATGATGGGATGGTTGCCCCACGATGGCAGCAAGAATGAGATGATTCATCCTCTTTCTGCACCAGATGACCAACTTCTGTGCAGTGTTGGCACTGAATGCCACTGCCACTGTCTCCCAACCCGAAGTGGTGAGATTGCTGGATCTCCTGCAGCCAGAGCAGGAGCAGAGGACATCACGCCGGGTCTCAAAAATTCATTCCAGGGACAGGTCATCGAGCTCCCATTGGCTTTTGGGGCCATGTCTTCTCTGGAACAGTCCTGGGCTGTAAGCTTTGATAACTGTGTGCCTGGCTGCAGTTTAAATATGGCACCCTGAATGAAGTAATGGCATGGAGAGCGATTCAGAGGCTGCCCACCAACAATAAGGCATGTTTCCTCTGGTTGTATAATTAAAGAGGTGGAAGTGGAAAATACAGTGCAAAACCTGCCCTTGCGGCCAGCGGGGAGAAACTTCTTTTTTCACGCCTGCCATCATACTTAGTGCAATTCAGGGAAAATTCTAGGAAGTGTTTCAGGTCGATGGCCTTTCACCAGAAGAAATGTCATCAACCTGAAATGTTAACTCTCTTTCTCTCACTATAGATGCTGCTAGACGTGCTGAGTATTTCCAGCATTTTTGGTTTTTATTACAAATAGGAATGCTCCATGTGTTGTTTGTGAAAACTTATCATGTACTAGTGACTTCCCAAAATAAACCCAAATGCTGGTACTTGCTTTTACAATAGTTATAGAAACCACAAACTGAAGGACCTTTATCTTCTGAAAAGCATTAATAAACAGTAGCACTCTACCAGTAAAACATAAGCAGGGTGTAACTTGGTCTCTGGATTAATACAGGTAGTAAAGAAAACTTGAGAATGAGGTATGACTAAAAGCACAAAAAAGACTTTTCTTTCTCTTGTTACAGTTGTGTTCACAGCCTGATATGTATATAAGGAAAGCTCTTAGAAAGAAAAATGAAAAGGTTCTGCTGTTAATACAAATTGGACGTCCAAAATCCAGCTTTCTGAAAGCAGGAATAACCAAAAGCCGGACATTTTTGCTATTTAATTAAATCCTTTGATTTCATAAATACATAGGCTGGGATTAACCGTGCTGGCCTCAGGCGTGTTCGGTGGTGTGAGCAGACAATATGGCGTGATCGGTTTCATGATGGTTTGAAACCAGTTTGCGATTGTCCGCTCAACCCGACAATGCGGGCCGCATTTCCCACTATTGGACGTCGGGAACCTCATTGTCATACATCAGCATATCATTATTAGGCCTGCCCACTGGAATCGTACCCCACCCCCCACACCACGCCCCCCCACCCCCCCGCCCACTCCACCGCTGGATTGTCTGTCCATGTCGGCAGGAAAGCACACCGGTGTAGAAAACGTCTTGACAAGTGCAGAAGTCAGGACTTATCCACCAGGGCCTTGCTCATATCACGGACATCCAAGGAGTAGATGATGCTGGAGCCCGACAACAACGGCACACTGGAGGAACGTCCATGGCTTGCTGGGTGGATTCTCATGGACATGGCTCTGCTGAGAAAGGGCTAGGGTCGGCTGGGAGAGGAAGAGGTGTTGGGGAGGGGAGGTTGGGAGGGAGGCATTGAAGATGTCAGAATGGGGGGAGTTGGGAGGGGAGGAATGAAGGGGTGGGGGGGGGCAGGTTGGGAAGCGGGGGAGGGAGAATGTGGGGTGGAGTGGTTAATGGAGTAGAAGACCACAACTGGGGAGGTAGGTGGAAGGGGGGTGAAAGATGCAAGGGATGGGGTGTAGAGAGGGGAGGGTGTCCAGGGGGGAGGAAGGGTTGTGGAAGAAATAAGAGTGCAGGAAGAGGGTAGAAGTACAGTTGAAGGAGGAGGTGAGGCTGAAGGAAGGAGTTGGGAGTGGAAAAGGACTCAGGCTGGCTGAAGAGGTGAGAGTGAAGAAAGGAGTCAGGAAGAGGGAGGGACTAAATGGATGGGGAGTCCAGGGTGGGGGGGGAGGGCCGCAGGGAGATGGGGGGTACTGGGGAGGGGGGTTGGGGGTGGGGGAAGGGTTTCCGGGGGGATGGAAGGGGTCCCGGTGGGGTGGAAGGGGTTCCAGAGGAGAAGGGGCAAGGATGGTGGAAGGAGTACGGATGGAGGGATGTGCAAGTGAACATGCATGGGAGCGGTTGGATGGGTCCATGTCTGCTTCCAGGGGAGCAAACTGAGGGGGGGTGTGGTAGGGAGGAAGGGTGAGAATGACCGAGGGCTGAGAGAGGTAGTAGGGCGGGAGGGCAAGGGTTCAACAGTAATGATAGAAGGGACGGTGAGGGTGGTTGCTGGGCACTCGGAGGCAGATACGGGCCCTGGGGGTGAGAAGGAGGAGGTCAGGGAGGTTAATGTGGAGTGGGATTTTCGAGAAGGAAGGGAATGTGCAAGTTCACCTGGACATCCCCGAAGGGAAAGGATTGTGGCTGGTAGGTAATGGAGGGGAGGTGGAAGGTGATGCCAAGGGGTCAACTGTAATGGAGGAAAGGAAATGGGTGACTGGGGGAGGGTAAAGTACGGGGGAGTGAAAGTAAAACTGAATTAGCACTACGCTGTCCAAATCAAAAACGAAATGAGAGTCATGGTGCGAGGTCAGGTGCTGCATGGGGATGTGATCGTTGGGTGGGCGGGGTTGCAGAGCAGCTCAGATGGACAACTGAAAGTGAAATCAGCAGGCAGCATTGAAAATTCTCAGGACATCGAGATGAGTATGAAACATGAAGGATCCGCGTGCGTGTGAGCGTGCTTGCACCAGGCTCTGAAAAGCCCTGCCACACTCACACACTTTGCCCTCCATAATCACTCTTGGGTTGGCTGCTCCCCCTGCAGTGATGTGTCTTCCAGGCTGCTTATTTCCAGCTCTTCAATGGAGGAGTCCTCCTGGCTGCAGATGAGGACATGGACGGAGCTGCGAGACTGGCTGGCTGAGGGCATTGGTCCCTTGGCAAAGCTCCCTGTGAACCAAAGTAGAGATAAGTAGTGGGTGGCAGCAGAGACAAAAGCAGGAGAGACAGTGCTCACAGTTGTGCTGAGGGAGGGATGATGCGTGCAGAATCCTCAGGTGGGTGTTCGCTGCCGACTTCACCATCGCTGCAGGCAGGGTCCACATCCTCACCAGTCAGTGCAATGGCACACTCCTCAAAGTGAGTAAGGGGCCTAACATGGGCCACTCCACCCACACCCCTCCCCACCCCCACCCCCCCCGGTCTGGGACCTCTCCCTGTTGTTGTGAGCCAGGCTCTCCTGCATGAAAACAGATGGAGAGAGAGCGTGAGCAGGACACATGGCTCTGCATGGAATGTTTGTGTGGTGAGCGGATCCATGGACAGGATAAGGATGCGAGCTTGAGATGAGTCTGATGGAGATGTGAGGGTACGTGTGAGAGTTAGCAGTGTTGTCCCTTGAGGTGTGAGATCCTTTGATTGCAACTTTCCTGGCCACTTTCAGGTCCCTCACCCAAAATCCAGGAAAATCTAAAACCTGGCATGATCTCAGTCCCAAGGATGCTGGATTTTGGACATGGGGTCTGTACACCAGTAAACTTTACTTAAATCTATCTTAAGATACAAAGCAGTCCCTGTGCAAATTTTTCTGAACCAACTCAACCACATATTCCAGGCCTTCTGATTTAGCTCAACAATTGATGTTTATCTTTACACCCATTTGGATTCGCCTCTCTTGACCTGTTCCAATTACAGCTCACACACTTCAGAGAATCATAGAATCTTACCATACTGAAAAAGGCCATTTGACCTATCATATTTATGATAGCTCCTCACTAGATAATCCAAAATGAATGCTGCTCCATCTCTACACATCTGTAATTTCCTTGGCATCAGATGTTTATTCATCTTTCCTTTACAAGAAGCAATGGTTTCTGCCCCTACTGGCAAAGCATTCCACGCTCCATGCTCCAATAATTCTATGCATAAAGAAATTTCTCCTACCCTCTCTCCCTGCTGAATTTACAGCTGTCATGTGTGTCACTCAAAAATGGAATGACTCAATACAGATGAGAAGGTTGGCATTTACAAAGAAGAAAGCTCCACATCATAATTTCTCAGCTACAAATGTGCTCTAGTGAATTATATTGTAACTGGAGGATCCGTGATATAAATGGGATAAGATGTTATTCTGTCTCTCAAATTGTAAAACGATTTTAAGTAAGAATATACAAAAAATAGGAGTAGGCCATTCAGCCCTTGGAGCCCACTCCACCATTCAATGAGATCATGGCTGATCTTCTACTTCAACAACATTTTCCTACATTATCCCAATATCCCTTGATATTTTTAATATGTAGAAATCTATCAATCCCAGTTTTGAACACACTCAATGTCTGAGCCTCCACAGCCCTCTGGGGCCGAGAATTCCAAAGATTCACCACCCTCTGAGTGAAGAAATTCCTCTTCATCTCAGCCCTAAATGGCCTGTCCCTTATTCTAAGACTATGTCCCCTGCTTCTGGATCCCCAGGGGAAGCATCCTTCCTACATCTACCCTGTCAAGTCTGTAAGAATTTTATATGTCTGAATGAGATGACCTCTTATTCTTCTAAACTCCAGAGAATAAAGGCCTTGTCTATTTAATCCTTCCTCATTGGACAATCCCTCCAGCCCAGGAATTAGTCGAGTGAACCTTCATTGCACTCCCTCTATGGCAAGTATATCTTTCCATAAGTAAGGAGACCAAAACTATACACAATACTCCAGGTGTGGTCTCACCATGGCTCTATATAATTGCACAAAGACATCTTTACCCCTATACTCAAATTCGCTTGTCATAAAGGCCGACATCCCATTTTGCCCTCTTAATTGCTTGCTGTACCTGCATATTAGCTTTCAGGGACTAATGAACAAACACCCAAGTACCTTTGAAGTTCAACACTTCCCAGTCTCTCACCATTTAAGAAATGCTCTGTATTTATGTTTGTCCTATCAAAGTGGATAACCTCACATTTCTCCACATTGTATTTTATTTGCCAAAATTTTGTCCACTCACTTAGGCTCTCCAAATCCCCTTGAAGCGTCTTTGCATCCTCCTCATAGCTAACACTTCCACCCAGTTTTGTGCCATCTGCAAACCTGGAAACATTAAATTTAATCCCCATGGCCAAATCATTGATATAGATTGTGAGTAGCTGAGGTCCAAGCACTGATCCTTGCGGTATCCCACTAGTCACAGCCTGCCAACCTGAAAATTATCCATTTTTTCCTACTCTCTGTTTCCTGTCTGTTAACCAGTTCTCATGCCAGTATATTCGCCCACAATCGCATGTGCTCTCATTTTGTTTACTAATCTCTTGTGTGGGACCTTATCAAAAGTTTTCTGAAAATCTAAATATACCATATCCACCAGTTCCCCTTTATCTATCCTGGTATTTGCATCTTCAAAAAACTCCAAAAGGTTTGTTAAACATGGGACAGAATATTGCTGTCAGCATGCAGGGGTGGGCCTGACATGCCGATGCGCAAAATAACGCGCGATGATGTCGTGGGTGCATCTAACATCATTGCACATCATTCAGATATTTTGTTTGGTGGGCACTCGCCGGAGGTAGCTGCGTGCCCACCAAACTGCCAAAGGCCTACTAAGGCCATAAGGAAAGTAATTTAGATAATTAACAGCGCTACCCATCCAATGGGCGGGATGAGGTTTTCAATAAATAAATTTTGATAAATTGACAAACATGTCCCAGCTCATGGGAAAGAGCGCAGGCCCCGACTCTCAATCCTCCCCTGCCCGCACAGGTAGCGCTAAGTGCCACGGAGCGCGTTTCACGCTGGGCGGGCCTTAATTGGCCCATCCACGTAAATGGCGGCGTGCAGCCAATCATCGGCGGTGCTCGGCTCTGCACTCGCCCCCGCCTGCTCCCACCCAGTCCGCCCAACATAGGTAAGTTTCTGGCCATGATTTCCCTCAAATCAATGTTGACTCTGCCCAATCCTACCAATGCTTTCTAAGTATCCTGTGACATCACATCCTTTATTATAGATTCTCGCATTTTTCCTACAATTAATGTCAGGCCAACAGGTTTGTAGTTCCTGATTTTCTCTCTCCCTCCTTTCTTAAATAGTGGGGTTACATCTGCCACCTTCCAATCTGCAGGAACCATTCCAGAATCTATAGGATTTTGAAGGATGATCACCAACGCATCTACTATCTCTACAGCACCTCTTTCAACACTCTGGGGTGTAGATAATCAGGTCCAGGGGATTTATCTACTTTAAGCCCCATTAATTTCTCTCATACTAATTTTTTACGAATGTTAATATCTTCCAGTTCCTCGCTTACACTAGTCCCTTGATTCTCCATTATTTCTGGAAGGTTTTTAGTATTTCCCTCCGTGATGTCAGGCACAAAGTATTTGTTTAGTTCCTCTGCTATTTTTAAAATTCCCCAATATAAATTCTTCTGACTTCTTTGTAATGGGCCCACTTTCTTTTCCTTTTTACATATCTATAGAAGCTTTTACAGTCCTCTTCTATGTTTCTTGCTAGTTTACTCTCGTATTGTACTTTCCCTTTCTTAACCTTTCTCTTGGTCCTCCTTTGCTGAATTCCAAAATGCTCCCAATCCTCAGGCTTACTTTTCTGGGCAACTTTATACCCCTCTTCCTTTGATCTAATACAATCCTTGGTTCCTTTTGTTAGCCACGGTTGGAACACATTCTTTGCTGGGTTTTGAATTAAACAATACCTGGCACAAAGATTCAGAAAGTAGGAGAGTTTTGCAATGATACCCCATCACTACAAAAGAAGGTAAGACTACCAGTTTAACCACATGGATGAGATTCAGTCGGAGTCACATGGGAGGAAACAGAGGTTCAGATCTATAGTGGGGTGGGAACTGCTTTAGTGCACAAGGGAAAAGTGGGAAAGGGATGTCGCAGAGGCAGCTGACCTGTATGTCTTTTACCTGTACATTATTAGAGCTGACAGTGGAGGGGGGGTCAGAGAAAGGAGGTAAGAGAGGTTGGCAATGAAGAAAAAGAGCCTGGGGTTATAGCTAATATTGCTAAAGTCACATTACTGTTCAAAATACTTTTAGTCATTAGCTGAGCAGTGAAGCAGCTATGGATTTAAATATTCCATCACATATAATTCAATAAAATATTCAGTTTATAGCTTTCATGGTTACTTGTTGTCTAGATGCTAACATGAATATAAACCAAGGTGATCAAGATACCTTTGAGTTATAATTGCATAATATGATATTAGTAATCAAAAGGCATCAGCTGTTGGCCATAGCTCAGTTGGGAACACTCTCACTTCTGAGTCACAAGGTTGTAGGTTCATATCCCACTCCAGGGCTTATGCACAAAACTCAAGGGTAACACTCCAGTGGGGCACAGTGAGAGTGTTGCAGGAGCAGAGGTACTGTCTTTTAAATGAGAAATTATGTTGAGGCACCTTCTACTCTTTCAGGTGGGTCTAAAAGGTGCTGTGGTGCAATTTCAGAGAAGAGCAGGGGAGTTATCCCTGGTGTCATGGCCAATATTATCCCTCGATCACCATCACAAAAACAGGTTATCTCGTTATTATCGCATTGCTGTTTGGAGGAGTATGCTATGCGCAGATTGGCTGCCATGTACCATACAACAGTAACTACATTGGCTGTGAAGTGCTGTGAGCTGTCTACTGGTCGTGAAAATGCTATATAAATGGAAGTCATTCTTTCTTTTAAGCATGTTTATACAATTTAACGAATTTGGCCCTATTTTAGTGAAAGTGGTAACCTATTTATAATAAAGGATTAATGCTTTCAGTAAAATAGTGAAAAGGGGAATTTCATGAAAATGTTAGTCTTTGTTTCTATTTTCTTACACACAGCATAATTCCAACCTGTTATGGCAGTTAATTACCAAACTGCCAATTTTTAAAGAGGTTGGTATTTATAATGCAAGTCTTTCAAACAAATTTAACTAACTAGCACTGTGATCATTATTAAGACATACACACAACTTTTAAAGTATCAAATGAGATTGTTCCAAGATGTCCAAAATTATTCCTAGTATACATAACCGAGTAAATTATGCAATATTTTGTTTAAAAGTATTTTTTCAGCCTATAATCCACAAATAGTATGAAGATAATTTCATCATGAAAGATAGACAACAAACAATTAGCATCAGGAGTTTTGGTTCAAGGTTTTGTGCAAAATGCTGAGGCAGCAATCTGTTTTCAGGAAAATAATTGTTGATATTATAGCTACCATTAAGTTCTGCATTTATTGTTAGCTGCATGACAGTCATCACCAGAATAATATCGTGCTCCTTACCCAGTGCTGATAACGATATAGTAATGTTTTCAGTTTACAAACTTGATTATTCTGATGCCCTCCATGCTCACCTCACTTGCCAATCACATATGTCCCTGATGACCTACTTAGGTTCACAATCCCCTAATATCTCTGATTTAAATTTCTCATCCTTCAGTTGTCTCCATGGTCTTACCCCTCCCTATCTCTATAACCTCTCTAGCCCGCCAACTCCTGCCAGCTTCCAACTCCCCATTCCACAGATTCCATCCATTTTCGGCTCCTCCCCTTTGGCCCACCATCGGCAGCTATACCTTCAATTGCCTATGTCCTAGTACCTGGAATTCTCTCCCTAGACACTACCACCCCATGCCCACCCCAACCTCTCCACAAAACTCCTCCTTTTAGACCAAGTTTTTGGTCACCCTTACTAATTGTCCCTCCTTTGGCTTGGTGTCAACATGTTTGCCTTATAGGAACATAGGACTTAGGAGCAGGAGTAAGCCATACAGTCCTTCGAGACAACTCCGCCATTCAATAAGATCATGGCTGATCTGGTTGTGGTCTCAACTCCACTTTCCTGCCTGCCCCTCATAATCCTTATCACTGCCTTATATGACAATATGAAGCACCTTGGGATTTAGTTTCTGAATTAAAGGCACTATATAAATGCACATTATTACTTCTGCTGCTGTTCGTTGTAGTGGTATCAGCCAGCAGCACATCATTGGAAACACAATTATAATGTCTTGTTATGTATCGCAGTAGCTCCTCCAATATCACACTAAAGTGTGATATATTGCTTCTGTCAGTAGAGACTGCAGTAACTAGTCTCCAGTGATGTTGAAACTGACTCTAAATCAGACTTTATAATACATTTGTATGAGGTTTAAGAATGCAGAAAGTACTATTGGGTCTACAATTGACCTTAGTGCACCATGTCTAGTTCTAATTCTTACTAGAACTTACATCAGAATACCCTCCTGACACTCGCTGTCTAGATTTATAGCTGAAGAGCAGTCAAATGAGTGAAGTATTAAAAAGCTTGCTGGTAGCATTGCAACTGGACCCATAACAGATTCAGCACCTTCATCAAAGCAGAGTTGAAAGCTATTTCTTTAAAAAAAAGGACAGCAATAGAAGACCGACATGACAATGTTTTCCCAGCTGAGGCAAAACATGAAATGTTTCGGAAAGGAAAATAGACCCTAATAATAAAAGGAGTGAATTTTGAAAGGGAAATAGATGAATCACAAACTCAAGCACTGTAACAGATCGGTGAACAATGTATATGTTTTTAAACTAAAGGGCTTTGATGTTTTGGTTCATTGCAGACTACAGGATAGAATAATCAGAGAAAAAAAATCAGTACTAATATTATTCCTGTCACTCACCTTAAATTGATTTTAAAAATTCAATCAGTAGTAACCAAATATGATTCAGCAAATCGTCAAGTGACATTTGCATCTGTGATGTGA
The DNA here is from genome assembly GCF_017639515.1 of Carcharodon carcharias. Classification (NCBI taxonomy): domain Eukaryota; kingdom Metazoa; phylum Chordata; class Chondrichthyes; order Lamniformes; family Lamnidae; genus Carcharodon; species Carcharodon carcharias. Next base: position 124,568,893 of record NC_054476.1, read on the forward strand.
AAAATAGTATTATATTTTTGCTTATCCATTTCCATGCTGCAAACACCATGAAAGCCCAAAGTTTTATTCAACATAACACAATTCCTTCCAAGCACTATATTTGATTTGTGGGTTGATAACTTGTATTTATATTCATTTGCTCTGCACTCATCCACAAGTGGATACCTTTTAAAAGAAAAATTATAAACAATGCACCAAATGTGGGGCCTATTCCTCATGTTCCTATGGGTTTACGTTACCACCTGCCTTCCATATGCTGTCAACCACAGTCAGGAACTTCTCCAGCTTGCAGAGAACTCACCCCCTGCATCAGCCACCATCTTGTTCCAAAGGCCCATATTCCTCAGCAAAAAAAACTCCTGACACCTAACTTTGTTCACTGCTTACAAAGCTTATACATGACCCCAATTCTCCCAAACCTATCAAATTCAAATAGTTTATCCGCATGGACATGGAAGCCAATCAAGTGTTAGTATGGGAACATTTAGGTAATAGTAATCATAGTATCATAAGGTTAGCTATGGAAGAAACAAGGAGAAATCTAGGGTCAAAATAATTAATTGCAAGAGGATCAATTTCAGTGGGATGAGAATGGCTCTGGTCCAGGTAATATAGAAGCAAAGATAGGTAAGTAAAGCTACAAAAGGACAAAGGGCTGCCTTTAGAGAGGAGATAGTTCAGGTACAGTCAAGGTACATTCCCACAAGTGGGAAAGGTAGGGCAAGCAAAGCCAGAGCTTCCTGGATCAGGAAAGAGATAGAGAAAAAGATGAGACAGAAAAAGAACGCGCATGACATATCACAGAAGGAAAAAACAGTAAAAAGTGCGAAATAAGAATATGGGTCTGAACTGTTTTTTTTCCTTTTGGGATGTTATATTAATAATGCAAGCAAGAGCTGGGTTAAATATAGAAAGTTCAGAGGGGAAGTGAAAGGTGAAATAAGAGAGGCAAAGGGAGTATGAGAACAGACTGGCAGCTACATAAGAAGGAGTCCAACAGTCTTCTATATGCATAGATATAGTAAAATGGTGTAAGAGAAGATGAGGGGTTAATTGTGACAAAAAGGGGATCCACGCATGGAGGCAGAAGGCATGGTTGAGGTACTAAATAAGAACATAAGAAATAGGTGCAGACGTAGACCATATAGCCCATTGAGTCTGCTCCGCCATTCAATATGATCACAGCTGATCTTTGGCTTCAATTTCACTTGAGTACTTTGTATATGTCTTTACGAAGGAAGAAGATGCTGCCAAAGTCCTAGTTAGTGAGATAATGGATGGGCTAAAAGTTGATAAAGAAGAGGCATTTGAAAGGCTGACTGCACTTAAAAGTTAACAAGTCAACAGAACTGGATGAGATGCATCCAAAGATTCTGAGAGAAGTTATAGTGGAAATTATGAAGCCACTGGCCATAATCTTCCAATCTTCTTTAGACAAAGAGGTGGTGCCAGAGGGCTGGAGAATTTCAAATATTACACTCTTTTTCGAATAAGGATGCAAGGATTAACCTAACAACTATAGGCCAATCAGTTTAACCTCAGTGGTGAAAAGGCTTTTAGAAACAATCTTTGACAAAATTAGCTAAAAGCAAATCATGTTTAACTAACTTTACTGCGGCTTTTGGTGAGGTAACAGAGATGGTCAATGAAGGTAATGAAGTTGATGCTGTGCACATGGGCTTCCAAAGGCACTTGAAAAAGTGCTGCAGAATAGACTTTCCAGCAAATTTGAAGCCCATGGAATAAAAAGGGAAGTGGCAGCATGGATACAAAGCTGGCAGAATGCCAAAAAACAGAGAGAGTAGAGGTGAACAGTTATTTCTCAGACTGGGACAGGTATATAGTGGGGTTCTGCAGGGGTCATTTCCAAGACTACTGCTTTTCTTGCTGTATATTAATGACTTGGGAGTACAGAACACAATTTCAAAATTTGCAAATGGCACAAAACGTGGAAGTATTATGAACTGTCAGGAGGATAGTGATAGACTCCAAGAGGACACAGACAGCCTGATGGAATGGGCAGACACTTGACAGATGAAACTTAATGCAGAGAAGTGTGAAGTGATACATGCTGGTCGGAAGAAGAAGAAAAAACTATATAAATAAAGGTTTCAATTCTAATGGGGTGAAGAAACATAGAGAGACCTGGGGATACATGTGCACAAATCGTTGAAGGTGTCAACGCAGGTTGAGAAGGTCGTTAAAAAGTATTAAGGTCTTGGTAGAGACCAATGTTTTTAAATTTTTTTAGAACTCAAATATCCAGGCATTTACTAAAAGAACGAAGCTTCACAGTTTAAAATAAAAGAATTTTACTACACCAAAATTAAAGAACTGAATATTAATAACTACACTCTTAAATAGTTGATTATGTTAAAGATATTTAAAGCACAATGAATCCAGTTACTTATACTGTAATCTAAATCGAACTTCTGAATTACATCTCCAATAGCTCAAGTTAGATAGTTATCAGAGGTTGGAAGATTAACCACTTGGTCTGAGTACTGATTCAAAGATTTGTATAAGGTTGAGATTTCTTTGGCCTTCAGCTTACTTCTGGCAAGGTTATCCCTTCAAATCTCCTCCAACTATTGCATGGTTGTAGACTCCCATTCAACACAGGCATCGCTATTGTCTTAAGAATAGCCACCTCGGGTCAGAACTCTCCTGGTTCTATTATTCTTTAACTCTGGGGTCTTGCATATAAAACTCTCTCTCTCTCTTCCCAGCTTGACTATCCCAGTAGTTCAACTCACTGTTAGGTATGATTCAGTTAACAAGCATTTTAAACTTGTCTAACCAACACAGCAAATTTCATTCAATCCTGCTTGAAAGAGCTATTTCCTCCACCTTAGCCTGTTCTAAACTAAAACCTAAAACTGCTTGAACACGGAACCACAGCCACAAATTACTCAACCTATAATTAACTCCTGGTTGACTCTTTGCTATTCTATTGTTTACCTCCTGGGTAACATGATCACATGATCATTTACTGGAAGCCAGGTGCTTTACCAGAAATCAACTCCTAGAGAAACAGAACTCTTAAAAGGACCATCACGCCAACATAAAATATAGCTTGTTTCCCCCAAAAGCATACAGGGATCCTGGGCTTTATAAATAGAGGCATAGAGTACAAAAGCAAGGAGGCCATGATGAACCTTTACTTTTTTAAAACATTGGTTTGGCCTCAACTGGAGTACTGTGTCCAATTCTGGGCATCACATTTTAGGAAGGATGGGAAGGATTTAGAGTGGGTGCAAAAAATGATTTACAAGAATCATCACATGAAAGGGGGCCTTCAGTTATGTGGGTAGATTGGAGAAACTGGAGGTTGTTTTCCTTAGGTAAGACAAGGGGAGAAGGTTGAGGGGATATTTGATAAAGGTGTTCAATATCATGAGGAACCTAGACAGAGTAAATGGAGACAAATGTTCCTATTGCCGGAAGGGTTGAGAACCGAAGCACACCAATTTAAGGATTAGCGAAAGAGGCAACTGAGATGAGGAAAAATATTTTATGCAGTGAGTGGTTAGGACCTGGAACGTAGCGCCTCAGAATGTGGTCGAGGCAGATCAATCGTGGCATACCGAATTTAGATAAGCACCTGAAAAAAAAAGTTTTGCAGGCTACTAGGATAGGACAGAAGTAGTGGGACTAGCTGAGTTGCTCTTGTAGAGAGCCAGCATGGACTCAATGGGCTGAAAAACCTTCTTCTGTGCTGTAAACATTGTATGATTCTATGATTCTATAGTGCAGTCAATTATTATTTTAAAGACCTCAATTAAACCTTCTTGAAGACTACACTATGAGAGTAGAGAGGTTTGTTTCTCTATATTACCATGATAAGCGAAAACGTTTAAGCTAGGAATGAATCTTGTGGTCCTAGGCAGTGCCTCTATAACACTCGCCATATGAGGGCACCAGAACTGAACATAGATATCTAGGGGATTCCAAAGGTCTTATCCAGGCTCATATAGGGCAATACATCCTAATACCCTATTTGCTTTTGCTATAGCCTCATAGCACTAGTCACATAACTTCAGAAATTAATGTACTCTTTCCCACTCCACTGGCCTTGGTTTGGAACTCCACGTGATATATATATACAGTTGGCATTAGCTCGAAGTATGTATATAACACTACATTTATCAGTACTAAACAACATTTGCCATGCACAGACCCATTCCCCCATCACACCTACATCTGTTTGTGATCAAATGTTCTCATCCAAGGTTTTAATACACAAATCTTTCCATCATCCATAGACTTACAGAATTCCCTCAGTGCCAGATCAATATTAAAGCCAATGGGCCTTAATCGCTGACTAGCGTTGGAAAGTACTGGCCCACAGGAATTAGAAGAAATAAATACCTACTTACCTGGTGGTGAAAATTACGCTGACACTCCCGTTCACTGGAGCACCTTGAGGCCTGCATCGAAAGGCTCCTCGCACGCACCAGAGAAGTGTAGCTCCAGCGTATTCAAGGAGGCCGCGCCCCCTTTTTTACAGCACTTGCTGCTGCCAAGCAGATAATTTTAAAGGGCCAGGGAAGTTGACAGTTAAGTGCATAGGATTTGTGAGTTGGGGGTGTCTGGGGATGGTCCAGGGGAGTGAGGGGGGGGGGGAGTTTTGGAGGTTGGAAGGGTGAAGGTGGTCAGAGGTTGGGGGGTTCAGGTTGGTGGAGGGGCGTTGGAGGTCAGAGGAAGTCGGTCAGAGGTGCGGGGGTGTGGCAGGGGGTGTGGGGGGGGGTGGGGGCAGTCGGAGATCCGGGAGGTGGGGAGGGGTGTTGGAGGTGGGGAGGGTTAGTGGGGTGTTGGAGGTAAGGGGAGTGTGGGTGGAGGGTTGTCAGAGGTCGGGATGGGGGTGTGTTGGAGGTTGAGGGAATTGGGATGTCAGAAGTCTAGGAGCTGGAGGTTGGAGGGTGTTGCAGGTCAGGAATGTGAGGGTGGGGATTGTCAGAGTTCGGGGGAGTTGGAGGGTGTCGAAGGTCGGAGATGTAGGGGGTGTCAGAGGTCGGGTGGGTGGAGTGTTGGAGGTCAAGAGTGGGGGAGTCCAATGACCCATGGGGTTGGTCTGGATCTTTATAATAGTTACTCAGAAGTTAGAAGAGGTTTTAATTCTTCTAACTTTTTCTGAGTAACTATTGGTATAACACCGGTGAAACCATCTGAAGTTAGCAATTTAAACCACATTTTCAGATGGTTCCCAAAACAGTGCAATTGCCCAGAGGAAGTATGCACTTCTGGACAATTGCTGTGCAAACCCTTACCTGGGAATGTCCCAGACAGATTCCCCAGCGCATCTTTGGGGTACCCCACAAATCCGATGCTGGGGAGCGTGGAAGTTATGGGCCAGTGTGTCAGCTGTGGCTCACATGGCAGCATTCTCACCTCTGAGTTAGAAATTTGTGGATTCACTCCAGGACATAAGCAAAAAAATCAAGGCTGACACTTCACAGCCATACAGAGGGAATGTTGCACTACCTTTTGGGAGAGATGTTAAGCCAAGACTTCATCTGCCCTCTCAGGTGGATGTGAAAGATGCCATGGCACAATTTTGAAGTAGAGCAGGGGAGTTCACAGAATTGTTACAGTGCAGAAGGAGGCCATTTACCCCATTGCTTCTGCACAGGCTCCACCTTCTCTCTTGAAACTACCCCTTGATCTGACACATCTACCCAAGCTTGATTCCTCACACCCCTTGTCCAGTTTAAAGCACTCTCTGCTTCCCTCATTATGAGATTCACAAGAACATTCATCCCAGCAGGGTTCAGGAGTACACTGACCCAATGGTACAGCTCCCACTTTCCCCAGTACTGCTGTCAGTGTGCCACAAACCGGAACCCATTTCTCCCACACCAGTCTTTGAGCCACGCATTTGTCACTCAAATCTTATTTGCCCTATGCCAATTTGCATGCGGCTCAGGTAATAATCCAGGGATTATTACCTTTGAGGCTCTGCTTCTTAATTTGGTACCTAGCTTCTCATACTGACTATGCAGAATATCCTTCCTTGTCCTGCCTATGTCGTTGGTACCTACATGAACTATGACAACTGGATCCTACCCTTCCCACTGCAAGTTCCTGTCCAGATCTCCTGAACCCTGGCACCGGCAGGCAACACAGACTTCTGGATTCTTGCTCTTTGCTGCAAAGAACAGTGTCAATTCCCCTCAACATACTGTCCCCTACTACCACTACATTGCTGTTTGCTCCCCACACTTGAACGGCTTCCTGTACCATTGTGCCATGGACAGCCTGCTCATCCACCTTGCAGACATTGCTTTTGTCCACAATAAACATTCACTTCCTCTACCATTGGCGCACAGTGGCAGCAGAGTGTACTATCTACAAGATGCGCTGCAGGAACTCACAAAGCCCCCTTAGACAGCACCTTCCAAACCCACAGCCACTACCATCTGGAAGGACTTGGGCAACAGATGCTTAGGAACACCACCACCTGCAAGTTCCCCTCCAAGTCACACGCCATTCTGACTTGCAACTTTATTGCCATTCTTTCACAGTCGCTGGGTCAAAATCCTGTAACTCCCTTCCTAACAGCACTATGGGTTTACCTACACCACATGGACTGCAGCGGTTCAAGAAGGCAGCTCACCACCACTTTCTCAAGGACAAGGGCAATAAATGCTGGCCTGGCCAGCGATGCCCACATCCCATAAACAAATGAAAATAAGTCTTTAAAGCTTCTGATCTGTCTAAGTGGTCATACAAAACTGGCCCTTTCTACCAAAGTACCTTTAACCAAAGTTAAGCTAATGAGCCAATGATTTACCAGATTTGACTTGTTGCTGTTTTTGCATATCAGCACAAGATGAGCTTCCCTCTAGCATATGAGAAGGTAATGACTGAAAACAAATCTTATCTTTGTTTATTTGTTTCAGATCATCATACATACTTTTTTTCCCCCTTTGGGGAATAGTGGAGAAGTGTTGGAAGGATCAGCTGGCTGATTATCAACCTGTTGAACCTTATCATGAATGTTTCTTCCATGGTCACAAGTCCTGGAGTGGGACTTGCGCTTGGTGCTTCTGGCTCAAAGATAGGGATGCTACCTATTGAAAACAAAAAACATAATTACCTGGAAAAACTCAGCAGGTCTGGCAGCATCAGCGGAGAAGAAAAGAGTTGACGTTTCGAGTCCTCATGACCCTTCGACAGAACTTGAGTTCGAGTCCAGGAAAGAGCTGAAATATAAGCTGGTTTAAGGTGTGTGTGTGGGGGGGCGGAGAGATAGAGAGACAGAGAGGTTGGGGGGGGGTGTGGTTGTAGGGACAAACAAGCAGTGATAGAAGCAGATCATCAAAAGATGTCAACGACAATAGTACAATAGAACACATAGGTGTTAAAGTTAAAGTTGGTGATATTATCTAAACGAATGTGCTAATTAAGAATGGATGGTAGGGCACTCAAGGTATAGCTCTAGTGGGGTTTTTTTTATAATGGAAATAGGTGGGAAAAGGAAAATCTTTATAATTTATTGGGAAAAAAAAAGGAAGGGGGAAACAGAAAGGGGGTGGGGACGGGGGAGGGAGCTCACGACCTAAAGTTGTTGAATTCAATATTCAGTCCGGAAGGCTGTAAAGTCCCTAGTCGGAAGATGAGGTGTTGTTCCTCCAGTTTGCGTTGGGCTTCACTGGAACAATGCGGCAAGCCAAGGACAGACATGTGGGCAAGAGAGCAGGGTGGAGTGTTAAAATGGCAAGCGACAGGGAGGTTTGGGTCATTCTTGCGGACAGACCTAATCTAAGTGGAAAGAGCCTACTCGCATTTACTCCGTCTATACCCCTCATAATTGTGTAAACTTCTATCATATCTCCCCTCATTCTTCTACGCTCCAAGGAATAAAGTCCTAACCTGTTTAATCTTTCCCTGTAACTCAACTCCTTAAGACCCAGCAACATCCTAGTAAATCTTCTCTGCACTCTCTCAATCTTACTGATATCCTTCCTATAGTTAGGTGACCAGAACTGCACACAATACTCCAAAGGTGGCCTCACCAATGTCTTATACAACCTCCCATAACATCCCAACTCCTATATTCAATACTTTGATTTATGAAGGCCAGTATGCCAAAAGCTTTCTTTACAACCTTGTCTATGTGACGCCACTTTCAGGGAACTATGTATCTGAACTCCCAGATCCCTTTGTTCCTCCACACTCCTCAGTGCCCCACCAATTACTGTGTATGTCCTACCTTGGTTTGACCTTCCAAAATGTAACACCTCACACTTTTCCACATTAAATTCCATCTGCCATTTTCTGGCCCATTTTTCCAGTTGGTCCAGATCTCTCTGCAAGCTTTGAAAGCCTTCCTCGCTGTCCACAACGCTTCCAATCTTAGTGTCATCAGCAAACTTGCTGATCCAATTCACCACATTATCATCCAAATCATTGATATAGACAACAAACAACAATGGTCCCAGCACAGATCCCTGAGGCACACCAGTAGTCACAGACCTCCAGTCTGAGAAGCAATCATCCACTACCACTCTCTGTCTTCTCCCACACAGCCAATTTCGAATCCAGTTTACAACCTCCCCATGGATACCAAGTATCCGAACCTTCTGAACTGACCTCCCATGTGGGACCTTGTCAGAGGCCTTACTAAAGTCCATGTAGACAACATCCACAGCCTTTCCTTCATCTACTTTCTTGGTAACCTCCTCGAAAAACTCTACAAGGTTCGTTAAACATGACCTACCATGCACAAAGCCATGCTGACTATCCTTAATCAGCCCTTGGCTGTCCAAATAATTATATATCTGATCTCTCAGAACATCTTCCAATAATTTACCTACTACTGACGTCAGGCTCACTGGCCTGTAATTACCTGGTTTACTTTTGGAGCCTTTTTTAAACAACGGAACAACATGAGCCACCCTCCAATCCTCCAGCACCTCACATTTTAAATATTTCTACCAGGGCCCTTGCAATTTCTACACTAGTCTCCCTCAAGGTCCGAGGGAATATCATGTCAGGCCCGGTGGATTTATCTACCTTTATTCACTGTAAGACAGCAAACACCTCCTCCTCTTTAATCTCTATATGTTCCATGAAACTACTGCTTGTTTCCCTTCCTTCCTTATACACTATGCCAGTTTCTTGAGTAAATACTCATGCAAAAAAACTGTTTAAGATCTCCCCCATCTCGTGAGGCTCCACACATAGATGACCACTCTGATCTTCAAGGGGAGCAATTGTGTCCCTTACTATCCTTTTACTCTTAATATACTTGTAGAAACCCTTCGGGTTTACCTTCACATTATCTGCCAAAGCAACCTCATGTCTTCTTTTTGCCTTCCTGATTTCCTTTTTTAGTATTTTCTTACATTTTCTATATTCTACAAGTACCTCATTTGCTTCTTGTTGCCTATACCTGCTATACACTTCTCTCTTCTTCTTAACCAGATCACCAATATGCCTTGAAAACCAAGGTTCCCTATGCCTGTTAACTTTGCCTTTAATCCTGACAAGAACATGCAAACTCTGCTCTCTCAAAATTTCGCCTTTGAATGCCTTCCACTTACTGAACACATCCTTGCCAGAAAACAACTTATACTAATCCACTCTTCCTAGATCCTTTCTCATTTCCACAAAATTGGCCTTTCTCCAATTTAGAATCTCAAATCGAGAACCAAACCTATCCTTATCCGTAATTAGCTTGAAACTAATGACATTGTGGTCACTAGACCCAAAATGTTCGCCTACACATACTTCTGTCACCTGACTTGTCTGATTCCCTAATAGGAGATCAAGTATTGCATCCTCTCTCGTTGGTACCTCTATTTAAACAGTGTATTTATTTTTCCCAAAGCTTACTAATAATATGAATACTATGAAAGATTTATATTATGAGAAAAGTAAAGTTGCAAAAACATATTGGAACAATGGAATTTGCATTAAAAGGGAGAAACATGCATAAAGGAGATGAAGTTATGCATAAGGGAGAAGGCATTCTGAGATCTAACACAAGTGTGAAAGGCCTCCAACCTCTGTGCATCAAGTTGCTGTAAACAGGAACCAAAGCTAAGAAAGTTCACTATGATATCACAGTCCAGGGTATTGTGTGCTTTGCCTGGGTCTGTTAAAATTTATTTATTTTTAATGTTGCCTTAACGGAGGTGTAACTGGGAGCCAGGTTAGTTAGGGGATTTAGGAGCTATTATAGTAGTAATTTGTAGGTCTATGTATGTGCTTAAAATCTTTTCTTTTATTAATAAATGCTTAACATAGTTTTGTAAAGAAAAACCTCAAGTCTCGGCGAGCTTATTACTACTGAATTCAAGGCAAGCATCTCGAAATAATTGCAAAACAGTTGTGGCAGCTGTTTCAAGCTTCCCTCTGGGGCATGAGCAGATCAGCATTTACCATCCGCTGTGCCATAATATAGCCATTCTTCATAATTAAACTCTATAGAGTCCGTGTTGGCAGGCTCTTGATTCATGGAGGGCTTCAGAACCAACACTAAACACATTCCCACACCAATGGTAACATTTCAGGAAGAGTTGCCAGATAGATCCAGGAGCAAGAATTTTCAGGGTGACCAACTGTCCCAGGTTTTCCAGGATTGTCATGGAATTGGGCTTGCCGTCCTGTATCCCAGGTCTGGGCTCCCCAGGTTGCCATTTGTCCCAGATTTTTTTGTGTCATGAGGAACCAACAGTCACACTGGCTGGCATTTTCCTCTTGAGAGTTGTCCGGTTTTGCCAGGTGGGTGGTTGAGGGGTCCGGTGGGGCTTGGGTGGGGGTGGCCCAAACCTGTGGCGGTGGCACTCAAGCCCAATTCAGGTTGGCTGGGCATGGGGAGGGGTCTCAAATTTGGGCCAGCGACAGCAGGTGAAGTCTTAGGTTTGAGCCTGTGGAGTTGGGTCCTCAGATGGGTGGAGGGGTCAGGGCAGGTATGAAGGGAGGAGGGGTCTGGGAAGTTACAGGAGTGGGGTGGGGAGGAGAGTTCTGGGCAGGTATGAGGGGGAGGAGGGTTCCAGGCTGGTTGGAGGAGTAGGAGGGGTTTTGGCGCATATGAGGGGGAGGAGTGTTGCAGGTAGCCACCAGGGGGAAGAGGAATCCAGGCAATTATGAGTGGGAGGGGATTCTTGACAGTTATGAGAATGAATGAGATCCAGAGAGTTATGAGGGGAGGGGGATTCTGGTCAGGTACAAGGAGGAGGAGGGGTCTGTGAAGTTATGAGTTGGAGGAGCACCTATTTCCCCTCCTCAGAACCACACCCCCACTCATATGGCCTCTACAGCAACCCCACCCCTACTCATATCCTCCCACCCTCTCCGCTTCTCCAGTGAAGTGTCCCTTACTTTTTCTCACAAAGTTGGTAACCCAAAGAACATTGATTTTCTCTAATATCTCTGCTGCTGCTCTTAGACTAGTCAACTGAACATAGACCTGGTCTGCAAGAACATAAACATCTTCCCTATTACACCAACAATACAATGATGACCACCATTTCAGACCTGTATAAAAGATAACTGTAAAAATAACCTTTTATGTAAATATTTAACAGAACACTACTATGGTTTTGTGGTAACTGAATTTTCCTTGTCCAAAGAGTAAACACTCCAAATTTCAGTACAAAAGTTCAATTTGTCTCCTGATGAATATTTTAAAATGATTTGTCATTTTTGTCTACTTGAGGCATTACTTTGTATTTCCATAATACTTTACAGACTGTCTCATTGCTAGCTGGACTAATTGTATTTATTTCATAGCTATGTTCAGATATAATACTTTACAAGTCCCTGGAATACTCTGCCTTTTAACAGGTACTTTGAAATGTTCATGGTGGGTAAATATTAAGACATTTTAAGCACACATTTAGCCTTTACTGCTGACAGGTTCAAAGGCTAATGGTTTGATCATGTTTATTGCATGCTAATAGAGATGTAAATTATAAGTTTCCTGCACTTACATCTTTCCGCAACCAGTTCGTAAATACTATAATAACAAGGGGTTGTGGTTTGCAATTAGCATCACACATTCAGCATCTTCTCTTTCTATTATGTTATTGATAAATTAAGTCAATTAACATAAATAAAAAGTAGATTGCCGGGTCATTATTATGTTGCTGTTTGTGGGAGTTTGATGTGTGCAAATTGACTGCCGTGTTTCCTCAATTACAATAGTGACTACACTTCCAGATTCGCTATCGGGGGAAGCCGTGGGTACCTTGTCTACGCTGGGCAACCCAAACTTTGTCGCTCATGTGGCAAGTCTGGTCATGTGGCGGCCAGCTGCAGTGCTGTCCTCTGCAAGAACTGCAAAAAGGAAGGGCACCAGACAAAAGATTGTAAACAGGCTAAGTGCTGCAACCTGTGTGGCGAGGCAAGTCACCTCTACAAGACCTGCCCCAAACGTTGCTGTACTTATGCACAGGCAGCTAAAGCCAACGAGGGGGAAGCAGAAGAAATGCCTCATGTCACTCCAACCACCAAGGCCCCCAGGGAGAACAACGAGACAAAGGAGGACACAGAGAGAGAGAAGGTGGAGGAAAAGATTGGGGCAACAGACAGCCAATCAACAGCACTGCCCCCTGATCCTCCCACTCCTTAGGAGAGCAAATCAACGGAGGAGGAGGAGGCAGCAGTGGGAAAGCAGCAGGGGGAGTGGCAGCTGGTGAAGAGAGCAAAAAGGAAGAAGGGGCAAAAAAGAAACCAAGCCTCTTCCCAGACAAGAGTCAAGAGGCGTCTCCTATCTGACACAGATAACAAGAGCAGCAGCTCTTCGGACGAAGAAGTGCCAGGGCGGCACCAACAGAAGAAGCGGCAAAACGCTAGGGAGTTGGAGGACGAGACACCCAAGCTCCAGAACATTGGAGAAAATGAGGAGACCAACGCACCCCAACTTTGCCCACAACCTGAAGAGGCCAGTGCACCACAACCACAGGAATCTGGGAACAGTGAGGCGCTCAGCGCACCCCAGCTCCGGGAAGCCGGGAGCAGCAACGCCCCAGAGGGGGAGAGGATTGGAGAAGCTTCTCCAACAGAGGACATTTCAAACCCCGCTCTCTGCACAGACCCCCAGATGCCACCCGAGCAGAACACCGCAAATGGGGAGGTTCAGGACGCTTTCCTCAGCCCATCCCAAGTGAAGCAATTTGAGCACACCACGGGCATGAAGGAACTCTCAGAGACAACAGGTTTGGTAAGCGACTAACTGCTTTAAAATGGGTGTAAAGATTGTATCCATAAATGTGCGTAGCATTAAATCTACTACGCGATGTGTTGCGACCTTGGACTACCTTGCCAAGGTCAAAGCTGACCTGTTGTTTCTGCAGGAGTGTGCGATACCGCACCTCAGCTCCTACAGGCACTGGTCACGATGGTGGTCCCATGGGCCATCAATCTGGTCGGGAGGAAACGACTCTCGTTCCTCCAGCCTGGGTATTCTGCTGTGAGGAGGCAGCTTCACCATCTCCCAGGTTAAGGAGGTGGTGGGCGGGCGCCTCCTCGTAGCAGACGTAACGTACAAGAATGCTCCACTCCATTTAATTAACATCTACGCCCCGTCACAAGGGGCAGAGCAGCTGGAGGTTTTTCAGCAGCTCCCACTGCTGCTGGCGACCTCCAGACCGGTCATTCTGGGCGGTGACTTCAACTGCATCATCGATGCGGCTGGATAATCCGGCAGGGCTGACAGCAGATTGGACGCTACGTCCAGATCCCTGATGGAAACAGTAAAGGATGCCAAGCTGCACAACGTCTTCAGCAACCCTGCAGATGGAGCGCAGCGTAGATACAGCTGGTCGCGGCCAGACGGGTCCATCTGTTCCAGGATAGACTTCCTGTTTGTGTCCCGTGCTTTCACAGTCAGATCCACCGACGTCAAGCCGGTGTTCTTCTCTGACCACTGCCTCCTACTGGCTGACTGTCGCTTAGAGAAGGACCAGAGGGTTGGCAGGGGGGTATGGAAGCTAAACATGCAACTGCTGACCCCAGAGAACATTGAGGAGCTCAAGAGGGATTACAAAGGTTGGAGAACCATGAAACCCCTCTTTGAGTCACTGACACACTGGTGGGAAGCGATCAAGGGAAACATCAAGAGGTTTCTCGTCCTCAAAGGCACCCAGAAAGCTAGAAAGGAACAGAGGGAAATGTCCCGACTCCAGAAAAACATGTAAAATCTGCTCTGGCTGCGGTCGATGGGGGTCGATATCAAGGAGGAACTCCAAGAGGTGAAGAGCCAGCAAGTCTTGCTCTTTGCCTCGGAGGCCTCCAAGATCATCTTCCGTTCCAGAGTCCACTCTGTGGAGCAGGATGAGACGTGCTCACGTTTCTTCTTCCAAAAGGTACACAGAGAGAGCTCTGTGATCAGCAGCCTGAAGGAAGAAGACGGCTCAGTAAAGTCATTGCAATCTGACATTTTGAGGATTAGCAAATCCTTCTATGCCGGATTATATGACGTGAAGCCCACAGACAGCACGGCCTCCCAGTCCTTGCTGTCCTCTATCACGGAGATCTTAGACGACAGTACACGGGAGAGTCTGGACAAAGCGCTAACTCCTGACGAACTGACTGAGGCCCTTGAGTCCTTCGAGAAGAGTAAAACTCCCGGAAGCGACGGCTTGCCGGCGGAGTTGTATTTGGCTCTGTGGGACTGGATCGGCCCAGACCTGCTAGAAGTGTACGAGAGTATGCTCCTGGCTGGCAGTATGTCAGAATCCATGAGGAAAGGCATTATCACCCTCATCTACAAGCACAAGGGGGAAAAGGAGGAAATTAGAAATTGGCGACCCATTTCACTGTTGAATGTTGACTATAAAATTCTGTCCAAGGTCATCGCCAATCAGGTCAAATCCGCTCTGGAATTAGTGATCCACCCTGACCAGACCTGCACTGTGCCGGGCAGGAAGATCTCTGACAGACTCGCGCTGCTCAGGGATACGATTGCCTATGTACAGGACAGGGGTGTGGATACCTGCCTCATCAGCCTGGATCAGGAGAAGGCCTTTGACAGAATATCGCACACCTACATGGTGGATGTGCTCTCCAAAATGGGGTTTGGGGAGGGAATTCACAATTGGATCCAACTGCTCTACACTAACATCAGTAGTGCAGTCACAATCAATGGGTGGGAATCAGATAGCTTTCCTATTAAATCTGGAGTCAGGCAGGGCTGCCCTCTCTTGCCTGTTCTTTTCGTGTGTTGCATAGAACCCTTTGCTGAGTCCATCAGGAAGGATCCGGGCATAAGAGGAGTGACGATCCCAGGTAGTGGAGGCACTCAGATCAAAGTCTCCCTGTACATGGACGACGTCGCCGTTTTCTGCTCGGATCCGCTGTCGGTGCACAGACTTATCCACATCTGCGACCGTTTCGAACTGACCTCGGGAGCCAAGGTAAATCGTGGGAAGAGCGAGGCCATGTTCTTTGGGAACTGGGCTGACCGATCCTTTGTCCCCTTCACTGTCAGGGCTGATGGCCTGAAGGTGCTGGGGATATGGTTCGGAGGGACCAGGGCACGCGTTAGAAACTGGAAGGAGTGAGTGTCTATGGTGAAAAGGAAACTGGGCTTGTGGGAGCGACGCTCCCTCTCCATTGCGGGTAAGAACCTGGTCATCAGGTGTGAGGCACTCTCGCTGTTGCTGTACGTGGCGCAGGTCTGACCCATTCCACACTCCTGTGTGGTGGCGATCACCCGAGCCATCTTCCGCTTTATCTGGAGGTCGAAAATGGATCGTGTCCGCAGGGACACGATGTACAAGCCTCTAGATAAAGGGGGAAAAAACGTGCCCAACATCGCCCTCATACTGATGGCCACCTTTGTGTGCGGCTGCATCAAGCGGTGCGTAGACCCTCAGTACGCAAACACCAAGTGTCACTACATGCTGAGGTTCTATCTGTCCCCGGTGTTGCGAAGGATGGGTCTGGCCACGCTGCCGCGGAACGCTCCAAGTAGTTGGACTGTGCCGTACCACCTGTCCCTCGTGGGAAAATTTATGCAGGGAAACACCTTCGACCACAAGTCCGTCAGGCAGTGGTCGGCACGTAACGTCTTAAAGGCCCTGAGGGAAAAGGAGAGGGTGGATCCTGTGGGATGGTTCCCTGAGCAGACTGACAAAGTCATTTGGCAGAATGCCTCATCACCAGAACTTTCCAACAAACACCAAGATGTAGCTTGGCTGGTGGTGAGAAAGGCCCTCCCTGTAAGATCCTTCCTACACGCCAAGAGTCTCACCCCCTCTGCACGTTGCCCTTGAGGTGGTTGTGGTGGGGAAGAGACTGTTGTTCACCTCCTTGTAGATTGTGCCTTTGCAAAGAAGGTCTGGAGAGAGATGCAGTGGTTGCTGTCGAGGTTCATCCTGAGCAGTTCTGTGACAAGGACTCTGTGCTCTACGGGCTGTTCCCAGGGACACACACCGAGACAAACATCAACTGCAGCTGGAGGATCATCAACTCGGTGAAAGACGCTCTTTGGTCTGCCCGAAACTTGTTGGTTTTCCAGCGCAAAGAGTTGTCCCCGACTGAGTGTTGCAGACTGGCACTTTCCAAGGTCCAGGACTACGTGCTGAGGGACACAGTTAAGCTTGGGGCAGCCGCCACAAAGGCGCAATGGGGAAGGGTCGCTGCCTAAGACCTTTCTGCCACAGTGCACTGGGGGGCTGGGAACTGTAAAGAGCCCCTCAGGCTGTACAGATTAAAATGTATGTCTGCCAATGATTGAAATATTCATTGATTTTTCTGATACACCTTGTGTTTCATGTTGTAAAAGTTGAACCTGTTTGTATTTTTGTAATGGTGATTTGAAATGTTTCGAAATGTTTTTGAAGATTTATGAATCAAGTATATTTTTGCAAAAAAAGAGTGACTACACTTCAAAAGTACTTCATTAGCTGTAAGCTTTGGGGCATTCTAAGGTCAGGAAAGGTGCTATATAAATACAAGCATTTTGTTCCTTACGTATGTATTAAATTTATCATGCATAAATAGGGAAAGATCATCCAATGCTTGTGCAGGAGCGGCATGATTGTTGTTCCTTGGGTACTGAGCGCACACATCGCTGATAAAAGTGAGGCCAGCTTGTTTAAATAAATTATGAGTGGTCCTGGAAATCAGAAGAATAAAATGGAAGTGACTTTCTAAATAGGAAATGCAGCCTACACAAACAGTATTAAAAGTCTGAATCTGGATTTATTCAACCAAATATACAGTTTCCAAATGGATGGCTCCAAAGCTCAAGCTTCACTTCTGTCAATCTGGAACATGTTAAATCTCAGATGGGAGCTTCAGCAAGCGGACTAGGAGAGACAAATGTCTTTTCCCCTCTGGGATCATAGTTCCAGTACAGGGTAGTGGGTTGAAAATCTTCTCACCCTATTAGCCAATATACAATTACTTCTGGCTCTTTTTTCCCCAGTTCCTGATGGATATGGCTGCATTTCCCAAAACTGCACAGTTTGGCCACATTGGTTTAACAGGACGTCACTCAAAAATCCCAAAGGATGACAGAGTATGAAACAGAAACCATCTCCTGGGTTTAGCATCTGAAGCTAGTAATATGGTATATTGTTTGGGTGGACTGGACAGGACTTAATTCTTCGGCTGACTTGTACTTTACTTGACTTGAGGGTGATACTGATAATAGAGGAATAAAAATGCGATTTTAAAAAGTGCTGTATCCCCCAGCATCAATATCCCTCATTTTGATAACTGCATAAAAATCACCAGAAAAAGCAAGTGAACTTGTAGTACTTCTGGATGTGATCTGTTGACACCAGCCATCGTAAGTATTATACCTTGAACTCAAGCACTTCATAGCTATTCTGTTATTATAAATGTACAACAAAGATGTTTCAAATCAATCAGTTTCTGTAATTTTCCCTTACTCTATATTTTGTAGGGATGATTCTGCAATCTAACAGTCCCAGCAAGGAGCAATGCCCTCAGGGAGCACACCTCAGGAACCATGCACATGCAGGCTGAAATTTTTCATACATTACAATGCATAGACAGATTATTATGGGTTTCATGCCTCTTTTTTCCAAAGGTACATTCCTTCTGAGTGTCACTACATGCTAACTAATTCCCAATTAACACACTAAAGGGATGAAAGGGGCAATTAGTTTATAAATGCGATATATCAGGCTTTTTTGTGTCTAATTAGGTATCAGAATCTTCCAGCCACCTTGCTTCATCTCTGGTCCAATACCACAATTCTGTTCCACGTAATATTGTTTGATTGGATGGAAGAATCTCATTCTCAGCTGATGGATATTGAGGGATATAGAGAATAAGAGGGAAACCAGGGAAAAAATTACTGATAAATCCTTCCAAAACATTAGTACCTTGAAGATTATTTTGATCATAGCTGCACTCACACCTCCATTCCTCGGTGCTTTCCAATTGATCATTTGACACATACGCAACAGCTGCTGAATCTCACTAAGCTAATTCTTTGCCATTTGCCAAGATTTGCTGAGCTGGTCTTGGTGGTTTGACTGTTTTTATTTGGATGTTAGTGGGCATAATTTTTAATGAGGAAAACTAGTTGTGAGGAATATTTAATAAAAATGCAGCTGAAATCTTAAGTACATTTTGCAGTCATTTTACTGTTATGGAAGGAACAGGACTGTAGCTTTCTCTCTAAGGGATTAAAGGATGTGGTGAATCTGACTGAGATGGAAAGCAGAGAGAAGTGGTGAACAGTTGTTTTTCCAGACTGGAGGGAAGTCTTCCCCAATGTTGATGGGACCACTGCCTTTTTGACATATTAATGACCTGGACTTCAACTTCTGGACTTCAACCTCAAGCTTGCAAATGACCTAAAGCTTTGAGTGTGGAGGATAGTCAGGGACTTCAGGAGGACATAGACAGACTGGTGAAGCAGGAAGGCATGCAACAAATGACATTTAATCCAGAAAAGTGTGAAATGATGCATTTTCTTCGGAAGAAAGAGGAGAGGCAATATAAATTAAATGGTACCATTTTAAACAAGGTGCTGGAACAGAGAAAGTTGACAGTTCATATACAAATCTTTGAAGGTGTAGGACATGTTGATAAGGCTGTTATGAAAGCACACAGGATCCGTGGCTTTAAAAATACATCAAGTACAAACGCAAGGAGGCTATCCTAATCCTTATAAATCACTGATTAGTCATCAGCTAGATTACAGAGTTCAACTCTGGTCATCACATTTCAGGAAGGCTGCAAAATCTTGCAGAAGGCACAGGGGAAGTTTAGCAGAATGGTGCTAGTATGAGGAACGTCAGCAATGTGTAGACACTAGAAATTGTTCTCCTTAGATAGAGTGGAGATTTGATAGATGCGTTCAAAATTATGAGGGGTTTTTATAGAGTAGATAGGGAGAAACTGTTTCCAAGCAGGAGTGTCCATAACCAGAGGATGCAGATTTACAACAATTGGAAAAAAATCCAGTGGACAATGAGAACTATTTTTTAAAGCAGAGAGTTGTTATGATCTGGAGCTCACTGACTGAAAAGGTGGTGAAAGTAGATTCAGTAGAAATTTTCAAAAGGGAATTGGATATATGCTTAAAAAGGAGAAACTTGCAGAATTTAGGGAAAAAGCATAGGAGTGGGGCTAATTGGATAGTACTTTCAAAGAACTGGCCCAAATACAATGTGCTGAATAGTCCCCTTTTGTATCGTATGACTCTATAATTCTGACCCTGGCAATCTGGAGGGAAGCCTCTGTTGCTATAAAGGGTGTTCTGTCAGTCCATCAGATCTCAGCCAACTATGGCACAGTAGCAATCATTTAGAGGATTCTGTGCCAGCACCTGAAAGGCATGACATGAGGGAGGCATCACTGGGTTAAATAAATTGCTCCACCAGAGCCAGTTCATGTTTTGCCAACAGCTTGCAGGGAACTTTCATATCAACCAACAAAACTGCTTTCACTAGTACCATGGTACTGCTTCATCCAGGGTATGACTGTGCTCTGTAAAGTCCAATGGAAAGCCAACTGCATTACAACATGGAGCCACCCTACAGCTACATCTCAACCATTTGCTCAATGCGCTGCACCAAGCATCATATGTGCCCAAAACAAAAACAGAATTACCTGGAAAAACTCAGCAGGTCTGACAGCATCGGCGGAGAAGAAAAGAGTTGACGTTTCGAGTCCTCATGACCCTTCGACAGAACTAGGCGAATCCCAGGAAGGGGTGAAATATAAGCTCGTTTAAGGTGGTGGGGGGGTGGGGTTGGGTGGGGGGAGAGAAGTGGAGGGGGGTGGTGTGGTTGTAGGCAAAAGCAGTGATAGAAGCAGATCATCAAAAGATGTCACAAAAAGCAGAACAAAAGAACACATAGGTGTCGAAGTTGGTGATATCATCTAAACGAATGTGCTAATTAAGAATGGATGGTAGGGCACTCAAGGTATAGCTCTAGTGGGGGTGGGGGGAGCATAAAAGTTTTAAAAATATTTTAAAATAATCGAAATAGGTGGTAAAAAGAAAAATCTATATAATTTATTTATTGGAAAAAAACAAAAGGAAGGGGGAAGAAACAGAAAGAGGGTGGGGATGGAGGGGGGAGGTCAAGACCTAAAGTTGTTGAATTCAATATTCAGTCCGGAAGGCTGTAAAGTGCCTAGTCGGAAGATGAGGTGTTGTTCCTCCAGTTTGCGTTGGGCTTCACTGGAACAATGCAGCAAGCCAAGGACAGACATGTGGGCAAGAGAGCAGGGTGGAGTGTTGAAATGGCAAGCGACAGGGAGGTTTGGGTCATTCTTGTGGACAGACTGCAGGTGTTCTGCAAAGCGGTCGCCCAGTTTACGTTTGGTCTCTCCAATGTAGAGGAGACCGCATTGGGAGCAACGAATGCAGTAGACTAAGTTGGGGGAAATGCAAGTGAAATATTGCTTCACTTGAAAGGAGTGTTTGGGCCCTTGGACGGTGAGGAGAGTGGAATTGAAGGGGCAGGTGTTACATCTTTTGCGTGGGCATGGGGTGGTGCCATAGGTGGGGGTTGGGGAGTAGGGGGTGATGGAGGAGTGGACCAGGGTGGCCCAGAGGGAACTATCCCTATGGAATGCCGGCAGTGGGGGTGAAGGGAAGATGTGTTTGGTGGTGGCATCATGCTGGAGTTGGCGGAAATGGCGGAGGATGATCCTTTGAATGCGGAGGCTGGTGGGGTGATAAGTGAGGACAAGGGGGACCCTATCATGTTTCTGGGAGGGAGGAGAAGGCGTGAGGGCAGATGCGCGGGAAATGGGCCGGACACGGTTGAGGGCCCTGTCAACAACCGTGGGTGAAAATCCGAATGCCCCCTTCGGTCCCTTTATGTTTCTTAAAATTTCTTCCTTAACCGAGGTTTTCCACCCACGGTCGTTGACAGGGCCCTCAACCGTGTCCGGCCCATCTCCCGCGCATCCGCCCTCACGCCTTCTCCTCCCTCCCAGAAACATGATAGGGTCCCCCTTGTCCTCACTTATCACCCCACCAGCCTCCGCATTCAAAGGATCATCCTCCGCCATTTCCGCCAACTCCAGCATGATGCCACCACCAAACACATCTTCCCTTCACCCCCACTGTCGGCATTCCATAGGGATCGCTCCCTCCGGGACACCCTGGTCCACTCCTCCATCACCCCCTACTCCCGAACCCCCACCTATGGCACCACCCCATGCCCACGCAAAAAATGTAACACCTGCCCCTTCACTTCCACTCTCCTCACCGTCCAAGGGCCCAAACACTCCTTTCAAGTGAAGCAACATTTCACTTGCATTTCCCCCAACTTAGTCTACCGCATTCGTTGCTCCCAATGTGGTCTCCTCTACATTGGAGAGACCAAACGTAAACTGGGCGACCGCTTTGCAGAACACCTGCGGTCTGTCCACAAGAATGACCCAAACCTCCCTGTCGCTTGCCATTTCAACACTCCACCCTGCTCTCTTGCCCACATGTCTGTCCTTGGCTTGCTGCATTGTTCCAGTGAAGCCCAACGCAAACTGGAGGAACAACACCTCATCTTCCGACTAGGCACTTTACAGCCTTCCGGACTGAATATTGAATTCAACAACTTTAGGTCTTGACCTCCCCCTTCCATCCCCACCCTCTTTCTGTTTCTTCCCCCTTCCTTTTGTTTTTTTCCAATAAGTTATATAGATTTTTCTTTATGCCACCTATTTCCATTATTTTAAAATATTTTTAAAACTTTTATGCTCCTCCCACCCCCACTAGAGCTATACCTTGAATGCCCTACCATCCATTCTTAATTAGCACATTCGTTTAGATAATATCACCAACTTCGACACCTATGTGTTCTTTTGTTCTGCTGTCTGTGACATCTTTTGATGATCTGCTTCTATCACTGCTTTTGCCTACAACCACACCACCCCCCTCCACTTCTCTCCCCCCACCCAACCCCACCCCCCCACCACCTTAAACGAGCTTATATTTCACCCCTTCCTGGGATTCGCCTAGTTCTGTCGAAGGGTCATGAGGACTCGAAACGTCAACTCTTTTCTTCTCCGCCGATGCTGTCAGACCTGCTGAGTTTTTCCAGGTAATTCTCTTTTTGTTTTGGATTTCCAGCATCCGCAGTTTTTTGTTTTTATCATATGTGCCCCCCACCCGGGAACCTAGGCCACCCACTTTCAGCAGAGGACTAAAAGTTACTGGGACATGATTCCACAGACCAGTATGAGAGAGGATCAACTCACAACCTACTGTCTGCTAATGCATCATCCCACACAAACTTACAAAATACCACCTGATTTTTTTTTCTTTATTCTTTCATGTGAGGTGGCTGTTGCTGGCAAGGCCAGCATTTGCTGCCCATCCCAAATAGTCCTTGAACTGAGTGGCTTGCTAGGCTTTTTAAGAGGACAGTTAAGAGTCAACCACAGTGCTTTGGGTCTGGAGTCACATATAGGCCAGACCAGGTAAGGTGGCAGATTTCCTTCCCTAAAGGACATTAGTGAACCAGATGGGTTTTTATGACAATCAATGATAGTTTCATGGTCATCATCACTGAGGCAAGCTTTACATTCCAGATTCATTTATTGGATTCAAATTCCACCAGATGCCATGGTCCCTAGAGCATTAGCCTGGGCCAGTGGATTACTAATCCACTGATATTACCACTATGCCACCATAAAAGATGAGTGTGGGTAGAACTGTGGCTACAAACACATGCCTCTGAATACATTCTTGTCCTGTTCCATCTCCCAATCCTTTGAAATAGAGGCTCTAAAGGAGGCTACCACAGCTAAGATAGTCCGGACTATCCTTCTGGACTCAAGCAGTACATACTCAGCCTACTATTAGCAGCAAAAGCAAACACCACCCCTTGCAAGATCAGTCATTGAACACTTCAGCTGCAAGTTCCTGGTGTCCTGCAGTTCAGTCACACGCCTGGTCCTCAATGCACAATGACAGGAACGATGGGATGCTGCCATATTAGTCACAAAGCCTGGCTCCAAATGAGTCAATCGGGCTTGCGATGACTCCTGCTATTTTGGGAGCAAATACATTTGAAAAAAAATTAAACTGCATTCAGGATTACTTACATGAAGCTCTATAAAGTGTTGAAGTGAGAGGAGTGGACTAAAATCTTTCAAAATTATATAGCAGTGCTATTTAAATGTAACCTTTAGACTGACTAGAATCTGACACTTAGTGAATAATGAGCCATCAAACTGACATGATCAGGGCCCAATGAGTGATTAGCATTTATGGCAATTAGAGACATTAATTTGATGCCTATGTACATTTTAAGTGTGTGAACTGCAAATGTGTACAGTGGGCTATCATTACCATGGCTACCACTGGAAAGAAAATTAGTCAAAAGCAATATCATTTATTCAATCTCTGCCTTTCAACAACTTATTTTACATTTTTTAACTAAATAATGTTGATAACATAATTGCACGGGCACCAGCTTGAAGGTGTTGAAACACACAGTGTGAGGAAGATAAATTAACAAAGGTGCTTAAATCTCAACCACTCCAGGTTAACGACACTCCACTAATGGTAATCGGCTCGCATTGTCAAATGAGTAATCTCTCCACCGCCTATCGTAAAGTTCATAGCGCAGAAGGAGGCCACTGAATCCTTCGTGCCTGTGGCATTGCCAGCTCTTCAACTGGAGCTACCTAATTCCATTGTATAATATAATTCCTGCATCCATATTCTTCATTTTCAAACACTTATCTAATTGTCTTTGAATTGGTATAAACCATGGGCCACAGGCCATAGGCAGGGGCTGACTCAGACGGAATACAGTCCCAGCTATCAAGCTCCTGACAGCTAGTTGGTGAAGTAGGAAACCAGAAGCCAATCTTTACTCAATTTTAGATTTATTCACCAAGTGAAACATTACAAGCATATAGCTCCTAACTCTATTCCCACACTAATGTCAGTAAGTAATTCTCTATAACTGGTCAAGTAATCTTCTAATCAATATCCTCTACCTTTCTCTGCTCAACCTTAATTTATAGAATTAATGGATTCTCTTCCTTTTTATTTAAAAACTTAACAATTAAAATGCTCAAACAATATTTCAAAACAATATCAAAGAAAATACTTTTACTTATTCTGTATGAAGCATTACATTAGAGACATCCCTCTTCTCAGACCCCCCCAATAATTTCTTAGTACAAACATTCCTTTTTGTGAAACAATCAGGTAATTAATGAATTGCATCAACCCATTTGATCTCGGAGGTTTACTTTCTTTCCATCATCTGTCACACTAGCAAGGTCAATCCTTAATCATTTTTCACTTAAACTTCTGTAAAGTGTACATTATCCCACAAGGAATGATTATCTATGTAACCTTCAATAGCAAGACTATTTTCACTCCCTGGCTGGCATAGAATTTTTTGAAAATATTTGACAAATAGAATGCCAATTCCACAAGAGACAGTGTTTCCATAGCTAAAATACTTTTAACAGTCCTCTTTATTTTCTTAGCTTCCCATGCTAAAGACAACATTTCCCATTTTCACCCACCAAAAATATTATGAAACCTGCTACGCTCGATTACCCATCAGGAAGCATCAGAAACATGAGAAGCACCACTAAAAATAATGTTTTTGGGTCACCCAAGAATGGAAATTTAAGTATGCATTCTTCCATATTTGATTTTTTAAATATTTTATTTTCCCTGAAAACATCCTCAACTTTAGAGTGTTTCATCATAGTATTTAGTTCAAGACATGACATAACATTTTAGTACATGGATTCTCATTTCAAGACTCAAGCTGCTTTTTCTTAGAATGTTGCTTAATTTTGTAGAAACACTTTTGGCTTGTCCATCCTTCTCAGATTTCAGTATTGATTTGACATCAGATCTTACTATACTTCCTAGATAGCTGAACTGATTGACAAGTTTTAATTTGCTTCCATTCACCATGATGTCGCATACTGGAATGTCCTTTTCCTTTATCGTTACCATGATATACATTTTCTTGAAGTTGAGAGTAAGCCCGGATCTACCACTTTCCTTTATGGCTGTATTGATTAACTTTTGCAAGTCTTGATCAGTAATGTTTCATAGATGTGAAAGAGGAAGAAATGAAAATCAACAAATTCAAGATGTGGTGCTGAAGAAGGATCCTAAGGATAAGCTGGGTGGAAAGGAAATACTAAATGAGGCCAAAAGAACAAGGGAACTCAATAATATCGAAAGAAGACACATGGAGTTCTTTGGGCATGTTATCCATGCAGAGGGTTGGAGTCCCTAACCATCATAGGAAGGATTAACAGAAGGAGAGGAAGGGACTGACAGCAAAGGAAGCAGCTGGGCAACATTACAGGCTGGCTTATCAACAAGGTCATCCATTGTTGCTATGATTAGAAAACTTGGGTGGCCATGGTCGCCTACACAATTCAGCATGGTGCTTTGTCAACTGCGGCTTAGTTTCAATACATCAAAACTAGCATCCAGTCTTGTTTGACTGCATAACCAATTCAACAATCAAGCCTTGCAATTGCTCTGTTTCTTTTATAGATGTGACATCATGGGTAGAATTTTGCCCTTGGCATGCAGGATCAACAGGAGAGGTTGGGAAGACAACTGCTGTCTGTGTTCGACAGCACACCGCGATTTCACAGTGGCAGGCCCAGCATGATATGCAAGCAGCAGCGCTGAGCACTGTCTTTGTGGGCGGGGATAGGAGGGCGGGCAGGCTTTTCGCAAACTTCGCGTATGTGTGAGAAAGAGCATTGAATAATCTCCCTAAGGCACAGGGCTGCCTGAGGGAGATGAAGAATATATTGAAAAGAATATTGAACAACATAAAAATTTATCTTTATTGAAGTCCCGTCACAGCACTCACCCACATCCCCCGCCAGCGCAGAGACACACACCTCAGTGGGAACTAATTCTAGAGTAGCCTCAGGGTCACAATCTGGTGAACACATTGCACTGTCTGATCCCCAGCAAGCGGTGGCAGGGACTTCCCAGGTCTCCATCACTCGGAGGACTGCTGAAGGCCAGAAATCTGTTGACTCTGAGTCAGATGAGGAGTCTCTGGGCTCAGTCATACCTCAGTTGCTGGAGCTACAAAGGCAAGGCTGGCAACATCAGAAAGGGATGTCCGCTGCACTCCTCAGATTGAAAGACACGATGGAGGAGTCCATCTGCCTTCTGTCTGAGGTGATTGTGCATTGGCAAGCTGGACTGAGGTCAACACTGGTATAAAGGCATCCCCCATGGAGATCCTAGCCTAGGACATTGGTCCTGCACTGTTGCGCGGGCTGACCTCCCATCACCGACACCATTGTTGGCCTCCTTGCGAGGGGTGCAGGCCAACTCAATCTCAATCTAGCTTTCCCTTCTTCTCAAGGAGTCAGCCAGGGGCCCTTGGGCAGCCATAGGGAGGAGGATAAGCAGGTGCACACCCCAGGACCACCCTTCCAGGTGACTCTGGGATTGTCCAGCCCATCCAAATCCCCTCTTCCTGTAACCTCAGCAGCTCCATCCCCACAGGCTGAGTAGGGTGCCACTGCCACACAGCAGGACCCTGAAAAGCAGGCCGGAGCCCTCCAGGTCTTGGCCCTCCAGAGGATGCCCACAAGGTCATCACAGACAGGGTGTAACAGTCAGCAGGCTGCCTCCACCTCCGCTGTGGATGTCGGGGGAGCTCCAAGATGTAGATTCAGTGTTAGGAAGATATAGTTGCACAGCCTGGGCACAGCTATTAATCAATTGTACTTAATGTCCACTATTGTAAAGAAACTCCAAGAAGGTCTCCTTGCCTATGGCTCTTTGTTATGATGAGCAGTGTTTGTGTCACTCAGATGTGAAACCTTGGTTCCTGCACAAGATAAAGGCAGGTGTCTCAGTCCAAGGCCTCTTCCCTGTACAGTGTGTAACCTTCAGACCAAAGTGATGGTCCGGCTTCACACTCACTGGACACATTCCTGATGCCTGCACCTCGATAGTGCTTGTTATTGCTGCCAGAGTGTTGTGGGCGGGTATCACAGAGTTCCAGCATTCTCTCTGTGTGCTCTCAGCACCTTTGAGATGGGGCTGCCCCCCATGTCTTCCTGTGACCTGTGGTGACGCTGTGCTCCTGAAGGGGTCAGGTGCTGACGGCTGACAAAGGATTAGGCGCATTCGAAGTTTCATGGCTGCATGATATGACTCTGATCACAGAGCGCAAGTGAGCTGTCCTCAGCCAGACTGAAGTCAGATATTCTCAGAAGCTATATGAAGATCTTTGTAGTGTCCTCACTGCATGTCATCATCATCCTCCTGGAATCTAGCGACTATTAGAGCCTCCACTGCGTCTCCATGACATGAGCCTGAGCACTGAGGGTATGTGCGCTGCCATCAGCCACACAGGAGTCAAACATTCACAGATGCAGAGTGAGGACGTCAGGACTGATCTCACTGCATCTTGTCATCATCCTCCATGATTCCTGTGACTATGAGGACCTCCTGAGTGCCCCTGCCTCATCTGATCAGTGTAATGGCCTCATCGCCAGCATCCTCGCCTTCCAGGACCTCATCATCATCATCGCCTTCGACGTCCTCATCATCAGATGAAACGTGCAGCTTCTCCATCTCCTCCTCAGCCAGGTCCTCCTCCTGTTGCAGCACCAGGTTGTGGTGTGCGCAGCAAGCAACAATGATGCGCGACTCCCTCGGGGATTGTATTGCAGTGCTCCACCGGACCTGTCGGGGCATTTTCAACATGCCTACAGTTTGTTCCTCCAAAGTCCGGTTCGCAGCATGAACCTCATTATACCGTCATTCTGCTGCAGTCTGAAGCCGCTGCATGGGCGTCACCAGCCACGGCCTCTGTAGGTAGCCCTTGTCCCCAAGGAGCCAACCCTGCAGACCCTGGATAATGTCAGGGGTCCAAGACCTGCTAAGGGTGTGGGAGTCATGGACGCTCTCTGGGAATTGTGCAGAAACACCTGTAGCATGTGTTTGTGCTGGTTGCACACCAGCTGAACATTCAGCAAGTGGAAACTCTTGTTGTTGACGTAGTTGACTGCTTGTTGCCATGGAGATCTAAGAGCCATGCAAGTGCAGTCAATGGCACCCCGCACCTGTGGAAAATCTGGGATCTACACAAATTCCAGCCTCCTTGCTTCCTGGCTTTCCTAATCCCAGGTGAGATGCACAATGTTCTGTGGCTTCACGAAGATGGCATCTGTGACTTCCTGGATACACATGTGCGTGGAGGTTTGCGAGATCTCACAGGTCACCTGTGGAGCCCTGGAAGGAGCCACTGGCGTAAAAATTGAACATCATGGTGACTTTCACGACCACTGGCAGTGGATGCTCTCCATGTCCCCATGTCACCAAATCCTGCAGCAGGTGGCATATATGTCCGACCAGTTCTCTAGACATGCGCAGTGCTTGGCGACACTGGTTCTCAGTCAGCTGCAGGAATGACAGGCACCGTCTATAGACGCTGGGTCTCACGAGGTGCCTACGAATGACGACTCGCTGTGGATCTTCAGCTGTGTGTGCAGCAGGCTCTGCCGCCCCTTCATCTTGAGGGACGTGCTCCTCCCTTTGCCGAGCCAAGTGCCTCCACCGCTCTCCTTCTCTGCTCTCTGTAAGCCATGAGGCATACCACTAAATCACCAGGCTCCATGATCCTGATGTTCTCCTACTGCAGGTTGAGAGAGAGACATGTAGGTAAGCACTAAGAACCTCCCGTGGTTAAGTCTGAAGGTCCTTTCATGCATGCAGGAGAGTGCTGGCCGCCACTCGGGTAGCCAGTGTGCAGTGCGTTCATTGGCTGTCCAAAAGCCCACTCACCTCTGCCCTACTTCACTTGGCCGATTGGCGGCAACTTTAACCACTGGACTGCATGCTGTGCTCTCAGCTCAGGTGTAGGGATTCTCCTAACCCGCACTCCAAGGCTGCACTGTTAGCTTGAACCATGATGGATACCAGTCCAAACCTTAATAAAGGCATTGCAAGGGGATGTGAGCGCCTCCACCAGTGACTGCACCATGGCCACCTTTCACAAGGAGATTGTACAACTTGCCCAGTCGGCCAATTGTTCTGCTACCCCCTAAAACACACATTAATTTGCAGTCTGCGCCTGAGGGGCGAAAAGTTCTGGAGCTAAGGCTTTAGAGGCCCGACTCCAAGCATGTCAATGGAGCTGCAGCTGAACGGTTTCAGCTGCAAAAAAAAAATGCTCACTTTTGACAAGCTTTTCCAAGCACGTGACCACTTCGCTCACTCGCCCTCCCCACACTCCACCGACATTTGCTTGAGTATTTCCCTCAGTCTATGTTGCCTTGCCCCCCACCCTCAAACCCTACCCCTGGCCCGACTCGCATTGGAGCCCTTGCCCCAGCACCGCATTGAATGCCAGCCGGGAAAAAGCAACTTGCCTGTGCCGCCCACGAATATGTGGTGCCTCTTCCTTGAAGTCCCAAGGGCAATCCTCGCGAGCGCTGCACAAGGCTGTGTGCACTCACCTTTGAGTTCCTCTCAAAGTTCAGGTCACCAGGTGCACACCTTTTAAAGGCAGTCATGAAACACACCGTTCTGAAGTCACGCCAACTTGGACAGTAAATTTGACGTCAAGGGATGATTCCAGCGAGCAGAACTAATAATTAGATGCAATTGTATTGAACTGACGTTCCCGACGTTCAGCGATGGGAAACACAGCCCACCACTGACGGGTGGGGCAAATAATCGCAAACTAGTTTCACAACAGCGTAAAATTAGTTTTTGGCCTTCTCACCAAATTGTCCCCTTTCTCCCATCTGCCATGATGACCAACACCAATAGGGCCAGAAAAGTCCAGCCATAGTCCTGTATATAAAGCCCCAAGCTCTTCTTGGCTTCAACAGGATCTTTTCATCCTGCTTCACCAGGGTGAATCTTCCAGTGTCCTTTTTAAAACAGCCCCACCAGTCAATCTTCTGAGCATAATTGACTGGACTTCCAACGAGGCACCCTCTGGTGACTTCTTAGTCTTTCACTCTTCGCAAGCCTCATCTCTTAAAACAGGGGATTCATCCTCACCAGCATTCTGCTTGGCAGTTAACCCCAAAAAAATCTTTTTCCTCTGCTTGGAAAGCAGCACCTGTTTTATGATCTTCATCCCCACATCTCTCTGTTTGACTGACTCTGAGATTCTGAGAGTCGGTACACAGCAAGACCAGCTGCCTCCTCCTTTGTTTCCAGGTGGTAAATATGCACCTTACTCTCAAAAAGTTTTAACATTGAAGAAAGGTCAGACAGACTCTAAACATTAACTCTGTTTCTCTCTCCACAGATGCTGTCAGACCCGCTGAGTTTTTCCAGCATTTTCTGTTTTTATTACCCAAGAATTTAAGTCTATCTCAGATGGTCTTATACAATGCCTTAGAGCTCTCTAAATTTTTTCCAAGACCTCAGCCTTGATCAAAGCCCTTGTAAAGCATTCAAATGTGAGGAAAAAAAACAGAACTAATTAGGGCAGGGTGGGGGGAGGGGAACTATCACCCAGCACAGAAGGTAATTTTGAATTCCTCCCATAGTCCAATTGATAGGGACAATACCCTCCAATCATCTGATGTAATTTTTTTGCATGAACCGCCCATTCCAATGCAATTGTCAACATGCAGTTTGGTTGATATGCTGAGATTTTACACAGCATTTTATTGATCACTGCATGAATCCTTTCACAGAGCCCATTGCAAAAAGAACTTTCAGCTGCAGTATTCATGACCACAATGTTCATGTTTACACATCTCTCTAAATGTTGTCATTAGCAAATTCCATACCATTATCAGTCAGAAACTTAGCTAGTGCCACAAATCTAGTCCCTATTAATTTCTCCATGGTTTTATCTATAATTTGATACAATTATGAGATTTATAAGATTGTTAAGTTTTGGGACCGTGTCTTTAATTTAGGGTAAAAGGAAGAGGGTCAGGTGACCTGTGCTGAGGTCTACCAGACAACAGGTCTGGGTGACACAACTGTTAAAGATTTAAGGGAGACCCAGGTTGTTACGCTAGAAATAAGGTTTCAATGGCAACAGGATCTCTGTTTACAAAGATTAGATTGGTAGTCTCCAAAGTCCCAGGAAGTTGTTGAGAAGGACAGGTTGTAAACAGTTGTACTTTAAACTGTCCATTTACTTCTAAGATAAAAGAGACTTGAAGTTTCAAGGGTAGCTAATCAGTATTTCTACCTGGATATGAGACTCATGTGCTTCACATTGTCATTGAGATGGGCTTTGAAAGGGGAAGGATTTCTAAGATATTCTTGAAAACTCATACACAGGCAGCACTTGGGGCTGGACACCTGCCCTGATCTCTCAGCCCTACACAAGAAAAGCCCTGGATTAGGTTACGCAAGGATGATAAATATGGGAGAATATGAACCCATGGCCTCGTTGAAGGATGCCATGCCCTCAAAAATTACAAACAAAACTTACCTCTGAAACAACTTCCTATTTATTTCATTCCAAAGGTGTGATTTAAAGCAATGGCTGGTCTATTAGTAAGGTTCAAAATTTAGAACAAATTTCTACTGAATTCATTCATACAATGGACTGCAGACTGTTTCCAAGGCAACTGATACGTCAAATACATTTTACTGCTGAAAGAGCACTCCTGTAAGCTGCAACTATAAAAGATACCAACAAACCAGCCCTGCACTTATCTGACGATTTCTGTTTGCCATTATGTGCTTTCTCTAATTGGTGAGAAGCGCTATAAAGAATTTATCAGTAAAGTTAAAAAGGATGAGTGAGGTCACTCATTAAATCTACTACCAGATTGTAATTCCCTGACCTGTGCTTCCTGTGACTGTCATTCAGTGTTGAAAGTGGTCAATAGGGGAATCATCCCTAAAGGGTGATTAATACCTAGGTAGATTAGTGGAGCATGCTTCCAGGCTCACCCCATATATGGCATGCAAGTCTCGTCAAGAGGCAGCTAGCTGCTGTGATGGCACGTTGTAGATAGGCCACATAGCCTCCCGCAACATTACTTATCTTTGTGAGCTGTAATTAAAAGGTTAAAGCTTTGAAATTTATTGTACTCTTTCCCTATTGTCGGATAGTTTCTGTACAACAAAATATTCAACATCCATGACAGCTATTGGAAGGAGACTTGCCATTTATATTTATAATTAACCCTTTCATGAAAATGATTTTGAGCTGATTACACAAACTGATAGACAAACAAGCTCAGGGGAAGAGGATTTTTTTTTTAAAATCAGATCTGAAATGATTTGAAAAGAGAATTGGATAAATACTTCAAATGGAAAGAATTGCAGGCTATGGGAAGAAAGATGGGGAGTGATGCTAATTTTGAAAAGTGAATTGGATAAATACTTGAAATGGAAAGAATGGCAGGTTATGGGAAGAAAGCAGGGGAGTGATACTAATTTTGAAAAGTGAATTGGATAAATACTTGAAATGGAAAGAATTGCAAGCTATGGGAAGAAAGCAGGGGAGTGATACTAATTTTACAATAATGCAAGAGATCTAGCACAGGTATGAGGGCCCAAATGGCCTCTTTCAGTGCTTTATTATTCTATAACAGATTCATTGGCACTATCTCCAACTGAAACTCCTTTCTCATCAAATCCTTGAAACAGCCTTTCCATATGTAACAGTGCAATGGTTCATCATTTCAGTCTGAAAGTTGGATGGAAGATTCCCATGCCTATCATTTTCCCTTCAGTTCAACTACTTTTTTTGGACTGATAGTTTAGCACAGGCTAAAGAAAGACCTATCAAAAGATGCCTTGATCATTAGACAGTCTGGAAGCTATTTGATTGCCAAGTATATGCACAATGTCAGCAGCAAAAGAATAAATGTTAAGATTTGTTTAAATTTGCTGTGGAGATGAGCTGACAATTCTCAGAACATGTTACCACGCACATCAGAAACCAATCAGAAACTGCAAATCAAGTGTCACAGAGGGACTGAGTGTGAGAACAGTTGCCATGCAGCCATAGTATAAAATCAGGCTAAGGCCTTCATCGAGACAGCGCAGCAGGAGCAAGATCATCAACAGGAGAAGTCCCACTGAAAACGGATCAGTCCTAGTCAGATCAGATTCCTTCAGCCAACCTAATCTGCCTAACTAGTGGGTAACTGTATGTTTAAATCACTCTGTATTGTTTTCAAGTTTATATTTTTGGCCCTAAAGCTATTGGATTTGTGGTAGACTTGCATTTAAAAAGCACTTTTCACAACCTCAGGATGCCCCAAAGCCTTTTGCTAAGCCAATTAAGTATCTTTTTTTTTGATCTGCATTATCTATTCCTTAAAAACAGAATTCATATTTCCTCACAACTTTCTCCTGTAGTGAGAACAAACCCAATTTACATAACTTATGTTTTTACCCTCTGCAGAATTAGGAGTTCAACATCAAGTGCAATGAGACTCATCTTTCTGATTCAGCCATTCACAGGTATGTTAATGAGGGGCTGCTCCACAAGCCATACCACCATGGAATTGGCCCTTAGGGGTACCAGAATTGGCTGCAGTGAAGGAAAGGCAACTTTGGGGAGATCTTTCAGGAGCAGATAAACTGAACCCCAGAGCAATGTTCAATAGGCTCCAGGACAGGAGGAAGTGGGTTCAAAGTTGGACACGAACATTAAAGATTTAAAGAATGATTTCAAAATCCCATAGTCCCAGACCCACCAAACTACACTCACTAGTTTGGTGGATCAGGGAATCAGAGCTACAGTGGTTACCCACTGTGCCCATCCACTAGGAGAGTGAGATTGTGGAAATGTAGAGGGAGGGAATAGACATGTGCTATGTGTTCTTGTTGTCTTTTGGATCCCTGGTGTTGGTAACAGTCACACTTTAAGCTTGGAAAGATGAGAGCTTTTTATATTTAATATTTGCCATGATACCTTATACAAAAGAAGGACCAGTTTGAACTGGTTCTGTTACACGCCACATAATTCTCTAGTACAGCTAAAAAAGTGTTCCCTGAAACACTTAGACATAACAACTAGTGCCGAACTAGTTAGTTCCTAACTCTTTACAGATATTTACAGATAATACAATATATAACACTTTCTTTAAAACATAATGCCCCTACGAATGTAGCTGTCCCTGTCCTTAACTTTTATAAAATAGAGAAGATTATCAATCAACTGTTGGAAATAAATGGAACCCCTTCTTAGACTTTTTCAGAGTGCATATTCTTTCCCAAAAAATATTACTCGTGGTATCACTTAGGTGGTAAGATTTTGTGCCTCCATCTTGTAGACTTAGCATTCGTTGCTCTTAAAGGTGAGTTGGCATACTGCACAGGTGATGGTGTGTGTGTTGTCCTTGGTGTTGCAGGAGTTGCGCTTGCTGTTGCTAATGTTGCCTCATTTTCTGGTGATGTTGTTAATGTTGTCTCTCTGGATATTGATGTTTCTGGTGTTGCTGATGGTATTTCTGTTTTTCCAGATCTGCTATAGGTCGAATAGGTTGAATATGGACCTTGTTAATTTTCATTTACTTACTGAATTTGGTCTCAATTACATATGACCTTGGTATTTCAGCTTCAGCAACAACTTTTGATGGGCTCCAGATTTTCATGACTGGATCCTGTATGTGTACACTTTGTTCTTTCAACTGCTCAGGTAGGGATTTTGCATGTTTGTTTAAGCGCTGACCTCCTCTTTCCTGTTCAGTGAGTTGTTGTCTCACTTCCTCCTGGTCACTTGGAGGATATATTTTGCTTGGCAGAGTAGTCTTATATTTTCTTCCATCCAACAACTCTGCAGGTGATTTCATGTCAGCCTGAGATGTGGATCGGAGTGACAATGACATAAGGTTTGGGTCTTCCTTCGTCTCTTGGCATTTTGCGAGGCCTTTTTAAAGTATCCGGACATGTCCTTCTATAAACCTGTGTCTTCGAGGATAGTATAATGATGAGGTGGTGATATTGAACCCATATATGTTCACTGAATTCCTTTGTTGTGAACGGGCATTCTGTCACTTTCACAATGCATTTGTCTGCGTTTAACTTGGTCCCAGTCTTTCTGGTTCTCTCTATGACTTTCTCCTTGGCTTTGTGTAGATGGTAGTCATAATCTTTTCTGTCAACACCGTATATCTGGATATCATCTGCTTTGCCAACTGCTCTTTTGGATCCCCTGAATGTCCTGCCCACTTTCTGCTGGAAAACATCCTGACTCACTTTAAGGCCAAAAGATTGACACAGGAATTTGTACTGTCCAAAGGGTGTGTTGGATGTTGTTAACGGTGAAGATGCCACGTTTAGCTTCATGTTCCAGTAGCCATTTTTTGGCATTGAGCTTGCTGGAAACCTTTTCCCCTGCCTGTGCTGGTGTGAACCCTCTTAATGACTTGACTAAGATCTTTGGGATCCAAGCAAATTGTTAGCTATTCATATGGCTTCTCTCTCAGCATGACTGAATTTACCCAATCTATAACCTCTGTGACTGTGGCGATCATCTTCTTTTCTTCCATCTCTTAAAGCTCTCTTTCAAGCTTTCCTTTTAGATCTATTGGTACTTTACACGAGAGCTGAATCATTGGTTTCATCGCTAGGCCAATAGAGATGTGATACTCAAAATTTTCAAAGCATCCAACCGTCTCACCGAAACACTCTGAGTACATTTGCACCAGGTCCTATTTGTTTCTAATTGGAGGGTGCTTGTCAATGGGTGAACTCTCTTCAACCCTCAGTGTTACTTCCTTCACCTCATGTTTACTGAGATAATATGCAGCTTTTCACAACCTCTCAATCCCAGGAAAGCAGGGCCATCTGTTTCAGTGATGTAGATCATACAGTTAGCATCTTTGCCTTTATGTGTCCCTCTGATTTGGGATGTTCCTAGCTGTCAAATCTCAGTTCCCTTGTATGCTGTTAGCATGACATTGTTTAGTTTCAGAACACCTTTCTTTGAATAACCATTTTCTTCCAAATTTTTAGGAAAGATCTTTTGGTTTAGTCTGAGCAGGATGATGTTACTCTGGTACCAATCTGGGATCAATCTTCACCTTCAGGTATATTGTTGTGGGCTTTTCTCTTATCTTCTTCCTGACCTGAATAGTTGTACAATTTTTTTTCTCTGGGAACTGTTCCATTCAGCCATTTCATGCAGTTGTATGGTTCCTATGTCTATAGTGTTCCCAAACTCATTGTCATCTTCAAGGGAATGGATGTTTTGCTTTCTTTTTCTGTCTATTCACCCAGTTGTTGTGGTTCTGGTGCCTCATCTACCACCTCTTCCTTTGGTTCTGCACACCTTTGCCCAAGACTGGCCTTTCCACAAGCTCTGCAGATCGATCCAGATGCGGGACATTTCCTTCTCTCTGTGAATGTGGTCATACACAGCTCCTGCACATCTTTCTCTCTGGTGTACATACTTTTTTGTCTGCTGCACACTGCATCAACCCTGCTGCCTTTCTCTTGGTTTAACTGAAGGTTAACCATTTGGGTAATCATTGTCTTCAACTGTCTGCTCGTGGATTCATGTGCTCTGGTAGTGTCTACAACCTGCAATATTGTGAGCTCGCCCTTCATGATTAGCACTTCCTGTACTTCAGGGTGTGCAGAACCCCAAATTAGCTGATCCATCAGCCTTTCATCTGTGCCCTTAAACTTACATGTTCTAGCTGCATTTTTTAACCTTGTTACAATGTTATCAATAGGCTCCTACTTCCTGTCTGAGGCCCTGAAATTCAGATCAATAGATCCAATGATTCAATTTTGACTGGAGATGGGCGCTGAATCTTTCAAAAATTATGTCTGGGTTTTTGCTGTTCTCTTCAGTAAACTCCCAGCTGTTAAATTTTAAGTTTAATCCCAAATCTCCTGCCCATAGAAGGAAAAAGCTGAGCCTCTCTGCATTGCTAGTGCCTTTTAGGAAACTACTGATTGTCAATCTGCACTTTTGTTTAA
The DNA here is from genome assembly GCF_017639515.1 of Carcharodon carcharias. Taxonomy (NCBI): domain Eukaryota; kingdom Metazoa; phylum Chordata; class Chondrichthyes; order Lamniformes; family Lamnidae; genus Carcharodon; species Carcharodon carcharias. The sequence continues at coordinate 124,606,205 of NC_054476.1, forward strand.
ATTTCGTAAATGCCTCTATGGCATCATCAGCTTCCAGTTCCAAAACATAGGCTGCAGCTGTGCATTCATTGATGAGCTGGTCCACATTTCATTTAATCTTTTTTTCACAATTCACTCAGATTCCTTCTGGCACCACTGTGGGTAGATTTTTCAAATCAGCACTAAATTAATTAAAAATGCTTTAGGCTTGCTAACAATCGCTGCCACAATGCTATGTGTTCTTGTCACCTTTTAGATCTCCTATGTTAGTAATAATCACACTTTAAGCTTAGAAAGATGAAAGCTTTTTATGATTAATATTTGCTATGCTGCATTGTATAAAAGAAGAACTGGTTTGAACTCGTTCTTACACATCACATGACTGACTAGTGCAGCAGTGAAAAGTGGCCCCCTGGAACACTTACACAAAACAAATAGTTCCTAGTTAATTAGTTCCTAACTCTTTATAGATATTTACAGATAATACAATATATAACATGAATATCACTGTCCATTTTAAAGAGTGATGAATAAATCGGTAAAGTATTTTCTCGGCCTCTCCGTTATTTGTGTTATAAGGAGTTGTGGAGGAGAGAGTGCAAGGCTGTACCATCTAATAGAGAGGGTCTGGGAGGTATTTTCTTACCTTTCTTTTCATCTCTTCATGACCTGGGAGTTGCATTACCCACTGAAATATCAGTAGAACTAGCACAATTTAGACCATAAGACCATAAGACAAAGGAGCAGAAATTAGGCCATTCGGCCCATCAAGTCTGCTCCGCCATTCAATCACGGCTGATGAGTTTTACAACCCCATTCTCCCACCTTCTCCCTGTAACCTTTGATCCCCTTACCAATCAAGAACCTATTTATCTCGGTCTTAAATACACTCAATGACCTGGCCTCCACAGCCTTCTGTGGCAATGAATTCCATAGATTCACCACTCTCTGGCTAAAGAAGTTTCTTCTCATCTCTGTTCTAAAAGGTCTTCCCTTTACTCTGAGGCTGTGCCCTCGGGTCCTAGTCTCTCCTATTACTGGAAGCATCTTCCCCACGTCCACTCTATCCAGCCCTTTCAGTATTCTGTAAGTTTCAATTAGATCCCCCTTCATCCTTCTAAACTCCATCACGTATAGACCCAGAGTCCTCAAACGTTCCTCATATGTTAAGCTTTTCATTCCTGGGATCGTTCTCGTGAACCTCCTCTGGACCCTCTCCAGGGCCAGAACATCCTTCCTGAGATACGGGGCCCAAAATTGCTCACAATATTTTAAATGTGGTCTGACCAGAGCCTTATAAAGCCTCAGCAGCACATCCCTGCTTTTATATTCTAGTCCTCTCAAAATAAATGCCAACATTGCATTTGCCTTCCTAACTACCGACTCAACCTGCAAGTTAACCTTAAAAGAGTCCTGGACTAGGACTCCCAAGACCATTTGCACTCCAGATTTCTGAATTCCCTCCCCATTTAGAAAATAGTCTATGCCTCTATTCTTCCTACCAAAGTGCATGACCTCACACGTTATATTCCATCTGCCACATCTTTGCCCATTCTCCTAACCTATCCAAATCCTTCTGCAGCCTCCCCGCCTCCTCAATACTACCTGTCCCTCCATCTATCTTTGTATCATCTACAAACTTAGCCAGGATGCCCTCAGTTCCTTCATCTAGATCTTTAATGTATAAAGTGAAAAGTTGTGGTCCCAACACTGACCCCTGCGGAACTCCACTAGTCACCAGCCGCATCCTGAGAAGGACACCGTCATCCCCACTCTCTGCCTCCTGCCAGACAGCCAATCTTCTATCCATGCTAGTACCTTGCCTCTAACACCATGGGCTCTTATCTTACTGAGCAGCCTCCTGTGCGGCACCTTGTCAAAGGCCTTCTGGAAGTCCAAGTAGATAACATCCATTGGCTCTCCTTTGTCTAACCTACTCATTACCTCCTCAATGAATTCTAACAGATTTGTCAGGCATGACCTCCCCTTGATGAAATCATGCTGACTTTGCCCTATTTTATCATGCACTTCCAAGTATTCTGAAATCTCATCCTTAATAATGGACTCTAAAATCTTACCAATGACTGAGGTGAGGCTAATCGGCCTGTAATTTCCCATCTTTTGCCTCACTCCCTTCTTAAACAGGGGGAGTTACATTAGCAATTTTCCAGTCCTCTGGGACCCTCCCTGACTCCAATTTAAATGCTACCATTAACTAGCCTTAAGTCAGTGGGTGCTCCTTCCTCTTGCTGCAACATTCATTCTGTACTACTATGGGCACAAGGTCTCGAAAAGCAATTGTTTTAATCTAAACTTCACCATAATCATTTCAATATCATGAGATATCAATAATGCTGTCACAAACTTATAGAATGCCACTTTATGTTTTTCCAATTAAATCATTGCAACATCTAATTAGAAAAACTGCAAGATTTAGTTCTCCACTCCTCTCACACCCTGACACCTCTGTTCTTGGACTCCTACACTGTTCCAACAAAGCTCAGTGGAAGCTGAAGGAACCATATCTCATCTTTCAATTCAGCACTATATAGCCTTCGACACTAGAACATTGAGTTCAACAATTTCAGATCATAACTTCAATCCCACTTTTGTTTTGTGTTTTTTTGGTTTTGTTTTTAGACAGCAGTGGTAATGATTCTGCTTTCCCATTTACACCTCCTCTAGACACATCTTTTGTTTCTTTACCTGTTCCATTATCATCCATTTTGCTTGGCACTATGATGCGATTTGCCATTTAATCTCTCCTCCCTATCACAGACCATTCTTTTGTTCTTTCCTCCTCGCCCATCTTTTCCTGCCTTTGTACTTGAAGCTGTCACATTTCTAACTTTTTCCAGTTAAACATTAACTTTATTTTTCTTTCCAGAGATGCTGTCCATCCTGCATTCTCTATTTTTATTTCAGATTTCCACATCCGCAGTATTTGGCTTCTGCGTTTGTGTGAGATTGTAGTGTAGTTTCCATTTCTGGTCATCAATGTGTCATCCTCAATAGCCAAGGGGCAAAACAAAAGAGCATGCTGCTGGCCTAAGAAAGATTGGTATTGGGCTGCTGATGTAGAAAACCAGCAGGCTACTACATATACAGCTGACCAATCTAACCTCAGCCATCTGCTAGTTTACAAATACATATGAACTTTATTGCAATCAGCAGAATACTATGGTGTTACTGCGAATGTGTGTGTGACAGAGCAGTCACGATGAGCACCCCTCTAAGCTGAACTATTTGCAATCAAAAAACAATTCATAAAGTTGTACAAGGTGTGACATCTAAATTTAAAATAAAACAAGACTCCTTCTAGAGGTGTTAGTATTTGATGTAATGTGCATATTATCGGGATATTTAGCTCTCAAAGTGACCTCAAATCAAAACCAAGGTTTCCTCCCCAGTATTTCAGTTGGGCCTACAATTGGCCATAGGGAACACAAAACACTTTACGCATGTTTTAATTGCAGCACAGATGTGAACAGTAATATTGGGTCACTTCAATTAACCTATTTACATCAATAGAAGTTGATCCATATCTAGCATTCAACACTGAATAAAAGGAAAAAGGTGACAAGTTAACTTGGATTCATTTAAACTGAAGTACCTTACGCCATTTAGTTATTCATATCTTCATTTGATCTGAAACTTGACTAGATCCACATCTAGTTTAATGTCAAACCAAATACTGAAGTTTTTGCATTCTTCAAATCCCTGAAGAAGCAGTGGTGTCCATTTTGATTGATGTGATGTGTTGTCAGGTCATGAAAATATAATTGTTCTGATTGTCAGTTTCCTGCTTGTCTTTTCTTTTGTGTCTATTCCTATCTAAAATAAAAATCTAACTTTTTTCAGATGCCCTTCCTGCTATTCTAGGATGAATGACAAGAGTTGAGAAAAAGAATTCTTCCACCCCGTGTGATTCTAAAGGCATCACCTCCTTCAAGGAGTGAATTCCCCAAGGCATAAATTGATTCCAGATCCCTCATTCAAGTGACCATTACTGATGTGAAAGTGTCAACATTGTTGACAGACTATTTAACTGTAGAGGGCATTGGAATTGAATTTATTACTGTCCTTTATGTCTTCATTGCAAAACGATTTGAGAATATGAGTAAAGATGTCTTACTGCAATTATATAGAGCCTTGGTCAGACCGCACCTGAAGCATTGTGTGCAGTTTTGCTCTCCTTACCTAAGGAATGATATACTTGCCATTGGGGGAATGCAATGAAGGTTCACTAATTTAATTGGGCTGGAGGATTTGCCCTAGGAGGAAAGATTAAATAGACTGGGCCTTAGTTCTCTGGAGTTTCGAAGAATGAGAGGTGATCTCATTCAACTATATAAAATTCTTACACTCAACAGGGTAGATGCAGGAAGGATGTTTTCCTTGGCTGTAGGGCATAGAACTAGAGGATACAGTCTGAGAATAAAGGGCAGGTCATTTAGGACAGAGATGAGGAGGAATTTTTTCGATTAGAGAGTGGTGAATCTTGGAATTCTCTACCCTAGAGGGCTGTGGAAGCTCAGTCATTGAGTATGTTCAAGATTGAGATCGATAGCTTTCTAAATATTAAAAATATCAAGGGAAAGGGGATAATGCAGAAAAATGTTGTTGAAGTAGGAAATCAGCCATGATCTCACTGAATGGTGGAGCGGACTCAAAGGGCTGAATGGCCTACTCCTGCTCCTATTTCTTATGCTCTTATGTTGTGTCCTCATCCAGAATACGCTTCTAGTAGGGTTTATAGTACAGTGCTCAGGAGGGACTACGTTTGAACAATTTTCTTCTTTTTAACCAAGGGCCACTGAGGCAACTAAAGTGTTCTTACTGGTACCACAGTTAATCAACACAAACCTGCAATTAAACCTTTTGTGCAGCTCAGGGATGAAAGCTTCACCTCTGAGTTAGTTGGATGCATATAATATATTTAACTTACTTGCCCAGCACTGGACTAAATCATTCTTTCCTCCTTTGGCCTTCTAGGTTATTACATGGTACATCAAGCTGTTCACCGAGACAAACCTATATTTATGCCTAATCAAAAGATATCCTCAATGGTATAACTTTTCCATTAACACAAGAATGTGTGTCTAATTATCTTCACAAATATCAAACATTATTTGCAATTTTATAAAGTTTCATGTTCACTAACAATTTTGAACACTCAAAAACAGGACCATTAGAGCATCAAAGAAAGAACTTGCATTTATATAACATTATTCATGCCCTCTGGGTATTTTAATGCATTTCAAAGCTACAGAATTGTTTTTGAAGTGTAGTTTCGGTTGTTTTGTAGGCGAATGAGGATTACATTACATGCATAGGATTACATAGGATATGTGACACAGAAACCATTCGGTACAACCAGGCAGGACAGGACATGCCCCAATCAGGCCTCCTCCCATCTTTTCTTTTCTAAGCCTATCATCAAAATTTTCTACTCCCTTCTCCCTCATATGCTTGTCTGGATTCCCCTTAAATGCATCTACACTATTTGTTTCAACCACTCCCTGTGATAGTGAGTTCCACATTCTCACTACTCTTTAGGTAAAGACGTTTCTTTTGAATTCCCTACTGGGTTTCTTGGGGAATATCTTACATTGATAGCCTCTAGATATTTCTTCCCCACAAGTGGAAACATTCTCTTGGTATCTGCTCTATCGAAACCTTTTATAATTTTAAATATCTCTATTAGATCATCCCTCAGCCTCCTTTTTTCAAGAGAAAAGCCAGCCAGCCTGTCAATCCTTTCCTGATCCGTATACCCACACATTTCAGGTATCATCCTTGTAAATGTCCTCTACATACTCACCAACGCCTCCATATTCTTTTTCTAACATGTCAATCAGATAGGCAAGCTTTACTCTAAGTGTGGGCTAACCAAGGTTCGATACAGGTTTAGCGTAACTTCCCTGCTTTACACTTCTATCCCTCTGGAATTAAAGCCAGAGGCTTAGTTTGCTTTTTGTATGACCTTGCTAAACTGTGGTGCAACTTTTAGTGATTTGTATACTCGTACTCCAAGATCCCTTTGTTCCTCTACCCCACCTAGAGTTGCACCCTCCACCTAAAAGAGGACCTCCCTAATCTTCATAGCTAAATGTACCAACACACATTTATCTGTGTTGAACTTCATTTGCCAATTATTTGCCCATTCTTCAAGTTTATCAATGTCCCGTAATTTGTTGCCCTCCTCCTCTGTACTGACTATCCCCGAACTCAGTGTCATCCTCAAATTTAGAAATTGTGTTTTTGACTTAGTGGGGCTTCCATTATTTTTCCTATCACTGATGTTAAGCTGACTGGTCTATAATTTCTTGGACATGTTCTGCACCCCCTCTTAAATATAGAAATTCCATTAGCTGTCTGTCAGTCCTCAGGCGCTATACCTTTTTCTATTGAATTATTTAATACGTTTAGTACTGCTTCTGCTATCTCTTCCTGAGATTATTTTAAAATATATGGATGCAATCCATCCAGACCAGGAGTTTATCCTCTTTGAGTTTGTTTAATTTAATCAATAGATCACCTTTTTAAATTGAAATGTGTTTATCTCATTGCTCATTTCATCATTCAATGTCATGTTTACCTGTTCTATTCCCTTGGTAAATGTCAAAGCAAAATCATTATTTAATGTTTTTACCTTATCTCTGTTGTTACCTGTAGAATTAACTTGTCTATCCCTTAATGGTCTATTCCCATCACAAGCTCCCTTCTTTTATTAATATGCCTGTAAAATATTTTACTATTTTATTCTATGTTCCTTGTTAATTTAATTTCATAATTCCTCTTTGCCTTCATAATTGTTTTTTGAACTTCTGTCCTAGTGCTGGATTTTGGAAACCATAAGGTGGGTCGAGTTTGTAAAATTTCCCAGTTTGCCTGATCACCTTGGTTAAAAAGTACTCTGAAATGCATGGGGTGGGGAAGGGATGAGGGCAGGTGCAGGATAAAATCGAGGCAGAACATAAACAGCCACAGGGGTCGGGTGAGTGCTGAAGCAGGCTAGTTAGAAGGCCTGCCTCAGTTCTCTGGGACTTTGTCCCGGTTTTTTTAGAAGTTGTTAGGCCCTCAGCCCTCACCCCCCAGCAATGCAGCCTCCCACAAACCCCCATACACCCCCAGACCCCTCAAACCCTCGATGCCAACTTATGCTCCTCACCTGCTCCCATGGACCCTCATACCCTCCATGCCATCTTCATAGCCATTCACCCAGTATTCATCTGAGAAGACCTCTGGAGCCATATGCAGATGAAAATAAAACTTCTAACCATCTAATTCAGCTCTCACTCCTCTGCACTTGATAATGGAAAAAAGTATCATTCAGAAAGCCTATTGAAAGCTTTTAAATCTCAAGTGGTTCATCTCTTATTAGAGCAAACTTTATTTAGTACAGTCCATAGCCTCTTTAAACTGTAAATCAAACTGTAAACTCAAAACCCCCCAGTGAGTTAATTATATCCTTTGAAACTCAGCCAAACATTCATAATGACAAATATTAACCATAGGGGAAATGTCAACAAAGAACTCTATTGAATCTGCATGAACAGATGCTACTGTTTTTCTGTAACCTAGGCCTAACAATCAAAGCCATCCGGCAGAGCTTTTTTTTTTAAAGTTTCACTGACCGTTGCAGCCTGTTTTTTAATTTTAAGAGCAGAGGTTTTAAAAATCTTCAGATCATGACAGTCATACAGACCTTGTCCACCCCTCAAGAGCGTTTTTGTCTCCTCCATCAATTCATGACAATAATGGGGACGAGACTTTTACAACCATGTCCCACCCGCCAATTTTGAAGGCACACAGGGTCTTCCCAACTCTGAGAAAATCGGGCTCCTAATGTCTTTGGATTCTCCATTGTCATGCACTCTGCTACCTATGTACTTACTGGATGCCTCTTTCTTAACTCTCAGTTGTTCCATTATGTCTTCATCCATCCATGGAGTCTCACTAAGATTTAGTTGTTCTTTCCTTTTAACAGAATATGCTTTCCTTCATTCTGTTGAACACCATTTTAAATGTTCCCCATTGTTGTTCTGCATTGTTGTTTGTCAACATTGTTGCCCATTTTATGCCAATTTGTGCACAACATAGCGCTACAAACAGCAGTGAGATGAATGACTAGTCAGTCTGTTTAGTGATGGGAAAGGCCAGGACACCAGGAGAACTCCCCTGCTCCTTCTTTGAATAGTGCTATATCATTTTTCAAAGTGTATTAGAAGGAGCAGCTGTGCTTGGAGGGCCTTGCATCTCTATTCAATAAGAGGCAAGGGATAAACCAGGCAATTACTGATTTGTTTGCCTTAAGTCAGTAGCAGTAAAATTACTACAGACCATAATTAGAGATAAAATAGATGAATACTTAGAAAGGCAGAGACTGATCATAGGTAGTGTTGTTTGGACGTGTTGTTTAACACAAATTATAAACAGAGGTGATGAAATAGATGTAATTTAGATGGGCTTCCAAAAAGCATTTGATACAATAATATAGAAATTGATTAAGAAACTTAGAGCCCATGACGTAAAATGGAATGTGCCAGTGTGGATAGACAGACAGACAACAAACGTTTACTGTAAATGGAGGCTTCCAAGGCAGAGAGACAATAGTTGGTGGAGTGTCCCAAAGGCTGGTGTCAGGGCAATTAGTGTTCTCCAAATATAAAATATATAAATGACCCAGAGTGAGAGGTAAAGTGCAATAGCAAAGTTTACTGATCTTGTAAACTGGAAAGAGTAACAAAGTACCTATGGGCTGAATTTTCAGCTCAGCATGCAGGCAAGCGCCCGACATGCACGAGGGTGAAATGGTGCGTGATGACATCGGGTGAGCGTACCGACATCGTGCACTCACGCGATATTTCAGTCAGCAGGAACACGCAGGAGTAGGAAGCATGCCCACTGACAATTAAGAGGGCTGTTAAGCTGATTAATAAATTAATTAAACTGATTTTTTTCCTGCCCGTTCTACCCTACGGTTGGCAGACGGGCCAAGCGGCCTTTGGATTTTTGAGGAAATCTCATCCACAGGCAGGATGTAGTTCCCGATGTTAATTAAAAATAAAATAAAAATTTTTAAATCTCATTTTTAACATGTCCCTGCTCATATGACAGAGACATGAGGGGACATGTTTACCTTCATTTAAAAATCTTTAGTTTGAATGTTAAAAATCTTCAGTTCCCTAAGGCAGCTCTGTGCCTTCAGGGTGCTCTCTGTGAGTGCTCCCCAGCACCTGCGCTGATTTCCACGCTCGCCATCCTCGCCACCCCCTACACCGTACTCAGGCAGCGCTGAACATTTCAGCAAGTGATTCACGCCGGCTGGCTGTTAATTGGCCAGCCATGTAATCGCACTCAGGGCCTGATCACGGGCAGCGGTCGATTGGTAAAAATCCTGCCCTAGAAAATTGCGTGAAGGAACGCAATATATTTCCAAGAACACGTAGAGGCTGAGAGAATGGGATGGTCAGTGGCAGATTCTGTATATTACAGAGAAGTTCCAGGCATTAGCTAAAAACAAAGGACACAAGAGCAAGAGTAGGCCATTCAGCCCTACAAGCCTGCTCTGCTATTTAATAAGATCATGGCTGATCATCTACCTCAATTCCACTTTCCTGCCCTATCCCTTGATTCTGTAAGTAATTAAAAACCTATCAGTCTCTGTCCTGAATATCTTCATCAACTTTTTGGAATTGAAATTTACAAAGATGCATATACCACTGAGAGAAAAAACGTCCCCACATTTATGTCCTAAGTGGCCAACCCCTTAGTTTGAGACTATGACCTCCTAGCATTAGACTCCTCAGCCAAAGGAAACATCGTCCCAGTATCTAACCTGTCAAGCCCTTTAAGAATTTTTAAATTTCAATGAGATCACATAGGCCTGATCTACTCCATCTCTCTTCACAGCACAATCCCAGGTATCAGGCAAGTGAACTTTTGTTGCATTCTCCAGTATATCGTAGCTTTGACAAGAAGACCAAAATTGTACACAGTACTCCAGGTGTGGTCTTACCAAAGCCCTATATAATTTCAGTAATAATTCTTTACTCTTATACTCCAATCCATTTGTAATAAAGGCTAATATAACTATTTGTTTTGCTAATTACCTGCTGTAGCTACATAACATATTAAATTTCTGTGATTTATGTAAAAGGCCATTAAGGTCCCTCTGAAGGCAGACATTTCCCAGCCTCTTACCTTTTCAAAAATATTCTGTTTTTCTCTTTTTCCTACCAAAGTGGATAAATTCACATTTTTCCACACTAAATTCCAACTGTCACATTCTTGCCCACTCACTTAACTGGTCTATGATCCCCTTGTAACTTCTTTGCATTCTCTTCACAGCTTACTTTCCTAACTAATCTTGTATTTTTTTTTCATTCATTCACGGGATGTGGGCTTCACTGGCTGGGCCAACATTTATTGCCCATCCTTAGTTGGCCTTGGGAAGGTGGTGAGCTACCTTCTTGAACCGCTGCAGTCCATGTGGTATAGGTACACCTACAGTGCTGTTAGGAAGGGAGTTCCAGAATTTTGACACAGTGACAGTGAAGGAACGCAATATATTTCCAAGTCAGGATGGTGAGTGACTTGGAGGGGAATTTCCAGGTGGTAGTGTTCCCATCTATCTGCAGCCTTTGTCCTTCTAGATGGTAATGGTCGTCGGTTTGGAAGGTGCTGTCTAAGGAGCCTTGGTGAATTCCTGCAGTGCAACTTGTAGATGCACACACTGCTACTACTGTGCATCAGTGGTGTAGGAAGTGAATGTTTATGGATGTGGTGCCAATCAAGTGGACTGCTTTGTCCTGGATGGTGTCCAGCTTCTTCAGTGTTGTAGGAGCTGCACTCATCCAGGCAAGTGGGGAGTATTCCATCGCATTCCTGACTTGTGCCTTGTAGATGGTGGACAGACTTTGGGAATCAGGAGGTGAGTTGCTCGTCACACAATTCCTAGCATCTGACCTGCTCTTGTAGCCACAGTGTTTCTATGGCTAGTCCAATTCAGTTTCTGGGTCAATGATAACCCCCAGGATGTTGATAGTGGGGGATTCAGTGATGGTAATGCCATTGAACATCAAGGGACAATGGTTGGATTCTCTCTCGTTGGAGGTGGTCATTGCCTGACACTTGTGTGGTGCGAATGTTACTTGTCACTTGTCACCCCAAGCCTGGATTTTGGTCTTGCTGCATTTGGACATGGACTGCTTCAGTATCTGAGGAATTGCGAATGGTGCTGAACATTGTGCAATCATCAGGGAACATCGCCACTTCTGACCTTAAGATGGAAGGAAGGTCATTGATGAAGCAGCTGAAGATGGTTGGGCCTAGGACACTACCCTGAGGAACTCCTGCAGTGATGTCCTGAGCTGAGATGACTGACCTCCAACAACCACAACCATCTTCCTTTGTGCTAGATATGACTCCAACCAGCAGAGAGTTTTCCCCCTACTTCCCATTGACTCCAGTTTTGCTAAGGCTCCGTGATGCCACACTCGGTCACTCTTACCTCACCTTGGTAGTTCAGCTCTTTTTGAACCAAGGCTGTAATGAAGTCAGGAGCTGAGTGGCCTTGGCAGAACCTAAACTGAGCATCAGTGAGCAGGTTATTGTTAAGCAAGTGCCGCTGGTTAGCACTGTTGATGACCCCTTCCATTACTTTATTGATGATCAAGAGTAGACTGATGGGGCGGTAGTTGGTCGGGTTGGATTTATCCTGCTTTTTGTGTGCAGGACATATCTGGGTAATTTTCCACATTGCTGGGCAGATGCCAGTGTTGTAGCTGTACTGGAGAAGCTTGGCTAAGGGCACAGCAAGTTCTGGCGCACGAGTCTTCTGTACTATTGTCAGCAAACGTAGATAGATGTATTACACTCGGCTCCCCCATCAAAGTTAATGATATAGATTGTAAATAGCTGAGACCCCAGCACTGATCCTTATGGTACACAATTAGTTACAGCCTGCCAAACTGAAAATTACCCATTTATTTCTATTCCCTGGCCAGGATTTTTCATTGATCGGGAAGGCTCGGCGGGAGCGGGCCAGGGTAGTCACAGAGCCGACCACTGCCTGTGATCGGCTGCGCACTGCGATTTCACGCGGACAGGCCAAAGAAGGCCCACCCAGCGTGGAACACGAGCGGTAGTGTTTGTGTGGGTGGGGGGAGGAGGGAGAGTCCCGTCCACCGCTCTTTCGCGCATGCGCACGCAAGAGCACTTCAATCTCCCTGAGGCACAGAGCTGCCTCAGGGAGATTGAAGTGTTTGTTAAGAAAATTAATAAATACAGTAATATTTTAATGGAACACGTCCCCTCATGTGTCACATGAGATGGGGCATGTTTTCATTTTTCAAAGAAAGTATTTGTTTAAGTTGTAATAGCTTTAGGAAATCTCATTCCGCTCACGGATGAGATTTCCTAAAAAACGTAAAGGCCGCTTGGCCTTTTCGCCTGTCCGCCAACTGTTAGGTTGGATGGGCAGCATAAGTTTGAAATTAATTAGTACCTTAATAGGCCTTTCAATTATCGGCGGGCGAGCAGCCAACTCCGGCACGTGCCCGCTGAATGAAATATTGTGAGACAGCGCGATGACGTTGGGACGCACGCCCGAGTCTTCATGCTTCATTTTACGTTCCGGCATGTCAGGCCCGCCCCAGCATGCCAAATATAAAATTCTGCCCTCTGTTTTCTATCCATTAGCCAATCCGCAATTCATGCTAACATATTACCCTCTAAGCCTAATCTTATGTAATAATCTCTTGTGTGGCACCTTAATGGATGCTTTTTGAAAACCCAAATACGCATCCACTGATTCCCTAAAACACATTTTAGGAACAATAAAGAATAGAAATACAGCTGAGTCGTAAATTTCTCAATGCAGCGGACCTAGTAAGGAATCTAAAACAAAAAAGAGAAACTGTCCGAAACACACAGTAGATCAGCTAGCGTAGGTAGAGGACAGACTTGTCTCTCCAAGGATGCTGATTATCCTATAGTATGTGCACAAGTTGTTCTCTTCTTGTTTAACATCTCCAACATTTGAAGTTTTTTTTTACTTCTTGTTCCTATAAGCCAAAAGTAAAGCCAACTGGGCAGAGACACGTATCTTTAAAGGTGGGCGGACAGGGTTTTTAAAAGTCATTGAGCTGGGAAATGGATTTTTGAGGTTTTCATTGAGAGGTACTGAATACAAAAGCAGAGTTAATGATGACTCTGTACAAAATTACAATTAGGCTACAAAACTGCTTGCAGTTTTGAACACCTCTCTACAGGACAGAGGAAGTGCAATACAGATGTACTGAGTGATTCCAGGATTATGTGTAAAGCAAAAGCAATTACGGCAGCTTTATTTTAAACTGAGAAACTTATTAAGAAGTGTTCAAGATGATATATAAAATGAGTATTGATGTGAATCATTTGCATTGATAAGCAAATGGAAGTCAAGAAGCTGTAATGTCAGGATAAGGGCTAGATAAAGGGGGAACTTGAAACAAACCTCTTCACAAAAAGCTTTGGTTGGAATGCTTTGCCACAAGGAGTGATAGCTCCTACATCTACTACAGAATTCAAAAATATACTAGATAATACTCAAAGAGGGATTTGAAACAGTTTGGGGAGAAAGCAGGAAAATGAGAATGTATAAAATCATTGCCTGAGGTGGGCCTAAAGTCAATGCACCAAGTGCTGAACATTCAACACCTTTGATATTACCTTATGGGCAGCATTTTCCTGTCGGCGAAAGCGGGGGGGGAGCAGGGCCCACTCGCTGATGCGTAAAATGATGCGCAGTAACCTTGGGCGGGTGTCCCAACGTCACCGCATGTCATTTAGATTGTCAGTTCAGCGGGCATACAGCCAAGTCGGCTGCATTCCCCCCGAACTGTCAAAGGCCTATTAAAGCCATTTAAAACCTAATTAACTCAATTTAATTAGCCGCCCATCCTTAAGGCACCTGAAGGCATCTCAGTGCCTCAGGGAAATCTCAAAGATCTTTCACACACATGCACGAAAGAGCACAGGGAACCACTCAGGGAATCCCCCCCACACCCCCAGCACAGGGAGGGTTCAGCATTTCCAGGCGCATGTCACGATGGGTGGGCCTTCATTGGCCTGCCCATGTAAAATGGCAGTGCGTCCCTGATCAGGTTCATGCCTGCCCCCAACCAACCCCATCCCCCCACCAACAATAGGGGGAAATTTCTGGCCTATGTTTCTATTCTAGGATTCTAAAGAAGGATATGTTGATGGGATGAGATGAAATAAGATGGGGGGAGGCTCGTGTGCAGCACAAATATCTGTTGAGCCCAATGGTCTGTTTCTGTTCTGTAAATGATATATAATGTACCTACCGATCAATATTCTGAATTGGGTTCTTTAGCCACGTTAAACCATAGTACTGCATTTGGGAGGCACTCGTCACCACATCCCACTGGCTAGCCCAATGGTGAGCAGAATGCTCTAAGTCCCCAGCTGAACCACCAACAATACACCAGGGTCATGTGCAAAAATGTTTCAAGAGTGTCACTGATGAAGATATTAAATAGGATGGATAATTGTGGACAACCTTTCCTCACCTCTTTTCAGAGAGAATGTAGACACCATTGAAATAATTTGAATTTAAGGTAATATCACCGCATCTAAATACTGCTTCTATATAATGAACATAATGCTCATTTACAATGAATGGAGTTCTTCACTCAGCATCACTGTTACCAGTATTTATGAGTCGTATTTGTGAGTTTCAAATCTTCTTGTTAAAAAAAAATGCAACAGCATCAGCCGCCTGCAAGCTGAGTTTTAAAAACTGGAGTGATTCTTCTGACAGTAAAAGTCTATTTACAGGCAAAACCTTTCCTACCTTTAAAAGCTTCTTTTAGTGTTGCTTGAGGCAGTTGGAAAATGAATTCATCAGCAGTAGAATCATGGCATATGAATGTATCTGAGACATGCAGAGAAAAAGCGGAAATACAGTTCCATTAGGATCTGCTGTACTATCTCCCAGTGTTAAAGTTCATCCATTGGTATCCCAGTAATCATCTTTAAAATCTGTCCCAACAGCAGATGAGAAACATATTGAAGGAGAGGTTGGTGAGACTGCTGTTAGTCGGCTGTGTGAGAAGCATTTTCAAACTGGTGCAAAGGAGCCTTTCCTGGTGCCAGCACATGGTGACAAATTGTGAGACCATTGACTGTAATTTATGCATAATGTATATTGAAAAGTGATACACTACCAGCAGCCCACTTCTTGTCTCTTAAAATTTATAGGTGGTAAAGCTCAGGTTGGGAGTGTACGATTTTCTGATATGCAACCTACATTTGCTAGGAGTATCACCTCAAAATGAAGGACAGCGACAATGAGGAAGAATATCAATGTGTAAAATCTGCTTATATAATTCACTGCTACCATCTAGCTCAGCTGCCAGACTAAATGTCACTTTGCTTCCCATATACCTCCACTAATTTTCTACTACTGGTGTCCCCTTCCCCCCCCCCCCCACCCCCCGCCACCTTTACTGAAGATCTAACTCTTGTAAGGCAGCAGTTCAGTGGGTACTGATATCCCCCTGATTTCTAAAACAAGTGGCCGTTTTCCAACTGTCGTTCTCCGCAAGTTAGCCCTAGCAGGCTATATTTTCATATAAAGAATCACAGACAAACCTGTTCTGTCCCATCCTCCCCTTGCTGGGCAGCAGACACTGAGTAATATTGAGGAGCTGGATGGCTCCTCAATTGATTTCTCCCCCTCCTGCTTCACTTCGGTGCTGAGATAACCTATAGTGTTCTAATTGCACCCATATGCTAACTAATTAGTTGTATTTATTTCTCAGTAAACCACTGTTCTGCGTTATGTATCCCATGAGGCAACTGGAGTTGGTATCTGTGAGCATAGATTCAGCTGTGTGTCAGTGCGTGAACACTAATCCAGGGCACTGCAGCAGAAGTGGAAGTTTTTGCAAATAAATTATTAATCATATCACAGCCCAAGGCAGCGGGAGGTTCACATTATTTCTTTCTGTTCAGATTGTTTCCATTAACATTTTTGCAGAGGAATATCTGTATCCTTCCAATTGCAAACAGTTTCTGCTAGGGGCCAACATTACACACACAACAGTATCCATTGAGATGTGCCACGATTAATGTTTAATCAGAGGGCAGATTTAGATGAAAAAAGACAATTGATCCATCTGAGCTCATCCATTCAGAATAAAATTGCAGTTCCCACATTGCAGCATTTGACTGTTTTCCTAAAGGATTCCAAGGCTTTGCATCCCTTCATTCTGTGCTCTATGGAAGGGAAATTTCTGGAAATCACCTTTTAATGGGAGATGATCAAGGAACAGTTCTCCTCAATGGAAGTAGAAGATGGAGCAAAAGCTGCTGTCTCTTGGATGGAGAGAGAAAGTAACATTAAAACAAGATTTAAATAGAGGTAAATAACAACCTAATAATGCAAAGAAAATGAAGTGGAACATAGAAAACATGGAGAAGAAAAAAGGATTAGAAAAGCTAAGTGGATATATAAATAAGGAAAGCAAGAATGTGCTTTTATGTAGCTCCGACCACCACCACAGAAGAACCCCAAAGCACTTCACAGCCAAAGACTTGTTTTTGAAGCATAGCCATTGTTTTATAGGCAAGTGAAATAGTCAGTTTGCTTCCCACCAGGTCCCACTGACAGCATCAATGGTATTTGTTGAGGGATAAATATTGGCTGGAGCACCAAGAGAACCTTTTGCCTCAAAGAGTGCCAGGGAATCTTTTGCTTCCACCTTAAGGGCCAGATAGAGCCTTAGTTTAACATCTCATTTGAAAGACAGTGCCTCCATCACTGCAGCATTCTTTCAGAGCTGCACTGAAGTGTCAGTCTGGATTATATGCTCAAGTCTCCAGAGTGGAACCATTTGAGTCAAGAGACAAGAGTGGCAGCACCACTGAGCCATAGATAACAGGTAACATAAAAGGAAATGGCAAAGGATTTTGTAAACACATAAGAGACAAATGAAGAGGATACTCAGTAGAGTGCATACCTCTGCCAATCTGTGTTAATGTTATTATAATTATGCAATTCTTCTGTCAAGGAACTATCATATTTTCCTAATATTAATGTGGGGTCCTTTAAAGCAAGCTTGTGTTTGTGTCTGTGTATGGTTCTGTGTGTGGCTAAGTTAATTAAACTAAAGACGATTAGACTGCAAGGTTATATTATCAAAGGAGTTAGGTGTAAAACAGGCATTTGAAATGGAGATGAGTAAACTAGGGTGTAGTCTCAGCAGAGATTGCGTGAATGAAATTTGCATTTTTAGATAAGTGGAGAAGCATTTAATTTTCAAAGGGATGTGGAAAATATTTACAACTTGCAACATAAATAAGGCAAGGTTATTGCATTTATTTTTCCCAAAAGTGCTGGCCATAATGATAACATGAAAGATGGTTACATTCTGGGAAAAGTAACTTCGAAAGACAAGGGGCAACAATGAGAATGACAGATCAAAAAGGGAGAAATATACTTAAAGGAGGATGGAAGGCTGGATGAGGTGTGGCCGTATGATATCTTGGAAGGTGACTGTGTGAAACAGACTGGCGGGGAAAAGCCTCTAGCCGTCCTGAAGAAGTTTGTTGTTCCTGTAACCAAAGTTATGTTTATCCAGTGGATGCTTATGGTAATATTGCTAGATAGCTTTATACATTTGGAATCTATTTGGACTATTACCTTAAAACGGGTGTTTGTTGAAGGTCTGGTTATGTAGAAATTTTGGGAACTGTTATAACTGTGTAACTGTAATCTTGTGTTTAAGTTTCTTCTTTTGTTAATAAATGTTTTAATTTAGTCTTTAAAATCTCTGAAGATGGTATTGGATTCATTATCTCTGACTTCAATGCACAATCCTTCTCGTAATAAATACAAATTGCAAAAATCATTGTGATAGTGTGCCAAGTTTCCCTTGTGGATTTGGTCAGCCTAGCAAATACCACCTGCCATATCATAACCCTTCCTTGAGGCTTTACCTTGCCTGGCTAATTCTCTGTAACTACAAAGGTGAGAGAAGAGATCTTTATATTAAGAGCTTCCAACTCACCGAGGAGGCTTCAGGCCAATCCACTTCCAACAACCTGCTCTGAAAACTCTGCTCACATTTGACCATTATGACAAATTCCACCACAGCAGCAGTAACAATTCACATGATTCCAAAATAATCAACAACATTCTAAATCAAATAACCCTCCTGACTCCCAATGTTCACAGATCCTTTAAAAATTTCAGGATCTGGATCCAGAGCTGCATCTTCACCAAGAAAACTGATCAGCTCTTTCTTGGGCCATGCCCTATCTTGTACCAAGTTTCATTGAAATCTGAACATTAGTTTTTGAGAAATATTGTTTACAGCCAAAAAGACTAAGAAACAGGGGCAAAAGCATATCTCTGCCCAGAACAGTTAAAGAAAAGGATCAGGTCTATTAGAGATGAAAAGGGGAACCAATCTTGTAGAATAAAAAAATGGCAGGCATACTAAATTAGTACTTTGCTTTGAGTTTTCCAGAAGCTGTGATAATGTAAGACAGGATTACTCTACCTGCTTTATTAATGAGTATTTTTTTTTCTCACTGTTTTTCAAACATTCATATTTAGCAGTATAGTGCAGTAATATTACAGTACAGAGCTGTGAAAGCTGGTATGTAGGAACAGCAAATTTTAGTATAGAAGTTGCCAATTATGTATTGCTATGGACAGGATTTGTGTGGTACCTTCCAGTCCATAATCAGCATGTTTGTGTGTAAAGTGTGTGTATTTTTCTTCATTTAACATAAATTCCAGCAGATGGTTTTCTGGTGATTTTTTTTTAAGTTTATTGATTATCACATATTTTCCCTAGATGTTTGAACACAATGGTTGGAATTTTCCAGCACCCCCACGACGGGGCTGGAGAACCATTGAAACCTCTGTTCACATCAGTGGGACCAAAAGATCCCGTCAGCGTGAGGGCTAGAAAATTCCGGCTAATGTCTCAACTGCTTATCTCATTCACACTATATGCAGATGAAGTTAAATCTGTAATTATAAAAATGAAATTTATAACTCAATCTTTGTATCGATGCAGGCCTGGTGCCTTCTTGGTACTTCAGTTAGAATGGAGGTCTTTAGAAACAATGGATTCTCGTGAATCTGTGAATACTCTTGTAGACAAATAGCCAAGCATTTGGTTCTCAGGTGGATTTGGAAGCTGGAACAAGTACAGTGCTTTGGAAGCCTTAAATTTTCAGTTGTGATGGTTCAGCTGTTTCAGATGTTTCCTGGTGCTTCAGATGTTTCTCACACACATAGATCTGCTTTGCTCAGATTATATTATACTGCAGTTCCTGACAGTTAATTTCTGTCACAAGATGGGGTCCAGACCACCATGATACAATAGCAATTGACAATGGTCATTCACTCTTATCTCTGTCCCAACTTGAGCTCAAATAGCCTTTTTTGTTCAATATGGCACTCTGAGGCCAACAGTCTAGAGATTTCATATTCCTGAAATCTGGTTCATCCTTACACAATGTGATATTTAAACTTTATAGGTAGCTGCAAAATATCCTTATTCAGGTCCATCTTTAACTAAATATTGACCACAGAATCGAATACTATCCACAGTTTAAATGTCCATAATTACATGACAAGTTGCAGTCGTCTTAACAGAATTTGTGGCCACTTTCACAAAGTATGACCTTGCAACCCTTAATATCCAAATCCTCATGCTTGTACTGAGCATGACAGTGTTGTTTTATATTACTAGGAAGAGCCAGCTAACTTAAATAACTACATAAATATATATGTTATAATTGCTGTTTACTAAATTTGTTTGCAAAAGACTATTCTGCTGCCTTCTACAGATAAGAAACTCCCTTCTGGCAATAGGATAGAAGCAGTAGCTTATATAATCTGAAAAATACTCTTTGCTTATTTCTTCAGATGCAATATGAATTTTACTGAGATATCAGAGTAAGTGAAATCAGAAGCACAAAAGTCAATAATATCTAGAGCAGATAAAGTGAAAGAAACAGATGGCAAGAGCTCATTGGTTCAAACCAATGTTCTCAGGAAGCTTTTCTTTAGGGACAGTGAGAGAAACTTGGGATGACCATCCCAGGGGAGCAGTGGGGGAGGAGAAAAACATCGGAATAATTTAATAAAGGATTGGATGCCATGATGGGCATGGGTGGGGTGGTGCTGATAGATGAGGTAAAATGAGGTAAATACTAACCTCATCTGTAAGTACCTTGTAAACAAGAAAAAGTAATTTCTATAGAACCATTCTGAAATCACCTCTTCACACAAAGTATATGGAATTTTGGAATGCTTGTCCCTAAGAAGATGTTCAGGCTAAGTCACTTGTAAAGCTTCCAAAACTGAGATTGACAGAGTTCTTTGAAAGGCAAGGGTGCTAAAGATAATGGAACCAAGGTGGGCAGATGGAGTTAAGATCAGCCATGTTCAAACTGAATGGCACAACAGGCTTGAGAGGCTGAATGGTCTATTTCTGTTTCTATGGCCAGAATTTTACATTGGTCGTGCGGGCTCAGTGGGAGCCGACGGGGGCTGTGATTTCACATGGGAGGACCAATTAAGGCTTGCCCTGCGTGGATCACGAGCAGTAGCACTAAGCACTGCCTGTGCAGGTGGAGGGGAGGAGGGAGAGCAGGTCTGGCGCACAGTTCGCGCATGCACGAGAAAGAGCGCTTCAATCTCCCTGAGGTATGGAGCTGCCTCAGGGGGATTGAAGCACTTATTAAAAGAATTAATCATAACATTAAAAATTTAATGAAACATGTCCCCTCATGTAACTGTGTCAAATGAGATGGGACATGTTTCTAATGGCAAAAGAAAATTTTTATTTAATTTGTATTAGCTTTAGGAAACCTCATCCCGCTCATGGTCACTGGTCACGGATGCCGAAGAGATGGGGGTGCAGCTCCACCTTAAAGTTGCTGAGAGCACACAGAGAGAATGATGGAACTCTGTGACACCTGTCCATGACATTCTGGCAGCAATGACCAGCACCATCGAGGTGCAGGCATCACCAACGTGTCCAGTGAGTGTGAAACCAGACCATCACTTTGGTCTGAAGGTTACACACTGCACAAGGAAGAGGCCCTGGACTGAGACACCTGCCTTTATCTTGTGCAGGAAGGTTTCACATCTGAGTGACATGAACTGCTCATCATAACAAGAAGCCATAGGCAAGGAGACGTTCTTGGGAGTTTATTGACAATATTGAAATTATGTTCAAGTGATTACTATCTATGCCCAGGCTGTGCAACTACATCTTCTTAACCTTCCTAACCCTGCTGTTACATTTTGGTGCTTCCCCAACATCCACAGTGGAGATGGAGGCAGCCTGCTGACTGCAATGCCCTGTCCGGGATAACCTTAGCGTGCGTCCTCTAGAGGACCCCGACCTGCTTTTGGTGTCCAGTTGCATCCTCCCTGGCCTGTGGATCTGGAACTGCGGGGCTCACAGGAAGACAGGATGTGGATTGGCCGGACATTCCCGGAGTCACCTGGGTGGATGGCCCCAGGGGGGCGAGTGTTAGTCCTTCTCCCTGTGGTGCTTGCTGGCCCCTGGCTGACTCCTTGAGGAAGGGAAGAAGCTGCAGTGAGATCGAGCTGCCCAGCACCCCTCTCGCATACACACTGTTGGAGGCCAACTATGGCGTCAGCTTCCCGAGAAGGTGGTGGTGACCTGCCTTCTTGAACCGCTGTAGTCCATGTGGTGTAGTTACACCCAGAGTGCTGTTAGGAAGGAAGTTCCAGGATTTTGACCCAGTGACAGTGAAGGAACGGTGATATATTTCCAAGTCAGGAAGGTGAGTGACTTTGGGGGGAAACTTTCAGGTGGTGGTGTTCCCATCTATCGGCTGCCCTTGTGCTTCTAGATGGTAGTGATCGTGGGTTTGGAAGGTGCTGTCTGAGGAATCTTAGTGAGTTTCTGCAGTGCGTCTTCTAGATGGTACACACTGCTGCTACTGTATATCAGTGGTGGAGGGCTGAATGTTTGTGGATGTGGTGCCTATCAAGCAGGCTGCTTCGTCCTAGATGGTGCCAAGCTTCTTGAGTGTTGTGGGAGCTGCAGTCATCCAGGCAAGTGGGGAGTAATCTTGTGCCTTGGAGATGATGGACAGGCTTTGGGGAGTCAGGAGGTGAGTTACTTGCTGCAGGATTCCGAGCCTCTGACCTGCTCTTGTAACCATAGTATTTAAATGGCTGGTCCAGTTCAGTTTCTAGTCAATGGTAATCCCCCCTGGATGTTGACTGTGGGAGATTCCTCGATGGTAATGCCATTGAATGTCAAGGGATGATGGTTAGATTCTCTCTTGCTGGAGATTGTAATTGCCTGACACTTGTGTGGCATGAATGTTACTTGCCACTTGACAGTCCAAGTCTGGATGTTGTCCAGGTCTTGTTGCATTTGGACAAGGATTGCTTCAGTATCTGAGGAGCTGCAAATGCTGCTGAACAGTGTGCAATCATCAGTGAACATCCCCATTTCTAACCTTATGATGGAAGGAAGGTCATTGATGAAGCAGCTGAAATGGTTGGGCCTAGGACCCTACCCTGAGGAACTCCTGCAATGGTGTCCTGGGGCGGAGATGATTGACTTCTAACAACCACAACCATCTTCCTTTGTGCTAGGTATGACTCCAACCAGTGAAGAGTTTCCCCCTGATTCCTGTTGACTCCAGCTTTGCTGGGGCTCCTTGCTGCCACACTTGGTCAAATGCAGCCTTGATGTCAAGGGCAGTCACTCTCACCTCACCTCGGGAGTTCAGCTCTTTTGTCCATGTTTGAACCAAGGCTGTAATGCGGTCAGAAGCTGAGTGGCCCTGGCAGAACCTCACCTGAGCCACAGCAAGCAGGTTATTGCTAACCAAGTGCTGCTTGATAGCACTGTTGATGACCCCTTCCATCACTTAACTGATGATTGAGAGTAGACTGATGGGGTGGTAATTAACTGGGTTGGATTTGTCCTGCTTTTTGTATACAATACATACCTGGGCAATTTTCCACATAGCCGGGTAGCTGCCAGTGTTGTAGCTGTACTGGAACAGCTTGGCTAGGAGTGCGGCAAATTCTGGAGCACAAGTCTTCAGTACTATTGCCAGAATATAGTCAGGGCCATAGGCTTTTCAGTATCCAATGCCTTCAGCAATTTCTCAATATCACGTGGAGTGAATCAAATTGGCTGAAGACTGGCATGTTTGATGCTCGGGACCTTTGGAGGAGGTCAAGATGGATCATCCATTTGGCATTTCTGACCAAAGATTGAAAAAAATGCTTCGGCCTTATTTTTTGCACTCATGTGCTGGGCTCTCCCATCATTGAGGAGGGGGCTATTTCTGGAGATTCTTCCTCCAGTGAGTTGTTTACTTGTCCACCGCCATTCACGGCTGGTTGTTGCAGGGTTGCAGAGGTTAGATCTGATCCATTGGTTGTGGGATCTCTTAGCTCTGTCTATTACTTGCTGCTTATGCCGTTTGGCATAGCTTCACCAGGTTGACACCTCATTTTTGGGTATGCCTGGTGCTGCTCCTGGCATGCCCTCCTACATTCTTCATTGAACCAGGGTTGATCCCCTGGCTTGGTGGTACAGGTAGATTGGGGGATATGCCAAGCCATGAGGTTACAGATTGTGTTTGAGTACAATTCTGCTGCTGATGTTCCACACAGCCTCATAGTTGCCCAGTCTTGAGTTGCTAGATCTGTTCAAAATCTATCCCATTTAGCACAGTGGTAGTGCCACACAACACGATGGACGATATTCTCAATGTGAAGATGGGACTTCGTCTCCAAAAGGACCATGCAGTGGTCACTCCTACTGATACTGTCACAGACAGACGCATCTGCAATGGCTGAAGGCAGCTTGGTGAGAATGAGGTTAAGTATGTTTTTCCCTCTTGTCAGTTCCCTTACCACCTGCTGCAGACCCAGTCTAGCAGCTATGTTATTTAGGACTCAGCCAGCTCATTCAGTAGTTGTGCCACTGAGCCACTCTTGGTGATGGACATTGAAGTCTCCCATTCAGAATACATTCTGCACCCTTGCCACCCTTAGTGCTTCCTCCAAGTGGTGTTCAACATAGAGGAGTACTGATTCATCAGCTGAGGGAGAGTGGTACATGGTAATCAGCGGGAGGTTTCCTGGCCCATGTGTGACCTGATGCCATGAGGCTTCATGGGGTCCGGAGTCAATGTTGAGGACTCCCAGAGCAACTCCCTCCTGACTGTATATGACTGTGTCACCACCTCTGCTGGGTCTGTCCTGACGGTGGGACAGGACATATCCAGGGATGGTGATGGTGGAGTCTGGGACATTATCTGTAAGGTATGATTCCGTGACTATGACTATGTCAGGCTGTTGCTTGACTAGCCTGTGAGACAGCTCTCACAATTTTGGCACAAGCCCCCAGATGTTAGTAAGGAGGACTTTGTAGGGTCAACATGGCTGAGTTTGACATTGTTGTTTCCAGTGCCTAGGTCAATGCCAGGTCATTCATCCGTTTTTATTATTTTGAGACTTTTTAGCAGTTTGATACAACTGAGTGGCTTGCTAGGCCATTTCAGAGAGCCTTTACAAATCAGCCATATTGCTGCGGGGATTCGAACACAGGTCCCCAGAGCATTACCCTGGGTCTCTGTGTTACTAGTCCAGCAACAATACCACTACACCACCGCCTCCTCCATTGCCCTTGCAATCTGAGGAGTGCACCAGATATCCCTTCCCTAATCTTCTAGTGATTGCCTTTGCAGCTCCACCAATTGATTGAGGACCGAGTCCAGAGGCTCACTATCAGACTCGGACTCAGCAGATTCCTTGCCTCCAGCAGTCCTCCAAGTGCAGGTGACCAAGGATGTCCCTGCCTCCACCTGCTATGGAACAGATTGTGTGCTGTGCTCACCAGATTGTGATCCTGAGGCTGCTCTACATTTAGGTCCCACCGAGGTGTGTGTCACTGCATTGGTGGACGGTGAGCGTCGTGACAGGTCTTCAACGGTGCCGCCCTCAGGGTCCTTGTCTGAGGTGCTCTTGGCGCTGGAGTCTGGGTCAAGGTTGCCTGAGGGCAATGTGGCAAATGTGCCTCAGAGAGAAAGTGGAGATTACTAGTGTTTGGCAGCCACATTACACACAGAACAGTGGACTCAGAGTAGCATTAAGAGAGGGGTGATCTGGTGCAGGATCCTAATGTGGATGCTTGCTGCTGACCACACAGCCACTGCAGGAACGGTCCACATCCTCTCCGGACAGCTCCAACACGTGACTATCAAACAGAGTGAGGACCTTGATGTCTGGCACTCCACCCCCGGTCTGGACCTCTCCCATTGATTGTGTTCAGTCTTGTCCTGCATGAAGACAGATGGAAAGTGTGTGAGCAAGGTGCATGTCAGCCCAAATGAGAAGGATACCAGGTATGCATGTGTGCTGAGTGGAGCCACGGACAGGATGAGGAGGCAGTCTCCAGAGGAGATAAGGCCAGATGGAGATGTGAGGGTGTGTGTGAGAGAGTGAATGGTGATGCCCCTTGACCTAGCAGTGAGTGAAATGCCAGTGAATGTATGACAGGCTTGTGAGTGCGTGAGTTTAGAGTGATGAGATGGTTAATTTATCCTGGTGGCACGGACGAGATCATTCATCCTTTTTCTGCACTGGATGCCTGACGTCTTGTATGAATCAGTGGCACTAACTACCTCCCAGGCCCGAGCGGTGAGACTGATGGGACTCCTGCAGCCAGAGCAGGGGTAGAGGACATTATGGCGGGGTTCCATGGCATCCAAAAGGTGCCCCCGGGATGAATCACTGAATCAGGGGACTGAACTCTTCTTGGCTTTTGGGGCCATGCCTTCGCCATGTTATGATGTGGCAGGTGATATGAGCCAGTTGGACCAAATCCACAAGGGAAACTTGGCCATGCTATCACAATGGTTTTGCAATTTGTATTTATTACAAGAAGACTGTGCACTGAATTCAGAAGTAATGAGTCCACTAACAACTTTAGAGATTTAAAAAATTAAATGAAAACATTTATTAAAAGAAAAGAATTAAAACACATACAGAAGATTACAGTTACTTGATATCATAGCAAATCCCAAAATTTCTAATTAACCTGACTCCCAGCTACATACCCCCTTGAAGGCAACAGTCCAAAATAGATTTTAAATTTAAATAGGCAATTCAGCAAAGTTTTCACAACACCCACTTGACAATGGAATTCCAAAGGCTTTTAACACTCGACAAAGTCCCACATAAGAGATTGGCGTGTAAAATTAAAGTGCATGGGATTGGGGGTGGTGTATTGAGATGGATAGAAAACTGGTTGGCAGACAGGAGACAAACAGTAGGAATAAGTGGGTCTTTTTCCAAATGGCAGGCAGTGACGAGTGGGGTACCACAGGGATCGATGCTGGGACTCCAGTTACTCACAATATATATTAATGATTTAGATGAGGGAATTAAATGTAATATCTCCAAATTTGTAGATGTCACAAAGCTGGGTGGGAGGGTGAGCTGTGAGGAGGATGCAGAGATGTTTCAATGTGATTTGGACAAGCTGAGTGAGTGGGCAAATACATGGCAGATGCAGTATAATGTGGATAAATGTGAGGTTATTCATTTTGTTAGCAAAAACAGGAAGGCAGATTATAATCTGAATGACTATAAATTGAGAGAGGCGAATGTGCAACGAGACCTGGGTGTCTTTGTACCCTAGCCGCTGAAGGTAAGCCTGCAGGTGCAGCAGGCGATAAAGAAGGCAAATGGTATGATGGCCATCATAGCCAGAGGATTCGAGTACAGGAACAGGGATATCTTGCTGCAATTGTACAGGGTCTTGGTGAGACCACACCTGGAATATTGTGTGCAGTTTTGGTCTCCTTATCTGAGAAAGGATGTACTTGCTATAGAGGGAGGGCAGCGAAGGTTTACCCAACTGATTCCTGGGATGGCGGGACTGACATATGAGGAGAGATTGAGTCGATTAGGATTATATTGACTGGAGTTCAGAAGAATGAGGGGGATATCATAGAAACATATAAAATTCTAACAGGACTAGACAGGGTAGATGCAGGAAGGATGTTCCCGATGGTGGGGGAGTCCAGAACCAGGGGTCACAGTGTGAGGATATGGGGTAGACCATTTAAGACCGAGGTAAGGAAAAATTTCTTCACCTAGAGAGTGGTGATCCTGTGGAATTTGTTACCACAGAAAGTAGTTGAGAACAAAACATTGTATGCTTTCAAGAAGGAGTTAGATATAGCTCTTGGGGCGAAAGGGATCAAAGGGTATGGGGAGAAAGCGGGAGCAAGCTAGAGTTGAATGATCAGCCATGTTCATAATGAATGGTGGAGCAGGCTCGAAGGGCAGAATGGCCTACTCCTGCTCCTAGTTTCTATGTTTCTATGTAAAACAACTTCGGTTACTGAAGCAGCAATTCTTCAGAATGGCTAGGGCTTCTTCCAATTCAGTGTCACACGATGTACCCTTTAAGATTTTACACGGCCACACACCCACATAGGGCAGAATCTTCCGCCTGTAGAGCGGGCCGGTCAGGAGTAGGTGTGTGCCGGCTGCAATCGGCTGCACGCTGTCATTTTACATGGGCCGGCCAATTAAGGCTTGATGTACAGCTATGCGCTTCCTGTATGGGCAGGGGGTGATTCCCCAAATGCGAGAGTGCACTCTTTTGCGCTTGCGCACAAAAGAGCGCACATCTCCCTGAGGCTAAGTGCTGCCTCAGGGAGATCGCTGAAAGTCGTTCAAACATTAAAATTAGAAAAATAAAAAAATCCTTAACATATCCCCCTCATGTGACAATGTCACATGAGATGGGACATGATAATAAATTTCACTAAAACCTTCCTAAAGTTTTTTAAACCCTTCATGAAACCTCATCCTGCTGGTGGATGAGGTTTCATGTTTTTTCTGAAGCCCGCCAGGGCTCCTGGCCTGCTCACCAACCTTAAGGTTGGATGGGCAGGTCCTTTAATTGTTTTAATTACCCTGTCTATAGCCTCAATTGGCCATTGACAGGTTGGCGGGCGCACAGCTGATTTTGCTGTGCCCCCGCCTTCCTGAAGATTTAAATGGGGTGGGATGACGCGGGGGTTCCCGCGTTGGTGAGTGGCTCCCGCACCCTGCTCGCCAACGGCAAAATTCAGCCCTAACTCATTTGATAATTTCAATCTTATAGTCTAAGTGTCTCTAGTCTAATTAAATCAGTCACACAGACAGGGCCATCCACACTCACATCCATAATATTATGAAAAATATGATAGTTTTGTGACACCAGAGCAGTCCTGGGCTGCAAGCATTGAGAAGTGTGCATGCAACTGCGGTTTAAATAATTTATGAGGCAGGAAGGGGATGATACAGAGTGAAAATCCGCCATTACGGCTGGTGGATAAAATATCTTTTCTCACGCCCGCTACCACGCTTAGTGCAAATCTGGGACGATTCCACCCTATGTTCCTATCTAGAGCCTCATTAGCCAATATTTTCCAAAACTAATGAAAGTCGGTTTCAAAATGAGTGAGCACTTGCATGAAAGTGACACTAAAAACAAAGCCAGCACAGTGTCAAGAGAGGTGAATCCTGCCTAAAGAATCTCATTAACTTACTTAAGGAGCTGACATCCCGAATGGATTAGGAAAGCTATGTGATGTGGTGCATGCTGACTAACATGGTGACATTGCAGAGCTGTAGGGAAAGGGCAGGGGAGTGGGACGAGCTAAATTGTTCTTGTAAAGAGCCTGCATGGACTCAACGGGCCAAATGACCACCTCCTGTGCTGTACCCATTCTATGATTCTATGATAAGTGCAATACAAGAAACTATGGTCAATGACAACATAGGTAAGAAGTGGATGTGCATTAATGATTGCCTAAATGGAAGGAAGCTGGGATTTTTTTTTATTTATTCAAGGGATGTGGGCTTTGCTGACAAGGCCAGCATTTATTGTTCATCCCTAAATGCCCTTGAGAACAATTCAAAGGGCTGTTAAGAATCAACCACGTTGCTGCAGGTCTGGAGTCACATATAAAAAAGACTGAGAGGTTGAGTAAGGACAGCAAATTTCCTTCGCTAAAAGAGATTAGTGAACCAGATGGGCTTTTACAAGAATTCAATAGTTTCATAGTCACCATTATTGATACTAGCCTTTTATGCCAGATTTCTTTAACTAAATTTCAATTCCCCAGGTCCCACTGTATGATTTGAGCTCATATCACTAGATCATTAGTGCTGGCCTTTGGATTAATAGTCTAGTAACATAACCACAATGCTACCGTACCCCCCAAGAGCTCAAATGCAATGGAGATATTTCATTAAGTGCTCCAGAGTCCATGCTGGATCCTGGTATTAAATGACCTAGAATTGCTGTTTGAATGCAATCTAATTACATTTACTAAGTCAAAGAGAAGATTGTGGACTCAGAGGAGGCAGCTCCAGATCTTTCAAAGGATAGATCATAGAATGGTTACAGCACAGTAGGAGGCCATTTGGCCTGGCTCTCTGCAAGGGCAACTCAGCTCGTCCCACACCCTGTCCTTCCAAAGTAGCCTTGAACATTTTTAATTTTTAGGCACTTATCCAATTCCCTCTTGAAAGCCACAATTGAATGTGCTTCCATCAAACACTCAGATGCTGTATTCCCAATCCTGACCACTCGCTGCATATAAAAATGTTCTCTCACATCACCTTTGGTTCTTTTGCTAATCACCTTAAGTCAATATCTTCTGGTCTTGTTCCCTCCATCAAAGGGAACAATTTGTCACTAGCTATCCTGTCTCGACCCCTCATGATTTGGAACGTCGCTATCAAAACTCCTTGCCCCCTTCTCTTCTCTAAGGTGGGCAGCTTCGGCAATCTATCCTCATAACTGAGTCTCTCATCTCTGGAACCATTCTCAAAAATCTTTTGTGCACCTTCTCTAAAAAAAATCACATCCTTTCTAAAGCATAGTGCCCAGAATTGGGCACAATATTCCAGTTGAGGCTGAACTAGTGTTTTAGAAAGATTAGCCATAACTCCACGCTTTTTCATTCTATGCCTCTGTTTATAAAGCCTAGGATCACGTTCGCATTTTAACCACTTTCTCAATATTTTCTGCCACCTTCAACAATTTGTGCACATATATCCCAGGTCTCTCTGTTCCTGCAACCCTTTTAGGATTATATCATTTAATTTGTATTGCCTTGCCTTGTCCTTCCTACAAAAATGTATCACTTCACATTCCTGTGCATTAAATTTCATTTGCCACATGATTGTCCATTCCATGAACTATGTACTCTTGAAGTCTATCACTACCCTCCTCATAGTTCACAATAGTTCCAAGTTTTGTGTCATTTGCAAATTTTGAAATTGTGCCCTAAACACCCAAGTCAAAGTCATTAATATATTAACAAGAAAAACAGTGGTCCTAGTACAGACTCCTGCAAAGCTCCACTCTATAACTTCCTCCAATCCAAAAAAAATTAAGAAATACAAAAATTGCTGCAAAAACTCAGCAGGTATGACAGCATTTGTGGAGAGAAAGACAAAGTTAACATTTCAAGTTTGTATGACTCTTCTTCAGAACTAAAGAGAAGTAAAAATGTGGTGAAATATATACTGTTTGCGGGGGGGGGGGGCGGTGGTGGGACAGGTGAAGCTGGATAGAAGACCAGTGATAGGTGGAGGTAATGGAGATATTGCAAAAGATGTCATAAACAAAAGGTCAGAGGGGTGTTGATGGTGGTGATACTGGCTAAAGAAGATGTTAATGCAAGTTTTAGTAAACACCTTGTCAAACACCAGGAGGGAACTGGAAAGCAATGAACAGGACAAAAGAGACAAGTGGAAATCCTGTTGGAGAGAAGAGCAGTACTTCTTCAAAGTAGGCATTGCTGGAAGAGAATTGGCAGTCAATTAAACAATAAGATAAAAGCAAAATACTGTGGATGCTGGAAATCTGAAACAAAAACAAAAATTGCTGGATAAACTCAGCAGGTCTGACACCATCTGTGAAGAGAAAGACAGAGTTAATGTTTCGAGTCCGTATGACTCTTCTTCAAAACCATTTACTGTCAATCAGTCAACTTTGTATCCATGTCATCACTCTCCCTTTTATTCCATGGGCTTTAACTTTGCTGACAAGCCTATTATGTGGCACTTTGTCAAATACATTTTGGAAGTCCATTTCCACCATGTCAACTGCATTACCCTCAACAAACCTTTTGGTTTCCTCATCAAAAAAACTCAATCAAGCTGGTTAAATATGATTTGCCTTTAATGAAGCAATGCTGGCTTTCCTTAATTAACCCACATTTGTCTCTGACTGTTAATTTTGTCCAAGATTATTGTTTCTAAAAGCTTTCCTACTACTGAGGTTAAACAGACTGGCCAACAGTTGCTGAGCTTATCCTTGTACCTCACCTGATCCTTATGGCTCATCTCAATAATAGCTGGTGACACCAAGCCTGGGTTACTTGCCTGTGTATTCTTTGATTTGTTTCGGAAGAATTTAGTGATCTACCAAAGACTTTTCAGTCACTGATCATAAATAGATCTCTAATCACTGGTGGCTTTCACAAGGCCCAATGGTTAAGAGGCTGCTCTGTCATAATAATTCGGGATTTCAAAGATCTGTGTTGTATGAGGAATGCCCAACAATAGCTTTTGTAAAATTGCTCTGGAAAGGTACCCAACGTTCAACGAGTGGTGACAGACCATGTGGTACTGAGTTATATGGAGCAGGTTGTTTGTTGTGTGCTGCACTGCATTAGCTGATCCCTAATTTGTTGTGTTCTGCATTGCATTAGTTGATCCCAACCAAGGGAAAAATAGAAGCTATAGTCAGTACCATTAAGATGAAGAAGAAATCAGCTAAGGTTCATTAAATAGTCATCCTCACTAGAAATTGTTGTATGTGTATTTAAAAGGTTGATCAATACATCACAAGAAGAACTTTCTGTAGTGTGTGCCTTAATAGATGATAAAACAAACAAAGTGACATCAGTGGTTGCTTCTAGAGAGGACAGAACCACAAAAGAGGAAGATGATAGGATCTGTGTTTTTGAGGATTTAAGCCCAGGCTAGTCCCTTGAGTACCATATTTCCATAATTGAATAGCTTCAAAGGCACATTCGTCCAACAGTAATATTCACATACAAAATGGCACCACTGATTGAAAAACTGGGGGAGAACTAATACACTGAGGTTGGGAGAATATGATATGATTTCCTCTATTAGAGCCCACTGAGTGAGGAAGCAGCTCGTTTTCTATCCTCTTTACTTGAAGAAGCAAGAGCCTTGAAAACTCAATGCACAGGCCCATCTCCTGATTGGTTCTTGTGTCTAAAGCCATTGGCAAAATCTGAGTACAGCTGCATATCTTGAAGACATTGCCTACTTCTTTAGTAAGCTTTGTCCCAGAAATTGTTCATTCCCAGATCTGCAACACTATTTCCACTCTTTATTCCAGAGGTTTTCCTTATGTAGCCCAGCTCATCTCAGCATAAGCATCTGCTGCTGTCTTCACCATAGATCAAGGGGTTAGCATTCATTTGGTGATTAACATTCATTTGGCAGGTAAGGGCACATCTATGGCACCGCCACCAAAGTGGCCAGAAACTTTGGCAGAAGACTTAGGGGATTGAGCGAAATAGATAATCCACCACCACAAGATAGAAACATAAACCACCCATTGGCTCAATATAAAGAGAACTGTGATAAAACTTATAAAAAGCTTCAGGTCCAAATCTTCAGGTGGGCCTTAAAACCAGCTATTCACTATGCCAGATATGCCAAAGCCAATCACATGCCAAGTCCTGAAGAAGGCTCAAGGAATGGGCACTTTGCTTAACTGCTTCTACCTAAACCCTTCCATCCCCTCTCATTGATGTTGATAGACATGTAAGGGGTAAATGGAGGTCTGTTCCCTGTAGCTTCAGCACTAGGACACAACCCAGCATAACCAGCTACTGGTCTACAGAGCTGTGGATTTTTGAAACCATTATATTTTGAGGCAAATTTGGGAAATAAAGTGGCCTGCCCCCTTAAGCTGATACAACAGTGCTATCCCATCCACCAATGTGCAGGCTTCTAATGACAGAAGTTTCTCTTGCCTACAAAAGTACCCACTCTATTCAAAACGAGATTGACCAGGAAATACATGACAGATTAGGATATTAGAGATTGTACAGGTGCCATTCTTGCAGTGCCCAACTTCTGAGGCTTCAGTTCAAATGAAAAATTTGACCCCGGCATCTTGACTGACATGTGAATAATAATCACTTGGGTAAGGTATCTGAGCTCTCCGATACCTGGGAAAATGTACCCCAGTATTGGCCACAGGTAGTGAAGAGGACAAATAAAAAAAAAAACAAACTATCAAAGTGACCAAGGAAATTGCATTTAAAATATACCCAAGAACTCAGGCTGCCTTCATTTACAATTAAATATGCCAGTACAATATCATCATTGCTTGCCCCTTGATTCAGGGATGGCATCTACTCAGCGTCTTGAGTTTCTGCCATAGTTCTTCATGTGACTGAATAGGTTGCTTCTCAACCCACAGATCTTTGGGCACGTGGGGTAGGATGTCCAAGGAGGTAGTGGGATCGGAGTGCAGGACTTGCATCCTTTATTTCCCTTCTGTGCTGTAGCTCTGTTTCACATGAAGACATCGTGACTCAAAATGTGATGCAAATTGATGGACGAGTTGTCACCATTTTGAACAATTTGTTGCAACCTCCTCCCAGTCATGAATGTCAATACTGCCACATTTCAAGGAGAGTTTCTCAGAAGCATTTATTTTTCTTCTCCCCTGGAACATTGGCCATTTGAGAGTTGATAAAACAGAAACACTTATTGGCTATCCGGACACAGTCCATCAAAGTTTGTTTTACAGGAGTTTTGCCTAAATGCTTGTGGAGCTGGCTTCAAGAAGGACACTAGTATTTGTTCGTTGATCCTCCCATTGAGTCCGGAGGATGTAACAGAGGCAATGCTGATGGGATTTCTCTAGTGCTCTTATGTGCTGCTGATATACAGTCCAGGTCTCACCACAGTACAGGAATGTGGCTACACAGCTGCTCTGTTCACGAGGACTTTTGTTGACCTGCGGAAGTCTTGGTTGTCAAAAACTCACTGTCATAGTTTGTAGAAAGCTGAGTTAGCGCAGCTGATCTGGTATTGGATATCCTCATCAATGGTGGCCTTTTGAGAGATGGTTGCCAAAGTATGGGAACTGTTCAACATATTCCAGAGTCTCTTTTTCAACATATATGGCAGATGGAATATATGGCTGACCAGGTGTGGTTTGAGATATGAGTCTTTTTTTGACAAAATTCAAGGACAGGCCCAGTTTCTTGTATGAAGAATTGAACAGATTGAGAGTGACTTGCAAATCTGGTGCAGAGTGAGCAACAACACGGGGATCGTTCCCTCCAGGACACCCTGGTCCACTCCTCCATCACCCCCTACACCTCAATCCCCTCCCACGGCACCTTCCCATGCAACCGCAGAAGGTGCAATACCTGCCCCTTTACTTCCCCCCTCATCACCGTCCAATTGCCCAAACTCTCCTTTCAAATGAAGCAGCATTTCACTTGCACTTCCCTCAATTTAGTCTACTGTATTCGCTGCTCCCAATGCGGTCTCCTCTACATTGGAGAGAGCAAACGCAGACTGGGTGACCGCTTTGTGGAACACCTTCGGTCTGTCTGCAAGCATGACCCAGACCTCCCTGTCGCTTGCCATTTCAACACACCACCCTGCTCTCATGCCTACATGTCTGTCCTTGGCCTACGGCAATGTTCCAGTGAAGCTCAACGCAAACTGGAGGAACAGTACCTCATCTTCCGACTAGGCACTTTGCAGCCTTCCCGACTTAATATTGAGTTCAACAATTTCAGATGATGAACTCCCTCCTCCATCCCCGTCCCCTTTCCAATCCCCCTTTTTTCCAATAATTTATAATTTTTTTACACTATATTTTTTTCTTTTCCCTCCTATTTTTAAATTTATTTTGATCTATTGTTTCATCTCCACCTTTTAGCCCATTCCGATCTCTTCCCCCCACCCCACCTGCATAGGGCCATCTGCCACTAGCTTGTCCTGCTTGCTTCCCTTAATGTCCCCATTAGCACATCCTTTAGATAATATCACCACCATCAACACCCCTTTGTTCTTTTGTCTATGACATCCTTGGCAGTCTCTTCTTGGCCTCCACCTATCATGGGCCCCTTTCGAGCTCTCCTGCCCACCCACTTCTGCCAGCTTATATTTCATCTCATTTCTATATGTCTTAGTTCTGATGAAGGGTCATATGGACTCGAAACATCAACTGTATCCCTCTCCGCAGATGCTGTCAGACCTGCTGAGTTTTTCCAGGTATTTTTGTTTTTGAGCAACAATACTGTTGTCATCTGCAAACTGTAGATTAAGCATGCTGTCACAAGAATGTGCTTTTTGAAGACATGATTTAAGACTTTTTCACTGACTGGATTTTAAACTGGAACCCTCTACAAACAATTGTGTTTGTTTTAAAAGAAACAGCCCAGGCAGGCCGAGCTGCTACAAATCACAATTTCACAATCCACAAAGTTGGAATGAAGACAGATAATCTACTAGGGAGCATGGACCACCCCCCTCCTGGTTATTCACACCACACTGAGACTTTGCAAATGTTTCTGAGATGAGACATCAAAATTCAATTACTAGGTCTGAAACAATAACTGCAGCAGGCATGACCTAATCAAGCCTCTCTTGAATATACAACCAGCAAGGTATTTCAAGGCAACCCCTATCAAGCAGGAGAGAGGAAGAAGTGAAAAGGACAATGCTGTTTTGGAACAGGCTGGTGGTGCCATGTATCTTCTCTCTGGGTGGAATCATCTCAGATTTGTACTAAATGTGGGAGGAAGGACATTTTTCCAGCCAGCCGCAATGGTGGCTTT
This sequence comes from Carcharodon carcharias, assembly GCF_017639515.1. Classification (NCBI taxonomy): domain Eukaryota; kingdom Metazoa; phylum Chordata; class Chondrichthyes; order Lamniformes; family Lamnidae; genus Carcharodon; species Carcharodon carcharias. Next base: position 124,642,163 of record NC_054476.1, read on the forward strand.
TCATGCCGTATCATCCCAATACCGCCTCAGTAAACATGCATTCCTAGAAACACACATTTTGATGGCTGGCGGGCTCCGATTCGCCTGCCATGCCATCACTTCGCCACTTCAGCATGTCAGGCACCAGGTTTAAAGTGCAGCCGCTAGCACATCTCTCAGTGCTTCCAGCCCAGGCCTGCTGCAAAGAAGACATGGCCCCAAAAGGCCAGAAGACTGCAGCCATCCAGTTTAGTGACGCATGCCTCAAAGGGCTTCTGAACGCCATGAAGGCCCGCCTTGCTGTCCTCCATCCCCGCTCTGGTCGCAGGATGGGCAGCAACGTTGCCACTCCAGCTTGGGAGGCAATGGCAGTAGCGTTCAGTGCTAATGCTGTACAGAAGAGGTTGGCCATCCAATGCAGATACAGGATGAATGCAAGTGTTGCCTGAAGCAAGGTCGGCAAACAAACCTCAAACCTTAAAGTCCCAAGTGAAATGCAGCTTGACAGGTGCATATTACTTATGTACAGTTGTCAAACACACTGGCGTGCTCAGATGATCCAGTGTGTTTTCTTGATCAGCAAGTCTGAAGATGCTGCTGATTGCTGCTTCTCACTACAATATATTTTCAATATCTACTGTGCGACACAACTCTATCATGAGACTTCAATACCTCAAAAATCTCAGGCCAGAATTTTTAGCTCATCGGGCAGGCACGCGTCCAACCCAACCGAGCGTAAAAGGATGTGTGAATACATCAGGCGATTGTCCCGATGTCATCGCATACCCGCGTGATAATTTGGTCAGCAGCGCGCCCAACACCAATTAAAAGGCCTATTAAGGTCATTAAAGTTATAATTGAAAGAAATCTTCCGCTGCCCATCCAACCTTATGGTTGGCAGACAGGCGAGAAGGCCAAGTGGCCTTTGTATTTTTTAGAAAACCTCATCCACTGGCAGGATGAGGTTTCCAACAGCTATTAAAAATTAAATTAAAAATTTAACATTTCATTTATAACATGTCCCTGCTCATGTGACAGAGTCACAAGAGGGGAATGGTTTATAACATTTTTGAAGTCTTTATTTTCCATATTCTAAAATCTTCAGCTCCTTGAAGCAGCTCTATGCTCCCTCCCCCCACCATGCAGGCCCACCAGTGTGAAATTGTGGTCTGGCCCCAATTGTGGGCGGCGGTTGGCTTCCCAACCATCCCCACCGAGCCCACCCGATGAGAAAAAAATCCTCCCCATAAAAGCACCAAGATAGAGTGGGATAATAGGTAAGTAGACAAAAGGACAAGATTGAAGTCAATGGAAAAGACTCTTGAGAATCATGTGCAGTGTGTAATACAGGTTATTGATTCACTATGAGACCATCACACCTTCCTGTCTTTGCAATTTCACCCCACAATAAACTTCCATTAGCAACAAAATTAACAGAATTCCAGCCATTATTCCACCTTCTCTTCGCAAGATCATCATGGATGACAAAGGTCATCTCGTCCAGTTCATCTCATCCATCCAAATGACATACGAACTATTAGGAATAGGAGTAGGCCATTCATCCCCTTGAGCCTACTCCACCACTTGGTAAAATTGTCTATATTATACTGGCGACTGCAACTCAAAATACTGAATTGGCTATAAAGTGATTTGAGACATCATGAAAGGTGCTGTATAAATGTAGGTTTTGTCATTCTTTCATTACACCTGCATGCAAAAGGCAGAGTGACTGGAGTAATGGTGAAATTGGAGGCCCAATGCTGATTCTCTAAAAATAATTAACCACAGAGAAATCAACTAATGTTAGGAAAGTGGCTACAAAGAAATCACTACATTTACAAAACAATTCAATACTGTAGCTAACATAACGTTAACATTCAGACTTTTCTGGTGCTAACCCACAAGATACCATAAATGGTATCTGCCCCTTTTATGCTAATGACACCAGCTCCAGGATTTGTCAATCAGACAAATACCAGCAGCTCAGGAAAAATATAGGATGACTTGTTGATCTGAATTTTTCGGAGAAGAATGATACATGGTACAAAAACTCAGTGTGGCCTTAACTCAAGAATTGGATTGTTTCCCCTTCCCCCAGAAGGTGTCATACAAATTGTGTTGTACACTAAGAACTTACAGCCTATCTGGTGTGAACTTAGGATAGTGTAGAGATTTGTAAAGCCTTTCTGTAAGAAATCTCCTAGTGACAAATAGGGATTTCATTCCTAGACTATGCAAGAGTAATAAAACGAGTGAGTCAACACCCTGATTAACATCATTCCCAGTTTTTAGTTTCTTACATTTATTTTGATGAGGCCTAAGGTTCTCAAGCTTCTGGTACATCAACACAGCCTATCATGAGAATTGTGTCTACTTTAGAACATAGTGAAAAATTACTCTGCTATTTATATTCTTGTTCAAATTCAAAAGAGAATTTTGAGAAGTGTACAGTATTTAATTTTGTGGTACTAAACCTTAAAAGTGACACCCCCCCCCACCCTACCAGCCACCCCAACTGCCCACACACCCCACACCACCCTACACATCACATCCTCACACCCCTAACCCCACGCACATGCCACCTCCACACACCCCTCCACGTCCCCCAACATTGCTGCTGCTGCTGCTGCTGACTTTGGGCAGCTTCATGGATTCCTGGCAGGTTTTTCAAAAGAAAATAGAATCACAAAGTTACCAGAAGGTTTGGAGCAGCAGCACAGCAATTCAGTGAAGCTGGTCTGACAGACTGGCTTTACAAAACATCGCAACTGTCAAGCTGACAGTTCCAATATTTTTTTCAAAGCCAGTCTATCAGGTCTATGGCTGCTCAGGCAGAGCACCATTCAAAACACCAGGGCCCAGGCCCCTCCAAGCTCCCAGGCCCCGGTGTTTGGCACCACCTGCACCCCCTCTCCTGGGTTCTATTTGAACCCAATGGTCTAGGCACAGGAGTCCAGTACAGTTGACTTTATTTAATTGCACTGTCCTGGAATTGAGTTGGATATGTGAAGATTTTCCTGACTGGTCGTGAATTGCACTTGGAATTCTTTTCTTTGGTTGGGCTGCTTTAGGATTGAGACATTGACCTTCTTCCTCTTGGACTTTTAGGCCTTACAATGTCTTGGTGCTAGGTGGATATCCATCACTGGCCGGATAAGTCAATGATCGGCCCAGGAAGAATCAGACCCCACATGTCAATGATACAGACATCACTCAGACCTTTGACCTGAACAATGACATAATCCAGGAGGTGCCAGTGTTTTGATCTTGGGTGCCTGCATGTGTTTTTGTATTTGTCCTGGTGAAGGGGTGTGTTTGTTATAATGAGACCATGCTGATCACACTTTCTCAGCAGAAGGACACCATCTGCATCAACTTTTCCCACCCCATTTTTCCAAATGGTCCCATCCCAGGCATTGGCCAATGCTGGCATTAAAGTTCCTCAGAAGGATGATCTTTCCTTTTCTAGGATGGCAGTGAGGATTTCATCAAGATCAGAATAGACCTTTTCCTTAATATCTTCATCAAGGTCAAGGGTCTGGGCATAAATGCTGATGAAGGTAGCATATTGGTTACAACTGAGATGAAGTGTCATGAACCTTTCACATCTACAATTGGAGAGTTCAGGCAGAGCATCCAAGATCCTATTCCAGATGGCAAAACCAACTTCGTGGGCATGATGGTCACTGTCTGCCTTTCCTTTCCAGTGAAAGGCCCCCTCCTTGCCCCTTCTGCTGCCCCTACCTCAGAAGGCGGGTCTCACTGAGGGCAGTGATGTCAATTTGGAGTTTTGATAGGTCATGTGATACGATTGCAGTTCTTCTTTCCAGATGGCCACTCTTAAGATTATCCATGAGTGTTCTAACATACCAAGTTGTAAAATGTAAAGTTTCATTTCTTTGACCACAAAGATGGTGATCCACAGGGTGTGCAGTTCCCCAGCAAGGAGAAAATGAGACAGCCTATTTTTAGGGCACCTTTCTAGCCCCCTCCCCTTTTGGGGTGAGCAGAGGGTGTCCTGAAGGAGACTGCTCAATCAAAGATGCTGCTGCCCAAAGACACCTCTGTCCCAACACAGATGTCCAATAACTTTCATACAGCCATCACTTGTGTGCAGATTCTTGACTAGGGACTCTCAGGTTCACAACCCTGTCCCCATCACCAATTCTCCATCACTGCAGAACTTGACAAGTGGGCCCTGGAGGAAGCCTGCATGTGACTTTGTTTACCGTGAGGACCTTGGAACTTGGAATGTTAGAACTCTCATGGATAAGCTCAAGAATGACCATCCAGCAATTGTATCACATGAGCTATTAAGTCTCCAAATTGACATCACCATCATTGTCCACACAATCTTGATGGGTTGGTGGTCTTATTTTGGTACGTGTCGAAGCACGATGACCAAGACCACATTGTCGCTGCAGTCTTCTTCCACCTTTGCAGCCAGTGAGACACACCATCTTCCTACACTTGTTCTGTCGTTGAGAACTTTTTGGGACTGTAATTTGTCTGGCAGCTCCCCCCAACCTTGCCACCTTGACTGGCCCTACCAGGAGCAAGAAGCTCCTGATGGCATTTCCCAAGGGATCATCAGAGCACACAAACCTCTCCACCAGCAATCCATGGAGAGCCACGACAATATAATAACACATCAAATCGAACATGACAAACTCAATCTACAGTGAGTTATCTGCTATTGGAAGCCTTCACCAATCTCAGCCTGCCAGCAGTCGTAATAATAAAAGTGTTTTCTATGGGAGGCCCAGCTGGCAAAAGCAATAATCTTTACTCAAATTATTGTGCAGGCAGAGACTCTGAGCTAACTGCAAGAGGCTTGGAAGGACGCTGAGCAGCCCGACAAATGGTGACACTCAAAGTAAATGAAATTTTCTCAAATATTTCTACTTGTGACAAGATCAGATTATTGTTCCTCTAATAAAACTTTTTTAAAAATAAAGATGCAGGACTAGGGAAACTTACAGGAAACCCGCTTTGTAGCATTTCTCGCCACCCTTCAGCCTGAAAACACTTTGCACTAAAAACTCCTGGGAGAGTTTGATAATGTCATGGCAAAAGCAATGGGGCATCCAGAACCTGCACAAAAAACAGAAGCAACTGTCTATCTCCTTAATCAGTGAGAATTTAAGGATAGAGAAACAAAGATACAGCACAACAGGAAATGGAGTGAATTATGTTCAAATTAGATACAGAAAGAGAAAGAGAGGGGAGGAAAGGGTGGATTAAAAGGGAAGCAAAAACAGACAAAGGAAAAGTAAGAAAAACTTCTAGGATCAATTTACTACCTGAGGAATAAGACTTCACAGTTTCATTTGTTCCTTTTCTGGGCTGAAGAGATTGAGTGGCGTTGCAGGAACGTAAACTTTGTCATTAAAAAAGTCCTTATGTTATGAAATACCACTCCTAACATTCTGTGGTGTGTTTAGTTTGCTTCAACAGCACAAATACAGCAATTTCTTGAAATGCAAGAGGTGGATGACAGTGAACTGCCGTGTTTGTGACAGAGGGGCAGAGTGGTGCAAATCATCCAGAATTTTGTGATGATTCAGAACTCATGTAATATCTTTTCTCACCACAGACTACTGAGTTATTCACACACTTTAACTTGCTGTTAGCTGCCCAGCAAATTCTGGGCCATTGTTTGGAAAGATGGAGCCTTGCTGCTCCAACTGCAGAGGAACAAAGAGGTTCGGAAGGAAGGTTCCTGATCTCTTAAAGGGAAACTCAGGTTTCTTAACAAAAGTGGAAGGAGGGACCAACTCATTCTGAGGTTGAGAACTGAATAAATTAGAATTATTCTCTGATTATTTTTAGAACAGCTGAGTGAAAAAGCTTACATGAGGAACAATTGTTTCAACGAATCTGAGAAACAAGCTTGTAAAGAGAATAGAGTCATGAGGGATCTCTCTTGCAAAAAATTCTATCTTGTAACAATGACTTTTGTCCATGATATGAGTGAGACATTTTCCCATACTTTTTACTTCAAGTCTGAATTTGCTGTGGATTAGTTTCTCAAGTGAATGATCCAACTAGGATAATTACCTGGATAAAGTGGCTGGCAGTCAAAATTAAGTCATGTGCTCATGCTCCATTTGAGACTCCATGTATTGAGAAGTCAGTCTGAATGTTACCACCCTTATGTGGAAAAATATCTGACTGACAAATTGGATTTTACAGCAATGCAGCCTCCTTAAGTGTTCTGAGCACCATAGCGGAGAATTTGGTCTAAATTAATATTCATCATATTTATTTTTAAAAAACACAGGCGCAATTCTTCTTTAAAATATCTTTTGGTATTGAGGAACTGCAGAAATGTTGCAACAGTAAATGAAGCTTTTTGCCTTTACTTTAAGAATGAGACTCCGTGCCGTGGTCTAGAATGGCTCAGCAGAAATTGAGCAGTTTTGTGGAATGAAAGCAATTTGTCAATACACTCTCAAAAACAAGATGCTTTCATGGAAGAACATTTCATTATGTACCACCCCGTCCATGCAGACCAACAAATTGTGATTCAGCACATCGAGAGTTGCCATGGAAATGAGACTTGAGCTTGCTGTGAATGTACAATCCAGGCTTCTGTCAGGTCACCGAGAGCGACCTCTTGCATCAGGGGGCCCCCTCCTGATTGGTCAGGAACATTGTGAGGACTGATCTTTTGTGAAGCAATTGAAAAAGTGATTTCTGCCGTTTATTTTTCTGTTTTCCACCTCAAGTTTGGCAATTTCTCCTCTCCCTTCCTTCTATATCTAAAGGCACTAGGGTCAGTTTTGGCTGTTGACCAGTGGAGAGATCTGGCCAGCTGCCCATTCAGGTGTTGAAGAGGCCTACATGGTTTTAGAGGCTCCAACTTCATTTGATTTTGGCAGGACAGCTGGCAACTATTCCTAACACAGCTCACCTGTTAGGCAAAGAAAGATGGGCCAAAGCTGCCGACAGTGGGGAAAGGTTTAAGGACAGGAGGTCATGATGGTGGAGGGTTGAGGGTCCCAGGTTACCACAGGCTAGATAATTTTTGTGGGTCCAGACAGTACATTCTTACGCCTCTGAGACCTAGAAAAATAATTCAACATCTACCTTCCTCTTCCAATGCCATGGAGCACATTGGAGTCTGTACTGCACAGGGTATGGTGTCAACTGGTTCTAACCAAAATGGGGATCAAAGTTTATGTCACAGAATACAAATTTCCTTACAAAAGTGGCACATTGCCTGAATCAGACAGATGCTTTGGACATTCAGCAGTAGGCTCCTTTTAAAATGGAGTTGGTCACATCACTAGTATTACTGGGCTAGTATGGGTACTGACCCTGTTTTGAAGCTGTTATCACCCCATTAACCCAAAGTGAGGGTATTCAAATCGGACTCCATTAACTCTTTGCTCGGGTACAATTCCACAGGCATTCATTGCCTTCCTATAACATTTTCAATTGGCCATTATTCATAAGAGCCCAAACAGCAAGTGTTGTCAGGCTATTCAGCTGTGGAAGTTATCAAAGTCCAGCCCAATCCTGTTCTTAACTGCAGTCTACATGCTTGCACCATCCAGCAGAGATCATTGGACAGTGATCAGCAGCAGGAACCTTGTAACCTTGTCTGATTTCCTTTTCTGTAATCCAGAGTGCTACTAAACTAGATAAGGTTAGCCAATTCAGCACAGACCAGGGTCCCAACTTGGGACATCCTCTCTGTATGGTTTAATATACACAGGATGATAGTTACACACACCATAGAATAATAGAATTCTACAGCAATAGAAAGGGGGCCATTTGACTCATCATATCTGTGACAGCACCACCTCATTAAATTCCAGCCTCCCTACCCTTCTGTTTTTGTTTTACATATATTTATCCACTTCCCTCTTAAATACTATTATGGATTCTGCTTTCACCACTTTTCTGGAGAAACATTCTAAGTCCTAACAACTCTCTATGTAAAAAAGCATCTTCCTAAGCTCTCTCTTCATTCTTTTGCTCATGATCTTAAATTTATGATCTTAAATCTGGTTACTGACTCACTAGCTAATGGAAATAGGTTTTCCCCAGTTACCTTGTTAAAACCCTCAACCACCATCATGATTTCTTTTAACCATTTAACCTTCTAGTGAAAAGCACTCCAGTTTCTCCTATCGCTCTTTAAACATAGAGCTTCTCAACAATCACATTACCTTTGTGAGTTTCTTCTGCACCCTTTCCACAGGCAAGACATCCTTCTAAGGCAAAGTACCAAAAAACTGGACAAAATTCTATCTGTGATCAAACCGATGATTTGTACAGTTGAACATTACACTGCAGGATATTGACATATCAACAGTTAATGACTTACCTAACATTACACTCTGGGATATTAATGTATGAACAGTTAACAATTCTCCTGACATTACCCTGTGAGATACTGGTGCATGTACAGGAATAGAGTCACCTTAAATTACACAGTGGAATATGGCCATCAATTCTAGAAGAACTCAAAAACGGTAAGGATTAGTGGGGAGTCTGCGGAACACCTCCCTTGCCTTCTCCCTACCAGCCACAATTACACACAAAAAAATAGGTTGTAAATGAGAAGATAATTCTGGCCCATAAAGTCTTACTTGTGCCATAGCTCTATTCTACATCAATGTAACTATACATACACACATATTCTAAAATGCGTTCATACTCTTAGCCCTCTGTAAGCTATTGAATGAAACAGCTTCCTCCCCAAAAACACTCAGTGTGACCATCTTGCCAATTGACAAATCATTTACTTATAGACAGTGTCCAAGGATGGCTATAAAAACAGTATTTTGGGGCCTCAATGAGCTTGCTGTATCTTTAGTCCCAATCCAAATTTCAGTAAATAATTGTTAGCAGACAGCTAATCTTTTCTTTTTTCATTGAGATATATAGAGATATTTACTGTTGGCTATGTGTTAGAGCTTCAGGTGAGGTTCTCATTAGTTTCTTGCTGAATGCCTTCACCATTGCTCTGAAAATTGGGCCAGTTACTGTGCTCTTTATTGTCAACTATGCTTCCAACAACTATCCTACTTGCAAACATGTGTTAATTCAGGTCTGTATATCAAATGCAAACCATAATAACTAACAAAACATATGTACAATTTTGTAGAGTTATAAAACATAGAAATGTAGGCTAATAGTGCTGAGTACAAGGCAATTAGATTTACATCCATGAGGCAATATTTCAGGCACAACCTTTTGATATTAAACTGAGCATTGCACAGTGCACTAGTACATTATATGCAATTACTCAGCATTCTCATTTTACTTTCAATGGGTCAAACTAATAAAAAGAATATAAAAAGGAATAACCTGCATTTACATAACAACTTCTCCCACCTCAGGACATCCAAAGTGCTTTTCAGCCGATGAAGTACCTTTGAAGCATAGTCACTCCAGTAATGTAGGAAAAGTGGCAGTCAATTTATACACACTGTCCCACAACCAACACTGTGATAATGACCAGATAATCTATCTTAGTGATGTTAGTTGAGAGATAAATTAGCCAGGAAGAACTCTCCAGGAAGAATGCTTGTGTCCAAAATAATATCATGGATTTTTTTCATGTGCACATGGGAGGGTAAACAGGTACTTGGTTTATTTTCTTATCCAAAACACAGCACCTCTGACAGTGCGGCACTCCTCTGTGTTACTGAGTGTCAGTCTAGGTTTTGTCCTCAAGGGCAGAATCTTCGGCTCAGCGAGCGGGGGTGGGGCCCACTTGCTGAGGCGTAAAATCAGGCGTGCATCCCGATGTCACCACGCATCACTCAGGTTTTCAGTTCAGCGGGCACACACCCAAGTCAGCTGCGTGTCCGCCGAACTGTCAACGGCCTATTATGGCCAGTTAACAATCAATTAAAACAATAAACTGAGCTGCCTGTCCAACCTTAAGGTTGCCAGACAGGTGAAGAGGCCAGGCGGCCTTCACATTTTTCATGGAACCTCATCCACGGGCGGGATGAGGTTTCATGAAGGTTTTTAAGAGTTTGAAAAATTTTTAAATAAAATTCATAGACATTTCCCAGTTTTCATCTGTTTTCATGCAGGAAAAGCCTGCTCACATCAGCAGGGAGAGGTCCCAGACCAGGGGCGGGCACACTTTGAAGAGTGTGCCATAGTGCTGACTGGTGAGAACATGACCATGCCTGCGGTGACAGCGAGGTTGGTGGTGAACACATGCATGAGGATTCTGCACCACATCATTCCTCTCTCAATGCAAATGTGAGGACTCTCTCTCTCCTGCTTTTGACTCTGCTGCCATGCACTAATTATCTCTACTTTGGATCACAGGGAGTCGGCACCCTCAGCCAGCCAGTTCCTCAGCTCCATTCACTTGCTCATCTCCAGCCAAGAGGACACCTCCTCCATTAAAGAACTGGAAATAAGCAGCCTGGAAGACCCGTCACAGCACTTACCCACAACCCCCCACCAGCGCAGACTTACACACCTCAGTGGGACACAGATCTAGAGCAGGGTCATGTTCACAATATTGTAGTCACTGCCAAGGACACGTACCCGTAGCAGGAGGAGGCAGATCCGGCCAAGCTCCCTGGCACTCGGAGGACTGCTGAGAAGAGGCATCTGTGAGGTCTGAGTCAGATGACAAGCCTGTGGATTTGGCCTTCCAACACCCATGGAGAGTCAGCCAAAGGCGGGGGAACATCATGCAGGGCAGTTGGAAGCCCTCAATAGAGCGGCACGAGAGTCGGAGGAGTGCGTCCGCCTGCTCTCTGATCAAGTGGTGCCCCACATGTGCGCATATGGAGATCTCCGTGCGGAGGACGACAGATGCCTTGGAGACCCTGGTCCAGCAAACTGCGGAGATGCGGAGCCATGGGTAAATTCCTGCAGTGGCAACGCGAGGGGGAAGCGGGGCACCTCAATGTCCCCCCAGGTGCTCCTTCCCCTCAAGGGGTCAAGCCGGGCCCCCAGAAGGGGAGGCCCCAAAGGGAAGAGGTGCGGCAGCTGGACACCCCTGGAATCTCAGAAGCTGTTCTCTCCCTCCATGTCCCCTTTGCCTGTGACCCGTCTGGACAGCCAAAGCAAGCCGGGGCCCCCAAGGCCTCAGCTCTCTAGAGGACCCACGCCGAAGTCATCAGAGGCAAGAGGGCCAACCATTGCACAGGCTGTCTCAACCCCTGCTGTGGACATCAGGACAGCAACAAGAAGCCTAAGACATTCAAAAGTTAAGAAATTCTGATCACAAGTGGTTGCATGGGCGAACACATTTTGTTACTCTAACAATCTGGAAATATATTCACTGTCACTGAATAATGTGTAATGTTGTCTTTCAGGTTCATTGACATGCTACGCGAGTCCGCCTACTGCATCCCACCCCCCACCCAACTAATAGTTCGGCTGCACGCAGCTGGCCCATGAGTGATTCTGGAGGGAGCTGTGTGTGGCAGGGCCTTTTGGAGCCTTGTGCAAGCACTCTCCCACACACACGGAGCCTCCATCCATCACACTCATCTCACTGTCCTGAACATTTTCAATGCTGCCTGCTGGGGTTCCCTTTCAGTTGTCTATCTGAGCTGATCTGCATCTCCACCCACCCACTGATCACATTCCCATGCAGCACCTATGCCCACCACGATTCTCGTTTCATTGCCAGTTTAGCCAGCATGGTGGTGATACAGTTTTTCTTTCGCTCCCCCATCCTTTCCCCTCTCCGTCATCTATTTCCTTTCCCCCATCACTGTTGAACCCCACTCCAGCATCACCTTCCACCTTCCCACCGTCACCTACCAGTCACAACCCTTTCCTTTCGGGGATACTCAGGTGAACATGCACGTTCCCTTCCTTGCCGAAAATCCCATTCACATTAACCTCCCCGACCTCCTCCTTCCCACCTCCAGGGTCCGTGCCTGCCTTCAAGTCCCCATCAACCACCCTCACCACACCGATACCGTTGAACCCTCACTCACCCACCCTACCACCTCATTCTGCCCTCGGCCATTCTCACCATCCCCTTGTTTAATGGCCATCCTCAATTCGTTCCCCAGGAAATAGTCATGGACTCATCAGAACTCTCCCTTGAACGTTCACCTGGACATTCCAATAACCACGCCTCCTGGACCCCTAACCCCCTCTTGGAACCCCTTCCCCCTCCTGGAGTCCCCCCTCCCCCACCTACCCTGCACTCCTTCCTTCCCCTGGGCTCCTTCTCCTCTCCGCACTCCTTCCCCCCTCTGACCTCCTTCCCTTAAACCTTTCACTCACACCTACCTCCCCAGTTGCCGTCTTCTCCCTGTTATCCCCTCTTCTCTCCCCGCTATATTCCCTCTCCTACTTCCAACCTCCCGCTCCTGACAACTTCTTACCCCCCTCCCAACCTCATTCCCCTACACCTTTGTTCCTCCCCACCCCTGCAATCTCACCACCCTGACTTGAGTTGGTAAGTGGCAAGTAACATTCGTGCGACACAAGTGCCAGGCAATGACCAATCCAACAAGAGAGAATCTAACCATCTCTCCTTGACATTTAATAGCATTACCATAACTGAAACCCACATCATCAACATCCTGGGGGTTACCATTGACTGGAAACTGAACTGGACCAATTGTATAAACACTCTGGTTACAAGAGCAGGTCACAGGCTGGGAATTGTGGAGTAACTTCACAAAGCCGGTTCACACCCTACAAGGCACAAATCAGGAGTGTGATGGAATACTCTCCACTTGCCTGGATGAGTGCAACTCCAACAAAGCTCAAAACGTTTGACACCATCCAGGACAAAGCAGCCCACTTAAGTGACACCCCATCTACCACATTAAGCATTTACTCCCTTCACCACCAATGCACGGTGGCAGCAGTGTATACCATCTACGAGATGTATTGCAGAAACTTACAAATATCCTTTGACAGCACTTTCCAAACCTGTGACCTCTATCACCTAGAAGGACAAGGGCAACTGACAAATGGGAACACCACCACCTACAAGTTCCACTCCAAGCCACACAACATCCTAATTTATCATAATTTCTTCACTGTCGCTGAGTGAAAATTGGTAACTTCCTTCCTAACTGGACTGTGGGTGTATCTATACCACATGGACTGCAGTGGTTTGAGAAAGCGGTTCATTACCACCTTCTCAAGTGTCATTAGGGATAGGCAATAAATGATAGTCTTGCCAGCAACGTTCACATCCCATGAAAGAATTTAAAAATGCTGATAACTACAATGTGATGGCAATAGTATGGGTCACAGCCTTCAACCTGTTGGTATCAGGTGTAACATCCAGCCATTGTTAACACATAACAATGGCACCACTGTGGCGTCTGACTTAATTCATGTTATCAGTGTTCCCAGACAACTAGACTGATAGAGTCACAGTTACCCAGTAAAACCAATTATCACAGATAACAGGAACCCTTCTGAAAGAAACCAATCGCAATTTCACTGGTTATTGGATGATGTATGAATAATGGATTAAAGTCCCTGATTAGATGGTTCCCAAATGCTATATCCTGTACAAATCTTGTACAGTAAAAAATATGAAAATTAATTTTCTGATGATTCGCTTCAGCCAGCAATACTAAACTCCATCTTACAACAAAACTTTCAGTCACTGTGGTAATTTACACTCCCATGGACACAGACATCCTGAGGAATGCTACCAATTGTTACCTACAAATAAAAATGTAACAATCTTAGTTAGAGAATATAATCATCTCAAGAAGTTCCCTTCTAATAATGTACTGCAAATGAACTGGAAATAATTACCACTGCCACAAGTTTATGAAGCAGAGCAGTGGAATAAAATAATCTCCTGAACCTTGGAAGAATAAAGATATTTCAAGGCTTCGGGGATTTAGAATAAATTCTAGTGTCAAGATATAATCAGGACTACAGTAGAAAACTATGAAACTACTGCATTGCGTCAATACAATCATGTAACAGGATTAAATATTCTGATGCTTGGTGACATATGAACACTCAACCTATCAACTCAGATAGGGCTCTATATTCGAAATACATAAAAGCAATCAAAGCGCTTGGGTGTGTGATGTTAAATAGCATTAGTGCCCAACAGTAAATGATAAATTCCTGCAAACAATAGGGGTGAAATTGGTCTTTTGTTGGTAGCATTCTTTACTTTTCTTTTTCAAGGGTTTAATCCATGATACCATTTAGTTACAGCAATGAAAAAGCCGAGGATGAGAATTTGTGGAAGATTTAGAGCAGAGAAGACCATCTGAGAAAGGATCAGAATCATGCATCACTAATCTTGGTCGTGCTCAGACCCCAATTTGTTCCTGTTTTTCAAGCAACTTATTTTCATATATAAGAATTTATAGACTTTGTAGCAGAAAATTAATCGCACATTCTACTCACATTCTTTACAAAGACATTAGTTCCAATCTCCTCTGTAATTCTCTGACAGTATTCAATGTTGTGCTCATTCACTAATGTCTTGCTAACCAATGGAAAGAAATTTATCACAATTTATTTGATCCATAATATTGAAGATCTTATCTCAACTTCAGTGAAAGAAGTCTTAGCCTCTGATCCTTGGCAACCCACCAGAAAATTTATACTGCACTTTTTCCATTGCTACTATATCCTTTTTAGAATGGGGTGCCCAAAACTATCCACGCATAACCTAGGATGGTATTTGAGTGCAGTACTGAGGGAGTGCACCACTCTTTTGGATGAGGCATTAAACTAGGTCCCATTTGCCCTCTTGGTTGGATGCTAAAGATACCACAGCCCTATTTGAAGAAGAGCAGATAAGTTCTTTTGGTACACTGGCCTACATTTATTCCTCACCTAACACAACTAAAACAGAGTATCTGGTCATTTATCTCATTGCTGTTTGGTGGGACCTTGCTGTTCACAAATTGTCTGCCGCATTTGCATATGTAAGAATAGTGACCAGATAACATTTTTCAGTGGCATTGCTTTTGACTTAGTTCCTTCAGCCCCAATGTGGGACAATGGGCTGAGGATAAATGTTGGCCAGGACATTGGGAGAACTACTCTCCCCTTCAACTCTTGCTGTGGGATCTTTTACATGAGGACAGGCAAGGCCACAGTTTAAGATCTCATTCGAAAAGGGAGTCTTGAACCCACAACTTTCTGACTCAGAGGATAGAGGTCTACCACAGAATTAAGGCTGACACCTGGAAGTTTATTGGATCCTTTGTGTACAGAAGTGTCAGTTTGCACATGTAAACATCCTCACCTCATTACTGCGCTCCTTGCCTTTAAAATACCTCTCAAAATCTACCTTTATGATAAAAACAGAAAATGCTAGAAATACTCAGCAGGTCTGGTTGCATCTGTGGAGTGAGAAATCAGAGTTAATATTTCAGGTCAATGACCTTTCATCAGGAAAGTTTAAGCCTCACTTCAGAGACTTGAGCACACAATGTAGGTTGACACTGCAGTTCTGAGGGAATGCTACACTGCCTGAGGCATCATCTTTTGGTTGGGATTTTAAACTGGAACGTTACCCCCATGCAAAAGATCCCATGGCAATATTTGATGAAGAACAGGGGAGTTCTCTGATTAAAGGTCATTGACCTGAAACGTATATTCTGTTTCTCTCTTCATTGATGCTGCCAGACCAGCTGAGTTTTTCCAGCATTTTCTGTTTGTATTTCAGATGTCCAACATCCTCAGTATTTTGCTTTTCTCTTTCTGTGACATTGCATTTGGTTGGCTGTCCTAATTCTACACTGCTTGATCCATTTGCACTTATTATCAGCACGTTGGTATGTTTTACTACATCACGAGCACCAAACAAATGTAGGAAGTTGTTGCTGAATTATTAACTGTCAGATAGAAGCCTTTCTCCGTGTGCAAGTCCCTTTAAGGTACCATCCCCTGAGCTCAGCTGTTAGGGTAGATTTTGAGTCTTTTCAAGGGCAGACTGCCCCACTGAAGGGCATAAGATTCTTCGGGATTTTCATGGAAGATCGGGGAGTGAGCCAAGGATATTATGAAACCATTCATGGGGATGGGGGGAATTGGAAATCTCCTGATTTCCCATATGGCTAGAAATCCCCAGGGTTGCTGTTCCACCATCATTTTCTCCTCTTCACATACGCAGTGCTCAATTATTGCTCCTTTCTTTATAAACACATCAGTAGTAAAAGGGTATCAAGGGAAGGGTGGGGCTGATCAGAGACCAAAAAGGCAAACTTTCTGTGCAAGTGGAGGACATGGCTGAGGTATTAAATGAATACTTTGCATCTATCCTCACTAGAGAAGAGGATGCTGCTAATGTGGCACCAAGGGATGAGGCAGGAGCCATATTGGATTGAATGAATTGATAAAGAGGTAATTAAAAGTTTAACAGTCCTCAAAAGTAGACAAGTCACTCAGTCCAGATGAAATGCATCCTAGATTACTCAGGCAAGTTAGAATGGAGATTGCAGAGGCTCTGATCATAATGTTCTAATCTTTGAATATGGAAATGGTGTCACCGTGCCAGAGGATTGCAAATGTTTAAAAAAGTGGAGGGGGTAAACCTGGCAATGCCAGACCGAGTCAGCCTAACATGGTGATGGAGAAACTTGTAAAGACAACGGCTGGGATTTTCCGGCCCCGTCACGAGTGGGACCCGCTGTGGGTGAGGCGGCCCCCCAGCCAGAAGCCCATTGACTTGCGGTGGGACCGGACGATTGCAGCGGGACCGGACGATTGCGGCGGGACCGGACGATTGCGGCGGGACCGAACGATTGCAGCGGGACCGGCCGATTGCAGCGGGACCGGACGATTGCAGCGGGACCGGACGAGTGCAGCGGGACCGGATGATTGTGGCGGCGGACGGGTGTGGAAAATCCAGCTCAACAATCTGGAACAGGATTAATTTGCTGTGAGTTAAAACACAGGCAGCTGAGTTTGGGATTACCTCAAATTTGCGGAGAGTATAATGTGGGAGACCAACCAGGAGTGCAATGGTATAGTCGAAACTAGAGGTAACAACGGCATCAGTGAGGGTTTCAGCAGCACAAGAGCTGAAACAAAGACAAATCCAAGCTATGTTACTGAGGTGGAAATAGGCACTCTTAGTGATGGCATGGATGTGAGGTCGGCAGCTCATCTTGGGATCAAATGTGACACCAAGGTCATGAACAAATTGGATTAATCTCAGACTTTAGCCAGGGAGAGGGATGGAGTCAGCGGTTAGAATATGGAGTTTGAGCGGGGACTGAAAACAATGGCTTCAGTCTTCCTCCATTTAATTGGAGAAAATTTCTGCTCATCCAGTACTGGATGTTGGATACACAGTCTGATAATTTAGCAACAGTGGAGGGGTTCAGAGAGGTGCTGGTGAGGTAGAGCTGGCTGTTGTCAGCATATATATGAAAACTAACACTGTGCCTTTGACTGATGTCACCTAGGAGCCAAGGAGAGATACTTGGGAGATACCAGAGGTAATGGTGCAGGAGCAGGAAGAAAAGCCATTGCAAGTGATTCTCTGACTATGATTAGATAGATAAAAATAGAACCAGTTGAGAGCAGTCCCACCCATCTGGGCAACAGTGGAGAGGCATTGGAGGAAAATGGTTTGGTCAACTGTGTGAAAGGCTTCAGGCAGGTAGAAAAGGACAAGGAGGGGAAGTTTACCTTTGTCATGGTCACATAGGATGTCATTTATGACTTTAATAAGAACCATTTCAGCACAATACCATGCCAGGGGCAGAAACCTGGTTGGAGGGATTCAAACATGGAGTTCCAGGAAAGGTGGGTACAGATTTGGAGTCAACAACACATTCAAAGACTTTAGAGAGGAAAGGGAGGTTGGAGATGGGGCAGTAGTTTGCAAGGACAGTGGGGTAAAGGGTTGATTTTTTTGAGGAGAGGGCTGATAATGATCAAATATTTTGTTCATGTAGATGTTGATTGAGACACAAATATTAGTCAAGACATCAGTGATATCTCCCCTGCTCTCCCCTGCCATAGGATCTTTTACATCCACCTGAGACAACAGGCAGGGCTTTAGTTTAACGCTCCATCTGAAAAACAGCATCTCCAACAGTGCAGCAATTCCTCAGTACTAATCTGGAGTGACAACCTTGAATTTTATGCTCAAGTCCTAGAGTTGGACTTAAACCCAGAACCTTGTGACTCAGAGGTAAGAGTAGTATAAAGGGTTAATGTTAAATATATAAATATATAGTCTACATCAACAGTGATGTAAGATCACATGACAACAGAGCATGGAGAGAGATAGCTCTATGTAGAGTCTTGTGCTGAGTCTGTATTATACATAGTCAGTATACTATTCAATAAGAAGTTGTTTACCAACAGCTTTGCCTCCAGCATTGTCTGTAAGCTCAGACCCATGACTACCACATCTAAGACTCACGGTGATAATAACAGATGGTGACAGCTGAAAAACATGATGACAGGAGCAACAAGTGAAGAACCCAATGACTGGATGAAGCAGCAAGAGAAACGACTACAGGACAAGGACAGCAGGGGAAAATCTTCAACTGTATTCCAGACAGGCCAAAAGTAAAAAGGATGCTAAAAAAATCCCACTTTTACCAGAGTGCTTCAACCACATGGAAGGGCCAGATCAAGCTGAGAAATGGCAAAAGTGGCTTTGCAGGTTTACCAGTAACAGAACAGCATCAGGACTAGCAGAAAAAGCTAGCAAGGTGCAGGTCAATGTTTCATCTTGGTTTTGGGGTCTAGATGGGCTTTCTTTAGGGTTTGCCTGTTACACTAAGAATGGTACCGTAGACTGTTATTCATAAAAACCATTCGCTTCAAGGGTGAGGACAATTTGTACTGTTGTCGTTTGATAGGAATCTCATTCACCTGGGTGGTCATAGAGTTTCTACTTGTTTCTGGTTCCTTGTCTCCAACCGGATATGAATAGTATGTCCAAGGTTCCATTGGTTTCCTTCCCAATGATATCAAAGCTCTTTGGTTCCTTCTGATATTTCCCTGGTCCATCTCAATTCTGTAATATCTCAGCTGTGAAGTCCTTTCTATTACAATGCCTTCTTTCTGCTGATCTCCTATCCATGCTCTTACCCCGGGCTGTAGAACTTTCAGGTCTCATGTTTTGTGCCTGAAATTGGAATTATAAACTTGACTGTCTCTTTGTTGCTCTTCACGCTTCCCAACTTTCTCATGATCATCTGAGGTAATGTTAGGTTGTAGTGCTTGTTGTAGAGCTGGGCATTATGTTCACAGCCATCTTCTCATCAATATTCTGATGGCGAGAACCCATTTTTTAACAGTGAGGTTCTGTAGTTAAGAAGGGCTAAGATAATGTTTTTGTTCTTTTTCATAAACTCTTTAGTTGTTTGAACTCCTTTCTCTGCTTCTCCATTCAACTGAGGATATCTAGTCATATGCATGAAACCATATTCCTGCATAAAGTTATGGAACAGCTCATTAGCAAACTGAGGATCATTGTCAGACACCACAATATACGGGATGCCATGTGTCACAAAGATTTTTCTTGGTGATGCAATGACTGTCTCCGCCATGGTATTATGACAGTCTACTCACTTCAAACCATCTGCAGTAGTAGTCAATGACAATGATGAAAATTTTGCCTTTAAGCTCAAATAAACCCATTCCCAGGCACTCCCATGGCCTTTTGGGAAAGTAGGCATTGCAAGTGGTTCACTCTGCTGCTGGCTATGCACTGCACAAATAAAGCAATTTATGATTAACTCTTCAATGGAGTGACTGATGCCTGGCCACCACACTGACTGTTGGGCTCTTGCTCTGCACATTTCTATTCTCAAGTGACCTTGGTGGATTTTCGGTCGAAGTGTTTTAGGGATGACTAGTCTGCCTTTAAAAACTAAAAAAATCATCGATGATCGTGAGATATTTTCTCTGTTCAAAGTATTCACAAAATACTGGATTATTAGGAGTATACTCTAGCCATCCATTCTGGCAATACTTTTTTATTTTTATGCACTCCCCATCCTGTTGTTGTGATTGCTTAACCTCTTATAATCTCTTTTCTGTGGCTGTTAAGTTTTTATTAATGAGCAAAGCACATGCTTCCACTTCCTCAATAAAACTTAAATCTTCCAGCTTGACTCCTACCACTGGGGTTCTTGATAATGCGTCCGCTACTGCCTGGTACTTCCCTTGAACCTACTCAGTAACCAAATCAGCTCTCATGAATCTTAGTCGAAAACATTGAAATCAAGGTGGCAGTTTTGCAATTTCCTTTAGGTTAAGAAGAGTAACCAAAGGTTTGTGGTCGGTTTCAATTTTAAACCTTCATCCCATGATATAATCAGAGAACTTCTCGTAGCCCCATGTGGATGCTAATGTTTCTTTCTCAATGGTTGCATACCTTTTCTCTGTGTACGTAAGAGATTTGAAGCCTTCTTGGTTCATCTTTTTGAACTTGAAACAGTACTGTACCCAAGCCTGTAGATGATGCAACCTCTGCTACAATTGTTGGCAACTCTGGATTGTAGTGTGCTAGAATTTCTAGTGATATTAACAGATTTTTGATCTTGTCAAAACCATTTTGCAGGTCCATATTCCAGTACCACTGTTGACCTTGTCTCAACAGCTGCCGTAACAGCTCGTTGATTTCCGCCAAGTTTGGCAGCAACCTGCCTATATGCCAAGGAATATTTGTAATACTGTGATTTCCTAGGCTGTAAGAACTCTCTAATGACCTTGGTTTTCTGCAGGTTGGCCATAATTCTCAAAGCTTGCACAATGTGACATAAGAATTTTATCATCGGCTTTGCAGATTCACATTTGTCATTTAATGTCAAACCTGCTTCTTGTAGGACTTTGAGGATTGTTCTTACATGACGGTCATTTTCTTGCTTTGATGAACTATGTACAAAAATATTGTCCATATAGCATATTACTCTGATCATGCCCTTCCAGGATCTGAGACATCATTTGGAATATCTCAGGTGCAGAAGCAATTCCGCATGGTAACCTGTTAAAACAATAATGACCAAAAGAGGTAATAAAGATAGTTAGCAACCTGGATTCATTATCCAGAGGCAACTGCGAAAAGCCATTGTTAGTGTGGTGACCTGATGTACCGGACAGGTTTCAACAAGAAGCAACCCCCCCACAGCCCCCCCCAACCCCCGCCAGATTACCTGCGCTTAGGGCTCATTGCACAGCTCCAAGAACAATCATGTGACCCCTGGTAGGCAGTAGGAAAGGCTATACCTTCAATTACTACATTTCCTCCTCCTCTAGTTTTTTTTGCTGTTTCTATTTAGGGAGAACATTTGAATATTCCACAACATATTAAATATATACAGGTCAGGTGATTAAAGATTAAGTGGGTGAGGTGCTTTCCTTATTCGGTTAGCGCAGCATAGCTCTACCACTTGAGGTTCTTCTACTGGATCCACATGATCAGGAACTGCAGCTCCAGCTACATCATTAGAAAGTGGCAGTTCAGGGTTTGGCAACTCTACAGAGACATCGGGTGTGTCTATTCTAGGTCGATCTGTCACCTTGGGGATTAATGGTTCGATGTTAATCACAGGCGGAATAGCTGGTTGTTGGAATGTCTCTCTATTCCTAAGATGATCCACATGTTTTCAAACAATTTGGTCTTCAACTTCCACCTGGAACAACAAGGGGACCAGTTTCTGAGAGAATTGTGCCATGAACTCAACAAGGTCCACTTCCAAAACCCTGCACAAAATATCTTCAAGCTTTGCTATGAATATCATGATTCAATTTTTGATTATTCTGATTCTTCTCTACTTTCCCCTCTAAGTTTGGAAACACCGAAATTAATCTTATACGTAGGCAGTATTTCATCAATAATTCAAACAGTGTTGAACCTGTAGTTAAATGAGACATCGTACGATAATTGAGAAGAAGGTGAGAAAGTCAAGTTTCCAGAGCAACTTCTGATAACCTCTTCATTCCAGGTTTGAAAGATTTGTACAGCTCTTTCAGCTAAACCATTTGATGAGGACTGATATGGTGCTGTTTTAATGCGTCTGATTCCACTTAAATTCATGAATCTCTGAAACTCTGCACTGGTAAAGACTATATCGTTATCTGAAACAATGATTTCCAGTAGGCCATGTATAGTAAAACAATGACGCAGCTTTTCGATAGTTGCGCTCGACATCAGTGATTGGACTTCATGCACATCCATCCATGTAAAATGTACATCTATGATCAATAAAAACATGGTACCTAAGGATGGCCCTACATAATCGATATGTAATCTAACCTAAGGTCGACCAGTCCACTCCCACAGATGCAGTGAAGCTGAAACATGCAACTTCTTTGTTGTTGACAATGGAGACAGTGCTTGACCATGCTCTCAATATCACTGTCAATGCCTGGTCACCAGACATAGCTTTATGCAAGCATTTTCATCTTAGATATGCCTGGATTCGCACAGTGAAGCGCTATCAAGAGTGGTTCTCTGCCTTGTGAAAGGATGGCAACTCTTGATCCCCACAGGAAGATTCCATCTTGACAACTTAACTGTTTTTCAGGCATGAAATGGTCACATCTCTTCAGACACTGATAAAGTTGACTACCCTTGCAATACAAGGTCTCTGACTTTCAACAAAGTTGGATCTCTGTTCGTCCAATTTCTAATTTGTTTTGCACACACAGACGAAGAATCCAAGAAATTCAGTAATAGCACAACTTCTTGTGGCACTGGAGCATGTACAATGTTATCTGATAACAGGAGGCAACTGAATGCATCCGCATTTGCAATATGCAAGCTAGGGCGGTGAATAAAGGTGTATTCATATGCAGATAATATTAAAGCCCAATGTTAAATTCTTGCTGATGCTATTGGCAGAATGGCTTTATCCTTACTGAATAAACCCATTAATGGTTTATGGTCCAACGCAATGGTGAAATGTCATCCATGTAGTTACAGGTGGAATTTCTTCACATTGAATATCACCAATAAACCTTCCTTTTCTGTTGGGAATAACCCTTCTTGGCTGCAGAGAGGGTTCTTGAGACATAGTTGATCGGCCTTTCTGATCCATCTTCCATCCTATGTGACAACACAGCTCCCACACCATAAGGAGGTGTTAATACCAATTCTTTCGATGGGTCGTAGTGTACCAATAAACATGATGAACATAATAGCTTCTAAACTTTCACAAAGGCTTCTTCCTGTTGTGAATTCCACGACCAACAATGATTGTTTTTTAACAACAAATGTAATGGTACTAACAGAGTTGACAAGTTTGACAAGAAGTGGCTATAATAGTTGATCATGCCCAGAAAAGACTTGAGTTCAGATACACTGGACGGAGGGGGTGCATTTTTGATTGCCCTAACTTTCTCTTCTACTGGATGCAAACTCATGGCATCCACATGGTGAACCAGGTAAGTAACTTATGGTGCTTGGAATGTACACTTCTCTTTCTTTAATCATACACCAGCTTCCAAGAATCTTCTTAGCACCTCTTCCAGGTTGGGCAAGTGTTCGGTTTCAGTTGGCCCCATGATGAGAACACCATCCAGGTATACTACCACTCAGAGAAGTCCTTGCAAAAGACTCTCCACTGTCCTTTGGAAGATTGCACATGCAGATGATATTCCAAAGGATAAGCGAGTATATTGATAAAAACCCTTGTGCGTGTTGATGGTTACACACCCTCAAGGTGTGTTATCCAGCTCTAATTGTAGGTATGCATGGCTCATGTCCAGTTTTGTATAGGATTTGCCTCCAGTTAGCTTTGCATATAAGTCATCTGGCCTCAGGATAGGATATTTATCTAGTTTGGCTGCCTTTTTCACGATCAATTTATAATCACCACAAATGCATATAGTTTGGTCAGGTTTCACCACAAGCACTATGGGTGCTGCCCATTCCAATAATTGAACTGGTTGGATGATACGTAGCTTTTCTAAGCAACACAGTTCTGTATTCACCTTCCCCTTTAAGACATAAGGCACAGGTCTGGCCTTAAAGAATTAGGGCGTCGCCTGAAAATGCACATACATTTTTGCTTGCAAGCTTTTTAACCTCCCTAATTTGTCATGAAATACACTGGGCAGAATTTTCTGCCTGTTGGGCAGGCTGTGCAGGAGCGGGTGCAGACCCAATCGCTACCCGTGATCAGGTCCACACCGCCATTTTACGCGGGTGGGCCAATTAAGGCCCGCCCATAAGTAGTATGTCATAAATGATCAGCTGTCCTTTTTTACTAACAGGCAGCTCGATGTTCATTCTTGATCATGCACAACTTAGAATTATCAGAAAGCAAAGCATGATTTTCTTTAAAAAATTTAAAAAATAAAGTTCAGGATTGAGATCATCAGGTTTTAAGTTACAGCCCAAAAGGAACATGAGAGAAGCAGATTTGTTGCCAAGGACAGCGGGAGTGGGCGGGCAGCAGCGGGACTGCTATGACCACTGGGTCCAATGGCGACCCGGCGGCCTGTTTAAATATCTCCTGCAGCCTTGCAAAGGCTATCAAACATCGTCAGCAGAAGGGCTCCCCAGAGTGCTGCTGGTGAGCAGGCCAGGCAGGAAGGTAGGGCAGGGGGGCACTGTGCCCCTCATTTCTCAGATGATTGATTTGCTGCCCTCCTCAAGGAGGTGGCAGCACGGCAGAAGGTTCTCATTCCCAGGGACGGGAGGAGGAGGCTCCCCCAACATGACCAAATGTGCCTGGGAGGAGGCGACGGAGTTGGTGAGTTCCCACGACATGGATCCTGTGCCGCAAGTGTTTCAACGACCTTTTGCACTCTGGAAAGGTGAGTACCACGTTGGCTTTGATCACTCAACCCAGGAGATAGGCTTCCCCCCCTGGCCGCTTCCCCCCCCCAACTCTGAGTGTAGTGACTGCATTGAATCATTGAAGGCATGTGTCCTTCACTGGGTGGGCCAGCAGATATTGCCCTTACCGAGGTCACCCTGAGAGGGTGGTGATGAGATGGATTCTGCACCCACAGCATGTGGTACAGTGACACCCACATGACTGTTTTGGGGGCAACCTGGAGGAGCTGCACCTCGGCGCAGTGCTGGAACTGCAAAACATGTCAAAGTCAGGGTGCTGACATGCTGGGAGGGGAGCTTCCAGGTGGCGGGGCACCAATCCATCTGCTGCCCTTTGTGTTCCACGTGCTTGTGCCTCCTTGCTCTGCAAGGTTAGACCGTGTGGTGTCAAATGTGAAGAGGGCTGCATTTGACCAAGGTGGGGGGAACAGGCCTGACATCTTTGTGTGAGTGTGCAGCAGCTGTGGGGTGAGGAGGCACTGGAGCCCTGTAATGTCCCACTCTAGTTGGGGTGGGTTGGCCACGAAGAAATTCCAGGTACAAGTTGCACAAATCAATGCTCTTCTCGCCTTTTCAGAAGAATGCTCATAATGCCGCCGAGCAGTTGAGGACTGGCAGAGGGCCGGCCGAGTTGGCCATCATTTCCAGGTTCGAGCAGGAGGCTCTCGGAGAGGCGCCATGCACCCAGGTCCACTGGTGTTGGTGAGGCTGGGGTGCCACAGACAGGTATGTTTGCCCAGCACTGAGGTCACCATTAGTGTACCAGCAGCCATGTTCAGTGATTGAAGTTTGCAACATGGCTTGACCATTGCTTATGGAAGGATGAGCACATAATGATCCGGAGGACAGGGATGCACATTGACATTGTCTCCATGTTAACTAATCAAATGTCCTTGTTCTTCCTTTCAGCATCAGTGGTGCAGGGCCGGAAGGAGGAGCAGCAGGAGCCCCCTTTCAGGGTCCTGAGGTCGCTGACCCACCAGTGTCACACCATCTCTGCCAGGCAGGCACCAGCGCAGATATTAGCACATCGGAGGGAATTAGATCATCGGCTAGTATGCCAGGGCACAGTGGTAAAGATAATTCACAGTCACTGGAGGAGTTGGCAGAAACAGAGAGTGCCCATGGCGCCAGCAGTCGGCGGACCGCAGGGGACAAGGCACATGCTCAGTCAGTGGCTGATGATGTGTCTCTGGAGTCGTCCGTGAGGCAGCAAACACTGGATATCCAGCAGGGTGTGCGGAAAGATCTGATGGAGATACATGAGGCTATGCTTGGTGTGGTCTCTATGGTAGAGGAATCCACGCGTACCATCGCCAATGCAGTAAGCCTCATGGCCGAGCACCATGCTTCCTCCAAGGAGACAGTTGTGACTCTCGTGGAGAGGCTCCTCCAAGAGACCAATCAGGACTTCCTGGGGATGTGCTCGGACCAGCAAGCCCTCACACCAGCATTGACCTCAGCTGGTCGGTGTCAATCTGGGAGTTGGTCTGTGCACCGAGTTTCCCATCCATCCACGCTGAGCAGGGAGGTCCGAAGTGACCTCACGTCTGCCCAGCAGCTGCCTGTCGTCTCTGTGCGCTCCTCTCAGGGCACTCTGGATGAGGGCAGCAGCTCTCTGCCCCTCTGCCAGTGACCGTTGCATCCGATGAGGCTGCGATGACTGGGGAGATGCCAGCTGTGGAACTGGCCGCTCCCTCCTAAGCGCAGCCAACACAGGCTCCATGGGCTAGAGGACAGCTGCCAAGGCCATCGAGGCCACAGGACAGCGCAGTGAGCAGGCTGTCTCAGACGCGAGTGCCAGCGAGGGGACAACACCAACATGTAGCACCCGAAAGCTAACACACCACAGGTTTCTCACTGGTGCTTTTGTGTTGCCTCTGCAATGAGGTCACGATTAGTTGGTGTGCTGTTTAACACCTTTGTCATTTTGTTCCTCTAAGTTCATTTTGCTATATCATTAAATTTAGACATGTGACCATGGCTGAGGGTGCCTCTTTTCCTCTGCAAGTGGATGGTTACCCATGATGTTCTGAATGAGTTGTGTCACATTGAGCTTTATTGACAAGGCCCTTAGTTAATGTTCCCATCCAGGCAGGTTTTGCACTCAGGTATCGAGTATGAAGCCTGCAGCCCAGGCTTTTGTTGGAGGTCTATCTGTGGTGTTCTAGCTGAAGGGTCATTGGATTAAAGCCTCCTGGGTGTCCCTGCCTCCCTCGAGTATCCCCGGGTCTGCATCTACCCCCTCAGAATTTCCCTGCGCATACTCATCTTCGGACTCATTGTGAGCAGCCACAGCAACTGCGTCTACATCTTTTTCATCCACAGCGTCGCCCCTTTCCAGCGCCAGATTGTGGAGAGCACAGCATGCAACCACTACCAGTGGCACACGATCTGGGGGGGACTGGAGTGCGCCCCCGGAACCGCCCAGGCATCGGAAGCGCATCCTGAGAAAACCGATGGTTCTCTCCACCACAGCCCTTGTGGAGGCATAGCTGCTATTGTAGAGCAGCTCAGCTTCTCTTCTTGGGTGGCAGAGAAGCATCATGAGCCACCTTCTGAGGGGATAGCCTTTGTCACCCAGCAGCCATCCATCCAGCCGAGCCAGAGCACTGAAGAGTCCCAGCACCTGGGAATGTCTGAGGATGTAGGTGTCGTGGGAGCTGCCTGGGTACCTTGCACAGGCTTGTAGAATCAGCATCCTGTGATCACACACTATCTGCATGTTCATGGAGTGGAAGCCCTTCCTGTTGGCAAAGGCACCGGGCCCACCTGCTGGCGCCTTGATGACCACATGTGTACAGTCTATTGTACCCTGGACATGGGGGAAGCCAGCAATGGCCGTGAAGCCTCTGACTCGCTCTGTCTGGCTGACTTCATCCGAGCTGTAGTGGATGAAAGTCAATGCATGCCTGAACAGAGCGTCTGTCACCTGCTTGACATAAGTGTGGACAGTTGATTGTAAGACACCGCAAAGATCACCTGCCGATCCCTGGAAGGAACCAGAGGCATAGAAGTTGAGGTCAGCTGTGACCGTTAGAGCCACTGACCTGGGGTGCCCACTCACACTGTTAGTGGAGATCTCAGGGCCTATCATCTGACAGATAAGAGTTGACTGTCTCCCTTGAGAGACGGAGCCTCCTTTGGCACTGCACCCCGACCTTTTGCGGTAGCTGCTTCACTGCATACCCTGGCAGCAGGATAGTGGCATCTTCTGCGGCCCCTTCTGCCCTGGACTTCCTTGTTAGCCCTGCACCCCTTGTGCCTGTGCCTGACCTCCCAAGGTGGCTCCCCTGGAGGCTGAATGCAAACTCCTGGCCCCCTCCCACTTCGGCCCTTCCTTCCTCCTTGGAAGAGGTGCCTCCAGTGGAGAGGACAGTTCTCATTCCCAGGCTAAGGGAAGGCTTCCTGAAACCTGCAGGCCCAAAAAAGGATATTCATTGCAGAGTGCTGACCTGAAGGTTGTGAGTCCTGTCCTTGCAGCTGGTATGAGTTTTGGAGTATTTCTGCTCATACAGGCAAGTATCAGTAACTTTCCAAATTAAATATCTGACAGAGCACATTCGCGACCCCACTGACCCTTCTTATCCCACCCGTGGGTGAGGTTTATACAAATGTGTCCTACCCGCCTGCCTGTCGCACCCGTGCGGCGACCAACAACCTGAAGATCGCACGAGCCCCCAAAAAAACATCAAGTGATGCCTCAAGGGCCTTAAGTGGCCCGTTAATTAATGGCGAGCATGCATCTTAGATTATCTTGCCCACCTACCGTAATATCTCAATGGCGCGCCGTGACATCGGGATGCTCGCCTGACATCACCACGCGTCATTTTACGCGTTGGCATGCGGGGCCTACCACTGCACATCAATGGGAAAATTCTGCCCATTGTTGCATTTCCTTAGCAGTTCAGGAACTGCTCCTGGTCTCAAGTGAAATATTTCAGATCTGTTAAGTTGGATTTTTTTTAACCAGTCTCAGCCCAGAAGACTAGGCCCTTCATCTGTCACTATGATCACTGGAAGCTGGGCTGTGATGCCCTTTACCTGTATGGATTCTTCAGTGCATGAGCCATTGTTCCCTCCAGATTCAGTGGCTGGGTACCTCCATTTAGATATTTAAATGTGTGCTCTCCCACCACTGTGGTTGAGGCTCCCATATCTACCCCTGTTATTAGCAGCTCCGCATTCATTTGGATTGTGACAGTAATAGGTTCAGTTTTTACTGCTGTGACATTGTGCATGGAATAGATGTCGGTATTGGCAGCTTCAGGTTCTGTTGTGTTGTTCACTCATATTGGTTTGCTGCCTTATTTCACCCTGCATTGCTTTATTACATGACCTATTTAGGCAGTAATGGCATTCTGCAGGTGTCCAGTAGGTGGGCACCTCCACAGCTATAACAGGTTAACCTCAGAGTCACTGCTGAAATGTTTCTACTAGGCTTTTTCATTTTTCTAACAACAGATGTTGCCTCTCACTTTGCTGCTGTGTCTCTGGTTTTCGCACCACACCCGGCAGTAGGCTCCTGCCCCACATGAAGAGCAGCGCCATGTTGTTCGTGTTGTAAAACCTGTGAATCTCTTGCTGCACTGTCCTAGACTAGAGCTATTTCCCTGGCGTGCTTCAAATCGATGTTGACTTCTGTGAGTTAACGACATTGAATATCATTGTCATAACTCCACAAACTAATCAGTCCCACAGCATATCATCGAGCATGTCTCCAAAGTTGCTCAGTCAACTGCTTCAACTTTGCTATATAGGTTGTGATGTACTCTCCCAAGGCCCTTACTGTGGAATTAAACTTAAACCTCTGCATTATTACAGATGGCTTCGGCTGAAAATGTGTTTTTACAAGGTCCACTAATTCATTAAAGGATTTAGAATTAGGTGCAGTCAGGGCCGTCAGACTGTGGATGAGATTGTATGTCTTGCTACCACATACGCTCAAGAGGATTGCTTTCTGCTTCTCCTCCATAGTAATTTTGTTTGCTATGATATAAAAACCAAGGCGCTCTACATACTGGCTCCAGTCTTCCATAGATGTGTCGTAAGGATTGATTCTGCTGAAGAGTGGCATGACTGGTGAGTAGTCTTCTTTTCTCTTAAGATTTGATACACTCATGTTAACAAGGCGAGGTGCAGCGTCAGAGCTATTTTATCCTCGTTGCCAAATATAATGACTTGACGTACTGGACAGGTTTCAACTTGAAACAGGTAACTTTATTACAGAGAGCTTTTCAGGTGCTACATGCTTGAACCAGGCCCTCAACAATAAGCTCTGCCCCTTCCCCCCTCCCAGATTACCCACGCTTAGGGCTCATTGGTTGGAGCCTCCAAGAAAATCGCATGACTCCTGATAGGCAGGAGGAAAAGCTATACTTTCAATTACTACAGTTAGCATATAATTTTGTGAAGAGGGTGCCTTTTGCTAATTTCACAGGACTTTCATCCATTGATGCTATTGGGTGGATCTTGCACTCTAATGACTTGTTTAATTGAGTCAAATCCACAAAGATTCTAATTGAACCATTAGATTTTGGTACAATGACCATTTCAGAGCACCACTTTGTTAGTATGGTTACGGAGAGATAACCCCTTGTTGAAAAATGTGTTCAATCTTGCTCTTGACTTTGTCTAAAAGTGGGTGAGGGACCTTCTTTGCTGTGAAGAGATATATAGGCTTGGCATCTACCCATAGGGTTATGTGATATTCCGTTTTCATGATTCCTAAGCTTGAAAATAGGAATGGAAATTCATTCCTGAATACCTCACTGGACTGCTCATCAGCAATTTCATCACCCTTGTAAATGAGCCTCAGCTGCAAACATGCTTTTCTGCTCAATAACGATGACTCCTGATTCTTATCATATACAAGGGTTCAACAATTTCTTTATCCTTGTGTCTGAATCTTGCCCAAGCGTTGGTCTAGGACTTTTAGCATAGTCCCTCCTGGACGTTGCATCTGGATGGAGGATGGCTATAATGTGATACTTTTAAGCCTTTTCACTTCATCAAATAATACTGAAACACCTGCGTCAATATCTAGCTTGAATTCTGTAGGGTGACCATCAACTTCTAATTTCACGCCCCAGTAATCATTTTCTATCTTGTTAACTTCTCCTAGAAAGGTTATTTGTTTTTTCTGTGGCACTTCCACTTCTTGGATTTTACTTGATTTTGTGGGTTTTTTTTCTTCCTTTGAGCAATAGGAGCTCTGGTTCTTCAAACTACTTTAAAATATCTAACTACTCATAGGTGTGGCATTCCATTCCCCCGTTGGGCATTCTTTCTGCTTGTGTAAGGGTTTTCCCACCACACCGGGAGCATCTCAAGATGGCGGCTGGCGCGCTTTCTCCCAATTTTGCAAGCTTTTGCTTCACTACGTTTTCTCTTTTTTGTCCAACATATTGAATGGCTTCACTTATTTTCTCCAAGAGACATCACTTTCCCCACGAAAAACTGTTGTGTTTTGCTTCATAAACTTGTTCTGTTGCACTATTTCACTGACTTTGTGAGAGTCAAACCTTCCCTCACCAAGGACCCCAACCCACAATACGATTGCATATTAATTCATCTCTGAGGATCCCATAAGTTGCAATTCTCCACAAGTCTGCAGATCATTTATAAATGAGTCCATTCATTCGCTCGGTTTTTGCCTCCTCTTATTAAATTTCACTCGCTCAACAATCAAATTTTTTTGAAGGCTGAAATAAAAATCAAATGCCTGGAGGGCTTCCTCATATGAGTTGAAGCCTCATCGATGCCCTGTCTTGCAATAACATCACCTGCTATGGCCCCCACTGCATAAAATACTGACCTGATCCTTTTCATCCTTCTTGTGCAAAGCTGAAGCTGTTCTGTATCCGGAGAATCAGTTCCTCCAATTGTTCCAGCGTTGAGCCTGTTGTGAGCCTTTCGTGCTTTGGAACAGTTCTGGAAATGGCAATTTAGACTCCGTGTTTACCTTAAGCTCTGGATCTGTTACTGCTTCAGCAGTTTGGCTGTTTGTCTGTGATCTGTACTCACTGCTGTCCGGACTCTGGGTCTGTGTGTCTGCCTGCATCTGTCGGACCCTCGATGCTCTGTTCTCAAGTGAGAAGACATTCGTCATCGTTGTTGACTATTACTCCAGATGGATTGAGGTCAAATGCCTTCATGGAGCAACCTAAGAAGCAGTCATTAATTCATTGAAAGAAATTTTTGCCACATGTGACATTCCGGATCTTGTCATTTCAGACAATGGTCCACAGTTTGTGAATGAATGGTTCAAGAAACTTACAGAAGACTATAGATTTGTCCGCTCGACTAGTTCACCCAGGCACCCATGAGCAAATGGCCGAGAGAGGAGTAAGGATGTTCAAAGCTTTGTTCAAAAAGAATGATGATATCAAATTAGCACAATTGAGTTACCATTCCACATCACTTAAGAATGTTTTGGCTCCATCAGAGCTTCTGATGGGAATAAGCCTATGGACTCAATTCCCTGTTCTTCCACATACACGCATGCCATGTCTAAAAGCAACCGATATCAAGAGAGAAAGGGAGAAGGAGGGTGAGCATAATGCAAAACAGGCCAAAAATTACAATCAACGCCATAGAGCACTAGAGTTATCAGAATTCAAACCAGATGAATCAGTATGGTTTACAGACCAGAATAGAGAGAGCCAAGTACAGGAAAAGGCACTAAGTCCAAAATCTTGTCTTGTAGAAATGGAGAATAGGATAGTGAGAAGAAATAAAACTGTACTCATATCTAAAAGAAGAAGGTATCAATGGAACGGGTTAACTACTCATAAACAGAGAACCAATAGTTTCTGAAGATTCACATGCCACTCTGCAGAGTTCGAGAGAGAACATAGAGACCTTGGATCCTAGGCAACCTCTGAGAAAGATGAAAACAAGGGCAGGGTGACTGAAGAAACCACTGCAATGCTTATCTCTGTGAACCAAAGATGAAGGCAGAGACTTTGGGGCGGGGGGTTGAGGGATGATGTAGAATAATGTAAACATCTTCATTAGAGTCACAGATTTGGTGGCAGATGTAGTATAAAGGGTTAGTGTTCAATGTAGTCCACACCAACAGTAATTTAATATCACATGACAATAGAGCATGGAGGGAGATAGTTCTATGTGGAACAAAAACAGAATTACCTGGAAAAACTTAGCAGGTCTGGCAGCATCGGCGGAGAAGAAAAGAGTTGACGTTTCGAGTCCTCGTGACCCTTCAACAGAACTGAGTTCTGTTGAAGGGTCATGAGGAGTCGAAACATCAACCCTTTTCTTCTCCGCCGATGCTGCCAGATCTGCTGAGTTTTTCCAGGTAATTCTGTTTTTGTTTTGGATTTCCAGCATCCGCAGTTTTTTGTTTTTAGTTCTATGTGGAGCCTTGTACTGAGTCTGTGTTGTACATAGTATAATCTTCATTAAAAGGTTGAATTTACCAACAGCCTAACAGCCTCGCCTCTAGCATTGTCTGTAAGTTCAGACCCATGACTAAGACCCACAACAATAATAACAGACTACCAACTGACCCACAGCTGACACTGCAGACTGTTGAAATGGGAACACACACAACAGATGAAAGTTAACACAGAAAAGTGTTAAATGATGCATTTAATGCAAAGAATAAGGAATGGCAATATGAACAAAATGGTACAATCTTAAAGTGTGTACAGGTACAGGGGGACCTGGAGGTGTACATACACACATTTTTGAAGGTAGCAGGGCAGGAGAAATTGAGAGACTTAATTTTGTCCCAGGTTATCTTCTCTCAATTTAACAGTCACGTCAACAAGTGTGGATTAAATAGGGAATGACAGCACATCCTTCCAAACGTGCAGTGTCCTGAATGGGACAATACACTCCAGTTGAGGCCAAAACACTATCCTCTTCACAGTTCACAATATTTCCAAGTTTGGTGTCATCCGCAAATTTTTAAATTATGCCCTGTACTCCCATTAATATATATCAAGAAACGCAGGTGTTCCAACAACAACCCCTGGACAACCCCATTCTAAACCTTCCTCTAGTCAAAAAAACAACAGTTCACCACTACTCTCTATCACCTACCACTCATCAATTTTGTATCTAAGCTGCTACTGTTTCTTTTATTGCATGAGGTCTAACTTTGCAGGCAGCCTTATTATGTGTCACTTTGTCAAATGCCTTTTGGAGGTCCATGTATCACCATCATAAACCCTCTCTGTTACCTCAAAAAACTCAAGCAAGTTAGTTAAACACAATTTTTCTTTAGCAAATTTGTGCCTGTTTTTCCTAATTTATCCATAATTGTACAAGTGACTGTTAATTTTGTCCCAAATTACTGTTTCTAAAAGCTTTCCCACCAGCAAGGTTAAACTGATTGACCTGTAGATGCTGAGTTAACCTTATACTCTTTTTTGAACAAGCATGTAACATTTGCAATTCTCCAGTTATCTGGTACCACTCCCTGTGTCTAAGTAAGATTGGAAGATTATGAGCAGTGCCTTTGCAATTTCCACCCTTCCTTCCCACAGTGTCCTAGGATGCAGTTCATCCAGTCCTGGTGACTTACAACCTTACAGCCAATCTTTCTAATGCCTCCTCTTTATCAATTTTTAGCCTATTCAGTATCTCAACTACCTTTTTCACCATGAATTAGGCAGCATCTACTCCCTTGGTAAAGACAGGTGCAAAGTATTCATTTAGTACCTCAGCCTCCATTGTTACAAACAGGATGGGAGGAGTGTGCAAATTATTAAGCGCCACGACTCCAGAGGCTGTACCATTAATTTAAATGTTTAAGTTTCTCACCAAAATGGCCAGTTGTGTATCTAAACCTCTAGCATCCAGAAGAAAAGAGACTCTGACCAGCCTTGTTTCAAAAACTCAGAATGATTATTTTAAAACAAAACTTCTTTTAACAAGTTGCAAGTACTGGTTAACACAATTGTAATTGGGAAGTATAACTATCTATCTCTTCCTAAAGAATTCTCCCAGCACTCACACAGACAATGGACAAACAGATAGAGTCTCTCTGTGGAGGTAGGCTTTGGAGGATGGGCATTATAAAATAAAGGATAAAGTCCGCAGCGTCTCAATGCTCTAAACCTGGAGTTCTCTCATATGAAGCTGGTCCTAGTGGATGCCTGGAAGTTCTCACCACTGCTCTCAGTTTTGCAGGTCCAAATGCAGACTAGTTACACTCAGATGAGGGATCCCTGGCTATAGGTTGATAGCCACACACAATTTTAAGCAAGGTAGAAAGAGGGAGCCACCAAGAAAGCCTTCTTTCCTCAGCTTGTTCTCCAACAAGACTGCCTTCAAAACAAATAGGTTCACAATTTAAGTTTTTTTCCTCTCTCCCATGTGATTGCCTTTTTGTCTCCCAGCTTCATTAATTAAAGTGCTTTGCAATTCAAAACAAACAACTCCTGAAGTACTATATGGGTCAGGTAATTTCTTGGACAAGGCATGCTTGTTGACAGTTCCAAGAACTTATGACCTTCTTTAAAAAAAATCCCAGGTTAGCATCCATGTGTCCAGATCATGCCAAATCCTTTTTGTAAAGGAAAACTTTTAGTCCTGAGAGAAATGATTCTAACACCATTCATAAATAGCCTTTTTGGTCCCTAATCAGGCCCCTTTTTACCAGCCTTTTAATATTTATATGCCCATGGAAGACTTTTGGATTCCCTTTTATGTTAGCTGCCGGTCTCTTGTTATACTCTCTCTTAGCTCCTCTCATTTCTTTCTTCACTTCCACACTGAACATCTACAGCTAGCCTAGTTTTTAATTGCATTATCCACTTGACATCTGTTATATACACGTTGTTGTCTGCTCTATCTTGATCTCTATCTCTTTAGTCATCTAGGGAGCTTCTGGATTTGTTTGCCCACTTTGCCCCCTTGTGGCAATGTACCTCGACTGTACCCAAACTGCCCCTCCCTGAAGGTAGCTCATTGCTCCATTACAGTTTTGCCTCCCAGTCTTTGATTCCGATTTATCTGGGCCAGATCTATTCTCAGTCCATTAAAATTGGCCCTCCCCGATTAATTATTTTTACTTTCGACTGTTCCTTGTCCTTTTCCAATGCTAAGCTAGGGGAACATTTTCCCCCGTCGGCGGGGAAGTGCAGGAGTGGGCGCCGATGACCAGCCTTCCCCCGCTCAGGGGCCGCCGCCATTTTACGTGGGCAGGCCAATTAAGGCCCACCCAACGTGACGTTCACCAGGAAGCACTATGCACTCCCTGTGCGGACGGGGGGATTCCCTCAGCCAGGAGCCGCATGCGGCGAATGAGTGCACAGATCTCCCTGAGGCTAAGTGCTGCCTCAGGGAGATCAGCTCCAATTCAAAAGTTGACAGAAAGGTAATTAAAAAATTTCCCTGGCATGTCCCCTCAAGTGACACTGTCATATGAGTTGGGATATGTCCTTAACTTTTATTTAAACATTTGATAAACATTTAAAAGCCCTCATGAAGCCTCATCCCACCCGTGGATGAGGTTTGATGCTTTTTCCGGGGCCCGCCTGGGCTCCTGGCCTGCCCGCCAATCCTAAGGTTGGACGGGCAGGTCCATCAATCAAGTTAATTTGTTTTTTAATGGATTTAATAGATCATTGACAGTGCGGCTGGCACGCAGCCCCCCAAACTGGAAATCTAAATGACGCAGGGTGACGTCGGGGCGCATGCCGAACGTATTCCCACGTCATTTTACGCATCGGTGAACGGGCCCCGGCCCCGCTCGCCGACCAGAAAAACCTGCCCCTAAACTTTAAGATACCGTGATCACAATCCTCTAAATATTCCCCCAGTGACACTTAATTCACTTGACCTATCTTTTTCCCCAGAGCCAGATCTTGATAGGCCAAAAACACAGTGATCTAGAAAGGCCTCCTGAACACACTTCATAAACTTTCCCGCCCGCACCCCCCCACCCCCCCCCCGCCCTTTAAATTATTACAATCTCGGTCTGCTCTATGCATTCATGTGCATGCATTAGCCTCTTAATCTGATCCATCTAATACTATGCTATATCCTACTCTAGTGCTATTTGTCTCTCCCTTGTTAATATTACCTTCTGATTCCCACACCCCTGCCATGTTAGTTCAAACCAGGGGTAGAGAACCTATAGCCCTTGGGCTGGATTTGGCCCATTGCTCAATTTCACTCCGCCCACAGCAAGATGTCTAAAAATATAGATCTATGATAAAAGCACCTTCAAGATAGCAATTATTATCATCATTATGAATTTGCTTTGATAAAAGCATCAGCTAAATTACTATAATAACATTTAACAATACAATATTCAAATTCAGCCATCAAATTAAGACTGTAGGTGAGTTGAATATTTCTGTATTCTCTCTAAAAAAAAAGCCCCAAATTAGGTTGATTTTTATGTGTGTGTGCCCCGCGGTTGATTTTGTCTATGCGTAAATGGTCCGCGATAAGAAAATGGTTCCCACCCCTGGTTTAAACCGTCCCCAATAGCGATAGCATAATGACCCGTGAGGATAACGGTCTTGATTCTATTAAGGGGCAATCTGTCCAGCCTTTACAGGTTCCCGCTCCCCCCAGAACTGGTCCCAGCCCCTCAGAAGCTCCACTAAAAGTTGTATCCTTGGCAAAGGCAAGGGAATCTGTCAAAAACATTTAAATCACTCTGAGCTTGGAAGATTAGCCCATTAACCCGTATGGCAAATAGAATTCCAGCCGCATCCTGGAATCCCATAAAGCAGGAAGATTTGGGTCAATGATTCTCCCAAGAGCAGATTTCAGAAGATTAAAAAAGAACAAGTGCTTGATATTCACTGGCTCTCCTGCCACAATGCCTCACAATTACCAGCAGCACAACTGTTAACATGGAAAGTGAGGACACTGAGGCCCTCGGTCCCCACTCAGCCCTACAAATGTTGTTTGTGCAATTTTGTCTGGAAATCTGCTTTCATGCATTCTGCAAGACCACTTAACAGTAATTCACATCTTAATTCTATTAATTTAATGGAACTGATCGCAATAGTGAGAATTAGGAAACAGTTCTGAGTTTTCAGCTTAATTCATATGATAGAAATGGTTGCCTGGCAGTGCCTACATGCAAGTGGCATTCATTTGAATTGAAAGGTTAACCCTTTCATTACTATTCTGTGCTATAGCTGCACCAATACATTCTTGTGATAGAGCATTCTATTAGAAGCTTAAGGACTGCCTAGATACCAAGGGGACAAGTTAAGTTTTAATCAGATTTTTAAGCCTGAGCCAAACTTTTTCTGAAGCAATGGACTTGTCATTTATCATCATTAGTTACTCACAAATTAATTTAATTTTCCTTCACATAGAGTTCCCAATGGATTAGTGAGTTTAAGCAGTAACTGAGTCAGACAAACTGGATTGCATTTTGCCCCAAGTGTATACTAAGGTAAGTGACCTCAGTGAGAGTGGTAATGGAGTTGCTGCAGCTCATCTCAGCTTCCCTGGATTAGGAATAGGCCAGCCAGCATTGTGTTTCTGATTGCTCTCCAGTGACTCCTACTGGAAAGGGTCTGTGCACACGAAATGAGGGCAAGATTGAACCTCGTTTTGGTACCTCCCTGAGTTCAAACAGACTGCCAGCATTTACTCACCACCAATGTAACTCAGATGCTTTTGGCATGCGTAAAGGCATGTTTCTCCTGGCAAAACAGCCAGGTCTTTATACCAGGAGGAATTGCTATTTTCAGTAACTGACTATGATTTTCATTTAATTGATTTTGTAATGTTTTCACATTTTATCTCCTTGTCAACCATTTTAATGAAGATAAACTTTACGGCCCAATAGTATTTTCAATTGTTTGCCCCGTATAAATGAGGCTCCTGTATAAACAAGGATACATTACATTTATTCTTGCTAACTTGCACTATATTTGAAAATATGTCATGCATATAAATTGGAAATATGTGGAAGTGTGTTATAATATATAATAATTATATATGATTTATAGGTTTTCAGCATTATTCCTTTTGATGTTCTTCAGAACTTCTTTCAGTATTGTAAGTATGTCTAGTGTTTTAAATTTTATTTTGGTAGGATATAGTCTGCCTGCTTAACTTGACCATTTTTAGAGGCTGTATTCTGCAACAGGCTAACATGGTCAAGCTGCCATTTATCTAAAGGAAGCCATTTTATGATTTGAATACCTGCTGTCAAGCTATGCAATATTTTAGTTCACTAACCACTAGTATTGTAAAGATGAGAAGTGCTTCAATTACTCTGTAATTGAAGAATAAGTAATTAATCAGGAAGTTAATAAGGGTTGAATTCTGTTTATTTCTGTTTTTCTACTAACATTTCTATCTGTATTTTAAACATGCTGTGAGAGTGTCTGTGGGAAGCAATTTTATTTTTCTGCCAAGACACTTATCAAAACAAAGTGTCCTTGACTGGTCTAGTACTGGGCCTAATGAAAAAGGCCCTTGTGCAGTATTACGGTTAAGAATACATATTGAAATAATCCATTGTCATATGTTTAACGCAATGTGCGCAGATGGACAAATCCAGTGAAATTAACTCTTACAACATTATTGACCAATTGCCTGATAACAATTTTGGATCAAGGTCGGTTGAGGGGGGGGGTGGTGGAATGCCAGAATTAGATATAAATGAGGGTTTTGGGAACCATCTTGTTTGTGTGCACCAAGTAAAGGGAAACCGGTTATATTGTGTATTCTTGAGGATAGAAGTAGAATTCCTGTTGGCATGAGAATGGGTAGTGTAGAACTGGGCTCAGGGACAGAGGCAGAATTCCTGTTGATGTGGACCCTGGATAGCACAGTTTCCTTCAGAGATAGAGACAGAGGCAGAATTCCGGATGGTGTGGACCCTGGATAGTGCAGTTTCCTTCCGAGATAGCGGCAGAATTCTTGTTGGTAAGCAGGGTTGAGGTCATTTTCTGTTTCTTCTAGGTTGGCCATCTATTTGAAGTCATGAAGTCTGTAGTGTATTATTGATAAGTATGACTTTTTATTATTTTATTCTTTTAGATGATTGATATTGTTTTATTTTATCCTTCATTCAATAGACTTCAGTATTATTTGCTAATTCAATGGCTTAATCTTTGGGCTGATGCTTATAGCTGTCAAACTAAGAGTTTAATTTATGATCCAGTAATTAGGGCTGTGCACAGCTAAATCAAATCAAACCTAAATTTATAAACTTATCAAAATATGACTTTATAAACTTACATCTGGTAACTACGAAGAGACAGTGATAAAAGACCAAGATGCCTGTGTAGTAGGGTTTGGCACATACAATGTTAATGTGGGACTGATTACAGTATAGTCCACACAGTAATGTAAGAAGGCACATGGTACAGAGCCAGGGTCTGTCCAGGGGTGGACAGGAGTTTGTAAAAACCTAGGATGGAGTTCAGCTTCATGGAGCAAGATGTTATCAGGCAAGGCACTTTCACAACGAATTCACCTATTTGGCCTGTTAG
Source organism: Carcharodon carcharias (assembly GCF_017639515.1). Classification (NCBI taxonomy): domain Eukaryota; kingdom Metazoa; phylum Chordata; class Chondrichthyes; order Lamniformes; family Lamnidae; genus Carcharodon; species Carcharodon carcharias. The sequence goes on from NC_054476.1 coordinate 124,682,309, forward strand.
AAAACCTGATGGTAGTTGGAGATTAACTATTGATGACCGGAAGTTAAATTCTGAAACACCAGCCAGTCCCCCTGTCATATAAGAAACACCTACCCTTCTGTCAAAATCCCACTAAGGGCACTAAGTATTTTTCCACCATAGACATTTCCAATGGGCTTTGGAGTATTCACATTAGATTTAAGGACCAATACAAATTTGCTTTCACGGTTGGAGATCAGAGTCATGCTTGGTCTTATATGCCACAGGGTTTCACAATCATCCATGATATCTCACAAGTGAATGGCAGCAATTTTGAAAAACTTCCCAGATCCAGAAGTTTGTTATAGTATGTGGATGATATCCTTTTGATGACTGATCCAAAGAGGAAACATTTGTTTGAATTTCTAGCACTCCTGAAAGTTAACCAATGAAAAGCTCAGTTGTTTAAGAGAAAATGTAACGTGCGTGAGGGTCGTGGGTTCATCTGAAGGAACTACTCCAAGTGTTCACAAAATAGAGGTTATTCAGTGATTGCCTCTACCCAGAACTAAAACAGCTCTGATCATTTTTGGGGTTTGGTCAGTTATCAAAGAAACTTTATTCCAAACTTTGCCTCAATGGCAAAGCCTCTGTATGAACTTTTGAAAATCTCAGGCAATACTTTCCGATCTAGTATGTCATATTGAAGTTGTAATGAACTTTTAAACTGGTAGTTATGCAAACTGTGAGCCTTATTGTGTCTGACCCTACTCTATCTTTTCACCTAAAAGTGACCACGAGAGAACAGCTTACCCACTGTGCATTGTCAGAAACACGCTGAAAAGCTGCAACTGATTGCATATGCGTCGCGTATACTGCAGGGGGTGGAAAACACCTACTCTGTGTGTGAATGTCATCTGCTAGCTACATTCTGGGCTGTACAACACTTTACTTACATCATCACTAAACTTGCTAATGAAACCCAGAGACCCTTTAGTCTCATCACAGAGATTGAGTAAATGGACGTTGGAGTTAATATATCAAGATATTGATGACACTGCAAACAGAACAACATTGCTGCCTCATTTACTGTCATACCAGGGAGACACACACAAGTGCCCATTACCTTTAACTGATTTTGAATCACACCCAGTCGTGAAAGAACCTACAGAGAGTTCCATAGATCTGTACATGGATGGTTCCTTTTACTATATCGATGGATCCCTACACACAGATTATGCAGTCATACTACCAGGAAGAGTTATTAAGAGACAATGTAGCTGATGTTCTTCCCAATATATAGAGGTACTTGCCCTCTTAACAGTCATCAAAGAAACATCCAATCAAACTTCAGTCTGTCAGTACCCATGCCATCAATGCCCCACTAGCCCTCCCGTTATATCACAGAAATAAATGTTAAACAGCTGAAGGTAAACCTTTAGTTCATGGTACCTTGTGGAAGGAGGTCTGGAAGCCCTCCAAAATAATAGCCAACCTTGCTGTCTTGGGAAAGCGGCTGTCAACAAACCAGCGAAGGCAACTCCGAAATGGATAAAGCAGCCAAAGATGCTGCACTGACGGGGGAAGTACACACAGAGCCACCTAGGGAAGGTGCTGGGATAGCAGCAGTCACAGTAAAGGATTTAATAGATTTAGTTACCCTACAGCAGCAATACTGAATGGCACAAGCAGGGTAAACCACTCCCTCGGCCAATCTCTTGGGCAACAAAAATCAGTCTGTCCCGAGTGTCAGATGCAGAAGTTTCTCATGCATGGAAGAAAAGGTGAAGTCCCAGCTGCATGAGATCGTCCTGAGGTAGGACAGGAATTGTTATACCTATTCCACTCACTCTGTAGGCGGTCACTATTCCATTGATGTCACCTATCAAAAGATTGCCGAAATGGCTTGGTAGTCAAGATGCAGCCAATCTGTATGCATCAAGTTGTCAACCAGACCTCCAGCAAAATCCTAAGATAAAAGCAAAATACCAGCAAAATCCACCTGCCTGCTCGAACAGAGCCCTTTTAAAGTGTGCTCCTCCCCCAGAAGGGCCATGAACACATTTGCAAATTGATTTTTTTGGATCATTACCAAAACCTCAAAGTACCTAATTCGCTAAGTGGATTGAAGTCTTCCCTTTCAGGTCCAACACAGCTCTCACTGCTGCAAAGCTCATATTGAGTGAGGTAATCTGTAGGTGGGGACTACCATTGCAGATACATATGCCTGAATTTTTCCCACGTCGGGCGGGCTTGGCGGGATCAAGCCTTTTCTTCCACCCGCAATCAGCTCCATACCGTCATTTTACGCAGGCGGGCCATCATAATATGCAAACAGTAGTGCTGAGCGCTACCTGTGCAGGCAGGGGGAGGAGGAAGAGTCAGGTTCAGTGCTCTTCCACACATGCATGCAAAAGAGTGCTTCAATTTCCCTGAGCACAGAGCTGTCCCAGGGAGATCGAAGTGCTTTTTAAAGAAATTATTCAAAACATTAAAAATTTAATGAAATGTCCCCTCATTTGACTGTGTCACATGAGATGGGACATGCTTTTATTTTTTTTAAAAAGTTTTCATTCAATTTGTAAAAGCTTTAGGAAACCACATCCTGCTCATGGTTGAGGTTTCCTAAAAAATGTAAAGGTTGCTTGGGTTTTTTGCCTGCTCGCCAACCATTAGGTTGGACGGGCAGCATAAATTTCAACTTAATGAGGTTGCTAATGGCCTTAATAGGCCTTTTATTATTGGCGGGTGGACAGCCGATTCCGGCGCGCGCCTGCCGAACGAAACATCGCGAGACTGCGCAATGGGATGCACGGCCGACATCATCGCGTGTCATTTTAGGTTCCGGCTTGTCGGGCCCGCCCCCTCACGCCGAATGTAAAATCCTGGCCATAGTGACCGAGGGTAAGATTTTACTGGAGAAATTTTTACTCAGATGCAAAAAGTATTGGGAATCACAAACAAGCTTCACATCAGTCACCTCCGCAGTCTTCTGGGGTGGTGGAAAGAGGGAACAGAACTTGTGCACAGATGATCCCACTCAATGGACCCACACATTACCATTTATCTCATGGCTATAAGATCAACACCTCACAGAAGAACAGGAGTCTCCCTTATCAAGTAAAGAAAGGAAGGATTATGAAAACACCAGATCATTTGACATTATCAACAAGTCCTATCACACAGGAACCATGCAGTTCCAAACTGCTAGAGCAGTTAGTGGAACAGACAACGTTAGTGAAGCAGTGTGTTGCAAAGAATTTGAAAGTGTCGAAAAATAAGATCAAAAAGTATTCTGACGCAAAAGTAAAAACTTATGAGTGTGAGGTAGAAAACTGAAGAGAGAATGTGTTCAACCCAAAAGAGAAAGGATCCTTTTTCCTCATTTACAAGTTAAGCCCAGCAGTGTACTGTAGTAATCTGATATGTAATATACCTTTTAAGACAAGTATTGTAATGTAAGGTCACATGATCTTAATCTCCACTAGTAGAGTAGCGCGGGCTAGCTCTATGTGAGAGTCTTGAGTTAGTCACTGATGAGTGAAGACAGAGTTTTATGTTGTGAGCACACAAGTGTAGCTATGGAGTTTACTTTGTAAATAAACAGCACTTGTTTATTCTAACAACATTCTCCAGATGTTGTCTGTTTCTATACCAACTCGGTCACCCCAAAACAAGCATGCAATCCAGATCCTTTAGCCCCCAACAAACCAAGGGCACAAGATAGGAATTGAGGGAAGAATGGAAAAAAGAAAATCAGAAAATGGTATCATATCAATCAGATAAAGACTGTAAACGTGTAAATACAACATTTGGCTTACAGGCTGGGAGGAGAGAGAGAGGAAAATGTGGACTTTGATACTGTTATTGATTCATCTATTCTTGGCGGCCATTCATCGAGAAAGAAATGGAAGTGTACAATTCTTGGACCTAATTACGCACCACCCTCCTAACTCTAACTTCAAAGGGATTCATTTTACTGGTCAGATCCAACTGAATGTGACATCACCTTTGAAAGACCTCCGGTGATTCCAGGAAATGCAAGGAGAATGGGGTTATAGTGGAGAGCACCCACAACTGTACACAGTACTCCAGCTGAGGTCTAACTAGTGTCCTATACAAGTTCAGCATAACCTCCTTGCTCTTGTACTCTATGCCCCTATTAATAAAGCCTAGGGTACTTTATTAACTGCTCTCCAATGTCCTGACATGCTTAATGACTTATGCACATACACAACCAAGTCCCTCTACTCTGCACGCCCTTATTGTACCCCTTATTTTATATTGTCTATCCAGTTTCTTTCTACCAAAATGAATCACCTCACACTTCTCTTCATTGAACTTCATCTGCTACCTATCTGCCTGCTCCACCAACTTGTCTCTGTCCTTTTGAAATTCTACGTTTGTCCTCTTCACAGTTTACAATGCTTCTAAGTTTTGCATCATCCAGAAACTTTTAAATTGTCCCCTGCACACCAAGATCTAGATCATTAATACAGATCACGAAAAGCAAGGGTCCCAATACTAACCCCTGGGGAACTTCACTTCAAACCTTTCTCCCATTATTCACTGTTTCCTATTACTCAGCCAATTTTGTATTCACATTGCTACTGTCCCTTTTATTCCATGAGCTATAACTTTTCTCACAAATCTGTTGTGCGGCACTATATCAAATGCCTTTTGGAAGTCCATGTACACCACATCAACAGCACTACCCTCATCAGCCCTCTCTGTTACCTCTTCAAAAAACTCCAGCAAGTTAGTTAAACACAATTTTCCTTTAAGAAATCCATGCTAGCTCTTCCTATTCAACACATATTTTTCCATGTCACTACTAATTCTATCCTGAATAATTGTTTCTAGAAGCTTCCTCACCATTGAAGTCAAACTGACTAGTCTGTAATTGCTGGGCTTATGTTTAAGAACTATTTTGAACAAGCGTGTAATATTTGCAATTCTCCAGTCCTCTGGCACCTCCCCTGAATCTAGGGAAGACTGAACGATTATAGCCAGTACCCCTGTAATTTCCACTCTTGCTTCCTTCAATATCCTTGGATGCATCTCATCCAGTCCTGGTGCTGACTGTTTATCCAATGTCTCTTCCTTATCAATTTCAAACCCTTCTAGTGACAGAGTTCCTCCTCTGCCACCATGGCCTTGGTAGCATCTGCTTCCTTGGATGCAAAGTATTCATTCAACACCTCAGCCACGCCCCCTGCCTCCATCTGTAAATCCCTTTATTGGTCCCTAATGAGCACTACTCCTCCTTTTACTAGCCTTTTACTATTTATGTGCCTATAGAAGGCTTTGGAATTCCCCTTTATGCTGCCGGTCTTTTCTCATGATCCCTCTTTGCTTCTTTCATTTGCTTCTTCGTCTCTCCTCTGAACCTTCTGTAGTCTACTTGGTTCTCAATTGCATTTTCTACCTGACACCTGTCATAAGTACATTTTGTCTTCTTTAACTGAATTTCTGCTGTATAAAATAGTCCTGAACACAATCTAGGAACTCTTACCCCTCTCTGCCCTTTACACTACCACTATCCCAGTATACATTCGGGTAATTAAAGTCCCCCATTATAACTACTCTGTAATGTTTGCACCTCTCTGTAACTTCCCTGCAGATTAGTTCCTCTGCACCCTTCCCACTAGTTGGTGGCCTATAGACTACTCTGAACAATGTGATTGCATTCTTTTTGTTCCTTACCTCCTTGGACCCTCTGGGACATCCTCTTTCTCCAGTACTGCAATGCTCTCCTTAACCAATACAGCCACCCCTCCTCCTTTTCTTCCTGCCCTATCTTTGCTGAACACCTTGTACCTAGGAATATTTAATACCCAGTCCTGCCCTTCCTTGAGCCAGGTCTATGTTGTCACCACAATATCATAATTCCACTTGGAAATTAGTTAGAGGAACAGACAGGCATTCCTGTGGCTATAGACATGACTCCAGGATGGTATGTTGCCTCCTTGGTGCCAGGGACAAGGATGTCACCAAGTGGCTCCTGTAAGTCACCAATCTTATTTACTACACTCCGTGCCTTCATACACATGCAACAAAACCCTGATTTAGATCTCATTACTTTCTCTTACTCCGACTCTGCCTATTAACTTACCATTCTTTATTCTAGCACTGTCTGTCTCTCCCCGTATTTTGTACACTTTGGTATTACTCTCTAATATTCTCTCCTGGTTCACACACCCCTGCCAAGTTAGTTTAAAGCACCCCGCCCCCCCACCCCCCCCCCCCCCCCCCCCCCGCCCACCCCCACCCCACCACCAACAGCACCAGCAAAATGCCCCACAAGGAACTCAGTCCCGGCTCCGTTCAGGTGCAACCTGTTTGGCTTATACAGGTGTCATCTTCCCCAGAGCCTATCCCAGTGTCTCAGGAATCTAAAGCCCTTCCTCCTGCACCATCTTTCCAGCCACGCATTCATCTGCCTCATCCTCTTATTTCTGCACTCACTTTCACGTATCACTGGAAGTAATCTGGAGATTACTATTTTGAGGTCCTGCTTGCTAATTTGTTACCTAGCTCCCTAAATTCTGTCTGCAGGATCACATCTGCCTTCTTACCTATGTCACTGGTGCCAATGTGGACCATGACCTCTGGTTGTTCACTCTCCCCCAGGAGAATGCCCTGCAGCCACTTGGTGACATCCTTGTCCCTGGCACCAAGGAGGCAACATACCATCCTGGAGTCATGTCTATAGCCACAGGAATGCCTGTCTGTTCCTCTAACTAATGAATCCGCTATCACTATTGCTCTTCCCCCTCTCCCATACAGCCGGGCTGCTCGAGGTGCCACAAATTTGGCTCTGACTGCACTCCTCTGAGGAATCAACCCCCTCACCAGTGTCCAAAATGGAAAACCGATTAGCAAGTGGTGCCCCAGGAGACTCCTGCACTACCTGCCTGGTTCTCCTGGACTGCTTAGTGGTCACCCATTATCTTTCTAACTCCATGCCTAACCTGTATTGTAACAACTTCTCTGAACGTGCTATCCATGTAGCTCTCAGCCTCGCAGATGTGCCACAGTGACTCCAGCTGCCGCTCGAACTCTGAAACCCAAAGACAAGTTTCTGCAGCTGCCAGCACTTCCTACACATGTGGTCATCCAGGTCACTAGAACTGTCCATGATATCCCACATATTACAGGACATGCATTCCGCACAACCGAGCTACTCTGCCATGCCTTAACTTTATTTCACTTCCATTAAATTTCTTTTACTTTGGTTTACTTAATACTTTCTGTTGCTGGCCCTGACTTTCCCTTATTCCTAATGTTTCTTACTCAAATCCATGTCGCTACTTCTTTAAAAATAATTTGCTTTTCTAATTTACAACTATTTAAAGACATTCCCTAACAGAAATTTCTTACCAATTAATAAACTTATGGCTTTTTGTGATGTCACTTCGATTTTTTTTCAAACTCAGCTCCCAAGGTGAAGTTTACACCCTGGTAAGTTTCTGCTCAGCTGCTCCTGTTCCCAACTTAGAATAACTGCTATGTATACCACACCTCATTCCCCTGTGCATTGAAATCCCATGTGAGCCTAATTCGTTACTCACTCGGTCTCCACCTCAATCCAGCATAGTCACCTGTCTCCTTGCACGCTCCTTATTGACCATATAGGAGAATGTAGTTGGGACAGAAACACTACCCCAACTTTAATTACGACTGTCCTCCCCCTGAGAATTATTGTTATACTGGCCTAGGTGGTGGAGTCAATTTCATGCGGATAACTACATGTGCATGAAGGAAGGTGATATCGAACTTGGGGTGTAAGTAAGAGGGCAACACCTGTAACAGCTTGTGAACCAGATTACAGGTACCCCTGGAAGACCAGGTAAGGTAAACGCACTCCTATTGTATGGAGAGGATTGGCTCCATGTGGCTCTAGTTAAGATAACACCTGTAAACCTGGGGACCCAAAGTTTTTGGCACAATGGGCTGCTCCTCCATGTGTTTTAGAATATTTCATCATAGATATTGTAATACTCAGGCCTGAGATCAAACCACCTATTCCAGTTAGTTAACCAGGAATGAACCTTGGAAAGGTAGGACCCTGACAATGTTCTAGTGGTCATTCCCACCCAAACAGTACTAAACCACGATCTGTGTCATGAAGTGGTGCCAGTAATGATCAATCTAACTGATATGTGATTGCCAACTTGCTGTAAACTCAAAATCAGAGACTTGCAGGAAAATATGTTACATAATTGATTAAAAAATTCTGGGAAAGAACAGGTACCATGGTAGACAAGGAAGTGATCACTGATTTGAACAGAACACCCAAGACTGGTAAGAAACACAACTGAGCTTCAAGAAGTACACTCAGTGATGCAGCCATTGTGTGTCCATGGTGAACAGCTTGGACCTGGCTGGCCTAGACTATACTGTGAGCACTGTCTGAAACAGGTTGAGAAAGATACTAACTGGAGTGAATAAGATAGAACAGGAAGAACTCACTGAGGATAAAATTATGACAGTAGACCTAAGAAGTGATGAGAGGGTTCTAGAAACATCACCACTAGATGTATGAGATCTTGAGGGAAAGCCAAGATGCATCATTTGAGGCAGCAGAAAATAATGTTTGCATAATAAATGGCACCTGGATGACAGAACAGAGCAGGGATAATTTACAAGGAATACAGACATACACCTAAAGGCTCTGTCCACTCACCAACTAAAATGATATCTGTATAACCAGAGGTTTGGTAGAGGTACACCTAGTAAAATGTAGGTGCCACCTGAGGAGTAAGACAAACATGATTGGGATAGTCCTGCATTATCCTGTCATGGGAGGAAGTGGGAGAGCCAGACCCTTATGGAATTGAGAACATTGCAGTAGAAAACAAGGGGCACATAATCAGTACCATCAGAATCCAGAATATTTAGCCCTGATAAATGGAACAACTTGGATGGTTCCTGATTTGAAAGGCAGTATCCACAAAGGTCACTGCTCAATCAACCTTATGATGCAACTGTTCACACAAAACCAGCATGTGGTTTTATCTGGGATTTGGTAAAACCTAACACCACCATTAGAGCCACTAAAGGGAAGGAGTTTCCTATTAGTTCAGTATCTAGAGAGAAGGGAGAATATTGTGGCACCACTACCCTCAAAGAATATCGTTATGAGAATCAGATTTGCCTTATTGACTTGGGAACTTTGTACTTTACCCCTGCCTGCCGGTACTGGTAGGGAGACAGCTTTTACACAGCCTGTACAACCACCAACAGGTTGGTGTTAAATCTCATTGTCAGGGATGACTTAAAGGAACACCTGTATGAGTACATTAACAGATTTGGATACATCATTTCCTCATTGCCTGAGCATTTGACAAAACTGATGCAAGGGATTAATTCCTCCAACCAACATTTTATGTGCTACAAAAAAAGAATGCAGAAGTTGAAGAAGAGATACCAGAAATTGGAGTTAAGGGAAATTAGCAGAGCTTTCCTCTGGACATTAAAATACCTTCATGGATTAAAATTGTGTCACATGCTTTGGTGGCAATTCAACTGATCTTTCTGGTTGTTCTGATCATTGCAGTCAACTACAAGAGGAGTGATAAGAGATCTGAAATGCCACCTACCTCCCTGGGGGCACAATTTCTTTGGTAGATTAAATATGTCATGAGGTATAATAATTTTCATAGCATTTTTCTGGTTTAGTGTAAAGTAGGTTAATGGGGGGGGGGGGGGGCGGTGTGGTTGTGTTGTTCTATCTGTGTGTGTGATTTAATTACATCTTGTAGCCAAGCTGGCTGCAGGTTGAAGTTATCAAAAGAGGTACGGTGTAGAAGTGTCTTTAATACATTAATAAGTAAACGTGGTTGGGGTCTTAGGATGTAAGGTGTAAAGGAAATTTGCATTTTTAGATAGAAGAGGGGAGCTTGGTTTTCAAAGGGATCTCAGTCTGTTTACAAATAGCCAGACAAGCAAGATAAGGAATGTGTTTATTTTTCTCAAGGATTACTGAAAATATATAGTGGTAACATGGAAGATTTATATTATGAGAAAGGTAAAGTTCCAAAGACATATAAATAATGAGATTTACACATTAAAAGGGAGAAACATGTATAAAGGAGACTGAGGCTACTTGTCATGGAAGGCATTGTAAGATCTACCAGAAGTTTGAGAAGTCTCCAGCATTTGTACATTAAGCCTGCTGTCTACAGAAACCGAAGATAGGAAAAGCCAATTTGAATTCTACTGTCCAGGGTATTGTGTTAACTTGCTGGATCTGTTTAATTTTTTTTTATTGTTGCCTTAATGAGGGTGTAACTGGAGGCCAGGTTAATTAGGGGTTTTAGGAGTTACAATATTAGTAATTTGTAGACCTATGTATGTGCTTGAAATCTTTTCTTTTGTTAATAAATATTTAATTTAGTTTTTTTTAAAATCTTTGAAGTCAGTGGATTTATTACTTTTGAATTCAGGACGCACTTCTTGAAATAAATACAAATTGCAAAACCATTGTGATAGCATGATCAACTTCCTTTCACGGAAACTTTCCTGGCGCACATCATCTGCTGCGTCATAACAAATTGGGGGCTCTTTGCGGGATATTTGAAATTCCTCAATTGGTTTGGAGTTGATGAATCTTAAAGGTACAAATACGAGAAGTACTTTGAATTCAGGAGTTGGTGTGAGGGATTTTTAAAGTGGTAAGACTGCAAAAATGGCTGTATCCATGGCTAAAACCTTTTTGGAAGTAGAAGATATAACTCTGATTGTGTTACAAAAAGTATCTAAAGGTATGTTAACAGAATTGGCGGATAGGTTGCAGTTGAGGTTACCTGTAGGGGCAAAGAAAGCAGATGTAGTTGAAGTGATAGCACAGCATTTGAAGTTGGAAGTGATACCTGACACTAGTGTGTCACAGTTGGAGGTAGTGAGATTTCAGTTAGCAATGAAGAAGCTTGAATTTGAACAGGCAAAGGAAATTTGAAAAGCTTGAAATGGAGGAAAAAGAAAAAGGGCAGAAAGGAAAAAGAGAGATTATTTCAAAAAGAAATGGAAATGTGAAAACTTGATCTCCAGAGGGAAAAGTTAGCAATGGAAGAGAGGGAGAAGGATAGAAAGTGGGAAGATGAAAGGAAGATGGATAGTCAGGGAAGAGGAGTAGGTAGAAATTCCCAAGAAGTTTTTTCTCAGACTAAAAAGTTGCTGAGAGTACAAGTGACACTCGAAAATTGAGGTGTTTTCATTGTAATAAAGTTGGGCACACAAAGTCAATGTGTTGGAAATGACAGAGAAAATCTGTTGGAATTATTGGGATGCAGAAAAGCACTGGAAGTCAAAGTACTGTGGGTTCTGAGATTCAGGCATAAGAAAAAAAACAGTGATTTGTGTCCAGGTAAAACAGGAAGAATCAGTGATAGGTAAAGAAGTGGGAATGTGTTCACAATTTACCCAAGAAAGTTCTGAGGAGCTGGTTGCAGAAATGTTTTGCATGTGAAGGAAAGTTTTTCCATGTGTTAAGGGTGGAGTAGGTAAAGATATTAAAATTTTAAGGGACATGGGCTAGTCAATCCTTAATGTTGTGGGATAGTGATATTTGTTGTTCAGAGGGTGTATTGCAGAAACAGGTGATAATAAGTGGGGTTCATGGAGATGCTAAACCAAGTCCATTGTGCAACATAAAATTAAAGAGTAAGTGGAGAAGAGGTTAGGTGATTGTTGAAGTGGTGGAAAAATTGCCCACTGCAGGGGTTCAGTTTATTTTAGGTAATGATATAGCTGGGTCACAGATGTGGGTGATGCCAACGGTAGTTGAGCAGCCCATAGAGATGTTTTCAACAGAAATGTTACAGAAAGAGCATCCTGGATTGTTTCCAGATTGTGTGGAAACAGGTTGAGACAGGAAGAGGAGAAAGTCAAAAGGCAGGGAAAAGATGTTGAAGTTCAATTAGCTGACACTGTCTTTCATAAGATTCCTCAGGAAGAAAGAATGGAAGAGAATGTGGCTGAGGTGTTTGGCTCAATGTAGTTGATAGAGATACAGAAAAAGAATCCATGAATGAAACAGTTATCAGACAGCGTACTCAGAAACAGAGGCAGAGCATATTCCAGAATGTTATTATCTTAAGGGTATTGTGTTGATGAGAAAATGGCAGCTGTATCAGGTTTCAGCAGGTGAAAACTGGATGGAAGTACATCAGATTGTAATACCATTTGGATATAGAAATGAGATACTGAGAATAGCTCATGAAATTCCAATGGGTGGGACATTTAGGAATAGAAAGACACAGACGAAAATACAAAAACATTTTATTGGCCTAGATTGCACAGAGATGTAGTCAAATTCTGTAGAACATGTCACATGTCAGGTGATAGGATAACCACAGCAGTGATTAAGCCGGCACCTTTAATTCCAATTCCAGCATTTGAAGAACCTTTTAATAGGGTCATGATTGATTGTGTAGGACCCCTCCCTAAGACTAAAAGTGGAAATCAGTAATTACTGACAAAAATGGATGTACACAGATGGACAAATCCAATGAAACCCCTACAACATTATTGAAAAATTGGCTGTTAAAAACAACTTTGGATCAAGGTGGGGTGATGCCAGAATTAGGAATAAATAAGGGTTTCAGGAACCAGCTTGTTTGTGCACACCTAAGTGAAGGGAAACCGGTTGTATTGTGTATTCTCGGGGACAGAGGTAGAATTCCTGTCGGCACAAGAATGGGTAGTGTAGAACTGGGCCCAGGGACAGACGTAGAATTCCTGTTGGTGTGAACCCTGGATAGTGCAGTTTCCTTCTGAGACAGAGGCAGAATTCTTGTTAGTGAGCAGGGTTGAGGTCATTTTCCATATCTTCTAGATTGGCCATCCAATTGAAGTTATGAAGTCTGTAATGTATTATTGCAAAGAATGCCTTTTTATTATTTTATTCCTTTAGTTAATTGATAAGTGTATTGTTGTTTTATTTTATCCTTTTATTCACTAAACTTTAGTATTATTTGCTAATTCAGAGTAGTCAAAGGGTGGAATTTTCCATTTATAACATTAAGTGTGGTGGGGGGCGGTTTTGGCAGCACCCACCCCATTGGCTGGAATGGCGGGAACTTGCACCCAATTCCATGCTTGGAGGGTCATTAGCTATGTCCAGGTGAGTATTGGGCTGAATTGACTGGCAGGGTCGGGAGCTGATTCATCCACCTGCTGTCAGCTGTTGGGGTCGAAGGTCCGGGTGCCATATTTAAACGCCAGTCCAGCACATAATCTCACTCTCTCCACCCCACCTGTCTTCCAGATGTGCAGAGATGTCTGGCAGCCAGAAGAAGGCGGCCGTGAGACTCAAGAAGAAGCAGCACCCCTCTTCACCAGCCAGGCCCCCCAGGCCCTGATCAGAGGAGTGCAGGCACACAGGCTCTATCCTAGGGATGGCTGCAGGAAGCACAGCAGCCTCACCTCTCCGGCCTGGGAGGCCGTCGCAGAGCAGGTCAGCGCAGCTGGCAACCGCACCTGAAATGTCTTCCAGTGCAGGAAGAGGATGAATGATCTCATCCGCTCTGCCAGGGTAACTCATCCTTCAACTCCCTCCAATATCAAACACGCACCATGGCATCATGCACTCAAATGGCTACTCTCTTCAGGGATCTCACACAACATTAGCGGGGGACACATATCAACACTCATTCTCTCACGAGACTTTCACGACACCACCATCCCATCTATCATGTTGCTCACAATCAATCCTCTGGTCCTTCTGGGGAGGGCTCACCACACACAGGGGACATGCATCTCACCCAACCTCTGCTCCATCCCTTCTCATCACATGCCTTTCTTTCTTCTTCATACAAGCCAAGCTGTCGCACAACAGGCGCGAATGATCGCAGACTGGGGGAGGGACAGCCGACATCATCGCCCTCAGTGAGTTTGAGGAGGCTGCAGCCGAGCTGGAAGGGGAGGACAGGGTTCGATCCTGTGGGGAAGGGGAGATCGGCCTCTCCCACCAACCCATTATGGATCACAGTTCCATCACTTCATCAAATCCTGACAATCACAGTGAGTCACATGCAGTCTTATCTAGCACATGTTCATTAGCTGAAAATCTATTTCCTATTTTCTAGGCACCCACTGATTGAGGCCCCCCAAGCCAGTCGAGCACCAATGCGAGTCCCCAGACTTCATCTGAGGAGGAAGCTCCGGAAGAACCATCAGGGCACTGACACACACCCTCCACCATCTCGGAGACACGCATGCCGGTGGGCCACAGATGTAGATTAGGCTCAGGCTCACTTTCTGGAGAACACCTGACTGACACGTCCCCGCAACAGTCGGAGACAGGGACAGCCCAGGTCTCCGGCACTTGGAGGGCTGCTGGAGACCAGCCACCCACTTGGTTCGAGTCAGATGATGAGCTTCTGAAAGTGGCCACCAACTCAATGCTGGAGATGCAACAACAGGCAGCGGAACATCAGGAAAAGATTCAATAGACACTCAGCAGACTAGAGTGAGCGATGAAGGAGTTATCCGCATTCTGACTGATGTCATGGCTCTGACATGCAAACATCTCGAAGTCACCATAGGAAGGCTGGCGACCACCATGGAGGCCTTGGTCCAGTAGGTCTTGCTGGATTCACACTTGGCCCTGCATTCCACGGTCACACACCCTGGTGGGCACCATCAGGATATAGGCAACATGTGTCAGGGCACCTTGACCTCCCTCTGGGTGCACCATCTCCTGCAGGAACCAAGGAGAGAACAGACCATCCTCGACTGGGTATTGTGCAATGAGAAAGGAATAATTGGCAATCTAGTTGTGCGAGGCCCCTTGGGGATGAGAAACCATAATCTGATAGAATTCTTCATCAAGATGGAGAGTGACGTAGTTGATTCTGAGACTTGGGTCCTGAATCTTAATAAAGGAAACTACGATGGTATGAGGCGCGAGTTGGCTATGATGGATTGGGAAATGTTACTTAAGGGATGACGGTGGATAGGCAATGGCAAACATTCAAAGAGCACATGGGTGAACTGCAACAATTGTTTATTCCTGTCTGGCGCGAAAGTAAAACAGGAAAGGTGGCCAAACCATGGCTTACAAGGGAAATTAGAGATAGTATTAGATACAAGGAAGAAGCATACAAATTGGCCAGAAAAAAACAACAGACCTGAGGATTGGGAGCAGTTTAGATTTCAGCAAAGGAGGACCAAGGGATTGATTAAGAAGGGGAAAATAGAGTACAAGAGTAAGCTTGCAGGGAACATAAAAGCTGACTGTAAAAGTTTCTATAGGTATGTGAAGAGAAAAAGATTGGTGAAGACAAATGTAGGTCCCTTACAGTCAGAAACAGGGGAATTTATAATGGAGAACAGAGAAATGGCTGACCAGCTAAATACATACTTTGGTTCTGTCTTCAGAAAGGAGGACACTAATAACATGCCAGAAATGTTGGGGAACACAGCGTTTAGTGAGAGGGAGGAACTGAAAGAAATCAGTAATAGTAGGAATATGGTGTTGGGGAAATTGATGGGATTGAAGGCCAATAAATCCCCGGGGCCTGATAATCTACATCCCAGAGTACTTAAGGAAGTGGCCCTAGAAATAGTGGATGCATTGGTGGTCATCTTCAGAGATTCTATAGACCCTGGAACAGTTGCTACAGATTGGGGGGTAGCTAATGTAACCCCACTATTTAAAAAGGGAGGCAGAGAGAAAACAGGGATTTATAGACCAGTCAGCCTGACGTCAGTAGTGGGGAAAATTCTAGAGTCCGTTATAAAATATTTAACAGCTGAGCATGTGGAAAACAGTGGCAGAATCGGACACAGTCAGTATGGATTTATGAAAGGGAAATCATGCTTGAGAAATCTACTGGGATTTTTTGAGGATGTAACTAGTAGAGTTGATGAGGGGGAGCCAGTGGATGTGGTTTATTTGGACTTTCAGAAGGCTTTCGACAAAGTCCCACATAAGAGATTGGTGGGTAAAATTAAAGTGCATGGGATTGGGGGTAGTGTATTGAGATGGTTAGAAAACTGGTTGGGAGACAGGAAACAAAGAATAGGGATAAATGGGTCTTTTTCCGAATGACAGGCAGTGACTACTGGGGTACCGCAGGGATCGGTGCTGGGACCCCAGTTGTTCACAATATATATTAATGATTTAGATTAAGGAATTAAATGTAATATCTCCAAATTTGCAGATGACACAAAGCTTGGTGGGAGGGTGAGCTGTGAGGAGGATGCAGAGATGCTTCAGTGTGATTTGGACAAGCTGAGTGAATGGGCAAATGCATGGCACTTGCAGTATAATGTGGATAAATGTGAGGTTATCCATTTTGGTAGCAAAAACAGGAAGGCAGGTTATTATCTGAATGGCCATAAATAGAGAGAGGGGAATGTGCAACGAGGCCTGGGTGTCCTCGTCTTCATAGCCAAAGGATTCGAGTACAGGTACAGGATGTCTTGCTGCAATTGTACAGGGCCTTGGTGAGACCACATTGTGTGGTGTTTTGGTGTCCTTATCTGAGGAAGGATGGACTTGCTATAGAGGGAGTGCAGTAAAGGTTTACCCGACTGATTCCCGGGATGGCGGGACTGACATATGAGGAGAGATTGAGTCGATTAGGATTATATTTGCTGGAATTCAGAAGAATGAGGGAGGATCTCATAGAAACCTATAAAATTCTAACAGGACTAGACAGGGTAGGAAGGATGTTCCCAATGATGGGGGAGTCCAGAACCAGTCTGAGGATATGGGGTAGACCATTTATGGCTGAGATGAGGAGAAATTTCTTCAGCCAGAGAGTGGTGATCCTGTGGAATTCGCTACCACAGAAAGTAGTTGAGACCAAAACATTGTATGTTTTCAAGAAGGAGTTAGATATAGCTCTTGGGGCAAAAGGGATCAAAGGGTATGGGGAGAAAGCGGGGGCAGGCTATTGAGTTGGACGATCAGCCATGATCATAATGAATGGCAGAGCAGGCTCAAAGGGGCGAATGGCCTACTCCTGCTCCTAGTTTCTATGTTTCTATGTTTCTAAAGGGCATCTGTAACCTCCTTTATGCATCTATGTGTTGCGGACTGAAAGATGCCCTCCTGATCCTTGGAAAGACTCAGAGGCAAAGAAATTGAACACTGGGATGACCTTCAAAAGCATTGCCAGGGGAAATTCTCCATCTCCATGTAGTGTCAGGTCTTCACGAAGTATGTGGCATACGTGATATGCCAGAGTTCAGGACAAGCACGGACATGCTCTCACTCATTTGTAAATAGGACACTCTTCTACGATAAACCCTAGGTCTGGCAAGTCAACCCCGTTGTCTGGGTCTCTCCCCCTGTTCATGCTGTGGCTCTGCTTGACCATGTCCCTCCTGCTGTAGCTGCGTGCGGAGTCGCCTCTCCCTCCTTCGCCTCCTCCATTGCATTAGACCCTGACAGAGGTAGCATTGAGCCCTGGATCCATTTGTGCTTTTGCCTTCTCTCTGAAAGGAAACACTGAAGACATTAACCATCCAAGGGGCAAGAGTAAAGCTCAAAAGATGAAGTGTATGGAAACTACAATGATCCATAGGTTTTTCTGCCCTACTGCCCTACTTGCCTGGTGGCTGATGCTGCTTTGTCTCTGAGACACTAGCACACACATTGAGGTGACCATGATGGCATTGCAGATATGTAACATCTTGAGCCCTGCGTGGTGTGCTAAACTTTAATTGAGATGTGTGACTCAACCTAGCTCTGTGCTCCAATCTCTGATGTGGCATATTAATGACCAATCTGTTTTCTTTTTTCATTTACAGGATGTGGGCATTGCTGGCTGGGCCAGCACTTATTGCCCTTGAGAAGTTGGTGGTGAGCTGCCTTCTTGCACCGCTGCAGTCTATGTGGCATAGGTGCACCCACAGTGTTGTTAGGGAGGAAGTTCCAGGATTTTGATCCAGTGACACTGAAGGAACCACGATATATTTCCAAGTCAGGATGGTGAGTGGCTTAGAGGGGAACTTCCAGGTGGTGGTGTCCCCATGTGTGTGCTGTGAATGGATGCCCTTTGGCCTGTTAGGAGTGTCAATTCTGGTGAACAGTTGACAGCCTTCATTAATGGAATGCCATACATGATACAGCTGTGCCTCCTTCACTATTGCCTGCATTCCCAAATTCTACATTCCTATGTGTTACTATTGAGATGCAGCGACTATGATGTGAAGCCACTGAGTTCTGAGCGGCCCTTTAACAGTGCTAATGAAGCCATTGGTTTTCATCACAAGGAGGTCTTCCTTCTTTCTTTCTAAGCAGACTCCTGTTCACTCCTGCAGCAACAAGAAGTTAGAGGGCGACCCCAGAAAGGCCCCCTCATGTTCACCCTTCCCCCTCACTGCCATTATACAGCCTTCTCTCCCTGTTGCCCCCATAGTGATCGCCCTTCCCCCTCATTGCCATTCCACAACTTTCCTTCCCCATTGCCCACCTTGTGTTCATCACCCCACCCTCTCCTCACAGCCCACTGCCGGATTAAGTGCTAGTTTCTGAAAGTGGAGGCCTGCATGAGTATTGCAGCACAGTGGTGTTCCTCGGGGCAATGCAGGTAAAGAGCAGGAGCAGACCAATCCTACAGCCCCACCAGCATGGCGTTCATCACAAGGCTGGCGCAGCACTACGACCAGTAGGCTCTGTGCATTCCACTGATCTCGAAGTTACCAACAAACTGAGGTCAGACTTGTGCACGCCACTCCTTTTCAAATAGGTTTGAGGCTGATGTAATTTCCTGCTGGCGTGATGCAAGGTTGGAAGGCATGATAAGATCCCGACAAGCAGCTGTTTTAATGAGCATTGATGATGTTAATGAATGCAAATGCGTTCATGCCTCCAGTCAGCAGAATAACTGACCTGCCTTAAACCCACCATCGGGAGAATTGCAAGCCGTTTTTCCAACGGATTTCCAATTTTTTGCCTGCAACTGGATTCTCCGCTCCCACCTCCCACAAAACCCACCACGGGCAGGATGGGAAAATGATGCCCAAAGGCTTTGCCTGACGGTCATATCTCTGTCGAACTAAAACAGTTTAAAGCATTAATTTGGGATCCAGTAATTAGGCTGGACACAGCTGAATTAAATCAAGCCTAAATGTAACAAAATACCCCTTTTAAACCTACAGTATATTTAAGCTTATTATCTCAGTTTTATTAACTCCTGCTGTCTTTCATTAAACTGTTGGGATTAAAAATCTGTGACTACTCTTCAACATTCATGAGTGATGAGGCAATCACTTCTAATGCACATCTTTGTGATCTGCTCCACTGTGCATTTACTGCAGGTTATTTGCTCCCAGGTTAGCTAATGAACGTTGCTTTGTTGTTGCCCTCTTGGGAAAGGAAATAGCTGTGTCATAACTGACCTGAATTTTTATGCAACAGGTTCATTCAAGCTGCCTCAGGAGACATCAGTGATGTTAACCAATTGACTGTGAACAAATGCATGAAAGAAATGCCTGATATGTTGTCTACCATTAAGAAAATAAAAGAAGTGCCAGATATATTGTCTACCATTAAGGACAGCCTACCACAGTAGTTTTACAGAGTGGCCAAACTCCTTAAAGAGTCACAGATTACACTTCCATGGCCATCTGTGTTTTCTAGATCAATCCCACCAATAAAGGTTTTAAGATAATTGGCAAAAGAACCGAAAGGGAAATGAGGAGAAATTTCTTTCAACTACCCATAGTATGATTTGAAATATAATTTGCAGGGCCATGAGAAAGGAGCAGTGATCTGGGACAGGCATGCTGGGTTTAATGGCCTGTTTCTGTGCTGTATAATTCTGATTGTCCAGCTTGTTTGGGGCTAGCAGGGCCACAACATACAGGTAAATATTCACTTTCCTGGCAGTTGTGACAGTGCCTCCATAAGGTCATTTACCATTCCACCATTCTTTTACCCAGAAAGGCACGTTTTTGGATGGATTCCAGGAGATTAAGGTTTCCCTTTACAAACATGACCAATAATTATTGTGTGCTTTGCTGGATATCAGCTGAGTATGAGGTCTATCCAACCATTACAGTCATCATGCAGCACAATATTGGCATTCCAAAGACACATTTCAGGTGCCTGAATAAGTAGTCTACAATATAGTTTGGCAAGGATGTAAAGGGTCCTGCTGGTGTGCTACATGTGACACAACAGGAGGATTTTAACTGCCATCATCCCACGGAAAGCAGGCAGAATGGGAGTTAAAATTGAAGCAACACTCTTACTGCCCCTTGGCTATTTTAAGTTTGCTGTTTTCTTGGACGATCAAAGCACCCGTCTGACTCAGACTGGAGCCTCATAAATCTATCAGAGGTCATTTTAATAGGCCACTGAGCTGAACATCCATGACAGAAGCTCTGTCGAGTACAAGTGTTGGGAGTAGGCTCCAAAAGCTAAGTATGAAACACACCTTTGTGGGACCTGGAGAAGCAGGAGTTCCCACCAAGAGTGCTCGGGTGCTTGGGCTGCCTGAGCCGCCCAGCTCCTGTGCTCATGAAACCCTCCATACCCAGTCCCCTGAAGACTTACCTAAGGCACCATCCAAGAAGCCTCTCAGCAACCCTACATACACCTGTCAGAACTCGATGAGTTGCCTCTGAATGCCCAATTCAGACCAGCAGCTCGCCATGTCTATGAAATAAAAAGAATGCAGAAGACAATGCATTATCAGCTGTTAAAGAAAGGAGGAATGTGTGTCTATATAGGAACATAGGGACAGGATAGACAATTCAACTCCCCAAGCTTACCCTGCCATTCACTGAAATCATGGCTGATCCATATCCTAACTTCATCCACCTGTCTTGGCTCCTTATTGTTTGATAATTACTAGCAAAAACCTATTGGATTTAAAAGTATTAATTGAGCTAGCATCTACTGCTTTTTGAGTTCCACTCAAGAGTTCCACACTTCTATTGTGAAAAAATGTTTCCTCGCCTGTCCCTCAAAATGTCTAGCTCTGGTTTTAACATTGTCTTGTCCAGGACTCAACCACCAACAGAACATGTTTCTCACTATCTTGTCGATCAATTCCTTTCCTAAAAACCTCAATCAAATCACCCCTCACACTTCTGTATTCTATGGAATATAATCCACCTAAGAGGACAGACAGATCAGTTTAATGTCGCATCTGAAAGACAGCACCTCTGACTGTGCAGCACTCCCACAGTACTGCACTGAAGTTTCAGCCTTGCAAATGTGCCATAAGTATTTGTGCCAATCTGACACAGACCACTTTCTCGTGAGTATTAAATGTGCCCACTGCATTAACAGTCCCGTCATCATGTTCCCCCCTTCCCACCCTCATCAATTAATTCACATATAGAGATACTCATCAAGTTCCATGCTTCCCATCGGTGCAAATAAGGCACCTGTTACCTGAAGAATCTCTGAACACACAACTTAAGCACAAGCATGAATTTAATGCAAAACCAATCTGCCTGTTTCCATATGTTTCCTGTCTACTGTGCACCCTTTTGGTGTCTCTTGTGTATCCCTTCCAACCCTATTGCATTTATCTCCTGCATGCTTCTTGAATAGCAGAAGAATTGTCTTCCTCAAGAGCCTTTTGGAACTAAGATGGCTATCACCTCAAGACAGCCAATTCTGAAATGGACTTGATGCTGGCTGCATCTCCTGTGCATGGGTAGGCTGATACATATACAATAGAAACATAAAGAGACTACACCCAAACAAGGAAGCAGATAAATTACAGCAAAAGAAACAGGGAACCAGAAATAGACGTACATAAAGTAGATCTTGCAGGTAGCTCACGGGAAAGAAACACTATATTGAAAAATGAACAACAATTTTCCATCCAGGATCACTTAGGTTTAGAATCCATCTATTTATGCAGGAACGATTGCAACTGTAGAATTCTGGAAGAGCGTATGGATGCAGATATATGAATAAAATCCATAAACTAATTTAGCTTTCAGCAAAGTTCTTACAAAATCAATAAATAGCAATTACATTATTATGTACTGTTAATTTCTCTTTAACAAGAATATAATCGTTAACCAACACAAAGTAAAATATATGAGAAATTGGCAGAAAAAACTTGAATTTGTCACATCTATCATGAACATCTCAAAGCATTTTTCACAATGAATAATTTTGGAAAGCAGTGACTATTATCCTGGAGACAAAGGCAACAGACACTTGGTGCACAGCAATGAAATGAATGACCATTTAATCTGTTTTTGATAAGGGAGAAATATTGGTTAGTTCCCTGTCTGTTTTCAAATAATGATATAGAATCTTTAACCTCCATTTGCAAATTTCATTTAAAGGACAACAGCTCCAACAATGCAGTACTTAAGGTATCAAGCTAAGTAATATGCTTGGAGCTGGTGACAGCCGAACCAAGCTCAGCCTGCTGGACAGACACAGGCTCCTGGCATCATCTGAGCCTGAAGGATCGTATGTGATTAAAGTTTTCACTTTATTTTGAGTGTTATTAATCCACAACCTTCTGATTCAAGAGTAAGTGTTCTACCAACTGAGGAAAGCTGAAATAATGCTGACATTTGCTAAATGGCTTAACTAATTAAACAGACATTTGAGTTTATGTAGCTGCCAGTATGGCACATTTTAATTGGAGTTCTACTATACTGTGTTGCTTGTTTGTTGCACAGTCATATTGTTAAGGAGCTAAGCCCCTTTGCTTTTGAAAATATTAATTTTCAACTTTCAACTGATTGGAACTTCTGCAATTTGAACTAACACAGAGAAAACTGCTAAACAATGCAAGGCCACATTCCAAGGAAAGGTGAGAAGCCAACAAATCACCCTCGGGGGAGTGTGAAGAGAGAGACATTTCGTATAATCCAAATGGCTGTCGAAATTCGTAACTGTCTAAGGAAGAGACATTAAAAGTGCAAAGTACTGGATTTTGAAACAGTGGCTGTCACAGACAGACCCACCCAAAATCTCCTGGAAATACACAATGGATGAAGTATTTTAAGGCAAGGCTGCCCAGCCATTAGAGAGAGATTGCAAGTGACAGAGGCAGTGTCCAGAAAGCCTTCAGCAGGGGAAACAAGCTGAGAGGTGTTCGCTCTTTCCCTCTCTCCCTTTTGGGATAAGTGTCACCAGGTTCAAAAAGCCAACTCTACCAGAAGCCTACCAGTGAACTGATATCTCGTAATAATTGCAACATCTTCTACATCTGACTGCATCCAAGAAACCAGCTAACCTAAATCGGCCACAATGTTTAAAGTCTACGCCTCAAGGACAATCAAAGGACATTTAACCATATATTCTTTTATCTATTATACTGGATTCTCATTCCCCTTATTTCTGATACCTGCGTGTTTGCGTGTGTGTGTGTGTGTGTGTGTGTGTGTGTGTGTGTGTGTGTGTGTGTGTGTGCATTTGTGTGTTTGCGTGTGTGTACATCCTAATGACTTCATGAGGGCCGAATGCTTTACATCCCATTTCTATTATTTTTCTCGTGTTTAGTGGTTAATAAATTTGCTCTTTCTTTGCTTTCTTTGACTCAAGAAAACCTTGTTTGATTGGCTCCTTATTGCTCACAGCTTAAATAGTTAAATACATTCTGATTTGGAAAAGGCATATCCTCATAAAAAGAAACTTAAACCTTTGTTGTGACCAAATGAAGAGAGGAGAGCCAGTTCACCCCTTCTCACCTGGTCTGAATATCAATGTGCCACTTCTAGAAGCAGCTTGTACATGTTTTTCTCCTCACAGCAGTGCTTAAAGGAATGTGTTACTGGCAGTACTATGCCTCACTTATGTCCTCCTTGATTACACCAAGGGCAACTGTAACATTCAGCAAGTTACAAATTCCAGAGTTATTTACTCTGGGACTTCGGCCAGGAGTTTCCAACCCCGCCCATGGCCAAGTTTTTCTGATGCTGCCAAAAGTCAATAGACTTTTGGCTGGCTCTCCAATTTTTCTGTTCCTGCCCATAACGGAAATGTTGGCCTTTATTTTTTAGTTTTCAAATTTGTTCTTCTGCTGAAGGCCCGAGATGGGACTTCTATGGGCACCTCCTGTCCTCCCAAACCTCCAGCAGTTGGACATTCTTTGAGTGACCCTTGACAGTGGCTATCAGTAGACCATTAACATGCAACACATCACAGCAAGGTCTGAGGCTGTTTGTCCAGCATGGATCACTGGATAGTGTTCAGGAGCAGGAACTATGGCTGATGTTTATCACCCATAGTTCAGGATTCCCAAACCTGAGCTCTTTCCAGTTTCTTTGGCTGGATACTTAATAGAAAGAGGCCAACAACATTTTTAAAAATGGAACTATTGTGCCCAGAAGTAAGAGCAAACCTGCCAGGTGTTACATGAAATTCGCTAAACCTCTAAGTACTTGTTATATTGATGTGCATCACTTCTAAGTGTTTACACACCTTTATTTAAATGAGTTTGCAGTCTGTCTCAGCCCATGTGACCAGAAGTTCACTCCTTACAGGCGATCAGTGTTCATTTTTGTTAAGCACAAGCCCTTGCATTGGGTTTCACTGGCAGGTAAGGTGACAAAATAATCGGAAGGAAAACTGGCAGAAAATGTGCACTCTCACATCAGGAAACTCAACTCTGAGTATCTTCAGCAGCTCCTCAGACCTCACAAAGGAAATAAATTGGCACTGGTGTATTTGGTATTCTTAAATTAGCCGTCAGGCTATATCTGTTGAAGGAATCATAGAATCCTACAGCACTGAAGGAGGTCATTCAGCCCGTCATCCCTGTTCTGATTCTTTGGAAGAGCTATCCAATTAGTGCCGCTCCCCAGCTTCTTTCCAGTAGCCACACAATTTTCTCCCTTCAAATTATTTATCCAATTTCTCTTTGTGAGTTAATATTGAATCTGCTTCTGAGGAGTACATTCCAAATCATAATAACTCATTGCATAAAAAAATTCTCCTCCTTTCACCTTTGAATCTTTTGCTAATTATCTTAAATCTGTGTCCTCTGGTAACCTGCCTTTCTGCAAGTGGGGATAGTTTCTCCTTATTTACTACATCATAATCCATCATGACTATGAATGCCTCTGTGAGATCTCCCTTTGGCTTCCTTTAGTCTAAGGTGAAACTCCAGTTTCACCAATTAACTGAAATCTATATCATCCCTGGTGCCATTCTGGTAAACCTTCTCTGTACAAAATTTTCGGTTGGATTTGTGAGAGCATTTCTCCTCATTTATCAATTGGAAACTGACACCTACTGCAACAAAACATCAATTGATATACTGGAGGGGACATTAAAACTGATAGCAGTTGTACAATAAGCTCTCATGCTGTTTGGATCCAACTAAACTGTAATATCAATAATATTGTATTTATATAGTGCTTTTAACGTGGAAAAGGCACCCCAGGCTGCTTCACAAAAGGTATAAGGATACATGGACATTAAGCTAAAGAGAAGCAGTTAGGGACAGACCAAGAGTTTGGTCCAAGAGTTGGTTTTAAGGAGGGTCACAATGCAGGAGAGAAGGTCTTGTGGGTAGTTCCCCTGTCTCTGAGCCAGGAGCCCCAGTGTTCCACTCCAGGACCTACTAGCCATGGAAGGAGCATTCATGCCATGATTCAAACAGCTTGATACTCAGCCTGCTCAACCTTCCAATGCTTCCCCACTATTTCCCAAAGGGGAAAATAGTGTGTGAAGATACTTCACAAACAAACATGGAGGAGAGAGGAATGGAGAGTCAGAGAGAGGTTTAGGGAGAGAATTCTTAAGTGTGGGGCCTAAGCAGCTGAAGGCGCAGCTGTTGATGATGGGATGAAAACAAAAGGATTGCTTAATAGTCTGGAGTCAGTGGAACAGAGAGTTTATTATGGTGACAGTGGTTTCAGAGGTAGGGAGGGTTAAGACTATGGAGGGATTTAAACACAACATCCTTGAAATTGGGCTGTGGGAAAATAGTGTAGATCTTTCCACAGTTGGGAAACAGAGAGGGGGACTTGGATACACAAGGAACAAACCAGAAGACTCGGTGGAGAGGCTGAGAAAAATTACAAGTGCTATTGAAGTTCCTGGCTTGTGCTATTATTACTGTTAGCAATAAGACACACCCTGTGCTACATAAATAACTGTGTTTGGAGTTTTGTCCATAAGACATTGAAATTCATGTCATCTGGCCATTCCCTGGGTTCTCAGAAGCATATGCACCACTGTCCATTATGTGAACGTTGATAATGAGTGGCACCAGACTCTTAACTTGCATCATTCTTAAGCCTGATCCCATTCTTACCCAACAATAATACACACATGTTTTCCCTCAGTAACTTGTACTGGATAGCAGTATGAGGGTCAATTTTCCCCTTCTGACTGATTTTTCCTTCCCTGGCCAGATCTGCTGTGACCAATATTAGTGTTCTTATAATTGGATGACTGAGATCAGCTAATGTATTATAAACCAGGATTCTGCAAGGCTTAGCTGCTCACTGGAACTGGTAACGGGTTCCTGGCACAGCACTGTTGGGTCCATTGCATGTCAGGAGCTGCATGCACCTATAATCCAAATTACAAGTTGTCAGCTTGTTTAAATATTTCACGGTTTCTCATGGTATTTAGAGGATCACACAGCTAAGTACGCTGAATATTCAGGTACCAGTAGCTAATGAAGGGCTGCTGATAGTCCTAGATGTTCCTCAAAACATTTTCTCATGGGCTAGAACTGACAGGCCTCCAAATTCCAAAGAACAGGAAAGCCAGGAACAAAAGATGGGCCTTCTTGGAGGAGAGGAGAAGTAGGATCCATTTATTTAAAAGCTCCCTCTGAAGTACCAAATGGAAACGGGAGTGTGCACAGCTGCTCAGGTTAACCTGAAGTCAAGTTTCTTGGCTCTTGCAGTAAACCCTTTTCAATTTACGAGAATATCTGTGTTTGCATTTTAAAAGAAATTATACTAAAAGCTGAACAGAAAAAAATAATTGCTATAAGTTTGCACAGAGCTAATGTTCATTTAAGATATGCCTTACGGAGGCATTATTATAAATTAAATCTCTCTTTAGCATTTTAATGTTTTGTACCCTTTGTGAATGTCATGTATAAAGGGAGAATACCTTGAGAATATTATACCAGTACTTCCCTTTATTCTGAAACAAAAACAGAAAATGCTGAAAAAGCTCAACAGGTCTAACAGCATCTGTGGAAAGAAAAACAGAGTTCACGTTTCGAATCCGTATTACTCTTCTTCAAAGCAGTTCTGAAGAAGAGTCATACGGCCTCGAAACATTGGGCAGAATTTTTCCATCGGCGAGCTGGGGGTGGGGCCTGTTCGCTGACACGGAAATGACACGGGATGATGTGCGGAACCCCCAACGTCATTCTGCCCCACTTAAATCTTCAGGAAGGCAGGGGGAACATTGCGATCAGCTGTCCGCCCACCAACCCGTCAATGGCCAACTAAGACCATTGACAGGGTAATTAAATCAATTAAAGGCCCTGCCCGTCCAACCTTAAGGTTTGTGGGCAGGCCAGGAGCCCCAGGGGGCTTCTGAAAAAACATGAAACTTGAGGGATGAGGTTTCATATTGGTTTAAAAAAAACTTTTAATAAAGTTTCTGTGATATTTCAATATGTCCCATCTCGTGTGACATTGTCACATGAGGGGGACATGTTAATAATTTTTTTATTTTTCTATTTTTAAACTTTCAAAAACTTTCAGCGCTCTCCCTGAGCCAGCATTTAATCTCAGGGAGATGTGCACTCTTCCACGCGTATGCGTGCAAGAGCACACTCTGGCAGTTGGGGAATCTCCCCCTGCCCGCACAGGAAATGCATAGCCCTTCCCTTCAGGTGGCCCACCCACTTAAAATGGTGGTGGGGCCCATTTCGGCGGCAGCAATCGGCTGCCCGCCCGTCGCCGAGCCGGTGGGCCCCACCCACCCATCAAGGGCAAAATTCTGCCCATTGACTCTGTTTTTCTCTCCACAGATGCTGTTAGACCCGTTGAGTTTTCCCAGCATTTTCTGTTTTTGTTTCAGATTTCCAGCATCCGCGGTATTTTGCTTTTATCATTCCTTTATTCTGTTGAGATTCTAGTTAAGGTTCCCTCTCCACCCAGTTGCTTAGAATATTCAGCAGCCTAACTAGCAGACCTTAAATGAAGGTTAAAAAAAATTAGCATATCACTTCCACACAGCCAGTATGACAGGGCTGCTCCTCTATATTTGAAATGGTCCTCCATCATCCCATTCTCCTGCGTTTGCTCAATACCCTTTATTATTCTCCTCATGAGTAATTTTCCCATTGAAATGCTGTAAATAAGTTAGTATTGATCACCATTTATGGCAGCACATTCCATGTATCTAAAGCTAATCCTGAAATCCATGGCCTCTTGTCTTTGATCTACATATCAATGAAAGCAATCCATCTCCATTTACCTTGCCCATGCCTTCGGCCATTTCAAACACCTCCTCACCAAATCTTTCCTCAACTTTTGCAGTTTGAGTGAATGACCACTAGTTGCTCCATCCTTGCCTCATAGCTCAGACCTTTCACTTTCCATACCACTCTGGCAATTCTGTGTTGTATTTTCTCTATAAGCTATTGTGTCATTTCTGTAATGAACAGCCCAAAACAACACATAATATTCCAGGTGTGACACAATCATATTTTTCAGCATGCATGAACTCTTAACTTTTGTTAAGCTCAGTCTATATGAACACAAAAATCTCAACTGCCTTCATAATGACTTTGTTTTAAGGAAGGTTGAGTGGTACATAAGCACTGGCATGGACCAAATGGGCCAGATGGCATGTTTCTGTGCTGTACATTCTGTGTAATTCTATTAACATTTTGTAGCCCAGTCTCTTTGCCTCTCCATCACATTGAAAAATTATCATTTATGGGTATTCCCAAAATTAAGTCTTGTTTTCAAAACATATTACCTCATGTTTTCCTGTATTATACTTAGCAGCCACTTAACTGACCATTTTCAGCAATTGTTTATGTCCCCCTGCAGTCTCACATTTGTCCTGGCAGTTTGCATAAGTAGTTTATTTCCAATAGTAGGCAACTTGTGATAAGAGACTGTGATCGCAATGAAGTGCATTTTTTGTTATTTGTTCATAGGATGTGGGCGCCGCTGGCTGGGCCAGCATTTATTGCCCATCTCCAGTTGCCTTTGAGAAGGTGGTGGTGAGCGGCCTTCTTGAACTGCTGCAAGCCGTGTTAAAACTGAGTGGCTTCCTAGGCCATTTCAGAGGGCATTTATGTGTCAACCACATTGCTGTGAGTCTGGAGTTGCACATAGGTCAGACCAGGTAAGGACAGCATATTTCATTCCCCCCATTAGTGAACCATCTTGGTTTTTACAACAATCGACAATGGTTCACCATTACTGAGACTAGTTTTAATTCCAGATTTTATTAATTGAATTTAAATTCCACCAGCTGCTGTGGTGGGATTTGAAATCATGTCTCCAGATACCACTATGCCACCACCTCCCACTGGCATGGTTTAAAGGCAACAGAAGCTGAATTTTGTGCTCTCAGATGGATCTTAATGACTGTTTCCTCTCTGGAGCTGTCACTGATTATCAATGTCACTTCTCATATTACACTAAGAATGTTGACAAAAATAACGTAGATAGTACAAGTTCTCTCCCCGGCTGTTGCACAGTAATAAAAGGACTTCCAGATATGTAAACACACTTTTAAACTCAGAGTATAATTGAGGGTACAAACAGATCAACCTCCCATGTACAAAGCTGGAGTCTGAAATGTGAAAATCTTGGAGTAAATATTTTTAAATTAAGCCACCACTCCAAACTGATTTATTTCTCAACCTTGACAATTCTGTGATCACAAGAACGCTAAAATAAAACTAGTTATGCACTTATAATAAGCAATATCCTCCTTCTCTCTCAAAAAGGTGAATGCTGCCTTACAGAAAATAACCTCAGATAACAGTCGACAGTCGGAATGTAATTATTATAAGCTGCATTTTTACAGCTTACTTGTTATCTATAGCCTCCTGGGGACAAGGACACCTGTGTAAGTGTGACTATTCCATGCCATTTTAACACTTCTCTTCTGCAAATTCATGTACACACAACATTCAGAGCATACAACTTCTGACTGTAGTTGACCAGCTCCTCTCGTGCCATCCAACCCACCTGATTCATTTTGTGAACCTCCAGTTCTACCTCAGAATTGATTTGATCAGTTTATATTGATAACCTCCAATTCCAACAGAATTTTCTTTGCATGAGTGGACAAAAGGACTGAAACATTAACTGCTGGTTAAAACACAGAATGTTGGCACATATGAATTACTGAAACTGCATGCTACTCTCTTGTAATTCTCAGAAACAGTGCTATTATAAAGCCAGTCAGGAACCTCAACTTTTACTGCATCTTGAGAATAGATTTTCTAATTCATGGAGACATACAGCAAAGAAGGAAGCCATTCAGCCCATCATATCTGTGCCAGCTTTTTGAAAATGCTACCCAATTAGTCTCACTCCCCCTCTCTTCACAGAACTTTCCTTTTCAAGTATATATCCAGTTTCCTTTGAAAAATTACCACTGAATCTGCTTCCATAACATTTTCAGGCACTGTATTCCAGATCATTAGAACTCTCTGCAAAAATACAATTCTCCTCTCTGGTCCTTTTGCCAATTATCTTACATTTGTGTCATCTGGTTACCAGCCTTCCTGCTTATTGGTGTTATTTTAAATGAGGTATCACAAGTTTTATGAGAACGCCAGTTGGAAAGTTTTCATATCAATTAGTTTGTTCAGATGACATGATGACATTTTAGAAAATATATTTGTCCTGCATTATTTATGTTTTCTGACTTGCTGAAGTTGAATAATTAATTCTAAAATTACAAGAGTTAGTCACAGGCTTTCAACGACATTTTGAGCACCTTCACCAAAGGAAATCAATTTTCGCCAATGTTATTTTGTCTTGTTAGAAGCAAGACATGGTGACTAATGCTTGACTTAAAACAATACACTATCTGCCCTCCTCAGCTGAACTGATGACAGTAAATGCACAAATGCCATTGTGTCCATGGAAACAGCACACTTCGAGGAGTGGTTGTTCACTAAGCAGCTCCCAATAATTCACATGCATCCAGGAGTGTTTAATGGATATTTCAAGGTCAGCCATGATCGCATAACCACAATCACAAATTAGCAGTTGAACAATTCCATGAAACTGACATTCACACGTTGGGGTAGATTTTGACTTTCTGCAATAGTGGAGAACTGGCACTAGTGGATCAGGAGCCAGCTTTACACGAATTCAATAGAAGAAGCAAAAATCAGGAGAGGTGTAAAGCAGACCACCAATTTGCTAACACCCATTTGGCACAATTTTATACTCAATATCAACCCCATTCTGGTGTGTTTATTCATGAATTATAATATTTTTTGTTAGTACAGTATTAGCCCCCAAGTGCTTCATGACCAGAAATTCAGTGTGATAAACATGGCAGACCTTGAACTGAACAAATTAATGTACAGAATCACAGCACAAATGTCCTTATGGATTGAAATATCCAGAGTGGAAATGCTACTTTATTCTGCTACATTCAGACTCATAGGACTCCATCGTCTCCTCCCCCCACCACCTCCACACCCCTGCCACCACCAGTATACTTGAAGGCATGGGGTGGGGGGGGTTGGTCTTGTAATATAATGCAGGTGGCCAGCCCGCCACTGCCATCCCATCTACCTCCCAGTCATCCCCCAATTAGCTGACACTTAAGGGCATCAATCCCCCTATGCCTCAATTTTTCAGTCTGTGGGGGAAGACGGGGTAAGGCAAGCAGCCTGGCAGCTTTCACTGTGCGGGTTGCTGTCAGGTAGGAAGAGGGGATACCCTCTTTGAGGGAGTCCCCTGTTCCCCTCTAGCCTTTTAGACCCTCCCCCCAACCCCTTCCACACCACCCTCCCCCCCCACCTCACTGGGGTCTCCCAGTCGGTCCCGCCCAAAATCTCCGAACTTACCTCAAATCCAGGAGATATCTTCTCTTCCCTTCTCCAGGGTCAGCAGTGGCCACTAGTTGGCCGGCAGCCCTCTAAGATGGGACTTCTTCTCTGATGGGGGCGTAAGTCCCACTCTAACCCTATTGAGGATATCCTCAGCTTAATATCGCTGCAGGCAGCCAGATTTCTGGCCGAGGAGGTGCTGGCCAACTTTTAGGTCCAGGGCACGGGTAATCCGTCCACCGAAAAATTCCAGCCATACTTTTTTTAATATCATGTTGTAAAGGTAGAGCATTGTATAGGTCCTTTATTGGAGATTAACCACGAGCATCATAAAAGGAGTTGAGTGTATGAAAGTATCTCCATGCTGTACTGATGGTGTAGAGAAGAAACAAAATGATTATTCTGCACTAAGTCAGGAACAGCTAGCGTTTTTAGTCCGTCCACTGTTGGTGGAGGTGGGGAGGGTGCAGAATCTGGTGGAGCAGAAATGTCCCTGAATCTTCAAAATCTAGAATCAAGGGGGCTGGGGGTGGTGGGAGGGGGGCTGGGATCTTGACTTAGTGCAATAGTATTAAACAGGTGACAGCAAGTCAGCAGCCTGCTCTACATTTCTCCTGACATTTATTTTTATTGGTTTTCAACCTGACTAAGGCAGGAAGAATTTTGCTGCTTCACAGGGTCAGCAAACTCACAGGCCTCCATAACAATCTTCAAACATTTTTCTAAAAACTGTTGTTTTGTTCTGCTGTACACATCAGTGTAGTCAATCACTCTATGGTCAATTTTAATGTCAAACTGGCCTTTACATTCACAAATTGCAACCCTCCCGCCTCCCCAATGTCCAAGTGTTCTTGGTAGCCAGTGATGGTCAGGATGCAAATGAGGACGGTAGGTTTAAATTGGATTATAATACAATGGCCCACTTCCACAGGGACCTGACATGCATCTTGAGTCATACGGCCAATCTCCGACGATCCAGAAACCAAAAGATTCGACCCATATAATCATAGAAAGATTTACAGCACCAAAGGATGCCATTCAGCCTGCCATTAACATGCCAGCTCTCAGAAAGAACAATTCAGCTAGACCCATCCCCCAATACTTTCTCCACAGCCCTTCAAATATTTTCTCTTCGGGTGCTTTTGCGATTCCCTTTTTGAAGCCATGATTGAACCTGCATCCAACACACTCTCAGGAACTGCATTACAGGTCATAAGCAGCTGCTGCACAGAAAGCTTTTCCTCATGATGCCAATGCTTCTTTTACCAATCACCTTACATCGGTATCCTCTGGTTTGCGACCTTCCGCCAATGGGAACAGTTTCTCTCTATCTACTTTATCTAGATGCCTCATGATTTTAAACACCTCTATTAAATATCTTTCCAATCTTCTCTTCTGCAAGGAGAACAACCACAGCTTCTTCAATATATCCACATAACTGAAACCCCTCATCCCTGGAGCCATTCTCATAAATCTTTCCAAAACCCTCACCAAATTCTTCACATCCTTCAAGTATGTTGCTAAAAACTCAACACAATTCTCCAGTGTTTTGTACAGGTTTATCATAACCTCTTTGCTTTTGTACTCCATGCCTTTATGTGTAGTGCCTTTTTAACCACTTGCTCAACCTGCCCTGCACCTTCAATGATTTGTTCTCTGTTCCTGCATACCCTTTAGAATTGTGTCCTTTATTCTATATTGCCTCTCCTCGTTCTTCTTCCCAACCTGTATCACTCCACACTTCTCTCCATTAAAGTTAATTTACTATGGGTTAAATTTTTCGCTTGGCGGGCTGGCACACTCCCGAGCCCACCGAGCGTAAAATGATGTGCAATGGTGTCAGGCGAGCATCTCGATGTCATTGCGCAGTCACGCAATATTTCAGTCAGCAGACGCGTGCCAGAATTGGCAGCACGGCTGCCGACATTTAAAAGGCCTGTTAAGGCCATTAAAAAGTTAATTAAAATAAATTTTTCACCACCTGTCCAACCTTACGATTGGTGGGCAGACGAAAACGCCAAGCGTTCTTTGCATTTTTTTGGGAACCTCATCCACGGACAGGTTGAAATTTCCAAAAGCAAATAAAAGTAAAAGCTTTAATTTTTCATTAATAACATGTGCCTGCTCATGTGACAGAGTCACATGAGCGGGGACATGTTTCATTACATTTTTTTTAACTACTTTTTTTCATATATCTTCATCTCCCTGAGGTAGCTCTCTGCCTCAGGGGGATTATGTAGCGCGCAGTTGTGCACACACACAATGGTCACACTCGCCCATCTCTCACTTCCCCTCCCCCACCCACACAGGCCCGCCAGTGTGAAATTACCTTCCAGGCCTGGTTGCGGGCGGCGGTCAGCTTCTTGACCACCCCCGCCCACCTCTGCCAAGCCCGCATGCCAAAGGCAGAATTCTGCCCCTTGTGTCTGCCCATTCCACCATCCTGTCTATATCCTCTTGAAGTCTATTATTAACCTCCTCACAGGACTTAACACTCCCAAGTTTTGAGTCATCCGCAAATTTTGAAATTGTGCCCTGTAAACTCTAGTCTAGGTCACTAAGATATAGCAAGAAAAGCAATGGCCCCAGTACCAACCCCTGGGAAGCCAACTCTATACTGTCCTCCAGCCCAAAAAACAACTGTTCCCCACTACTCCATTTACTCTTTATTATCTGCCAACTGCGTATTCAAGTTACCACTATTCCTTCTATTCCATGGGCTTCAACTCTTCAGGCAAGTTTATTAGGCAGCATTTTATCAAACACTTTTTGAATGTTCATGTGCACCACAACAACTGCAACTAGGAAGACACTGTTTCCACTGGCAAGCAAGTTGGCAACCAGAGATTACAAATTTCAAATAATTTGCAAAAGAACAAGAGGGGAAATGAGGAGAAACATTTTCACACAGAGGTTTGTTAAGAACTGAACACACTACCCAATGGAGTGGTGGAAGCAGATTTTAAAAGAACTTTCAAAAGGCAATGGGACATTCACTCAAAAGGACTAATTTTCAAAGTTATGGAGAAAAAGCTGGTGTGTGCTTTTTCAAAGAGTCAGCACATGCATGACAGGCCAAATGGTCTCCTTCTGTGCTGCAAGATTCTATATAATTCTACATTAGGACACTGCAAGTGGTGCTCTACTGCTGGAAAATGGTATTGTTCAGCATGCCACTCATGATTTATTCCTGGT
Organism: Carcharodon carcharias; assembly: GCF_017639515.1. Taxonomy (NCBI): domain Eukaryota; kingdom Metazoa; phylum Chordata; class Chondrichthyes; order Lamniformes; family Lamnidae; genus Carcharodon; species Carcharodon carcharias. The sequence continues at coordinate 124,717,375 of NC_054476.1, forward strand.
ACCTACTATTCACCCATTGATGACGCAAACCTTGTGCTTGTCAGTTGTCTAATTAATAAGTTGTAACAATCATCACTGGGGGAAAGGATAGAGTGAGCAAGGTATATTTACAGTTGAGTTAGCTGCATTTACATAAAAATCATAACCATTATTTCACTACATCAGTATCATTCATGACAAACATTGTTTCCCCAGCAAATTCTATAAGCTTGTCACTCTGTGGAGAATGCAGCTCCCACTGAGCTGAGCAGCAGAAGGAACAAAAAACAGGGACAATTGAGTGCCTTTCATTAACGGTACCAGCTGTCAAACAGCAATTATGAAACAAAAATCATTTTGTACCTCAAACTGCCACAAACAAGATGATCAAATTCTTACCAGCCATAGTACGATTGTATTTTTCATAAAATTTTAACCATTACTTTAAAATCCAAAATTATTAAACATTATTAAGCAAAAATGCAGTAATGGCACAATTCTTGCTCCACTGGTTCCCTCTGAGCATTCCTCTTTATTCTACAAACATAGATAATGATCCCCAAGGAGAAAATTTTCTCTTTTTACTATTTGTAGCAAAATCTGAATAGCATTCTTTATAACTTTATAATCTTACAATTTCATTTCAGATAGTACATAGACCAAATCCTCTCTGGAAACTAGTTACAGTATGAATTCCTGGTATGAATGCGTGGAGCAATTAACAGCTTAATGATATATACTAACTCCTGTGGTACCATAAATGAATTGATCTATTTATGTTGACACAGGAAAGCTGTTGCCATGTCACTGGAGTCATTGCGATATCCCAAAGAACATGCATACATTTTTACAAAACAGCAGACTTTTTAATGCAAATTTACAACTGTACCTCATGTGGTGTAAATCAACCATTACTGCACTCAGCAACTGAAATCAAAACACTCATCTGATAAGCACTGTGATCGCACATCATCTACATTAAAGTATCAAACAGGCCTTATTGCTTACGTGGCACTGCACAAGACTTTAATATGTGGATGGTACTGCCTACTATCACAAAGTATCTAATGAAATAAATACCTTACCTGCCAAAATATGGAGTCAACTGTGCTACCATGAAAACCTTCCCGTACTTCAGATGACAACAGTTTAGGGCCTAGTATTGTCATAAACTCATCAAAGTCCACTTGTCCGTCACCTGCAACACACAAAAAACTCAATAATCATGCTTGCTAAAACTCCAGTTTTGAAGTTTTTCTTTTTAGGTCAGTGAAATTAAGATAGTGCCCTTTAGTGAGAATTTCTCCATAATACTCATCAACTCACTCAGCTCTCCTTTCAGCAGAAGGGACATTGTAATTAGGAAGAGGCAGCAAATAAGTGAAGAAATATTCAGAAAAAATGTATCTATCTTGCCGACCAGTTTGTTGCTGGTAGTGCTCATCCAATGAATTATCAACAATCTAGCTGTGGGTAATATCACCAAACAGAAGGATGAGTGGATGCAAGTGTTGGACTCAACAGTGAAATGCTACAGCATCAGGAGGGGAGAACACATAACCTAAGACGGTGGAATACAAAGGGTTCACAATTAGAAGCTTTATTATATTTCCATTCTATGGCACAATTCACAGGATCTCCAGCACACTGCACCAGCACATTCCAAGGTTTGTGTGCACATTTGTCATGGTTTATCTATATCTTCTACGAACAGGTTCAGCAAACTCTATCAGCCTTTACAAAAACAGAATTACCTGGAAAAACTCAGCAGGTCTGGCAGCATCGGCGGAGAAGAAAAGTGTTGATGTTTCGAGTCCTCATGACCCTTCGACAGAACTTGAGTTCGAGCACAAGAAAGGGTTGAAATATAAGCTGGTTTAAGGGGGTGGGCCCCCCACCCCCCGCCCAAACCAGCTTATATTTCAACTCTTTCTCGTACTCGAACTCAAGTTCTGTCGAAGGGTCATGAGGACTCGAAACGTCAACACTTTTCTTCTCCGCCGATGCTGCCAGACCTGCTGAGTTTTTCCAGGTAATTCTGTTTTTGTTTTGGATTTCCAGCATCCGCAGTTTTTTTGTTTTTATCTCTATCAGCCTTTAACCCTTCTATTTATCTTGTTGTTTTCCCCTAGTCCTTCCCTACCCAATCCTGGCCACTCTGAAGCTGGCTGCCAAGTGGTGTAACTGCAAACACATGTCACAGTGCAGTTATGAATGCCAGCAGCCCTCTAGAGCTTTGTCAGAGCATGGGCAATTATTCAAGCAAGCTCCTGGTGGCTTTGAAACAGGAGACCTGCCTGATTTTCCCTTCATTAGCTTCAGGCAACAGAGGCCAATGCACTCACCCCCTCCTTGTTATGCAAGTTAACATCAGGAGTTCAGGAATAGACGTCAATGCCCCACTCTGTTTTGTATCCTTTATGATGAATGGGCAGCCAAAAAGCTGTAATTTACGGATTCTCACATTTCAAATCTACCCTAACATTGAAAATGAGGTCTGAGCAACACCCTGTGAAAGTTTGATTTTATATCCCCTACCTCCTGTAATCATGTCCAGCATCCCATCAGCTTACTTAGATTGATTTTTGCACTACAGGCCAGCATTTATGCCACTAGTCTGCTGAACCCCTTTATTCCTTTAACCCTCTTAACCCCTCCCCACTTCAGTGCTTTTCTGTTTACGTTTTATTCCCAAATGCCATTCAAATGTTTAAAGTTTACAACCTCACATATCATGTTAAACAATACCTGCCATTGTTCCATGATTAAAAATTCGTCAGGAGCTCTTCAGTTTTCCTTCTCAGCTCAAAGGTTCCTCACTTCACCCGCAAACATCGGATAATCCACAAAAATTATATTGGCAACACCTACCCTTCTCCGAAAGAAGAAAATATTCCTTTGACGTGATGCTTGCTGGAACTATCAGCAGCTTGCTGCAAATATTGGTTTAATGAGACATTCAATTATATATTTCCCATTGCATATTTTTCAATATGATTATTTCTCCTGCCAGCTTTTCCATTTTGATTTCTTTTGCTCTGAAGTTATTAAATTCTGAATTTAAAGAACTCTCTCTTATATATCTTTTAGTACAAGCTAGCGATAAAGTTAATTTTAAAAGAACATTAGTGCTATGCATTACTGCTTACCACTTTCTGCCTGATAGCTCTTCAAGCTGTAAGTAGCTTTAGAATAAGGTTCATTCTATTACAGATACAGTCTCTACGCTTAAAGGGCAGAATTTTGCCCTCCAGTCTATGGCGGGTTTTGTGACGGGTGAGAGCAGAAAACTTGGAGAGAGGCCAAAATCAGATTCCCACTGGCGGGAAAACAGTTTGAAATTTTCCCCTCACTACTTTCATGGCAGGCTGTTGGCAGGTCAGGTATCCCATTGATCCATGGCGGGAACTCAATTTGCATGCATTACATGTCATGACTGCTCATTAAAAACGCTACTCATTGGAATCACGGAGCCCCTCCCAGTCTAGTGCTATGCCAGCGGGAAATTTGACTGGTCTGAATCATGGTTGGAAATATAAGTGGCATGCAGCTGTCCACCCACACTTCACTCGTGACTTTGAGGTGAGCGCAACATTGAAAGCCTACCTGCAGCAGCGCCGCTTCAGGTTCTCACCAATGCCAGAGAGACACTACACTGGTGGGGTGTAGGGTTGTTCTGCTCACTGGCTTCCTCTGTTCTCCGAGAGGGTGTTTTCCATGGGGCTCAGGCAGGGCTGCACACAGGACAGAGACTAGCACTGCGACCAGGAGAAGGAAGATGGAGACACGGGTAACACTGGGCAATGGTGGGGTTGAAGGGCGGCGGGGGTTGGCGGGGTGGGGGGGGGTGTGAGGGGAGGAGGAAAGAGACACAGATGACAATGGGCAATGATAGGGTTGGAGGGGTGGAGGTGCAGGGAGACGATGGCAGGCAGAGGGGAGACTGAGGATGGGGAAGCTGGAGCCCGACATGGAAGACTAGAACACAAACACAGAAGGGGGTGGATGGGAATCAAACACTATGAATGGGGGGGGGGTGCACACATAGGGCTGAATTTTTCCATTGGTGAGAAGGGGGAGGGGCCCACTCACCGATGCAAAATTGAAACAGGATGACGCCAGGGAGAATCCCCGACATCATCCTGCCCCATTTAAGTCTTCAGGAATGTGGGGGCACAGCGTGATCAGCTGTCCGCCCGCTAACTTGTGAATGGTCAACTGAGGCCATTGACAGGGTAATTAAAACAATTAAAGGACCTGCCCGTCCTACCTTAATGTTTGTGAGCAGGCCAGGAGCCCCAGCGGGCTTCTGAAAAAACATGAAACCTCATCCACCGGCGGGATGAGGTTTCATGTCGGTTTTTAAAAAGTTTATTAAAGTTTTTGTGCAATTTATTAACATGCCCCATCTCATGTGACATGGTCACATGAGGGGGACATGTTAATGTTTTTTTATTTTTCTATTTTTAAAGTTTGAAAACATTTCAGCGATTTCCCTGAGGCAGCACTTAGCCTCAGGGAGATGTGCGCTCTTTCATGCACATGAGTGAAAGAACGCACTCTCGCTTTTGGGGCATCCCCCCCCACCCGCACAGGGAGCGCATAGCTCTTCCCACCAGACATCATGTTGGGCGGGCCTTAATTGGCCCGCCAACTTAAAATGGCAGCGGGGCCCACTTCTCCATCGGGGATCGGCTCCCCGCCTGCCGGAGATTGGGTCGGGCCCGCTCGCCCGACACGCAAAAAATTCAGCCCATACTCTGGAATATGAGGGGGGGTGTGTTAGTGTGGCATGAGAAGGATGGGTTGCACAGAGACTCATGGAGATGGGGGAGGGGAAAAGCTTCCTCATGAGGGATGGATTGCACAGAGACTCATGGAGGGGGTGGGGGAGGGAGACTGTGTTGTCATCAGCAAAGAAGAAATGGGAGTGGTCACTGAAAGACAGTCATAGTCCCTGATCTGGGGCCAAGAGGTCAGGTAAGAGATTAAAAGCAGTCCTGGGCTTTGCGGGCCATGCCACAGGGCTACGCATGGCATACATGTCATAGTCCCATTCCAGGGAGGGGCAAGGTCTGTGTGCAGCTTGGTGTGCAGGGCATGGTCGTGGTCTTACTGTCACTGGCCATTGTCTTATCTGACTTGATGCGGGGCTGCAGATGGGATGGTCAGGGTTAGGGGAGGTATCTGCAGCCTGTAACGGGGGGATATGTCATACAGAAGGGGGTATTCCAAACTCTCTTGGTAGGGGGAGGGTTCTCCTCTGTATGTGTCAATGCACACAGCCTCGAGATTGGGAGGGGTGAGGTCTATAGTGGGCAAGGGGAGATCAACAGCGATGGGTTCAGGTGGGAGGGTTGGAATGTCGACCACAATTACAATGGGATCCAGGATTACTGGTGGGGGGGGGGGGCTGCAGAATAACTGGAGGGAGCTCCACACGCTCCAGGTAAATTGGATGGACCCGAACACTCAAGGGGCAGGGTTGGAGCTGGTCTCAGAATAAAAGCACATCACCACCACCTTGCAATCACAAAGCTGTAGCAGTTTGAAATTGAAACTGGAAAATAATCTGCATGGGAGAGGTCTGATGCAGTGTGGGAGGAGCCTAGGGCTGCACTCAGGGATGCTTTAGGGGGTACCTTCAAACTGTTTGGAATCTCAACATTGAAATGGAGCTCAAGTTGAGAGAATAGAGGAAGGCTTCTTTGACAAGGTGCAATTGGAGCCATTGCTTTTTGTTGGACTTTAACAAGAGACTGCAGGAGTCAATGGCTTCACAATACAGTCACTCCATTTGAGCATTAACAGAGAGGAACGTGAGAATAGAAAATGAAGGCAACCATGAAGGAAGCACAACTGTTGCATATCTGACAGATCATCAGTGAAAACCTCGAGTCTGCTTTCTCCAATTGGCATGGATGACAGGCCAAAGGATATTCAGTCATGGCTGAAGTGCAAGTTGAGGTTGATCAACATACAAGGTCATAGATTGCACGAATGCCTTTGGTAAGGTGGCACATTTCATGAATGTGTCTAAACCTCTTCCACCCTCTGGGGGCTGAGGTGTCAAGTATCAGGGTTGGCATTGTGGTCACCTAGATCTGTGACTATGTGCCTCAGCTGCAAGGCTGTATCAGCAAAAAGCTAGTTCTAGGACATGACAGTGGCTTTCTGTTGGTGAGTAGAAGGTCTGCTGTCTTTGCACAGTGTTCATCAATCTTTTGCATCTATCAGTCCCCAGGGAGAAGGAGGATTGAATAATGGAACTTGTGCTCATTCTTGTCATCTTGATGACAGTGATCCAATTGAGGAGGAGGAGAAAGGTCCAGCATCACCTACCCCAGCTTCGAGAGAAGACCCTGCCTCTGACCCGTGGTCCAGGGGAGACCCAGTAACATTCAGGGGACACCAAAGTTAGACCCATCCCACGGAGGTGACTCACACAACCAAGGGTCTACCGAAAAAAACGTTCCCACCTGGAAATGAGTGAGAGACAATGCCGCACCTATCTGCACATGTCAAGAGATGTGGTGGATCATATCTGTCACATTGTATGGGAGGATCTAACGCCCCATGGTCTGGGAGGACATCCCCTACCAGTTGCCCTAAAGGTCACCACTGCACTCAATTTTTTTGCCTGCGGATCGTTCCAGGGAAGCACAGGGAACCTATGCGGCATCTCACAGTCTTCAGCACATAAATGTCTCAGGGAGGTGACAGATGCCCTCAATAATAAGGCTCAGCATTATGTGAAGCTCACAGTCAGGCTGCTAGGTTTGTGGGGTTTGCAACTTTCTCAGGCTTCATAAAAGTACAGGGTGCCTTCAAACTACTTGGAGTCTCAACATTGAAATGGAGCTCAAGTTGAGAGAATAGAGGAAGGCTTCTTTGGTAAGGTGCAATTGGAGCCATTGCTTTTTGTTGGACTTTAATGAGAGACTGCAGGAGTCATTGGCTTCACAATACAGTCACTCCATTTGAGCTTTAACAGAGAGGAACGTGAGAATAGAAAATGAAGACAACCATGAAGGAAGCACAACTGTTGCATATCTGACAGATCATCAGTGAAAACCTCAAGTTGCACACATTTGGCTTTGAGCATTCCATGGCACCAGCCCCTGATGTTCATTAACAGGAAAGGGTTCCACTCCATCAACATTCAACTGGTGTGTGATCTCAGAAACATGGCTTGCACGTTTGTGCCAGGTACCCTGGGAGTTCCCATAACTCATTCATCCTGAGTCACTCCCAGGTGCCTCACATATTCAAAGAGCCTCAGGGAATATAGGGATGGCTGCTTGGGGATAAGGTGTACCCACTCTAACGATGGCTCATGACATCAGTGTGACATTCTTTCAGTCACTTGGAGGAAAGGTACAACGTGACACATATCGCAACACGATCTTTGAGCAGGCCATTGGCATCCTGAAGATGCGCTTTCGATGTTTTGACCGCTCAAGTGGGGCTCTGCAGTACTTTCCACAGAGGGTGGAATTGAGCGCGGTGGTGACCTTCAGGGAGACTGATAGGGGATGTCCTCCCAGACCATGGGGCGTTAGATCCTCCCATACAATGTGACAGATATGATCCACCACATCTCTTGACATGTGCAGATGGGCGTGGCATTGCCTCTCACTCATCATCATTGTCTGTTGCATTCTTCACAATCTGGCACTTCAAAGGGGGGATCTCTTGCCAGAGGGGCACAAGGGGGAGACTGAGAGCTCATCGGACAATGAAGAGCAGGAAGGGCAGGAACCTGAATTGAGAGATGAGGGTCTGCTTCCACGTGAGGATGTCATCGAAGAAGCATGATGTGGAAGCTGTGCCTATGCCACAGTGATAGGCACACGATTCCAGGAGGATTAAGGTACAGGTGAGGGGACACAGCCACATTTCTTCCGTCCCTTAGTGCCATGCCAGTGGACTGAAAGGCCTTTACAACCAGTGACATCAAGAGAAAGTTCAGCATTTAGACTTGCACTTTCAAGCCTCATGGTTCATTCAGCCCTAATCTTTGGAAAGGTCAGTGGCGAACCCTGCATCAGCGTGCTCTGGGGAGTGTAAGTTGCCACAATAGCGCAGACACTGCATCAAATGACTTGCTGCAGTCTTTGCCACCTTAATGAAAAACTTATAGCGGGCACTGTGATGCACGGATGGTCGGAGAGATCATCATGGCTGCTGGGCTTTGGCACCAAGGCAGCCTTCTCATTTGGAGAGACAATTACAGCTACCTCTGCAAGGCGAGTGAGGACGCCTAACTCCATGGTGTATGGTTGCTAACACATTTTACATACACTTCCAGTAAAGAGTTTGACACATCCCCCTGACATAACATAAGGGTAGAGTAACTATTATGACTCAGCTGCATATCACATGAATGTGAGGCTCACAAAGGAGGTGATCACTGAATAGGAGGATGGCTCATCCTCACAATAAGAGGACACATGGATGCATATGCACAACACTTTCAAATGCCGAGCCCATCCTTACGAACAGCAAACATATTTACAGGGATTGAACACCTGTGACCCAGAAGTGATTTCAAAGCTTCTTAATTTCTAACCCTGCAGCTATGTCAGCTATGACAGCTATGTCCGGGTGCATTCACAAAATCCACAGCAGAGGTGGAGGCAACCCTGTTGCCTTTGATGACTTTGTTGGGTGTCCTCTAGCGGGTTGAGAGCTGGAGGGCCCAGGCCTGCTTTGGATGTCCTGCTGTGGGGCAGGTGAACCCTCCTCAGCCTGTACAGCTAGAAGTGATGGGATCAGAGGCAGAGGGCATTGGAATCGGCTGGACACTCTCGAAATCACCTCGGTGGGTGTTCCCGAGGTCTCCAGCTGCTGGACTTCCTCCTTGTAGGTACCCAAGGGCCCATGCCTAACTCTCTGAGGAGAAGGGACACCTGGAGCAAGGTCAAGGTGCCCCACCGCCCCCCCCTCCCCTAGCCACTAATGGATCCCACCAATGCCTATAGCAATGGAATGCAGGTCCGAGCGCAAATCCTGCAGGATCCGATGGACCAAGGTCTCCAAGGTGGTCCCACCATTCCCATGGAGACCTCAAGACTCATATGTTGGAGTCAAAACATCGGAAAGAACATGGATGGACTCCCCCATCCTTTGCTCTAGTCTGTTGACTGTCTCTTGCAACCTCTACCTGATTTTCCACCGCCTGTCATTGCACCTCCAGCATGTGTGATATGGCCATTTCCAGAGGCTCATCATCAGACTCAGACTCAACGGGTGCCTGATCTCCAGCCGTCCTTCGAGAGCCAGGGACCTGGGCTGTCACTGCCTCCAACTGCTGTGGGAATGTGTCCATGAGGTGTTCCCAGAATGTGCCCCTGAGCCTAATCTAGATCCATGACCCACCAGGGTGCATGGCCCTGAGCTGGTGAAGGGTGAAGGTGAATGCAGTAACATGTTTTCTTCCAGTGGTTCCTCAGCTTCCTCCACTAAGATGGCCTGGGGGCTGGGGCTTATGTTGCCTATGCTGGTCTGTCTGGGCCTGCTGCTGCCTGTAAGAGAGAGCAGATAGATTTAGCTCATGAACAGGCTGAATACATGTATGTCACTCAGCGATAATGTCAGGATGTGATTAACTCATGGGGGGCTCATCATACTGGCCGGAAGAGGCCAGTCTCGCCTTCACCGCAGGAGAGATCTCTGTCCTCACCCACCAACTCAGCAACATCCTTCTTGAATTTGGTCAGCTCCAGGATGTTGGCCCTCCCTCCTCCAGTTTGGGATCTCCCTCTTGTTGTGGGCAAGCTTGGCCTGCATGAAGCCAAATGGATGGAATGTGATGAGAAGAGATGGAGGAGAGGTTGGGAAGCCTGCATGCCTCCTGTGTGTGCTGAGCTCTCCCAGTCAGGGCTGAGGATGGAGCTTGTGCAGCATGATAGATGAGATGGTGATGGTAAAGTGTCCGTGAGATAATCAATGCTGATGTGTCCCCAGCAAAAATTGTGGGAGATCCCTGAGCAGTGCAACCCTTTGAGTGCATGATGCCATTATGAGAGTGTGAGATTGGAGTGAGCTGGAGGTTGACTTACCCTGGTGGAGCAGGTGAGATCATTCATCCTCTTCCTGCACAGTATGGCATCTCTTGGACGATTGCCCCACACGCTGCCCTCCCTTGCAATCACCTCCCAGGCTGGCGAGGTGAGGTTGGTGGGCTTCCTGGTACCACCTCTGGGGTAGAGGACACCCAGCTTTTGGTGGACTCTGTGGATGAGGGCCTCCAGGAAGTCATTGCTAAACTTTGGAGCAGCTTTCTTCTTTGATGCAGACATCTGGAGACATCTCCTGCACACAGCTGGGCTGGAGAGAGTGAATATCTATGTTCAGGTGGCATTTAAATATGGTACCAGGACCTTTGACCCCATTAGGTGACAGCAGGGCAGACAAATCAGTTCCCAATCCTCCATGTGATTCAGAGAGATACTCGCCTAAGCATAATTAACGAGCTTCCGTGCGCGAAATCGGGTGTGATTTCCCGCCTCATCGCCTAGCAGGAAACGCGTAGTGGAACTGGCCCAGCACTTCATTTCAAAAATGGAAAATTCTGCCCATAGTGTGTGATAGTACTGATGCGATTTGCCTGCAATACCCTTTGGAAGGCTTAAAGAGGTAGCACTATTACTGCTAATAAGTCTGTAACTCAATTTATCTAAACCGCACCTGCTAAAATCTCAAATACATAGGTTAAAAATGTTTTTAAAGTTAATAAAATATTAGTTCTACTTTAAAAGTGATACAATGGAATAAAAATTTACACCACAGCAGTCCTAGACATCTCCAACAAAGGACTCTGGAATCAGGGTCTGAACTCTCCTTCTCTGGCATTATGGATGGCAATCCATGTCTACCTTTCTGAGGGCCTTGCAATTTTGTTTTATATAGGGACCATATATCACAATAAGCCCCAAAGTGAGCAGCACAGAGTGAACACTGCAAAAGCCTCACCATAACCAGATGCTTTTTATTTATTGAACATGGTTTTTATTGCAATCAGTTCTTAGTGCAAGCTGTAACCCATCACCAATTACAAGTGATTAAGTATACAAGGCAATTGTATTTTACTGAGGAAACGCCTGCTTCCAACCAGAGTTTTTTTTTGTTTTCACATTTTATTTCGCAGCTACTGTACATGAAGGCACAGTACCACAACAGACCAATGTACAAGATCTTCTCATGACCAGCATCTGAAGTGCCTCTAAATTGTTGGTCTTAGCACTATAAATGACAACGTTATAATTGACTACAATGGAAAAGGCAAAATGACAAACACATTTTTGTCCAAAAATATACTAATCAAAAGCTGATCAATAAAGCACAAATAACCCTTATCTAGAGATGAAGATACACATATGTATGTACACACATTAGCCAATGTACAGTGGCATTGCAAAAGGAGAGTCAAAACCAAGTGTATTTTTCAATGAACCTAGGGTTGGAGGTCAAAGGATATTTAGATTTGGGTATGTAGATGTAATTCAGCACCATTTTAAAAATCATACATTCTACCTTCAATTGTAGATAATTCTTTGATTTAATATTTTTAAGAGTTGAATAGCAAAATTTACAGCAATTTGAAAACAGAGAAGTAGAGTTAGTTGATGTGTAGGAGTTTATCTGCAGTACAGGTTGAGGATCTGGCAGATGCAAAACTGCAGTACTGACAATGCCATCCTTGGTGGGAGAATGTAACTGCAGCATCACAAATTTGCAGACACTTTTTCTATTATACATATCAGCTTGGACATTTGCAATGAAATTCAAAGGAATACTTTATGTAGCATTTAGATTGTGTGTTTCATGACCTCAGTGTGTCCTAGATTGTTTTACGGCCAATGAAGTACTTTCAATACAGTAACTGTTGTGATGTCGGAAACACAACAGCCAATTTTCATACAAGCTTGCGTCACAAACAGCTATGTGCCAATGACCAGATAATCAGATCAGTGATGTTGGTATAGAGATAAATATTGCCTGGGACACCTCTGCTCTTCTTCAAAATAGTGCTGTGGAATCTTTTACATCCACCTGACCGACCGGACAGAGTCTCGGTTTAATAACAAAAACAGAATCACCTGGAAAAACTCAGCAGGTCTGGCAGCATCGGCGGAGAAGAAAAGAGTTGAGGTTTCGAGTCCTCATGATCCTTCAGCAGAACTGAGTGAATATTAGAAGAGGTGTGAAATATAAGCTGGTTTAAGGTGGGGGGGGGGGAGGAGAGAGAGAGAGAGAAGGGGGTGTGGGGTGGTGGTGTGGTTGTAGTGACAAGCAAGCAGTGATAGGAGCAGATAATCAAAAGATGTCACAGACGAAGGAACAAAGAAGTGTTGCAGGTGGTGATATTACCTAAACGAATGTGCTAATTAAGAATGGATGGCAGGGCAGTCAAGGTACAGCTCTAGTGGGGGTGGGGTGGAAAGACTAGCAGGGCATACAAGATTTAAAAATAATGGAAATAGGTGGGAAAAGAAAAATCTATATAAATTATTGGAAAAAACAAAAGGAAGGGGGAAGAAACGGAAAGGGGGTGAGGATGGAGGAGGGAGTTCAAGATCTAAAGTTGTTGAATTCAATATTCAGTCCGGAAGGCTGTAAAGTGCCTAGTCGGAAGATGAGGTGCTATTCCTCTAGTTTGCGTTGGGCTTCACTGGAACAATGCAGCAAGCCAAGGACAGATATGTGGGCAAGAGAGCAGGGTGGAGTGTTAAAATGGCAAGCGACAGGGAGGTTTGGGTCTTTCTTGCGGACAGACCGCAGGTATTCTGCAAAGCGGTTGCCTAGTTTACGTTTAGTCTCTCCAATGTAGAGGAGACCGAATTGGGAGCAACGAATGCAGTAGACTAAGTTGGAGGAAATGCAAGTGAAATGCTGCTTCACTTGAAAGGAGTGTTTGGGCCCTTGGACGGTGAGGAGAGAGGAAGTGAAGGGGCAGGTGTTGCATCTTTTGTGTGGGCATGGGGAGGTGCCATAGGTAGGGGTTGAGGAGTAGAGGGTGATGGAGGAGTGGACCAGGGTGTCCCGGAGGGAACGATCCCTACGGAATGCCTCCGGTGGGGTGAAGGGGAGATGTGTTTGGTAGTGGCATCATGCTGGAGTTGGCGGAAATGGCGGAGGATGATCCTTTGAATATGGAGGCTGGTGGGGTGATAAATGAGGACAAGGGGGGCCCTATCATGTTTCTGGGAGGGAGGAGAAGGTGTGAGGGCAGATACGCAGGAGATGGGCCGGACACAGTTGAGGGCCCTGTCAACAACCGTGGGTGGAAAACCTCAGTTAAGGAAGAAGGAGGACATGTCAGAGGAACTGTTTTTGAAAGTAGCATCATCAGTGTCTCGGTTTAATGTTTCACCCAAAAGATAATACCTCCAACAATGCAACATTCCTTCAGTACTGCACTGAAGTGTCAGCTTAAATAAAGTTGGCACAAAACTGTCAAAAAAGTATAATTTTGTACAAATGCATGCAGACATAAGATTCTTTAATAAATCGTACAGATGTGGTGGCGGTGTGTTACAGTTCACTCTGGGAGTCCAAGTTGCAGTAGTACCATGCACTTTCACACGCATGGTCTAGTCAGGGGCTATGGATAATGCTGTTAAAGGCCCCACCGTCCTTATTTTCTTTCACAAGGCTGACCAGATATCACTTTCCACTCTTGCCGCCTGCCATTGTTTTGTAGTCAAAGGATTTGCAGGTTGACACTCAACTGGCCTGGCCACATTAGGAACACAGCCCTTTTTTTTGCAAAAATATACTTCATTCATAAAATATCTGAAAGAACATTACAAAACGGCCATCACAAAAATTGCAATAATGTTCAAGTTTTCCACATAGACCATGACGCACCCTGAGGTACTTCAATACAATCAAGGAACATTACAGACATTTCCAAATGCTCATAACAGACAGCCAGATAGTGAAATGGTATTTAAGTGTCCACACAGATCATGTTGTACTCTGAGGTGCTTCAACACAATTGTGATACATGTAATATTCACGGCATACATTCAATGTGAATCATACAGCCCGAGGGGTCTATACAATTCCCAATTCCCAACCCCTCAATGCACTATGGCTGAAAGGTCTTAGATCACGACCTTTCCCAACTGCGCCTTTGCGGCAGCTGCCCCAAGCTTTAGTATATCCCTCAGCACATAGTCCTGGACCTTGGAATGTGCCAGTCTGCAACACTCGGTCAGGGACAACTCTTTGCACTGGAAGACCAACAAGTTTTGGGCAGACCAACTCACTGAATTGATGATCCTCCAGTTGCAGTTGATGTTTGTCTCAGTGTATGTCTGGGAACAGCCCATAGAGCTCAGAGTCCTGTGTCACTGAACTGCACGGGATAAGCCTCGACAAAAACCACTGCATCTCTCTCCAGACCTTCTAAGCAAAGGCACATTCCACAAGGTGAAGAACAGTCTCTTCCTCACCACAGCCATCTTGAGGGCAATGCGTGGTGGGGGTGAGACTCCTGATGTTTAGGAAAGATCTGATGGGGAGGGCCTTTCTCACAATCAGCCAAGCCACATCTTGGCGCTTGTTGGAAAGTTCTGGCGATGAGGCATTTTGCCAAATGACTTTGACAGTCTGCTCGGGGAACCATACGACAGGATCCGCCATCTCCTTTACCTGCAGACTTTCTAGGACAATACCTGCCGACCATTGCCTGGTGGACTTGTGGTCAAAGATGTTTGTCTGCATAAATTCTTCAATGAGGGACAGGTGGTATAGCACGGCCCAACAACTTGGAGCGTTCCGTGGCAGCGTGGCCAGACCCATCCTTCACAACACCGGGGACAGGTAGAACCTCAGCATGTAGTGACACTTGGTGTTTGCGTACCAAGGGTCTACACACAGCTTGATGCAGCTGCACACAAATGTGGCCATCAGGATGAGGGCACTTTCTTCCCCCCTTTATCTAGAGATTTGTGCGTCATATCCCTGCGAATACGATCCATTTTCGACGTCCAGATAAAGCGAAGATGGCTCGGGTGATCGCCACACCGCAGGAGTGAGGAATGGGCCCCGTCTGCTCCACATACAGCAACAGCAAGAGCACCTCACATCTGATGATCATTTCCTTATCAGCAATGGGGAGGTGGGGAGGGAGCATCTCTCTCACATGCCCAGTTTTCTATTCACCATAGCCATTCGCTCCTTCCTGCTTCTAACACATGTCCTGGCCCCTCCGAACCATATCCCCAGCACCTTCAGGCAGTCTGACCTGATGGTGAAGGGGATAAAGGATCGGTTAGCCCAGTCCCCAAAGAACATGACCTTGCTCTTGGCACGATTTACTTTGGCTCCTGAGGCCAATTCGAACTGATCGCAGGTGTTGATCAGCCTGCGCACTGACAGCAGATCCGAGCAGAAAATGGTGACATTGTCCATGTACAGGAAGGCTTTGACCTGAGTGCCTCCACTGCCTGGAATCATCACTCCTCTTATGCCCTGATCCTTCCTGCTGGACTCAGCAAAGGATTCTATGCAAGACACAAACAGGATAGGGGAGGGCAGCCCTGCCTGACTCCAGATTTAATCAGAAAGCTTCCTCCTGGATTCTAACATTCTAACATCTGCTGGCAAGAAGCATACACTTCTAGCAGGTCTGGGCCGATTCAGTCCCACAGAGCCGAATACAACTCAGCCGGTAAGCCGTCGTTTCCGAGAGTTTTACTCTTCTCGAAGGACTCAAGGACCTTAGTCAGTTCATCAGGAGTTAGCGGTTTGTCCAGACTCTCCCGTGTACAATCAACTAAGACCTCCGTGATAGAGGACAGGAAGGATTGGGAGACCGTGCTGTGTGTGGGCTTTACGTCATACAATCCGGCACAAAAGGACTTGCTTATCCTCAAAATGTCGAACTGCAATGACTTTGCTGAGCCATCTTCTTCCTTCAGGCTGCTGAACATAGGGCTCTCTCTGTGTACCTTTTAGAAGAAGAAATGTGAACATGTCTCATCCTGCTCCACGGAGTGGACTCTGGAATGGAAGATGATCTTGGAGGCCTCCAAGACAAAGAGCGAGGCTTTTCACCTCTTGGAGTTCCTCCTTGAAATCAAACCCCATCGACTGCAGCTGGAGCAGGTTCTGCATGTTTTTCTGGAGTCGGGGCATTGCCCTCTGTTCCTTTCTAGCTTTCTGGACACCTTTGAGGATGAAAAACTTTTTGATATTCTCCTTGATCACTTCCCACCAGTGTGTCAGGGACTCAAAGAGGGATTTCATGGTTCTCCAACCTTTGTAATCCCTCTTGAGTTCCTCAATGTTCTCTGGGTCAGCAGTTACACATTCAGCTTCCATGTCCCCCTACCAACCCTGTGGTCTTCCTGTAAGTGACAGTCAGCCAATAGAAGGCAGTGGTCAGAGAAGAACACCGGCTTGACGTCGGTGGATCTGACTGTGAACACTCGGGACACAGACAGGAAGTCTATCCTGGAACGGATGGACCCATCTGGCCGCGACCAGGTGTATCAAGGCTGCGCTCCGTCTGCAGGGTTGCTGAAGACATCATGCAGCTTGTTACTGTTTCCATCAGGAGTCTAGACGTGGCAGTTGAATTCATTGCCTAGAATGAACAGCCTGGAAGTCACCAGCAGCAGTGGGAGCTGCTGAAGGACCGCCAGCCGCTCGCTGTTTTGAGCTGGGGCATACACCTTAATTAGCCAGAGCACAGCATTCTTGTACAATGCATCTGCTATGAGGAGGCACCTGCCCACCTCCTCCTTAACCTCGGAGATGGAATTTGTGCGAGTAAATCAGAGGCACCTAAGATCTAACCAGCCTGTAAGCCTACAACTGTGTCTGCACAGCAGAATACTCAGGCCGGAGGAACATGAGTCGTTTCCTCCCAACCAGATCGATGGCCCATGGGACCACCATCGTGACCAGTGCCTGTAGGAGCTGAGGTGCAGCATCACACACTCCTGCAGAAAGAACAGCTCAGCTTTGACCTTGGCAAGGTAATCCAAGGTCACAACACATCATGTAGTGATTTAACGCTACGCACGTTAATGGATACAATCTTTATCCCCATTTTTAAAGTAATTTGTCGCTTACCAAACCTGTTATCTTTGACAGTTCCAGTCATTTGGTCTGCTCCTGCATACCCATAGTGTTTACAAATTGTCTCACTTTGGATGGGCTGAAGAAACCGTCCTAAACCGCCCCATTGGAGGTGTTCCACTCAGGTGACATCGGAGGATTCATGTAAGGGGCGAGGTTCGAACTGTTCTCTGTTGGAGAAGACTCTCCGATTGATTCCTCCTCCAGGGCATTGCTGCTCCTGGCTTCCTAGAGCTGGGGTGCGCTGAGTGCTTCACTGCTCCCAGCTGTGGCTGGGGTGCAATGGCCTCTTCAAGCTGAGGGTAAATTGGGGTGCGCTGGCTTCTTCATTGTCTCCAATGTTCTGGAGCTCGGGTGTCTCCTCCACCAGTTCCCTAGAGCTTTGCTGCTTCTTCTGTAGGTGCTGCCCTTGCCCTTCTTCATCCGAAGAGCAGCTGCCCTTGTCATCTGTGTCAAATGGGAGTTGCCTCTTGCCACTTGTCTGGGAAGTAGCTTGGTCCCTTCTTAGCCCCTTCTTCTTTTTAGTCTTCTTCACCTGCTGCCACTCCTCCGGTTGATCATCTGCAGGCTCCTTCTCCATTGATTCTCTCTGCTTTGGGAAAGGGTGCTGTTGTTTGGTCATCTGCTGCCTCAATCCTTTCCTTCCTCTTGTCTCTCTCTCTGTGTCCTCCTTTGTTCCATTGTGCTCGCTAGAGGCCTTGTTGGGTGGATGTTTGCAAGTCTCCTTGGCAGTAGCGACACTGAACATTTCATCTGCCTGCCGCTCATTGGTTTTGGCCACCTATACATAAGTGAGGCAGCATTTGGGGCAGCTCTTGTAGAGGTGGCCTGCCTCACCACACAGGTTGCAGTGCTTAGTCTGTTTGCAGTTCTTTTTCTGGTGTCCTTTCTGCCTGCAATTCTTGCAGAGGATGCTGCTGCAGTTGGCCACCACATGACCAGATTTGCCGCATGAACGACAAACTTTCGGCTGTTCCGTGTAGATAAGGTAGCCACGGCTTCCCCCAATAGCGAAGCTGGAAGAAGGGTGGAGGATTGCTCCCTTACCATTCATCCTGAGTGTGACCTTGACCTGGTGTTTGCTGGACCAAACCCAAAGGCATCTCTGACCTCGGTGCAGTTCCAAACCCTGTCGACGTACCTGGCAAGGAAGGTGAGCACATCAACAACAGGAACTTGGGGATTGTGAGGTACACAGTCACCACACAGTCCCTTTACAGCAGCAAAGTAAAGGGTGACTCCACCATGAGTATTATCATGGGTGGCTGGTCTGTCTTCTCCTTAACTTCAAGAACTTGATATCAAAGCATCAGGAAGTCTTGTAGACGGTAGACATCCACAGCTTCCAAGCCACAAGATTCCAAAAGGATTCACTTTACAAAGAAGGCACAGTCAATACATGTCCTTCCTTTACTGTCTTTCACAAAACCCCTCCCCATACATTCTGAAATGAAAACACAGTCAGAATTTCTAACTCAAATGATGGGGCCCTACCCACTGCACCACAAGACCTCCACATCATAGATGTAGAACTTTTCAAATATGTTCCCAGGAAGATTTACTTCCAAAGAGAATATAGAGTAGAAGAATCATATTACTCATTATCCAGCTGGATACAGCAGAAGTTGGAGGCCATGAATACCAGTGAGATTGCTATTCTAATTAGATATTCATGAAGCGATCCATGCTGACAGCCAGTCATTTAGATTGATTGCAGTCAGAGATACTCAGCTGATTATTTGACGGTCTATAAAATACTGACTTTAAATGTAAATTTGTAGGTGGAGTAACAAGAGAAAAATAAGACCATTGGATTAATCTATGAAAAACAGAAGCTTATTAACTGTTTAACAATTATTAGAAATACCATCACAAAATTATGGTTATATTCCAAATAAACATAGACAATGATCTTTTCAAACTAATCAAAAAAACTGCAGAAAATTAATGGAGATAGCCCTTCAATTAAAGCAAATCTAAATTCCATATGCAAATTTTATTTCCTGCTTGCATCTGATTGGCCAAAATTGCATTCTCATTAAGTTAGGATCTAACATTTCTAATATATATCTAGCTTTTCAGTCCTATGTGCTTTTGAATTTTATTATAGATGCGTTAATGAAAGACTAAAACAGTTCCTCTTAATCACGTATTTTACTCTAGGATGAATCTCCAATTTACAATATCATAGAGTGAAATTCATTTGAGATCAGGGACAGAATTTTCAGTGGAAAAACTCAGCAGGTCTGGCAGCATCGGCGGAGAAGAAAAGAGTTGATGACCTCATGAGGACTCGAAACGTCAACTCTTTTCTTCTCCGCCGATGCTGCCAGACCTGCTTAGTTTTTCCAGGTAATTCTGTTTTTGTTTTGGATTTCCAGCATCCCCAGTTTTTTTGTTTTTATCACAGACTTTTCAGTGCCCGCTGGCATCGGGCATGTTCAGCAGCGTCAATGGCAATATGGCATGACTCATTGTAATACATCTGCATATTATTAAGAAGGCTCGCCGACCGGACTTGTCCCTCCATGCTGGATCACCCACCCACGTCGGCGTGATAGCGCACCATATTTCACTACAACAGATAAGCAAAGTGCACCTGGCGAGCTGCACTTCGCATGGGACTTCGTGGTTTGTTTGCCTACCTTGCTTCGGTCTGTATCCGCAGTCATCAGCACCAGGCTTCACAGACAGCACCGCATCACTTTTAGGGTAGATCTCTACCTATCAGATCAGCCATAGTATGGGGGTGGCTTTGTATAGCTGCAGGGCTAGGACTTGCTTGGGGAAGGGGGAGAAGTGGCCTCAGGTAAGGGAAGAGAGTGCATTACTGGGGAAGGGGGGTATCCCAGGGTTTGTATGGAAGCACAAGTTGATCTGTGCAAGTCACTTCAAGAGGATGGGGGCTGATGAGGCAGCCACCAGACCAGGTGAGGCTAGATGCAGATGTGACGGTGTGTGTGATGTCCATTGAGCTGGCAGTGAATGAGATTTTTTTTTATTCATTCACGGGATTTGGGCTTCGCTGGCTGGGCCAGCATTTATTGCTCATCCCTAGTTGTCCCTGAGAAGGTGGTGGTGAGCTGCCTTCTTGAACCGCCATAGTCCATATGGTGGAGGTACACCCACAGTGCTGATAGGAAGGGAGTTCCAGGATTTTGACTTAGCGACAGTGAAGGAATGGTGATATATTTCCAAGTCAGGATGATAAGTGACTTGGAGGGGAACTTCCAGGTGATGATGTCCCCACCTATCGGCTGCCCTTGTCCTTCTGGATGGTAGTGGTTGTGGGTTTGGAAGATGCTGTCTAAGGAACCTTGGTGAATTCCTACAGTGCATCTTGTAGATGGTACACACTGCTGCTATTGTGCAGCAGTGGTGGAGGGAGCAAATGTTTGTGGATGTGGTGCCAATCAAGTGGGCTGCTTTGCCCTGGACGGTGTCAAGCTTCTTGAGTGTTGTGGGAGCTGTACTCATCCAGGCAAGTGGGGAGTATTCCATCACACTCCTGACTTGTGCATTGTAGATGGTGGACAGGCTTTGGGGAGTCAGAAGGTGAGTTACTCGCCACAGGATTCCTAACCCCTGATCTGCTGTCATAGCCACAGTAATTATATGACTAGTCTAGTTCAGTTTCTGGTCGACAGTACTCCACCCCCCTCCCCCGGATGTTGATGGTGGGGGTTTCAGTGGTGGTAATGCCATTGAATGTCATGGGGTAATGGTTAGATTTCCTCTTTTTGGAGATGGTCATTGCCTGACACTTGTGGGGCACAAATGTTACTTGTCACTTGTCAGCACAAGCCTGGATATTGTGGACCTGGACTGCTTCAGTATCTGAGGAGTCGCAAATGATGCTGAACAGTGTGCAGTTATCAGCCATCATCCCCACTTCTGACCTTATGATGGAAGGAAGGTCATTGATGAAGCAGCTGAAGATGGTTGGGCTGAGGACACTGCCATGAGGAACTCCTGCAGTGATGTCCTGGAGCTGAGGTGACTGACCTCCAACAACCACAACCATCTTACTTTATGCTAGGTATGTCAACAACCAGTTTTGCTAGGGCTCCTTGATGCCACGCTTGGTCAAATGCGGCCTTGATTTCATTGATGTCAGTCTCACCTTACCTCAGGAGTTCAGCTCTTTTGTCCATGTTTGAACCAAGGCTGTAATGAGGTCAAGAGCTGAATGGCCCTGGCAGAACCCAAATTGGGCGTCACTGAGCAGGTTATTGCTAAGCAAATGCCGCACTGTTGATGACCCCTTCCATTACTTTGCTGATGATCGAGAGTAGACTGATGAGGCGGTAATTGGCAGGGTTGGATTTCTCCTGCGTTTTGTGTCCAGGACATACCTGGAAAATTTTCCACATAGCCAGGTAGATGCCAGTGTTGTAGCTGTACTGGAACAGTTTGGATAGAAGCGCAGCAAGTTCTGGGGCACAAATCTTTAGTACTATTGCCAGAATATTGTCAGAGCCCATAGCCTTCAGACTTTTCTTGATATCACGTGGAGTGAATAAAATTGGCTGAAGACTGGCATCTGTGGTGCTAGGGACCTCCAGAGGAGGCCGAGATGGATCATCCACTTGGCACTTCTGGCTGAAGATTGTGGTAAATGCTTCTGCCTTAACTTTTGCAGTGATGTGCTGCACTCCCCCATCATTGAGGGTGGGGATATTTGTGAAACTTCCTTTAATTATCCACTACCATACATGACTGGATGTGGCAGGACTGCACAGCTTAGATCTGATCCATCGGTTGTGGGATGGCTTAGCCCTGTCTATCACTTGCTGCTTATACTGTTTGGCACGCAGGTAGTCCTAGGTTATAGCTTCACCAGGTTTTCACATCATTTTTACGTATGCCTGGTGCTTCTCCTGGCATGCCCTCCTGCACTCTTCGTTGATCCCCTGGCTTTATGGTAATGGTAGAGTATTCTGGGCTGAGGTTACAGATTGTGTTCAAGTACAATTCTGCTGCTGCTGCTGGCCCACAGCGCCTCATGGATGCCCAGTCTTGAGTTACTAGATCTGTTCAAAATCAATACCACACAACACGATGGAGGGCATTCTCCATGTGAAGGCGGGACTTCTTCTCCATAATGACTGTGTGATGGTCACTCCTACCGATAATCTCATGGACAGATGCATCTGCGGCAGGCAGGTTGGTGAGGATGAGGTCAAGTATGTTTTCCCCTCTTGGTGGTTCCCTACCACCTGTTGCAGACCTAGTCTCGGCCAGCTCGGTCAGGAGTGGTGCTTCTGAGCCTGTTTTGGTGATAGACATTGAAGTCCCCCACCCAGAGTACATTCTGCACCTTTGCCACCCTCGGTGCTTCTTCCAAGTGGTGTTCCACATTGAGGAGCACTGATTCATCAGCTGAAGAAGAGTGGTTTGTGCTAATCAGCAGGAGGTTTCCATGTTTGACCTGATGCCATGAAACTCCCCGGGATCCAGAGTCGATATTGAGGACTCCCAGGGAAACTCCCTGCCAGCTGTATACCACTGTGCTGGCATCTCTGCTGGGTCTGTCATGTGGGTGGAACAGCACATACCCAGGGACGGTGATGATGGTGTCTGGGACATTATCTGTAAGGTATGATTTATTGAGGATGACTGTGTCAGGCTGTTGCTTGACTAGTCTGTGAGACAGCTCTTCCAATTTTGGCACAAGCCTCCAGATGTTAGTAGGGAGGACTTTGCACAGTCAACAGGGCTGAGGTTGTTGTTATCGTTTCCGGTGCCTAGGTGCTGGGTGGTCCATCCAGTTTCTTTCCTTTTTATTGACATGCAGCGGTTGGATACAACTGAGTGGCTTGCTAGGCCATTTCAGAGGGCATTTAAGTATCAACCACTCCAGGTCTGGACTCACATGTAGGCCAGACCAGGTAAGGATGGCAAATTTCCTTCCCTAAAGGGCATTATTGAACCAGATGGGTTTTTACAACAATCGACATTGGTTTCATGGTCATCATTGGACTTTTAATTCCAGATTTTTGTTGAATTAAAATTCCCTCTTCTACCATGGTGGGATTCAAACCCAGGTCCCCAGAGCATTATTCTGGATCTCTGGATTACTAGTCCAGCAACAATACCACTACGCCATTGCCTCCCCAGTGCATGTGTGATGGGCTTGAGTGCATGAGTTTAGAGTGATGAGATGGTTGCCTTACCCTGACTACACAGATGAGATCATTCATCCTCTCCCTGCATTGGATGGCCAAACTCTTCTGTGCAGCATTGGCACTGACCACCACTGCCATTGCCTACCAAGCCAGAGTGGTAACGTTGCTGCCCCTTCGGCCAGAGCGGGTGTAGAGAACATCACAGTGGGCTTCCATGGCATCTAAAGGGTGCTCGAGGGATGCATCACTAAACCTGGGGACTCTAGTATTCTTGTTTTTCGGGGCCATGTCTTGTTTGCTGCGACCTGGGCTGGAAACATTGAGAGATGTACGTGTGGCTGTACTTAATATGTGGTGCCCTGCATGATGAAGCAGTGAGGTGACGATGTGGCAGGGGAATCGAAGCTCGCACACCATCGAAACGGCATGTTTCCCGGAAATGCATAATTATTGTGGCAAGATTGGAATGACATGGTGTGAGAAGCCATCATTGCAGCTGGCTGGCTTTGCAGGACCGTAAGAGGAGGTGGTTAGGGTTGCAAACATTGCTGCAAGTAAAGCTCAGTGCAAGTAAGGCAACAGCTGGTGATGAGATTACAGTTCTCAGATATTAGTCCAGTGATGATGATGAGTGACACCCTCAGCAGAGGCAGGGCAGGCCATGAGGAAGGCAGAGGCAAGAGGCAAGCAGCAGGAAAGCAACAAAGTCCATACCCTCAGCATAGGGCTTACTGCCAAAGAAGAATCTACCTGGACATGTCAGAGAATCAACCGCAGCAGACTGCACCTATCCAGGCAGACGGTCACTAAGACTTGTAGCAGAAGTCCTCACATCTTGCAGCACCACTCCCTACGCCCTGCCCACTGACATCAATATCACTGTGCCCTTGAACTTCTTCACTTCTGGCTCCATCCAAGGATCAGCGGTGGATGTTGGTGACATCTCTCAAATGGCAGCACACCATGGCATCTCACAGGTCACTGATGCCCTATTTGCAAAAGCTGAGCAGTTCTCAATTTCAAATAGACGGGGCCTCGCAGACATAAAGGGTAGTGGGGTTCTCCTTCATCAATGGGTTCCTACAGAGCAGGCCATTATCAGTTACACCCATATGGCCATCAAGGTGCCAAGAGAGCAGCCAGTAAGGCTCATTAAGACTTCCCCTCCCTCAACGTTCATCTTGCCTGTAACCACACGAAGAGCATCGTGTGCACTTGCTTTCCTGGAAGCTGCCATGACTGCTTCATCCTCCAGCATTCCAGGCTGCCAAAGTTCTTCATTCCACCCCCCCCCCACCACCCCCCAAACTTCATGAATGGGTTCTAGGGGGCAAGTCCTTGGTTATCCCTTGAAAACATGGCTACTCACCCCTTTATGTGATAGAGCCACAGAGACGCAACAACTGCAGCCATTTGCTCATGATGATCACCAAGAATAGGCCACCTGGTTTCTGAAGATACGGTTGCAGCATGTGGACTGGTTGGGTGCTGCCCTGCAATACACTCCTGCAAGAGTCATATGCATTCTGGCGATCTGCCACACACCCCATTTTGCGATCCTCCAGAGAGATGTGGACCTTGAAGAGGGTGAGGCCCCCTGGAATGACACAATTCATCGGAAAAAGAGGAGCAGGAGGCAGAAGAGAAGGGGAAAGAAGAGGAAGACTCAGAGTGGAGAGGTGCCCAGGCTGTGCAGAGGGGTGCCAAGGGCCAGTGCAAGACTAAAGTCTCGTCAGGATGCCTCAATGTCAGGACACAATCCAAATCCAGATGTTTCCAACCCAAGAGGATGGCATGGTCTTGAACTCACTTTGAGGTGCCTGTGAGAGCACTTCCTTTGAAGATGCAGCCTTGCATGGATCTATCTTATTGCTAATGAATGATCCAGTGGTTTCCCTGTTTCCTTTCAAAGAGCTTTGATTTCCTTCACCACCACTTCCCTCTTTTAAGATCATAAGATCATATGAAATGGGAGCAGGGGTAGGCCATTCAGCCCATCAAGCCTGCTCCACCATTCAATAAGATTATGACTGATCTGTTTGTGGTTTTAATTCCACATTCCTGACTGCCCTTCCATAACCCTTGACCCCCTTGTCAATCAAAAATCTGTCTAACAGTCTTGCTATTACAGAATGCAAGCTTATACGCCTGGAGTCATGTGTCAATACTTAATGTGTTCCAAAGCTAACAAAGTGCACATTTACAAGCAGAACAGTGTTGTGGTCTAGAAACAGTCTTGACATTGGTTTCCTAACCCTTAAGCCAAAATCCTGCATCTGTAAGCTGTAATCAAGATATCAAAAAATATATATAATTTCATAGTAAAATATGCTTGATAGGCAAAACACAATGAAATTTGTTATGATCCCCATACAAACCAATTTTTTTTAAACTGGATTTCCCAGCAACTGACAAAAATAAACCAAAGGACAAGATTTCACATTTTCAGACTTTTATTATAACAAACTAAAATCAACATAAATCAGACTCAACTTAATCAACAATTCATGCATCAAACTAAAGCAATGAGGCTTTTGTATTATCTAACTAACGGACTAGAGATATGTCTTACAACTCCTTCCTCTGTGCACCGCACTTCCAGCAAATATATAGCATAACCCAAGTTATTCCCAGCTTTCCAGAAGGCTCACTTCTCCCTGTGAGACCAGGTTGCAATTCCCAGTGTTCTTTGAAAGTTGGTCCACTCAGCCTGAGTCTCCCAGATCTGACTCACCAGCAAGCCCCCACCTTGGCGACTCCCCATTCCTTAAATCTTCAGAAGTCCCATCTGTTCTGTATTCTTCTTTTCAAACAGACAACCAACTCTCACCAGCATCCTGCTTGGCTCCGAACACAAATACAGTCTTTGCCTGTTCTTCAGTGTAGCTGTGTTGTTTTTCTCTCTTAGTGTATCTGCATAACCTGTATCCAAAAAGCAGTTAGCCCTTTCCTGTTTCCTGTTGCTTCTTTTCAATAGGTTTTGATTTCTATTTATTTCCAGATCACATGAGCCTGTCTCAGGGAAGAGGTTTGGTATAGCTACCATCCCCCCCAGTCAGAATATCCTGTTTAACCTTAAGTTAATAGTGATATTTTAAAGCGTAACCATGTTGTAAAGTCCTACATTTGTAACAAATTGTACATCTGGGAAAAAAATATTTTCCATAAAATAAATTTTTGGTGAGTTTGTTAAAGATGATGGAACACAAGGGATTATTTGGTAGGAACTTATGTCCAACCTTATCTCCACATCTGTGAGAAATGTAGCACCTTAGAGAAGACCAAGGGGCACTGACAATATTGCAGGGAGACAAACATCTGGTCAACTAAATGCTTATTGACGATGGATAATCACTGAATACATCTACTATATCCAGAATTAAGGACATTATAAAGCAATGCCAAGAGTGCAGATGCAACTTAAGCAGAGGTGACCAAGATCAGAAGATGCAGCAAGCCATAGTCCACTGTGACATTGAGCATTTGTGGACCAGGAAGGCTCAATACAGTCCTTGAAATTATTTAGATAGCCTGATGGATGAGTAGGACTGCAGATGCTTAGTGCCCATGTCATTTGGGAGCTGAATTGTTGGCAGCCCATTCAGCCATGTTGGGTCCTCTTTCTTAATAGAGAGTCAACTTGGTAATAGTGGAAAATTATCGTATGTTGACTCTCCAATTTGATTGTTTCATGGCTGTATGGTTTTACTGGCTTTACTGAAACCATTCTATCCTAAAGGCTGAACCCTAACTTCTACCTGAGGGCACTTTTTAGGAATTTTAAATGTCCACAAGACTAATTAGAACATATAGGTATCTGGCTAGATATCACTCATGATCTAAAGGTTCTGTAGAAGGAAGAGAATGGTTTGAGGAAGCTTGCAGGACAGGTGCAGTTGTACATTAGGTTCTGTAGATGAAGCTATATCAACATTTCTACAAGTGTATGGAACTAATGTAATCATATCTGGATAGACCTACAGACATTTGCACACAAAGAACCTCATCACAGAACTGCTCAATCCCCTAGAAGCCACTTCCAGGAAAGAAATTGCTATGTCAGTAGCTGTCAAGGTGACCAACACCTTGAACCTTTATGCCCGTGGACCTTTCCAAGCAACAGCAGGAGAAATCTATCAAAGTAGCACAACTTGCAATGCACAGTTGCTTCAGGCAGGTGACAGATGCCTTATTTGTCCAGGCAATTCCCCCATGACAAACAGCCAGCCACAGTGAGTCTTTCCTTTTTACTCTCTGACATGATTCATGCAAGGTATTATGGTATGCAGGTCATCAAGTCAGCTCCTATGTCCAATGTCACCCAATCATGAACAGAAAGGGGTTCTATTCAATGTGCAGCTATTCTATGCAGAATATTGCATAATAATGCCAATGATCCTAACAACTGTCATGATTCCTTTACAGGAATTGATGTGGCCTCATTTTAAGGACCTGGAGAGTTGGGTAGATGGCTGCTGGGGACCAGTACTATTCACTGGAGTCCTATACCTTTGAGAAACCCATAGACAAAACAGGAAGAAATAAATATGAAAGCACATGAAACACCCAGGACATGATGGAGCAAGCCTTCAATCTGGTAAATCAAAGTTTCCAAAGCATTGACCAATGTAATGTTTTTGAATTTTTGGATTACTTTTCTGTAAAGCTGAAAAAATGTTATTCTTGTTTTGTTTTTAAACACAATCCAGATTCTTTCAAATTTAATAACTAGAGGTGCCTAGATAATTTGTTAATATGTTAATCGCAAATTGCTTCTCCAAGAGACTACACAATAAGGATTTTGCTTGTTTGTCTGGGTATTCAGAAAGGCAATTCACTATTGTGTTAGAAAACTCTTTCATCTCCTTGTTTATGAGAGAGTCAGGCTTATTGACTTGACACGAGGGACAGCAGAACAAAGATGCCAAAAAAGGCAGTGAAGCTTGAAAAAAATAGGATTGCCGCTGCAGTGTGCACTATCAACAAGATACAGAGCTTCGTCAAGGCTCCTTCGACAGCACTTTGCAAACCCATGACCTCCACCACCTAGAACAGCAAGGACAGTGAGTCCATTGGAAAACATTCATTGCAAGATTCATTCACCATCCCAGTCATGCACCATCCCAACTTGGACATATATCATTGTTCCTTCATCATCACTGGGTCAAAATCCTTTGTAGAGGGTCAAGAGATTGATATGGGGGAGGTTTGGATTGCAGGCAGACAGGAAGCAGTAGAGGTCCCCTGAATTTAAGTCAAGATAACTCACTGCTAGAGAGCTGCAGACAGTAGGTTTCAACACTGAGGCTGTGGCCCAGCTGCAAGCTTCTCAGCGAGGCAACTGTGCAGTTTTTTGTGACCAATTTTTCAGTGCTAAGCACTATTACAGGTTGGGTCTGTTCTCATGTCCCTAGGCCATGTTAGTGATCTGGAATACCAATATCAGCCACAGCTCAGAATTCACAGGCACAGCACACATCAAACACACAGCTCCATTCGGCAACACAGAAGGGAGAGGGACTAGGAAAATCAGCTTTGTAGACTTTGTTTCAATTTTAATGAATAACCATTTTCTTCAGGTTATATTTAAAAGAAAAATTGAACAATGATTATTAACAGTCATGTAATATGATAAAATTAGTTCTAACACAAGCTGAATTTCACTTAGCAAATATATTATTTCTGGATGTAATATGTTATTGAATTTTAGTTTTTAAGCTTGACATATAGGACAAATTGAAATCTGGAAAAAAAATGAATGCATAATTCAAGCACGGGTTCTAGTTTATATTCCCACTCTTATGATCTTCTGATTAAGTTTAGCCCATTCCATGTGAGGATATATGACTGTTAAATGCATTATATCCATGGGTGGTATTCAATGGAGGCAACAGGGGTCTTGCCTGTTGACGAGAGCCCACATCATCTCCTTTGGGGAAGACCCGCTGTATTAAATGCCAGTCAGGTGTGGGTGGGTGGCCTCAGGGCACTTCTGTTTTTGGAATGAAGGTGCATTCCTATTATCTGCTGACAAATAGCCTTTAATGCAATTGTACAGATTTGCATCCTTTGAAAGACTTCAGTCAGAGGGGATGATGTACCCTCTCCAATAATTATCTCAACATTTGGAACTTATTTTAGAATTTTCTAGAAGCAAGCATTAGAAATTAATAAAATGGTTTGTGCTTTTGGTTGATTCATCTTACTCTGATAGGATGGATTAATAATACAGACCTGGCACAGCTGGGCACACTGCAGGCTAGCAGCGGAGCTTATGAGACCAATTCATTGAAGTATTTTGACAGTGCTCCAAGTACTTCAGCATTTGTTGCACTGGGAGAATTCAAAGATTGAGGTGGGATTTTTAGTACCAGGAGATTTTAAATCGCCTCCAGTTGCACTTAAGGTGGTGCTTCAGAATTTTTTTTTTCAAACAAACAGTTGGAGCTGACTAGCTCCATTCACTCTTCAAGCATTTCAAGCCCTCCTACGTGAGGTCTTGTGACAAAAGGAAGATAAGTCCACTCAATGAGGTCTGCCAGAAAAGAATGAATGGAAGTGACAGGGGACATAAATAAAGGGCTGAATTTAATGGTGACAGCAGGAGCCTGCTGATGAGCTTGAAAATGGAGGGGGGCGGTGGGTGTGGGGGAGTGGTGGTCCTGCTTCAGTGGGAAGCTGGAACGGGGGCTGTATCTTGACAGTGGCAACTGGCTGCCAATGGGGCAGCTGTCCATACTTAAAACAACTGCCTGCCCTCAAAAGCTGCTGGTCAGTCACAGGGGCTGGAAGGGAGGGTCAGCCACTACTGGAGCTGCACCTGCTGGAGAAGAGCGGAGCAATGGATGTGTGCGCTCACAACAAGGTAAGTGGGATCTGGGGCCAGTCAGAGTGTGCCAAAAAAGGACTCCCCCCCCACACCTCCCACCCCCAGAATCTATCGAGAGGATGGTAAATTGGTCTCTGTGCAGAAGGGCCATGCGCCACCTTCCCCTCCACTGGCAAAGTGGCATAGGCATGGCACCTCCACCTTCCTGTGGCATTTCACAGGTTGCCCCTGCCTCCCAGTCTATCTGCAGGGTCAGCTGTGACCTGAGCCTGGAAGCAACTGAGAATGACTTATGAGGGTAGCACTAAAGAGTAAAGGTAAGTGCGCAAATGTACAGCTGCATTTTAATAGGTTGCCTTCCAAAGCATCTTTATTCCTCTTCACTAAGAACTTGATATATCATCACAGAGGAAGTTCACAATAGAGTTTGTCCATGAGTGGCCATTGTAAATGCACCAACTGGTTTTCTTCTGTGCCACCAACACATCACATCTTGCCCACTATTAAACATGGCAAGTATGGAGGATCAAGTAGAATGGCAGCAGCAGGTTCCTTATTATTGAACATTCAAACACTGACATAAGGTGGCTACTGAACAAATGTCTTTTTTCAAATTTCACTTTCTAACAGTTGGCCCTTTAGTGCTCTTTACTTGTTAACTTAAGGGACCTGGTTGGCTTATTTCTTGCACCAAGCTATATACAGTTAAATACATTGGCAACATCACCTCACTTTTAAATTCAAACTCTGCAATAACCAAATCAGGAGTGGGATAAAGGGAGGAGTCAGTTCACCCCTGTTAACCTGGTCCTAACAATGTGGAGACAGAAGTAAAATAAGCGTATATGTGCCAGATTGAGAAGAAGCCCTTTGTTGAATGCTGTGCCTGTACTGGAGTTAGGCCACTGGTGTTTCTACAGTATGTTGCCCAATTCAGTTACTGCCTCCCTGGTGAATCTTTGCTCCTCTGTCAAGTCCAATTATTTTGTTTACAACTGACAATATATTCAGTTGGTGGGATAATGGCAGGTGGGTATCCCCCTACCATCATAATATCAAAACGTCCTGGCATCCAAAAGTTGTCCATGATGCTCTAGCTCCTCTTCTTCCACGTAACGCATGTATAACTAATGTTCTAAAGGATATGGTAGGAGCAACAAACTGTGTAAAACTTTCTGGTTTTTATGTAAATGCTCCTGAAAACTGCACTGATCAACTGCAGCAAAGAAACTTGTGCCCACAGTCATCAGCCAAACATAATGAATCACAGAGCATGAGTGAGAAGGTGGTGGTAGTCAAGGAGCAGAGACCTTTTGGGCAAAAGATCAACTCATGCCCTTTCTAGCTGTAGGCTATGAGAATTTGCATCTCACAGGGATCTCGTATATAAAAAGGGTATATGACTGAGCATGATTACTATCTGCAGTTACCTGGGACTGTGCAAAACAGCTTGCTGTATCGGACAGCAACTGTAAATTAGTACACTAACTGCAACCATGCACTCGGGCTCACCGGACCTGCAGTCCACTCTGGAACTGCAAGGCAACTGCACAGGTTACTGCCACTCAGAGGTGTTTTTCACATGGGAATTTCTCTGAACGAACACTCAGAGTGCCAATACAGAGCCCCTGAGCCCTACATTTCTGTATGCTCTTTTGCATGATTCCAATCTGTTGGATGATCAGATCATGATAGTCATTACAGATGGCTTCACAAATTTCAATGTTTTCCAGTCAGTGTCTTCCCAGCCAGATCAGTCATCATGCTGAGTAAACACCAGCACATGGGCACATCTCAGTGACAGGGTGGTTGGTAAATTGGGCAGTCAAGCATTTAGTCTAGGTTATGGGAGCTAGTATACAAGTCATCCTGTCTGAAATGTTTTTTTTTCACCAATAATATCTTCAAGGTCATTGTCAGTGCCCTACTCTGTCATTGCCTGTTGGGGAAGAGTGGGGCTCCTGCTCCACTTATTCCATGGTTAGACCTCTCTGGATGCCAAAGTTCTGAAGCATGTAGCAGTCAACTGTGATCCTGGAGACCTTGGTGGGACTGTTATACAATCCCCCTCTGATATGTCCAGGCATTTCAATTGCTGTTTGACCTGCCAACAATATGTTCATTAATGATCCTAATGCCTGCCTAGGCATTGTCATGTTTCTGTTCACCTGCCATTGCCAAGGGCATCATGAGTTAGGCCATAGGGCAGCCTCACTCTCTGAGGAGGCCAGCTTAAGGCACAGAACATTACTACCTGAAAAATGGGCAATTATCCCCATTATTCCATGTTGCTAATCTTTGCATATTTATGGAATGAAATCTCCTGTGGTTCATAATTGCCAAATCAATGTGTGTGCCAAAATGACTACATGGGTACTGTCGACAATGCTCTGTATTTTGGACATTCCAGAGATGCAAGAGGAATTGTAGTGCCTCTTGTTCTGGCATAACCTTTCCATGGAGTGACAGAAAAGTTTTAGTATCAGTATGACCTCTCGAAGCATCTACCTACTGGTCAATGTCTATAGTTCAAATTCTAATAGATAACACAAATCAGTCACTGCTACACAATGAGATAGAGACTGTGCAGGCAGTTGTCCTCATAAGCAGGTACGAGTGCCTGGATCTGTGCACATGGCTATATAAGTAAATGTGGATGTGAGCAGTGTGCCTTTGATGCAAGTGAACCTGCCTTGCCTTCTGTCTACAATCCTCTTCTTAGAAAGGAGCACTTAATGCAATGTACATTGTCTGCATTTAGGCTGTAGCAATCAAAGAAAATAGCTGTTCAACTTTAGGTAACAATTTTCTGAAAGACCAGAAGCCCACTGATTTTAATGGACTTTTCATTCTAGAGGGACTGAATGTACAGTGCTGTGAAAGCTGGGAAATTTCAAGACAGGGCATTACCATGCAGTCTGCATCAAAGTCAGCATTCTAATTAAGTTCTTACATATTATGCAGGAGCACATTGAATCAACCTACAAGGTCAGACGAGCCAGGTGCGGATGCAGCCATGTTTGCATGTTTCTTCTATGTGTATGATCCCACCAGCCAGAAATCTACCTATCACACTCTAAAATTCAGCATCAGTTCCACTCTGCCATGTTGTTACAGATATATAAAATCATTATATTTCCAAGTAAATTACTTTTTTTGCATTGGAGTATTCTTCTGACCTACTGCAATCAAATATATGCTCCCAATAGGTACATATATAATTGTGACAAATCAGTTATACACACAGCAACAGGGCATTGTACTAAATTACTTTTATCAAAATTTTGCAATATAACAAACAACTTTAATATACAAAATGATAAATATTTCAGATCTCAATCCCCATTTCTTTTCCAGCTTTGGAAGCCATGCATATAGTGCAATCGACCAGAAATTCAGTTGAAGTACTTCAGTAACAATAACCTCTGTTAAAATAAAGCACTTTAATATATTTGATGATCTAGTGTCGAACATAATTCTTTAAATTGAATGCAATTTCCCAAAAGACTGATCCATTGCCCAACCCATAATAGACTCTCAACCCCAAATATTTGTTAAGGACAATTCAGATAAAATGCAATAGGATTAAATATAGTAAAATGCAATCACATTTAAGTACTTTGAAAGCCATGACAATAATTGAGTTTACAGCAACCTTTACAGCAAAACTTGTGGAACCATTGCACAAATTTATTTCCAACGTTAAGCAGAAGCTATTAATTAGACTTCATCACATAATGGCTTGGCAGCATAATAGCTAAGATGTGGATTTTAGTGGTGGGTTTACTGTTGGGACTACACTTCCACCCACAATTATGCCACTGCTCTACTTTCCTGGCCAACTCCATTTTAATGTTGAAAAGCAGAATACTGCAGATGCTGGAAATCTGAAATTAATAAAAGAAAATGCTGTCAATACTCAGCAGGTCAGGCAGCATCTGTGCAGAGAGAAACAGCTAATGTTTCAGGTCAATGAAAGGTCCAGCATTTTCTGTTTTTATTTCATTTTAATGTCAATGGTCTCCCAATGCTATTTTTCCCCTCCACTGGGAGATCAATTTTGTGGTGCAGGAGGCATGTCAGGCAGCTCGTCACAGGTTCTGCTGGGTGATGTTGACTGAAGCTTGGCCATGGATGTCTGCTCACCCAGCTACCCTTCTTCATCTCCTTCTTCCATCTCGAGTGCGTCAGTGTGGAATCTTTATCAAAGTGCAAAACTACAGCACTTAGCAAACAGCGATTATCAATGGGACCTTGGCTGCAGTGCTCTGGCACCCATCCCCAGATTAGTCAAACCACCTGAAACATACCTTTGGACTGCTAAATCACACCGTGAGCCTATTCATATTTGAAGCAAAGAGGAGGTGGTCAGCAAATCAATTGACATTGTGAGGAAGTGCTGCAAAGGGTAAACCTGGGCCTGAATTTTTCGCCCGTCAGGCGTGTGCGATTGCCGGGCCTGGGAACAGACGGGAAATGGGCTCCTGACCACGATTTCACACTAGCTGGCTAATTAACAGCCAGCCAGTGCGAATCGCGTACTGAGAAAGACTCAGCAGTGCCATTGGGGGCAAGAAGAGGGTGGGAACCGACTTCACCCTGGGTGCTGGTGAACACTTCCACTGAGCTCCCTGAAAGCAGACAGCTGCCTCCAGGAGCTGCAGACCTCCACAGAATAAACGAAGCAACAAAAATGCTGCAAAATATGCCCATGCAGCACAGTCAAGCTTTTCAAGTGCCTCTTTAATGGGCTTAATTGCCAGCTTAATTGTTGGCGGGCACGCTTCCAACTGCCACATGTAGCCGCCGAGCAAGATATCACGCAAGTGCGCGATGACGTCAGGACACTCGCCCGACATCATCTCGTGCTATTTCGCAGCTGGATAGTTCGGGCCTGTGCCCGCCCATGGAACTTAAAATTCTGGCCCTGATCTCTCATCAGCCAACCAGTTAGTTCCTTTTACCTGCAAACAATACGGATAGGTTTAACTAGCACATAGTTAAAGCATCAAGCCAGCTGTCTGGGTAGTAGGCATTGGCAGGTTAGATGAAGTAGATAGGAGCACGCACCAGCTTAACATTGAATGAATGAAACCTTTTCCAGTTCAAAAAAGTCTGAAATAATGGTTATTGATGTGGATATGGCCAATTGAACCTGACACCTGGGGAAATTGGTGCAAATTAATCACCCTCTCTTGTTAATGTACTAGGTCCAATAGGAAGGCGACAAGCTGTGCTGTTTGTGCAAACAAAGCATCCATCACCAATCAGCTAGCTTTGTATTTCTGCTGCTTCTGCCTCAAAGTTATGGAAGTTGAGTGCCATGGTGACTCACACTGGTAATGCCATACTTCCAGTACAGCTAGGTGCCAGCTCTAGGGAAAGCAGCTGGCAGAACTCTGGCATCTCATGAGGGAAGATCTGTGTTCCAATACATTGGAGAAGATTCCAAACAGAACTTTCTTCAGTGCTAGTAGCAATGCTGGAGCTATTAGCAAGTTAAGATAGCGAATAAAAAGGAAGTTTCAATTATGTATGCTGTCCTAAGGCAACAGATGCTGAAAATTTGTGAAATTTGCTTCACTGCATGACGTGTCAGGATGCTTTGAGCTGGGAATCTCCATGACTGACCCTAGCAGACTGTCCAGGTCCAGAGGGTGATTCTCTCCTTTAATGTGAGTGGCAGTCAATTACACTATCTGATGCCCAACAGGAGCTCCCACCCACCAAAGGCTGTCTCTAGCTACAAACTGCAGTGCTGGTTGCTGGAACCAAGTAAGGTGTGGCAGTTCCCTCCTTTGGAAAGAAAAAAAGAGATCACATTGGCCCCTTTGAAAAGATGTCTGTGCCAATCCCAGCCTTGCCAACTTCTACGCCACTGTCCTTGAATGGGGAGGATGAAGGATCAATCAAGGACCCAAAGTAAGGCCAAGTCTCTGTGTGTCTCGACCTTGGCAATACAACTAGAGTAACATTCCCATGGGACTTCTGCCTGTCACCAAGACTGACACCTTCCATTCAGCTGCCTTTGTTACATCTGCCTTGCCCTTTGCCAAAACTCTCTTAATGTTTATTTCAGCCCTAGCCCTGAAACCACATTTTTTCTGCAGTTTTTTTCCTATCTCCCTTCATTTTCCCTATGATCTCATCTTGTCTATGAAACCCACCTCTGGGACACTTGACCCCCATTCCCACTGAACTGTTGACCACTTAACATCTCTTTCTGGTACCCATATTAGTTACAGTTAAATAAATTGTTTCCTTTCCCTATCAAAACCATTGCCATCACCCTACCCATAAAGTCCATTCCCATCCCTTCTGTCCTTGTAAACTTAAATCCCACCTCCATCACCAGCCTTTTGTCTCCCTTCCTTTCCTCTCCAAAGTCCTTGCATGTACTATTCCACCTGCATCCAAACCCAGCTTTCCCACAACTCCACGTTTGAACCTCTCCAATCAGGTTTCCACCCCATAATAGCACTGAAATAGCAACTTATCAAAATCACCCTCCGTGACTGTGATCATGGCATAGTATTCCCCCTTGTCCTCTGGCACAGTTGATCATACCATCCCACTCCAACCCTTCTCCTCCATTGGCCAGTTCAGTGAGACAACTTTCACCTGGTTCCACTCTTACCTATCCTTTGAAGCCAGGGAATCTCAAGCAATGGTTTATCTTCCCACTCTGTAACATTACTTCTGGGGACTCCCAACGTTCTATTCTCGGGTGCCACCCCCCCTCCCTCCCCCAACCAGCACTTATTGTTTCTCTCTATTTACCCTATCAGCACATTTTGATATCTTGAAACACAGCCCAATTTGTGTAATCTCCTCTTGTAATCTAACCTATTGAGTCCAAGTATCAACCTAATATATCTACACTGCATTCGCTCCAATATAAAAGATATAATCCTCTAACAAGCATAGCTATCCACTATATTATTAGTCAGTCATTTGGTATTTAGTATTCTAATAAGGTACAATTAGATAGCTTTTAAATAAATATTTAAGGGCCATTATCAGCTACTTTAATCACACTGCACATACATACTGCATTACCACAACATTATAAATATGCTCTTACCATCCATATCCAATCGCTGCATGATGATTGCAAGTTCCACCTCACTGGGCATATAACCCAGGGACCTCATTGCCATGCCCAACTCTTGCTTTGAAATGAAACCGTTGCCATCACGATCCAAAACTCGAAAGGCTTCTCTTATTTCTGGTAATATAGATGAAAGAAAGAATAACTGTTCAAATCTAGAAAAGGAAGAGCATATATATAGTGCCATTTTTGACCCCAAGGGGCTTTACAGCCAATGAAGTATTTTTGAAGTGTAGTCATTGTTATAATGTGGGAAACTTGTCAGTACATGCCATAATGATCAGATCATTTTTGCTTTGCAGAGGAGCAGCTTCTCACTGGATGAGTTATATTAAAATTAACCCCTTGGTCTCCTTATGGAACTGGTGATCAAATAGAATGGGGAAAGTTTCCTCTGCACATTTATACATAGCAAAATTATAAACTGTCTCTTAATAGATGGCTTTATGATTTTATTATCACGCAGATGGGTATTTTCCCAAGAGGTCCTTATTACAATAATTTATGACTTCATTAGACAAAATTACTGTCAGTCATGACAAAAAATAGACTTTGAAAAATACAACAGAGCAGCTTATTCCATCTTTATCAAGAAATCCAAATGAAGAGAATAGGTAGCACACACAGAAATCTTTGGCTTTATTTCCTGGCCTCACTGATCTCAGTGGAAGCACTGCAATTGACCTGGACAAGGGAGAAGAAAAATCAGCCAAGTTCCTATTGTGATTCAACAGAGGGCGGTAGTGAGAAGTGACTGAGAAGCATTCTGGGAGAAGTCAACCCAGTCACTGCAACTCAGAAGGGGATTGAGGAGAAGGACCCTTGCCCCCAACAGTAGGAAGAACATTCAACAGAGGGCAGTAGTGAGAAGTGACTGAGAAGCATTCTGGGAGAAGTCAGCTGCAAGCTCAGTATAGGAAGTTAGGAGATAAATTAAAATGCAGGACCTCAAATGTAGTAATCTCAGGATTACTCCCAGTTCCACGTGCTAGCGAGAGCAGGGATAAGAGGATCGATCAAATGAACACGTGGCTGGAGAGATGGTGTAGCCGGGAGGGATTCAGATTCTTGAGGCACTGGGACCGGTTCTGGGGAAGGTGGGACCTGTACAAAGCGGACGGGTTGCATCCAGGCAAAGCTGGGACAAGTGCCCTTGCGGGGGCTTTTGCTAGTTCTGTTGGGGAATATTTAAACTAGTGTGGGGGGGTGGGATCCCAGGAGTAGGATCAGATAGGTCACATTCAGATCAGAAAAATTGAGGTAGAACATTAGCTAGGGACGTTGTGATGAACATGGAATTACAGAAGAAGCAAAGTTTAAGAAGTGTTCAGCAAGGGAAATTGACGGGGTTAAACTGTTGATACTTCAATGCAAGGAGTATTACAAACAAGGTAGATGAGTTAAGGGCACGGGTAGACACATGGCAGCAGGATGCCATTGCTATAACGGAGACCTGGCTAAAGGAGGGACAAAACTGGCAGCTTAATATCCCTGGTTAAAGAGTCTTCAGACACGATAGAGTAGGAGATAAAAAAGGAGGTGGGGTAGCACTAATGGTTAAAGAAACAATTCCAGTTGTGAGAAGGGATGATATACTAAATGGGTCAACAAACGAGGCTTTATGGATTGAGCTTAGAAATAAAAATGGAGCAGTCACATTACTGGGAGTATACTATAGACCCCCAAATAGTGAAAGGTAGATAGAAGAACAAATATGTAGGCAAATTTCTGCTTGTAAGAACAAGAGGGTAATAATAGTAGGAGACTTCAACTATCCTAATATCAGCTGGGAATCAAACAATATAAAGGGCACTGAAGGAGAAAAATTCATGCAGTGTGTCCAGGAAAATTTTTTCAACCAATTAGTGACAAACCCAACAAGAGAAGATGCAATTCTAGACCTAGTTTTGGGGAACGAAGAAGGGCAAGAGGGTGAAGTGACAGTTGGCGACCATATCGGGGACAGTAATCACAATTCAGTTAGATTTAGCATTACCACGGAAAAGGACAGAGATAAGGCAGGAGTAAAAGTCTTGAACTGGGGGAAGGCAAATTTTGCAGAAATGAGAAGGGACTCGGCTGAGGTGGACTGGACAGCACTGCTGGAGGATAAAACAGTGGAAAACTAGTGAGGAGCACTAAAAAGTGAGATCCTAATTGTACAAAGTAGACATGTCCCCTACAAAAATAAGAGTGGTACTGCCAAATCTAGTCCCCCTGGTTGTCTAGAGGAATACAGGAGAAAAACAGAAAAATAAAGCGTTCGATAGGCACAAAGAACTAAGCACTGCAGATAGCCTAGACGAATATAGGAAATGCAGGGATGAAGTAAAAAAGGAAATAAGGAAATCAAAGAGAGGGCATGAAAAAAGATTAGCAAGTAAAGTTAAAGATAACACAAAGATGTTTTACCAATACATTAATGCTAAAAGGTTAATTAAGGAAAAAGTGGGACCTATCAGAGATGAAGATGGAAACTTGTGTGTAGATGCAGAGGCTGTGGGAAGGATTTTGAATGAATATTTTCTCTCCGTGTTTACAAAGGAAAGGGAGGATGTAGATAAAGGCGTCCAGGAGGAACACTGCAAGATATTGGATGGGGTAGTCATAAAGAGAGAGGAAGTAATCGAAGGGTTGAAATCCTTGGAAGTTGATAAGTCACCAGGGCCAGATGGATTGTTTCCGAGGCTGCTGAAGGAAGTCAGGGAGGAGATAGCAGATGCTCTGAGGATGATTTTCCAATCTTCACTAGATACAGGGGAGATACCGGAAGACTGGAGAAATGCAAACATAGTTCCATTGTTTAAAAAGTGATCAAAGGAAATGCCAAACAATTATAGGCCAGTTAGTCTTACATCGGTGGTCAGCTAATTAGTAGAATCAATCCTGAGAGATAGGATTAACTGTCGTGTGGAATGGCGTGGACTAGTCAGGGATGGTCAGGGATTGAATTCTTTGAGGAAGTGACAAGAAGGGTTGATGAAGGTAGTGCAGTGGATGTTGTGTACATGGATTTTAGCAAGGCATTTGACAAGGTCCCACATGGCAGATTGGTCAGGAAAGTAAAAGCCCATGGGATTCAGGGTAATGTGGCAAACTGGATAAAAGGTTGGCTTTGTAACAGGAAACAAAGGGTAATGGTCGATGGATACCCTTGCGAATGGAAAGTTGTCTCAAGTGCTGTTCCACAGGGCTCGGTGTTGGGACCCTTGCTGTTTGTGTTATATATTAACGATTTGGACGTGAACGTGGGGGGCACGATTGGGAAATTTACAGATGACACAAAGATTGGCTGAGTAATGGATAGTGTAGAGAATAGCCATAATCTCCAAAACAATGTAGATGGGTTGGTGGAGTGGGCAGTAAAGTGGCAGATGGATTTTAACATAGAGAAGCGTGAGGTCATACATTTAGGGAGGTCAAACAGTTACAGGGCTTACACAATAAATGGGAATATATTAAGAGGGGTAGATGAAGTAAGAGATCTTGGCGTACAAGTACGCAGGTCCCTGAAGGCAGCAGTTCAAGTAGACAAGGTTGTAAAGGAGGCATATGGAATGCTCTCTTTCATTGGCAGAGGTATAGAATGTAAAAATAAGGATATAATGTTGGGATTGTATAAAACACTGGTGAGGCCACAACTGGAGTATTGTGTGCAGTTCTTGTCACCACATTACAGGAAGGATGTAATAGCTCTGGAGAGAGTGCAGAGGAGGTTTACAAGAATGTTGCTAGGGTTAGAAAAGTGTAGCTACGAGGAGAGATTGGATAGGTTGGGGTTATTTTCCTCAGAACAAAGAATGCTGATAGGTGACTTGATTGAGGTGTACAAAATTATGAGATGAATAGATACAGTGGACAAGATAAAATTGTTTCCCTTGATGGAGAATTCTAGAACCAGGGGACATAGATTCAAGATAAGTGGCAGAAGGTGTAGGGGGGACATGAGAAAGAACTTTTTTATGCAGAGGGTAGTGGGTGTCTGGAATTCACTGCCCAAGTTGGTGGTAGAGGCAGAAACTTTAAACTCTTTTAAAAAGTACCTGGATCTGCACCTTAAGTACTGCAAGCTGCAGGGCTATGGGCTGGGTGCAGGGTGGTACTGGAAAGGGCACTTCGGTGTCCTCGGGCTGGCAAGGACAAGATGGGCCGAATGGCCTCCTTCTGTGCTGCAACTTTTCTATGGTTCTATGGTTCTTTGATTCACATCCAGCAACCTCTGCTGGGAATGGTGTGACATCGGCAGACTTCAGTTGCAGACAGCATCAATTTTGACTGGAATGACAACCCCTCCACCACAACAGTGAAATATACACCATGTAGGCTGAAATTAGTCAGCTGTTGCATTGGACTCCCTTTGTCTGCTGGAACTCAGGTAGGACGGGTTCTGAAGGAAACAAGGGTTTTTCACTTGCCCTTGTAAGAGTCAGGGTTTCTAATATGAAGTAGTGGTGGGAGGGATGGGTTCACAATGCAGAAAATTCCTACTTCCCCAGCCAGAATGGGACCCAGCACGTGTTTAGAGGCTGATATGTCCAATGGGCTGAGGCATACGAGCTCCCAGAAGAGCAATATGAGCCCAATCACAGGGGTTGAGAGCAGCGAAGCGGTTAGGATTCACAAAGACAGGATTTTAATATTTTGGAACTTTTTTTGGATTAGCCTCCGGATTAAGGAGCTCTTCAGGGAGTAGGCAACAAATACTGCCACCCCCAGCCCTCAATCCCCATCATCCCCTTCCCTCCACCACCTAGAATACCGAGTTATTGGCAGCTGACAGGCCAAAATGGAATGGAAAAACACCCCCACTTGTTGCCCCATATGCCCAAAATATTCCACCCAAACATTGCCCATAGGTAACCATGTGGTAGGGTTGCCAATTCTCCAGGATTGTCCTGGAGTCCAAAGGCACTGAACTGCAATCTCCAGGACACTGCTGAGTGCATGCCTGGAGAAAAATTAAGGTGATATTTAATAAATTGTGTTTTATTTTTAATTTTCTGTGAAAAGCACTGTTTATTAGTTAGGAAAATACTGGAGACAGAGGTAAAGGCTGTTTGACTAACAGTTAAGGATCATCCAATCAGGCGACAGGGTCTGTTCACTTTACGATTAGTATGCGCAGGTGATGCACTTTAATGATGGACATATTGGGCGACCAATGTGAGAGCGTGGCTGTTGGAGGTGGCAGGTCAGGTGATGTGACCTTCAGGAATTCATCCAACCAGAGTTGGAAAGTCTATAGCTAACCAAGTGCTCAAATAATATGATGAAAGGTCATCAACCCTGTTTCTCTCTCCACATACTCAGCATTTTTTGTTTTTATTTCAGATTTCCAGCATCCTGCTTTTGACCAAATACTACTTCCCCCATCACCTTAGGCATGCCATCTAAAGGTACCAAGATATCAGAGTCTTGCTCTCAAGATGAAGGAAGGTAAGACTCACGGAGGTCGATTTTGATGAGAAATGCAGCATTAGTAGCCATTACGATTTGAATACGGGGTCAGTAACTTTAACACCTTGTAAACCCTGACAATCACAAATAGGAGGCTTTTAATATCTGCCTCATTAACAAATTAACTTTCCTTTGTCTCCACACTTACAGGACATGGCTTTAAAGAGAATTTGAAACATGTGCAAACTCAATTTTAAAATGAAAACTCTCAAAAATGAAAACTCATGCTCCTGGAGCACCCAGAAAAAATTGGAATTTGGACACAGGAATCAGAGCATTCAATGAGCAGCAGCACTAGCACTCTGCTGCATCAAGGCCTCATCATTGGCCCCACTGACTCCCTGGTGATGTATTGACAGCACTTTACAGATCTTCTACCAAGCCTCAGTGAGCACTATTGAGCATCTCTCCCTGGACATTTATTGGTTTTGAGCTTGAACACGACCTCAGACATTTACTCAAGTGACAGCAAGTTAATTGTAGATCACCCCATGATGAGAGGCATGTCGTTATTATTTTCTGTAGTGAATATTTCAAGGACATAACAATGTAGCACTTTAATTATTTTTGTTCAATTAATTAAATAATTAAAGAACCTCTATTCTGCTTTGTTAGCCCTCTTACTT
Organism: Carcharodon carcharias; assembly: GCF_017639515.1. Lineage (NCBI taxonomy): Eukaryota > Metazoa > Chordata > Chondrichthyes > Lamniformes > Lamnidae > Carcharodon > Carcharodon carcharias. The sequence continues at coordinate 124,760,605 of NC_054476.1, forward strand.
TTTATTCAATCACGGGATGTGGGCTTTGCTGGCTGGGCCAGCATTTATTGCCCATCCCTAGTTGCCCTAGAGAAAGTGGTGGTGAGCTGCCTTCTTGAACCACAGCAATCCATGTGGTATAGGTATACCCACAATGCTGTTAAGGAGGTCCAGGATTTTGACCCAGCGACAGTGAAGGAATGGCGATATATTTCCAAGTCAGGATGGTGAGTAGTTTGGAGGGGAACTTCTAGGTGGTCATGTTCCTATCTATCTGCTGCCCTTGTCCTTCTAGATGGTGGTGGTCGTGGGTTTGGAAGGTACTATCGAAGGAGCCTTGGTGAATTCCTGCAGTGCATCTTATAGATGGTACACAATGCTGATACTGTGCAACAGTGGTGGAGGGAGTGAATGTTTGTTGATGTGGTGTCAATTAAGTGGGCTGCTTTGTCCTGGACAATGTCAAACTTCTAGAGTGTTGTGGCACCTGCACTCATCAAGGCAAGTGGAGAGCATTCCATCACACTCCTGACTTGTGCCTTGTTGATGGTGGACAGGCTTTGAGGAGTCAGGAGGTGAGTTACTTGTTGCAGGATTCATAGCCTCTGACCTGCCCTTGTAGCCACTGTATTTATATGGCTAGTCCAGTTCAGTTTCTGTTCAATGGTAACTCACACGACATTGATGTTGGGGGATTCCATGATGGTAATGCCATTGAACATCAAGGGGTGATGGTTGGATTCTCTCTTGTTGGAGATGGTCTTTGCCTGACACTTATGTGGCATGAATGTTACTTGCCACTTATCAGCCCAAGCCTGGATATTGTCCAGGTCTTGCTGGATTTGGACATAGAATGCTTCAATATCTGAGGAGTCGCGAATGATGCTGAACATTGTGCAATCATCAGCGATGGTTATCTCTTGTTACAACAAGGGAGAACTTTCTACTGCTGTATTTGATTCCTGCAGCAATGCTCATTCTATCTTTTCATTGCTCATCCAGTCACCTTTTTTTAACATTTGTCCCTGTGGAAAATTATCATGTGCCACCACATGAATTCTGATCAACATGTTGCTTTGATTCCATATCTCTTAATATCCTTGCCAACCAGAAATTGAACAATCTCAGTTTTGAAATTTTCATTTAATCTAGATTCAATAACTTTTTTTGAGGGAAAGATAGTTCCAGATGTATAATAAACTTTGTGTTAAGAAGGGCTTTCTGATTTATTTTTTAAATGGCTTAGACCTAATTTTAAAGTTACTCCCCTTTAGTCTAAACTACCCCATCAAAAGTGAAAGTTTTTCCTTATCTGCCACTTCAAATCTTTAAATTCAATGATCTCTCTCAGAAAATGACAATTGGCATTGAGTACAACAGATACAAATTAAGGCATAATGGTGAAAATATGATTAATGACATCAAAGTGCTTTATTCCTTCATTGATGAATGTAGCTGCTGCCTCCAGTGTCCACTGCTTCTGGCAAAAGATTCCTACAGTGCAGATCTCAGGCCCACTTTCTGTCCCCGTTTATCTCAGTTATGCCCAAAATCAGGTGCACAAGGAGTGAAAGATGGGCCTCTGGATGCTCATGCATACTGCAGTTAACACTAAATGGCCTGAATTTATTGTCTTATCCATATCCTATTTCTCAAAATTGGGTGCAACATTTCTAGCCTTCCAATACTCTGGGATGTGTTTAAGTGGAAGCTAGATAATGAATACATGAGGGAGAAAAGAATAAGTTGTGCTGATAGGGTTAAAAGATTTTAAAATTTTCATCATTGTTTTCAAACCCCTCCATTGTCTTGCCACTCCCAATCTCTGTAAATTCTTCCAGCCCCAGAACCCTCAGGGATATCTGCACTGTTCCAATTCTGGTCTCATCAGCATCCCTGATTTTAATCGTTCCACCATTGATGACTGTGACTTCAGATGCCTAGGACCTAAGCTCTGGAATTCCCTCACTAAAGCACTCTGCCTCTCTATCTTTCTTTCCTGTTTAAGACAGTCCTTAAAACTTACCTCTTCCAACCAAGTGTCTGGTTGCCTATCTTAATACCTCCTTATGTGGTTTGATGACAACTTTTGTATGACAACTTTCCAGTCAAGCACCTAAGGATGTCTTACTACATTAAAAGATGCTATCTAAATGCAGGTTTTTGTTGAAGTGGGATGGGATGCAACACATGTGGAGCATAAACACCAGCATAGGTGAATATGGCTGGACGGCCAGCTGCAAATTTTATGTAATTCTTACTCTCAACAAGCTTCACAGCTCCAAAAAGTTTTTTTTAATTCATTCATGGGTTCTGGGCTTCACTGGCTGGGCCAGCATTTATTTGAGAAGGTGGTGGATGAGCTGCCTTCTTGAACCGCTGTAGTCCATGTGGTGTGGGTACAGTGCTGTTAGGAAGGGAGTTCCAGGATTTTGACCCAGCGAAAGTGAAGGAACGGTGATATATTTCCATGTCACGATGGTGAGTGACTTGGAGAGGAATTTCTAGGTGGTGGTGTTCCCGTCTATCTGCTGCTGTTGTCCTTCTAGATGGTAATGGTCATGGGTTTGGAAGGTGCTGTCGACGGAGCCTTGATGAGTTCCTGATCTCTAATACAAACTTATTTCACACCTGAGGACTTTACCTGATAACTTACTCAGGAATTCATTTGGCTTATTTAACTACTCCATCAATTCAAACAGCATGTCAGCACAAATTAGTTATTGATTTGACAGTTAGCCTATTTCATTTGAAAATATGAGCTCAATCAATGATGAGCTCAAACAATGATTGAGTACCCTAGAATTAACATCACAGTTACCAAATGACCGTAACCTTCAGCTCCTATTTACAGGAAGATCATTCACTCACCTTCTCTTAACAAAAAATTGTCACTCGGATAGATTTTGAATATTGTCCCCAACAGCACATGTCAGAACGTGGTCCGTGCATTGTCTGCAATTTTCTATCCACTGAAATCAAAGGCCTAGAAACTGGATCAGTCTCAAATCAAAATGTTATCCTGCTACTGCAAACACCATGGGGATGCGTGGTAGGTCTAGGAGGATTTGATCCATTGGCCTTGTATGTTTATTATCACTGCCCCAGAGGCCAGTCATCAGTTCCAGAAAGTAGGGAGCTCAACCAGCTTGGATCCTAGCCAAGGTGATAAGCAGAATACAGGGTGTGGGAGAGGAAGAAAATCAGTGGATAGGGAGGTTGAAGGTGGGGGGAGTTGAGCAGGCATCAGGTGATTGAGGGCGAGCCATGGGAGAATGGAGTGGTCAGCAGCTGCCAACAAATTTAATGTGGTAAGTAACAAGATTACAACCTACCTTAAAGGACCACTGGATGGCTCACATATGCCTGAGAATGCTGATCACAGCCTGCACAGTGCATGCTGTGATCAGTCAAAAATCAATTTTGCAGAATAGGCCTGAAATATGCAGTAGGCCTACTATTTGCATATGCAAACGGTCGACACCTGTATCAGGTGCAAGCCCTAGACGCCTATGAAAGAGCCTTTGCCACTTTGGTATGCAATGTATTTCCAGTGCAGAACGTGCCCCTGCATGCCACCCTGCCATTCTGACCACCAAAATTAGTATGTCTCAGAATTCTAATACAGAATTGATGGCAGTGGAGCTCTCCAAAAATCTACCCAATTCTAACATGTTGTCTCTCAGTAAATGCTTGGCACAAGAAGTTTTCAAATACTGTAATGTACAAATGTGCCCAGTCACAATGAATTGGAAACCAAACATGCTTAGGGTTTGTTTCCAATTTTCCGATCCCCTTTTTCTGCACCAGCACAACTGGCATAGCTAAATACAAATCAATCCTTTTGTATGCTACATGGAGTCATTAACTGAAAGTATTTGCGGAAAACATGAATAAGATAAGACAGTTCAGTCTATGACTACAAGAAGGCAAGTTATCTTTAGGTACGTAGACTGAGGGATTCAGCACAAATTTTGAGGGGTAATAATGGGCAGGATTTTCTGGCTGACGTGCGGGTGGTGGAGCCTGCACATCAGCGCATAAAATGTCACGCGAGTGTCCCGACATCAGTGCGCGGCATTGCGATATTGAGGTAGGCAGGCGCGCAATGAAGCTCGATGCATGCCCACCATTAATTAAAGGCCTTGTTAATGCCATTAACTCAGCAATTGACGCTGACTTTGAGGAGCCGTGCGATCTTCGGTTCGGCGCTCGGGCCCAACAGGCAGGCCGGTAATCGATTTTTTAACAAACCTCATTCACGGGCGGGATATGTGGGCCCTGAGGGGTTGTTCATGTTTTTTCTGAAGTATTTAATGCAGAAAGTGTTTTAAACTTGCCTGTTTGATTGTTAGCAGTTCACATCAATTTCCAATAGCTTTCTCTGTATTTTGAAGCTTCAGCTCACCAGTCTGCAGTCAGTAATCTTTATCAGGCCTGCAGCTTTCCGGAGGCTTCCCTTTAGCCTGGGTATGGGTTCTGACATCTCCACTGGAGGCAGCTCCTCTGAGGAGGAAGGGAGGGATAGAATAAGGAGGAGGCCAGGAGTGGACAATCAGCCTTCAGGGGAACCACCTTTGGGAGGCCAGGCGCAGGCACAAGGGGCACAGGACCAAGAGGTTGTCCAAGGTGGAAGGGGACGCAGAAGACACCACTATCCTGCTGCCAGGGTATACAGGCTGCGAAGCAGCTACCTCAATATGACTGCAGCGCAGTGCCGAAGGAGGCTTTGTCTGTCAAGGGAGACAGTCAACTATATCTGTCAGATGATTGGCCCTGAGATCTCCCCTAACTGTGTGGGTGGACACCCCATGCCAGCGGCTCTGAAGCTCACAGTTGCCTCCACTTCTATGCATCTGGCTCCTTCCAGGGCTCAGTGGGTGATCTTTGCGGTATCTCTCAATCAGCTGTAAATACTTGTGTCAAGCAAGTTACAGACGCTCTGTTCAGACGGGCATTGACCTTCATCCACTTCCGCTGCGACCAGGCAAGTCAGACACAGCGAGCCAGAGGCCCTTGCTGGCTTCCCCCATGTCCAGGGTGCTATAGACTGTACGCATGTGGCCATCAAGATGCCAGCAGGTGAGCTCGGTGCCTTCATCAACAGGAAGGGATTCCACTCCATGAACGTGCAGATAGTGTGTGATCACAGGATGCTGATTCTGCAAGTCTGTGCAAGGTACCCAGGCAGTTCCCATGACATCTACATCCTTAGACACTCCCAGGTGCCGGGGCTCTTCAGTGCTCCGGCTTGACTGGATGGTTGGCTGCTGGGTGACAAGGGCTATCCCCTCAGAAGGTGGCTCATGACACCTCTCCAGCATCCAAGAACAGAAGCTGAGCAGCGCTACAATAGAAGCCACGGCACCACAAAGGCTGTGGTGGAGAGAGCCATCGGTCTTCTCAAGATACGCTTCCGTTGCCTGGACCACTCAGGAAGCGCACTCCAGTACACCCCAGATAGCGTCTCTGTGATAGTGGTAGCGTGCTGCACTCTGCACAATCTTGCGCTGGAGAGGGGGGATGCTGTTGACGATGAAGACCTTGACGCACTGGATGAGGCTGCACTTGATAAATCCAGCAGTGGTTCAGAAGATGAGGAAGCACAGGGCGATGATGAGGGGCAGCACACCAAGCTGCTACTACACCAAGGAGGCAGGGACACCCAGGCCACTTTAATCCAATGAACCTTCAGCTAGGTCCAGACACATGGATCAGCAGGAACAACATTGCCTGGCGCTTCCAAACGTGGCACTTAGGTGCTACATCTTCCACTGTTCAGCTGCAACTAAGGGCTTAGTACAGAAACATCAATGTCCACTCAATGTCTGTGAAAAAACAAAATGCAGCACAAAGGAAACACCCTCAGCCATGGTCAGAAAAGTAGACTTTATTCTGTCCAAAATGAAACACAAACGTCGCTCAGACGTACATAAGTATTTTTTCCCTAATCTAGAGCCAACACAAAATCATCAGTGACAAACCCGTGGAGTGTCTAACGTGCCTTATGCTTACATTTGCGGGTGCTACGTCTAGGTGCCGCCCCATCGCTCGGAGTGGCTTGTGAGACAGCCTGCTGTCTCTGCTGTCCTGTTGGCCTCGATGACCTCGGCGGCCATCCTCTGGCCCGTGGAGCCTGTGATTGCCCCGCCTGGGAGGGAGTGGCCAGTTCCAGAACTGGCACCTCCCCAGTTGTCGCAGCCTCAACAGATGCAATGGTCACTGGCAGAGGGGCAGAGGAGCTGCTGCCCTCATCCGGAACGCCCTGAGAGGAGCTCGCAGCGATGACAGGCAGCTGCTGCGCCGACGTGAGGTCACATTGGACCTCCCTGCTCACCAGAGATGGATGGGCAACGAGTGCCGACACTTGGTGCCCAGAACATCTCCCACATTGCGAATGACTACGTTTGGCCATTAGCGCTGTGAGGGCTTGCAGGTCAGAGCGTAACCCCATCAGGACAGTCTCAATCCGATTGAAGACCCTCTCCATGAGAGTCGCCAATCTCTCAATGGAGGAAGCCTGAAGCTCTGTCCTGAGGTTTATGCCATCACTGACACTCTGCCTGGACTCCTCCACCACAGAGACCAAGTGAAGCACACCCTCATGCAACCCTACCAGATGCTCCTGCGTATCCTGCCACTTGTCCTGCAGCTGCTGCATGGCGGACATCTCCAGAGGCACATCATCACTGCCGGACTCAGCATGTGCCTGGTCCCCTACAGTCCTCCGGCTGCTGCTGCCATCGGCACTCTCTGTCCATGCCATCTCCTCCAGTGATTGTGAAGTGCCCTCCCAACTGTGCCCCGGGACACTAGCCGACATTATATTTCCCGCCGACGTGTTTGTCGCTGCGCTGGTGCCTGGCTCACTGAAAGGATGTAACGCAAGTTGCAAGTGATGCCCCTCAGGTGTGATGGGGGGCTCTGGACTTGCTCCTGGTGGCCATGCGGTGGTGATGCTGAAATTAACAACAAGGACAGTGCATCAGTTAGCATTCAGTCAGTAACATCATTCATCCCTTTCCCCCCCAGCCTCATAAGTCGCTCAACCTTCAAGAACCTAAGGAGATGAACATTGGTGGGGTGGTAAATAGTCAAGAGGAGGCCCAAACATTATACACACATACAGACAGGCTGGTCAGATGGCCTAAGGAATGCCACATGGAGTTTTCTGTGGATAAGTGTTTGGTTAAGCACTTGGGCAAAACAGCAAGGTACGAGAATACATGAGTAATGGTAGGACCGTGGGAAGTCACGAATATTACAGAGACCATGCTGGGCTGACCTGTTAAGGTAACAGAACAGGAACATAAGGTGTTTAACAAGGTCGAAGCCAGACGTGCCTTTATTAGCCGAGGAATAGAATGTAGGAAAAGGGAGGTCATGTTGCAAGTGCAGAAAACACTGTTGAGGCCACATCTACACTTCTGCGTTCAGTTGTGACCTGGGCTTCATGGGAGGGATGGCATTAGATTGGGGAGAGTGCAGAGGTACCTGACCTGGATGCATGCTGGCCTGGAGAGTTGGAGTGATGAGGAAACATTGCATACACTTGCAGGATTTGCCGTGGATCACAGGAAATTGACAGGTCACATTATTGACCTTCATACCGTTAGGAGGGGCATAGATCAGGTTGGCAGAAGGCAACATTTCCCCTTGGAGCAGGGATGACTAACATGGTGGCATTTATTTAAGTTGAGTGCCATGAGGTTGACAGGTGAGGTGATGAGAACCTTTTGGACAGAGTAATGTGAGACGTACTACCTGAAAGGGTGGTGGAGGTACAAACCCTCCTAAGATGCAATAAGTCTTTGGATGTGCAGCAGTGATGCCATGGCATGTTAGGCCATGGGGATAGTGGCCACAAATGGGATAAGGCGACTTTGGAAGGTGCTAGAGACGTGCATCCTCAAGGGGCCGAGGAACCTTTGTGTATGACCCACATGTCTGACTATATCAGTCTGTGAATGAGCAGTGTTGCTGCATTAACGATTGCAGCAACCATCAGTGCTTTGGATGGTGGAGAGTCAGAGTGGATGGGACTGTGGCCCTCAAATACCTGGCCGCTGCACCCCAACCTCGCCAACACCTGCCAACCTGGCCACTTGCCTCCTCCCCAGCTCCATGGCCTGCTCCTCATAGTGCAGCATGGCGTGCCCACCACCAGTCTGCTGGTGCTCCCTCATATTGCTCTCAGTTTTTGCCTGCAGAACAGAGAAGAGGGTTTATTGGGGCTGATCACTCATGTACTCTGCACACGCACACCACTCCCCAACCACAGTAGCCCATCTGAGGCCTCCAGCGGCTCCTGTCCACACTACTGGTGATCAGACCCCAGAAGATAGTACAGCTGGCCCAAACCCCCTCCCCCAACAGCCACCTTGGACACATTTGGCGTCCATCACTTTGAATAACATATGGGTCTTAGTACCCATAGCAAGGAGGCGCAACTAGGTGCAGTGCCAAGGCCAGCAGATGGCTCTTGGCCACGACACCTTAAGGTTCCCCTTCCACCATCTCATCACCATCAATATGACATGTGTTGGAGTTCTGAGTATGTGTCTAGCGGCCTCCCCTGCAGGTTGCCCCCAGACTACTCAAATGCCACAAATACCAACATATGCTGCAGGGAGAACCCATCTTCTCCTCAATCACTAAGGCTGATGTAAGCATGGTCACTATCTGTTTGCCCACCCAGTGTGCACCAAATGCCCAATGCAGTAACGACACTAAGACGTTGGGGGGGTGGTGGGGGGGGGGTGGCGGGGCTCAAAGGCTAAGGCTACCTGCTGGGTAAAATGGCCAAGGCCAACATGGTACTCACCCTTCCAGAGTGCAGCAAATCATTGAAGCATTTGCAGCAGTGTGTTCCTGTACGCCGCACAGCATCTTGAGAGCTCACTACCTCCGCCACTTCCTGCCACACCTGCCTGGCCACGTGGGGGGCCCTCCTCCTACCATCCTCCGGAAACAAGACCTCCCGATGGTTGGACACCTCTTCGAGGAGGACAGCAAGGCAGGCCTCGGAGATCCGAGGGGCACAGTGGCCCCCCCATTGGCCACGCTGCAGCCTGCCCCCCTCCTCCTCCTCTGCCGTCAAATCTTGTGCTGCCCTATGACTGGCCGTGGTGAACAGTGGAGGCTGCCTGGCTGCTCTTTATACAGACTGTCGGTTCCCCATTGGAACCAGCGGTCTGAACACGCCCACCGCCCATTTAATTTTCCCGATGTACACGGGAGTCACATCCACGCTGGGCGGGCCTTAATTGGATTGGCTGCCTGCCCGTCAGGGGCAAAATTCAGCCCAATGAGTTTTTTCTCCTACGTAAAATAAAATTCCAAGATGTTTAAAGGTGATAAATATTGTTCTTCGTTAACTTGAAGAAATATAGACACTGAGACTATTATCGAAAATCACTGGTACGTTGCCTACGATTAGCCATCCATTTGGCATTCCTGGTATGCAAAATTTGTTGATGCCAGGTTCCTCACTATCGGATTGGACTCAGAATATTTAGACCCAAGTCCCATATTAAAGAAGTAACTAGACTCAAAGAAAAAACTTCAAATATTTTTGCATTCATTTCAATAGCATGAAATTATGATGAAACTTGGCCTGCCTAATCTACAAATGAGCATTTCGTTCTTCAGCTGGAGTATGCTGTGGTGATCTAAATCCTGGTTTTAGTACAGATACTTTCGGTCCTGACATTAAAATGTTGTCAAGTTTACCAGCAATATAGATTGTCCCCAATCGCATAGCCCTGAATCAGCAGGGAGATCACAGCTGTAAATTTTACTGTCTGCAATTTCTTTCATTGCTGAGTAAATGCTAATGGGGGAATGTGTGTGTGCAGAATAAATTACTGAACAATCAGACCCTGTCCTTATCCTCCTGCTGAAAATGTTACCGTATCTTTTCAGAAACTACTTTTAAGATGAAATTCAGAGTTCAAAGCTATTTGAATCTTGTGTTGTTGGTTTGATTAATGTCCAGAAGGGAATCCAGTGTGAATTTCACAGTCAAATTAATGGAAGATTATTGAAGTTGTCAGATTTCCTCCCAGCACCAAATTTGGTGATGTGAGCAGGATATGTAGTGACCTTACCTTTGGTTCTGTAGCCAGAATCATAGATTCCCCACAAAGCAGATAAAGTCAGCAGCCTCAGGCTGGTTTGACATTACTAGCTGCTGTTTGTTGATAGACAAATGAATATTAAAGACAGACAAAATATAATCTTACTTTCTGCACTCAGTTTTTTGATAACTGATTTTTTGCTCCATATGAGACTCCACAGTGAACAGTGGATTGTGGACACACCAGGCTACAATATGCCTTTACTCAGGTGAAGTTTCTTCCACTGAATTTACATTCAGCAGGTGACGGACCTCGTGGTAAGAGGTACCCTCTTGGATGGTTTTTCACCATATCTTCTTATCTTGAGCAAGCTGTTCCTACCTCTATGTTTGCACATTTTGCATTTTTAAAGTAGTCCTTATATTTCCCTTGCTGGCAGTCACTATGCACTATGAAAGATCTTCTTCAGGACTTGTTCACCAACCATTCACACAACGTGATCTGACCAGTGTAGCCCTGCCTTCATGCTCAGAGCATTATACTCGACACGTCAGCTTTTTTACATTCTTAATTGTGAAAGGTGTGAAGAACTTGTACATCACCTCACTATAGCACAGTCAGTAATACCTAAAGATCTAACCATTAATAATCTAATGCATTTTCATTTTTTTAAAAATCTGCTCTATCTTGTTTTGACTTATTCAAATTAAAGTAGATAGCCTAAGAAGAGTTTCTGGATTGATTGATGAATCGATTAATAATAGTAGAAAGATGAGCCTAGAAATCTGATCATACCCAAAACAGGCGTAGAGGGGCAAGTTGTGCATTGGACATGGCCACTAGCGTTGAATCAGACATTGTGTAATATTCATGGTGCTTACTGATACTGATATGGCAGGCACGCAGCCGGCACTACTCACACTTCCCATTGGCTAAACAGAAGTACACACAGAATACTCATATTCATTTCATAATTCACTCAATAAAGCAAAAAAAGTTCTGTATTAAACATTATCACAGCAACAAACGCAATCTCACATTCCAGGAGATATGTGCAATCTGCTTGAATTACTTTGGTTTTGGAAGGCATTTGATCACTTCAACAGAGCAGTTTTTATTTACATCTCCTTCAGCATCTACATAGCAAAAGTGAATTGTCAGTCTCCAGAACTGTTTGTTCTGTCCATTTCTAGAACTGTTTGTTCTGTCAGTTTTTAGAACTGTTTGATCTGTCAGTTTCTAGAATGGGTTGTTGTGTCAGTTTCTAGAATCGTTTGTCCTGTCTGTTTCTAAAACCTGTTTATTCTGTCCGAGCTGAACAGTCACTGAAACAGAGAGTTTGGACCCAAAGCAAGGCTTATACATTTACATTTATTTCCTGTGTAAACTGAAACAAAACATTTTCTTTTTATTTCAAGGGAGTTGCTATGGGGTTATGTTGCTGATTCAACATCACGTGTGGGAGTCTGAATAGTTTGAGGGTGAAGCATTCCCAGTGAACTAAGAGGTTTTGGTTGTAATGCTATGAATTAATCTGTGCAAGGAAATCAAATATGTTCCAGAAGTTTGAGTTTTCTGGATTCCTCATTCACCGGAAAGTTCCAAAATGATTTTGGTAACATGAGAATTTACATCAGTTAAAATTCCCCATTGCTAAGTGCAAGTAGAATTAAGTTCCCCAACATTGCCACACAACCCCAGATGTGTTAAAGGAAGATAGGAGCATAGCAAGGTAGATATCATGCTTGGGATAGAGGACAGATTATTGAAATAACTCGAATGAGCACATTTCTTGCAACTGCCAAGAAATCTTAGTTGTCATTTGACCAATCAAGCCTGCTCTGCCCTATCTTTGGAACATTGCAGACTCAGTTCTCCTACTAATACATCTACATGCATTCAAATAGTAGCCTGGAATTTCCATTAGTTGCATTGTGTTTCCCCAGGCAATTTACCCAAACTTGTGCAAAGACCGGAGAATTTCTGGCTCAAATTACATCCAGAGCAAATCAAGCTTCTGCACTCTTTTGCGTTAGTTTAAAAGGCATAGCACTGGAAGCTGGCCCTGCCACAAAACTGGCCATGCCCAAGATTGAATTAATTACCTTTGCCAGTTTCAGCTAACTGGGCCCATAGGTCTTTGAAGAGGCTCCTAAGGGCATTAATAGTTATGTTTTAAAGAAACTGACTACTCTACACCAATGCAACTGGTTCCGAATGGTTTTTAAAGTCATTCTTAGTTATTTAAAATCAGGTTATTCACAGCCAGCAGACTAGAAACTCTGAATATAAATTCTTATTTTTGTGATAAACCCATTTTCAGCTGTATTAATTAAACTGCACTCAGTCACCACTCCTAAATCCCTCACCTTTCCCTATCTTTGTAACCATCCCCAGCCCTGCAACCACCAGGATCTGTGTCGCTCTGACTTGGCCTTTTGTGTATCTCTTGTTCATTTCACTCCATTACTGATAGCATTGCCTTGGCTCTAGAATCCTCTCTCTCAGCCCTTCCATTTCTCTCCTCAATAAGAACCTTGTTAAAACCCACCCTTATGCTTTTGATCATCCTTTCCAATATCTCCTTCCTTGGTTTGATATGCACTTTTCTTTATAAGCCCTCGATGAAATGCCTTCGGATATTTTTCTTCACGTAATGGCTTGTGGGGCATTCAGAAAGTAACTGTGGTAAAGTGAGGTACCCTGTCGTTTTAAGAGAATGCTAGTGCATTGATCATGTGACAACACTGACGATTCATTGTACAGCGCGGGTGATTGGGAACTGTAAGTCTGGTTTTCAAGGTTTCTGAGTGAGCACCTATGATCTAAGTCTCAATACTGTTTATTCTTACAGCAGTCTCCCCCCTTATTGATTGCAAGCAACATAGGAAGGTGTGCAGTTAGAGTTCGGTTGGCCAATGAACTCATTTACCCAAGACATAAAAGTAGCGACAAGGATAAAAACATTGCAAGAACCCTGGTGAGTCCAGAAGATGCGTGAGCAAAGCTTTGGAAAGAGCATCTGTACTTTATCAGTAAAATAGGTGACAGCCGGCAATTGGAGCAGAAAACAGTGCTGCTGTTTAAAATTTTTTTAAAACCCTGTAGAATTGCGATCATGGGGATACCGCCAAAACTCAAAAAGAGCACGAAACCCAGCAGAGAAAAGCCGACAGCTGCAGAGACAGAGTTAAAAAATAAACGGTGCCTGCTCTTAAAGCGGGCATTACATTTAAATGGGTAAATACATGAAAAATGGCTATGGACAGAAAATCATAGGAGACCCTAGAGAGAATGCGACTCCGTGGTAAGCCAAACACCTAAACTTGTCATTACCCGGAAAGCCTATTGGAAGCACAATCCCCTTGCAGTCGTTCACGATGCCACAGTTCGGGTGTGTCGATCCATTCAGCCCCTTATCAGATGACTGGTCTCAGTATGTCAAACACCTGGCGTTCTTTTTTACTGCTAACGACATTGTGGGGAAGGAGAAGAAGAGGCCGATTCTTTTGTCTTCAAGCGGGAGCAAAACATACGGGCTGATCCACAGCCTTACGTCACCTAGTGCCCCAGACTCGAAGATTTTCAACGAGTTAATAAAATTTGTACAGAGCCACCTGAAACCAAAACCCTCAGTTATTATGCAGTGCTTCAAGTTCAATTTAATTCCGGAGGAGACAACAGCTGATTTTGTGGCCATTTTAAAGGCATTATCTGAGAATTGCGAATTCGGAACATCCATTAGTGATATGTTGAGAAACCGGCTGATATGCGGGATTGGAGATGATACTATCCAGACGCGTTTGCTAACCAAACCTAGTCTAGATTTCAACAAGGCATTAGAATTAGCTACCACGATGGAGAGTGCTTTTAGAAATTCCAAAGTTATAAAAGAGACACAAAAATGGAGCCGTCCATCTGGTCGAGCTGGACAATCCGGCAACAAAAGTTGCGAAAACTTCAGACCCCTTGGAAAGGCAGGAAGCGCTCTCTAGCTCCAGACCATTGAAAAACAACAGTACTGCAGTGAAAACCCACAAAATGAATGAGAGAAATACATCCAGGCCTTCAGTGAGCAAACGACAACTCAAACAAGTCGCATGCTTTTTCTATCACGGCTCCAGCCGCATAAGGCGGCGCTGCAGAGAAAGGCTAAAACAACACTATAAAGTCAGAAGGAAAAATTGTGAAATATGCCTCATGGAAGAACCAGAAAAAATAGAATCAGACGTCCATTCATTATATAACCTCAAAATGGGTAGAACCAAGCCAATCCAAGTAGTCATTGTAGTTAACGGACAGCCCATTAAAAGTAAGTTGATATGGGAGTGTTGATCTCCATCATTGGAGAGCATAGATTTAGATATCTGAGTAAAGGAACCCATCCTTTGAAGTTAGAAGTTTCGGACACAAAGCTGAGGACAAAAAAGCAAAGAACTGCGGCTGCTGGAAATCCAAAACAAAAACAAAAATAAAAATACCTGGAAAAACTCAGCAGGTCTGACAGCATCTGCGGAGAGGAACACAGTTAACGTTTTGAGTCCACATGACTCTTCAACAGAACACTGTTGAAGAGTCATACGGACTTGAAACATTAACTGTATTCCTCTCCGCAGATGCTGTCAGACCTGCTGAGTTTTTCCAGGTATTTTTATTTTTGTTTTTGTTAAGCTGAGGACATACGTGGGTGAAGAAATCAATGTGAAAGGGAAATGTCAAGTCAAGGTGCAGTATGAGGAACAGTCTGCAAAATTACCTCTATTTATAATGTCAGGCAGGGGACTGGCTGGGAGAGATAAATCTTGAGGGCATGCTAAGTTCCCAATTTGAAACCAGAAGTGTTGCTACAAGAAAAAATGAGTATGCAAAGACCCAATGGGAGAAGCCCGTAGAAGTGTTACACCAGGACAGAGTTCAAGCTGAAGTCTGCATCCTTCAAAAGAAAATGAAAAATCTATTAAAGGACTTTCATGCACTACAAAATCCAATCAGCTCCCAATGTGTGCCACGAAAAATATGTGAAGAAGAAAAGGAAGAGTTGAGCCTGTCTCTGGCCGAGTTAAAGAATGAATTAGCTGAAAAGGGACAACAATATGCGATTCCCCAGGAAACTAATAATAAGAATAGGAAAGAATTGGAAGAGCTGAAGCAGCAGCTGCATAAAAGCCTTGAAGTTTTAAAGCTAGAAGGCCCTGAATTCTCAGAAGAGCTGTCAGAAAACCCAGCTACTGAGCTCATATACGTTCAGCTCACACCTGAGACTAGTCCAGCCAACAGTAAAATTAAAGAGAAGACAGATACAGGTCAATGCTCCCAAGAAAAGGACACACAGGAAGAAAAAGAAAAAATTATTGGCAGTCCTCGGAAAGAAAAACAAAAAGATTTTTTTCTTTCTCCTCTTTCTCCTCATACATCATCACATCACGTAGCTCACCACTGTATTGCTTTGTGCTTGTTGCCCTTTATCTGTTTCAGCTTGGATGGGAGGGGCAGCAGGAGTGAACATGACTGCATCCGGAAGATGCTGAAATCATCCACTGAGGGACATCGTGAGCAACTGTCCCTGGAAAGGTGGTCTCGGAAACACCAGTCAAGGTTGTTGGGCTATGACGCTCAATCCGACAAAGGAGGCCTCCTGAGAGTCTTGACATGTAAATAGTTATTGTGTAAATAGTTAATGTGTTTTAAGCTTGTTAGCTGTACTTTTAAGTAAAGGGGGAGGGATGTGGTAAAGTGAGGTATCCTGTCCCTTTAAGAGACTGCAAGTGTACTGATCATGCGACAGCACTGATGAATCACTGTATAGCGCGGGTAACTGGGGACTATCTAATTCTAGTTCTGGAGGTTTCTGAGTGAGCATGTATGATCTGTTGCTCTGTTCTATGTCTCAATAAACCATCACTGTTTATTCTTACGTCAGTCTCTCCCCGTTATTCACTGTAAACGGCAATTGGGGAGAACATAGGAAGCCGTGCAGTTAGTGTTCAGTTGGCTAACGAACTCATTTACCCAAGACATACAAGTAACAATAATCTTCCTGTATTGTAAAGTGGCTTCTAATTTCTTCTGACATCTGAAAACCTTCTTTAAGAAGCCAATTTAAGAAGTATCTGTGCTTTGTTTATGCTTGTGGTTGGCCCAAATATGTCATTACCTGGCACTGAAGAGAACAGGCTTGGTCCCTGAGGTGTCATCCTTGTGCAGTACCTTCCCCTGAAAATATGGGTGGACAGCTGAATACTATAAAATAAATTATTTGTGCATGGAACTAGGTATTTACTTACATGATGCCTTTCTGCTGCTCTCAAACCAGCCGATGATTCAACGAATGAAAACCCCTGGATTATGGACAGAGGCAGAATGACCATGGGGTTGCCATGAATCATTGCATATTCTCATGGAAAACCAGCTACGCAGCTGCACTCTAACAGATTAGGGATGGGCAATAAATGCTGGCCTAGCCAGCAATGCCCACATCCCACAACAAGTAAAAAAAAGATTCGCATTGTGGCTGCTGCTGGTCAGTGGTGGTTTGAACAAAATCATTTCCCCTCTTGAGTAAGCATCAGCACTTCCTTTTGCGTCTGTAGACAGCAAACTACATAACACTGCAGATGCATGACTTCCCCTTTATAAATCCACACTGGCTGTCTCTGTTCAGCTGAAAAATTCCAAGGTATTCAGTCACCTTTATCCTTAATTGTAGACACGAGTGACTTCTTGACAAGTGTTAGGCTAGCTGGTCTATAATTCCCTGGTTTCCCTCTTTATCCTTTCTTAAATATGGGCATGGCATGCCCAATTTTCCAATCTAAAGAAATGGTTCCCAAATCAAGAACTGTTGGAAGATTAACCATTTGAAATATCTGCAGTGATTTCACCTGCTTAGGTTCAACTCCTGGACTGGAACCATTTGGTCCTGGGGATTTATCACTCTTTCATGCCATTACTTTCTTCATTACTGTTATTTTGCTTGTGTTAAATTTGGTGAGTCCCTGATTCAATTATAGTTTCCTTGGGAAATCTGACATGCTGACTTCTTTCCGACTGTAAATACTGATGCAAGTAAGTATTCAGCATTGCTGCCATTTCTTTACTTTCATTGACAATGTCATTGTTATCAGCCACTTATCACTTGGAAAAGTTGGAGAGCCCTTTCCAAGAATAAGATCCATAAAATCGATTGAAAACTTCACAGAAAAACAAGTAAATTAATTAGCTGGAATGGTTAGTGAAAAATACAAGATAGGAAAGAGCTGTAAATATAAAACTTATTTAGAAAGCATAGTTTAGTTTATAGACCATGACCTTTTATTGTTTTCTCCATTGAGCAGATAGGTTGAATTTCTATTACTTAATTTTCTCTCAGCTGAATTTTTCAATCTTGTACAATATCGATACAAATTAAGCAGAGCAATTGTTACAACACTTTCCTTGGGGGCACATGTTTAGTTGCCTCCAGCCTAAAGGATATGACTATTAACTCTCTGTTTTCTATCCTTTAATCATCTTCCAAGAAACATAAACCCTCATTTTAACCCAGTCCTCCTTTCATTGTTTAAATGGCCGGGGCTAAGTGATGGCGGGGGAGGGGAAAGGGGTTGTTGCATGGTTGTGCCCCATTCCTGACCCACACTTTTAATTGGCGGGATTCCGGCACCGTGGAGACTGCCTGCTCCAGGCAGTCATGGCGTCTAATTAACATGGGAAAATCAGGACCTGCTCACATCAATGGTGCCACAATGTAAATTCAGTTTTGCAATTGGGAGCCTCAAGCGGCGATCTTACGGCAATCCAGCAGATTGCTAGGAATGCAGAGGCAACACTCTGTGGCAGTGGCAGTAGCTCCAAGCAGCACAAACCTGCTGTCCTCTCTCGGCGTGACAGCATTCATGCTCCTATCACTGGCACTCTGCCATGTAGTGCCCTTGGTATTGCCTCTCAGCCAACAAAGCCTGACTGCTGCTACCCATGCCGAGGTCAAGCTGCCTGGGGGCATCCTGCAAAGCCATCTGCAGTCTCCCCCACTGATAGTCAGCAGCCTTCCACCAGTGAAGCTGCAGCTATTGGGGTAATATATGGAGGAGCACGAGGCCAGGCAATGCGCCCACAAGACAGGCACCAAAGCATAAGGGTCATTAGCTGGCTTCCGTGTGAATATTGGATGGTTTGTTGACAAAGTTAGTTTGAAATGATTATTTTGTGGTCGCTTTTAGTCCAGCATTGTGGATAAGAAGGTGATTGCCTGTAACAAAGGCAGGGAGTGAGGGGGTGAGGTATGTGACTAATTGACAATGGAGATTTGGGGTTATGTTCAGTAGAGACCTAGTCAAATGATATGATCCTGGACACAGCCTGCCAAGAAAGTAGACCTGGTCGCCTCCTCGCTCTCCTTCCTCCTCCTCCTCCTCCTCCTGCTTCTGAACTGCTCAATGTATCCTTGGTGGTAAGGGCCTCCTGGTGATCAGATTGTGGATAACACTGCAGGACCACTAAGAACAAGGCACCCATTCCAGCAAGCACTGCAGGGCTCCTCAAGAGAGGCCCAGGCAGCAGTAACATTGTTTAGCACCCCAAGGGTCTGCTCAGTGATGTTTCTAACGGCAGCATGGTTTCAGTGTATGCACACTGGCCACCTGTGGTGGTGTTGCAGATTGGGTCATGAACCAGGTTTAAATGGATAGCCCTCATCTCCCAGCCACCATCCTCTGGTTTGACATGGTGGCTGGAAGATTTAGGGACAGCGAACTGGCACAGAATGAAAACATCATAACTGCTGCCAGGATATCAGACATTCATCAGTATGATGTGCTGAGCATGATTACATACCAGCTACACATTCAGCAAGTAATAACCTTTGCATTTAGATGTGGCACCCACAAAGATCCATGTGTGAAGTCAACAGCACTCTTCATCATAGGGAAGTCCACTATCCTGGAAAAGGAGTGTGCATACTCCATCTGCTTCTCTCTAGTCAGAAAACACTATTAGCTGCCCACTCCTGGCATAAAGAGCATCTCTGATTCAGCAGTGGGCGGTGACATTACAGATGTTGCTTGCTTGAGCCTGGAAGGAGCGCAATGTAAAGAAGCCACAGGCGGCACTGTCTGTGCTCTGCACCAAGCTTGTCAGTTTGGTTGCACAGAGTTTTGTGAACATCTCCTTTGTAAAGCACAGGCAATGTACAGACTGCTCCTCACTTAGGTGAATGGAGGAAACATGGTCCTCAAAGACCCTAAGTTGATAAGACCTCCTACTCAGAGCCCTCCTTCTCCTTCTCCTCCTCCTCTCTCTCTCCGAGTAGTTTGACCTCTTATTTGCTGCATCTGCTCCATCTTCTCCTCATGCTGCAGCTTCAGGGGAATAATAACGATAGTCCCCATGACTGAGAGCAACTGGTCTGACCAGAACATCTGAAGTACCACCATCTCCACGTACAGCACCATTCTCTGTCAACTTAACCAACTTTAGCCAACTCTGCAAACCACCAAGTACTTTTACAAATTCAAATATGGACAAGAGAAATTGTTCAGCAACTAACTTGCAAGTTGTTGATCATCGCCTTAAATAGAACTGGTGGGAGTGTCCTTCATGCTGCTGAACACATGGTTAGCTGTGTGTGTTCAAGAGACGGCATTTCCTGGAGCAGTGAGATTAAAAATGGCAGCACTGGCACCAAGTCAACATTACATGCTAGCCGACATCGTAAGCTGCCTACTCTGCCTCCTTCCAACGCACACTCCTAACACCCATGCCCTCACCAAGATGGCAGTCTGTATGGACTATGTTGAAAGTGTGTGTGTCCAGCATAGATGCCAATTTGCTATCAAAACAGTACTATAACACTGAAACTGAGTGCCTAATTTTGTGGCCTGGGATCTCTCATACATTTTTTTTAAAACAACTTAATTAAGTTGTTTGGCTACTTTTTAAAGATTTGTGCACCTGAACCCATAAGTTTCTGTGCTTCTTATGACTTTTTACCATTTATTATGTGCCTTGTCCTATTCCTCCTTCCAAAATGTATCACTTCATTTTTTGCCACATTAAATTTCAGCTGACAACTCTCTGTACAATTGGCTAACTTACAGTTGCTATCTTATTTTTGTGTCCTCTATAAATTTTGATATTGTCCCGTATAAATGTAGGTCCAGAACATTTATATATGTAGAGAAATGTTCCCACACTGACCCTGGGGAACAACTGTTTACATCCTTCCAGTCCAAAAAGCATTTAGTACTCACTACTTTTTGTTTTCTGTCCTTTAACCAACTAGCTAGCCATGCTGCTGCATTCCTTAAATTCCTTCATTGTATTAAAATGTTTCCAATTTGGCAGTCTATCAAATGCCTTTTAAAAGTCCACATACACCAAATCCACCACATTTTCATTATTGATCTGCTACAATATTTCCCCAGAAGCTCATATTTGTCATATGCTTTGTCCTGTACAGATTCATTATGTAACTAATGGTTTTCAAAATGAATGTTTTTGTACTCCATATTATGTTTCTAGAACCTTATCCCACAAACAAATAAGGTAAAGGGGAAAAAGAGATAGCAGGCAAAAAGAAAAAACATGTGAATGGCAGAAGAAGCAGATCAGCAATGAATTAAAAAGTTGTAGAAGTTGGGTAATAAGGGGCAGCAGGTTATGAGACTTCTGCTGTTTCATTTGTGAGTTCAAAAATCCAACTCAAAAAATAGGCTGACATGAAGTAGTTGAATATTGCTTATTAATGCCTCCTACATTTCAGAACTCAAGCAAATATAATGGAAAAATATCAAATATGATCAACCTTTGAGGCTCAGCCACTGTAATGAGGATATCCTAGCATAGTGGCTATGTTACTGGGCCAGTAATCCAGCAGCCTACAATAATGATCCAGAGGTATAAATTCAAATCCTACCACATCTGGAATAAAAGCTATTTTAACAGTGCCTATAAAATAATTGGATTGTTGTGAAAACCTAACTGGCTCAATAACATTATTAGGAAAGGAAATCTGCTGTCCTTACCCAAAGTGTCTCCAGACCATAGCCAACTTTTTTATATTCATCCATGGGATGAATGGCAAGGCCAGCACTTGTTCTCCATTCCTATTAGTCCTTGAGAAGATGGTCATGAGCTGCATTCTTGAACTGCTTCAGTCATGTAGTGCGGGTACACCCACTGTGCTGTTTGGGAGGGAGTTCCAAGATTTTGACCCAACGACTATGAAGGAACAGTGATATAGTTCCAAGTCAGGATGGTGTGTGACTTGCAGAGGAACTTGCAGGTGGTGGTGTACCAATGCCACTGCTGCCCTTATCCTTCTACGTGATAGATTTTGCAGATTTGGAAGGCACTGTTGAAGGAGGCTCGGTGAGTTATTGCAGTGAATCTTGTATATGGCACACACTGCAGCCACTGTGTGTCAGTTGTGGAAAGAGTGATGGATGGGATGCCAATCATACAGGTTGCTTTGGCCTGGATGGTGTTGAGCTTCTTGTTGTCAGAGCCACACCCATACAGGCGAGTGAGAGTACTCCATCACACTTATACCTTATAGATGGTGGACAGGCTTTGGGGAGTCAGACAGTGAGTTACTCGCTGCAGAATTACCCAGCTTCTGACTGGCTCTGTAGCCACAGTATTTATATGGCTGGTTAAATAATATATATGGTCAATAGCATCCCTAGGATGTTGATGATGGGTAATTCAATGATGGTAATGATTTTGAACATCAAGGGAGATTGTTAGATTCTCTATTTTTAGAGGTAGTCATTACCTGGTATGAATGGTATTTGCCACTTATCAGCCCAAGCCAGAATATTGTCCAGGCCTTGCTGCATGCAGCCATGGGCTGCTTCAGTATCTGAGGTGTTGCTAATGGTACTGAACATTATGTAATCATCAGTGTACATACCTACTTCTGAACTTATGTTGGACAGAAGGTCATTGATGAAGCAGCTGAAGATGTTTCGGCCTAGGACACTACCTGAGGAACTCCTACAGTGATGTCCTGGGACTGAGATGAATGTCTTCCTACAGATACAGCCATCTTCCTTTGTGCTACGTATGACTCCAACCAGAGGAGACTTTGCCCCCTGATTTCCATGGACTTCAATTTTGCTAGGACTCTTGGATGCCAAACTCGGTCAAATTCTGCCCTGATGTCAAGGGCTGTCACTCTCACCTCACCTCTGGAATTAGTTGACTCTCAACTGCCCTCTGAAATGACTGAGTAAGCCTCCTGGTTGTATCAAAAGCCACTTCAAAAAATTGCAACAACTTACATTCATATAGTGCATTTAATGTAATATAACCTGCCAAGGCACTTAACAAGGGCAATATCAGTCAAAAAATGACACCTTTTTGATACTACTGTAGGCTGGAGGAGACTGCTCAAATGGAAAGGAAAGATCAAGGCCATGGAGGGGTTTGAAAACAAGGGTAAGGACTTTAAAAGTAAAACATTGGCCAGGATTTTCAGCTCAGCATGCAGGAACACGCCGGACATGCCCGAGTGTGAAATAGCACACAATGACGTCGGGATGCTCACCCAATGTCATCGGGCACTTGCATGATATTTCGGTCGGCAGACGCTCGTGAGAGTCGGCAGAGCACCAGCCGACAATTAAGAGGCCTATTAAGGCCCTTAAGTGGCTAATTAAGTAGAAGTGTCCGTTGCCTGTCCAACCTTACATTGGTGGGCAGGCAATTTTGCATTTTTTGCAAAACCTCAACTATGGGCGGGATGAGGCTTCCAACAGTGAATAAAAGTAACAATAAACTTTTTTTGAACTAATTTTTCACATGTCCCTCTTCATGTGACAAAGTCACGTGTGGGAACATGTTTATATTATTTGTAAAATCTTTATTTTTCATTTTGAAATTCTTCAGCTCTGTGCCTTCGGGAAACTTTCATTGCGCGCTCCCCCCACGCATGCGCAAACCTCAGAGCTCAGGTTCCTCCCGCCCCCACCCCGGCAGCACTGAGGCTCTCAGCGCGCATGTCACGCTGGCTGGCTGTTAATTGGACAGCCAGCGTAAAATTGCAGTCAGGTCCTGATCGCGGGTGGCGAACCGTTTCGTGGCTGCTGCCGGGCCCACCCACCGTGCGCGTCCAACAAGGGGAAAATTCTGCCCGTTGTCAGATGAGGTGTCATTGAAGGTCGGAGACCAAAGGGGTGACGGGTGAGTGAGATTTGGAGCAGGGTTAAGATGGGCAGCAGAGTTTTGGATGAGCAAATGTAAGGTGCAAGATGGGAGGATGATGAGGAGAACATCAGTACAGTCAAGTCTTTTTTTTAATCATTCCTAGGATGTGGGTGTCGCTGGCAAGGCCAGCATTTACTGCCCATCCCCAATTGCCCTTGCTCAGAGGGCATTTAAGAGTCAACCACATTGCCGTGGTTCAGGAGTCACATGTAGGCCAGACCAGGTAAGGACAGCAGATTTCCTTCCCTAAAGGATGTTAGTGAACCAGATGGGTTTTTACGACAATCACAATGGTTTCATGGTCACCATCAAACTTTTAATTCCAGATTTTTACTGAATTCAAATTTCACCATCTGCCATGGCGGGATTTGAACCTGGGTCCCCAGAGCCGGAGGTAAAAAAGGCAAGGATGAGGGTTTCAGCAGCAGATAAGCTGAGGGAAGGTCAGAGTCAAACTATTTTATGGAGGTGGAAGTAGGCAGTCTTGGTGATGGTTTGGATATGTGGTCAGGAGCTCAACTTGGGTTAAACACAATACCTAGGTTGTGAATGATTTTGATCAATTTAAGACAGTTATCAGTGGTAGAAACAGTGAACAGGGAACACAATGTGTAAAGAGATAAAAGACAATAGCTTCCGTCTTGCCAATATTTAGTCAAAGGAAATTTCTGCCCATCGAGTATTGGATGTCTGACAAGCAGTGTGGCAACTTGGGGATAAGGAGGATAAGAATAAAAATTAACAAGAATAAATTATGATATAAATAAGATTGAACAAGCCACCTGGTATCGGCCCATGCACCAGATTCGGGCATGACAAAGGCAGACCCAAGCCCAGCCCACCTGGCAAAGTCCTCGCCACTAACATCTGGAGACAGTGGTACAAACTAATCAAGCAACGTTCTCACACAATCATACCTTTCAGCCAACATCAAAGGCTCCTCCATCATTGTCGCTGGTTTATCCTGTCCCACCGGTGGAAAAGAGCCACAGTGGCAGCACAGTGGTATACAGTCAGGAAAGAGTGGCCCTGAAAGTCATCAACGTTGACTCCAGACCTCATGAAGTCTCAAAGCATCAGGTCGAACACAGGAAAGGAAAGGTCAGCTGATTGCTATCTACAAATGCAATGTAGCAACTCACCAAGATTTCTTCAGCAGCACTCCTAAACCATGACCTCTACCAGCCTAAATCATGGCCCATTGTTGCTGGGTCAAAGTTCTGGAACTCCCTATCTAACAGCACTGTGGGACCACCTTCACCACACAGACTGCAGCAATTTAGGATAGCAGCTCACTGCCACCTTCTTAAGGGTTATTAAGGATGGGCAACAAATGTTGGGCTTGCTGGCAACACCCACATCCAGTCAATTAATTAAAAAAACCTACCGATAGTAAAGACTCAACATAAAACTTTAGGCTTGGTGGTGATTCTCAGATAACTGGCAAACTGCCTTGCAGTGCATAAATCAAATTACAAATGAGGCAAAGTGAAATATGGCCTGATTTCAACAACAATCAACTGAAAATGGACCCACAAGTGCATATAGAGGAGAGGCTGTCTGGGTCAGAATACTGATTACTATCTGCCTTGAAGAACACAGAAATGCTGAAAAGGAAAATGGCAACAGATAACAATAAACTGGATGATTTGGAAAATTGCTCCAAGATGAACAATCTCTAATAGAGTGAGTAGAGGCAGATAGTACAATAGTCTACCTCCAGAATACAGAACACTGTGATTAACAGAATCACCAAGGATGGAAATCAGTCAAGCGATCATCTTCAGCGTGCTCAAGTTTCAAGAAAAAGTGCAAATCCCTGAGGCAGCAATGTAGAAAGGTGACCCAAAGGGAGGAAGTAATCACTTGAAAATCTGCCCTGACATTCCACACAAGCTACAGAAGTACAAGATTCACGTTAATGAAATCAAGAGAATTATTCATGATGGTGGCATTTATTATTGGTTCCACTATACCACTCACCTTAAAAGAGTTGATTTTGGAGGAGCTCAGAAGATTTTTTTTTTTCATGGAACAAGCATTTAAGACTTTGGCAGAAGATTTCCCAACTGTATTTTAAATGAAGATTAACATGATATTTGCATGGCGTGAAATATACCAGACTATAGTCTGTTGTTCTGTGGTTTGTGACTTGGGAGATTATTGCAGTGGGAACTAAACAATGAACATTGACATGCTTGGAATTGCATAGAATCTTCTTCTTAGGCTGTCCCTTGGGATCAAGGATGACTGCTTCCTCTCTGGTTCCATGTGTTCGGAAACAAAAGTCACTCCAAATTCAGTCATTGAGCTCCAGTATGGAGATGCCACTTGTGTGTGTGTACTCACACAGAAACTGAGCTTCAGGTCATTGTCAACTCCTTCTCCTTCCATTTCATACAGAAAATGGCCATTCAGCCCAACAAATATGTTCTGAAATGTGATCTACAGACTCTACCACATGTGGGGCAGGTGGTGCTTGGATGGTCAGGTAAATGGTGGTTTGTACACTCTCTCTGACGCCTCGACTTTGCCTCCCTGATTGTACATTTTGGTCGGTCACAAGCCAGGGATCCCCATGGTCAGCAGGGATGTTTAGCCTATTCAGAATGCTTTGAAGACATCTATTGTTCCCCTGAGAGTCTCCTGCTTCCACTGAATTCCAAGTACAGCAGTTGCTTGGGGAGTCTGGTATCATGCATCTGAACGACATGTCCTGCCCAGCAGAACTGGTTTTAGTGACCAGCACCTCGATGCTGGGCACTTTGACTTGGGATAGGACACTGCTGTTGGACCACCTTTCTGGCCACTGGATTTGGAGGATCTTGCAAAGGCACTGCTGGTGGTACTTCACCAGTGTTTTGAATCAAAGGTTTTGTGAGGTTGAGAAAGGCCATATACATTGTTTGGTGCTGTTCCTTGCACTTTTCTTGGATTTACTGCACAGTGATGAACATGTCTGTGGTGCTTCTCACTGGGCGAAAACCACACTATAACTCTAGGAGCTGTTTGGTCACTGGCAGGAGGCAATTGAGGAGGATTCTTACAATGATCTTCCCTGTGGCAGACAGCAGCGAGACTCCTCAGAAGTCACCACAATCAGACTTGTATCCCTTCTTGAATACAGTCACGAGGTCAGCATCCTCGAGATCTCACCAGCATGCACTCTTCTTCCCAGTTGAGGGATATGAGGCTGTGCAGCCGTGAAATGCATCTACGCCATGTTTCAGAATTTCGGCAGGGATTCCATCTGCACCAAAGGTTTTGTTGTTTTTCAGCTCTTGAATGTTTTTTCTCAACTTCACTCCAGGCCAAGACTGAGCCAGATGAGGTATTGAGGAATAGAGTTGAGGACTTTCAAAGCAAAGGCAAAGTTTTGGTTGAGGAGTTCTTCAAAGTGTGTTTTCTCCAGCAAGCACTGACTGCCTCCTCATCCTTGATGAGCTCCTCTCCATGTTTGGCTTTAAGCGGGGTAGGCCCTTGAGTGCTTGGGTGGAATATATCATACAGAAATTGGCCATTCAGCCCAACAAGTGCATGCTGACATTTATGTTTCACCCAAGGCTGATTTTGAACTCATTGTTGGTGCTAAGTATATGAAGTTTCCCAAAGTACTCTGGCACATTGTGTTGCATGTTTAGTTATGGGAGTAGGGCAGTAGTTGAAGACCACTATCCCTGTCAGCACAAACAGGGTCCTATTTGAGATTACTTGAAGACAAACTGGAGGGAGGGACTTTAATGAAGAATGACAAGAAATGTGACAGCATAATTCTGAGGTAAAAATAAGTGTCAAGGCTGCGACAAGGAAGCAAAGATTTAAGAGAGAGAGCAGAGTATGGAGGCAGGTGTAGGATATAACTCTTCAGCAGGGACATGATAGCAAAAGTTTTGAAACAGGTGCTGGCAGTGCTGCATGAGAGAGAGATTGATGGTGTTGGCAAACATTGGGAGAGGAGGTGATGTTGGATGGCCAAGAGCGGGGATGAGGCCTGAGGTAGAAATAGAGAAAGAATATAAATATTGGGAAGTGTCAGGGTCAGAGAAGGCAGAGGCAGCTACTTTAATGTAGAGCACACAAAAGTTCAAGAGTTTCTTTCACTTGAGCTTGAAGTGCTTTTGAGTTGAAAATAACGGTAAAGCTCTAATGTAAAGACAAGATATATAAGAAATTCATTAAACTTATGTATTTAGTTCTCCCAAGTCATTGCTCCCATTTTTTTCAGACAGTAGGTATTGGTAATGGTTCTGCTATTGCCACTTCTTTAGACCCATCTTTTGTTTCTTTACCTGTCTCATTACATTTTGCCTTGCACCATCAAATTTGCTAGATTCTAGAAAGGCTTCATCAGACTGGAAAGCAGCAAATATAACCCCTCTACTCAAGAAGGGAGAGAGGCCAAAACATGAAACTATAGACCAGTTAGCTTGACATCTGTCATGGGGAAGTTGTTAGAATCGAACATTAAGGAGGTTATAGCTGGGCACTTAGAAGAGCTCAGGGCAATCAGGAGGATTCAGCATGGTTTTGTGAAAGGAAAATCATGGTTAGCCAATTTATTGGAGTTTTTTGAAGGAGTAACAAGTGCAGTGGATAAAGGGGAGCCTGTAGACGAACTGTACTTGGATTTCCAGAAGGCATTTGATAAGGTGCCACATCAAAGGTTATTATGGAAAATAAAAGTCTATGGTGTAGGGGATAACATATTAGCATGGATAGAAGATTGACTGGCTGGCAGAAAGCAGGGAGTATGCATAAATGGGTCCTTTTCAGATTGGAGGGATGTGACGAGTGGAGTCCCACAGGGGTCTGTGCTGGGGCCTCAACTTATTACGAATTATATCAACCACTTAGATGAGGGGAGCGAAGACATGGTAGCTGAGCTTGCAGATGACACAAAGATAGGTAGGAAAATATGTTGTGAAGAGGACATGAGGAAGTTGCCAATGGATATAGATAGGTTGAGTGAGTGGGAAAAGATCTGGCAAATGGAGTTTAATATCAGAAAATGTGAAGTTGTTCACTTTGGCAGGAAGAACAAACAAGCAGAGTATTACTTAAATGGAGAACAGCTGCATAATTCTGAGGTGCACAGGGATCTGGGTGTTCTAGTACATGAGTCACATGAGTTGCAGGTACAGCAAGCAATTAAGAAAGCTAATGGGATGCTATCCTTTATTACAAGAGGGATTGAACATAAAAGTTATACAGGACATTAGTGAGTCCGCACCTCGAATACTGTGTGCAGTTTTGGTCTCCTTATTTAAGGAAGGATGTAAATGAATTGGAGGCGGTTCAGAGGAGGTTTGCTAGATTAATATCTGGAATGAGTGTGTTGTCTTATGAGGAGAGGCTAGATAGGCTGGGTTTGTTTCCACTGGAGTTTAGAAGAGTGAGGGGTAATTTGAAGTATACAAGATCCTGAATGGCCTTGACAAGCTGGATGTCGAAAGCATGTTTCCTCTTATGGGTGAATCCAGAACTAGGGGGCACTGTTTAAAAATTAAGGGTCACCCCTTGAGGAGAATTTTTTTCTCTCAGAGGGTTGAGCGACTTTGGAACTCTCTGCATCAGGAGGCGGTGGAGGTGGGGTCATTGAATATTTTTAAGGCAGAGGTAGATAGATTCTTGTTAGACATGGGAATCAGAGGATATTGGGGGTAGATGGGAATATGGAAATCAAAACACAAGAAGGTCAGCTACGATCTTATTGCATGGCAGAGCAGGCTTGAGGGGCCGAATGGTCTACTCCTCTTCCTATTTCTTATGTTCTTAAATCTTTTTCGTTTAGTTACTCCTGCCTTCTTCCTAATCACAGATCTTCCCTTTTGTTCTTTCCTTCCCTTCCACTGTACTTGCTGAAAGCCTTTTACATTTCCAACTATTTCCAGTTCTATTGAAAGATCATCAACCTGAAATCTCTGTTTCTCTCTCCACAGATGCTGCCCAGTCTTCTGAGCGTTTCCAGCATTTTCTTTTTTATTTCATATTTCCAGCATCCACAGTACTTTGCTTTTATACTTAACTGCCTTTATCAGAATCGTAAGCCAGATCCTACTCTACTCCATTTGTGTCTCTTAGCCTGTTTAAGTTTGCATCAGTATCAATGAGCATCTACTGTATATTGAAATGTTCCAAATATATGTTTCCATAATTGAATCATAAAATAGTAATTTAATCAGCTAGTGAATTAATTGATTAAAATAACTATTTAACAAGCTGATTACTTGCATTAGGGTTCATTGAATATGTGCAAATTTTTAGCTTAAATAATCAGCTACCCTCCCAACACACGGGCTTACAGTAAATGTTTAGCTTTGACTGGAAGTCAGATTGGGTCACTGTTATTTTGGCAATAATTCACAGATGGCTTCCCAAAATGTTCAGGTATAAAAAGTACTGATAGTGCAACAACTTCCATACCTCTTCCTAAATTCAAATATTAACATGAAAATGAAAATAAATCCCGACATGGGGCCACCAATGATAACATGCATATCAATGCAGTTCAAGGAAGCATTACAAGCTTTGTCTCAATATCAAAATGGAATATTCAATGTTAAGTGTGATAATCAAACATTTTCAGGGACAATGCAGCCAATTTAGCTTTTGTGATCCATGAGTTAAGTCCAGTGTGCACTTATAGTGAAGCAAAAAGCCACCTGAAGTTATTTTAACCATTTTGAGAAGCAGTGTGTGATCAAAGGCCCATTCATTTCACATCTATGTAGATATATAATTAGTCTGTGTTTATGTCTATCTGATTTTAGCACTGGATGTTGACCGAGTCTGTCAAATAAATTTGAATCAATACAGGAAGTTGATTCCATGTTATCTCAGGGCTCACAATTTAAACTGAGATTCTTCACCTATTTTTTTTTCCCCTGAGAAGTATTTCAGAGCACTAGGAAAGCCTAGAAATTAGCTATAAATCTGAAGCTGTCTTTGATTAGAGAATGAGCATTGGAGTCAAAGTGGATTGTGCCAGTGGGAAAGACAAAAAGCTGTTTTGTTCTTTTCTAATTTCCATCTCTTTTCACTCACTGTTTCATTCCTAAAGGCAGTGACTCATGTGAGAATACATTCCCACAGACATCTACACCCCTTATAGTACTTTACCCAAGTGGTAATTTAGAACTGGACAATAAATATCACCAAACTATTTGATCAGATGAGCACCATCACCAAGCCCAACTTGTCCTCACCTGCCACTCATATATTTCCCAGCTTGGGTGAAAGGACATTCGTGAGTAGCAGCTAGGCCTGAGTGTTTAGGTCAGCGTGCGGGCGCGATCAGCGGGCCCGGGAGCGGCCTGGAAAAGGACCACCAGCCGCAATCGGCCCCCAAATATGATTTCACACTGACAGGCCAATTAAGGCCCACCCAGCGTGAAATGGCCGGGCGGAGGCAGGGGCAGGGGCAGGGGCGGGGGCCTATCAGCCACCGGGTTTGAAGCTGCACAGGCAGCCCCCTGGAAGGCTGCCAGCGACAAACACATCTTCAGCATTGTGACCACAAAGCTATGGCATCAAGTACGACTGCAGGCACCAGGCGGGAGGGCAGGTTGGGTGGGCACTCGGCCCCCCAATTTTTGGATGAGTGCCTCACGATCCTCCCGGAGGAGGGGGCTGCCAGGAGGGACACCCTTATCCCAAGGAATGGAAGGAGGAGGCCACCGCACCTTACCAAAAGAGCTTGGGAGGTGGCAGCAGTGCTGGTCAGCAGCCATGATCTGAGGTGCACCTGGGTCCAGTGCCGCAAGAGGTTTATGACCTGCTGCACTCAGGAAGAGTGAGTACCATGTTGACATGGATTAGTGTGTTAAGTGTTAAGGGCTGGCTGTCCCCCTACGTGGAGCTCAGGGGTGTTGGAGTCTGAGTGCCAACCGTCAATATCATCGGAGCTGGCCAAGGGGGTGAGCCCTGGCTGCCTGGGCTCAGTGCCTTGCAGCTCAAGGGCCACGACTCGGATGTGTCCTGCAAGGTGTTCCTCAAGTGGGGTTGGCCAGGCTGCAATGGCGCTGCAGATAGAGAGTGGACTAATCAATGCTCCTCTGTCCTTTCAGGAGAAGACGACCCATAACAACATTGAAAGGTCACAGACTGGCGGAGGTCCCGCAAAGCTCCTAATCCTGACCAGATATGAGCAGGTTGCCTTGGAGCTGGAGAGGCGCCACACACCTTGGTCAACCAGTCGCGGAGAGACTACGGTGTCAGATGAAGATAAGAGTGCAGTGCACAGAGGCGAGAGGTTCAGGTGGTGCAAATGTTCTTCTGTAGTCTCTTCGTTGATGGGAGCTTCAAAACTGGATTCCTCATTGAACATTGAAAGACAATGGCACCATGATGCAGAACTCCATTGTCTCACCAGGGTCCCTGGCATGCACAGTGACAGTGTGATGACTTAAACTAATGACATGTCATTGTTTTCCCTTAGATTTGTCACCACACACCAATCACAAGACCCTGATGCACCACCTCTGATGCCAGAGAACATCAGGCTCCACATGCATGTGCATCACACCTGCTTTCTGGACCAGGCACCAGCGGAGATACCTGCACCTCGCTGGGCGTTAGATCGGCAACCAGAATGTCAGTGCACGTTGGTGAGGGCACTTCACACTCACTTGAGGTGCAGGCAGAGGATGCCTAGGGCACCGGCAGTTGGAGGACTGCTGAAGACCAGGATGATGCTGGGTCGAAGGCAGATGATGAGCCTCTGGAGTCAGGTCCATTAGGTGGCAGAAGCTGGATGTCCAGCGAGATGTGCAGGAGAATCTGGTGGAGATCCATAAAGGTGCTATGGTCTCCGTTAACCCTCGTGGCCCTCCTCCACTGAGAGAGTGGCAACTCTCATGAAGAAGCAGCTCCAGGGACAGAATCAGGGGTTCCTGGGGTTGCATTCATACCTGCAAATCCTCACACAGGCAATGACCTCAGTCTGGTCAGCGTCAGTGTTGTAGATGGATGAGGCACCCAGTATCCCAGCTAGGGACATCCAGAGCGACCTCATGTTGGTGCACGAGCTGCTTTTTATTTCTGCGGGCTCCTCGCAGGGTGCTCTGGATGACAGCAGCAGCTCCTCCGCCCCTCTGCCAGTGACCGTAGCATCTGATGAGGCTGTGGTGACTGGGGAGATGCCAGCTGTGTCACTGGCCACTCCCTCCCAAGCGGGGCCAGCACAGGCTCCACGGGCCAGAGGACGACTGCCAAGGTCGTCAAGGCCAACAAAACAGCAGAGTCAGCAGGCTGTCTCCAATGCCGCTGCCAGCAAGGGGGGAGCACCAGACATAGCACTCATAAACATAAGTTTAAGGCACCGTGAGCACAAGACAGATAGGTGATGGGTGATCTTCTGTTGTGCAATGTTTTATTTATGTGTACTGATCTGGGGTTGAAGACCAGAGAAGGTTTTGTTAATTTGTTTGGACTATCAAAATGAGATCATTTTATTTTGTTGTAATAGCCTGATTATGCTTCACATTTTTCTTTGGTGTAGGGTACGCCGGTATGTAAGACTGGACCTGGGTGGCTCTAAACTTTATTGCACTGACACTGAGTGGAATTTGGGTTCAAATGAAAGGGTCATTTCAGACATCCAGGATGGAGGCGGCAGCCCTGGCATGAGGTGGGAAAGGTTCTTTGGCAGCCTAGCATAAGGAGCAATGGATCAAGGCGTCCCTGGTGTCTCTTCCTCCCTGGAGGTTATCAAAGTCTGCCTCCACACCCTCAGTGTTCTCCTCATCAAGCTCATCTTCTGACTCTCTACTGGATTCATCTTCTGTGGCCTGTGGAGCTGCATGAAAAGCCTCTTCCTCCAGTTGGTGCCCCTCTTGCCAGTGCCAGATTGTGGAGAGTGTAGCATGTGACCATGATCAGTGATACCTGCTCTGTGGGGCATTGTAGTGCTCCCCTTGAACGGTTCAAGCATCGGAAGCAAGTCTTCAGAAGACCTATGATCCTCTATCACCGCCCTTGTGGAGGCATGAATCCCACTATTACGCTGCTCTGCCTCTGTTCTTGGGTGGTGGAGAGGCGTCATAAGCCAACTTTTCCTTGTCGCCCAGCAGGCATCCATCCAGTCCAGCTGGAGCGCTGAACAGCCTCAGCACCTGGGAGCATCTCAGGATATAAGCATCATGGGAGTTGCATGGGTACTTAGCACAGACTTGCAGAATCTGCATCCTGTGATCACACACTATCTGCACGTTCATGGAGCGGAAGCCCTTCCTGTTGATGAAGGCACCCGGCTGACCCTTTGGCACCTTGATGGCCACATGTGTGCATCCGATTGCACCCTGGATGTGGGGGAACCCAGCAATTGCCACAAAGCCTCTGGCTCATTCAGCTGGTTGGCCTCATCCATACAGAAATGAATGAAAGTCAGACCCACCTGAACAGAGAATCTGTCACCAGCTTGATGCAACTGTGGACAGCTGATTGGGAGTCTCCACACAGATCCCCCACTGACCCCTGGAAAGAGCCAGAGGCATAAAAGTTGAGGGCCACTGTGGCCTCCAGAGCCACTGGCATGGAGTGTCCACCCACACAGTCGGAGCCGATCTCAGGCCCAATCATGTGACAAATGGAGGTCACGGTCTCCCTGGAGAGGCGGGGCCTCCTTCAGCATTGCACCTCGGACATATTGAGGTAGCTGCATCACCGCCTGTAAACCCTGGCAACAGGATAGCGGTGTCTTCTGCAGCCCCTTCTGCCTTGGATTACCTGCTGTCCCTGCGCCCCTTGTGTTTGTGCCTCTCCTCCCACAGGTCGCTCCCTTGGAAGCTGCATTGGGACATCTGGCATCCCCACCCTTCTGCCCCTCTCTTCCTCAGAGGAGGAGGTGCCACCAATGGAGACCACAATCCCCATTACTAGGGTAAAGGAAGGGTCTGATACCTGGAAGAGTCCACACGGTCTGAATGCTCCGGGGGCTTTGGAGACACCAAAGAGGCCTGAAATGAAGCCTAGAAATGCTGAGAATGTAGCTCAGAACAGAGATGAAGCTGTCAATAAGCAACCAGAAGCAAACTATTTCCCAAACTCCTCACTACTCACACTGGCAAAGCTGCTGATCCTTTTTCCCCACCCTTGGGTGAGGTTTTGCAAATTGTCAGCTCCCTGCCTGCCCGTTTTGCCTGTACGATAAGTGCAAAATCACACAGGCAATGAAAAATCAGCTTTTTAATGGCCTTAACTAGCCTCGTAATTGATAGTGGGCATAGCTCCGACTGAAATCGTGCATGAGTGCAGGATGGCGCCATCTCTATAATCAGGCAGATAGATACTGTTCTTTACAGCCACAGCTTTGACTCCTGAAGGTTGTGTTGCCTGCCAGGTGCCAGGGTTAAGGAAGCAACGACAAAGGTTCAAATAGGAATAAGGGAATTTGAGAAGCTAAGGCACAAATTAAAAAGCAGCATCTCAAAGGTAATAATCTCTGGATTACTAAAGGATCCACATGCAAATTGACATAGGGACAAACAGTCAAGAGAATTGAATGTGAGGCTCGGCGAGTGTTGTGGGAGATAGGGTTTTTGATTCATGGGCCACTAGCATCAGTACTTGGGAAAGAGGGAGCTGTTCCATTGAGACTGACTCCTATTAAATCTGGCTGTAGTGTATTGGGGAATTGAATAAATAGGGCTATAGATAAGGCTTTAAACTAAAAAGTTGGGGTGAGGGGTAGCTGTGAGGTTTCCGCTGAGGGAAACATATAAATCCAAAGAGGAAAATCAAAACTATACAGCAGTGTCACAAAATAAAAACAAAAATGCTGGAAATGCTCAGTGTCAGGCAGCATCTGTGGAGAGGAACAGAGTTAATGTTTTGGGTCAAGATGACCTTTCATCAGAAGATAGATGGAAAGGTTAGTACAGCCAGCGCAAGGAGGGAGGGTGCAGGAAGAAGAAAAGGGGATGCCTCTGATAGGGTGGAGGGCAGGACAGATTTAATTATAAAAGATTTCATGGTGCAAAAGCCAAAGAGAGTGGTAATGGGCATCGTAAAGAGACAAATGATGTGTCCGGATGAGGTGTCGATGGCTACATAGCATGCTGCAGCCATCTGAATAAAGAAAGAAACGAGACAAGACCGAACTGGCAAAGAAAAACATATATATGTTATATAAACATATATATAAAACAGAATAAGATGGAGGTAGGAGTTATGATCTAAAACTGTTGAACTCAATGTTGAGTCCAGAAGCCTATAGAGTGCCAAGTCAAAAGATGAGGTGTTGTTCCTCGAACTTGCATTGAGCTTCATTGGAACACTGTAGAAGACCAAGAACAGAATGGGAGCAAGGTGGAGAATTAAAATGACAAGCAACAGAAAGCTCAGGATTATGCTTGCAGACTGAATGGAGGTGTTCCACAAAGCGTTCACCAGCCTGCGTTTGGTCTCCCCACTGTAGAGGACACTACATTGTGAGCAATGAATGCAGTATACTAAATTGAAAGAAGGGCAAGTAAATTACTGTTTCACTAAAAAGGAGTGTTTGGGGCCTTGAATGGTGAGAAGGGAGGGGGTAAAAGGACAGGTGTCCTGTGCTTACATGGAAAGGAGCCGTAGGAAAGGCTGTGGGCATTAGGGGTGACTGCAGAACATATGAATGGCTGAGATTAATAGTTTCTTGGAATCTAGAGAAACCAAGAGTCATGGGAGTCAGGCAGGAAAGTGGAGTTGAGTTTGAAGACCAACCATGATCTTATTGAAAGGTGAAGCAGGATGGAGGGGCCATATGGCTGACTCCTGATCCTATTCCTCACCATTGTTCCAATATGATTAGCTTTCATATTTCATAATTCAGTGTACAGCACAGGTCTAACATCTTCATTGTCTGCATGGCCCAGTACCTCACTGCATAATGCATTTATCTACTGAATCGTTCAGCCAGTTTTATTCCTATAGCCTTGCAAAAATTTCTGTTATCAGCTGCCTAGACTTTAAACTCAGGAATTGCCTTCCTGACCTTCTTTGTTTCTCTACCTCCCTCTCCTCCTTTAAGACCTTACATAAAACTTACCCTTTTGCCTAAGCTTTTAGTTACACCTCCTAATATCTCTTTATGTGGGTCATTACCAAATTTTGTTTGATAGCCATCCTGTGAACTACATTAAAGATGCCATATAAATGCAAGTTATTGTTGATGATTTGCTCACCATTTATGTTTCTGGTGTGTTCCTTATGTTGCGATTACTGTGTTCTCTGGTTGTAATTGTATTTTTGTACATTTTAACTTTTCACTGCATTCTAATACAGCTTCCGGTTCCACTACTACCTGATCGAAATTAAACCAAAGTGCAAGGACACTATTTACCCCATTGGTAATGTTTTTGCTATGTGCAGGGATTCTAGTAAAATGTTGAGATGCACTGGAAACAAGGACCTTCTTTCTTAACATTGCCCTTAAAAGTAATTACAAATAGAAAAGAGAGAAAACTCTTGAGCCAGGATCAAGGATGTCACTGAACAGCTGCAGTACATTCTAAAGGGGGAGGGCAAACAGATAGGGATCGTGGTACATATTGGTACCAATGACATAGGTAGAAAGAGGGATGAGATCCTGCAAGCAAAATTTAGAGAGCTAGGAAGCAGATTAAAAAACAGGACCTCAAAAGTAGTAATCCCTGGATTGCTTCTGGTACCACACGCAAAGTGAGTATAGAAATAGGAGGTTAGTCCATATGACTGTGTGACTGGAGGGATGGTGCAGGAGGGAGGGATTTAGATTTCTGGGACTGTTTCTGGGGGCAGTGGGACCTGTACAAGGCAGACAGGTTGCACCTGAACAAGAATGGAACCAACATCCTTACGGGGAGGTTTGCTAGTGCTGTTAGGGAGGGTTTAAACTAACTTAGCGGGAGGGATGGGATCCTGAGAGGAGTTTCAGCACGGGGAGATGCACAGCCAAAATTAGAAGAGAGAGCAAGTGAGTCTGGAAGGCATAGAAATTATAGGCCAGTTAAGGCATAAGGGAGTTTGGCAAGGTTGAATGGTATTTATTTTAATACAAGGAGTCTGACAAATAAGGCAGATGAGTTGAGGGCACAAATTAATACATGAAGTATGATGTCATTGCTGTCACAGAGACATGGTTGAGAGAAGGGCAGGATTGGCAGCTCAATATTCCAGGATATAGGGTCTTCAGGCAAGATAAGGAAGGAGGTAAAAGAGGAGGGGGTATTGCAATATTGATCAAGGAATCAATTACAGCAGTAAGGAGGGATGAGATCTTAGAAGGCTCCTCAAATAAAGCCATATGGGTAGAACTGAAAAAAAAAAGGAGCAATCACATTGCTGGGAGTGTACCATAGGCCCCCCAACAGTCAGAGAGAAATAGAAGAGCAGATGTGTAGGCAAAGTTCAGAGAAGAGTAAAAATAATAGGATAATAATAGTGGGGGATTTCAACTTCCCCAACATTAACTGGGTTAGTCATAGTATGATAGGTTTAGAGGGAGCGGAATTCTTAAAATGCATCAAGGAGAGCTTTTTAAGCCAGTACGTAGAAGGTCCCACAAGAGAGTGAACGGTCCTGGACTCAATTTTAGGGAAAGAAGTCGGGCAAGTGGTAGAGGTATCAGTGGGGGAGCATTTTGCTGATAGTGATCATAACTCCGTTAGATTCAAGGTTGTTATGGAAAAGGACAAGGATGGGCCAGAAATCAGAGTTCTAAATTGGGGAAAGGCCAATTTTAATAAGAGCAGATATGATTTGGCCAGAGTGGACTGGGAGCAGCTACTTTTAGGTAAACCTAAAGCAGAGCAGTGGAGCTCATGCAAAAAAGAAATAGGGAGAGTACAGGGCCAACATATTCCAGGAAAGATAAAGGGTGGGACCAACGAATCCAGGGAACCCTGGATGTGGACGGATTTACAGGATTGAATAAAGAGAAAAGGGGAGGCTTATGGCAGATACCAAGGGCTCAAAGCAGCAGAAGCCCTAGAGGAGTATAGAATGTATAAGGGGAAACTGAAAAAGGAAACTAGGAGACCAAAAAGGGAGCATGAAAAAGCACTGGCAGGTAAAATAAAGGAAAATCCAAAGTTATTTTACAAGTTTATTAAGGGTAAGAGGATAACTAAGGAAAAGGTAGGGCCCACTAAGGGCCATAGTGGTGATTTGTGTGTGGAGCTAGAAGACATAGGTCGGGTTCTAAGTGGATACTTTGTGTCGGTGTTCACAAGTGAGAGGGATGACGTGGGTATGCAAATCAGGCAGAAGGACTGTGATATAATTAAGGAAATTAGCATAGAAAGGGGCGTGGTTCTAAGTGGTCTGGCAGGCTTAAAAGTAGGTAAATCTCCAGGCCCGGATGAAATGTATCCCAGGCTGTTGAGTGAGGCAAGGGGGGGAGATAGCAGGGGTGCTGGCAATAATTTTCACTACCTCTCTGGCCACAGGAGAGGTGCCACAGGAGGACAGCCAATGTGGTACCGTTATTCAACAGGCCAGTCAGTCTAACCTCAGCAGTGGGGAAACTATTGGAAACAATTCTGAGGGACAGAATTAATCTACACTTGGAGAGGCAAAGATTAATCAAGGACAGTCAGCATGGTTTTTTTAAAGGGAGGTCATGTCTGACCTAATTGATTGAATTTTTCAAAGAGGTGACCAGGTGTGTAGATGAGGGCTATGCACTTGACGTAGTCTACTTGGACTTTAGCAAGGCTTTTGATAAGGTCCCGTAAGGGAGACTGATTACAAAGGTAAGAGCCCATGGGATCCAAGGCAATTTGGCAAATTAGATCCAGAATTGGCTGAGTGGCAGGAAGCAGAGGTGATGGTCAAGGGGTGTTTTTGTGACTGGTTGCCTACGTCCAAAGGGGTTCCATAGGGATTAGTGTTGGGTCCCTTAGCTATTTGTGGTATATATAAACAATTTAGATTTGAATGTAGGATGGTTGATCATTAAGTTCGCGGATGACATGAAAATTGGTGGGGTGGTAAATAGTAAGAAGGATAGCCTTAGATTACAGGAGAATATAGACAGGCTGGTCAGATGGGCAGATCAGTGGCAAATGGAATTTAACCCGGATAAGTGTGAGGTGATGCACTTGGGCAGGACAAACAAGGCATGGGAATACACGATGAATGGTAGGACCCTGGGAAGTACCCAGGATCAGAGGGACCTTGGTGTGCATGTCCACCGGTCCCTTAAGGTAGTAGGACAGGTAGATAAGGTGATTGAGAAGGCATATAGGATACTTACCTTTATTAGCCGAGGCATAGAATATAACAGCAGGGAGGCTGGAACTGTATAAAACGCTGGTTAGGCCACAGCTAGAGTATTGCGTGCAATTCTGGAATCCGCATTATAGGAAGGATGTGTTTGCACTAGAGAGAGTGCAGAGGAGATTTACCAGGATGTTGACTGGGCTGGAGAGTTTTAGTTACGAGGAAAGATTGGATAGACTGGGGTTATTTTCCTTGGAGCAGAGGAGATTGAGGGCCGACATGATTGAAGTGTATAAAATTATGAGGGGCATAGATAGGGTAGACAGGAAGGAACTTTTCCCCTTGGTGGAGGAATCAATAACCAGGGGACATAGATTTAAGGGGCAGGAGGGCATGTGAGGAAGAATTTTTTCACCCAGAGAGTGGTGGGAATCTGGAATTCACTGCCTGAAAGGGTGGTAGAGGCAGAAACCCTCATAACATTTAAAAGTATTTGGATGTGCACTTGCGATGCCATGGCATACAAGGCTATAGGCCTAGTGCTGGAAAATGGGATTAGAATAGTTAGGTATTTGTTTGACCAGCGCAGACTCGATGGGCCAAAGGGTCTTTTTCTGTGCTGTAAAACTCAATGACTCTAAAGCATAACTGACCCAGATATCTTCAAACAAATCACTAATGCTGACTTCCCTTTGAAGACCACACCTCTGACCCTTCAGCTACATGATATTCAAGAATACACAAAGTTCCATATGACAGAGCAAGCAGCAGAGAAACAGTCAGCAATGCTACGGCTTAAACAGAGCTCTAATTCCATGTATTTGCATAAACCCTGTAAAATCCAGATGAAAGTTTAAAAAATGGAAATGCATAGCAGGTCAGTCAGCATCCAAAATAGAAAGATTAACTGGGACATACCTGAAACATTGTTCTTTTTCTTTCAAATTAAACATTGTTCCTGCCTCTCTCTGCAACTGTTACACAGCAAAATATTGGACCTTATATTCCTTTATTGGCAAAAAAACATAGATGCAAGTAAAGGGTGGCAAAATGTCATGAGAAAGGATCACAAATGATAGCTTGCTATTTGACACTGGTCTGAGTTCCTCCCTCTCCAAAAATGGCTATTAAAAAAAAAGAGAACAAAATGACAACTTAACTTGCTAAAGGCCTTGTTAAAGGTGATTAATGATGAGCTCATTCAGCGTCCTATAGGTGTTGATTCACATCAAAAAATATTTTACTTCGGAACAGACTTGGAGTTATTGAGCTAAATAAATAACACCACAGAGTCAGAGGAGTGAATAATACAGAGGAACTTTCTGTCCAAAAACACCATTGGTAAGTATATTTCAGCAGAGCAGGATGAGGAGGAGGAGATATTGGCCAAGGAGTGCAGGATGTGTAGGAAGCAAGAGTTGCTACTATCCAGATGATATGACAGCAAATAATATTCATGCCACACAAATGCCAGGTAATGGCCATCATCAACAAGACAGAATCTAACCATCTCCCCTTGATGTTCAATGATATTACCATCGCTGAATCTCTGACCATCAACATCTGGGAATTATCATTGATCAGAAGCTTAACTGGTCCAACCATACAAATACTGAGGCTGAGAATTATACAGTGAGTAACTCACCTCCTGACTCCCCAAAGCCTATCCACCATCTACAAGGCACAAGTCAGGAATGTGATGGAATACTGTCCACTTGCCTGGATGAGTACAGCTCCAACAATACTCAAAAAGTTCAACATCATCCAGGACAAAGCAGTGCTCTTGATCAGCATCCCATGTACCACCTTAAACAATCAGTTCCTCCATCACCAGTGCACAGTGGCAGCAGTGTGTACCATCCAAGTTACAATGCAAAAACTTGCCAAGCCTCCTTTGACAGCACATTTTAAACCTGTGACCACTACCATCTAGAAGAACAAGGACAGCAGATGCATGGGAACACCACCACCTGCAAGTTCCCCTCCAAGTCACTCACCATCCTGACTTGGAATTACATTACTTTCTCAAGGGCAATTTGGGATGGGCAACAAATGCCAGTGAGGTGCTCACCCCATGAACGAATTTTTTAAAAAGCTACTTGGATCTGGCAGAGGAGAAGTGAATAAGATGACTATGTGTTGTCAGGGATGTTGCGACTGA
Organism: Carcharodon carcharias; assembly: GCF_017639515.1. Classification (NCBI taxonomy): domain Eukaryota; kingdom Metazoa; phylum Chordata; class Chondrichthyes; order Lamniformes; family Lamnidae; genus Carcharodon; species Carcharodon carcharias. The sequence goes on from NC_054476.1 coordinate 124,802,209, forward strand.
GGTTTGCCATCTGTCTCACTAAGACTTGCAGCGACAGTCAACAATAAGCCATAAACTACCAAAGTCATCACTGACCTCAACTCTTATGTCACATTACACTTCACAGGGCATCTCACCAGTCAGCACATCTGACTTGAAACCAGGGTCTTTGAACATATCATTTTCGTTAAAAGCACTAGACAAAGGAATTTCAGAGCCTAAAGAACTTTGAGTAAATTGATTCATTGCATAGTCGTACCATGGGACCGTGTTCAATGGGAGCAGAAATTGAGATACAGTGTTGATGCTGATCTTTCAAACCTAGAGTCTTGCAAAGATTGTGGGAATGAAATTTGCATAATCCTGGTGTTTTTTTTCTTCTAATGGTTATTCTAGTGTTACCTGATTTAACATATCTACTTTTTGTTCAAATAAGTTCCCGTACTTAAATAAATCCTTTAATAACAATTTTTATTATATTATGCTAGCTTGTCTGAGTTCACCCAATCTCACCCAAGTCAAAAGGTTGGGGTTGGGGGAGAAATTATTTCACATAGTGCTGCTACTTTAGTTCGTTGAGGGCAGGCAGCACAGCAGGCCATTCATTATCTGCATGACCGCAATGCTGCTAGAAGCAAAGTGCTCCTCCTGAGTGTTCAAATCTCACTCCAGGACTTGAGTGGAAGCTTTAGACTGACATTTCAATGCAATATTTCAGGAGTGATGCATCAGAGGAACTGTTTTCAGATGAGACACTAAAATATTGCTCTATCTGCTTTGCAGTTCCAAGCGCTCCCATTATAAAATGGACAGTAAAGCCACCAGGGATAATAAACTATAGTTATGAGGAGAGTTTTGAGGCAGTAGGATCATGTTCATTGGAGCAGAAGAGGCTAAAGGAGTTGTGATTTTAAAGAAAGAAAATCAAAAGGATTGGGTGAATAGTGAAAGAATATCTTCTCTGGTTAGAGAATTGGTGGCAAAGGATCATCAATTAAAAGAATAAGGAGAGATTAAAAGAAATGCCTTTACACAGAAAGTTGATGGAATGCTTTGCTATGGAAAGTAGTTTGCACTGTTCAAGAAAAAAGTGGAGAATCATTTGAAGTAGAGCGAGATACAAGGCTGTGGAGAGAGAGCAGGGCAGTGGCATTCACTTTGCTAAAGCAAGGAGCTGGTACAGATGGGCCAAGTGGCCGCCTTCTGAACTACAAATCTCGATGGTTTTATATGTACAATGCAAGGAGCTTTACTCTGTATTTGGCTGTACTTTACCTGACCTGACAGTATTTGATATAGGTAGTTAATAGATTGAAAAGGAAAAATCCTTCATTCATCAACACTGATATTGCTGGTTTGACATTGCCAACATTCACTAATATGTGCAATATGCTTTTATCTCTATCTTGTGTTGTTAGCTGGCTCTGTAATTTTGGATGGTTTTACTTTTCTTACAGCTTCTTAGATCCCTGGCTTTTGTTTTTTTTAATTTAAGCATAAGCCCTTGACTTGCAATAAATATACAATTCCAAATAGTAAAGTAATATTTTTTTCCAAATGTACAGTACCTCAAACTACATTATTCAAACCACCTGAATAAAATACCTGACAGCTTTTAAACCATTCTTTTTCTCTCAGTGAAAGATTAATTAGACTGAAAATGCCATTGCATCAACTACTCCTAAGAGATTGTAACATAGGAAAAGAGAAAACAACATCTATGCTCTCCCCTCCCACTCACTGCTAGGTCTAACTGGTGGTTACGTGTTTGCTTCCATATCTACCTCTAATCCAGGAATGTTTCATCACAGGAATAGGCCATTTGGTCCATTAGGTCAGTGCTGTTTTCTCTAGGAACCAAGTAGCTTGTTTTCATTCTCCTGCTTGCTCCCCATATCTTTCAATACATTGAGAGAATCAGCCGTTGTGTAAAATGGGCAGTGCGTTCACTCCTAGCATGTAAGGGTTTAACCCAGCTCTGATGGGCTGATATTACTGTCTACATCTTTGTTTCATAGACTGAAACAGGTTTGGAAAAAAAAATCAAAATTATACACGCAATTGCCACAATGCATTCTCAAAAATTAATCTTGCTGGATTTATGCTGCAAGTTCCTGCTGTAGTGCTTGAAAGGATTTGGTTAAAATAAATTCAAAGTTTTATAACAAGTGGAATAAATACTTTTTTAAAAAGTTTATTCCCTTGTAAAAACACAGGAAGAAAAAATAACTTTGAAGACTAAATCAAAAATGTATTATTCCATAGTTCTTACACTGTCCTTTATCAGTCAAGGGATTTCCTAAAGCTGAAAATAATGAGCAGTGACTAACACTATCTTAATTAACATTGACCTTATTACATTTGAATCTATATGCATGCTAAAAGTCTGCTGGGACCCGCACATCGGGTTAGCTCTTAGGAATTCACTGCACATTTAGTCAATGTAATATTTAAATACATGTCGCTCCGATTGAAGTATGCACCCAAGTTAAATCACACCTAGGAATCGTGGATGCCTAGTATTGTTAAAGAAATTCACTTGGGGGTGAGGACAGACCTACACAATAGTTTCTCCCGCGAATTGTTTCTGTTTAAAATTGCAGAACATTTTATTCTATTCTAAGTAGTTTTTTTCCCCCAAATTACCCGGTGGGATTAAAAAATACAAAACATTTATTGATATCTTCTGAAAATTAGGGTTCTCAATGGGAAATTAAACATATACATCCTTATCGAGCTAAAGATTCGGTATTTGATATGAAATGCAGTGGAAGAAAAAGTAATGTTGGTATTTGCAGCATTCCAGTTACTGCTTGTATCTTTTTGGAGCCCTGTACACTGCGCTCGTTTTACTAAACATTAAGCCGAATGTTGGTAAATCTATCCTTTGCTTCGCAATGGATGCAAACTATCCTTTTTGTGCATTTGGTCATTTTGCTGTGCATCAAAAGTTGATTGCCTTTGGCATCGAACAGTCGACCTGCTCCCAGTTGCATCTCCCACAAGTTACATGGAATTACAGAGAATGTACAGCACAGAAACAGGCTGCTCGCTTCAACTGGTCAATGCCGCTCTTTGCTCTGCCCAACACCCTCCTCCCACATGTAATCCTTACTGATCTTGACCATTTTTTTTGTGAGTTGCCACTATGTCAGACGCAGACCAGACCGTGACTCTGCTAACTGTGATATGGGCGCTTTATCGTTCTGCCCACGCTTATTGCAACAATTAAAATCAGTGCAGCCGAAGACACGCTCCCTACCCTCCATTTCCTCTTCTGAAATGTTGGCCAACTGTTCAATCTCGCTGCCGTCGGACAGTGAGCCGCTCAGGTAATTCCCTTTGTACAGGAGCCCGGTGTGTACAGGGTGAAAAGGCATCTTCTCCCTGTGTGAGAGAAAAAATACGCAAGCATTAACTGGGGGGGGGGGGGGCGGTGAGCCATTCGTCCTCCTGGCCGCCCAGGTTGACTCCTAACCTCAAGATCGCAGCCACATTCTGCTGCCCTTCGATATGACTCAAGCAGACCCAGGATATCTGAAACCAAACGGGATGGGGCGGGGGGTGGAATGGTCGAACCGCCTCTAAGGTCCCACACCAATCATGGGGTGGCGGTGGAGGGGTTTTGCTGAGGACCTGTTCCCTCGGGAAATATTATGGGAGCAGCTCCCACTTGTCAGGAGAAATCAGTGCTCCCACTTCATACACAGCTTTCGTAAGAAGCATAACTGCTCCCTTTGGTCATCTCCCGAGAACTGAGAGCGGAGACACAAAGAGGCGTTTATCCCCCAAATATAGTCGTGGTGAAGGGCGGGGGGCTGCTGTAACTATCAGGACTATTACCCGTGAAAATGCCAACCCCAGCCCCTAATGCCCTCCCACTAAAAGCCAGGTCCCGACAACAGCTTCTACAGTGTGAAGGTCAAATCCCGGAGCCAGTCCGATTTACCTGCTTTGCTGGTGCGTTGATTGTAATACGGAGTGAAGATGCCTTTCGCCTTCCCCGTGTGCGGACCGCTGGTTGGAGCAGCGCCTTGCTCCTAGGCAGTGGGGGGGTCACCTTTGACTGGACGAGCTGGAGGAGGATTACCTGGCACGCTCGCCGCTGCCCCAGGTGGAGGGGGTGCGCTGGGGGTGCCCGGGCTTGGGCGATCAGAGGAGAGAACTGGCCAACCTGGCTCTGCTTCACTTCACCATTTCCAATCCCCAGGCAGCGCCGGAGCAGGAGTTCCATTCGCTTCAAACTCCAATTCGTCAAACGAACGCCTTGGATTCGTTTCGAAGAGCCATTCCCAAAGTTGCTCTTGCTGAACACCCGGCGCTGCCAAACATCGGAGCAGGTTTGTGAGTGAAAAGCTTCAGCTCCAGCTCCGGGCTGTGCGCAGCAAGCTGCCCGCCCAGAAATGTTGAGTCTTTTAAAGGGACGACTTTTTTTGTCACAGGCTGCTGTGTGCCAGGGGTTTTCGGCACCAGATTATGCATGTCTTGCACAGGGTCAATTAAAGAGGTGTCATATAGAAGCCTGGGGGGCATCTATGGCAGATTTTAATCCCTGTGTAAATTACAATGTCTACTCGATATGCCATGGATTGTTCATAGTTGCTCATTGACATTGTCCCCTTAACGCATATCAACAGAAAGTTGTTGCTAACTCTGTTTATGAGGCTCAAATTCTGACAAATTTAACGACAATTCAGCACAATTCTAAAATTAGATATGATTAATATTGATAACACGTTAAAAGACCTCAGTGATTCCATCAAGATTCCCGTCATCACGTCCAATCTCCTCACCCTGCTTCACCCCAGATGCTATAGGAACATGGAACAAGAGTGGGCCATTCAGCCCCTCCAGCCTGTTCTACTACTGGGTGAGTTCATAGTTGGTCTGTATCTTACCTTCATCCACTTGCCTTGCCTCCATATCCTCTTCTACCTTTGTCTAGCAAAAACCTGTCAATTTCAGTTTTAAATTTAATATCTGAGCAAGCCTTTGTGGGAGAGAATTCCACACTTCTGCCACTATTTGTGTGGAGAAGTGTTTCCTAACTTCCCACCAGATTGGCCTGGCTCTGATCTTATGATTATGTACTCTTGACCTAATCTTCCCAAGGGTATGGGAAGAAAGCGGGAGCAGGCTATTGAGTTGGATGATCAGCCATGATCATAATGAATGGCAGAGCAGGCTTGAAGGACCGAATGGCCTACTCCTGCTCCTAGTTTCTATGTTTCTATGTTTGCCCAGAGTGGATAAACGTTTCTCTCTATTTACCCCATCAATTTCTTTCAAAATTCTGTCAAATCACCTTATATATCTTTTTCTCAAGGGGTGTGGGCATCTCTGGCTGGGCCAGCATTTTTTGCCCATCCCTAATTACACTTGAGAAGGTGGTGGTGAGCTGGCTGCTTGAACATCTGCAGTCCACGTGATGTAGGTACACTCATGCTGCTGTTAGGGAGGGTGTTCTAGGATTTTGACCCAGCGACAGTAAAGTCAGGATTGTGAGTGGCTTGGAGGGGAAATTGCAGGCTGTGGTGTCCCCATGCATCTACTGCCCTTGTCCTTCTGGGTGGTAGAGAGTGAGGGTTTGGAAGGTGCTGTTGAAGAAACCAAGCAAGTTGCTGCAGTGCATCTTGTAGATGGTGCACACTGTCTGTTGATGGTGGAGGGAGTGAATGTTGGTGGATGGGGTGCTGATCAAGTGGACTGTTTGTCCTGGCTGGTGTTGAGCCTTTTGAATGTAGTTGGAATTGCGCACATCCAGGCAAGTGGGGAGTATTCCATCACACTCCTGACTTGTGCCTCATATATTGTGGACAGGCTTTGAGGAGTCAGGAGGTGAGTTACTCATCACAGGACTCCCAGCCTCTGACCTGCTTTTGTACCCACAGTATTTATATGGCTAGTCCAGTTCAGTTTCTGGTCAATGGTAACCCCAAGGATGTTGATAGTGGGGGATTCAGCAATGGTAATGTCATTGAACATCAAGAGGATATGGTTAGATTCTGTCTTGTTGGAGATGTTCATTGTCTGGCACTTGTTTGGCATGAATGTCTTTTGCCACTATCAGCCCAAGCCTGAATTTTGTCCGGGTCTTGTTGCACATTGGCATGGACTGTTTCAATATCTGAGGAGTCATGAGAGGTATTGGATATTGTGCAAATCATTAAAGGACATCCCCACTTCTGACCTTATGAAAGAAGGATGGTCATTGATGAAGCAGCTGAAGATGGTTGGGCTGAGGCCACTAACTTGAAGAATTCCTGCAGTGATGTCTGGAGCTGAGATGATTATCCTCCAACAACCACAACCATCTTATTTTGTGCTAGGTATGACTTCAACCTAGTGTTTTCCCCTGATTCACATTGACTCCAGTTTTCCCAGGGTTCCTTGATACCACACACAGTCAAATGTGGCCTTGGTGTTCAGAGATTTACTTGGAGTGAGGTCAAGCAAGCAAGAGATGGGTTTCATAGACAAGATAAGGTCAGCGAGAACATGAGGGGAAATAGAAGAGAAGCTCAACAAAATTGCTGATTCAGGGTCAGGGTGAGGGGCACGGTGGTGAGGGTCATGGGGGAACCTTAGGGAAGTTTGGCTTAGTGGACAAGGAAAATTGAAGGATTTTATTTTTATTCATTCATGGGATGTGGGCTAGGCCAACATTTATTGCCCATCCTTAGATGCCCTTGAGAAGGTGGTGAAGGATGTGACCAAAGCAGCTGAAATGGGTTGCAAAACTTGAAGGGACATTTATCTGGAAGGTTCCTCCAGATCATCTCCAGCTTTAAGCCATCTGGTCCCAACTAGTCCATCTCCATGGCAATCAGTCAATAATGGTAGCTACAGTAATCAAAATCCTCTATGCTCCAGAATCTGCTCCATCCATTTACTAGGGACCTCTTGACGTGGTCCAATCAGATCTGGCAATGGGTGGCTAAATAATTGGTGCAGCAGATACATTCTAGCCTAAGCTCATTCAATTTGAAGGAAAAAAGATGGAGGCCATATGCCGGGTGGGGGAAAGAGTAAGAGCAAGGACATCAAAGGCAAAAGTGAGCAGAATTGTAGCAGCAGGTATATTGTTACTAAATGAGGAGCCAGAAACTGGACAATTGAAAATCTGATTTTCAGTTGTAAGTGATGTGATGGAACAGTTTTATCCAGGAGGAGATGGAGAAGCAAGTGGGGTTATCAGGGTGCTTTGAGTGATGAGGGTTACAAGAAAATGATCGGTATGGCCATGTCTGTGGTCAATGAGTGGGAGTAGAGAGGCCACATGAGATGACAAGGTGAAGGGGTTGCCCAGGAATATGGTAAGGATAATTTATATGGAGTGAGGGACTAAAGGAGGACAGGGGGCAGTAAAATTCAGAAGAGAGGACAACCAAAGTAAGTTATGATTAAGATTAAAATCAATATAAGGAACTATTCAGTGCAGGAAAGAAGAAAAAATTATGATGGAACTTAATGGAATGGTAGAGAAGAAGCGTTTTAAAAGAGATGAGGGGGCAGAATAAAGTGATCTGCCTGAAGCAGGAGAAAGTGTCAGAACAGTAGGGAACAGGCCAACATATGATTTGGTGACAAGCTCCACAGCCCAGCCATGTTGGTTTGGAAGAAGTAGGTGGTACAAGGTATATCCATATGGGGAGGTTTCAGTAAGCTACAAAGTGTCACTGTCTCTAATTATTGATGGCAAGGCTTTTGTTCACAAGTGGACATTTATGATATCACTATCGTTTTTCATAACTGCTCCTACAAAAAAATGCTTTATTGTATTTTCAAGACATTATTGTGCAGTGTTCAATTGTTCGGTCTTTGATTATGTGTGTCTGTTGCCCATTGATGCTTATCATGGTTAATTGTTAAGCCTGGGTTGTGGGTGTGGACTCAGAAAAAACTAAACAAACTGTTGAAAGAGATGGAAGCCTGAGCTGAAGCATGGAGGGGACATTTTAAAGCACTGTAAATAAAACCCGTTAAGACAGATAGAAACAAGTGTCATCTCTGCATAAATCTGAGATATAAAACATTGATCTGAAGAAAGTCTAAGAACCCTAGAATGCCTGGCACTTCCCTAGTTACAGGATGTATGTCATTTACTAGGGCATGGCCCACAAATGTTTCAGTCACATTTATTATGAGGAAGGCTGTACCACACCACAGAGAGACAGATGGACCTGCTAGTAGCCAGTACATGAATTGTGCTTGTCTATGTTTTTCAAGAACTGTTAGGGAATGGATGTTCTTACTTATAAATTCATAAATTATTCCACAAGACAATAGGGTTCAAAGGCGTTTATTGGCTTTCATAGGAATTAAGCATATAATGATAACTTTTATTAATAATAATTATGATATATGATTGTGAGTTAGCACTCTCCCATTTTGCTGCGGTTTAGTGTTGAAGGTCAGTCTCCCTGCCTCTCCACATTACTCACTCCATTAACTTCACTGCATTTTTAAAATCAATCTTAAAGTGAAAAAAAAATTAAAAATGTTTTAAATTCTGCAGCTGCAGGTAGTTTAGTGAGCTATATCTATCCTACCCTAATGCAAAACACCAAGATTTTCTACTTAAAAATACTAAGATGTTTGGGCTGAATATTCACGTAAAGTTTTGCAGATGGATATTTCCAATGATTTAACTCACCCACATTTTCCCAGCAATGAGGGATATTTCCGTATTACCTGTTCACTAAAGTAGAATTAACTGCACTGATATTACATTGTTGCTTTCTTCTACTGGTCACAAACATCCTTTTTTAAGAACTTTTTTTAAATAATTGAAGCAGCTTGGTTGCGTGATAGCAATCACACCTTATACAGAGCTTTATGCACAGAACTTGGTGAACGCTGGGTAAATCTGATAAACACAGTGGCTTGCTAAGCAGAGTATTGGCAGGAATTTAGCAAGAGTAGGAATTTGGTGCTGAGGGGGCAGGAGTTGCAAAGTAATTTAAAGAAAGGGGCAACAGGAAATAAATAAACATACAAATAGTCAGTCATTAATTAGACCTGAGGGCATAGTAATATATAGTAATAATTGGAGATTTCAACTATCCTAATATAGATGTGGAAAATAACAGTGTTAAGGGCAAAGAGTGGGAAGATTTCCTGAAATGTGTTCTCTTGTACTTTCTTTATCAGTATTTTGCTAGCCCATTGAAGAGGGAAGCACGACTGGATTTTATTCTGCGGAATGTTGGGCAAGCAGAACATGTTTCACCGAGAGACCATTTGGGAAACAATGATCATTGTATCATTGACTTTAGAGTCATTATTGAAAAAGATAAGGAAAAATCAGATGTGAAAGTATTCAACTGGAGAAGGTCTTATTTCGGTGACTTAAAAAAGAATCTGTTCCATGTGGATTGAAATCAATGATTGGCAGGTGAAACAGTAAATGAGCAATGGGAGGCCTTCAAAGGAGATAGTTTTCCCCAAGAAGGGGAAAGGAAAGGCATCAAAACTTGAGCTCCTTTACTGACTAAAGATGTAGGAACTAAAAAGAAGCAGAAGGAAGCCTATGGTAAATAATTCAGTAGAGAACCTAAGTAAATACAAAAATACAGGGAATAACTGAAAATAGAGAGGCAACGAGAGCATATGAGAATAGATTAGCAGGTAACATAAATGGGTCACTAAAGGTCATAATAAACATAAAGATAGTAACAATGTAGTCAAAGCTAGGATCAGGCAATTAGGGATCGAGATCTTGTAGAAGCTGAGGTAATAATTTGCATCTGTATTCACTAAAGAATATTCTGCCAAATTCATAGTAAAGAAGGAGGTAAAAAAGGAATTGGATAAGATAAAAATAAGTAAAATAGATAAAGAGGAGTTACTTAAAAGTCTTCACAAAGCCAGTTCAGGCACAATTGACTGAATAGTCTCCTTCTGTGCTGTCTCATTCTGTGATCCTCGGTCATTCATTCTAGTTCTATTCCAGGACATGAGGGTACAAACTAGACTGACACTCCAGCGTAGTAATGAAGAAGTATTTTATTGCCATCCTTCAGATAAGACCATAAACCAAGGTCTTACCATTCTAGTGGTTGGGGTGAATATCTCACAATAGTATTCCAAGAGGAATAGAAAGTCCTTCAGTTTCCTGACCAAAATTCCTTCCTTTCTTTCTCTACCAAAAGCAGGTTATCTTGTAATTCACGTGTTTGATATTTATGGGATCTGCTGTGCACACATTAGCTAAATTTGCAAAGCAACAAACGCACCTCTGCATTATGACAACAAAGTAAGAAACTGCCTCGCAACCCGCTAAGAACCTAATGAAAACCTAACTCCACAAGAGGAGAGCTATTAATGTGAATTCCCTTTTCCATTGCATTTTAGTGCTAAACTACAGTTTTGAAAGTGAGCATTTGATCAGCTCAACTGCCTAATTACAGGATAAATTGAAGTTGTCATAAGGCTGCTGTTGGGCTATGCTGCCTCCTAGTGGCCAATGTGGAAAAGAACTGGCAGATTACCTACCTGCAATAATGGTCACAGGTATGTGACCTGGCCAATTCTGCTCATAAGGGATTAGAAACAAGTTGAAGGGACTCCATAGCCTCAGAAACACCTTAACCATTTGTAGAAAATATTCAGGTCCAAATGTCAGTGTTGGCATATTTATGCACAGTGGAGTCCTCATCAGGTCATTTTCAATTTGCCAGAGAATAAATACTTGATCTCAGTCTACACTGATCTTATTGTTTATCAAGGGGAAAGATTTATACAAAATCAATACTCTCAAATTAGGTGAGTTTCTAAACACCCAGTGGAAGGATTGCTCCAGCTGCTATGTGAAAAGTCATAAACACATTTCAATTGAAGTTATGCTTGAATATTGCTACACATAACTAGCAGGGAAATCAATCCTTCCTGGAAGATAGAATGTTTAGCACACATACTGAAGAAACTGACAGTAATAAGTCACTAATTTAGCTCTCCTCCTTTACAAACACAAAAAGCCAGGAATGGTAGGGTAGTAGTAATGTTACTGAACTAGTAATCCAATCCTGGACTAATGCTCTAGAGGCAAGTTCAAGTACTACCACAGTGTGGGATGGAGATTTGAATTCAACAAATGAAATAAATAAAATCTTTGAATAAAAAGCTGGTTTCAGTATGATGATCATTAAACTACCGGATTGCTGTAAAACCCCATTTGGTTCAATAATGTACTTTGGAGAAGGAAATCTGCTGCTCTTCCTGGCCTGGCCTACAGGTGACTCTTGACCCATAGCAATGTGGTTAATACATAAGTGCCCTCTGAAATGGCCTAGCAAATGCTCAATTGTGTAAACTGTGATGGAATTAAAATAAATTTGCACAGACCACCTGGCAAAAGAACCAATAGTGACACAAGGAAAAAGATTTTTTAGACAGCAATGTAGTTACAGTGTGGAATGCATGCCCTGAGAGTGTGGTGGAGGCAGATTCAATTGTGGCTTTCAAAACAGAATTGGATAAGCACCTGAGGAGAAAAAAGTTGCAGGACCAAGGGGAAAGGTCAGGGGATTGGGACTAGCTGAGCTGCTCTTGCAGAGAGCCAGCACAAACATGACAGGCTGAATTGCTTCCTTCTTAGCTGTATCCATTCTATGATCCTATCAACCTAGGCACCAGGTACGATAAAGACACACCTGGACCAGTTGGCCTTGCAAACCTCCTCACTAAGCTCTGGGCACTTGTGTCAAAGTTGAGAGAGCTGTCCCACAGACTAGTCAAGCAACAGTCTTCTACAATCATACTCACCTAACTACACCTTAGAGTCAATGTCCCATAACACCTCGATCACCAACCCTGGATATGTCCTGTTCTACAAGTAGGGTAGGGGTGGTAGCATAATGATATACAGTCAGGAGCCGATGGCCCTGGGAGTTCTTAACATTGAGTCCAGACCCCTTGAAGTTTCATGGCACCAGGTCAAACATGGTTAAATCTCGCTGATTACCGCCTATTGCTCTCCCTTAGCTGTTGGGCCCTGGGCTTTATAAATCGAGGCATAGGATGCAAAGCAAGAAAGTTATGATAAACTTATATAAATCACTGCTTTGACTTCAAATGGAATATTGGGTCCAGTTCTAGACACCACACTTTAGGAAAGATGTGAAGGCTTTAGAGAGGGTGCAGAAAAGTTTCATAAGAATAGATCCACGGATGAGGAACTTCAGTTGTGTGAGTAAATTGGAGAAGTCAGGGCTGTTCTTGGAGACAAGAAGATGAAGAGACTTTTTAGAGGCGTCCAAAATCATGAGAGGTCTTGCCAGGATAGGGAGAAACTGTTCTCTTAGGTGGAAGGTTCAAGAACCAAAGGGCAACAATTTAATTGGCAAAAGAAGCAATCACAACATGAGGAAAACTTTTAATTACACAGTGAGCAGTTAGGATTGGAAATGCACTGCCTGAGGGTGTTATGGAGGCAGATTCAATCATAGCTCTCAAAATCAAATTGAATAATTATCTAAAGAGAAAAAAATTGCAAGGCGACAGGAAAAAGGCAGGGGAGTGGGATCAGGCAAGCTGCTCATGCAGAGAGCTGGCACAGACATGATGGGCTGAATGGCCTCCTTCTGTGCTTTAACTATTGCATGATTCTATAACATTTCATCAAAATTGATGAAAGGTCATAGACTTGAAATGTTCATTTTTTTCTCTCTCCACAGATGCTACAAAACCTAAGTCTTTCGAGCTCTGAGGGACTAAGACCTCATACTGTTTATTTTTATAAAATATATATAAATATCCTAAATGCTACTTAATAAATTTTAAAACTGAACAAAGGCCCTTAAAATGGCTAAATCTCTGCCTGTCTGTGGCCCTTGAAGCCATGTTGCTGTTTCAGGGAAACTCGCACCTCGTTATCTCTGAGGAGCCGCTAACAACAACCTGTGAATTGCACAGTCCAACTTCAAAGAGAGCTATACATAGGCTGTCTGCAGTTAATAACCCAGCCTGGCCAGAAGGAGACTGATGGTCTGCTGAGACAAAAGGCCCTGCAACCTTTCTTTCAATTCATAATAGCTGAAATGTTTAGCAAACTTTGAGACGCAGGTGAATTCCAGACAAGGGACACACATCCTTTGTGAAAGATCTGGTGGAGAGGTAGGGGTCATGTGACATGGGCCTCTGGCTGGTTGAGACAAGTAATATTGCCTTGCTGAGCTGAAGAGCTGAGTGTGCTATTTATCATCTGACTAGCAGCCTCACAGACAAGAAGCTCTGTCCAGGTGGAAAACCTAACCCCATCTATGTGGCTCTTGCTGGAAATTCTGTATCACCGCCTACAAGACTGATTCATCTCTGCATGTCTATCTCATCTTGTGAAGTCAGCACCACCGGAAAAGTGGTGCAGCATCGGTTTTCAGCCTGCTGACCTCCAAGAAGGAACACTTCATTGGACTTTAATTCTGGACTCTGTAACCCACACAAAATGATATTTATTTTCTCTGTGGTCTCTGCACTGTAAAACCTTCTCGCTACCCCTCTTTTACTGTATGAATATGAGGGGGTGACGTTGCCTCCCTCCTTTCCACATTTTGAGTGTCTGCAAATAAACTAACCCTTTGGGCTGAATTATCCCCCCATCGGGGGTGAAGTTGAATGGCAGGTGCGCACAAGTGCGCTTCCGATCAGCACCCCCAATTGGTGGCATGGTGCCATTTTATGTGGGCGGGCCAATTAAGGCCCACTCAGTGTGACGTCTGCACAGAAGCGCTATGCGCTCCCTGTGTGGGTGGGGGGGAATCCCAAAATTGAGAATGCGCTCTTTTGCACATGAGCACAAAAGAGCGCACTCATCTCCCTGAGGCCAAGAGCTACCTCAGGAAAATCGGCTCAAAATGTTAAAAACCTAAATATAGAAAAGTTAAATCTCCTTTACATGTCCCCTGAGTTGAACAATGTCACATGAGTTGGGATATGTCAATAATTTTCACAAAAACTTTATTAAAATTTTTAAAAACCTACATGAAACCTCATCCCGTCTGTGGATGAGGTTTCATGCTTTTTCTAGTTCACGCCGGGGCTCCCGGCCTCAGGTCCTTTAATTGCTTAATTGACTCTGTCAAAGGCCTCAATTGCCCATTGACAGGTTGGCAGATACGCAGCTGATTTCGCTGCGCCCCCGCCTTCCTGAAAATTTAAATGGGGCGCGGTGACGCCAAGAGTCCCCCGACATCACCACGCGTCGTTTCAAGCATCAGCAAGCAGGCCCCGCCCCCGCTCGCTGACAAGTAACATCCTGCCCTGTGAGTTCATCCTATCTCGAGTTTGTTATGGGGTCATTAATAGAAAACTGGATCGCACAAAACCGAGGGGTTTGGAAAATACACCACCGCTTATAAAGTGGGAAACAAAGCAAAACATCTTTTTGTTTGTAGAAAGATGGTGAGAGGAGAAATTAGGGCTGTTTAAATTAACCCCTCTTCTGTTCATAACAGAAATTAGGGACTCATCCAGGATCACCCATTTAAATTTGACCAGAGTCCAAGTTTAACACATGAGCCAAACTTGATATAAAAGAATCAATTAGAAGCCAAAAGGAAAAACGCAGTGGCTGGAATGAATTGTAAAACACAAGTAAGTTACCACAGCAAATTCCTTTCCCTAACACCAAGGGCAGAAATCTCCCTGAGGCATGGAGCTGCCTCAGGGAGATCAAGTTCATATTTAAACTTCAAAATAAAGAGATAAAAAAATTAGTCAGACATGTCCCCTCGTATGCCAGTTTCGCATGAGCTGGGACATGTTTTTGAAGTGAGCACAATTTATTTATTAGTTTATAAAACCTTCATGAAACCTCATTCCGCCCATGGATGAGGTTTCATGAAAAATGTGAAGGTCACTTAGGCTCTTCGCCTGTCTGACAACCTGACGGTTGGATGGACAGCATTCAGAATTAGTTTATTAATGGCCTTAACAAGCCTTTGACAGTTTGGCGGGTGCACAGCCGCCTCTGTCATGCGCCTGCCCAACAGAAGATCGGAATAATGCGTGGTGACGTCAGGACACACACCCGACATCACCACGCGTCATTGGGTGGCACTGAGCACTACCGGGTGTGTGTCTTAATTGGCCTGCCCACATAAAATGGCGGCACGCAAGTTGATCGCGGGTGGCGATCGGCTCTGCGCTGCTCCCGACCGGCCCGCCCAACAGGCAGAAGATTCTGCCCTTGGTGTTAGGGAAAGGAATTTGCTGTGGTAACTTACTTGTGTTTTACAATTCATTCCAGCCACTGAGCTTTTCCTTTTGGCTTCTAATTGACTCTTTTATATCAGATTTGGCTCATGTCTTAAACTTGGACTCTGGTCAAATTTAAATGGGTGATCCTGGATGAGTCCCCAATTTCTGTTATGAGCCCGATCATGACCAGGGAAAGAGTAGGGCCCATTAGGGACCAAGGGTCCACTCTATGGGTGGAGCCAGAGGACATCGCTAGAGTGTTGAATAAATTCTTCTCATCCGTCTTCACCCAAGAGAATGAGCGTAAAGGTATCGAACTCAGGGAGAGAGACTGCAAGGTTCTTGAGCAAATTGATATAGGGAGTGACAAGGTATTGGAGGTGTTGGCAGGCTTATAAATGGACAAATCTCCAGGTCCGGATGACTTGTGTCCCAGACTGCTGAGGGAAGCAAAGGAGAAGATCACAGGGGCTCTGACCCAAATTTTTTAATTCCTCTCTGGCCACAGGGGAGTTGCCAGGGGGCTGGAGAACAGCTAATGTGGTTCTGCTATTTAAGAAGGGTTGTAGAGATAAGCCAGGGAACTACAGGCCAGTAAGTCTCACATCAGTGGTAGGGAAACTATTAGAGAAAGTTCTGAAGGAGAGAATCTATCTCCACTTGGAGAGGCAAGGTTCGATCAGGGATAGTCAGCATGGCTTTGTCGGAGGGAGGTCATGCCTAACAAATTTGAATGAATTTTTTGAGGAGGTGACCAGATGTGTAGGTGAGGGAAGTGCAGTTGATGTAAGTTAAATGGATTTCAGCAAAGCCTTTGACAAGGTCCCACATGGGAGACTTATAAAGAAAGCAAATGCACATGGGATACAGGGTAATTTGATAAGGTGGATTCAAAATTGGCTTAGTTGTAGGAAACAAAGGGTGATGACAGAGGATGCTTTAATGACTGGAAGCCAGTGTCCAGTGGTGTACCACAGGGAACTGTGCTGGATCCCCTATTATTCGTCATTTATATAAACGACATAGATGACTATGTTGGGGGTAGGATTACGAAGGTTGCGGATGACACAAAGATTGGCCAGGTGGTTAACATTGAGGTTAAGTGTCTTGGGCTACAGGACAATATAGATGGGATGGTCAAATGGGCAGATAAGTGGCAGATGGAATTTAACCTGAAAAGTTTGCCTCACATCCTTTAAAAAGTACCTGGATGAGCACTTGGCATGTCATAACATTCAAGGCTATGGGCCAAGTGCTGGTAAATGGGATTTGGTAGATAGGTCAGGTGTTTCTCACGTGTTTATGCAGACTCGATGGGCCGAAGGGTCTTTTCTGCACTGTGTGATTCTGTGATTCTGTGACTCCGAATCCTCTCCCCAGCCAAATTTGAGCAGGCAAAGCTCAGAAAGCAGCTAGAATTTAAAGAGAGGGAAAGAGAGAGAGAAAGAGAGGCTCAGGAGAAAGAAAGGGAGAGAGAGAGAGAGAGAAAGGGAGAGACAAAGAGAGCAATGGAACAGGAAAAGGAAAGAGAATTCCAGCTCTGAAAATTGGAAATGGAGCTATCAGCTCAAAGGAAGAGAGAGATAGCTGGAAGGTACAAGGGGAAATCTCTCTTTACCCTGTATCACCCCCCCATTTCCCTACCCCAGAACCACTCCCTGAGGCCCTCAGGTACGCTAGATTCGTTCCCAAATTCAAAGAGAGTGACATGGAGTAACTGTTTGCCACTTTTGAGAAAGTAGCAGGACAACTCAAATGGCCGTCAAATAGCTGGACATTTTTAATCCAAGGGCAGCTGTCAGGGAGAGCCCAAGAGGTCTACTCTATGCTGTCTCTTGATGTGTCGATGAATTATGAGCAGATCAAGGCTGCAATCCTAAGTGACTACAAGTTAGTCTGGGAGGCAAATCACCAGCAATTCCAGAACACTCGTAAGAAGCCAGTACAAACCTACATTGAGTTCTAGTGACAGAAGCAAATTGCGTTTGATCGATGGGAATGATCCTTAAAGGTCCCACACACCTATGAGGAATTGCATGAGCTGATATTGTTAGGGGAATTTAAAGACTGCTTGCTCTCCAGCCTGAGGACACACTTGGAGGAGCAGAGAATCCTCAGCCAGGGTTGCAGCAGTCACAGCAGACGGCTATGACCTCACCCATAGGCCTGTAAACTCAGGCTGGTCCTTTCCAAACCATTCCCATGAACACTGGAAGGATAAGCAGGGCGACCTAGTTAGGAAAGGCCCTCCCCACCCAGAAAAGAAAACACAAAGGGAAACCTTTTCTCTATCCCTCATTTGCTGTATCAATACGTTGGGGGGGGGGGGGGGGTCACGTTTCGATCCTCCCTTCTGCATTTTGAGTGGGAGCAAATAAACTAAACCTTTGAATTCACCTACCTTGAGTTTGCTGTGGGGTTATGAATTAAAAATTGGACTGCACCAAAACCGAGGGCTTGAGAAATACGCCACCACTTATAAAGAGGGAAACAAATCAAAACACCTTTCTGTTTACAGGTAGGTGGCAAGAGGAGAAATTAGGGTTGTTTAAATTAACCCCACTCCTGCCTGTAACACAGCATTTTCTGTTTTTATTACACCTTGGAGCATAGGTTGACATAGCCAGTGACAGAACCGATCAACCTTGGCCTCAAAAGTGCTTCCCTATCCAGAATTACCTGGAAAAACTCAGCAGGTCTGGCAGCATCGGCGGAGAAGAAAAGAGTTGACGTTTCGAGTCCTCATGACCCCTCCGCCGATGCTGCTAGACCTGCTGAGTTTTTCCAGGTAATTCTGTTTTTGTTTTGGATTTCCAGCATCCGCAGTTTTTTGTTTTTATTGCTTCCCTATCCAGGCTGATCTAAGAGGATAGTGACTTGAAGGTGCATCCTAATCCCAAACCTCTACAACCATTGCCCTCATCTTAGCAATCATCAAACTCCGGGTTGGGTCCTCAGCTGCTTCTTCAAACCCTAAATTGGATTTCCTTTCATTTCATTTTTAGCTTATCATTTCTTCCCCTTTAAGCTTTAGCTATGGCCGTCCTTGAGTTGAAATATTTTGAGACTTTCTAAAAGGTCCACAAATCCTTGATTCCTTATTCTGCAATGAAACACCATGAATGAATGAAGAGAGGATGTCAAAATTTAAATTAAAGAAAATAGCATACACAGACAATAAAGAAAATAAAGAAAAGGATGACAAAGGGCAAGACAGTTCAGAAAAAAAGTCAAGAAAACAATTAAGATAGCAAAGAGAAACTGCGAAATTAAATTATCAAGGAATGTAGGGTTAAGTAGTAAATTATTTTAAAGACACATAAATAACAAAAGAAAAGTAATGTTAGGGTTTAGGCTACTAAGGGATACACAAGATAACTCAAGTTATTACAGCAAAAAGCAGAAACGTTGAATATGCTGTCATTGTTTTCTGGGGAGACATGGTGACCTGACAGTCAAAGAAAGGATCAAAAAAGATATAATAATATGTTTGCTAGGAAATGGAGAAATAATTGAAAAATAAATCAAATGTAGTGAGGTCTGGATGGTCTATATCTGCGTATATTCAAAGAAGTCAGTGAAGAAATTGCCCAGGTGCAATTGTATATACATAAAAAATCATTAGAAAATAAAATAATGCCAGAGGATTGGAGGGTACTTAGTGCAAAACCTATATTTAAAAAGGGTGATAGAACAGGTGGAGGCAACCATAGACCATAGTATCAGAGGTAGCAAAGATAATGGACTCTTTATTCAAAGCTGTAATAGAAAAACAATCAGAAATCAAAGATATAACATAGAGTAGTCAACATGGATTTCAAAAGGGAAGGCCATGCTTGGCCAACCTTACTGAATTCTTTGGAAAACTAACAGAAAGAGTAGACAAGATTGATGCATTGAATGGTCTCCGATGAGATAGTGATGACTAAAGTCAGACCATGTGAAGTCAGGGAACAGGTAACAGAATGGATAGCAAGTCAGTTACAAAACAGAAAACAAGGAGCAGGGATTAAGGGTAACTATTCACACTGGCCAAAGATGGGAAGTGATGCTCCACAGAGATCAGTGCTGGGACTATTATTGCTCACAATTTACATTAGAAATCAGAAGTGCAATTTCAAAATTTGCAGAAGTAGCCAAATTAGCATTTATATGTAAGAAGAATGTGACAAAATACAAGAAGATATCAATAAACTTTCAGAATAAGTGTCTAATTGACTAAAGCATTTCAATATAGGTACGTGCAAGGTGGTGCATTTTGGTAAGATGATTCAGGAAGGCTTGTTTGGACAATAAGAGTCTAAATGAATAGAGGAGGAAAGGGATCTGGGGTACAGATACAGAAATCAATAAAAGTAGCAACAAGGTTAATAAGGACATTTAAAAAAAAACAAACCAAGCACTGGGGTTAGGTTCTAAAGGGATAGAAATTAAAACAGAAGTTACGTTAAATGTGTTTGGAACCTTGAAAAGACCACGCTTAGAATGCTGTGCACATTTCTGGTCTCCGTATTATAAAAATAATATGAGGCACTTGAGAAGGAGTAAAAACGATTCACAAAGATGATGCAGAATTGAGGATATATGCTTATCATCAAAGGCTGGAGCTCTTTTCTCTAGAAAAGAGGAAGTTGAGGGGTGACCAGATAGGGGTTTTTAAGAAACCTGTTTGATAGGGTAGACAAAAAGATGGAGGGAAATTTTCTAACCCTCCCCCAAAAACAGGAGAGGGGATCACGGTACATGATTAACCCATGCTGGTTTGTTACATCTATTATGGATTACCCAACATGGCCAGGAGGCACCAGAATTGGCATCAATCTCCCGCTGGCTGAAGAAAGCATTCCGGGAGATTTTAAAACAATATTTTAAACAAATCAGCCCCATAATCCAACATCAAGAAGGGGGAAAGAAACAACTCCCATCATCATGAGGTATTACCATGTGATGACATCACATCCAGCACAGTGCCACCCAATCAGAAGTGAGATACCAAAGAAACCAGGTTTCTATAGCGATACCCCGCAGGGGCGAACAATGTGTGCCTCCTTCCCTGGAGGAGCTAACCTAAAGACACGGGAGTCTCCTACCCTCGTGGAGGGTGCAATGCTCCTGGTAACCCTGCAAGTTCCAAGTAGTCTGGCAGAGGTTAAGTCCTCTGTGGTAACCTTTGACCTGTGCTAGGAAGATCAAAGAACGGGCTGAGGAATTGCTGCTGATCAAATGACACAGGGACCTGTCCCCGGGTCAAACCTGCCAGCCATCCAAGGAGAACACCGCATACACTCGCATCTGGGAAAAATGCAACAGGCAGAGCAAACATCCATCAGGAAGCATCCTAACCTTTTATTTTTTATATTCACATACAATGAAAAAATAATGAATTAAAAATATCAACAAGGAAGAAGATGGTTCAGTTTGCACTAGACCTTATGTTCACCATCGCATAGTTTCTCCTGTATACTCCCCAGAGATGTCACCCATAGAACCCACTCATGCCACACCACCGATTTTCTACTGCTTCACTTCTGCCAACGTTTCCAGGAATATGTCCATCCAAATTTGGCAACCCTTGCTTTTACTGCTTTACATAATTGGCTGCGTGTACCAGCAGGGAGTTCAATATCGTGAGTAGCTACCACTACTTAAAGGCAGTCTGCTGCTCTTAAAGAGGTGATGCACTATGATTGTAAAAAGTGTTGCTCCATGAACATGGATGCAGTGCAGGGCAGAGTTTAACAATTTCACATGAACTGTCAAGGTCAGTTCAAATGACACATCCTATCACCTGCATCACTGGCTTCATCCACTGTTCAATTTACTACACTCCCACCTATCAACAATCCCTATCAATCAGTGCTCAACCTTAAAATTCATTTATAGTTTAACTCACCCTCACACTCATCACTATTGCAAGCCTCACACCCACAATTTACAGCTTGCAGTCACTAGTATCTATTCATGCATGATAGCCGCATCACCCAAACAGATTGCATAACATGCTGATGCATTTCTCTTCTTCTTAATAACAGCAGGAAGCAGGAAAGAACTGCAGAAGGACAAGGATCCCTACATGTTTTAACAGTCAGAGGAGACAGCGCTGATCATCATGGGAAAGGGCAATGCCGATACTGTGGCTACTGGTGGGATTGAAGCAATTATTCATGACAGCGTCAGCATATCTCTGACTTAGAAGCTGCAGATGGTGTAGGCACGCACTTCCTACTTTCTCCTCTCCCCTCACCACAACCCAACCCTTGTCCCTTTTTCATTTAAGATTGTCAAGAATTTAAGCCTTCCTATAGTCAATGGAGGAAAAGGAAGAAAACAGTGAAGACTTCACACCAGAGCAATCTTACACGTACAGACAGTAGTTCAGAGACTGACATTCATGTGTTAGTGGCTAAGACTAAAGAGGGATCTGCAAATGGGGAACAAGTGGCCAGGAGTTAGGATGGGCAAGAGTGTAGAGCAGGTGCCAGCTTCCTGGAGGCAAAGTCACACATGATTTCTGCAGTGGAGTTAGGTGAGGATTTTGAAGGGCCATGTTACAGAAGAAGACTGATGGGTGTCTAGAACTAAATGTTTAGGTGCACTAGAATGGTTGCATCAATGTTAAGGGAAGTTCAGCACCAAAGTGGCACAGGCCTCTGTGCAGAGTTTAGAGACAATATTTTCCAACGTGAAACAGATGGCCACCTCCATTAGAAACCTGTGGAACCCATCATAATGCAGCATCCGATACCTGATGTCACAGCTTCCATTACAACAAAACAGCTCTCATCAAAGATCTGAGTGCTGTAGTGGAAGTTAAGACTGCTGCCTTGCAAGCTCAAACAGCAGTCATCGTGGCTCTGGATGCCATTGTTCAAGTGGTTTTCCAGGGCATCACAGTTGTCCATCAATCAGATCTCCAACAGATCAGTGCAATTTCTGAGGAACCAGAAGAGAGTGGCTCCACAAAGCACAAACATAGTTACCTTTTTAAAGTAACAGCATTTCTGCTTCCACCTCTGCCAATGCCCCTGCTGTTGGCTAGACAGTGCAGATTGCTGAAGTCCAGATCGAGGTGGTGTGTTCTGAAGCCAGAATTTCTAGCCCAAAAATTTCTTAAGATTGCCCTCTGCATTCTTCTCCATCAGAGTTCAACAGCCTTCCACCACCCAAGTTGTAGCCATTGGGGAAGCACCTCTTAGGAGTCCGAAGAAAGGCAAAAGCATATAGAAGAGGCACTAAGGGCAGGCCTAAGACAATAAGTTAATTTTTGTGTGCATTATGCCGTGACTGACTTTCAAAATTTGGATTGGAATCTGCATTTTTGGTGGTTCTTATTTTTGCCTTTTTAGAAAGAGGATGATGTGCTGATCGGTGATAGAGGAAAGCTAAGTGGGACAGTTGTGAATGGAGGGTGTAATTGAGATTACTGGCACCATGTAGATCCAGCAAAAAGGGTTGTCTGCCCCTCTCCAGTTTCTTGTTTCTCCAAGCCCTGTTGCATTATTTGACTTCCTCCACATCCTCCTCCTCTTCCTTGTGCTCCTGCTCCTTGGCTTCTCACCTGATGGGTGGTGGCAAGGGCTGTACCCTTATAACAGGCAAGTTGTGCAGCATGAAGCATACTATACAAGTCTTAATACTCTTTCAGCTGAGTATTGCAGAATTTCTCCAGAGTGGTTCAGACTGCAGAAGCGTTGCTTAAGGATGTCTTTGGTGCGCTTTATAATGTTCCTTGCGGCAACATGGTTCCATTGTATACCTTCTGTACACGTATGTGGGGGTTCTGGACTGGAATCAAATGCCCTGTCATCACCAAAAAAAACCTTGGTGCCAATGAGCAGCTTTTGACTGAACGTACAGCAAGTAATTAGGAAGACAAATGGAATCTTGGCCCCTATTGCAAAGGGGATTGGAGTACAAAAGTAGTGAAGTCTTACTGCAACTGTACAGGGCACTGTGAGACTGCACCTTGAGTACTGCACACAGTTTTGGTCTCCTTACTTAACATTTTGTGATTTATGTATGAGGGCAACCAGATTCCTCTGTACTGTAGCATTCTGCAGTCTTTTTCCATTTAAATAATTTTCCCAGTCTTATAAATAGTCATTTGGTAGTACAGAACTTGAGTATTGCTGAAAAAAGGCATTTTGTTGAAGCTTTTCATCTTGCACTCATCAGGATAATCACAAGAATACCAATGTCAGGGGAAGCAACAACTTCATACTCTATGGGGAGAATTTTCTCCCCACAGGGGGGACTGAGTGGGAGCGGGCACGGGCGGGCACGGAACCGATCACCACCCGCAATCAGCTGCGTGCCGCTATTTTATGTGGGCGGGCCAATTAAGGCCCTCCCAGCATGATGCGTGCTCAGAAGCACTCAATGCTACCTGTACAGGTGGGGGGAGGGAGTTGGGTGGGGGGGGGCCTGAGCACAGAAATCTTCGAGGCAGCTCTGTGCCTCAGGGAGATGAATTTAAGTTTTAAACTTGCAAAAAATAAAAAAATAAAATTATTCAAACATGTCCCCTCATGTGACATGAGCTGGGACATGTTCATGAATTTTCATTAAAGTTTTTATTCCATTAATGAAACCTTCATGAAACTTCACCCCGCCTGTGGATGAGGTTTCATGAAAAATGTGAAGGCCGCCTGGGCTCTACGCCTGCCCGACAACCTTAAGATTGGACGGGCAGCTATCTCAATAGGCTTAATTAGTTTAATAATGGCCTCAACAAGCCTTTGATAGTTCGGCAGGCACGCAGTTGACCCTGATGCACGCCTGCCGAACGGAAGATCAGAATGACATGCGGTGCTTTTGGGACGCACCCGCATGCCGACCAGAAAATTCTGGCCTCTGAGGAGAGAATGCTGATTGGTTGGCAAGGGGACTCTCATTGGTAGAGGTGTTAAGGTGGAATATATTGCATTGGAGGTTGTTTACAGAAGGCTCACTAGGCTGATTCCTGGTATGAAAAGGTTGACTTATGAGGAAAGGTTGAGCAGGCAGGGCCTAAACTCATTGGAGTATAGAAGAATGAGAGGTGATCTTATTAAAATATATAAGATTCTGAGGTGGCTTCACAGGGTAGATGACAAGAAGATGTTTCTAAAATTAGAGTGTGCCACCCTCAATAACCTGTTTTAAAAGAAAAGTCACAAGGACTATCATTAATTATAATATTTCTTTGCTTAATCAAGAAATGGGCGCATTGTTTCAAAATAAGGGGTCTCCCATTTAATACAGAGATGAAGAGAAATTTTTTCTCTCAGAGGATCGTTAGCCTTTGAAATTCTCCACCCCACCAGAACAGTGGAGGCTGGGTCATTGAATATACCCAAGGCTAAGTTGGGCAAGTTTTTGATCCACAAGAGAATCAAAGGTTATGAAGTGAGGTGCACTTAGGAAAGTGGAGTTAAAGCCACAATCAGATCAACCATGGGGCAGAATTTTCTGGCTGACATGTGGGTGGTGGAGCCTGCACGTCAGCGCTTAAAATGTCACGCTCTGACATCGCGCGAGCGTCCTGACGTCAGCGCGCGGCATCGCAATATTTAGGTCAGCGGGCGCGCTATGCAGCGGGACACACACCCGCCGCTAATTAAAGGCCTCGTTAAGGCCCTTAACTTGCCAATCGACAAGGATTTTGAGGAGCCGGTGCAATCTTCGGCTCGGTGCACAGGCCCAACGGGCAGGCAGGTAGGTGTTTTTTAATCAAAATGCATGTACTGGCGAGATATGTGGACTCAGAGGGGTTGTTCGTGTTTTTCATGAAGTATTTAATGCAGAAAGTGTTTTAAACTTGCCTGTGTGATTGTCAGCAGTTCACATCGATTTCAAAGAGCTTTTAGTGTACTTTGAAGCTTCAGCTCACCAGTCTGCAGACAGTAATCTTTATCGGGCCTGCAGCTTTCCGGAGGCCTCCATTTAGCCTGGGGGTATGGATTCTGACATCTCCACTGGAGGCAGCTCCTCTGACGAGGAAGGGAGGGATAGAATAAGGGGGAGGCCAGGAGTGGAAAATCAGCCTCCATGGGAGCTACCTTTGGGAGGCCAGGCGCAGACACAAGGGGCACAGAGCTAAGAGGTTGTCCAAGGTGGAAGGGGACACAGAAGACACCACTATCCTGCTACGAGGGGATACAGGCTGCGAAGCAGCTACCTCAATATGACTGTGGTGCAGTGCCGAAGGAGGCTCCGTCTGTCAAGGGAGACAGTCAACTATATCTGTCAGATGATTGGCCCTGAGATCCCTCCTAACTGTGTGGGTGGACACCCCATGCCAGCAGCTCTGAAGCTCACAGTTGCCCTCCACTTCTATACATCTGGCTCCTTCCAGGGCTCAGTGGGTGATCTTTGCAGAGTCTCCTGATCAGCTATCCACACTTGTGTCAAGCAGGTTACAGACGCTCTGTTCAGTTGGGCATTGACCTTCATCTACTTCCGCTGCGACCAGGCAAGTCAGGCACAGCGAGCCAGTGGCTTCGCGGCCATTGCTGACTTCGCCCACATCCAGGGTGCAATAGACTGTACACATGTGGCCATCCAGGCGCCAGCAGGTGAACCCGGTGCCTTCATCAACAGGAAGGGCTTCCACTCCATGAAGTGCAGATAGTGTGTGATCACAGGATGTTGATTCTGCAAGTCTGTGCAAGGCACCCAGGCAGTTTCCACAATGCCTACATCCTCAGACGCTCCCAAGTGCCGGGGCTCATCAGTGCTCCAGCCCGGCTGGATGGTTGGCTGCTGGGTGACAAGGGCTATCCCCTCAGAAGGTGGCTCATGATGCCTCTCTACCATCCAAGAACAGAAGCTGAGCAGCGCTACAATAGGAGCCACGGCACCACAAAGGCTGTGGTGGAGAGAGTCATCGGGCTTCTCAAGATCCGCTTCCATTGCCTGGACCACTCAGGGGGCGCACTCCAGTACACCCCAGATCGCGTCGCTCTGATAGTGGTAGCGTGCTGTGCTCCGCACAATCTTGCGCTGGAAAGGGGGGATGCTGTTGATGATGAAGACCTTGACGCAGTTGATGAGGCTGCACATGATAAATCCAGCAGTGGCTCAGAGGATGAGGAAGCACAGGGCGATGATGAGGGGCAGCACACAAACCTGCTACTACACCAAGGAGGCAGGGACACCTGGGACAATTTAATCCAGTGAATCTTCAGCTAGCTCCACACACATCGATCACGGCCAGCATTGCCTGGTGCATCCATACGTGACACTTAGGTGCTACATCTTCCACCTCATCAGCTGCAACTAAGGGCTTAGTACAGAAACATCAATGTCCACTCAAACACTCATGAGATGTCTGTGAAACATACAAATGCAGCACAAATGAAACAGCCTCAGCCATGGTCAGAAAACTGGACTTTATTCCGTCCAGCATCAAACAGAAACGTCTCTCTTACAAACATAACTATTTGTTCCCTAATCTAAAGCCAACACAAAATCACCAGTGACAAACCCGTGGAGTGCCTAACGTGCCTCATACTTTCGTTTGCAGGTGCTACGTCTAGGAGCCACCCCATCGCTCGGAGTGGCTTGTGAGACAGCCTGCTGACTCTGCTGTCCTGTTGGCCTCGATGACCTTGGCGGCCATCCTCTGGCCCGTGGAGCCTGTGCTGGCCCCGCCTGGGAGGGAGTGGCCAGTTCCAGAACTGGCACCTCCCCAGTGGTCACAGGCTCATCGGATGCAACGGTCACTGGCAGAGGGGCGGAGGAGCTGCTGCCCTCATCCGGAACGCCCTGAGAGGAGCTCATAATGACGACAGGCAGCTGCTGTGCCAATGTGAGGTCACATTGGACCTCCCTGCTCACCGCAGATGGATGGGCACCGAGCACCGACACTTGGTGCCCAGAACATCTCCCACATTGGGAATGACCACCTGCGGCCATTAGCACTGTGAGGGCTTGCAGGTCAGAGCGTAACCCCATCAGAAGTGTCTCAATCCGATTGAAGCCCTTCTCCACGAGAGTCGCCAACCTCTCAGTGGAGGAAGCGTGAAGCTCTGTCCTGAGATTCATGCCTTCACTTACACTCTACCTGGACTCCTCCACTGTAGAGACCAACTGAAATGCACCCTCATGCAACCCTGCCAGATGCTCCTGCTCACCTGCCGCTTGTCCTGCAGCTGCTGCATTGCTGACATCTCCAGAGGCACATTATCACTACTGGACTCAGCATGTGCCTGGACCCCTGCAGCCCTCTGGCTGCTGGCACCATCGGCACTCTCTGTCCCTGCCATCTTCTCCAGCGATTGTGAAGTGCCCTCTCCACTGTGACCCCAGACATTAGCCAACGTTACATTCCCCACCAAAGTTTTTGTGGCTACGCTGGTGCCTGGCTGGTTGAAATGACGTGATGCAAGTTGCAAGTCTTGGCCCCTCAGGAGTGGAGTGGGGGCTCTGGTCTTGTTGGCTGCAGTGGTGATGCTGAAATTAACAACAAGAACAGTGCATCAATTAGCGTTCAGTCAGTAACATCATTCATCCCTTTCCCCTCCAGCCTCATAAGTCACTCACCCTTCAAGACCCTGAAGAGACGAACATTGGTGGGGTGGAAAAGAGTCAAGAGGAGGCCCAAACATTAGACACGCATACAGACAGGGTGATCAGATGGCCTAAGAAATGCCACATGGAATGTTATGTGACATTGGAGTGGGGAGAGCGCCAGAGGACTGGTGGTGGGCACGCCCTGCCCACTGGAAAGTTGCGGTGATGAGGAAACATTGCAAACACTTGCAGGATTTGCCATGGAGCACAGGAGATTGACAGGTCACATTTTTGACCTTCGTACCGTTAGGAGGGGCATAGACCAGGTAGGCAGAATACAACATTTCCCCTTGGAGCAGGGATGAATAACGTGGTGGCATTTATTTAAGTTGAGTGCCATGAGGTTGACAGGTGATGTGCTGAGGACCTTTTGGACAGAGTAATGTGAGATGCACTGCCTGAAAGGGTGGTGGAGGTACCAACTCTCCTAAGATGCAATAAGTCTTTGGCTGCGCAGCAGCGATGCCATGACATGTTAGGCCATGGGGATAGTGGCCACAAATGGGATAAGGCGACTTTGGAAGGTGGTGGAGACACAAATCCTCCAGGGGTCGAGGGACCTTTGTGTATGACCCACACGTCAGAGTGTCTCAGTCTGTGAATGAGCAGTGTTGCTGCATTAACAATTGCAGCAACCATCAGTAGTTTGGATGGTGGGGAGACAGAGTGGATGGGACTGTGGACCTCAAATACCTGGCCACTGCACCCCAGCCTCGCCAACACCTGCCACCCTGGCCGCCTGCCTCCACCCCAGCTCCATGGCCTGCTGCTCATAGATGGTGACGTGCTGCAGCACGGCGTGCCCACCACCAGTCCTCTGGCGCTTCCTGAGATTGTGTTCAGGTTTTGCCTGCAGAACAGAGAAGAGGGTTTATTGGGGCTGATTGCTCATGTACTCTGCACATGCACATGCCGCACCCCAACTACAATGGCCCATCTGAGGCCTCCAGTGGCTCCTGTCCACACAACTGGTGACCAGCCCCCAGAAGATAGTACGGCTGGTCCCAACCCCCTCCCCAAGGAGGCACAACTAGGTGCGGTGCCAAAGCCAGCAGATGGCTCTTGGCCATGACACCTTGAGGCTCCCCTTCCACCATCTCATCACCATCAATATGACATGTGTTGGAGTTCTGAGTATGTGTCTAGCTGCCTCCCCTGCAGGTTGCCCCCAGACTACTCAAATGCCACAAATACCAACATATGCTGCGGAGAGAACCCATCTTCTCCTCAACCACTAAGGCTGATGTAAGCATGGTCACTGTTTGCCCACCCAGCGTGCGCCAAATGCCCAATGCATAATGACATTAAGACTGTGGGGGGTTGGGGGGGAGGCTCAAAGGCTAAGGCTACCTGCTGGGTCAAATGGCCAAGGCCGACATGGTACTCACCCTTCCAGAGCGCAGCAAATCATTGAAGCGCTTGCGGCACTGTATTCCTGTGTGCCGCACATCATCGTGGGCGCTTACTGCCTCCCCCACCTCCTGCCACGCCTGCCTGGTGACGTGGGGGGACCTTCCTCCTCCCATCCTCTGGATACAAAATATACTGACAGCTGGACACCTCTTCGAGGAGGACAGCAAGGTAGGCATCTGAGAAGCAAGGGGCTCAGTGGCCCCCCGCTGGCCTGTCCTGCAGCCTGCCCCCCCTCCCCCTCCTCCTCCTCCTCCTCCTCCTCCTGCTCCTGTGCTCTGAGAGCAGCCTGTCTCTCTCTGTGAGTGGCCATGGTGCACTGCTTCAACGAGGCTGCCTGGCCACTCTTTACATAGGCTGCCGGTTCCCCACTGGAACCGGCGGCCTGAACACACCTGACTCCGCAATGATTTTCCCACTCTACACGGGAGTTGCTAACCCGCTGGGTGGGCCTTAATTGGCCCACCCATTCAAAATGGCGGCGTGGCCCGTTTCAGTGGCGGCAATCGGCATAAAACGTTTCTCGGACAGCTTTTCCCGTCACATTCTGAGATCCACACTCAGTGCCATGCGTCACCATATGAACACACTCGACCTCTCCCTCCAGCAGCACCGCCGCACCCTTTTTCAAATCTGCACGTGCCCCCAGTTTCAGTTTATTCTTCGTTTCATCCGACGCCTCAACAAGAAACTTTTTCTCTTTCTCTCAAGTGCTAAGGAGCACAAGCTCCAACAACGCATCGACACCAACACCCATTTAGGACCCTCCACCACTGCCTGTCCCTCCGTCCCCACCCCATCTTCCAATCCCTGCCCCAGCCGTGTATTCACTATACCCCCGACCTTCCGATGCTGAACGTTCAGTGCTCAGCAAAGGACTTAGTTTCATACCCTTACACCCTCATCTCAATGAATTTCAGGCTCGGCATGATGCTGAACTGTTCTTCCGCCGTCTTCACCTCCGGGCTCACTTCTTTGGGCAGGAGTCCTCTCCCGGTTCAACAGATCCTTTTACCCACCTCCAATATTCTCCCTCCACCTGGACCCCTCCCTCTGGATTCTTACCTTCTCTTGATCTTTTCATTGAGAACTGTCGGCACGACATTAGTCATCTCAATTTCTCTGCTCCTCTCACCCATTCTAATCTGTCTCTCTCTGAACTTACTGCACTCCGTTCTCTCAGGTCCAACCCCAACATTGTCAACACACCCGCTGACAAGGGTGGTGCTGTTGTTGTCTGGCGCACTGACCTCTACCTCGCAGAGGTTGAGCGTCAACTCGCAGACACTTCCTCCTACCTCTCCCTGGACCATGACCCCACCACTGAAGATCAAGCCATTGTTTCCAGGACTGTCACTGACCTCATCTCCTCTGGAGATCTTTTTCCCACAGCTTCCAAACTGATAGTCGCCCAACCTCGGATGGCCCACTTCTACCTCCTATCCAAAATCCACAAACAGAACTGTCCTGGTAGACCGATCATGTCAGCTTGCTCCTGACCCACGGAACTCATTTCTCGTTATCTTGATCCCTTCTCTCTCCCCTTGTCCAGAACCTTCCCACCTACATCAGTGATTCCTCTGACATCTTACGTCACATCAACAATTTCCAGTTCCCTGGCCCCAACCGCTTCCTCTTCACCATGGACGTCCAATCCCTCTACACCTCCATCCCCCACCAGGATGGTCTGAGGGCCCTTAGCTTCTTCCTCGAACAGAGGCCCGAACAATCCCCATCCACCACTACTTTCCTCCATCTGGCTGAACTTGTTCTCACACACAGAACAATTTCTCCTTCAACTCCTCTCACTTCCTCCAAATAAAAGGTGTGGCGATGGGTACCCGCATGGGCCCCAGTTATGCCTGTCTCTTTATGGGGTATGTGGAACATTCCTTGTTCCAGTCCTACTCCAGCCCCCTTCCACAACTCTTTCTCCGGTACATCGATGATTACTTCGGTGCTGCTTCATGCACTCGTCGGGACTTGGAAAAATTTATTAATTTTGCTTCCAATCTCCACCCCTCCATCCTTTTCACGTGGCCCATCTCTGACACTTCCCTTCCCTTCCTTGACCTCTCTGTCTCAATCTCTAGTGTTAGACTGTCCACCAATATCCATTACAAGCCTACCGACTCCCACAGCTGCCTCAACTACAGCTCCTCACACCCCGCTTCCTGTAAGGACTCCATCCCATTCTCTCAGTTCCTTCGCCTCCATCGCATCTGTTCTGATGATGCTACCTTCAAAAACAGTTCCTCTGACATGTCCTCCTTCTTCCTTAACTGAGTTTTTCCACCCACGGTCGTTGACAGGGCCCTCAACCGTGTCCGGCCCATCTCCTGCGCATCCGCCCTCACGCTTTCTCCTCCCTCCTAGAAACATGATAGGGTCCCCCTTGTCCTCACTTATCATCCCACCAGCCTCCGCATTCAAAGGATCATCCTCCGCCATTTCCGCCAACTCCAGCATGATGCCACCACCAAACACATCTTCCCTTCACCCCCCCGGTGGCATTCCGTAGGGATCGTTCCCTCTGGCCCACCCTGGTCCACTCCTCCATCACCCCCTACTCCTCAACCCCCACCTATGGCACCTCCCCATGCCCACGCAAAAGATGCAACACTTGCCCCTTCACTTCCTCTCTCCTCACCATCCAAGGGCCCAAACACTCCTTTCGAGTGAAGCAGCATTTCAGTTGCATTTCCCCCATCTTAGTCTACTGCATTCGTTGCTCCCAATGCGGTGTCCTCTACATTGGAGAGACCAAACGTAAACTGGGCGACCACTCTGCAGAACACCTGCGGTCTGTCCGCAAGAATGCCCCAAACCTCCCTGTCGCTTGCCATTTTAACACTCCACCCTGCTCTCTTGCCCACATGTCTGTCCTTGGCTTGCTGCATTGTTCCAGTGAAGCCCAACACAAACTGGAGGAATAGCACCTCATCTTCCAACTAGGCACTTTACAGCCTTCCGGACTGAATATTGAATTCAACAACTTTAGATCTTGAACTCCCTCCTCCATCCCCACCCACTTTCCATTTCTTCCCTCTTCCTTTTGTTTTTCCCAATAATTTATATAGATTTTTCTTTTCCCACCTATTTCCATTATTTTTAAATCTTTTATGCCCTGCTAGCCTTTCCACCCCACCCCCACTAGAGCTGTACCTTGGCTGCCCTACCATCCATTCTTAATTAGCACATTCATTTAGATAATATCACCAACTTCAACATCTCTGTGTTCTTTTGTTCTTTTGTCTGTGACATCTTTTGATTATCTGCTCCTATCACTGCTTGCTTGTCCCTACAACCACACCACCCCCCCTCCACTTCTCTCCCCCCACCCAACCCCCCCACCCCCACCCCCCCCACCTTAAACCAGCTTATATTTCACCCCTCTCCTTGGATTCACCTAGTTCTATTGAAGGGTCATGAGGACTTGAAACGTCAACTCTTTTCTTCTCCGCCGATGCTGCCAGACCTGCTGAGTTTTTCCAGGTAATTCTGTTTTTGTTTTGGATTTCCAGCATCCGCAGTTTTTTGTTTTTATCACCAAGTCGGTCGTGCCTGCCCGTCAAGGGCAAAATTCTGCCCATGGTCTTACTGGATGGCAGAGTAGGCTCGAGGGGATGTATGGCCTATTCCTGCTCCTATGTCTTGTGTTCATATGAGGAGGAATGAAATCAAAGGATATACTGATAGGGTTAGACGAAGAGGGGTGGCAGGAGACCACATGTGGAGCGTAAACACCAGCATGGGCCTGTTGAACCTACTGGCCTATTTCTATGCCGTAGACTCTACACAACACTTTGGTTAAAGTGTCATTTAAATTGCAGATGTCTGGTCAACCCCCAGACTAGCTACCTGCACATAGCTTAGCTGTAAGTGATGTGAATAGTTATGATCATGAGATGACCACAGAAAAATGCATCCAATCAGCCGACTGCATTTCAGGTGAGCTTTGCACATATGTCAGAAAATCTGGAAAAAATTGAATTTGACCCCAAGTACAATCCACAGCTTATCTTAATAACATCAGTACGATGTTATGGCCTAAAAATAAGATTGTGCCACCCTCAGTGCCCCATTATAAAAAAAGCAAGTTACAAGAACTATCATTAATTATAATAATTCTTTGCTTAATTCTGTCTTTTGAAATATATTTTGGTGTAAATAGTATTAATGCTGATAAATGTAATGTGGTCTGGAGGAGACACTCAGCAAGAAGCAAAATTAACATACCCATGCAATTGGTGCCAAAGTCTGCATTTCTATTAATATTAATTCAGCTCAATAAACTGTTTCACATTAAATAGCTCATTCAAATTGGTTACCCCAGTGAGCTAATCAGCACTCAGCCTTTAAAGAAAAAAATAATCTACACAAAGAGGAATTTAAAAATTGAAGTTAAGGCTACCACTTACTTTCTCTGACTGTTGAATTGTATGAACCTACTCAATGGGTGACTTATACACTTAAAGCATGCTTCAGTCTGAAAAAATTACAATGTATAGATTGGGTTTGTGAATAGTAGAAATTATCTTAAACAACATTTGATTTTATCAGAGTTTATTCTGAAGGTCTATTGTAATCATATGGATGTTTCCCAAATGTCATTCAAATGATTTGTTAATATTATTGATTTGCACTTGAACCAAACAAAATATAAATCTTGAATGATGTTTTTCATGATTTGCCCTAATGTCCCAGGATTCAAAATTGTCAGATGGTATTCCAACAAATATCCTGAATTGTTAATGGTTGGAAGAGCAAACCTGCTCTGCTAATGAATTAAATTAAACAAATTTACAGTCGAAATTGATGGTGGTGAACAGATTAGAATTGATAAGAAAAAGGGCATTGATGTATTTCAATGGTAGCTCTGATATCCTGAGGTTTTGCATGGATTGCAAAATCTGGTGTGTAGACTAGTTCACTTGATTCTCAGACTACCATGTTGCATAGCAAAGCTGGAACACTGGACTTTTGAAGGGTTTTCAATAGCCAATAACACTGCTTGCTCATAAGAAATGGATGTAGTGGTGTGTCAATGGCCTAGCTCGTAGGATTTAGTTTGTTAAAGATGAGCGCAGTTTTTACTGATGGTTATAAATTTAAAAATCTTTGTCTTAAGTTATTGCTTTCTCTGTATTTTCACTCTTCCGTTTGTTGTTCAGGCTTGACTTTTTGCAGTGAAATAATTTTACTTCCAATTCTACTTCTAATGACAGTCTGGCTTCCAGATGCTAATACACTTGCGGCAACCAAGTTGAGGAGGATAGAAATTCTTTGAGAGCTTCTATGATCAGAGAAAGAAGAGCAGTTTGCAAGAGAGCATGAAAGTCAGGTGCAACAGTGGCTCACATTATGGACTCACCTACATTTATTGGCTTCAATAGTCCTTACCAGGGTATCTCAAAGAGCAACTCTCTTTGGTAACACTGATCATTCAAGCTGCCACACATGAACATACAAATTAGAAGCAGGAATAGGCCATTCAGCCTCTCGAGCCTGCTCCACCATTCAATAAGATCATGGCTGATCTGATCGTGGCCTCAACTCCACATTCTGCCTACCCTGATGACCTTTGACTCTCTTGTTAGTCAATAATTTATTTACCCCTGCCATGAAAATATTCATGCCTTCACTGCTGTCTGGAAGAGAGTTTCAAAGATTCACTACCCTCAGAGAAAAACATTTCTCTTCATTTGTCTTAAACGGAAGTCTCCTTACTTTTAAACTGTGTCCTCTAGTTCTAACCTCTCCCACAAGAGGAAACATTCTTTCAGCATCTACCCTGTCAAGTCCCGTCAGGATCATATAAGTTTCAACAAGATCACTTCTCATTCTTCTAAACTCCAATGGATACAGGCCCAGCCTGTCCAGCCTTCCCTCGTAAGATAATACACCAATCCCAAGTATCAGTCGAGTGAACCTTCTCTGAATTGCTTCTAACGCATTTATATTCTTAATTAAATAAGGAGACCAAAGCTGTATACAGTACTCAAATCGTGGTCTCACCAATGCCCTGTACAACTGTAGCAAAACATCCCTAATTTTATATTCCACTGCCCTTGCAATAAATGACAACAATCCATTTTTCCTTCCTAATCATTTGCTGTACCCGAATAGTAACTTTTCCTGATTCAGGTATCAGGACACCCAGATCCCTCCGTACCTCAGAGTTCTGCAATCTCTCTCAATTTAAATAATATGCTGCTTTTCTATTCTTCCTGTCAAAGTGGACAAGTTCACACTTTCCCACGTTAAACACCAGCTGCCAAATTTTTTGCCCACTCGCTTAACCTATCTCTGTCCCTTTACAGATTCCTTATTTCCTCTGCATAACTTACTTTCCTACCTATCTTTGTGTCATCAGCAAATTTAGCAACCATACATTCAGTCCCATTATCCAACTGTAAATAGCTGAGGCCCCAGCACTGATCCCTGTGGCACTCCACTCGTCACATGAAAAAGATCCATTTATCCCTACTCTCTACTTTCTGTTAGCTAACCAATCCTCTATCAATGTTATGTTACCCACTACACCATGAGGTCTTATTTTGCGTAGTAACCTTTGAAGTGGCTCCTTGTCAAATGCCTTCTGGAAATCAAAGCACAGAACATCCACAGGTTCCCCTTTATCCATAAGATCATAAGACCATAAGACATAGGAGCAGAAATTAGGCCATTTGGCGCATCAAGTCTGCTCCGCCATTCATTTATGGCTGATAAGCTTCTCAACCCCATTCTCCCGCCTTCTCCCCATAAACTTTGATCCCCTTACCAATCAAGAACCTATCTATCTCGGTCTTAAATACATTCAATGACCTGGCCTCCACAGCCTTCTGTGGCAATGAATTCCATAGATTCAACAGTCTCTAGCTAAAGAAGTTTCTCCTCATCTCTGTTCTAAAAGATGTTCCCTTTACTCTGAGGCTGTGCCCTCAGGTCCTAGTCTCTCCTACTAATGGAAACATCTTCCCCACTTCCACTCTATCCAGACCTTTCAGCATTCTGTAAGTTTCAATCAGATCTCCCCTCATCCTTCTAAACTCCATCGATATATATATCCGTGTTGTTTGATACTTGCATAATGTGCTGGAGGTCAACCCTGCAGACAATTTATATTAGAGCTATAGCTCTTCCTCTAGGCATCAAGGTCACTCTGCATTAAATGCTTGTACAACAGATCCTCCAAATCCACTATCAGCTACGGAAGTCAAACCAATCGGTCCACAGATATCGCAATGAAATCACAGAGGCCATTTTGCAGCAAGCAACAATTACATTGCTTCTCCTGTAGAAAGAGGGTATCAGTGTGACAAAGTTATACCTGAAATATATCTGAATTATAACTGCCACCTATTCACCCAGCCTGCTGGAGTATCTATACCCTCCTGCAGCCTTTCACGACTTGCCAATTTTAATGTCTTTGGCAAATTTCAGCATTGCTCCCTCCAGTACAGATCCTTTACATATACAATAAGTAAGAACAATTCCACCACGGACCCCTGTCAATCATCACATCTTTCAATGTGAGAAAATCTTTTCATTCCTACCCTATGCTTTGTTCTTTCTATTTATCTCTTTATCAATATGGCTACACTTCCTCTAGTTCCATATGCAATTATCTCACACAACCTCATACAACTCATACATGAAGCATTTCCCTCAATCTCCGATTCCTTTATCTATCCCTCTTAATTTATAAGAATTCTGAACGTGTCCAATTCTTTAGAAATCTGTGCTGACTGCTAATATTTGAATCTTGCTTTTTCAGGTGCATCATGTTTTCATCATGTATTGTAAAGAATTTAGCGGGCTGAATTTATTTTATAAATCAATTTTAAATGGATAAGCAGAATTGCAAATCTTGCCATAATGTGCTAATAATTTTCTGGTGTGAGGTAATTAGTAAACCCATCTGGAGCTGTGAATAAGTTTCAAACCATTTTTTGTCACCCACTGACCTCAGAGTTTCAGTGAAGACCATTTTAAAGTGGATGCCAAACAATTTATGTAGCATGCATTTTATTCCACTTATCGAAATTAAAGTTCATCAGACAGCAATGGGTTTGGAATGCCTTGTTAAAGATTAACTCTGTTCATTATTCATAACATCACTGTTTGTTTTCTTAATTATTTATTGCCATATAAGCTAAAGTAAATAGTGCAGCATGATTATTGAGAACTAACAGTTGTGGCAGTGCTTACCTGCAGCTTTCTATGTTCCTGAACCCAAGGAATTGATATTTCTCTCCAATAGGTATATCCAAAAGCAGACTGGAGTAGGCGGTAGGACTTTCCCTGGCCAAACATCTCACCTCTGATGCTATGAAATTTGCTGGGGAGTCCAATTATTATGTGGCAATCATTAATACTTGCATTTTCGAAAGAACAGGAGCAGTGAGGTTAGCTTTTAGGGACAAGAGTTAATCTCAGTATCCATGGCTACTGACCCCGAGAAGCTGCATAATAAGCACAGGTGCACTTTGGGTTGGACATCTTGGTGTCTATTTGTCATTCCTCAGTTTCCATCTCCACCTGAAAACAAATGTACTATCAACAAGTATACTCTCATCCAATGAGAGTGTGCATAAGTACAAGGGTAGTATATGGTGGTTGAAATGGTAACATCCAGCAGTGCTCAACTTAGGTTTGTGTGCCGGTTGATGAGCTCGCAAAATGTGTGTGCAAAAGTGAGAAGCCCATTCTCCTTTGCCTTCCTCCAACGAATCTCTTATTTGTGGCAAGAGCAAGAGAGCTGGATGGCTGCATTGATTGGTCAGCAGCCTTCCTCCATTCAGCTTGC
This sequence comes from Carcharodon carcharias, assembly GCF_017639515.1. Lineage (NCBI taxonomy): Eukaryota > Metazoa > Chordata > Chondrichthyes > Lamniformes > Lamnidae > Carcharodon > Carcharodon carcharias. Next base: position 124,840,163 of record NC_054476.1, read on the forward strand.
AACTGTGCTTCTCTCATCTGCCAGAATTCAGTACCTCCCTCAGCAAATGCAGTTGCAGGCTTCCAACCACGACTAGACCTACTCTGAGCTTAGTCAATTCCTGATATTTGCCGTAATGTGATTAAACCATCTCTTTCAAATTAAAGAAACCCAATTGCAGTTTAATCAAGGTGACTGCTTTGTTTCAGTGAAGGTCATTTCATTTCAGTAGTGGTCTGGTAAGGTGCATTATAACATCATCACCCGTGCTTCTGAACTGGTGTTAAGTGAAAAAAGAGAAAGCTGAGAAATCCAATCACAGTAAAGACCCCTGTTAAAGTTTTTAATCAGCGCTAAAACAGTGGGTGGAACTTAATTAGCTCAACTCACCACTTAAGAACCATCCCTCTAGTAAGATCTTACCCCAAACTACACAGCTCCAGGAGGAATGTAAGCTATATAATTTGCACAGACTCTAAAACTGGAGGCTTGCTTTAATGCAATGTGATTGACAGTGTGTGCTGTTAATGGCACAGAAATAAAAACTCACCCTGATTAAACTCAATTCAGATCATTTTCTTTGATCTCTCAAAAAAATAGATAGAAACAGCAGTTTTGATGAAAGCTACATGATATAATATCATAACTGATTTCAATCAACATAATTGGAAAGCTTTAATATGTGACTGTGAGGAAGGTTCCCTGATGATTGCTGTATGCATCGTCTTTTCCTATTCCAATTTGCTTTGAATGTGTCAGATGTGATGAAAAGATAGTTCTGAAGCAGAAGCGACTGCATAACCCTTTTATCAATCAGAGACAGTTGACCCAAATTCAGAGAGGTGCTTTGAAAATGGCAGCCCAAAATAAATTGCCAAAAGAAATTGCCCAATCAAGACCACTCCACCTGAATTAATTTAGTGTAAAGCTTTTTGTGGAAAAAAATGTTGGTTTGTTTATTTCTCTTTGTCCCCATTCATCACTTTCCATTTTTCTGGCCAAGAAAGCAGGGCCACCATCTGTTCCCAAGCCTCTGATATTACAGCTATGAAAACAACCTGCTGAAATTACAAGCACACATTCTAGATTCACCAGCTCGCAGGCTATGCTCTTTTCCTCACTCTCCCTTATTAGTAATTTCTCCAGTGACATTGTTGAGGTTTGGCATTCAAATATGGAGATTTGCGGACATTAACATTGCCAATGCATTATGCCATTACATCAGCTGAAGTGGTTTCTTATGCCAAGGACCAGGGGCAGAGTCAGGTATAGGCAACATGTACAACACATATTGTGTACGTGGGTGCTGGTGCAGCCATCATTTTGTCAATTCTGAATTGGAGGAAAACGCCAGGTCAAAGACACAAATCAGTGCAAACATTTGAACTCATATACATCTATTTCTTTAATCTGGCTTTCCCCTTCAGTTTCAGAATTGGTGCTGTGCTGATCACACAATTATGTACCATTCAGCTGGTTGCCAATGCACCAGTGCAACCCTCACACCACAGTCACATAAATGAGACACAGTGTATTTGCTACTTTCTCACATGAAGAAAACTGCATAAACAGGACATTTTAAAGGAGTGGCAAGCACCCGTTAGATAACATTAGATAGTAATTTGCTTTACTAACTGTTTTGTTGTGTGCTAGGGGTTTAGATGGGGTTTGGGGATTTTCTAGTCTCCCAAAAGTATGCTGGTCAAATCCATGGTCTTTTTAACCAGAACTAGTTACCTACAGCAAGTATTTACACATTTGGGACTCCACAATAGTAAGATCTTCTGCTCTCTTCAAGATCTCTTTTATTTCTCAGTCATGTGATTTGACGTCATTATTATATCAGCATCATGTATGCTTCTAATGTTAACTCCTCACTCTACATCTCCTCCCAAGTCTTTATTCCTAACATATTTACACCCTCCCACATCACACCCCAAAGTCTCAGATTTCACAGGATTAGTCTCTGAAGTGCCTTGACAAATCCTCCTTACCTTTTTCTGATCTTTTTCTGAGATTGAGGATCTCCTGCTCTCTCCCTTCTGTTGGTGTGAGCATTCTTCTCCTGGGTGCCTGTAGAGCTTTTAGTAGGTCTTTCCTCTTCCTCAGGATCTGAGTAGTAAACTCAAGTTTCTATTAGCTTTCTGTCCAAGGATGTTAAGGCACTGCAGTTTCTCCTTATGATACCCTGGCATGTCTCAATCCTGTATGATCTTGACTGTGGAGATTTTTCAATGATTGTACCTTCCCTCTGTTGTTCTCGGATCTGTACTCTCTCCTTGAACTTCAGCACTGGAACTCATGTGCTCCATGCCTGTGATTAAATTTCTGAGCCTGGTTGTCTCTCTGTTCTCCCTCGTGCTGTTTTACCCTCTCTTGCTCATTTGTTGGGTTTGAATGGAAGCTGGGTACTCAATCTCCTACCCATTAGTAACTCTGATGACGAGAAACCATTCTGCAGTGGTGAGGTTTGATAGCTCAGAAGAGCTAGTTTAATGTCTTTGTTTTTCTTTAATAATCCCTTAATGGTTCGAACCCTTCTCTCGGCCATTCCATTTGCTTGAGGATAGCGAGGTGAACTGGTTACATGGACAAAGCCATATTTGTTTGCAAAATTTTGGAAATGCTCATTTGCGAGTTGCAACCCATTGTCAGACATTACAATATAGAGTGCCATGCATTTAATAAACTGAGGGATTGAATAACTGCTTCTGCCTTGATACTATGCAATTGGTGTCCTTCAATATACCATGAATAATAACCAATAACAATAAGGAAGATTGTCCCCTTAAATTCAAATCAGTCCATTCCCAGGAGTTCCCATGGACTTGATGGAAAAGAAAAAGGTAATAGTGGTTCCTCTTGTTCCTTGCTGGTTAAGGCACAAGCAATATAGTTAGAAATCATTTCTTCTGTAGAGAGAGTAATACCTGGCCACCAGACTGATTATTCCACCCTTGTGCACCACGTTGTTACTCCTAAATATCCTTGGTGAAATCTTTGAAGGATATGAAGCTGAAGGACTCTGGGTATGACTAATTTCTCATTGAAGACTATTAAGTCATTAACGATGGTGAGTCGCTTGCACTATTCAAAATAATGGCGTAGTAACAGATTACTGGTGTATAGTCTGACCATCCTTCCAGACAATATTCTCAGATTTGAAGATATTCTTCATCCCATTGCTGGGTTTGCTTTATTTCCTGCAACTTTCTTGCAATAGCTGGTAAGTACTGAATGATTAAGGGCATGCATGCTTCAACTTCCTTAATGAAATCCAAGTCCTCTTGTTCAGTTCATTCTGATATTATTCATGGCAGTGTGTCGACTGCTGTTTGACATTTCCTTTGCAAATGCCATGTGATGGAGTCGAATCTCATCAGTCTTAATCTGAACTGTTGGATTCTGGGTGGCATCCTCGCAATTTCTTTCATGTTCAGAAGAGTGACTAATGGCTTATGGTCTGTTCAATTTTAAAATGTAATCCCATAACAGTCGGAACTTTTTTCACATGGCCACATTGCTGCTAAAGCTTCTTTTCCTATCATGGTGTATCATTGCTCCATTTATGTCAGTGACCAAGAGGCATAGTAGACTGGTTTATGCTTGCCGTCTTTTTGCACTTAAAACATTACTGCCCCCAGACCTGTAGACGTATCTGCCGCTATTATGTCAGTAGTTCTGGATCATAACAAGATTTCATCCGAGATTAGAAGTTGTTTAATCCTTTCAAAAACATTTTGCTGGTCCATGTTCCAGCAGCACTGCTGACCCTATCTCAAAGGTTGTCTCAAGGCTCGTTGACCTCTGCTAAATTAGGTAGTAACTTGCCCTCTTGTTTCACCACCCCAGGGAATCTTTGAAACTTAGTTATGTTCCTGGCTTGTGGAAATTCTTTTACAACTTTTGTTTTGTGTGGCTCAGTTGTGATTCCAGTGGCCTGTACTATGTGACCTAGAAACTTAACCATGAGGGAGAATTTTTCCTATGGCGGCTGCGCACCACCATTTTACGCGGGTGGGCCAATTAAGTCCCTCAGGGACTGAACTGCCTCAGGGAGATTGAATGGATTATAAAACTTTTTAATAAATAAAATAAAAATTTATTTAAACATGTCCCCTCATGTAACAGTGTCACATGAGCTGGGACATGTTTGTGAAGTTTGGAAATTTTATTTAATTATTTTATAAAAGCTTCAGGAAACCCCATCCCGCCCGTGGATAAGGTTTCCTGAAAAACGCAAAGGCCACTTGGGCTCTCCGCCTGCCTGCCAACCTTAAGTTTGGACGGGAAGTGTTCTTAACAAGATTAACTACTTTTTTATTGGCCTTAATAGGCTCTTGACATTTCGGCACGTGCGCAGCTGACTCTGGTGCACGCCTGTCGAATGAAATATCGAAATGACGCGCGATGACATTGGGACACATGCCTAACATGCCGACCAGAAGTTTTACCCCATGGGTTTGACAAACTTATATTTTTCATTCAGTGTTAGGACTTCATCCTATAGGACTCCCAGGGCTGGCCTGACCCTGCGATCATGCTAATGAATATATCATCCATCTGGCAGAATATTGCATCCATGCCTTCTAAAGTGTTGGACGTCGTTCTCTGGAAAATTTCTGGAGCAGATGCGATTCCAAAGGACAATCTATTGAAACAATAACAACAAAACTATGTAATAAATGTGACCAGCAATCTAGTTTCTTTGTCCAGAGGCAATGCCAAAATCCATTGTTCACATCCAATTTGGTAAATGAAGTGCTTTCGGCTAGTTTTTCTAGGCTCTCATCCACTGGGGTTATCAGTTGGATCTTGCGTTCCATTGCTTTGTTTAACTGAGTTAAAACCACACAGATTTGTACTGAGCCATTTGGTTTTGGGACCAAAACCATGCCTGAACACCATTTTGTTGGCCTTGTGACTGATGAGATAACCCCTTGCTGCTGCATCTTTTCTATTTCAACCTTGATTTCATCCAAGAATAGGTGAGGGACTTTCTTCGGGGTAAAGAGGCAAATTGGTTTAGCATCAGCTCATAGGGTAATGTGTTGCTCAGTCTTTAATTTTCTTAGCCCTGTAAACAATTTGGAGAATTCGTTTCAGAATGTAATGCCATAATTCTCATCAGTAACTTTGTCCACCTTTCAGGTTAGTTCAGTTTCAGGTATGCCTTTTTGCTTAGTAGAGAGCATTTCTGATTTTGCATGACAGAGAAGTTTGAGGATTTCTCAATCTTTATGGCCAGAATCTTCTGAAACGAATCATTGTAAAATGATGCATGGTGACGTCGGGCGTGTGTCCCAACGTCACTGTGCGTCATTCTGATCTTTCCGTTCAGCGGGCGCGCGTTGGAGTCAGCTGTGCGCCCGCTGAACTGTCAAAGGCCTGCTAAGGTCATTAATAAAACAATTAACCCAATTGAGAAAGCTGCCCATCCAATATTAAGGTTGGTGGGCAAGCAAAGAGCTCAGGCGGCCTTCACATTTTTTATGAAACCTTATCCACAGGCGGGATGAGGTTTCACGAAGGTTTTATTAATTGAATAAAAAAAATTATGAAAATTCATAAACATGTCCCAACACATATGACACTGTCACATGAGGGGACATGTCTGAATAATTTTTTTTTTAAAAATTTTTCCAACTATACAACTAAAGTTAATCTCCCTGAGGCAGCTCTGTGCCTCAGGGAGATTTCTGCGTTCTTTCATGCGCGTGCGCAAAAGAGAGCAGGCCCCGACTCTCCCTCCTCCCCCCCCACCCCCACAGGTAGCGCAGAACTACCGGGCGCGCGTCACGCTGGGCAGGCCTTAATTGGCCCACCGATGTAGAATGGCAGCACACAGCCAATCACGGGCAGCGATCAGCTCCGCACCCACTCCCGATCAACCCACCCGATGGGGAGAAAATTCTCCCCTATGTTTCTGCTTCGCCATGAGCTGGCCTGTTACTTTTAGTGTAGTATCCCCAGGACCTTGTGATTTAATTGATGAGAGTTATAATGGAATCTGTTTGAGCCATTTTCCTTCATCTGGTAAAATAGAAATCCCTGCTCCTTAATTCAATCTCTGTGGGGTGTCCATCCGCTTCCAGTTTAGTATTCCAATACTTGTTTTCAGTATCATTTATCTCCCCTAGGAACATTAGTTTCTGTTCTTGTGGTTCTTCCACTTCTGGTATGTGGCTGTTTAAAATTTTCTCTCTCTTTTTACACATTTTCAGCATTTATGAGTAACCAACAGTTTTAAAGTGGTCCATTTTTCCACAGACATGGCACTTTGCACTCCTCCAAACCCCACACACCACCCCCACACCCCCCCCCCCCCCCCACCTACTTTGCTGGACTTTCTTCTCATTTCTGCGTCTTGTTCCTGTGTTATGACACAGCAGTTGGTAAAGGTTGAGTTGTTTAAATCCCAGGGGGAAACTTGAACAACTGTCATAACCTATATTTTCAATTGGTATGTTGGAGATGCAACTCTGAATTCAGGAATAAGACCACTAAGCCTCAAAAGGTTTTTTATATAACAAGTTAAACACATACTCATGTCTACAAATTACTGCCATAATAACTTTTAAACAAATCCCCAAATTAATCACTCCCAGGTAAATCTTCACCAAGGCAACAGTAACCCATAGACTTTAAACAGACACCAGGCAAAGCACATTTGACCTTACGAATTCAAGATGAGCTTCCTTGCAATTTGGTTCCTTTGCAGACACAGTTGTAGGTTTACAGGCTGGTTAGATTTTAAATGCCTCTGACTTACACACACAAACTCCTTTCTGTTTATACCTATCTTCCCCTTTGAATGTAAATCTTCCATGGTATCCTAGGCTTTCAACGTCATATCTTCTAACAAGTACCTGGATCTGCACCTTAAGTGCTGTAAGCTGCAGGTCTATGGGCTGGGTGCAGGAAGGTGGGATTAGAAAGGGCATCTGGGTGTCCTTGGGCTGGCATGGACAAGATGGGCCAAGTGGTCTCCTTCTGTGCTGTAACCTTTCTATGGTTCTATGGTTCTAATAACATTTTCATCCCACTAATTTTATTAGTTATATAAACACATTGCTTGGCATCTCCCAGCTAGGTACAAGATTTCACCCATTCTTTTAAATGGTTTATTTAAAAGTGCAAATTGCCCCCTTGACACCTACGTTTCTAAACTTCTCCATGTTTATCTAATTACCATTTCAAACCTACTTCTTTCTATACATCAAAGCACCCAGACTAGCTGGCTTTACTCCAATTAAGAAACACACAGACACACACCCCACTACAATTTAAAAAATAATTTCCAATAACATTATAGACATTAATATCTCTTCATGATACCTGCCACACCAGAGACATTTTAAAATAGCATTTGGTGCACTTTTCCATGCTTTGGTTGTCTTAGGCTTTGGTGGGCTTTCCATTTTATCACCTACAAACTGAATGGTCTTACTTCTCCACAGGACATCTCCTTCTCTGTGAACGAACACCTGATTCTGTTTTCTAAGTTCTGTTTGTCTTGCGATCTGCACTGCTTTCAGCAGCATTAAATCCTCCCTTGTCTGTAAGAGAACAGATAATACTTCATCTAACTCTGTACAATGATCCTGCCGTGAATCAGCTGGTCTTTTAATATTCTGTAAGCGCAGTTCCCTGCCAGCCTATAGAGATCATTGATAAACGAATCCATGTTTTTGCCTGAACTTTTTTTTCTTCTGTTCAATTTAGGCCTCTCAATTATTAACTTCCAACAGATGCTGAAATAAGAGTCAAAAACTTCCATGGTTTTGTCATAAGAAGCTGACGTCGCATCAACCCCTTGCTTTGCTATCACATTGTCAGTATCATTCATACAACATAAAGTGGGGTACAGACCTGATCTCGCTAATCTTGAAGCAGTTCTGTACCTTGTTGGCCTTCTGGACTCTGAAATGGTTCTGGGAGTGGTAGGGTGGATCCCATGCTTCTGCTGAGCTCTGGAATTGTTACTGCATTTGATCCTACTTCTCCGCTGTTGCTTCCTGTTTTAGGCCTGTGCTCAATGCTACTTGGTCTCTGGCTCTGTGTCACAGCTTGCCTCTGCTCTTCCCCTGATGTTCCAATGTCTTGGTGTGTCTTGGAATTTTTTCTTTTGCCTTCCCTCAAGATTCTCTTCTCTTGACAGCTCTGCATCTTCTTTCAGTCTTTGCTGGGTCTATCACTTGCTGCCACCATGTTTTGTTGTACAGTAAGGGTTTAGAACGGGTTTGGGGATTTTCTAATCTCCCAAAAGTATGCTGCTCGAGTACAGTCTTTTTAACCAGAACTATTTATTTACACATTTGGACCTCCACACAAGATAAGAGCTTCCACTATCTCCAATTTCTCTCTTATTTCTCAGTCATGTGAGCTGACATCATTATTACATCAGCATCATGTATGCCTCTGATGTTAACCCTTTACACTAGCCAAATTATATGGATTGAGTTTTTAAAAGTAGTAAAAAGGGCAATAACCATTTCCAAACATAGCAATTTACTGTTGAGGAACTATCTGTAAAATGTTGATGGAATTGTTTATAAAAATGATTCTAAAAATTGATTGAATTAAACATTAATGTAATTTGGAGCCAATACCACATTACTGTGCACCAAGTGAGGAGGAGCGCAACTGGAGCAGAAAAGGACGGAATTGGAGGGGTGCAACTCTTGCATTATTGCTAACCTGAAGCCTCTGTGTCCATTCCATGCTAAATGCCAAAAATATCATAGATTTGAAACAAAAATATTTAAATGAAGACTACTCACAACTCTCCAGACTTGTATTAGAGCTGCCCTTATTTTGTGCACACCATTTTGAATGCATTGCTATGTTACAAGGAAGTTATGATAATTTGAATTCAATAAAAAATCTGGAATTCAAAGCCTAAACCATTAATGATTGTCATAAAATCCCATGTGGTTCACTAATGTCCTTTATGGAAAGAAATCTGCCATCCTTTTCTAGTCTGGCTTACATGTGACTCCAGACCCACAGGGATGTTGGTGACCTTTAAATGTCCTTTGAAATGGCTTAGCAAGCCACATAGTCCTGAAGGGCAATTAGGGATGGGCAATAAATGCTGGCCTTGCCAGCGACACCCATATCCCATGAACGAAAGAAAGAAAACCTGTACAAAAACATTGGTTCAGCCTCAACTTGAATATTGTGTCCAGTTCTGGGCATCATCCAATAGGAAAGACCTGAAGGCATTAAAGAGGATGCAGAAAAGATTAATGAGAATAGTTCCAGGGATGAGGAACTTCAGTTAGGTTGGAGAAGCCAGTGCTGTTCTCCTTGGAGAAAAGAAGATGAAGAGGAGATTTGATAAATGTGTTCAAACTTATGAAGGGTCTGGAGCAACTAGAAAGGGAGAAAGTGTTCCCATTGGTGGAAGGATCCAGAACCAAAGGACAACAATTTAAGGTGAAAGGTAAAAGAAGCAACAGTGACATGAGGAAGAAGATTTTACACAGTGAGTGGTTAGGATCTGAAAGCATGGTTGAGGCAGATTCAATTATAGCTTTCCAAAGAGAATTGGGTAATTGAAGAGAAAAAAATTGCAAGGCTATGGGGAGAAAGCAGGAGAGTGGGACCTGGTGAGTTGCTCTTTCAGAGAGCTGGCACAGATATGATGGGCTAAATAGCCATCTTTTTGCTGTAACCACTCTGTGATTCTATTCTTCTATAATTCCATGTGAGATGCACTTGGTTAAACAATTTTTCCATATTTCTGAAATTTTATGGAAGTTTGTTTTGGAGGAAAATATTGGTAACCATTTTCGCTAATGCCTTGGGCATGGAATGCACTGATGTGGCCTTGCTTCTAGAGGAGGTATGGAGACCTACTGGAGGTGTCCATGTGTTGAGACACTTCTGGCCGCTTTCTGTGTGACCAGCAGGGAGTTTACGAAATGGAAATGCACATGCAGGTCCATCTGAAGACTAGGCAATGTCATGACAATATCAATCCCCTAGGGGCTGATGCAATGCCCGAATGCCAAATCTTGTCAATATATGTACAGGCAGCATCTTCATTAATCACTCCTGAAACAAGTGTTGTGAAGCAAGTTGGAACCTGCTCTGGGACTATTCAAAGGGCCACTAGACAAGTTGCAGCTAAAGTTATTTTGATGTTGTTTTGCTGAGGCAAATTTTGGGGAAGCACTGCAGTAAGTGGCTGGTGGATTTTGCTCACCACAGGAAGGGATGAAAAACCAGTGCCTTGCATAGCATGGGGCCAGCTGTTGCAGTACCACTTGGTCTGCACCACGACAGGACATGGAGAAGAGGAGGCAGAAAGGAGAAGCTATGGAAGGAGGGAGGAGAGGGAAGGCTCTCCATAGAGTGCCCCATCCACAAAAGATGTTTCGTGAGCACCATTCCTACTTAGCAATGAGCCAGAAGAAGCGCCTCAGGAGGCTACGATTCAAAAGGGGCGTTGTCAGGGAATCATCCTCCTTCACACCAACCTGGGACCTCAAAGCAGGAGGAGGATGGCCCTCCCACTGCCTGTGAAGCTCACTATTGTCCTAACATTCAACACCGCCACATTCTCCCAGGCAGGAGCAGGTGATATCAGTAACATATAGCAGCTCACCAAACACTGATGCATCATGGAGGTCACAGAGACACTGTATGTGAGAGGAGGGATGTAAGGAAGAAAGGTCACGTGAATTCTCCAGGTTGGTGTGCTTCCCAATGGTACATAACACCACTGACTGCAACAAGTGGCTCTGCGGCCCCCATGTTAACAAGGAGTGACACCAATGTTATCTATAACTTTTCCAATCCACATGCAGATTGAATTTTCATGCGTACCAATATCAAGGTAATGTGTAGATGTGTGTCATCAGTAGAAACACAAAACCAGCATATAGTATATATTGTTAGAAGTTACCAGAGGTATGGAAGAAGAAAGAATATTAAAACAAGGTATAATTAATAAGTTGCACTGCTTAGGATGTTTATTTAATGTGAAATCAAATAAATAGAAAATTAACACTAAAATTTTCAGTATGTTAGGAAAAAGAGATAGTTTAAGTAAGTTATATTGGTATTTGTGGGTGTTAGGAAAGAGTTTTAGCTTTAATGTTTACATTTGATTTGTATTTCTGTACGTGTGTGTTAAGAAATGTCAAATGGAGTTTTAGTTTCACTTTAAAATGTTCTTCCATTTCTAATGAGGAATTTTATGACTCCTAACAAAAAAGGTAAACACAAGGTTAGAAGAATTGGACTGTTGCCTAGCAATAGGGGCCCAGGGAGGCAGGTCCCTCCCCAAACACACACAGAAGAGAAACAACTGTTTGTTTTGGAAGCTGTTGGAGTTCACCTAGTGTTGAAGGCAATTGTGAAGCAGGCACAGCTTAGAAGGAGCAGATAGCCAACTCCAAGCTAAAGAAAAGACCCCAAAAATCCAGAGGAGTGGGAGAAGAGAAAGTCCCAAGAAGACCTTGTAGTCAAAGGAAGGACAGGAACCTGTAAAAGTCCTGTTAAATGAAGTTAAGAGTGAGGGGCAGAGGGAAAGGCTCCAAGCTTCAGATTTAAAGAGACAAAAGCTGCAGAAAGCAGATTTAAAGCGAGAACAGCTTGCAAGAGGCAAGAAGTTCCAAAGAGACAGCGGAAGGTCTGTAACTATTTGCTATGAGCACATGAAGCAGTGGTACTATTGACGGCTGAGTTGATGAGAGAAAATGCATGGAAGACAGCTTGAATGTGTGTGGTGACCCAGGGGAGAGGAACATCAGAAGGAGAGTTCAAAACTCTGGAGGTGAACCCTTGCAGGAGGCATCAGAGAAAAATCTTTACTTTGGAAGAAGATTCCAAAGTGAGTTCTTAGAGAGTGGAGATTGGAAACTCTCGTGTGAAAGACAGAGTTCAGTAGGACCGGTTGGCTCACATTGTGATAAGCATCTGAGGGGAGTTGAGTAGAGATCTATAGCATCTGGTTGAGGTGGCATCTGTCACTTGGTTTCAAAGTGTGGTGTGTCTGACCACAGGGTGCCATAGATTTACATGGACTGTATACTTACTTTGGACATTAAAGTATAAAATAGCTTTTGTGTTATCCTTATAAATCTGTAACGGTATAGTTGTGGCTGAAGGAGTATTGTAATATAGATCATCTTTTCTTGTTGAATAAATGTTTTATTCATTTGTTAAAAGCTCATCAGCTGACTCTGTTCAGTAGCTACTCTCCACGTATCTAAACAAACAAATAAAAGTTAGGATCTATCAAGTTGCATTCCACTCTGGGATCAGGCTTGTCCAGGGGTAACCTGGCATCATAACAAGTAGCCTGTTGAAATTTTACATTCCTTTGAGGAATAAAAGAAAATTATATTTTTTTTGACATAGAAATATAGAAAATAGGAGCAGGAGTAGGTCTTTCAGCCCTTCGAGCCTGCTGCGCCATTCAACATGATCATGGCTGATCCTTTATCTCAACACCATACTCCTCCACTTTCCCCATACCCCTTGACACCTTTAGAGTCCAGAAATCTATCTATTTCCTTCTTAAATACATTCATTGTCTTGGTCTCCACAACCTTCTATGGTAGAGAATTCCATAGGTTCACCACCCTCTGAGTGAAGTTTCTCCCCATTTCAGTCCTAAGTGGTCTACCTCATATCCTAAGTTCTTGTTCTAGACCCCCAGCCAGAGGAAATATCACCCCTGCATCGAGTCTGTCCCATCCCTGCCAGAATTTTATACATTTCAATGAGATCCCCTCTCATTCTTCTAAACTCCAGTGAATACAGGCCTAGTCAGCCCAATCTCTCTTCACACAGCAATCCTTCCATCCCAGGAATCAGTCTGGTGAACCTTCACTGCACTCCCTCTAGGGCAAGTATATAGTTTCTTGGGTAAGGAGACCAAAACTGCACACAATACTCCAGGTGTGGTCTCACCAAGGCCCTGTACAGCTGCAGTAAGACATCCTTGCTCCTGTACTCAAGTCCTCTCACAATGAAGGCCAACATACCATTTGCCTTTTTAACTGCTTGCTGCACCTGCATGCTTGCTTTCAGGTATACAAGGACACCTAGGTCTCTTTGTACATCAACATTTTCCAATCTATCACCATTTAACTAATATTCTGCCATTCTGTTTTTCCTACCAAAAGTGGATAACTTAATACTTATCCACATTATACTGCACCTGCCATGTATTTGCCCACCACTCAACTTGTCTAAATTGCCTTGAAGCCTCTTAATATTCTCCTCATCACTCACATTCCCACTAAGTTTCATGACATCATTAAACTTGGAAATATTACATTTGGTTCCCTCATCCAAATCATTGATATATATTATGAATAGCTGGAGCCCAAGCACTGATCCCCGTGGTACCCACTCGTCACTGCCTACCAATCTGAAAAAGACCTATTTATTCCTACTCTCTGTTCCCTGTCTGCTAACCAACTCTCAATCCATGCCAATATATTACCCCCAATCCCAAGTGCTCTAATTTTGCACATGTGGGACTTCATCAAATGTCTTCTGAAAATCCAAATGCACCACATCCACTGTTTCTACCTTATCTACTTTGCTAGTTACATACTCAAAAAACTCCAGCAGGTTTGTCAAACATGATTTCCCTTTCATAAATCCATGTTGACTTTGTCTAATCCCATTGATATTTTCCAAGTGTCTCATTATGACATCCTTTACAATAGACTCTACCATTTTCCCTCCTACTGATGTTAGGGTAACCAGTCTGTAATTCGCTGTTTTCTTCCGCCCTCCTTTTTTAAATAATGGGGTTAAATTTGCCACCCTCCAATCTGCCAGGGCTGTTCCAGGATCTACAGAATTTTGGAAGATGCCAACCAACACACCCATTATTTCCATGGCCACCTCCTTTAGTACCCTGGGATGTAGGTAATCAGGCCCTGGGGATTTATTGGCTTTCAGTCCCATTTATTTCTCTAGTGCTATTCTTTTAATAATACAAATTTCCTACGATTCCTCCTTCTCACTAGACCCTTGGTTCCCTCGCATTTCTGGGAAGTTATTTGTATCTTCTTCCGTGAAGACAGAACTAAAGTAGTTGGTTAATTGCTCTGCCATTTCCTTGTTCTCTATTATAAATCCTCCTGTTTCGGACTGTAAGGGACCTACATATGTCTTCACTAATCTTTTTCTTTTTACATATTTATAAAAGCTTTTACAGTCTACTTTTATGTTCCTTGCAAGTTTACTCTCACTCTCTATTTTCCCCTCTTAATCAATCTTTTGGTCTTCCTTTGCTGAGTTCTAAACTGCTCCTAATCCTCAGGCTTGTTACTTTTTCTAGCAACTTTATAAGGCTCCTCTTTGAATCTAATACTATCATTAATTTATTTTGTTGGCTATGGTTGGGCCGCTTGTTGTGCTTTTGCACCAGAAAGGAATGTATAACTATTACAATGCATACATTCATTTCTTAAGTATTAGCCATTGCCTATCCACCATCCTGCCTTTTAATGAAGTTCCCCAATCTATCTTAGCCAACTTACATCTCATACCTTTGTAGTTTTCTTTGGTAAGATTTAGGACTGAGTTTCAGGTTGGACTACTTCACTTTCCATCCTAATGAAGAATTCTATCATATTATGTTCATCATTCCATGTTCACTGTTCCTTGTTCCCTGTTCCCTGTCTTCCAAACAACAAGATTATTAATTAACTATTGCACAACACAAAATCTAGGGTAGCCTGTTCCCTAGTCGGTACCTCGACATACTGATCTAAAAAAACCAAATCATCACACTCCAGGACTTCATCTGCCACAGTTTTAATGTTAATTTGGTTTGCCCATTCTATATGTAAATTAAAGTCACCCATGATTACTGCAGCACCCTTGTTACATGCATCTCTAATTTCCTGTTTAATGCCATCCCCTACCTTATCACTACTGTTGGAGGCCTATAGACAACTCCCACTAATGTTTTCCACCCCTTGTTGTTTCTTAGCTTCACCCAGACTGATTCTACATCTAGATTTCCTGAGCCATTATCAGTATTGCACTAACTTAATCATTAACTAACAATGCCACGCCACCTCCTCTTCCTTTTTGCCTGTCCTTCCTAAACATTAAGTACCCTTGAATATTTAGTTCCCAGCCTTGGTCACCCTGCGGCCATGTCTCCGTAATCGCAATCATATTGTACCCGCTTACATCTATTTACGCTGTTAATTTGTCTACCTTATTTCGAATGATCCATGCATTCGGATACACTGCCTTTAGCCTTGTCTTTTTAACATTTTTACATATTTATTTGTACTATGGCCTTATTTGCTGCTAGTCCTTGTTTCCTCTGTCATCCACTTTTGCTTTCTACTTTTCTATCTTTCATTCCTATCTTTATTTCCCTCTTTTGCACCTCCCTGCTCAGGTTCCCATCCCCCTGCTAATCTAGTTTAAACCCTCCCCAGCAGTAAGAGTAAATACCCCTGCGAGGATATTGGTCCTGGCTCTGCTGGTATGCAATCCGTCCAGCTTGTACTGGTCCCATCTTCCCTAGAATCGGTCCCATGCCACAGGAATCTAAATCCCTCCCTCCTACACCATCTCTCCAGCCACAAATTCATCTAGTCCATTCTCCTATCTCTGATCTCGCTAGCACGTAGCACTGGGAGTAATCCTGAGATTACTATCTTTGAGGTCCTTTTTAATTTATTTCCTAGCTCCCTATATTTTGCTCTCAGGACCTCATCCCTCTTTTTACCTATGTCATTGGTACCAATATGGACCATGACCTCTAGGTGTTCACCCTCCCTCTTCAGAATGCCCTGCAGCTGCTCAATGACATCCTTGACCCTGGTACCAGGGAGGCAACATACTATCCTGGTGTCACATCTGCAGCCGCAGAAACATCTATCTGTCCCCCTTATGATAGGATCCCCTATCACTATTGCTCTCCTACTCTTTTTTCTCTCCTCATGTGCAGCTGAGCCACTCGTAGTGACACGGACTTGACTCTTGCTGCATTCCCCTGAGAAACCATTTCCCCCAGAGATATCCAAAGCAGAAAACCTTTTGGAGAGGGAGATGGACCAGAGGACTCCTGCACTACCTGCCTAGTGCTTTTACTCTGTCTGGTGGTCACCCATTCCCTTTTTGCTTGTGCATTCTTTACCTGCAGTGTGAGCACTTCACTTTACATGCTGTCCACAAAGATTTCATCCTTGCAGATGCTCCACAGTGACTCCAGCGGCAGCTCCAGCTCTGAAACGTGGATTTTTAGTTGCTGCAGCTGGAGAGACTTCCTGCACACATGGTCACCTTGGACATTAGAATTGTCCTTGGCTTCTCACATCATGCAGAAGGAGCATTCCACTTGGTCGAGTTGCCCTGACATGACAGACCCTTAAATTACTCCCTTTATTTTTACTTCCTCTAGTTTTGAGAACATTAAGAACAGAAGAAATACTTACCAGGTCCTACTTACCAAGGTTGCTGGTCTTCTTACTGAGGAAAGGTAGAAAATGAAAGGATCCCTCCTTCCCTCTTCACCAAACTCCCTCTGTCATCATATTCCAGCTGAAGCACTTTAATGCAGCCCAAAACAGCACTCCAGTGCAGCTGAAAGCAGCACTGTAGATGGTTTGCTTCTATGCTGACTGAATCTAGCTTCTGAAAACCTGTTTAAGCCAGTTAACTAAGTAATTGGCTGTAGCTATAAGCAGAGCCTGTTTTAAACCCCTTGTTTTAAAGCTGGACTAAAACTCACCTTCCCCCAACCCAAAGAGCAACTTTTAGCTAGTTGCTAAATTAAAGAAAGATTACACTTCAGATAGAAATTAACACTTAAAAGTCCCTCTCTCACCAAACTGCAACTGAAGCATCCAAAGCAGCACTCTAGGAAACAAAATATTTTATCATTAGTATTGATGCATGAAATAAAATTATTTTTGCGCTTGCTAGCGCCCAACCCCTTAAACTCCCTCTGTAAGACTTCAGATGTATTTCCTTCTATGTCAATACAGGCCATGTCTTCTAATGATCTCCCTCCCTTCCCATAAGTTGTTTCACCCTTTCTATAGTGTGGAATGCTAGACCAGATTTCATATGTGCATAACACTGTTTGCTGCTGCAATGCTTCCATTTACTATTGCAAAACTAATAGTGGCACAAAGTAAAAGTAATTTCATCCACAACTGAATGAAAATCAGGCTGAGTGTACAACAGGCAGGCAATCCATTCTGCTACTCTCTGGTAGTCAGGACAAAATGTTACCCCTATTTAATTTAACCCGCTCCCCACCCCCCTCCCCTCCTCTTTTTGGTAATCAATAGATTTGGAATTCTCTCACCCTTAAGAGTTCCAATACTGTGGATGACTTGTTATAACATTTTTAAAAAATACTAGTGTGACATAAATATTTTAAAAAATCACAAGAAATTTGTTCAGTTGATAAACATTTAGTAGCAATCACAATGACCTTGAAAGTCATCTTTTGTAAGTTATATGGGAGACCATCCACTTGTGGGTTTCATGGTAAGGTGCAACTCCATTACGCTTAACTTTGGAACAGGAGCAGGCCAGTCAGCCCTTTGAGCCTGTGCTACCAATCAATGAGATCAAGGCTAACCTGTACTTCAGCGTCACTTTACCCTCAGTTTTGTTCTTGAAACACCACCAAAGGAAATAGTTTATTTGCATATAACTTTTTATCATTTTAAGCACCTCTGTTAGATCACATATTAACCTTTTAAATTCAAGAGAATACAAATTAAGTTTATATAACCTGACCTTGCAATTTAAGCCCATAAGCCAAGGCATCATTCTGGTGAATCTGTCCTTTATTTGAGGTTTGATGCCCAAAGCTGAATGGAGTTCTCCAGATAGAAGCATCATTTTCTCACTTCTGAATTTGGCTTCCTTGTGATAAAGGTCAACATTCCATTTATCTTTCTGACTACTTTTTGAATTTGTGAACTAGCTTTTGGTGACCTGTGTATGCGAAACCAAAATCCCTTTGTCCTCCACACCATTACAGAAATGTTTTGATTGGTCTTTCTCAGATCCAAAGTTGATGAGCTCATACTCCTCCCCATACCACCACCACCCACCCCCACCAACCCCACATTGAACTCAATCTGTCAAAGTTTTGACCACTCATTTAGTCCAATAATTATTCAGTTACAACATATTGGGGACCTCAAATAATAAATGGACAGAATTGCAGAATTCAACAAACAAACCAAAAAAAATTCCCAGATTCCCTGGAATAAGAAGCATAATTCAACTTATTCAGTCATGACCAGTCGTCATTAAAACACGAGAAAAACTTTGCTGCTGCATTTAACATAAGAAGTTCAAATCTCCCTCTCCCTACCTTCACTGTGGTATAGTCAGTAGGATTGTTGCAGACCCGATTCAGTAGTTTGGGGAAACCCTTTCACACAATTGATCGAATGCAAAAATCTTCTCATTTTTTTTAAAAAGCATTTAATTATATATGTTCCACAACTTAAAAAAATAAAAAGCAGTTTTGTGGTTGGTTCTATCAAATACTGTATTTATGCTCTGCACTGATCCTCACTCAAAAACTTCAAACAGATCTTCATGTGTGGGAAGTTAATGTCAATGGGAATTTAAAGCCACATTGATCCAGGGAGCCACGCCTTTAAATTGGTGGCTGGTTGGCTAGCGCTCCCTGCTCAGCTGGGATCTGAAGTCACAGCCACTCTGAGTCAGTCAGGAAACTCAGGAAGCCACACACACCCTCTGACTGTGAACTGCAAATCCTGCCCCCTTACAGACACAGCATCTCTTCAAAAAGCATCTCACCACCTTCGCTCTCAGCAGAAACTTTATCTGACAAGTAAATTTCCCTCCCATCCTCCTCCCTCCCATCTTCATTACTTTTCCTATTGGATTTCTTCGAATCGAAGTGTTGGCATGGGAGGAAAGTCAGTATGCATATAATGTGACATTAGCAGAGCCTGAGTGTAGCCGTGTGGCACTGAGGTTCTGTTTGGGCTGAATAATAAACACGAATCATTGTCACTGATGATATGCGCAACTGTAATAATTCAGTGCACGGCACTTGACAGACAGCTGTGCTTAGGGGAAACATTGAGTGGCACCATTAGGAATCTCTGAATGTGTAGTTGGTGTGTAGCAAATGAAGAAATTCATTTTGTTGAATGTCTGCTATCCTGGCATCCTCCAAGATGCATTTCTCAGTGCAAGTCTGCAATACTGACTGTCTTTGAGTCTGAAGGGTACACAGAAGGTGGCTGCTAGGCAACAAAGACTCCCCCCCCCCCATCCCCCCACCCAGTGCAACACATGTGACTCATAACTGCTTCTGCCGTCCCATCCCATGAGAGCCATGGTGCTGCCCACAACACCATGTAGCAAGCAATCGACCTCCGCTGGCCATGGTTTCCCTATTTAGATCAATCAGGCAGATCTCTGCAGGTACACACGAGAGGTTGTCCACGTTCGTGGCTATCTGCTGCATCGTCCACAACCTGGCAATTCTGAAGGCCCAGTCACTAACTCCAGGGATCCGGCAGGGAGGAGACCACAAATACCATGTGCAACTGGACGGAGTGAGAGGGGCCACATTGTGAGGTTTCACTTCAGTTAAAAGGAACTCCCCCACCCCAACTTGGACCCACAGTCCCCTAACAGTACATCCATTTCAGATTCCCCATCACAAAGTTCCCTTGGCAAACATCTTTCAATAAAGGCCGATAGCTTTAACTTTACAACTTTATCCAGAAACACAGCAATAAAAACAGATTTAATTGCCCATGTGCACCCCCTGAGATCCAGTCTCACGGGTGCCTTTGCCTGGTCTCATGTTCCTGCACTGTGCTACCCTGTGGTTACAGCATGGCTGGTGGAGGGCAGCTGACTTTTAGTGAGGGAGACCGCAGATGGCTTTGTAGGGCATCCTCAAGCAGCTCAGGGCCTTGAGGACCAGGCTTCGTGCTGGATCACCTCAGCATGAGCAGCATTCTGGGCTGGTTGACTGAGAGGCAACAGCAAGGGTCCTGGTGGAGTGGCAGTGGTGGGAGCAAAAATCCTGTCACCCTGAGAGAGAACAGCAAATTCATGCTCCACAGTGCCACTGTCACTCCCGCATGGGTCAGGCCAGCAGTACTGTCATGAGGTGCCCACAATGGAAAGAATGGACTCCAAGCTCTGTGCAATGTCCTTTGCCATGGTGAAGTTGAATTCTTTCATTCTCCTAGCCAGTGTATGCAGGCTAGTGGGCAGCCAGCCAAGCATCTTGCTGTGCACCATCATCAGCATATTTATGTAGTCTGCTCCAGTGAGGTCCTCATCTGAGGCCCCTGTATTAAGGGGCCTTTGGGTGCTTGTACATGAACTGTCCTTTTCTCCTAATCTGGCTGTAGCCCACTTGTGCCTGGTAACTCACTAAGTGCTGATTCCCACTCAGCACTGGCCTCCAACATTCATACTGTCCCAGTGTCTGAGCCGGTGGCTGGAAGTGTATGGTCAAGTGACAGTGCCTCCTCTTCAGTTTCATCGGGTTACTCTTCCTCTTCCTCATGGCTCTTTGGAGGCTAAGCAGCCATTAGTTTTGAGAAATTGAAAATACAAAAGCACAAAGGTATGGGAATGGGGAGGAAAGCTGGAATTCTACAATCACTCCATCCGCAGTTTCCCTCTCAGAATGAAGGGTGAGTGGAAAGGGTGCATAAGCCAGCAACTTACCATCATCCTCAATGGTTTCAGCAAAGCTGGATGCCACTTGCTCTCTGACATTGGTACCGATGATTCTATTGACCAGGGGCTTTGAAAGCACTGAGGTGCTGAATGTGGGCTGATCCTCTACCCTTCCTGTAGTTTTCCCACCTGTTGTATGCTGCCTTCTCCAAGTGAGAGGGGACAGCATATCAGCAATTGTGTTCAGGTGCTAGATAATGTGCCTGACATAGCTGAATAGTTGTAGGTTTGTAGAGGCGTGAAGGTGTGTGTACATGGCTGGCCTGATCAGAAGGTGCACACGTGGATGAGGTGCAGTATAAGAATGTTCGGGATCCTGAGTGCCAGGGCGTGTTGCTGGACGAGTGATAAGGGTACAGTGCGGGTGCTGTGAGCAGTGGGAGAGGTGGGTGGTGTTTTGGCTCTGAGAAGTGACGTGTAGATGCATTCACCCACTTTGATTGCCCGAGTGAAATAATTCAACATTCGTCATCACTACTGACTGCCATGTTCTCATGGTGACACTCAGGGCATGAACTGCCCTTACCACCTGTTCCCATTTACTTCTGAAGCTCTGGCTGGAAGGCTTCCTTCAACCCTCCTTGGTCTGAAACATAGCCTCTTTCCTGGCCTCTCTCTGTCTGACCAGAGCGCCAGGGTGGCATCACTGAAGCAGGGAACCCTTTCCCTGATGTGTGTGACATCCTTCTTGTTCCGGAATGTTCCAAAGTGATTATCCAGCGGCCCTCAATGCTTTACTGCAGCTTACCTTTTCTAGAGACTGCACGCTTGAAAAAGAAGACATGTGCTTTGTTTAGAGTCATGCACAACAGCTGCCAACAGCCGATAGACAGCTCAACCTGGGAGCTGCTCAGGGTCATATTACAATCATGGAAATGGGGTTGGTGCACTAGGTGTACAAACTGTCAACCTTTTTTGGAAATTGTGTGGGGAGGTGGCAAATCAGTACACACCTGTCCAAAAACAGGGGTATACAATTTCTAGCTCCATAAATTTTAAAGCATTTCAAATCTGCAGTAGAGGTGGTGCAAGCTGGTAGAAAGCAGGCCAGAGAAATCAACAATCTCCAGGCAATCCTGCAGTGCTTGTCAAACATACTTTGCCAATTACACAGGACAACTGCTTCAGTCTGTCCTCTGGGGGGGGGTACTTTTCCATCTGCAGGGCAGGTGCAATCAGTCATTGACAAGAATGTCACTATCAAATTGTCATACCTATACCTCAGAGCTGCTACACTGGTCTTGCTTACATATGTATCAAAAAAAAGTAAATGATGCCTTGGTCATCATGACCAGCACTTTTATCTCCTTTTCTATTGGACACCATGATAACCATACCACACATCAAAGTGCATGGGGGTCACTGATTGCTTTGATGCCTTGGAAGATGGGAATGTGGCAAGGAATTTATTGTATTTTGCATTTTGACATTATTCTCCGCTAATGTATGGGTACGTGCAATAGAACTATAGGATTGTGTGAAGGATTGGCTTGAACAAGTAATAAAGAGAGAACAGGTTAACAGGTTACACTTTGCATCATGCGCTGCTTGTCTGATAAGTGGTACTGCTAGTTAGACATGCATTGCACATCCCTCAAAGTTGCTGTCTTTTCCCTATTCCTGTGAACTTTCAGAATTGGAGATGGCATACAGTGAATCCATCACTTCCTTCTCAGCATTGTTATTCCACAATGCTATGTAAGGGTGCCTTGAAATGCCAGTCAGAGCACGTCTTCTCAGATTATGTCCTACACAGAATGCCCACTATGACATCCTTGAAAGCAGCGTATGAAGGCAGCACCACTCTGCCATTTGCACACAGACTCTTTTTTTTATGCCTCCACTGTGAATTATCTTTGCTTCTGAACTTGCCCACTATTTATTTTTCTACTACAGCTTTTGAAAAAAGTGAAACTTGCTACATCCATTTTTGAATGTTGACACAGGCTGCATTTTTTCCCCATATTCGGCCTGTAAGAGTCGCAGCCTTTAAATTTTGAGCAGCAGCCCTTTAAAGGCTACTGATTTCTGGTTCTGCAAACCTGCCTTCCCAGCACTTCCTGCACAAAGTTCAAACTGCGCAGGGGGCATTTATGTAACAATCAATTTTTTAAAAAAAATACTTTTTTCATAAAATATCTGGAAGAACATTACAAAATATTTCAAAATCGCCATCACAAAAAGTGCAATCAGATTCAACTTTTACGCATGGATCACAAGGTGCTTCAATACAATCAATGAATATTACAATCATTTCAACATGGTCATTACAGACAGTCAGACAGTGCAATGAGATTGGAGTTATCAACATACATCATGTTGCACTCGGAGATGCTTCAATAAAATTATAATACAATTAATATTCAATGCATACATTCATTGCGAGCCATACAGCTCGAGGGGTCTATACCTTTCCCAGTCCCTCGGTTCACTATGGTTGAAAGGTCTTAGACAGCGACCTTTCCCCATTGGGCCTTTGCAGTGGCTGCCCCAAGCTTTAGTGCGTCCTTCAGTATGGACCTTGGAATGTGCCAGTCTGCAACACTCGGTTGGGGATATCTCTTTGCACTGGAAGACCAACAAGTTTCCGGCAGATCAAAGAGCACCTTTCACTGAGTTGATGATCCTCCAGCTGCGGTTGATGTTTGTCTCAGTGTGTCCCCCTGGGAACAGCCCATAGAGCACAGAGTCCTGTGTCACTGAACTGCTTGGGATGAACCTCAACAGAAACCACTGCATCTCTCTCCAGACCTTCTTTGCAAAGGCACAATCCACAAGGGTGTGAACAATGGTCTTGACCCCAACTTGAAGGTAACGTGCCAAGGGGGTGAGACTCCTGGTGTGTAGGAAGGATCTGATGGAGAGGGCCTTTCTCACCACCAGCCAAGCTACATCTTGGTGCATGTTGGAAAGTTCTGGCAATGAGGCATTCTGCCAAATGACTGACAGTCTGCTCGGGGAACCATCCCACAGGATCCATCATCTCCTTTTCCCGCAGGGCGTCTAAGATGTTATGTGTCAACCACTGCCTGATGGACTTGTGGTCAAAGGTGTTGCTCTGCACAAGTGTTTCCATGAGGGACAGGTGGTACAGCGCGTTCCAACTACTTGGAGCGTTCCACGGCAGCGTGGCCAGACCCATCATTCACACCACCGGGGACAGGTAGAACATCAGCATGTACTGACACTTGGCGTTTATGTACCGAGGGTCTACGCACAGCTTGATGCAGCCGCAAACAAAGGTGGCCATCAGTTTGAGGGTGATGTTGGGCACGCTTTTTTCCCCCCCTTATCTAGAGGCTTGTACATTGTATCCCTGTGGACATGATCCATTTCCGACCTCCAGATAAAGCGAAAGGTGGCTCAGGTGATCGCCATCACGCAGGAGTGAGGAATGGGCCAGACCTGTGCCCCTTCAGCAACAGCGAGAGTGCCTCACACCTGATGACCAGATTCTTACCCGCAATGGAGAGGGAGTGTTACTCCCACACGTCCAGTTTTCTTTGCGCCATAGACACTTGCTCCTTCCAGTTTCTAATGCATGCCCCGGTCCCTCCAAACCATATCCCCAACACCTTCAGGCCATCAGCCCTGACGGTGAAGGGGACAAAAGATCGGTCAGCCCAGTTCCCAAAGAACATGGCCTCGTTCTTCCCATGATTTACCTTGGCTCCCGAGGCCAATTCGAACTGGTTGCAGATGTGGATCAGTCTGCGCACTGACAGCGGATCCGAGCAGATGACGGCAACATCGTCTATGTACAGGGAGGCTTTGACCTGAGTGCTTCCACTGCCTGGGATCGTCACTCCTCTTATGCCCTGATCCTTCCTGATGGACTCAGCAAAAGGTTCTATGCTTTGACAGAATATTGCACACCTACATGGTGGATGTGCTCTCCAAAATGGGGTTTGGGGAGGGAATCCACAATTGGATCCAACTGCTCTACTCTAACATCGGTAGCACAGTCTCAGCCGATGGGTGGGAATCAGATAGCTTTCCTGTTAAATCTGGAGTCAGGCAGGGCTGCCTGCTCTCCCCTGTCCTGTTTGTGTGTGTTCCATACGAAACAATCAAATGGTCCAACCTCATGCAAACTGGCAGCATTGGGAGGCCATAGAAATAGCACAGTTTTGCTCATACCAAATCAGATAACATGCATCACAGAAACAGCCCTAATGAAAAGTGATTGTGGCAATTATTGAATTAAAAAATAACAAGATCTTACAGCCGCTGAATGCTTCTGTCTATTTAAAGCAATTGATAAAAGCTCTCAGTCCTTACAACCCTGAAGATCTGATTTGAGGTAAGTAGTGATCAATCTCGTAAATCCAAAAAACAAAATTCCTACAATCAAAATCTATCTCCTATGAAATATAAATGTGTTCAAAAAATTTCTTAAATACGTGGATTCCAAATGTTCTCTGGTGCCACTCAACCATTGGATGTACTGTGGGGAAATGACTTCTGCCAATTCACAACTTGCACATGACCACTGCCCATTTCCTCTAGGATAAGGTGCATTTAAATATTTCAGGTGGATGTTGGGGCCTCTGCAAACCTATCTTCCTAGATGGCCTAATCTACAGGTAAGTATTGAAAGGTGGTCAAGGAATTATTTGGTACAATGCAAGACCTATACAATACCCATAGAGGCCAAGACATCTACTTGGATCACCTTTTCAGGAGGGGGAGGTGGTGGGGGTGGGGAGGGCGTGGTTGGTAGGAATTCCTGTGGCACAGTGTCACAGAATACATGGTTGTAGCCCAACTTTGTAAGCAATAGTTTAAGCTATTCCAAGTTCCAATTTGCTTTCCGGTAATTAGCCTCTTCAAAGGAAGCTATTATCCACCCCCCCCCCCCCCCCCCACCTCCCCCCACAACCACCACCCCCGCCCCCCATCCTCCCGAGAGCCTTTGCAACATTGGATGCCAAGTAGGCACAGACATGTCTTGAATTTAGTATTACTGGGGTGCAGTGGATCTACTTCCCTCATTCACATGTAATAACCAACTTTCAGGAAAGGCACGTCAGACACAAAAAGGCAGAGATCCGATGGGACTGTCTTCTGCCCATTATTCTTCCTGTTTATGGAAATAAAAATCTAGGACAAAGTGTGTGCAGAACTTTTTCCTTTTCTGTGGTCTATGTTGGTATTTGGAGTCATACAATTGAGTGGCACAAAAGGAGTCAACTGGCAGATAGGTTTTTAGGGAATCAGTGAATGAGAGGAGGAGAAATGAAGTAGTGAGTGTGGTTTATTTTTTTGTTACCCCGGCAATGTGTGCACAATTCTGAATTGGTACCAGCATTACCTGCGGGGCAGGTTCCATTTATATGAGTAATAAATTGGAACTCAGCTCAGACAGCTTTCAGTAGCCAAGAAGGTTAAATTTCAGGGCATTTTCCATCTGCTCATTGCCACTATAAATGAGACAACCTCCCCAAGAAACTGGTGCAGGAACTGCCCAATCAGCACCACTGGAGAGTGAATGAAACAAAGTTTATCGGAGAGGGGAAAAAAGCACCCTTCTTTAATTGGTGCGTCCTTTCTTTAAATGCTAATAGCTTGCACAAGTTTACAATTGGCAGCCAAACAACTTGCAGGCCTGACTCTTTGAACCTAGGTTACATGTGCAGCAAACCTAATGTAAAGATCCTTCTACTGCAACATTTGACTTGACTTAGCCTTCACCACGTGTGTGCAGAGCTTCAGTTTTTAAAATACGAAAAAAATGTTATTCCTTGACTTCATTGATGTTAATAGTCCACACTCAAAAGTAAATTTCTTAAAGAAATCTATAAAGCCACAATTTTGGCCTAATTATAGCACAATACTTGTAATCATCTTGGATTGAAAGTCTAGCAATTATGTGTGATTATACTGTTAAAACACTAAGGTGTAAAATTGCGTCTAGACATGTAGAGGTAATGAGCTTCAACAAGAGGAAATATGTTATTACTAATGCAGGATGTACAGAATTCATTTAATGAATCTCCATTTATAAAATTAACTTGTGTCTCACTCCTAATAAATGCAAATTGACAACAGATTGCCTTTTAAATATGTAAAACAGCAAGTGAAACAATTGAACCAAGTAAAATCCATTCCACTTAAAAATTAAGAATCGCTTTGTATAACACAAATGGTGTTTTTATCTTCGCAGACTTCTTGGATTTGAATTTTCTAAATCGTTATTTTGGGTAGACGAGAGTTTAGAATTCAGTAGAAGATTTTGTCATAGAGCTGACTGATAAACCCGTAGAATCATAGAGTTATACAGCACAGAAACAGGCCTTTCAGCCCATCGTGTCCATGCTGCCCATCAAGCACCTATCTATTCTAATCCCATTTTCCAGCACTTGGCCTGTAGCCCTGTATGCTATGGCGCTTCAAATGCTCATCTAATTGCTTCTTCGTGCCAATTAACTTGTTGTGTGCCACTCAGCCGTCCAAATGCTGATATGGACCACAGAAAAATAGATGCTCTTATCTCAGATGCTGAGAGGTCATTTCCCCAGCACAGAGAATCTAGAACTAAGCAGCATAGTCTCCGGATAAAGGGATGGCCATTTAGGAAAAATGTCTTCATTTTCGGAGGGTTGTGACTCTTTGGAATTCTCTTTCCTAGGAGGCCATGAATGTTCTAGCATTGAGTATATTCAAGGCTGGGATCAATAGATTTTTGGAGATAATTGGATATTGCTGGAAGATGGAGCTGATTATAGCATCAGCCATGATCTTACTAAATGGCAGAGCAGGCTCGATTGTCTGTGCGGCCCACTCCTTTTTTGTTATTTTCTTATGTTCAAATGCTACAGGCTACAGCAGAGCTTGCTCACTGCCTTTCAGATCCTTGCATCTCATGGGCCTGGCTGGAAAGCTCTAAGACCTAGTTTTTCAGCAATCCAAGAAAATGATGCAGGAGGTGTCTTACTGTCACTCCTACATCATGAACATGTCAGACAGGAAACCCCACCGATGACAGTGCACTCTGAAAATGCACAGTAACCAGAAAGGGAGTTAAATCATGGGGTCAATTGGAACCCCATTCACCTGGTGGAAACTGGACACTGAGCAGTTAAAAACAAATGGGTTAGTTACCCCCTTGGAAGTCATCCCTTTCCCACCACCTACAATATTAACCGGGATTCCAAAGGATGCTAATTGCATTTTAATCTCGGCCTAAATGAGGAAACCGGCATCAGGTGAAACAAGGTCTGGTCTGTCGGGAAGGATGGAGGCTGAAAAGGTAAGTCAGAAACTTTCCTTTTTGGGAGGGGCCAGGAGAAACAGGAATGTTCAGACATGAAGATCTAATTCATCTTTCAGCACAGCAGGTGAGGCAGGCAACTGGTGGTTCAGTGTTCACAGCTGTCCAGGGGCAAGGGTCCTCTCAGCTCCTGGACCTTCCTGCTACAGTGATTCAACTGGCTACTTATGAACCAATTACCTCTGAGGGAGTAAGAGCACATAACCTGGGGCAGTCTGGCACAAGCCTGACAGTAGTCACCTTTACAGTAACAGTTGCTGCTGGGTTTGAAGCACACAACACAATGTACCCTCAATATATCCCTGGCAAAACCAGTTACATCCAACCATGCCGGCATATTTAGTGGGAAGAGTAATAGAGAGTAGAAGCAAGAAGGATTACATTACCAGTACATGTTGAGAGGGTGTTGGTTACAGATCAGTATGTCTTAAAGAAGTTTCTGTAGTCTTCTCTAGGTTAACTGTAAGCCTTTGTTAACTACTAGAACTGTTTACACATGTGCAGTAACGGGAGCAAGCTAGGAGCTATCTCCATGCCTAGTCAATACACATCTCTGCTCAATATCACACTGACCCTGGATCTGGGTCAGTTGCCTTCTTACACAACTGTGTGGGTGGTACTCAGTCCCACATTAACCTTGTATGTGTCAGACTCTTATACTACACCTCCTCCCAAGTGTTTATCCAATGTATTTGGAGTTATATTAGTTTACTTCATGTCTTACATTGTTATCAGTACCATGCAGTTACATTGTTGTTACTACATTATCACTATTACTACCTTAGCACTGTTACTACATTATCACTACCCTCACCCACGCACCCCCCCCCCCCCCCCCCCCCACCCCCTTCACGTCCTTGAATTTAAAGGTCAGGTGATCAAGAGGCCTTCAAACCCTCCATATCTCCCCTGCCTTTCTGTTGAAGGAGTGGTAGGCTCTGTCGTTACGGTTCTTCCCATTGGTCTGGATGTTGAGCTGACATCTTTCCATCCTTTCTCCCCATTCCTTCAAGTTGAACCATGTTTGTTTGGTCCGGCTGTTGCATTTATCGGTGGTCGTTGCTACTCCAACTCATTTCTTGTGGGGTGGACAAACATTGTGTTCATCTCCTTGTCACTTCTTTTGCTTTTTCCATCGTCATGTTGATTATCTCTATGATTATTCTAAAATAACTTTGTTGGTTTGAAGACTACTGGGAAAGAGAACTTCTTATTTCAGTACCCAGTGTATAGCTGACTAAACAGACTTCCTTTAATGATTGGAAATTTCTTTTAATTGAGATTCTAAGCTAACAATAAGTTCAAGGGGGTAAGTTTACGTTGCCAGGAGGTAAAGATAGTAGAACCATTAACACCTGTCTTGCACAGTTTGCCATAGTGTCCAATCCTGTTGCATTGGAAGAATTGGTTGCACTTACAGGACATTGATCTCACCTGTGAGGGCGTTTCACCCCACAGCACTGGCATGGTCACTCTGCTGGCCGGTTCAGGAATTACTTCCCCTGATTTGGAGTGTCCCTGTGTCTTTGTGGCCTGACAAGCTGGACTGAGGGTTGGCCTCTGCACCATGTTCTATTCTCTCCCTTTAAGATTATCCTGTGCTGCTCACAAAGTTCTAACTGTCTAACCATCTGGATTGCTTTTTCCAGGTTTAGATTTTCCTTTGCTTGTTGAAGATTAGAGAGTGCATTGTCTGTTACTCATACCACTATCCTGATGAGCTCAGACTTTAAATTTCCATGTTCATAACCTTCTGCCATCTATAAAGATCATTGATGAATGACTCCACCAGTTCCCCGGGCAGTTCGACTCCCTCATTGAATTTAGTTCTTTTGAGCATTTTATTGCTTCTTACATTGAAAAAAATGTTGAATGATTTTAACACCCCTTCATATTTTCCAGATGATTCAGGAATTCCCTGTCTTACAATGATGCTGTCTGCAGTTGGGCCTATCAAGTAAAGCAGCGTGTTCACCTGCTCTTCTTCTGACTTTTTATTTAAACCTGAAGTGATGCTGTAGCTTACCAATCTTTTCCTCCAAAGACCCCAATTTTGTGATTGGTCTGGGCCTTGGATTAGTCCGAATTGACTTGGAAGTGTGGAATTATGATCCACAAGGGTGTGAACAATGGTCATTAAAAAAATATATGTGCAGCTTTAAGAGCTTTCTGAATTTCAAGATGACATTGTTGTTCATTCAGAGACAAAGTAATTTCCCACACTTTCCGGTTTTGGAGTTGGCAATGGCGCTCTTCTTGAAAAAAATTAATAATAGCTGCCTGCTGATTAATTTGTTCAACGGTTTACTTTTTAAGCTGTTGAGTCAGTCGGATTGGAGCTTCTGCTTGTTTTTTACTGAGCTGGACAGTCCGACATTCCCAGAATATTTAATTAATTCACTCTCTTTTCTTTCTTTCAGACCAGTTCGGAAGCCATGTGTTCAGGCTCCAATTGGGGGATCAGGTTTTAGCAATGGGTTTCTTACCAATGGCACTTCTGACCCTGGATTACTTCAAGGAGTTTGCACGTCTTGCTGCAGCCTGGAATTTTAAAACGTTTAGTTCACCCCTGCAGGTTCTGTTGTCTCTGCACTCTGAAGCTGGACTTCCAAAGGAGATTCAATGAAGTCTTCTGCTGCGGTAAGGAAGTTTAAAACATCTGCCTTCAGCTTCGAGGCCTTTCTCTAGGCCATTTTCTGGTGATTTTTCCTCTGCACCTCTGCTTCTTTAGGAGCCTCTTTTGAGGTCAGAATGCTATGTTGAATTTTTCTCAGTCTTCCAGCATTTCAGCTTGTCTCTGTATTTTAGCGAAGTTCTGGGTTTTTATCCCATTTCTGCCACCATGTTGGGAGGGTGTTGGTTACAGACAGTATTCCTTAAAGAAGTCTCTGTAATCTTCTGTTGGTTAACTGTAAGTCTTATTAACTACTAGAACTGTTTACACATGTAAAGGATATAGGCTAGGAGCTGTCTCCATGCTTAGGTCTATAGACGTCTCTGCTCAATGCCACACTGACCCTGGGTCTGGGTCATATGCCTTCTTATAGCAATGTGTGGGTACTACTGTACTCAGCTCCACATTAACCTTATATGTGCCAGATCCTTATACTACAGTACAAAGGCCTGAGAAAAGTGCAGCCATCCAAATGGTGTCACCACCGCCCCATTAAAATATTATAATGACATTCCCGCCTATCTATGAGGGAGCTTCCAGTGCCAGGTAAAGATTCATCATACAAATGGGTAGAGATCTGTGCTGATGGATCACTCATTTTTCTACTTTATTTTTCCCCAGTGTGCATTCTTTTATGGGACCTAAGGGAAGTGAAAATCAGACCAACAATTTCCTAGTCTGCTTAAGTCAGGCCTGCCCCAATGGAAAAGCCAGCTAATACTCAAACAGTCAGTGACAAAGGTGACAGGTTAGCAGCAAAACTAAACAGAAGCTGCAGATTAATTAAACATTTAATGGAACACAGCTGCTTGAGTTTCAGAGGTAATAAAATTCTCATTGAGAATTTTTATATGAACCTGCGATGCTTCAAATTCTCTGATTTCCTTTTCACAGAAAGCTCTATAATTATTCTATCTTCAAAATATATTCTCATATCAGGGTAATTGTAGTCATGGTGATTAATATTACAGCCAGCTTCTAATAACTTTGGTAGGTTTAATTTCTTAAAAATAGATTCTTCCTCGTCAGTAACAAGATTCTTTGGCTAATGCATTTTAAAACTGTCCTTCGTTTTCTACTGCTAAAATGTACTCCATTATCCTTGTGCATGGTGTGTAGCTCTGTAACTAAATAATTTTGTAATATTTCAATTATGTTGTTAGAACTGTTATGTGCAGCATCACGACTAATTGTCCATATATTCATTTTCTCCCTCTTCTATGTGTTACAGTTGATGTTCAAGTTTGCAACTCCCCTAGCGCCACAATTGTGAGCCATATGGGAGGTTGGTGGAACAGAAGCTGCATCATAGGCCAAGGGTTTACTTCCAGATTTTGGAACCATAGCTTTGAATACTTGCACTGCCCATTGGATAAGTTTTCTCATTTATGCTGATATTTATATAAGATATACAGTACAGATCAGGCCATTTGGCCCAACTATCCATAAATTAGATGTTTAAAAATAAATAAGCTAGCATCTTGATGCAATTGTACACATTTAGTACATGTAAGTTGATGGAACAGTTGCAGCTTCTCACTCTGATGCAGTCTTTTGGAGTTGTAATAGTCTGTGCCACCCGAAAAGAGAAGCAATATCTTAAACAATAGCCTATTATTGCTCCAGTATCCTGTGCTTCAGAGTGACAGGATTTGTTCTGACGTTCTCTCACAAGCCGATCCTAACATAGCTGACAGATAAATGAGCTACAACAACTTGCATTAGCGCTTGTCCCAAGAATGACCCAAGAGTCCATGTGCTCAACAGAAGCCTGGGAGCAGGTCACCTGAGGCCCCCTCAAGCGAGCATTGGTGGATGACATGAAACTGGTCAAGGGAAAAATTACATTTTAGAAAGGGACAAAAACTAGTGAAGGGCAGTCAAAAGACAAGGTAGTAATGTTACCATGAATTAACAAGAAGAAATCCAAATTTTTATATTGTGAGACTCCCAAGAAATTACACCACCACCCCCCCCAGCACCCACACACGCATAGTTAACCAATGTTTTGAGGTTCCCAGCAGACCAGACACAGAAGATATTAACTAGTTGTTAGACTTGATTTATAGATATAATTTAAAGAGAAAAAAAATCAGTTACTATTTTGCCAAGTGTGAATATTCACAGGGCTTTGTTTATTTGTTTTTGAAGTTGTATAGTTTGTATACCTGTAAATAGTTCATCACATTGCAAAAATGAAAAGGGGAAGCAATGTTTTCATGTTGTGAGCATGCCCAGTGCATGAAAATGTCATTAAACATGCAATCTGGCTATTTTGGTGTTGGTCTCTCTTTACAAGTTCCTCTCAATAGATTTTAGTGAAGCATTTGGAATTAAATACAAAAATATTTGCATCAAAATGCTGCAGAGATTGTGATGAACAAAATAGTCTCATTCCCAGTGAGTTAGCTGCTAGGATAGCAAATATTTTGGCTGGGTTATGCAAGGCCTGAGCTTCAAACTGTCTCCTCAGTGAATGGGATGCTGCATGATCCTATTGTCAATCGATTTAACTACTGACTACACTGACAGTGACAAATGCAACACATCACCCCACCAACCCCTCTCAGGGCAGATGCAACAATATCAAAAGATAGAAAAACATGGATAAATAATAAGAAATAACTTACAGAATTCTCTCTCTTCAGGTGCCATGCTTAAGAGGCCTTGGTGACTATGGACCTCCATGTTAACCTTGCTCTGGAGGCACGGAACATCGTCAGTTTGCGAGGCTGTTTAAAAAGATCATCCTTTGTCTACCTCAATCTCTTTTACCATTGATCCTTCCCATCAGGCTTTCTAAATCACGATTTCTTATTACATGCCCTTAATGCATTAACCTCATCAAGAAAATCTCTCATGAAGCTTCTCAGTAGCAAAGAGAATGAAGCAAGAGTTCAATATCTTTGTTTTGTTCAACTAAAGACTGGGCAGTATCAAATTTCTGTGGGGAAGTTGCAGAGAAAAAGAGACCGATTTTCAACTTGCTACCACAATTTTCCAGTAGGTATTAAGCAGTAGAGAGACAAAATAAATTTTGTACCATCGATCATGCCCACTGCCATTGTGGCCAGGGGCCCTGTGTACGTGGTTAAATGTCCCCCAGGAAATTAGAGAAAAACTCATTAATCTGTTTAAATCAGTCTCATTGTACAAAAGATCCTGACAGTCTTAGGTGGGATCATTTAATCTCCAAAAGCAGTCACCGTTGGGTCAGATGAGTTGTAAACACCTTATAAATCTGAATCCCGACACCTGACCTGCCCACTGCCAATTTTAACAGAGGTGGGACAGGATGAGGGGCACGGAGCAGGCAAGAACTGCCCTGGCGAGGTGGGGTGGTGGCAATTTAAATATTATAATGAGGTTCTGTACTTCATATGTTGTCATTATTTTAGATGTAACCTTGACCAAGTTTTCCAATCCTTGCAAAACCCAGCGACTAAAGGGAGGTGATGACAGTTGCATATAGGTGCTGAGTGCCTTTTCCCTTACCTGCAGGGTCCACTTAACTGTTTGACAAACCTCCCCCAACACCCAACTTTTGGGCATCCCACTAATTCTTCCAATCTCTCCCACCAGGCCTCGATCTCCCTCATGTCTCTTCTGATCTCCTATGAAATGTGGCAATTTAATTTAAGTGGAACAATGATGAAATACTGTTATAATTTGCCTTTCATTTGATGATTTATCACATAAGTATTGCAGCTTCTTCTTGAAAGTCTTTCTGTAGCAGTCGATACTATCTCCTTCTGGCTCCTGTTCCACAAGTTGATCACCTATGTGAAAATAGAAACACCTCATTATCCAACCTCACTTCCTGTTTCCTTTTGGCTGGCCTTTAGTTTTACTTGTCCAATTGCCTCAAGGACACTGTCAATTTTCTTGTTCTCCTTTTCTTTCACATTAAATACTTGGTTCAAGTACTCTCTAACTGTCCATCCCTCTAATGAGTCCAAACGTTAGGTATCAACTTAGTGACGTTAGGCCACTGACCCTCCTTCTCACTCTTCTCTTCACCTTCTTCAGAGTGTGAATGTCCTTTCTGAGATGGGTGGACCAAAACTGGGAACAACACTCCACATGAGGTTTTGTAAAAGCCTTAAATAACCCTTTATAATTGGGATCCTGGTTTTACAAAGGATGGTATGGAAAATACACTGCTTGCCTTGGTTGCGGTTTTCCGAAACAAAAACAGAAAATGCTGGAAAAACTCAGCAGGTCTAACAGCATCTGTGGACAGAAAGACAGAGTTTTCTGTCACTTCACTTGTAATTTGAGGGAATGGTTGCTGATCACTCCCAAATTTTCCTTCCTCCCGGTTACTATGTACCAACACCCACTCATTATATTTCATGTGCTAAGTGCATAACCGAACACTTGCATTGTAGATCAATCAGTCTAAATCCATTTACAGTCTCTTAAGACCTTTCAAGGTCCTAATTCTTGTCACACAAACTGGCGTCACCCACAGCTTTAATTACTCTGCTGACAATGTCCTCCTCCATATCGTTAATGAATGAACAGAAGGATACCTAGCAACCCTGGGACTTCTCACTCTGAACCATCATACTAGGAAGTTGTTACATTGAAACTCACTCATTGCTTTCAGTATCTTGGCCAAGTTGTTATCTGTCTTCTGATTCCACCCCCTGCAGTATGCAACTTAATTTCACTCTCAATTTCTCATAGAGCATTTTCTCAAAAACCTTTTAGAAATCCAAGCACATCTCCAGGAATGTTTAGTTTCACCATTCTAGCCACCTTTTTCGAAAATCTGAATCTGATTCATCAATAATAAGAGATAAAAACAAAAAAACTGCGGATGCTGGAAGTCCAAAACAAAAACAGAATTACCTGGAAAAACTCAGCAGGTCTGGCAGCATCGGCGGAGAAGAAAAGAGTTGACGTTTCGAGTCCTCATGACCCTTCGACAGAACTTGAGTTCGAGTCCAGGAAAGAGCTGAAAACTTTAACACCTATGTGTTCTATTGTACTATTGTGGTTGACATCTTTTGATGATCTGCTTCTATCACTGCTTGTTTGTCCCTACAACCACACCAACCCCCTCCACCTCTCTATCTCTCCGCCCCCCACACACACACCTTAAACCAGCTTATATTTCAGCTCTTTCCTGGACTCGAACTCAAGTTCTGTCGAAGGGTCATGAGGACTCGAAACGTCAACTCTTTTCTTCTCCGCCGATGCTGCCAGACCTGCTGAGTTTTTCCAGGTAATTCTGTTTTTGTTTTCATCAATAATAATGTCTGTTTTCTAAAGTGAGTCTAGGGTATCCTCTAGAATCCCTGTATATTCTCAATGCTCATTTATAATATCCCTTATAATACAGTCCTTTATCTTTCCCATCAGAGGATTGACTGACTGGTCAATAGTGTCGCAGATTTGACTTTCAACTTTTGTTGAATATTGATAGCTCACATTCTTGTTCTCCAATCCTCCGGCACAATCCCATATCTCAGTAAGGTTTTAAGATATTTATCCACTGTGTTACACAAAAACGCTGCCATTTCTTTCAGCACCCTAGGATCAATTAATTCTGGCCCCAATGCTTTGTCTACCTTGAGTCTTTTTAATTTAACCTTTTTCCTACGACATATGAACAACCTGTTTGGGTTTTAGTCCAAATGGCTAAGTAAAGGGCACTCCCAACCTTTCAGTTTAAAGAATTATTCAAATAGCCTACAATGCCTTTACCCTTATTTATAATTATTTCTAATTCATAACTTGCACTCTAACTGAACTTTGCAAATATATGCAAACAATATTTTCCCATTATCCTATTTCCTATTATGCTCCTCTCTGGATTCATTTTTGTATTCCTAGTACATTTCTTAGTATTGCGGACTAAGAAAACAGACTAACTGAATGTGCCTCTCTCTTTCTGAAGGGCTGTTACTCCATTTATAACTCCTCTTCTTGAGTGTATCTTGCCATATAAACTATGTAGTTATTGTTCACACTTTTATGTTTCATAGAACAAGAACATCTTTTGCACAAATGGTGTTTTTTTAAGTATACTTTTCTTTTGCATTTCAGTCATCTTTACCCAGCTAAGTTTTGCTCTTAACAAATGCTACGTCTCTTTTCACTTCTGTAAATTGAGCCTTATTATAAAGGTAGCCCCATTGTACTGTTGTTCTGAAGCTTGCTGCAGCTCCATATTTTAACTCCAAATTATCCAAATCTGAAAGTTGTTCCTTCACCTAGATCATTAGTAGCTCATTACTAAACATTAAATTTAATATATTAGCCTCAGCAGGTGAGTGACAAACTGTCCTAATCTTAATTGTGTCCCCAAATGTAGAGGTGAGTTAAAATTTCCAGTCCTTGCAGGCATTGTGATTGAATTCCTGCCTTTATTTTATAGGGTGTATAGTTAATTTTTAACCTTATAAGTTTAAAGAAACCCTGAATACTTCAGTCAAATTGGCAGAAAAATAAATGAGTACTTTTGCACAAGGTGAACACCATCTTTGATGAATAACCCCTGCCATCCAATGGACTGGATCCAGTTCTCAATATATTCAAGCCTCTTATCCCTTACCCAATGCTGTTCTAGTCAGCAACTCCTTTCATAGTCGGTAGCAATTCTGAAATGTCAAGCTGAAGGCCCTACTTTCTAAATTATGAGTCATCTTTCTTGCATCTGTGCTTTATGATTTTGCATCTTCTCATCTTAGTTTTATTTGTCTCCACATGAACAGTATTTGTTCCTTTTAGCAATGCCTCAATTCTGTTACCTCATTTGGCTATCATGACTGCTCTAAAATGCAAAACTGTAGAATTTAGTGCTTTTCTCCAAAAAAGCTTCAAAATAAATTAATTATAGAAATCTTCTATCAATCAAATATTTCAATTGTGTTAAAGCTCTTGGACCTGCATGCCTATTTTGAAAAAGGTAAAGAGCTATTATTGAACTCGTGCAAGATTTTAGGCTGCAGTTGAAGTATCATGTATAGTTTTGGGAACCCCATTATAAACACAATGGAATAGTACAGTGTATTGTCATAATGGTGTGGTGTATGCATACATAATATTAATCTTTAATTTCATCAGCTGGTCAAATATATATTTTGAACTTCTTTAAAAGGGCTTTATAAAAACAAAGACACTGACTTAAGATGGCTGCCACAGGTCACCAATCACATCTGGTATTACAAATTGGTCAATTCTGGAAGTTTCCAATATGGATTACAATTAAAACATTCCAAGGCAACCTCCTACGAAACTGGTAACTGGGTTTCACTGTTTGCATTCCTATAAAGCTACCTTTCAGGCAAATACAGAAAGTCTACCAGAACAATGGTTATATAAAAGGCATTGATAAGTTCTTCCTAGCTCATCACAGGAAAGGATGGTCTATTTAAAACTGATGGCTGGGACATTAAAGGAACTAATCACCTAGGCCATAACACAATAGTCAAGGTCTGTACAGGCATGAGCTAATCGATTACCTTCTGAAATCATTATGGGGAGAGAGGTTGTTTGACCAGAATAACCATTTTAAAATGTCTATTAATTACAACACCTGGTTGCTTTGGGCAGTCAAGATAAAGTAATCTCATGGAGCAGTAATATCATCTCTCCCATCCTGTTTTCAAGTTCAAGACCCTTTCTCTGTCATGGAATCCATCACAGAGGTAGAGAATTTCAATCGAAAGGAACCTGAGGTGCAATACCATTGACTTTTGGAAAAGGTGAATTACATTCGAAAAAGGGACTGTCACCAGAAATTGCAATTTACATCAGCCTCAGCCCCACTGGAACTTGAAGGCCACTATGGAAAGAATCTGCTGCAGCCACGAACACTAGTGAAGGACTCACTGTTTTCTTTTGCCTTTTATCATTGAAGCTTAAATTCAGCCAAAAAATAAATTCCTACTGTAAAACTTGTAATTTTGCATGCTTGTGCTTGTGCATGTGTGCTGCGAAGGTTGGGGTGTAAGTTTACCTTTTTAAAAATATCTTTATATCTTTACCTGGTTGGGTTTTTAGCTCAATAAAAACTAAGTTTTATATTTAAACTTTAAAAACTTGTTGGATTGTTTTCTTTGCGATTAGCAGGTAAATGGTTAAGTACAGACATTGAATGAATATTTTCATCCTTATAAGTTACAAAACCCTGTTATAATCAATCAAGGAGGGAGAAAGAAAGGTCAACTCCTGACATGTGTCCTCATCAGTCTTAAGAGTACATTCACTGGATGAGGGGCCGTAGCTATGAAGAGAGAATTAAGAGGTTAGGAATAAAAACAGAAAATCTTGGAACTACTCAGCAGGTCAGGCAGTATGTTTCAGGTCAATGACCCTTCATCAGAATTGAGGAAAGGTAGAGATGTGATAGGTTTTGAGCAAGTGAAAAGGATGGATGTGCAGAAGAACAAAAGGGAAGGTCAAGGTAAGGTGAAGAAACAAAAGATGTGCCCAGATGAGGTGTGAATGGTTACATAATAGCCATCTGAATGCAACATGAAGGAACAAAGAAAGAAACAAGACTGAACCAGCAACAAAAAGAAACAAAATGGAAGCAGAGGTTATGATCTAAAATTGTTGAACTCAACTGTTGAGTCCGGAAGGCTATAGGGTGCCAAGTTGAAAGATAAGGTGCTGGTCCTTGACCTTTCATTAGAATACTGTAGCAGGCCAAGAACAGAAAGGTCAGAGTGGGAGCAAGGTTGAAAATTGCAATGACAAGTGACAGGGAACTCAGGGTTATGCTGGCGGATTGAAGGCATTCCGCAAACTGGCAACCCAGTTTGTGTTTGTTCTCCATATTGTAGAGGAGACCACATTGTTGGCAGTGAATATGGTATACTAAATTGAAAGATGTACAACTAAATTGCTGTTTCACTTGAAAGGAGTTTCACTTTGGGCATTAGAGGTGAGAAGGGAGTAGTGAAAGGACAAGTGTTGCATTTCCTGAGCTTGCATGGAAATGTGCTGCAGGAAAGGGAGGGGTTGTTGAAAGTGATTGAGGAGTGGACTAGGGATGTGGAGGGAGCAATCTCTTTGAAATGCTGAAAGGACAGGGGAGGGGAAGATGTGTTGTGGTGGCATCATTCAGGAGGTGGCGGAAATGGTGGAGAATAATCCATTGCATACAGAGGTGGTGGACTGTTAGGTGAGGATAAAGGCAACACTACTCTGGTTTGTGAAAGGAGGGAATGGGTGAGAGCAGAAGTAAAATAGATGGACACAGTGGAGGGCCTTGTCAGTCATGCTGTGTGTGTTGGAGGGGGTGGGGTGGGGAATCCTCAGTTAAGAAATTAGGTTTTTTCACCAGTTACCTGATAGGACTTCAAGATTCTGATGCTTTAAAGTTAATAGTGATAGATTGTTTCCATTGATCAGTGCTATGGCAACAAGAGAATACACATTTAAGATAATTACAGAAATTAAAAAGATAAAAAAATTATTAGAATATAAAATTCTTGGCAAAGAACAGAAATAATTATTTTAAACAGGCATTAGACAGTCGCAGGATGTTGTAGTAGTAGGATGAGACTAACTTGCTCACATGGAGAAAAGTACCAATGTAAAATTGATGGGCTGTATAGTCTGTGGTGTATTTTTAAAAATTTATTCATGAGATGTGGGTTTTGTTGGCTGGCCAGCATTTATTGCCCATCCCTAGTTGCTCATGAGAAGGTGATGGTGAGCTGCCTTCTTGAACCTCTGCAGTCCATGTGACGTAGTTATACCCACAGCGCTATTAGGAAGGGCATTCCAGGATTTTGACCCAGTGACAGAGAAGTAACGGTAATATATTTCCAAGTCAGGTTGGTGAGTGACTTGGAAGCAAACTTCCAGGTGGTGGTGTTCCCATCTATCTGTTGCCCTTCTCCTTCTAGATGGTAGTGGTTGTGGGTTTGGAAGGTGCTTTCTAAGGAACCTTGGTGAATTCCTGTAGCACATCTTGTAGATGGTACACACTGCTGCTACTGTACGTCAGTGGTGGAGGGAGTGTATGTTTGTGGATATGGTGCCACTCAAGTAGGCTGCTTTGTCCTGGACGGTGACAGGCCTCTCGACTTTTGTGGGAGCTGCACTCATTCAGGCAAGTGGGGAGTATTCCATCACACTCCTGACTTGTGCCTTGTAAATGGATGACAGGCTTTGGGGAGTCAGGCGGTGAGTTACTCGTCACACGATTCCTAGCCTCTGATCTGCACTTGTAGCCATAGTATTTATATGGCTAGTCCAGTTCAGTTTCTGGTCAATGGTAACCCCCAGGATGTTGATAGTGGGGGATTCAGTGATGGTGATGCCATTGAACATCAAGGGGTGATGGCTGGATTCTCTCTTGTTGGAGATGGTCATTGCCTGACAGTTGTGGGGTGCAAATGTTACTTGCCACTTGTCAGCCTAAGCCTGGATATTGTCCAGGTCTTGCTGGATTTGGACATGGACTGCTTCAGTTACTGAAGAATCGCGAATGGTGCTGAACATTGTGCAATCATCAGCAAACATCCCCACTTCTGACCTAATGTTGGAAGGCAGGTCATTGATGAAGCAGCTGAAGATGGTTCGGCTGAGAATACTACCCTAATGAACTCCTGTAGTTATGTCCTGAAGCTGAGATGACTGATCTCCAACAACCACAATCATCTTCCTTTGTGCTAGTTAGGACTCCAACCAGCAGAGAGTTTTTTCCTAATTCCCAATGCCTCCAGTTTTGCTGGGGCTCCTTGATGCCACACTCGGTCAAATGCTGTCTTGCTGTCAAGGGCAGTCACTCTCACCCCACCTTGAGAGTTCAGCTCTTTTGTCCAAGGCTGTAAAAAGGTCAGGAGCTGAGTGGCCCTGGTGGAACTCAAACTGGGCATCAGTGAGCAGGTTATTGCTAAGCAAGTGTTGCTTGATAGCACTGTTGATGACCCCTTCCATTACTTTGATGATTGAGAGTAGACTGATGAGGCAGTAATTGGCCAGGTTGGATTCATCCTGTTTTTTGTATACAGGACATACCTGAGCAATTTTCCACATAGCCAGGTAGCTGCCAGTATTGTAGCTGTACTGGAACAGCTTGGTTCAGGGCGCAGCACAGTTCCACAGTTCTGAGATAAAGGGGAGAGGGCATTTGCATAAAGAATGGGGCAGAAATATTCAAGGTCTGGGATGGAAGGGGGAGGGATTTTCACCTTCACCCAACCATATTAGAACCTGCTCAATTTTAATTTCTAGTGCAGGTACAAGGTCGATAATTACAAATGAAAAACAATTTAAAAAGAAATAATGCGATGGGAAAATTGCTGGTAATGCGTAAAGCTAAATGTTTTATAAAAAGCATGACACTTTTTCAATTAGCATTGCTTCTTTGAAATTCAGAGGATCTGAGTATTCAAGTAGGCTATTACTTAACTTGGGCAGTTCTGACTATAGACTGGGCTATCCTCTTACACTTTACAATTGGAGGCATTTTTCCCCAGACCATTCTTTGTAGAAGCCCTTGGACGTACAACATCTTGCTCACAATCCGTACAATCCAAGTGGAAGACATCATTGGGGCAGTGGCTAAAGCACGCTCAATTGATCCTTTCAGGGCTAAGGCCAAAACTGGGGTTTATACTGGTTACATCGACATACTACACAGTTAGACGGGCTTTTGGCAGGTGTGGAATTTAAGACAAGTCCTTCAAAAATAATGTATATAACTAGGTAATGGGGTGGTAACTTCATCCAGGAAATTCCCAGAGCTGACATTTTGGAGGTTTTGAATCTACCAGTGTTTTAACATGAAAATTCCTCAGGCTAGAAGCATTTAAAACCATATTTTTGACCTTTATATGTGCTCACACATCAAATGAAGCA
Organism: Carcharodon carcharias; assembly: GCF_017639515.1. NCBI lineage: Eukaryota > Metazoa > Chordata > Chondrichthyes > Lamniformes > Lamnidae > Carcharodon > Carcharodon carcharias. The sequence continues at coordinate 124,882,636 of NC_054476.1, forward strand.
GACACATTGACTGCCAGTTTATGTTTGCAGCCTTAGTTATTGGTTATACAACCAAAGGTCCTAAATCCGGAGCACATGTGTTAGATAACACTCCAAGTAAAATACACATCTCAACCTGACAGAGCAGCTGTGTGCTTGCCCCAAAGGATTTTAAGACAGATGCTGCAGTATTGATATGTACTGCAATGCCCTCACCTTCCGTCAGCTCAAGAAAACAGTCAGGTTCATGCTTTTATTACTCTATAATAAAAATGTCTAGATTGTGCATTGGTGGTGGATTTTCATTCAGCCAAATGCCAACTTACATCAGGGCTGCTCTTGCGAACTCTTGAGAATCTTAAGAAATGAACCATAAACTGCAGTTACATTAACTAATCATAATCTCTCTATATTTAAAAAATTTTGGAAATTGACAATTCAACATCAACTGATTTATCAATGCGCTAAAATGCAACATGCATCTCTTTTGTGCATTGGATTGTCAAAACCATCCTTTTACACTTCTTTTGAAAAATACATTTTAATGACATATTTACTTTTTTGATGTTTGGTGAAGTTAAGAAATAGAAAAAAATCTATTTCCCATTAATGCAGCTTTGCTGAAAGACACATTTGGGCCAGCTCTAACAGAGCTTAATGACCCGCATCTTCTTCTTAGTGCCAAACTCTGGCTTATGTTCAAAAGTGTGTTTTGATCTTTTTAACTAGCTGCAATGGGAGCTTGCTTTCCTGGCTACAATCTGGATCCAGCCATAAGGCAATTCCGAGGACGAGTGGAGAGGTGCAATTCCAGCAAAACTACGCCCCTCTTTGACATCATGAGCTGAAGACACACTCCTTGAGGTCTGCCTTCAGTTTCAGGTCAATTACTTTTTAAGAAATATTTACAATTGATTTTAAATGCATTCCAGTTTTACATGTGTTTTACATAAGTGCGTTTGGGGGCTTGCCAATGTTTACAAGTGCCCCTAAATCCCTTTAGGTACTTTCAATGTTTCCTTGATTCAGCTTTGAATTCTAGCCGTGCCTCCACCCCACCACACTGGCTCGGTTCATCAGTTGCCCCCACCAACCCTATGGCACCAGTGGGGCAATCAACGTGGAGCCATTTCTGGTGAACTGCAACTTCTGGGTTCCAGTCAGAGTCTGTCCCTGGAACTTGGGGTTCTGGTGTAGCCCTCAATAAGCGGCAAACATATCCGTCCTCACCATGTATGGAACCAGACGTTCTGGGCCAATGGAGATGTGTGGGTCAATCTTGTGAAAATCTAGCCTCATGAGGAGAAAAGACCAGAGTTGGAATATGAATGCCGGACATGGGACTAAATTAAATATGTTATTAAGGAAAACATTGAGGGGAGGGGGTATTAAAATTGGTAGCCCCTGAAGCCAGACGTGGGGATCGTGATGTGCAATAAACCCTCATCTATTGACTGTAATACAGGGAGCACGCAAACATGGTGACAGCATCAAACCAGCACACACTGCACTGTTCATTGGCTGAATACCCAAGCAAGGTATTCAAGTAATATGAGTGATTGCCAATAGGTTCATAAAGCTCAACAGCACCTGTTAAAGATAAAGCGCATTGCAGCTTGAGCAGGTGATGGGACCCCTTTGTGAGCTGAATCTGACTAGGAAAGAGAGAAAAATGGCAAAAATGGAAGAACACGTGCTTCAAGGTTTCTGATGCTGCACTGGAGGCCTTGATGGAGAAACCACAAAGGAGGAGCATTTTCTTGTCTCCTCATGGGTCCTGGAGGCTCTCCAGACACAGGCTCAGAAGATAATGGGAACAGATAGCCATAGTGGTCAATGTCAGGAGTCAAACCCCTATCCATGTGATAGACTTCTATCAAATAAATATAAAGGGTAAAAAAAATCTAAAATTAGTGTTATACTGAATATACTGAGCTAGATACTATTGGTTAATTTAAATCACTAAGTGGTTGATGCTCAGTTCATTAAAGGGAACTGAATATCATATTCAGGAAATTGTTTTGATTGTGACCAATTTTATAGACATTACAGAGATGACATGAAAACAAAGTGCTGAAAATACTCAGCAGGTCTGGCAGCATCTGTGGAAAGAGAAACTGAGTTAATATTGAGTCGAATATGATGCTTCTTCAGAACTGAATATGGACAAAAATGGATGTGGGGCTCAGTTCTGAAGAGTCATATTTGACTCAAAATGTTAACTCTCTCCACAATTTCTACAGTATTTCCAGCACTTTGTTTTTATTTTAGATTTCCAGCATCCACTGTATTTTGCTTTTATTACAGAGATAATGCTCAGTTGCAAAATGATGTTTTTAAGAATTGCTGAAAAAAAAGAGACGTGTCAAAGCTTTTCATCATCTTGCACTCATCAGGGCACTTCACAAGAATACCAAAGGAAGGGGAAAACAACAATTTATACTGTATGAGAAGAGACTGCTGAGTGGCTGGCAAGTGAACTCAGGTTAGTAGAGATCCTGCCATGGAGAATGCACCAATTGATGATGATTGACAGCTAACTGCCAAGTATTGTTTGAAATTTAAACCAGGCAGCTTGACCCTGATTGGTCAAGGCATGAGTCAGCAGATGGCTATCACTTATTTTACTTTGCTGAAACAATTGCAAATTGTGTACATGTTCTTTATGTCTGCAAGGAACAAGGTCCTGTCTATTAATATATGCAGCTTCCAGTATACACAAATGTGCCACACTGCAAGCCTGACAATCTTAAATTGGCTAAAAGCAAAATACTACGGATGTTGGAAATCTGAAGCAAAAACAAAGATTGCTGGAAAACTCAGCAGGTCTGACAGCATCTGTGGAGAGAAAGAGTCAACATTTTGAGTCTGTATGACTCTTCAGAAATTCTTAAATTGGTTGTCATCATAACTTTTAGCACACAGATTATTTAGCAAACGTTGTCCAATCGCAGAATCACATCTAATGTTGGACACTGTGTTTTGAGTTTTGCAAGCACATGTTGGTTGGGTACAGTCTGTACCACGCTTGTTGCAAACAGCAGCTGGTTCATGTTATTTGATACAATCTGCCAGTCTTTGGGAAATATGGCCTACATAACTAGTATCGCACGGGCACTGAAATTCATATACCACTTTTCAGGGCTGAAAGTGACAGCCTTAGACTCGTTTATGAGTTTGCATGATATATAGCACACAATGATCTGTTCAGGGATGGAATGACATCTAACCTCCTACCCCTCGCATATTTCTGATATGTGGATGATATGTTTGCTATATTTAAATCTGCAGCTGCATGTAACAATTTCCTTGCATGTCTTAATGGGCTCCATCCTGAGCTCAAATTCACCTTTTAAATGGAGTAGTCAAATAAGCTCCCTTTCCTTGATGTACTAGCTGAGAAATCTGCAGGGGCTTCTCTACCATGGTTTACCACAAGCCTACTTTCATTAGTCAACACATGAGTTTGGATTTCTATAGTTACACGCTATAAGATTGGTCTTATCGGCAATCTTGTAAATGGGGCCCAAGTCATTCGCTCACCATGCAAACTTGATGCTGAAATAGGGTGCATCAAAGGCATCCTGTAGCATAATGGTTACCCTAATCGGATAAATTCACACTGTGTATCACGCAAACTCATGAATGGGCATAAGGCCATCACTTTCGGCCCTGGAAAGTGTCCAGTCTACCTCAGATTACCCTGGAAGGGCAAGGTATCTCAAAAATTTGAGCAACAGGTGAAGTTAGCTGTTTCACACTGCTACTATGCAGCAGCAATACGAGTGGTATTTGCCACTAACAGGATGCTGCCATCAAGCCAAATAGACGTTTTGCTTATCACACAAATGAGTAATGTGGTATATGAATTTTAGTGCCAGTGTGATGCCAGTTATGTAAGCCGTACGTCCCAAAGACTGGCTGATTGTATCAAACAGTATGTCTCAGCTGCTGATCGCAAAAGGCAGGGTACAGACTGTACCCAACCAGCCCATGCTTGCAAAACTCAAAACAGAGTGACCAACATTAGGTTTGATTCTGCAACTGGATATTTGCTAAATAATCCCCAATGTGCTAATAATTACGCTGACAACCAATTTAAAATAGTCAGGCAATGTGGCACATTTGCATGTACTGGAAGCTACATATATTAATACACAGAGCCCCAATCCTTGCAGACAGGAAGAACATGTACATGTATTGTGCCTGTTTCAACAAAACAAGTGACAGCCATTCGCTGACTCATTCCTCAGGACAATGCCTTGACCAATCAGGGTCAAGCTGTCTGGTTTAAATTTCAAACAATGCTTGGCAGTTAATTGTCAGTCATCATCAATTGATGCATTCTCCATGGCAATGCCTCTACCAGAGTTCACTTGCCAACCAATCAACATTCTCTTCTCATGCAGTTTTCCCTTGATATTGGTATTCTTGCGGTGTCCTTATGACTGCAAGATGAAAAGCTTCGGCATGTCTCTTTTTTCAGCAATACTCAAGTTCTGTACTACCAAATGACTAATGGTGTGTTTATTTTAAAGAGATCCCCCTATTCCAAGGACGTCTAAATAAGATGGACAAAGAAAGCTTGTTCCAATCACCCACTATTCAGCTAGTATTACAAATTCAAGTCCACCATTGATACCTTCTTGAGTTCAGTAGCACCAGTCACTCCCATAAGCAGATTAATTATCGTACTTCTATGTGCTTTGACTTACCCCACCTTATATCTATCTTCACTCTTGGGTCATAATCCAACACCCTTTTCCTATGAAACTGGCTTCATGCATGGCTCACCTGAAGGGCTTTCTACTGTCTCATGGTGTAAATATTTGTTGGGAGGCCTTAGAATGGGATGACAACTCCCTATTGTTCCCAATTGTCTTCGTCACCATGGGGAGCATTTTTCCTATGGCGGGTGGGGGCGGGTGCGGACCCAATAGCCGCACTCGATTGGCTGCGCCCCACCGTTTTACGCAGGCAGGCCAATTAAGGCCCGTCCAGTGTAATGCACAGCCAGTAGCGCTCAGCACTATCCGTGTGGGTGGGGAGGAGCAGAGTTGGGGCATGCGCGCAAAAGAATGCAGCAATCTCCCTGAGGCATGGAGCTGCCTCAGGGAGATTGACTGGATTATAAAACTTTTTAATAAATCAAGTAAAATTTTATTTAAATATGTCCCCTCATGTGATAGTGTCACATGAGCTGGGACATGTTTGTGAAGTTTGGAAATTTTATTTATTTATTTTATAAAAGCTTCAGGAAACCTCATCCCACCTGTGGACGAAGTTTCCTGTAAAACGCGAAGGCCACTTGGCCTCTTCGCCTACCCGCCAGCCTCAAGGTTGGATGGGCAGTGTTCCTAACAAGTCTAATTAATTTTTTTAATGGCCTTAATAGGCCGTTGACATTTCAGCAGGTGTGCAGCCACCTCTGCCGCATGCCCGCTGAATGAAATGTCAAGATGACGCACGATGACGTCGGGAGGCATGCCCAACATCATCGCGCGTCACTACGTGTCAGCATGTCGGGCCCACCCCACCCCAACGAAAAGGTTCTGTCCCATGTAAACGTTTTGTTTTAAATAACCTTCTGCAAATGGCTACTGTCTATGGCTTTCCCTTTTGAACTTGTAAAAATCCATTTTGTTTTTAAAACTAAACACTTAAAATAATTCAATTTCTTTAAATCCTTTCTTGGAAAAGTTGTCAAAACTTCCTGAAATACAAGTGCCACAATGCCCAGAGTTTAGACAGTGCAAATATTTGACTCTCTGAACAAAAATAGATAAACTTTACCAAAGTGTTGCTTCATTTTTGGGATCAAAATTGGGAAGAAATGTTCTGAACCATTGTTGTTTAACCCTTGCTTTACAATTGGTGCAACAGTGAAGTTTCACAATTAGCACAGGTATGTTCTCTTCATTTTCTATGCGCCATAAAACCAATGAAGAAGGCTGATTGCCCAATTGTACCTATGCTGCTGTGAGCTCTTCAAGTGGAACTGTCTACTGTAATGCAGTTTTCCTGCTCTTTTCCCACATCCTTTTATACTCTTCCTCCTCAAATGTTTCTACAATCCTATTTAATTGATGACATATCTGCTCCACAGCCTCTTGCAGGAAAGCAGTCCGTGTTCCAAATAGCGTTGGTATAAAAACGGAGGCCCGATGCACCAAAAGGCCTCACTCTGTGCCATAAAATTCTATGGTGTTACGGGCTAGAAATTTGTCTTGGGCAATAGTGCAAAATGAGTGCTATCAGAGTGTCCACCTGTTATAAGGAGCACCTGCCATTAAATTCCATTGACTGCAATGGAACTGAATATCATGTTCTGTGTGTAACAAGTGGCCAACTGGTATCACCCATTTTGTGTCACTGCCTGGGGCAAAGTTTTAGCCCATCTTCTTTCTTCCCAGCACCCCCCACCCTATTCTTTGAATGATAATTCTTAGTCCATGCCCCTTAACAACAGATATATTCATGAGTTGAAACAACCTTTCACTTTCTCTTCTCACAAAATCTTACTTGATTTGGCAAATCTCTATAAAATTCCATTTAGTCTTCCCCGTTCCATCAACAAAGCCCTGATTTTACAAGTCCTTTTTGACGTTTTGGTAAGGTTAAGGCCTCAGACCCAACACAATCCTAGTGATTTGGCACTGCATTTTCTCCTTAGCTCTTATATTTGATGAACTATTACTTTCAGATACCCGAATAAGTTAACAACTTTTTGAACATAAGTTGAACAAATGATCAAGATGGTTACCAGTTCAAGTACCAACACATGCTTAACAGTGTGGTTAATAATGCAGAGTTTATATTAATTGATTTTGAAGATTTCTGTCATCAATCCAGGGCATTATGTGGAGAGATACCATATATTAAATTTAATTTAAATTGTAAACCTAAATGAAACTATAAAGGGAAAAAAAGCTGATAATTCCCTCTAAATCTGGTTTGTGGGTAATGACAGTCCATGATTACAACACCCAGCTCACTTATGCTCTGATTATGGTTAATATTCAACATCAGTCAACCTTCAAAAACTTAGGCTGTCATGCACATCTGCTGCTTTCAAAAATAGTTATTTCACTGAGGTCAGAGGCGAAAACTGCAATGATTAGAGTTATCTGTTAACAGCAGCCTTAAATCAAGAGTGGTTCAATCACTCAAGCTTGTTACGATTCCCTGCAGTGGCACTTAGAGGGCACCTTGTCCAAGGTAAGCAAAGAACACGCAAAAAGCTTCACTTGCTATTTTCCTTACAATTTTTGACTTCTGAAGCACTTTTTTATTGAAATATTGCTGTTGAAAAAATAGAAAATACTAAATGATGCAAACACATCATTAAAGAGATTATTTTTGTCCTTCAAATTTGAGAAGTTGTTACAATCATGCTTCACGTTTTAATAGCACTGACTGAAGTCTATTAAAAAAATTATCACCTTCATTAGGTTCCTCAGTGTACTTTACCTAGGTGGATAAGGCAGGTAGGTTATTCTGTGAAGTGGTCACTAGGAGGTGTTTGAAAGCACCCTAGATTGGCTCACCTGCAAGTATTGAACTACTTCCCCAATGGGCTGAATATGGAAATTGCTACGTGCAGAATTGCAAAGGTTCAGTTATTCTGCCACACTGATATCAGTTTGTTCAAAAATGAAAAGGTTTGATATACAATTTCCACATGATGTCAGGCCAAATTTGAAAAACATATTTTTCCAATTCTGTGGACTATAGAATAATATAATTTTCCTTTATCTGCTTTGAATAAATAGCAATTTCTTATACTTTTAGACAAAATGTCAGTTGTTTTTACATTCCAGTAGGTGCCCAGAGCAAGAATATTGAAAAACAGAAAAGGAACTGCAGCTGATTTTATGCAAGTGAATAAAATACATGACAGGTCTTCAAAAGATCCTCTACACTACAACAACATATTGGAAGTCACACATCTCTGATTCTATCTCCCACATCACCCAACTTCACTCATCTCAGTTTCTAATAAAACCAAAGCATTCACACTCCTAAAGAACAAATAAACTGTGTAATGGTAAAATACATATTATTAGGCCCAATAATGGGCCAGATTAACGTGTCAAATAATGGTGAGGCTTACGGCACTATCCATTATTTATGCGCAAGTGGTACAGAGACTTCAGGTGAAGAGTAAATGTACCTTTAAATGTGAACATCCAAAAACTGCTGTGCAAGTTCCACTACATCACTATTAGCTTTGCAAAAATAACATCTCGCCATCTGCCTCACCAGTGACATACATTAAATGGTGTGACATTTCCATTGTGTTTTTACATGATAAATTCATCTCAGAAAGTTAAAACGTGTTATTTCAAGTCTAAGTACAACAGTGTGATAAGTTTTTATTACTGCCTCGCTGGTATTGAAACTTAACTATGTCAGCAGTGGCTCAGATGGACTCTTGCCTCTGAGTCCAAAGAATTATCTGGTCATCATCACACTGCTGTTTGTGGCAGTTTGCAGTGCACAAATTGGCTGCCATGTTTCCTATGTTGCAACACTTAAAGTACCTCATTGCCTGTAAAGCACTTTTGAGACATCTGTGATGAGTGCATTCTAAATGTACATTTCTTCCCTTTTATTACAAATATAGAGTCTTGTCCTCAGGTATTAATTGTTGTTGGAGATTTTAAAAATGTTCATGGGGATGCTCAGGAGAGAGTTGAATACAATAAGATGAAATATTGTTGCCAGGTTGGTTTTAGGGGATAGAGGTGGATGTTTGGTGGTGAGCAGATACAGGAACATATTAGGGTGCAGAGACAGATGTTGAAGAGGTGATGCTCCAGATATAGAGTCACAGCAGGTGGCCATTTGGCACATCATACCTATGTCATTATTTTAAAAGAGCTATCCAATTAGTCCAACTTCCCCACTCTTCGTCATTGTTCTGCAAATGTTATCTTTTCAAGTATATATGCAATTCCCTTTTGAAATTTACTGTTGAAACTACTTTCAGCGACCCTTTTTGGCAGTGCATCCTAGGTCAGAACTTGCTGGGTTAAAAAAAAACCTCATCTCCCTTCTGTTCCTTTTGCCAATTACCTTAAATTTGTGTCCTTTGATTACCAACTCTTCTGCCACATGAAACCATTTTTCCTTATTTACGCTAGGTAAAGCCTTAATGATTCTTAATACTTCTAACAAATCTTCCCTTAACTTCTCTGCTCAAGAAGGACACTAATAGTTTCCCTAATATTGCCATGGACAATTAAACAACTAACTGGAGGAGGCAGCTCCACAAATATCCCCATCCTCAATGATGGGATAGCCCAGCACATCAGTGCAAAAGACAAGGCTGAAGCATTTGCAATCACCTTCAGCAAGTAATGCCAGGTGGATGCTCCATCTGGGTCCCCAGCATCACAGAGGCCAGTCTTCAGCCAATCCGATTCACTCCAAGTGATATCAAGAAACAGCTGGAAGCATTGAATACTGCAAAGCTATGAGCCCTGGCCACATTCCTGAATAGTACTGAAGACTTGTGCTCCAGAACTAGCCGCGCTCCTAGTCAAGCTGTTCCAGTGCAGCTACAACACTGGCATCTACCCGACAACATGGATAATTGCCCAGGTATGCTCTGTACTCAAAAAGCAGGATCAACCAGCCAATTACTGCCCCATCAGTCCAATCTCGATCATCAGCAAAGTTATGATAGGGATTTATCAACAGTCCTATCAAGCGGCACTTTTTAAAATTCATTCATGGGATGTGGGCATTGCTGGCTAGACCAGCATTTATTGCCCATCCCTAATTGCCCTTGAGAAGGTGATGGTAAGCTGCCTTCTTGAAGAACAGTCTAAATAGAGTAGGTATACCCAAACTGCTGCTAAGGAGTTTCAGGATTTTGACCCAGCGACAGTGAAGGAATGGCGATATTTTCCAAGTCAAGACGGTGAGTGGCTTGGAGGGGACCTTCCAGGTGGTGGTGTTCCCATGTGTCTGCTGTCCTTGTCCTTCTAGATGGTAGTGGTTGTGGGTTTGGAAGGTGCTGTCCAAGGAGCCTTGGTGAATTCCTGCAGTGCATCTTGTAGATGGTACACACTGCTGCTACTGTGCGTCGGTGGTGGAGGGAGTGTATGTTTGTGGATGGAGTGTCAATCAAGTGGGCTGGTTTGTCCTGAATGATGTCAAGATTCTTGAGTGTTGTGGGAGCTGCACTCATCCAGGCAAGTGGAGAGTATTCCATCACACTCCTGACTTGTACCTTGTAGATGGTGGACAGGATTTGGTGAGTCAGGTGGTGAGTTACTCACTGCAGGATTCCTAGCCTCAGACCTTCTCTTGTAGCCACAGTATTTGTATGGCTAGTCTGGTACAGTTTCTGGTCAATGGTAACCCCCAGGGAGACAATAACAGGGTATTCAGTGATGGTAATGCCTTTCAATGGTTAGATTCTCTCTCACTGGAGATGGTCATTGCCTGGCACATGTGTGGCACGAATGTTACTTGCCACTTGTCAGCCCAAGCTTGGATATTATCCAGGTCTTGCTGCATTTGGACATGGACTGCTTCAGTCTTTGAGGAGTTGCGAATGGTGAACATTGTGCAATCATCCACGAACATCCCGACTTCTGATCTTATGATGAAAGGAAGGTTATTGATGGAGCGGCTGAAGATAGTTGGGCCTAGTAACTCGCCTCCTGACTCCCGAAAGCCTGGCTATCATCTACAAGGCACAAGTCAGGAGTGTGATGGAATACTCACCACTTGCCTGGATAAATCCAGCTCCATCAATGCTCAAAAAGCTCAACACTGTCCATGCCAGATCACAGTGCAGAAGGCAGCCCCTTGACCCATCAAGTCTGCAGTGGCTCCCTGAAAAAGCATTCTACCTATCCCACTCCCCTGCCTTATCCCCATAACGTTGAACATTCTTTCTTTTCAGGTAGCAATCCCATTCCCTTTTGAATACCTTTGATCGAACCTGCCTCCTCACTCTCTCAGGAGGTTCATTCCAGACTCCAACCACCCTCTGGATGAAAAAAGTTTTCACACATTACTGTTACTCTTTTTGCCAATGACAAAGCAGCCCACTTGATTGGCACCACATCCACCACTGACGCAGCGGCAGCAGCGTATACAATCTCCAAGATGCACTGCAGCAGCTCACCAAGCCTCCCTCAACAGTACCTTCCAAACCTGCGACCTCTACCATCTAGAAGGACAAGGGCTGCTGATGCTTGGGAAACCACCACATACAAGTTCCCCTCCAGACACAGACCATCCTGACTTGGAACAATATCACTGTTCCTTCACTGTTGCCCAGTCAAAATCTTGGAACTCCCTTCCTACAGCCCTGTGGGTATACTTACACCACATGGATTACAGCAGTTCAAGAAGGTGGCTCACCACCACCTTCTCAATGGCAGTTAGGAATGGGTAATAAATGCTGGCATAGCCAGTGACGCCTTCATCCCATAATAGTATAAAACAAAATGTACCTGAAGTCTTTCATCCCTGTACTATTCTAGTAAGTCTTATCTGCAGATTTTCCTGAAGGTTTGTACTTCTGCCCCAAAGTGTGGTACGCAGAATTACATTAGCATGGCTGTGGTCTAACCAGTGATTCACAAAGGTTTATTATAACTTCCTTGCTTTTGTACTCTATGCCTCCATCTTTAAATCCTAGAATCCCCTAGGTTTTTATTTAAAACGGTTTTGTCAACTTATCCTGCCGCCTTGAAAGATTTGTGCATGTACAACCCTAGATCTCTTGATTCTTTCTTCACCTTTAAGATTGTGCCAGTGTACATTGTCTCTTCTCATTCTTCCAACAAAAAGCATCATATGTTGTTAATGATGTGCTGGGAGCATCACATGGTTCAAGGTCTGGAATACCTGTGCCAGGAGCCTGAAAAGACCCCTGGCTGCCCTCACATGGTTCAAGGTCTGGAATACCTGTACCAGTAGCCTGACAGGACCCCTGGCTGCCTTCGAAGCACCAAAGTGCTTTTGTTTTAAATTAAAAAACTCCTACAGCATTGCTCAATGATCAAAAATTCAGAGTTATAAAATAAGCTGCCCACGGGTTGTAGGAGATAAAATCAGGGTCAGATTTAGTGACTGATTAAATCAAATCCCATTTCTGTTGGATATAAGCCTCAGGCCCCTACATCAATGCCTGCCTGCCATTGCATTATTATCCGCCTTGTGAAAGCACATTGTCATCCGACTCTTCATCTCATACTCCAACAAGCACTGCTCCCATTATCAAAATATGATGTATTGCTATTAGTGATCCAGTGGCTACCAGAAGATGAAGGGAGGCAATTGACTTTGCTGGGGGCAAGGATATAAGTAGGAAGGCAATAGAGAACATGTAAATGCATGTTTGTTATGGAAAATAATTTATGAAATACTATTTGTATGCAAATCTAATTCAGAAAATGGTTTACTACATCTCAATTTATTTTGGCTTTAGGATTGATAGTGCAATTTTTATCACTTGCATGACTGGATAGAGGAACTGTCCTATCTGCTGAACATAACAGTATTTCACAGACTGAATTCAGAAATATTGTAAGAAAATAAACACTTCCAAATTCTTGTGAACTTCAGTTATCATTGTAAGTCTTAGCTCAGTCTAGCACTTTGATCTGAGCCTGGAGGACATAGATCCAAGCCCAACTGCAGAGACTGGAACACATATTCCAGGCTGACATTTCACCTCCACCACTCCATCTAGTCTGTGGGGAACCAGTAAGTACCTGGTCAAAATGAAAGTGAATAACATGTTATCTGACAAGTAAAACACTACCAAAAGAACCCACATTGTTCAAAAGTAGTACTCAGCATGATTCATCACTTACCTGATTATATCAAAAAATTGCATCTCGGGCCACCTTTTCTTTCCAGTTTTTGTAAGGCTCTAGTATATCTTTTACAGCCCTTACTACGTAGATGTTTGTGACAGAAGATAGATGCCAAAAATGATAATTGTAGCACTTATAACTCTATTCCAAAAATTTACACAATTACCAAAATATTCAGAGGTGACTCCAAGAATATTGTTTGCATTTCCACAAGGGATGGCAGGACATTCTAGCATCCTTCTTGTCAAGGTCAGTAAGCACAATGATCTCTTTCATCTCATTCAATCTCAAAATTCCAAACAGCTGTAACCCATCACTTGGTTAATAACAACTATCACTCCTGTATAATGAGGCTGTAAGGAGATTAACCTATCAGCCAGTGCTATACCAGAGATGAACTGAAGTAAGTCATATGATGAGTAACCCCAGTAGATGACTGCATAACTGAGTGATAGTTACCTCAAAAGTGGGACTATTTATCATTATCACAATCAACTGGGATGTACTTGACAATATCCAAATTTTAAACAGCATTTTGCAACCCAACAAAATAACTTAGAGCTTCTTTATTTTTTTTTATGGTCAGTAACTTTCCTTTTAATGTTAAATTGTTCTGCGAGCGAGTCACATTCAAACAGCGTGCAGTGCACGCCACACATTGAGGGGGCCCCTCTCAGGGATATACTTCACCCCGCAGCCATCTGGAAACAGGTGCTTCTCAGCCACCATGTCATCAAAGTCCTCGGTGTTGAACTTGGTGAAGCCCTACTTCTTGGAGATGTGAATCTTCTGCCTTCCCGGAAACTTGAGCTTTGCCCTGCGGAGGGCATCAACCACGTGCTCATTGTTCTGCATCTTCGTGTGCAAAGATATGATGACCTGGCCAATGTTCACAGGGGCAACTGTGCCCTGAGGTTTGCCAAAGGCACCGCGCATACCAGTCTGCAACCTATCAGCACCAGCACACGACAACATCTTGTTGGTCCGGATGACATGAGAAGGGTGCAGGCGTATCCGGATGTGGAATCCATCCCTGTCTTGACCATGTACTTGTTGGCTCAGATAAGAGCCGCCTCCAGAGTTTCGGAGGATAGCTGCTTGTATGCATTGGACACCATGTGGCCACACAACGGGAACTCATCCATCTTGGCTTTCTTGGGACCCAGGTCGAAAATCCTGGACTTGGGATCAGGGACACTCCGACATAAATGGGATTTGGGGTAGGATTTGTTCTTACAGTATCTGTAACAGCGGGCTGGTCGGTGGCCCATCCTGCTACCTTTTTGAGGGGTGTTTTTGTTTGAAGTCAGTCGGGGCCTGAGGCCTACTGGTATTTTCCCGCAAATGGGGCAGAATGTTCTGGAGGTGACAAGGGTCTTGCCTGCCAGCTGGCGAGAGACCTACTTAGCCTCCTTTGGGGAAGGCCTGCTGATCCACAAGCCAATAAGGCAGTAGTCAGTTTCCCCGGTATCAGGGCCCTGGGGGTGGAAGTTGAGAGCTTCCAACCAATCAGAGACCGGCAGCTCTTTTGCCCAGCAATGTCACTGGGGAGGTGGTGGCTGCTGCAGGAAATACACGTATTGGAGGCCTTGGATTATGGAGAGACCCAGGCCAGAGGTAAGGGCACAGGGTTGGCGGGGGTGGTGGAATGACACTAGCAAGGAGTGGGGGGGGGCGAGGTTTGGCTCTCAGCAGCCCCCCCCCTTCTAGTTTTTCAATGAGAGACCCCCGTCCCGCCACCCCCTTCCCCCAGGAGATGACAAGCACCATTTTACTTGCCGTGCATGCTGTGTGGCAGCAGGCTAGCCCACAGCTGTGTTAATGCTAATGGTGCACAGGGATGAGGCCTTCAAGTGGCCATTAATTGTCCACTTAAGGGCCTCAATTGCCAGCGGGGCAGGAAGGTCAACCACAGGCCTTCCCTTCCCAGACTTAATCAGTGGAGATGGGAAGGCGGCGGCAGGGTGCTCAACTGCCATCCTCACGCCTGATTAAATGTACTCCCTGCCTCCAAACACACCACTGTAGCCCCTAGTGTCCTTTTCTTGTCAATTTTTCCCCATTTCTGTCCTCTGCTGAAAATATTTCCATAGTACACTCAATGTTATCACTCATGAATCAGTTTTTTGCAGCCCTTTGCCTCTAATACCACACTTAAGCAACCATTTCGTCATTGGAGCTCGGTCAGTGAATATTAACAGGCTATTCAAATCTGGGGTTCATTATACTCCAGACTGACCATCATGTTCTCCTGAATTGAGAGGTGCACTTGATGTTGCGAATATGAACTTTCAAAAGGCATTTGATAAAGCACAATATAATAGACTTGTCAGCAAATCGCTGGATCAAAATCCTGGAATTCCCTCCCTAACAGCATTGTGGGTGTACCTACACCACATGGACTGCAGCAATTCAACAAGGCGGCTCACCTTCCCAAG
Source organism: Carcharodon carcharias (assembly GCF_017639515.1). Classification (NCBI taxonomy): domain Eukaryota; kingdom Metazoa; phylum Chordata; class Chondrichthyes; order Lamniformes; family Lamnidae; genus Carcharodon; species Carcharodon carcharias. The sequence continues at coordinate 124,897,901 of NC_054476.1, forward strand.
GGCAGTTAGGGATGGGCAACAAACACTGGCCTTCCCAGCAATGCCCACATCCAATTAAAGAATAAAAAGTCCATTGGGACCATAAAAGGGATACAAAATTGGCTAAGGGACAGAAAGCAGGGAGTAAGCAGATATTTTTCAAATTGTTGGGGAGTGCTCCCTAGGTGTCGGCATTAGGATAACTGCTGGTCTTCATATATTATTAATAAATTGGACTTTAGGTATACAGGAATAATTTCAAAGTTTGCAGGTGATGCTGAACTTGGAAGTGAAATAAACAATGAAGCAGATAGTGACATACTCCATAAGAATATAGACTGGTGAACTGGGCAGATGCAATTCAATACAGAAGTGATACATGTTCATAGGAAGAATGAGGAAAGGCTAAACTAAATGGTACAATTTTAAAGGAGGTGAAGTGTCACAAATGCGTAGTTGAGATATTATGTATTTTGAGTGGAATTTTCTGTTCCTGCTGATGTGGGGCATGTTTCGTGCCGTGAACAGACAATATGGCGAGAAGGCCAGGAATCGGTTTCACCACATCGGTTTTTGGATAAAGGATATTCAACCTGTAAGGAGAAACTGTTTCTAGTGGCAGGAGGTCAGTAACCAGAGCGCACTCAAAAACAGAAGTGACATGGGGAAACATTTTTATAGCATTGCTGTAATCTGGAATGCAGTGCTGAAAAAGAGTGCTGGAAGCAGATATAATAGTAACATTCAAGAAAAGGGAAAAAAATTGAAGAGATATGGGGTTCAGCAACTCAATAGTTCAATAGTTCTACCAAAAAAGGAACAATGGGCTGAATTGCCTCCTCCTGTGCTATATCTGTAGTATAAGGGTCTGGCACATATAGGGTTAATGTGAGACTGAGTACAGTACCGCCCACACAATGATCTAAGAAAGCAGGGTTAGCCTGGTGTTGGACAAAGCCACATGTACCAGCAAGCATGGGGACATCCTAGCTTGTACCCTTTACTATAGATTCATAAATAGTTCTAAGAGTCAATAAAGACTTAGCTAACCTATATATGGCTATGAAGACTTCTTCAGACCTACCAAACTGTAAACAACACCCTACAACATGGTGGCAGTGAAGGATGGACCCTGAAATCCCAGAGAAGCTGAGAAGGAACTCAGAATCTCAAACAAGGAAAACTAAAGAAACAGAAGCCAACCTAAATTTGCCCAAGTCGAAGACACAGTTGGAGATCACCTAAAAAGCTCCGCTGCAGACGTGGAAGCTGAAGGACTCCACCAGGGCATGTGGAGGTCCATTGCCAGACCTGATCGAATGCAGGGTTAACGGCCCTAGCTAGATCACAAAAGGCCGGGCAAAATGTCAAAAAGGGAAAAAGGCTGAAAGGCAGCAGACGAATCCACTGTGCAGATGAAAAGAAGAACCTGAGTGAACACAGTCAGGAGACTTAGCCAAATCACAAGAAGGGTGAGCAATATACAGTAAAATAGGCAGCTATCAGGATCAGTAGTAGCATTCCAGATTGCAGCCGCAAGAAAGCTGCAGCAATGGATCCACAGCCGGCACCATAACTCGTGAGGGCTGAGATCGACTGAAAAAAAAGAAAGTTTTTTAAAACTGACGACAGAGTTTAAAAGTCACCTTTCAGTTTATTTTCTCTGACTTAAAAATCCAGTAACTGGCCCAAACAGCTTGTTTTGACACTCCCTGGGGAATCGATTAGTTTGGAGAATCGAGCCCACAATCGCAGTGGGAGTCCCCTGAAACCCAACAAAGCAGGCGAAGAACAAAGAGAAACAAAAAAAAGGCAGCTGCAAAACCATCTTGAAGAGAAAAAAAAACAGCCATGGATAGTAAATTAAAACTGCCAGATCAATTTATGCTAAGGGCCAAACCCAAAATTGGAGGTCTTAGAGAAGAAATTTTTTACATTACAGGAGCACATCGGGATTAAGTCAGAAATCAGAAAAAAATACAAGTTAATGTGTTTTTATACTGGTTTGGTGTATTTGCGGATGAAGTAATCCTAATACAGTGTATTGATGAATCCTCAACCAGCTTCAATTAAATATTAAAAGCCTTTGCAAATACTTTAATCTTCAAATTGTGGAGCGCACAGAGTTTAAGGAGGATTGAAGACCCCCAGTAAAGCTACAAAAGAGTATAAGATATTACCCTAGCAAACCACATGAGGGTCCCAGAGAGACAAGGAACTTTCCAGAAGTCCCAAACATATATCTTTGTGGAAACCCCAACACTTTACTCAAGCTACAACAGCTGGTGGCAGAGTGGGCAGCTGACTGTGAATGAAGGAAAGCTATCTGATGAAGTCCAAATACACAAACTTTGCAAAAGAAAAATGAAGTAAGGTTGGAAAATTTATGCATCAAAGCTGAATTGGAAGATTTAATTCAAGCTGGAGTATATACCTTTAAGAACACACAATAAACTAAAGTCTTCAGCAAACCAAACTGTTTGAGGTCTGAACAAACAACTTTCTGAGGAGTCACAAAGAAGCCAGGAGGAAATAACTCTGAACTCAATTGTTGGCAAATCAAAGCGGAAGTTGGGAAAACTCAACCAGAAATACAGCCAAGCGTGACAGCAGGCACAAAATGTACTCAAAGAAGTTGCAACCTTGAAAGAACTGAAGAACTAGTTGGCAGAGAAGACTCAGGAATGCTCTATATTCCAGGAGGAAGCCAAGGGGTACAAGAAAGAGACTGCAGAGCTGAAGAAAATGATTGGACATTTGGAAGAAAACTTAAGAAAACATTATTTTTCCAAAAATATATATGAAGAAATGAAAATTAGGAACCTAGAATGGCAGAGCATATAGAACTTCTACAAAAGTGCATGAAGAGACTTAGAAACAATTGGCAGAAGTGCAATTACAGAATGTGAGCTTGAAGGATAGTGCAGAGAGATTGTGTTATGCTAAAGAAAAACTGATCAGTGTAGAGAACCAACTTGCACGTTCAAAAGTGAGTTCATAAAGAAAAAACAAGAACTGATGAGAACACTGGAATGTCACTCACAGGAAGTAGAACACTTGAAAGAGGACTTGAAATGCTTAAACAACAAACTTGTAGAAGCAAATCCAACAAAGATCTTCAATTAAAAGTTGATGAACTTCAAGCATCAGAGGTCTCAAGTAAGCATCATGCAAAATGCCTGGGACAGGAGAAAGCATTGCTGATGCATCAGAACAGTTCTTGAAAACAAAATTAACAACCAAAACTGATGAACAACTTGAACTTTGATCCAACCTGAACAACATGAAGGTTGAGATACACAATATGGAACAACAAATCCAGACGTCGAAAGCAGATAAGAGAAATTCTATAAAGCAGATTGACAATCTAATGAGTGAATTGAAAGAGTCCAAGGAGCAGTGACCATGGAAAAAAAGATGCCAAACAGAACTGAATTCCCAGGTGAAGTAGTCAAACTTATATAAAAGTTCCGCAGATAACTCTGAAAAAAAGGCAACTGAACTTACCAGAGTAGTTGTTGAGTGGAATGAAAACATTTATAAGCTCGAAAAACAACTGGGAAAGAAGAAAGTACTCAAATTTAGGTAAAATCGTGAAACAAGAAGGAACAAGGGTTCCACTTTTGCAAACTTTCACATACATTGCGATGACTCACATAACAACAGAAGTGAAAGAAAAAAGATGAGTACAATGTTCGTCCACCCCGCAAGAAACGACTTAAGGTCACAACCACGGAACAGCGCAATAGCCAAACCAACCAACTGCGGTTCAACGTGAAAGAATGGAAGAAAAGGATGAAAACATACCCAAATGCCAGAACAACCTCCAAAAGAACCAGCAGCAACAGAGCCTACCACTCCTCCGACAGTAGTGCAAACAAGATATGGAAGGGTTATAAGGCCTCCAGACAGCCTGAACCTTTATTTTCAAGAACTTGGAGTGGAGGGGGGTGGTGCTGGTGGGGGGAAATGGGGTAGTGATAATGTAGAAATGACAACCCAAATGTATGATAATAATAGCAAAGTAAGACATAAGGATAACTATAGTCACGTAAAATACATTACATAAAGACTTGGGGGAGGTAGTATAAGGGTCTGGCACATATAGGGTTAATGTGGGACTGAGTACAGCACCGCTCACAGAGTTATGTAAGAGAGCAAATCACTTGCACCCAGTGTCAGTTTAGTGCTGAACAGAGCCATGTGTACCAGCAAGCATGGAGATAGCTACTAGTGTGTACACTTTACTGTATATTTGTAAACAGTTCTAAGGGTCAAAAAAGACTTACAGTTAACCTACATATGACTATGAAGACTTCTTCAGACATATTGAACTGTAATCAACACGCTATAACAACAGTATTCTATGCCTTTTTTATGAGGATATTTGTTCTGCACTTACTGCTTCTCCTACTGAGATTAGCCAACCCAATATAGACTGGTGATTGGCTCTGGCACCTCCAGGGTCATTATGGCTTGGCATTAACTGAATAAAATTGTGGGACCATCAGGAGGTCCTCATAATGGCAATATATTTTAAATGTTGGCAGTATCATAACTGAATCAAATGTGCATTAGATTGATGCTCAGATGCCTTAAATCTGGCAATCATGACACATTGAAGAGACTGAATTTGTTCATTCTGGAGAACATAAGCTTCATTGGAGGCATTACTCAGGGTTCTTGAAAGTATAGATAATTGAACCACGTTAAGATATTCAAGACTGCCACAAACTCTAAAGTAAGGTGCACAAGTGTTAAATTTAGAAAATGGAAGGTGGAAAGTTTAAGTTTGAGTACTTTACACTTATGGGATAAATTGCCCAAAGAGGCAGTGAAGGATAGAGTGGGAAAACTTGATGGGAGAATTGAGTACAAGGGAAGAACTTGCAGTTATATAATGTCTTATATATATTTCAGGACCCCAAGTGCTTTGAAGCCAGCTGTTTAATTTTTGAAGAGTATGTTGATGTCCAAATGCAGCAGCTAAATTACACACAAGATTGAGGTTCCACAACCAGCAAACGAATCAATGATGGGATTAAAATTGTTAGTTGAGGGAGCAATGTTATCCAATGCACCTGGAAAAATCCTTGGTTTTCTTCGAATAATGCCACCTGAGCAGGTGGTCTCAATGGCTCAGCTTAAAGACAGCCTCTCTTCTGCAATCCTGAAGCTTCACCCTAGATTGTCTATGAAAGTCTGTTCCCACAACATTCTGACTGAAGGATTAGATCACACTTCAGAGATAGTTGTGGCATTGGTTAATTGACGGCATTTTGAGTCTAGTCAATTGGACTAGCCTTTCGGAAATGGACATCAGATTCATCAAAATTCACAAAGGGAAGGGAGAGTTGAAGATCTTAGCTGTGGGCACTGGCAGAACTGGAACTGAACTGAGGGAACATCTTTCAGGGCTGAATAAAATTAATTGGGGAAGGAAGGGAAACAGATAAAAGACTCCTGACTATCACAAAGTAATAATGGAATTAATGGCCTTTCAACTGTTTAAGATGCCAAACATAAGAAGAAATGCTGATTGATACACCAGGGTTATTTCACCCAAACATTAAAAAGGTATTAGAAAGACAAATCAAAACCAGCACAATTTACTCTGAACAATATCTCAAACAGAAACTTAGAAACACGATTTCTACTGTGGAGCAGTGATATTTTCGAATTCCCACTAGTACCATCCTATGGTTCTAAGTGAGATTAATAACCTCCTGCCAGTTACTGCCAAATTAGAGGAAGTTGAAATGTGGACCGACAGAGACAAAGAATTGGCCTAAACTGAAATCACATAGAATACTTAGTGCAAACAGGCAGTGCAGGCTTTCAATTTGTCAGTCATGGAATTGAACCCTGCGCTCAGATATGAAAGTGCAATTCCACTGTCTTGAATGAGTTTGAAGGGAAAAAAAGTGTTAATACTACACAAATGTCTTCTGCAATTCGGACACGCTAATGAGCAGACATGCATTTTATTAAATATTTTACAGATTAAGCTTTAAATGTATAAATAAAAATTCTCATACTATTGACCATATAATAAATAAGTTTCTGATTTTGCATCAGTCCACACGCCACTGAGATTACTTTGGTTTTATTAGAGTCTGAATGAGTGGTTATTCAGAGCAGGGAAACTGAACCAGACTGTTGTGAAACCCACTTATGTGATCTCTTAAAGACTTCACTTAAAGGAACTTATTTTAGGCTCTTTTAGCTTTTCCCCTGAAATATATCATTTTTATATCTCTGTTAGGTTCCAAATGCAATCACATGATATTGAGAAAACAAAAATAAGTTCCAGCTGAAATACCATACTCAACACATTTTATGTTGTTATGGAAAAATATATTACATGTTGTATACTGCGGTCCATCCTAAATAAATTAACATTTTCCCTAATTTACTTTACAGATGTTCTGAATATTAGTCCTTTTTACACCTCAAAAACTCACTCGCACACACACATACAAAATGAGAGTTAGTGATATCGTTGGGAGCTCTGGCTGCAAGGAATTAAGCCCAATAACAAGAGATATGCCGAATTTAGTAGAAATGCTTAATTATATTATCCTTCGGCCAAATGTTAATAAGCTTCAATCATGATTGATTATTCCGTCACTTCACACTGCAGGCTCAGTATAGCTCCTCTCAGCCACTTTCCTCAAGGATACTGTTTGCATTTGCTGTTCAAAAATATATATACTTAACTTCACTCGAAAGCTAACATTATTTTGTTTATTTTTGGTTATGTTATGAACAAGTAATATACTAAAGGGTTAAAATGATACAAAAGTCTTGAACCAAAAGCATTGCAGAGAATGCAGGAGTTTTTAAACAGTCCCTGGGAAATATGTGCTTATGTTGTAGGCTGCACTTAAATTTCCATACTAACGTGGTTCAAAGGGTCCAATCCTGGAGGGTTAAACTTTCTTATCTCCATATAAATGCTCTGTATTTCAGCACTTTGCTTTATTTCATATTTCCGGTATTTGCAATGGACCTTCCAGCGCACTTGCAAATATCACAGATAGTAGTTGTTGCATCATAACAATACAAAGGACACTAAAATTAAAATAATAAAAACAAATGTCATACAATGTGACTACAGTAATATGAAAACGGAATTTTATTTTTTTCAAAGTGGGTACAATTCTGGGACTGTTCTGTGAAATAGCTATTTGTCTGGTGAAACTGGGTAGAGAACAAAAAAACAAGTCCTTTCAGAAGTTTTTTTCTAACATGGAGGATGGAGGAGCAACAAAAAAATCTAAAAGCAGCCATAAACTTAAATAAAACAACAGATGAGGTATATGCAGCCCACATCCTGCAGTGCTTACAGAATGTCTTCAATGCTCAAATACACTGTATCAAAGTAGCCCATCATAGGTCATTAGCACTGTTTGACAAGTAACTAAAGATCAGCTGCAACGTGGAAATTGGATAAACATGTGAAAAGGGAAAAGATTTGCAGGGATATGTGGAAAGGGCAGGGGACTGAGGTTGATTGAACAGCCCCTACAAAGTGCCAGTACAGACAAATTGGGCCGAATGCTCTCCTCCTTTGCTGTATGATTCTATGATTACCATTTGATTGATGAATTACCATCATCACCCTGTTAAAGAGGTATAGAAATTAAAGTAACAAAATTTATTATCACATTCTGTATACAAGTTATTACAATCATAATTTTAAAAAGTTTAAAATTTAACTTAGAAATAAAGGAACAGCTCATGTTAAGACAATGGATAATAACCAAATCATTATTAATTGTCGCTGACCGTGAAGATGACATTTCCGACAACGAACGTTGAACTTTACAAGAGAGTTGGTGGGCTGACCCTGTTGTTTTTTCTTTACAGCCACCTCCACACAGCTCTGCAACCTAACTCAAGTGTTAGTAGGTATCAGAATTGGAGGGATAGTATCCGATTTTCCTCTTTATCAATGTGATGCAAAGCTGAGGACAGGATTGCTTGCATCACATCATTGAAGAGGAAAATCAGATACTGTCCTTCCAATTCTGATCCCGACTAACACTCAAGTTAGGTTGCAGAGCTTGTGTTGGAAGTGGCTGTAAAAAACAACAGGGACAGCTCACTAACTTAGATGAATGTAATTTTATGGGGATCTGACAATAGATAAGAAAGTTGAATAAAACAGAATAAAATAGAAACAATGACAATTAACATACACAAGATTTAGACCAGGCTTGTCCAACCTGTTTGCGTAGGCGACCACATTTCACTTCTTTTCTCACTCAAGGAGCTGGTGAGCAAATTTTGGAAAAATAACATTTGGCACAACATTAAACATGGATTTTTTTTTAAAAAATCAATGTCAATGCAGTAAATTGATAATTCAAAAGAAAAGGGTAGAGTAATAATAAAAATGACAATTCAAAAGTGCCAAGCAGCAGAGTTAACCTTTTTTGCCTTTTTGATTAAGAAGCAGAGAAAGACTAGGGCCAAGTCATAGACATGTTGGTGGATTGGGAAGACAAGTGGCAGATGAAGTTCAATGCAGAGAAGTGTGAGATGATTCGCTTTGGCAGGAAAGATATGGGACAGCCTCTAAAGGAGGCGCAGGAACAGCGGGACCTCATGTATACATACATTGGTCACTGAAGATGCCATGGCATGTTGAGAGAGCAGTAAATAAAGCATATAGTATATTAGGCTTTATAAATAGGGGCACTGAGCACAAGAGTAAAGAAGTCATGTTGAACTTGTATAAGACACTAGTTATGCCTCATCTGGAATACTGCATCCAGTTCTGGGCGATGTGAAGGCATTGGAGAGAGTAAAGAGGAGATTCACAAGAATTATTCCTGGGATGTAGCTGTAGCTATGAGGATAGATTGGAAAGGTTGAGCCTCTTTTTCTTGGAGAAAAGAAGGCTGAGAGGAGGCTTGACCAAGGTATTCAAAATCCTGAGGGGTATGGACAGGGTAAATAGTGAGAAACTGTAACCACGCAAGAGAACACCAAGAACTAGCGGGCACAAGTTGAAAATAATTGGCAAAAGGAGTAAATGTGATGTGAAGAAAATCTTTTTCACCCAGAAAGTGGTTGGATCCTGGAACAAACTTCCTGAGAGGGTGGTGGAGGCAAGTTCGATCAAGGTATTCACAAGGGAATTGGATTGCTACCGGAAAAGAGAGAACGTGCACGGTTACTGGGAAAAGGCAGGGGAGTAGGACCAGGTGGAATGCTCTTTCAGAGAGCCAGTGCAGATTCTATTGGCCGAATGGCCTCCTTCTGCTACTGTGAAGTCCTGGTCACCAGGTAAGGGGTGGGGACCTGGGCTGAGCTATGGTGCTGGGTATAACTAACACTGACCTTGAATTTGCCTCTGTGCTGGCCTCTGCAAAATTCATACGAAAACGGGGATCAGAAGTGGGTTCCCTTTCAGCCTGGGTGTTCCTCCTCTCCTAGCCTGCTTTGTGGATAGGTTTTTGGGAGGGAGGTGGAGGGGAGGAAGGGTATTGTGTGTGTCTGGCTTACCTCCCAGTCTCAGGGTTCTCACGCACACACACAGACAACATACAAAGACGCTCTCTCTCTCTCACATACACACACGTGCAGACTCTCACACATGCAGAGTCACTCACTTCCCACCCAGGCCCAGGAGGTTGGAGGCATTTGGGATACTGAAGAGACAAGTTTCCTCACGCTGCCCTATCTGAAACTCCAGCTGCCCCAGGTGGGCACTGTTGCTGCAACTGCTTATCCTCGTGGTCTTCCTCCTGGCCCGCTCCACCATCGCGACCCCTGTGCGGGAGGGCAAGAGAGAGGGTGCAGCCAAAGACAGAGAGAGCCACGCTATTAAAAGAGAATGCACTCACCTTCACACTGTTAACTGCTCCTCCAATCAGAGACTGTTTCTCCTGCATTTGCTGCTGGTGAGAACCGCAGCAAACACGGGAGAGAAACGGCGTGTGATTGGAGGAGCAGTTCCTTGCAAGATCTTTCACTGAACCTAGCCATAGTTTGAACATTAACTCTGCAGGCCGGATACAGAGGTTTAGTGTGTCAGATTGTGACCAGCAGGCCGTAGGTTGGACATGCCTGATTCAGACAGTTACGCTTATTACATTGTCAAATATGGTTGTCAATTGGCAGCAGTTTTGGTTAAGGATATACTGCAACATTTGAATGTGATACATGTGGTTTCCTACTCTGCATGTAGTTTCCTATTCTGCATGTGCGTATTTTGATAAATTCTTCAATTTACACTCGAATTAAAATCCATTACAATACTAATACACAGCTGGTCTAAAGACCAATATGAACTGTGCACAATTTCTTTTGAATTCCCGTGGCACCACGCATGAGTCACACTGAATAGTCTTAACAACCTGAGATGTCCTTCCTTTTTTTCCTTAGGAAGCGAATATCAACAGGATCAAAACCCCTCTGCTTAGCTCCAAAGAGTGCCCAGGGTGGTGTCTTCACCATATAATCTTCAGCAGAGATTATCTTCGTGCCATTGTTCTCCTCATTATCTTTGATGAGGTGCTGAAAGCGGTCATAGTCTATCCAAGTCCACCATTCTCCATTTACTTTGAACTAAAACAAGGAATAACAGAAACCTCTATTAATACAACTACTCAAGTGAAAAAGAGATTGCTTAAATCTTCAATGAACCTCCATTTCAGAGTATTCTGGTTCGAGTTAAGTGATTTTGACTAATTACTGGAATTTGTTATATGCTACCAGATCAAGAAGTGACAATAGGTCTAAAGTTTTCAACTTAATTAAGGGGACCACATGAGTATCAAACACCATATTTTAGGGAAATTTCAACTTAGCAGGAATAAGTGAAGTAATAGAAGAGAAAATTTGTTTTTGGACATGGTAAAGAAATAAGACCTTGCATTTCTTTAATGTTTTTCATATCCTGACTATGTCCCGAAGTGCAGCTTCACATGTTGTAATGTAGGCAAAGTAGCAGCCAATTTGAACAAAACAATGTCTCAAACAACAATGAGGTAAACAACCAGATAATCTGCTTTAATGATGTTGTTTAAGGTACAAATGTTGGCTAGGGCAGAGGGAGGACCCCGTGCACTTCTTAAAATAGCATTATGGAGCTTTTAAGTCTACATGAGAGGGCAGCTGAGGCCACGGTTTAACTTCTTATTTGAAAGATGAAATCTTCAACAGTCAAGTACTGAAACGTCAGCATAGATTTTCAAACTGGGGCTGTGATGAGTATCAGGGAGAAAAAGGACACATGGATTTTGTCTCTCAAATTCCAAAATTATTGGTGCATGGTATTGTTATAATCAGGTGAGGAGGGGTCGAATGGCTCCTCTCATTTCCCTCTCTCCGTTTGACTGAAGCAGGTTTTTTGTTTGGAAAAGGATGTATTTGCCAATTTAGTGAGTACTTAATTGTTTACGTGCTGCGATCATAAAAGAACAAATCAGGCAGGTTTTCTTGAGTTTAACAAAGAGAGAGGTTAGCTTTATTATACTTAAACTGATCAAAGTAAAATAATAAAATACGGTCTGAATTTCACGTGTACACACACCCAAAGTTCTCATACATACAAATGCAGATTACAGAGTGAGGAGGAATAGGTTGGCCAAATTAGAGTCCATATAAAGAAAGAAGAATATACAGTCTGTAGTGCGGTGACTGGGCTGGCTTCAGACTGAATTCAATGATCTTAATACTTCTGATTTAAAGGTGTAGGTGATCAAGTTGTTTGTTCTTCTGGACACAGTAGTGCTGGGTTGAATTCTTTTAAAAAATCTCTGTTTGCAGCAGGGGCATCCCTGGATGGTCAGAGTCAACAAACAGGGCTTGAAGATTTCCATGTGGGTTGGAGAGAGGGGTTGGCAGGAGGGACCCCACTTGGGTCTTCTCTCTCAGCTGCTTGTCCTCAGTTCTGCTGAGAAAATATGGCTTGTTATGAGACCTTCCTTCTCCAAATGCCTGGTGATCCAAATAAGGTCACGTCTGTATATTCCAAGGGTAACTTGATTAGCTCATGTCTATAAAGTTACCTTAGCCAGGGTCCCATTGCCCAACTGATTAGTCTTAATGGTCCATCTCCAACAGTTGAATTAAGGTGATTGCCTTAATGCCTTGTTAATAGGACAGGAGATGTGGATCTTTCACATTCCCCAGAAGGTCATTGTCTTCAGTGGGTTTTGCAGACTTGCAGTCTCCATTCCAATGGAATGTGGAATGTACTGTAATACAAACTAGGGTATCCATCTTTGGCTGTGATCTCAAGTCGCCGTTTAGTCTGAGTCTTAAAATGCCTATTTTTAAAATTTTAATTCACGGTTCCAGCCGGTTTATTAAAAATCATTTTTTGACATAAACACATCTTCATGGCAGTGTCAAAACACCAATGATCAGTTGTTTGGAAACCTCTGCCTAGATTGTATGTTCGAGTCTCTGAAATGGAGCGCATGAGAACTTAATGAGATAGCTAATGAAATTGGGTATGTTCAAACAGGCATATTTTGGATAACCTTGGAAAGAGGGAATGTGCCTGAGGACAAGTGAAAACAAAATGTGACACCAATCTGTAAAATGGGGTACAAAGATAACACAAGAAATTACAGGCAGATCAATCTAACATCCATTGCAAGGAAAGTAGGCAGTCATTTGGAAAGAATGAATGTACCACCACCTGAAGAAATATGGAATTATAAAAAGGGAACAGGCATGCCTTCATGGGAAGATGATCATACCTTTTGAGAAAACAAAAAGCATTCTGAATATTAGGAAAAACTCAGTGAATGTTCTATATTTAGATGATACACTGGTCCACAAGGTTGGTATGCACAGCATAGTTGGAGCGCTTCCAAAACAGGCTGAAGGAGGGAAGTCAAATGTGGTTGTATACTGAGCTGGATCTGGATGGAAGATGGCAAATAAAGGGGTGTTTTAGGGTCAGCTGCTAAAGCCACTGCTATTTGCAAAGTACATTTCCTCCTATTAAGTATTGCAAAGACTGAAGCACTATTGCTTTTGATTTCTGCTTCAAAATCCATTCCTTAGCTACCAACTCCATCCCCCTGCCTGGCAACAGCCTGAGATTAAGCCAGCCTGTTCACAAACTTACTGTCACATTTGATCCCAAGATGAGCTTCCAATCTTATATTTGTGCCAGCACTCAGTCTATTTCCACAGCACAACATCATCCCACTTCTCTCCATCTCAGCTCATCTGCTGCTGAAGTCTTCACTTGTTCCTTTGTTTCCTCTAGTCTCGATTATTTCAATGCACTCCTGGCTGGTCTCCCATATTCTACTGTGTAAACATGAGGTCTTAACTTGTAAGTTACATTTCGCTATAACCCATGCTTGCTGGCCTACATTGGCTCCTAGTTAAACAACATCCTTATTTTCAAATCCATCCACAGCTTCGCCCCCACCTCCCCCTCCACCCTGATCTCTATAATCTCCTAAAGCCCCACAACCCTTAGACATCTGCGTGCCTCTAAATCTGGCCCTTTGAGGAACCCCAATTTTAATTACTCCATCACTGGTGGCCATGCCTTCAGTTGACTAGGCCCCAAGTTCTGGAATCCCCTCCCTGCACCTTTCCACCTTTGTGCTTCACGTTCCTCTTTTAAGTTACTGTTTAAAGCCTAACACTTATCTGATCTAATATCTCCTTACAAGGCTCGGTGTCATACTTTATTTTATATTGCTCCTGTGAAGCACCTTGGAGTGTTCATTACACTAAATGCATGCTATAAGCTATTGTTGTACATACATGACTTGGAAGCAGGGACAGGAACTAAACTCTCCCAAATTTAGAGGATGCCAAACAACAGGACGAGGCTGATTAAATGCCAATGGACTTGATGTACTGGGATGTTGGGCTGATCAGCAGTAGATGTCATTTAAGGTAGACAAATGCAAAATTCTGAAATTGGGAAAGTAATATATGGTAGCAATAAAAGCTAAATGCTATTTATTTTATAGGGCATATCACAGGAGAGGGATTTGGGGGTACTGAAGGCATGTGGATCAACAGTTAAGTGAGTAAACAAAATCTTGGGCAGTACAACAAAAATCTCAACAAGCAGTCAAGATTGTACAGAGCAAGTCCTGCTTCATCTAGCGTATTATGCACAATTCTGACTACTGTATTATTACAAAAAGATCTAGGCATTGGAGAGGCAGCAGCAAAGGACAATTAAACTGACAGCTGAGAGTTATTAAGAGACGCTGCAGAGGCTTGGAACTTTTACTGAAAATATTGACATTTATCCTTATGTCCCACATGATCAAAGAGAATGACTAAGATACCAAAGCATCCAGGCAATATGAAACCGCCATCAAAAAGGCTAGTAAAAAATGACATGCAACTCGAAGATATCCGACTAAATGAAAACAAGGTACATTGTAGAGCATTAGTGAAGTCACATTACAATTTTCACTGATTAAAGGATACTAATGCATTAAAGCAGGTCTAAGGAAGATTACCAAAAATGGTTGCAGGACTCAGTACTTTAAATTATGGACAGATTTTCATATGGACTTGTTTTCACTGGAAAGGGGATAGGATACTGAAATGCTGAGAGGCATTCTTTAAGGTAAACAGATAACTCAATCTTCAAGAACATGTATAACCAGAGGATGAGAGGATACATGCACAGATAAGTAAGGTTCAAGTGAAATAGATGTGAAAAATTCCAGAGTTGCTGACATGTGAAACACTCTCCCACTGAACTGCATTGATTAACTTCTTTAAAAAAAAAATTCTGGAGAAATATTAGATTAGGATCAAAATGAAGGCTATATGTAGAGAACAGATAGAAATAATCTGATATGGTGCAACCTGATGGTTCCTGTGCTGAACTGTCAAAGCTGAAGGATAATAATGATCTAAATTTGCAGACGTGCCAAGGAGAGTGGAACAGCTTGAATGATGACATTACAATAAATGTCTTTCCTATACTTATTAATCAGATAAACAAAATGTTTTTGTTTAACAATAAATTTGCTTTCAATAAGTTTCACTACTTCAGTATTCACTATTTTGCTGTCAGCAATTTTTAAAAGCTAATGCTTACCAATTGGCCAACAAAAGTAGTCTACATTGACAATATTGACAAATCATTTTCATTTGTGGAAAAGATTTGTCCATAGATTTTCTGTCTTCAAATAGACAGGAGACATGTTTATTTATTTTAAATAGAACTTAAATACAGATCATCCAGAATCATAGGGAGAGGCCAGTAAGCGGGGAATACCGTGCTGTATGTTATGACGTGGCAGATGATGTGTGCCAGGCAGATCAAATCCACGAGGGAAACTTGATCACTCGATCACAACTGTTTTGTAATTTGTTTTTTTATTTTGAGATATGTTCCCTGAATTCAGAAGTAATAAGACTACCATAACTTGAGGATTTTAAAAAACTAAAGTTAAACATTTATTAGCAAAAGAAAAGATTTCAAGCACATACATAGGTCTAGGCTTGGCCTAAATAGCCAAGTGGTTACGGTACTGGGCTTGCAACCCCAAGATCAAGAGTTCAAATCTCACAATGGCAAACTATGAAACAATGTAACTTCATCTGAATAGGAACAGATGGAAACGTGTTTGTACTCAAAAGAGTTACATAGATCTACAAATTACTACTACAATAACTCCTAAAATCCCGAATTAATCTGGCTTCCAGTTACACCCCCTGTTAAGGTAACGGTAAAAACAAATAGATTTAAACAGGCCCAGGTAAAGCTACACAATACCCGGACAGTCGAATTCAAAGTGAGTTTTCTCAGCTTCGGTTGCTGTAGGCAGCAAATTGATGCATAGAGGCTGGAGGCTTTTTACCCTTGTGTTAGATCTTAGAATGTCTTCTCATCTTACACATAGCCTCATCTCCTTCATACAAGTTTCTCCCTTTTTAATGCAAATTCCATTGTTCCAATATGTCTTTGGAACTTTACCTTTCTCATAATGTAAATCTTTTCATAGTGCTAATTTTATCAGTAGCCTTTGGGAAAATTAAACACACTGTTTGGCTTAGCTTCTTATGGCTAGGTGTAACATATTATCACCTCTTTGAAATTCAAACTAACCTAATTTATCTAAAAATGCAAATGTTCCTTACACCTCTCATTCTAAAACTTCAGCCATGTTTACGTATTTAGCATTTCAAACCTAGTTTCTTGTTGATAACTCAAAGCCTCCAGATCAGCTGTGTCCAATTCAATTAAATCCCCCCAACACGCACACACACACACAAACAAACTAATCCAAACCCCACTAATAACCCACTTTTACCATAAATCACAATAATATTATGAAAATTATTATATTTTCAATACATATATTTCAATTTATTTTTGTTTTGCTCCTTTGAATTATTGTCTTGGAGCTCACTTGTCACAATCATAATAATATGGATCTCATTTGTTAGGAATTTTGCATCCAGCCATCTTTCTACTTTGTAGTGTCATCTCAAGACAACTGTTATGAATGCTGCACCATCAAGCCTGATCAGAATGGGGTCAACTGAGGAGGAAAACGTGGTCTTTTTTGCTGTGTGCCAAGACACACCTGCCAATGTGAATGCTTACTCTTTCAAGTACTGTCACTGCTACTTTAGTTACAGTACATATTTTATTTTGCATAGTTTTATATTCTACAGATCACAAGCATAAATGGATATATCTTTTCTCAAGCCTTTTCTCCACCTCAATAAATATGTCATCCGTCAGCATTTATCGTGGAAGTAGCTCATTAAATGAGGAATTCAATTTTGTCTTTGAATAAAGGCAATCTAATGAGGAGTATGCAGCTTAATTAAATCTTTCTGACTATCAAAAATAATTGTCACTGCCATTACAACAATCCATTAAGGAATTTGTTAACTGCATTAAATATTACTGCTCACCCAGCCTCAAGGCACAGCTGTGAATGGACTGGTCAAACATCTGTTGCAATTCCAAAATCATCTTAATTCTTTGAATGTAGCAGGACCCCTTCAGATTCGAAATATGATTTCTTAATTAGTTGATGACTTCTAGCGCTGCACATAGTGTGGATACTTTTGGCTTTAGGTGGTAGCCTAAAAAGGGCAACATTGAATATTGATGTCAATGAAAACTGAGAGAAATGCACAACAAGCAGCTGAATCGATAGCTACCAATCTTGCATGTCGCCCAAAATCAAAGCTGTCCCCAATGGGTTGAGAGTGGGGTTCTTCAGGTGAAGTTGTTCAAGAAGAAAGCCCAATTCCATTTTATCAAAGATAATTAGGAACGTGCAATAAATGCTGGCCTTGCTAGTGATGTCAATTTCCCAAAAAATGAAGAAATGAAACTCACCTAGAAAGAGATGGGTTAATTAAGGACATTTGGCATGGATATGTATAAAAACAATCTAGTTTCTGGTAAAAACATCAGAGAGAATTGATAAATTAAATGTAGTGGATGTTGTGTATATGAATTTTCCAAAGCATTTCGATAAGGTTCTGTACAGGAGACTTGTAAGTATTAGACATAAAGAGGTGGATTTCCAATTTGGGATCAGGAACCCGGTGTCCAGAACATTTTCAGGTCTTGATCCCACATTATGACTTTAAAATGTCAGGTGCCTAATTGGACCGGGGCGGCGGGGGGTTATTGCCTGGGTCTGGTATGGTGCCCTGGTCTGTGATGTGGGGCAATGTGAAGACCTCATTCTCAAAGTTTCTGGGTAGCAATGGAATTCTTCAGATGTGTGCATTTGAATAATTTCTCTCGCTGATGTAAGTTGACTTACAGAGTTATCTGTCATAGGTCTGAGAGGTACTCAGGTGAAACGTTGCTGAATCAACTTGGTCATTGCAGCCTGCCAATCACCGTGAGGCCTGTGACAGCCTCCATCCAAAGTCTGGGCATGCGCATTCCTCTGCAACACCGCCATCATCCTTCACTTCCTCCTTCGAGGAAGAGTGACAATCCAGGTCTCCTCTTCATCCAGCTCCTAGCCTCCTTTTATAGTTATGTTGCCCAGCACATAGCAAACCACCACAACATGAGACACTCCGGCTGGCTTATATTGGAGGGCACCTCCCGACCCATCAAGGTAACAGAAGCACATCTTCAAGATGTTCAATGCAGCTTTCATGTTAGTCGATGGTTCTGGTTGTAGCACCTCTCCCATCTGTGTCTGGGCATGGGACGGACGTCAGGATCCACCTCCGCAGAGGGTAAACCTTATCTCCTAGCATCCATCCATGAAGTCTGGATGTTGACCTGAACAGAAATGTCACCTGGGACTCTTGCAGGATGAAGGAATCATGACAACAACCCACTAACCGGTGAACACCTGCAAGATGCTCTTCTTGCGGTCACAGACCAGCTGGACATTCAACAAGTGGAAGCCTTTTCTGTTCAGGAATCTGGCCGACTGGTCTGTTGGTGCTTTGATGGCTACATTGTTACAGTCGGTGAGCCCCCTGGACATGAGGGAATCCATCGACAGAGGCAAATCCCAATGGCCTCTTTGCCTACATTGGCCCATCTGCATCAAAATGGATATAGTCCCCCAAGCTCTGGAATAGGGCATCGTGACCTACCTGATGGTATGATGAGTTGCCATGCAAGTCCACAGCTGATCCTGGAAATAACTCTGAAGCATAAAAATCCATAAAGAAGCCTTGACAGCTGCAGGTAAGGGACTGCCATGGCTACCGCAAGGTCTCAAGTCATTGTGGACCAGAGCGCAATTGTCTGAGACTAGCTGTCTGGATAGGCACACTCTCCTACAGACTGGCACTCTGTCATTTGCAGGTAGCTGACTCTTGAATGGTACACCCCCATGTCTTGGGTAGTGCCTTCTTCTCCTTACAGCCCCTCACTGTGCTGCTTTGGCCTCCTCCTGATCAAAAGGATGCATATGCTGAAACTCCTCCCCACTACTCTGTTCAATATCAGAGTAACCAGCTCCTGTTTCATCTTCCTCAGCTGGCACTAGTTCATTTACCAGGGCTTCATCTGCCAATCTCTTTGCCCAAGTGATGACTTGATTCAGTTAGATCAAACAGTACAACTGGTCTTTGCATGATAATATAAAATAATAAACATTCTATGCTTCCCCACATTAGTGGCTTAGTTGGTTGGCTTAAACACAACGTCAGTCAGTCAGCCCTGATCTACAAACAAAAAACTGAGCAAGATTTTGCTTTTGAGCCTAGCAAAAGCTTGCTCTCAGTTTTCTGTTTGCAGACCAGGGCTGACTGCCTGACTTTGTATTTTGTCACCTTCTCTTTATAAACTGAAGACACTAGGCACTACCTGACACAAATCGGTGTAAGGCGTTAATCAATTGCTGAGACATTCAACAAATTGATTTTTTTCAGGGTATGAAGAACAACATTGAAGATTAACTCATTGATATCTTAATCACCTATCATCTCAGGACCTCTTTTTCTAACTTGGGTTAATACACAATGCTTTAAACTCAACATTGAAAAGTAACTTCTTTTTCAAGAGGAGCTGAATGTCAATGCAAAATTCTGAAATAAGACAGCACTAATGGAAAGAGATATCAATCAGTCTAGTTTCAAATGCAATTCACCATGGAAGAAGGGACAATGGAACTGAACATGCTATACCAACAATTCTTCGATTCTGTGCCACTTTTAACTTTCAAACAAATTAAGACACAGAATAAACAGACCCATAAAAATGGCACCTGACTTCCTTACTCTTGTATACTACTTCTCTTACTGCTTGCTTGATTCCAAATCTGAAAATATAAAACAATCTGGTCCCTACCTGAAGGACAATTACTTGCAGAAAATGCACAAAGCCGTCAATGTGAAGATCTGATATTGCTGCATTGACGTCATTGCTATGGACTATGCAGGATAGTGCACTAGAATCCAGAGTACCTACTATTAATATTATTTCTTGCAAACATTTAAGTCTACAACCTACCTTGGCTTTGTGGGGTATTGGTCTCACCTGTTTTCAATTTATATTCATCATTTTTCATTGTAGTACTGTGTCAGATTAAATAGAAGATTGATTTCTACACTACAGTTCTCTCTAATAATGTAATTTTGCTGCAGAAATCAAATGATGCAGAAACCAGTGGTAATAAATGAGATAATTATTCATAAACATTATGAAATGCAGCATTAAACTGATTAGTAAATGTGTTAATGTGAAGAGATGTATTGAAATGCATGGATATTTGATATTTCTAGATTGTAGGCAGCCACTTTCAATGCATGTCACGAATTCACAAATCTGATACATACTAACGTCTTATCAAATATTCAAGCTCAAATTTAGGGGCTAAGCATGTGGAAAATCTGCCAATTTGAGTTCAGTGCTTTTTCCACCATATGAAACAACGAAAAATAAAACAGGCAGAATACTAAAATGCTGGTAGATATTTTTTTAATTCAAGCATAATGTGTTTCGTATAACTTTGTATGCAGAAATTACACAGAAAAATAGTGCTTTATGAGATTAGGGTTACGGTATTTGACTGGAATAAAATAAAGTAATTTTACCATGAATCTGGCTAATGATGTTGGATGCAAAAGCTGAGAATCATTCCCAATGCCCAACTATACAAACAACGCTCCATTGTTTCTTTTGGCGATGATCTTAAATTTATGCCACCTAGTTGCTGATTCACTGGCCAGTGGAAATAGTTTTTTACAATTTGGCATTTTCAAATTTCCTCATAATTCTGAATACCTCTATTACATCTTATTGTAACCTTCTCTGTTCTAGGTTCTTCAGTTTCTCATTACCGATATCATCTTAGTAAAATTTCTATGCACCCTCTCCTTGTCTTCAAAGCCTTCCTAAAGTAAGGCTCTCTATACAGGATAGGCCCGAGATGGTAGGGGTTGGGTATGGGAGAAGGTTTGGGAGGCGAAAGTAACAAAAATAAACTTCTAGCATATTTCCCACATCCTGCCATTTTCCAGTAGGCTTTTGATGTGGGCAATGAGCCTTCCCACCAGGAACATGAAGGAGCCTCTTAATTCAATGCGATTAAAAAAAACTAAGGGAATAATTTTCCTGTTGGTGAGTGGGGGCGGGGCCCGCTCGCTGACACACAAAATCACACGGGGTGACGTCGGACAGGCGTCCCGACGCCACTGCACGTCATTTAGGTTGTCAGTTTGGCAGGCGCACAGCCGTGTCAGCTGTGCGCCCGCCGAACTGTCAAAGGCCTATTAAAGCCATTAACAAAGTAATTGAAGCCGTTAAGAATGCTGCCCCGTAAGGTTGGCAGGCAGGCGAAGAGCCCAGGTGGCCTTCACATTTTTCATGAAACCTCACCAACAGGCAGAATGAGGTTTCATGAAGGGTTCATTAATTAAATAAAATTTTTTGAAAAAATTAATGGACATGTCCCAGCTCATGTGACAGTTTCACATGAAGGGACATGTCCCAGCTCATGTGACAGTTTCACATGAAGGGACATGTCCTTAAATTTTTTTTGACCTTTATTACATTTTTCAAGACTTAAACTAATTTCAGGGAGATTTCTGCGCAGCCCTGACTCAGGGAATCCCCCGCCAACACAGCGAGCGCACAGCGTTTCCAGGTATGCGTCACGCTGGGCGATCGGGGCGTCAATTGGGTTCAAGCTCGCTCCTGCCCGTCCCCCCAAAACCCCCCTAACGGGGGGAAAATTCAGCCCTAAGGCATAGTTAGGGCCCTAACGTCATTTCGGTACAGTTAACTGTGGAGCCTGATGAGTGTTAAATCCACCCACTACGGAGAATGGGAAACAGCCTGGACTGATGCCTCTTAAAGGAATCACCAGAAACAGCTTTATAAACAACAGAAAATATTTTGGCACACTTTAAGCAACAAGATGAGCACAACTGCTTTCCCTGCACTCTATTCCACAATCTTCTGACTCCTTTCCAGCCCAATACTCTCCTTTAATCCCTTGCTGTAGGCTCTGCTGCACCTCCTGCCAGCACTGCATCCTCTCCCCCACCCCCATCACCCAAATCATAACCTGATCAGCACTCGGAATATGCTGCCCTTCTCATAAAACTTTGGATTCCATGATATTTTTAAACATCTTTATCAATTTAAAAAGGCACTTGTTAGTCAACTATAAACTGAACCAATAACACTGCATTACAGGAGTTTAAGTTTTAGTTTTCTTTATTCTTTCATGGGATGTGGGCATCGCTAGCAAGGCCAGCATTTGTTGCCCATTCCTAATTGCCCTTCAACTGAGTGGCTTTTCAGGCCATTTCAGAGGGCAGTTAAGAGTCAACCACATTGCTGTGGGTCTGGAATAACATGTAGGCCAGACCAGACAGGGATGGCAGATTTCCTTCCCTAAAGGACATTAATGAACCAGATGGATTTTTACAACAAATGATGATAGTTGTCACGGTCACTATTACTGAGACTAGCTTTATATTCCAGATTTATTAATTGAGTTTAAATTCCACCAGCTGCCGTGGTGGGATTTTAACCAACGTCCCTGGACTGGGTCTCTGGATTACTTGTCTAGTGACATTACCACCATCTCCCCCTCAATACGTTATACCCCATACCTGATCATTTGTAACAAGCCACCCATATAACACCTTGACGAATGGCTTCTGAAAATTCTTACATATTTACTGCATTGTCTTGCTCTATTCAACCATTCATTTCTTCAAAATACACTACTCAAGTTGGTAAACGTGACTCCTCTTTACTAAACCTATGCTAGTTGCTTTTTGAAGACCCCATGTGCAGGCATATTCACCTCTGAAATAACTAAAAAACTGGGTATACAGCTTAAGTGCACTCCTGGATTTCCTTTCTCTTGACCTTTGCTCGTCATTTCTCAGTCCCTTTTGCCTTAACTTTGGGTAATGGATTTTGATCCTTTTTAAGCCTTTCCAAAGGCTTTCAGATTTCTTGTCATCTATTCTGACATCCCCTCCCCCCCACTTAAATGTCCTCAACCCTTTTAATTTTGCAAAAATATAGTTTTCCACTCCCACTTTCTTGAACAGATCCAAATGTACACATGGAGCTATGCAAATTACGATTACAAACTGACCTCTGAAAATTGTATTTCTAATTGCACCTGAACAAAATCTGCTGTTGTAAACTGTTGGAAAATCCAGACTAGTCTGTTCATCCTTTGTTTGAAAAGAACAGTATTACCACAAGCCTGACAACCCCCTTCTGTGCTGTAAATCCTATGATGTCCTTCCAATTATGAAGAATGAGAACGCATATTTTGTAGTGTGGTAATTTGTTGTCCAGCATTGCTGCAATATACCTTGCACATAGGGACACTAAAATAGAAGGCCCTTAGGAGATGGAACAGAAAAGAATGTAACAATAATACATGTCTTGATTAAAAATCAAATATTTTGGGATCAGTGATATATTGTTTATCCTAACTGGGATGGATTCTGTGTATCATGAATTTATGAAGTATACCTTCTTATTTTTTGTTGCCGGAAATAAAATATGTTCTATTACATTTACAAAAGCAAAGAGGCAATGCCAAATCTATTATAAATCATTGCTAAGGCCACAATTAGAGTATTGGGGTTGATGTTCAGAGTACTGAGGAAAGACCAGGGGGAGGAATTAATTGGGTAGCTCTACCAAAGATGTGCCCAAAAGTCATCTTCTGTGCTGTATCATTCTATGATTGTACAATTTAGTTATGCCACCTGAATCTGTTTATGGGTGTGGCATAGCTTTTTCTGCAATTAACAAGTGGACTAATTGAGAGTCTGGATGCTGACTGAAGGTGGAAACACTTTAGTTATTGAGGCGGGGTGTCACAGGCACATCATTCAGAAGTTCAGTGAGATAGGTGATTCACTAACAGATGCACATGTAAACATATATCCAAAGTGGACAAAAAAAAATCAAGGAAATAAATAAGATAAACGGAGGACTCTGTGGTGCACTTCAATTGATTTCCCTGCAATTGTAAAAAGTTAAAATTTTCAAAAAACATGCAAATACTTGATGCCAATTAACAAACTGTATGTTTCAAATTAACCTATAATTCAGTGGCAGTGTCAGAGCTTAAAAGAAAATCATTTTCTGCTCCATTTCCCAATTATATCAGATTCACCTCTCCAGAATTGAGACCACAAATGGTTATTATGATAAACATGTTTTTTGCTATCTGCTTATGTAAATTACCTAGTTACCATATTTTTTAAATTCATTCATAGGATGTGAGCATCGCTGGCTAGGCAAGCATTTATTGTTCATCCCAAATTGCATCCCCAGAGGGCAGTTAAGAGTCAACCACATTGCTGTGTGTCTGGAGTCACATGTAGGCCAGACCAGGTAAGGACAGCAGATTTCCTTCCCTAAAGGGAACCAGATGGGTTTTTACAACAATTGACAATGGTTTCACAGTCATCATTAGACTTTCAGTTCCATATTTTTTAACTGAATTCAAATTCCACCACCTGCCATGATGGGATTCGAGCCCGGGTCGAACCCAGAGCATTACCCTGGATTACTACTCCAGTGACAATACCACTACCCCACTTCCTCCCATCTTATGAGGATATAATTTCTTAATGTGTTTGTAAATAAAGACATAGATAATAAGGAAAATAAAAAATAGAAACAAACCATTCTATACCTATAGCCTAACTCCACCATTTTCAATAAGATCACGATTGATGGAAGTTCTGATTTTAATAGGCTTAAGGCAGAATTTTGCCGTTGGCGAGCAGAGGGTGGGGCGGGCCCACTCACCGACACGTAAAATGATGCGGGATGACATCGGGCGAAACCCCCAACGTCATCTCGGCCCACTTAAATTTTCAGGAAGGCGGGCCCGCAGCAAAATCAGCAAACTTGAGGCCATTGACAGGATCAATTACAATTAAAGGACCTGCCCGTCCAACCTTAAGGTTGGCGGACAGGCCAGGAGCTCCGGCAGGCAATAGAAAAAACATGAAACCTTATCCACCAGCAGGATGAGGTTTCATGTAGGGTTTTAAAAAGTTAAATAAACTTATTATGTAAATTATTAACATGCCCCATCTCACGTGACATTGTCTATTCTATTTATCTATTTTTCATATTTTTAAAAGTGTAAGCGATCTCCCTGAGGCAGCACTTTGCCTCAGGGAGATGTGCGCTCTTTCGTGCGTATGCGCCAAAGAGCGTACTCTTACTCTTGGGGAATCCCACCCCCGCCCGCACAGGAAGTGCACCCGCCGGACGTCACGCTGGGCGGGCTTTAATTAGCTGCCCACGTAAAATGGCAGCAGGGCCCGCTTCTCTGGCGGGGATCAGCTCCCCACCCGCCAGAGATTGGGTTGGGCCCACCTGCCCAACAGGCAGAAAATTCTGCCCTTAGTGTCTCACATCATTGCTTTGAATATTCACCTTACAATTACGAAACATTTGGATTCAGGATGAGTTGTACTTAAAATGTAACGAGTGCCATTGTGATATAGTGGTAAGTGGGGGTGATTATGGACCTTAGTTATATGCTTGAAAGGAAATCTGACATAGACAAAGACAGGAAAATGCTGTGTGGTATTTTCTGAACCATCTCCGACACTTATCAAAATGTTTATCTTTGGTGATAAACCCATTCTCAACTATATTAATGAAACTGCACTGGGTTACCATTCTTAAATACATAAAAGAATATTTTTAATGCAAGGAGAAATAAAGAAACAATTACATTCTATTTTCATTGAAGATTTTGCATTTTTGATTATGCCAATAAATTTTATCAGAAACTTGAAATTTGACCTAATCATTACAATTTTGAGCGCATCTTGGGCATAATTTCCCAATTACAGCCAAAGTGGATACTACTCCGAGGTGTTTGACCTTGCGAAAAGTGAATCTAGAACGATTTGTGAAAGTACACTTAATCTTGAAAGTGTGATCTGTTTAGGTATGGTTTACGCCAAATTCAATGAAAAAGCTATACTAGACCAATTTCTTACAACAAAAAATACAAGCTAAAAAATTCAACACAAACACATTCAATTAGCTGAAATTGTGTTGCAACTGAACTGCTCTTGTTACACTAACTCTACCAATTTAAGGTAAATAGCTAAAAAAAAAACTAACAGTAAAATGTGGAAAAACCTGTTCATGTAGTGAGTTGATAGGGTTTCGAATGTACTGCCCGAGAGTGTGGGGAAGGCAATTTCAATTGCGGCTTTTAAAAGGGAATTGGATAAGCTTCTGAAGAGAAAAAAATTGCAGGGCGACGAGGAGAGGGTTGGGGAGTGGACGAGCTGAGTTGCTCTTGCAGAGAGCTGGCATGGGCATGATAAGCTGAATGGCCTCCTTTAGTATTGTAAGCATTCTATGTCTCATTAATTTCCAAGACCTCATAACTGTGGATCTCTTTCCATCTCAGCCTTCCCTCGGTCTTCAGTGCAGTGTCAACAGCAAAAAAGCACATTACTGAGCACCCCAGCTTTTCATAACTAACACCATTGCACAATAACTTGTTACAGGAAATGTACATTAGCAGCCACACAGCACACCAAAGCACAAGAGAAAATCAAAAAAGCTCCCAGAAAATATCTGATAATGTAACATATTATTCATATAAAAGCACTTGATTTATTAGTCATTCATTTTCTATTGTACAAGATTTTAAAACTGGTTTATAGATATTCTCAAAATTTTAGTTTGTAAATTAACAGAATAGTGGATATTTGCAAATTAAATACTAAAACTTAAATGGCGCTCACCTTTTTGTGTGCTATGAGGAGGCAGTTCGAATGCTCATGTTCACAAGCAATTTCATAGTCTCTCAGAAGGTCAGCCAGCTGCTGGACAAAATATGCAACCTCCTCGTGCCATGGAACATTAGCCATAGTCAGATTACTTGCTGAGCTTTCACCACAATACGTCACCCCCTAAAAAAAATTGAAATATTGTCAATATATCATTCTTCTTACATAAACTGATATTGAACATCAGAACCACCTGTTTAATTCAAGCTCTAACACTGTCCCATAGAACAATCCTCCATGCAATAAGTTTCTAGGCTGCACCGTGAGGGGTGGCAAGAAAACGCCAAGTACTTCCCCAAAGGAGGAGGCGGTGGAATTGAAGAGACAAACATTCCAGGCTCTTCTACTATACCTTCCTATACCTATCACACATTTGCTGAATTATCTTATGGCCACAATTTTGGTTATAACCCAAAGCACAGTGGATATCAAGAGAGTAAAAGAATGAAAAAGGTAGAAGATGAACTAGAAACAGACCACAGGAAGTCTCTGTGGAAATGTTGTAGGCAAAACTTAAGCCCACACTACATGCACTACAGAGTAATCAGAAGAGAAGTATGCCTCATAGTGTACCTTCACCCTTTATTTGATAACTAAGTATCTGTGAAGTGTCAAATCTACTGTATTCCTTACTCCCCTTTCTCTTTGTAACAACTTTAAGGATATGAGAAAAAAGGGATGAAGATACAGAAATTTTCCTGATGAGGATCCAGACAAGCATAAAGGGTCACTGTTCTGTTATTTCTGCTTTCTGAGGTAAAATATACTTAATAGAGTATTCTCATGATAAAAAAGTGAATCCTTAAATACCCTTGATTCTGGAATATAAACATCCATCATCATTGGCAATGGATGAGTGAAATATTAGCACAATTACATCACATTCCCATTGAGGTATTTTAATACAGCCAACCAACCTAGTTGACACAAGGATGCTAATGCCCAATGAAGTAACAACACTCTCAAGGGTCCCATTATATGTGTTAGACTGGTATCTGTAGAGTATAACACACAACCAGCAGATTGGAGTTAGACCATTGGCCATGAGTCTCATATTGCCCAGTAACACTGGAGTACTGTGCATGCATACAAAATATTTTCCAGAACTCTGCATTCTGAAATCACTTTTTTCATAGCAGAAGAAATCTTGCAGAAGCATGGACTCCCTCCCTACTTTAAAAAACCTGAGTTTTAAGGAAGTCTATTGTAGTCTATTAAAACACGGTTTTGCTAGGCTACCACTGGTGTGGAAGCAATATGATTTGGAAATTACCTCAATCCACTTGACATTTGCATATTCAAAAATAAGATCATTGGCCTGATTTCTAAGTTACACTACCGCAATTGCAGTAACTGGGGTCTCAAACTACTTTGAACTGATGCAAAATAATTCACTGACAAATGAGAAATGACCAAGAAAGAATTATATAATACATAAAAAGTGCCAATTAATAAATTAGCTAAAGGTATTTATCCAATTTTAGAGTTCAGAAAAGACATTACTGTCTCAAGACAATTTACATTATCTAAATCCCTTAATAAAATTAGTCCTTAACTTTCCCCAGTATCTGTATTACAATTGGTAGCTCACAAGATTCCCAAACTGACAAATAGCATTTATTGTGATGCTAACTGATCTATGTTAATTTTTCAAAGATGTGAATTATATAGTGGCTAGTTTCTTTTTTGCTGACATTCATCCTTATTGTTTTAATGTATTTAAAATGAAATGCCCTTGAATGAAGACCAGGGTGCACAATTTTTTTTATTCTTTCACAGGATGTGGGTGTTGCTGGCTAGGCCAACATTTCTTGCCCAAACATAATTGCCCTTGAGAAGGTGGTGGTGAGCTGCCTTCAATTAATAGTAAAGGGAATTCGTTCTTAGTTCTTTAAAGCTTTAAGCCAGAATAGAATTCTGCGGACACTACTAGTTTTTAACATTGATGGTCAACAAATGTATGAAACTGAAACAATATTAATGTTAATTTTGCATTTTGTAGTGGTTAGTTGGTAGCACAGGATCAACAGGGCATAAGATTGTGAATGATCCAGTACAAGAAGAAAACTTTGCAGAAATAACACTCATAACCACGGCAAAATCTCACTGAGAACAAAGGGGGGAAACAATGCAGGGATCAAGAATATGTAGATTATCAGACTGCTGAAAAGATACTTCATTTGCAAGTGTTGTTTACAGCTAGCATCTAGAACAGATTACTACAGATTTTACCATTACAGTTAGAGTGGGCAAGGCTGATGACGAGTTGAACTCCAGCCTTTAAAAATCAATCTCAATGTAATCATATGAAAGCTCTGTGGTAATCAACACTGCAAGTTATATTTTTAAAAATAGGCCGTCGTTGGGTTTCTCACCGAAAAACAGGACAACACTGTCTCAGAATACTAGTGAACATGGAGTTGAATATCTAAAGAAGATATAATCCAGAGAAACTGTTTAGTATTTCAACAGTTTAGGAAAGTCATCACAGAACGGCATTGCAATAAAGCCCTGTGGAAGACAGGTTAATGATTGCTTACTAATGCAGATGTTCAATAACAAAAGTTGTGTGGTCCATTGTCCAAAGATGACATGACTGGAGAGGAATACTGAATCTGCTTGCTTCTGTTATAAATTCATGTCAAAGGGATACCATTGCTATGCTGCTGTTATTAAAAATTGCTGCCACAAAACTTTCATCACAAATACTTTGATGTCAAGTTATGTACTAATTTATTTGTGTTCTGCTATTCTATCTTAATATTCATGTTATAACCCATATAAACTGAGGATCTGAAAATAAAGAAAAAGATCACTTTTTTTCCAGTGGCCTACATTTGCTATTGTACAATCAGTTTCACATTCTATTAGATTTTGCCTTGGAAGCTGCTGGGACTGCACCACAGATTGCTGAAGTGATCCAAAGTGGTTGGTTAAATAACAAAGAGTTTATGCAAAAATAAAATTAAATAGAACTTGATTAGAAATTGGGTTATGGTACTTGTGCCTGTTCTCAAAAAAGTTTAAAAGTCTGATCATCAAATTAGCTCCAATTTCAGGTAATGTGATTGATTAAATTACTTTGCTTCAATGTCTTCTCCCAGTTTTACAGAAGCTCATTGGGCAGAATTTTACCCTTGGTGGGTGGTCTTGGTGGGGGCAGTCATGAAGGCAACCGTCACCCGTGATCAGGATTGGACCGCGATTTCACACTGGTGGGAACTTGATAAAAATTTTAATGCTTTATTTTAAATGAAATTTGATTTGGAAACTTCAATGCAGTGATCAGAATTTCAGTTCAACCTAAGTTTAGTGCAAATGTTTAACATACCTGTGCCACATTCCTTTATTACTTTTATGCAGGCATAAACTAATTTATTTTCAGTAGGTTAACACTAGTTTAAAAGTAAGGCACAGAGAAGCTCAGGGCATTAAGTATTTGAATATAGACTTTACCAAG
This sequence comes from Carcharodon carcharias, assembly GCF_017639515.1. Lineage (NCBI taxonomy): Eukaryota > Metazoa > Chordata > Chondrichthyes > Lamniformes > Lamnidae > Carcharodon > Carcharodon carcharias. Next base: position 124,928,076 of record NC_054476.1, read on the forward strand.
CAAAGTTTATATCCTGATATATTCCCAAATTTTAAAATTGTTTATGTGCAACATGGTAAATGTTGATTAAGCTGGCACCAAAAGCAGTGCACTAGGAATTCAAAATCTGCATCAACAAAGAAAATATTAGACATAAGATAATATTAGAAAACACTAGACCTTTTCATACTGACACATTTTCCAAGATAACTTCAGAGACTGCCTGACTGAGCATTAAGTTTCTTCAAACTGCAGTCAGCAATGAACAGTGCACTGATAAATCCAATAAAAAAGATAAATTTCTTCAATTGGTGCTTAGAATGTGTAACTTAAGGAAATGATTGAAACAAGTGTTTTAGAGGCTTTGAAAAGGAAACTAGATGAGTACATGAGTGAAAAGGGAATATAAAGACATACTGCAAGAGTGAGATTAAGCAGATGGAATGGAAGGAGGACTCATGTGGAATAGAAACACTAGCACAGACTAGCTGGGCTGAATAGCTTAGTTCTAGCTATCTGTTCTATGTAATCCTAGGCAATGTGCATGAATTTATTGCTCATTATGTTTCTTCAAACTGCAGTCAGCAATCTTCAATCAGGATCTTTTATCATTACAGCTTGAAACTTCATCTGAACCACATCATGAGGTATTGACTTGCAGTCCTTCACTTTTTTCTATTATCCTACATATAATGAATTTACCCTCCACAACAAATAACATTAAAAAGCCAAATTGGGTTGCAACAAGTTTCATGTGCACACACAGCACCAGTATACAGAGGATATCAGTCTGCATGCACTGTAAACACTTATCACTTTGTAAAAATTATAAAGTACTAGTTCAACTCCCATATAATTGCTAATGGTGAGTCAGATATACATAGTTTTATAATAAAAGGACCATTGTCAGTAAAATGCGATGGAAATAGGTTTATAGGAAGATGCTGGGTGAACTTTGGATGTTTCCAGCATTCCCTGTTTGTGCTTCATATTGCCAGCATCTGTGTTCTTTTGCCTTTTAAATATTGTGTTCTATTACCATTTATTTGTGTTACGAAATCTCTTCTCTAGCAGCATTTCTTTCTGAACTGGACAAGGACCCCTAACTAGAGGAGCTGGAGAAATGGGAAGGCATTCCTCTGTGCCTGAGTGAAACATACTACTAGAGCCATCATATCAAGCCTGATGCTGGTAAAGGGGGAAGAAGATCATGCTTTTTGACAAGACTCGGCACTCACTCAAATATGAAAAAATTATGACCAGTATTCTGCCAGAGATTATAAAACTTATAAGTTTTAATTTTTAAAAATTAAACATCATGCAATAATGGAATATGATAATACTTACCTGCCAACATACTAATATTCTGACTTACTTTAACTTCAATGAAGTCAGGTTTCCCAATCTCAATCAGATCAGCATAAGATCGAAGTTCATCCACATTCCAAGCCTTTACCAAAGTTAATCTATATACTGTGCGTTGCTTCTGCAAAATAACAGATGAAGAATATAATTTTAAGGCACAGTATTTTCTATCAGCATCCTGCGAAAAAAGCATTTTTCTCTATATTTCATTGTTCACTTTAAATAAGTTATTTTTGTCATGACCTATAGTGTCAAATAAATCTGTGTCTATGCTGGTATACAAATTTTGGTAAAAGATTCGTAAAAGGATGCTCTGTACAAATATGGTGCAATAACTCATCCATTCCAACTCCCATGCACTGAGATGGGACTCCACAGTTTTGTAAGATGTTCCATCTAGCAAACCAATACTATCTTTACTGAAATAAGCAAGTCCAAATGCCAAATGGCTTTTGGGTCTGGGTGGTGCAATTGTCAGATTCAGAATCAGTTGGTCAACTGGAAGAACTTCTGCATTCTTAACCTGAATTTATCATCCCTCAGACTTACTAGACTGCAGGTTACATGGAAAAATGGGCAGAACCACAGAAAGCAAAGTTCAAAACAAGTGCTAAAAATAACCTCTGCATCCAATGTATTAAAAATGTAACTTTACTGATTTAGTTATGAAGTAAAATAACTATTTATTATCAAAATAGGGCAAAGGAAAGCATAATAATTTTGAGCTGTGCATACAGTACATTAGCGAGGTTGAATTTCCACCCTGGACGTTTAATTCTCAAATTTCAGCTCAAACTTATTTGCATATTACTGAATGCAAAATTTTCCATGAACTAGTGCACTTGGGAAGTATTCCAAAAGAGAAACAGAGGCCTGAATTTTCCGGTCGGCGATTTGGGGGCGGGACCCGCTCACCGACAGGAAAATGACGTGGGATGACGTTAAGAGGAAACCCCGACGTCATCCCGGACCCTTTAAACTTTTAGGAAGGCGGGCACTCAGCAAAATCAGCTGTCCGCTCGCCAATTGAGGCCATTGACAGGCTAATTAAGATAATTAAAGACCTGTCCGTCCAACCTTAAGGCTGGCGGGCAGGCCAGGAGCCCTAGCGGGCTCCAGATTATTCATGAAACTTCACCCACTGGCGGGATGAAGTTTCATGTCCGTTTTTTAAAAATTTAATAAATTTTGTGTGTTTTTTATTAACATATCCCATTTCATGTGACATTGTCACATGAGGGGGACATGTTAATAAGTTTAATATTTCTCTATTTTTTGACTTTTCTTACCTGTCAGTAAACTCCCTGAGACAGCACTTTGCCTCAGGGAGCAGTGCACTCTTTCGCACGCATGCACGATAGAGAACACTTTAACAGATGGGGAATCCCGCCACCCCCCGCACAGGAAGGCCACTGGGTGGGCCTTAAATGGTCCGCCCACTCAAAATGGTGGCCTGCCCCGTTTCGGCGGCGGAGTTCGGCTGCCCACCCACCGCCGAGCCGGTGGGGCCCACCATCAGAGGGCAAACTTCTTCCCAGAACTTCTTCTAAATCTTGCTTTAAAAAATCTCCTTTCATATATTTAAGTGCCAACTTGGTGAACTTAGATTTACAGCCAAAAATGGGTTTGTCACAAAAAAAAGCATTTTTGATCACAATTCACCACCTGAACAACGTCAATCTTAAATTACTGAAACTTACTTTTAAAATATATACAAAACTATTTTCTAGTTTTATTGGGTACATTAGTCAGATTCTTAGTGAATTAAAACATAAATCACATTTCCAAAACTTTTAAAATGTATCCTTTAGTGTCCTTCTCCCCAAAAGAAACAACTTAATTTTAAAGCTCCTCTGAAAGTCTGCAAACAAGTGCAATTAGCTGAAAATTGCATTTGCAGTCTGGGGGTCTGGCCAATTGTATGGGCTGGACCTGCTTCCAGGACAATGTTTTTAAAGCTAGTACAAAAGATTATAGTAATTTGTCTTGGGCTGAATGCAAATTGTGCTTAAAGATTTTTTCAGTACTTTACACCGACTTTGGCTGAGAAAAAACAGGGAAGTCGAATGGGAAGTCCAGCATGTATTCGTCATTAATAGGCTTTCCAAAGGAATTAAAAAGGGTCAGTTTGATGTTTTTGTAAAATATTCTTCTGTACTCCTCAAAAGGATAAAAACCTAACAGGAAGTTAATTGCAAATAAGACCGCTTTCTGAAGTGCTTTCATCAGTTGCAGTTTAATAGTACAAAAACAAATTGCTCTCTTATTACCCGCATTTTCAGTGAGGTCTGAATAAGCTCAGTGTTGAGCTGCTTATTTGTTCACCATAGTATCTGCGATTTTCAAACCATTTTTATAATATCCTTAGATTTCAACTTCTGTGTAGGCAATGCAAAAAAAAAATTGGTGTTGGTCATACACCTATTGTTTAATTACAAATTAACAATTGCAAGAACTGCAACAGACTACTCTTATAGGCCTGAATATTATTAGTATTTATATTCAAAGCACTTTCAAATGCTAAGCATTTTAGAAAGAAAGCAAGGCCATAGAGAGAGATGGAGGTAGTGGCGTGGAAGAGTTTGAAGGGAGAGCTCCTGAGTTTAGGCAACTCAAGACTTTTGCTAACAAATGTGGAGTGTAAGGAGAAAGAGATATCTAGAAGCGTAAGAGTTGAAAGGGCATGGAATCCACACAAGCATATAGAATTGGAGATGTTGCAAAATCAGATGGAACCAGGTCAAGGAGGGAATGAAAAATTATTAGAAATATGAATTCAATAAATTGGGTCCAAAGAACAACATATAGCACCTCTTTAAGGTAACAAAACATCCAAAGGCACTTCACAGGAGCATTACAAAACAAAGTATGACACCAGACCACATATGGAGATATTAGGTCAGGTGGCCATAAGCTTAGACAAAGAGCTAGGTTTTAAGGCGAGTTTAAACAGAGGAAAGGGAGGTAAGGTAGAGAGGCAGAGAGGGTTAGTGAGGATATTCCAGAGCTAAGGGCCTAGGCAGCTGGAGGCATGGCCACCAATGGAGTGATTACAAACAGGAATGCTCAAACAGCCTGAATTAGATGACTGCAGATATCTCAAGGGGTTGTGGGGCTGGAGGAGATTACAGAAATAGAGAGCGCTGAGGCCATTAAGGGATTTTAAAACAAGGATGAGCATTTTAAAATCAGGACATTGCTTGATAGCGAGCATGGGGGTGATACATGAAGTTGGTGCAAATTTAAGACATGGGCAGTGGAGTTTATATACAGAAGATTGTGGGACAGCAGCCAGGAATGGAATAGTTGGAGATGGAATAGTTAAATCTGGATGTAACAAAGGCATGAAAGAGGATTTCAGCAGCAGATGCGCTGAGATGGGGCAAAGTCAGGTAATGTTACAGAGATGGAAATAGGTGGTCTCAGTAATGCAGAAAGATGTGATCCGGGTCAAATAATGCACCAAGATTGCAAACAAACTGATTCAGTATCAGACTGCTGCCAGGGAGAGGGATAGAATTGATGGCAAGGGAACAGAGTTTGGAGCAAAAACCAAAGCCAATAACTTCGGTCTTCCCAATATTTAATTGGAGGAAATTGTTGCTCATCTGGTCCTGGATTTCAGATAAGCGTGTTTTGATAATGTAGCAGTAGTGAAGGAGTCGAGGAAGGAAATGGTGAGGTAGAGTTGGGTGTCATCAGCATACATGTGAAAACTAACGCTGTGCTTTCAGATGATAGGGAAAATGTAAGATGCTATTATTAAAGACATTATAGCAGGGCACTTAGAAAAATTCAAGGTAATCAGGCAGAGTCAACATGGTTTTGTGAAAGGGAAATCATGTTTAACCAATTTACTGGAGTTCTTTGAAGAAGTAACATCTGCTGTGAATAAAGGGTAACCAGTGGATGTACTGTACTTAAATTTCCAGAATGCATTTGATAAGGTGTCTCATTAAAGGTAACTGCAGAAAATAAAATATCATGGTGAAGGGGGTAACATATTTGCATGGATAGAAGATTGGCTAGCTAACAGGAAACAGAGAATAATTACAAAAGGGTCATTTTCTGGTTGGCAAGATGTAACGAGTGGTGTGCCACAGGGGTCGGTGTTGGGGCCTCAACTTTTTAGAATTCATATAAATGACTTGGATGAAGAGACTGAAGGTATGGTTGCTAACTTTGCTGGTAACACAAAGATAGGTAGGAAAGTAAGTTTTGAAGAGGACATAAGGAGTCTGCAAAGGGACATAGATAGGTGAGTGAGTGGGCAAAGAGCTGGCAAATTGAGTATAATGTGGGAAAATGTGAAATTGTCCAGTTTGGCAGGAAGAATAAAAAAAGCATATTATCTAAATGGTGAGAGATTGCAGAGCTCTGAGGTGCCGAGGGATCTGGATGTCTTAGTGCATGAATCACAAAAGGCTATTATGCAGGCACAGCAAGTAATTAGGAAAGCTAATAGAATGTTACCATTTAGTGCAAAGGGAATGGAATACAAAAGTAGGAGGTTATGCTTCAGTTATATGGGGCATTGGTGAGACCACATCTGCAGTACTGTGTACAGTATTAGTCTCCTTATTTAAGGAAGGATGTAAATGCATTAGCAGTTCAGAGAAGGTTTACTAGACCAATACCTGGAATGGGCAGGTTGTCTTATGAAGAAAGGTTGGACAGGCTAGGCTTGTATCTGGAGTTTAGAAGAGTAAGAAGTTAATTGATTGAAACATAAGATCCTGAAGGGTCTTGACAGGGTGGATGTGGACAAGTGTTTCCTCTTGTGGAAGAATCTAAAATTAGGGGTCACTGTTTAAAAATAAGGGGTCGCCCATTTAAGACAGAGATGAGGAGAAATTTTTTCTATTAAGGGTGGTGGAAATCAAGTCTTTGAATATTTTTAAAGCAGAGATAGATAGATAGATTTTGGATAAGCAAGGGGGTGAAAGGTTATTGGGGTATAGGTGGAAATGTGGAATTGAGATTACAATCAAATCAACCATGATCTTACTGAATGGCAGAGCAGGCTCGAGAGCACAAGTGGCCTACTCCTGTTCCTAATTCGTATATTTGTAGGTTCGATGTCAAGGGGCAGCATGTAGTCAAGAAGTAGGAGAGGGCCAAGGCTAGGTCCATGGGAGACACAAGAGATAACAGTGCAGGAGTGGAAAAGGAAGCCATTGAAAATGATCAGATAGTTAAGAATGGAACCAAGTGAGAGCAGTCCTCTCAGTTGGATGACTGTGGAGAAGCATTGGAGGAGGATGGTATGGTCAACTGTGCCAAAAGCAGCAGACAGGTCATGGACAAGGAAGGATTGTTTACCTTTGTCACAGTAACATAGGATGTCATTTGTGACCTCAATAAAGGCCTTTGCGGTACTGCGGTAGGAGTGAAAACCTGATTGGAGGGATTCAAACATGGAGTTCAGGGAAAGTTGGGAGCAGATTTGGATTTTGAAGAGGAAAAGAAGGTGGGAAATGGGGCAGTAGGATGACAGAGTCAAGGGTTTGTTTTTTTGGGGAGAAGGGTGATGAAAGCTGATTTAAATGAAGAGGAACAACATCTGAGGATAGGGTCAAGGGAACAGGAGGTGAATCTCATGGGCAAGATGAGCTTGGACAGGGCATTAGGGGAGATAGGTGAGAAACTAGGATGAGAATTAAGGCTAGGGTGATGGGGAACTTTAAAGAAAATTTAACCAGTGGGATATTGGAAGGGAGGGCTGCAACAGAGGCAGCTGATTGTCTCTAAGGTTGAGACTATCCAAAGAAGTTCATGAGCTCCTTGCACACTGTTGGAAGTGAGGGAGAGGAGACCGGGGAGAGGGGTTTAAGAAGATGGTTTGCAGTAGAGAAAATAAGATGGGTTTATGTTTGCATTCCAGGATGACTCTGGATTAGTGAGCAATTTTAGCAGAGGAGAGGAGGATCCAATAGTGCTTTATGTGGTGCAGTCAGATTTGGCAGTGGATGACTAAACCAGTTGTCCACCACATCCTTTCAAGAGGGCCATAATGGGGGAATAACCAGGGAAGAAAGTAATGTGTGCAGTTTTGGAGTCCATATGTAAGGAAGGATGTACTTGCAGTGGAGACAGTAGAGTGAAGGTTCACTAGAACATGGGATGAGAGGGTTGTCCTATGAGGAGAGGCTCTCAATAAATTGGGCCTATATTCTCTGAAGGTTAGAAGAATGAGAGATGACCTCATTGAAACATAGAGGATTCTGAAGGGGCTTGACAAGGCTAAAACAGAGATTATTTCTGCTGGACGGGCACAGTCTTAAGATAAGGCGTCGATCATTTGGGAGTGAGATGAGGAGAAATTTCTTCATTCAAAGGGTTGTGAAGCTTTCGAATTCTATACTCCAGAGGGTTGTGGATGCGCCATCATTGACTATATCTAAGGCTGGGATAGACAGATTTTTGATCTCTCAGGGAATCAATGGATATGGAGAGCAGGCAGGAAAGTGGAGGTGAAGCCCAAAACCAGCCATGATCATACTGAATGGTGGTGCAGGATCAGTGGGCTGTGTGGTCTACTCCTGCTCCTACCTCTTGCATTCTTGTGTAATGGTTTTATTGGGGGCTAGGGCATCAAAGGTGGAGGTGAAGGTGTGGTTGAGCAAAATCAGTAGCTGCAGAGGTGTTGTGGCAAATGGAGAGCCAAAGGCTAGACAGTTTGAAAGTGTGGCTGTCAGTGAAATGTTTGGAAGTTGACAAGATTATGGGTGATAGCGAGTGGGATTTAATTCAGGATAAGATGTGGACAGAGTTTTGGATATGTTGGAGTTTATGTAGGCTGTAGCTCAGGAGGTCAGTTGAGAGGAGCATCGGAGGAGTCAAACTTGGAGTTCGCCACAAAAGTATGGACGACAGTTTTCAATGGTGGTAATATAAGTGCAGAAAAAGGTGATGATGTAGTTTTGCAAAAAGATGTCCTTGGGATGGATAGGACATAAGATTTGAAGCTCAGCTCAGACAATTAGCACCTCTAAGTTTGTACAGTCAGATTTAAGGAAACTAGCCTTCAGTGAGGGAGAGGGAATTAGGAACTAGGGCACAGAGTTTTTGGCAGTAGGCAAATAGGATAGTTTCTGTCTTGCTGATATGATGTTGAAGAAAGATCTGACTTATCCACCACTTAATGTTGAACAAGCTGTCAGTCAGCATTATGCTGGTTATGTAGTTGAAGGTGGTGCTGAGAAGATAGAGATGAATGTTGTCAGAACATATATGGAGACAACCCTCTCCTACAGACAACGTTAGGGACAACAAACAGAACAGGGAAAGGGAAGAGCCAGGTCTAAAGCGTCGATACATTCCCAAGGTGACTTTGCAGTGGAAAAATAGTTTTTGGGAATTATATCAAAAGGGAAGGAATGCCAGAACAAACAGCTCATAATATATTTGCATACAAAAATGGACATGTGACATCTGGAATATAGGCTTCTATTTGTGGAGGGCAGGATGGTTAAATCAGACCTTGTAATGATAGGACTTTTGGGCAGTAAACATTGAGATAAAGAGGGTTAGATGTGGGCATCGGACCTTGCAATGAAATGAGGGAGCAGGCTGGAACACACATTGGGGGGCAGGGGGGCCTCACAGTGGTGTTGTCACTTACCTCAGTGTGGGGCAGGGGTGTGGGTGTGGTAGGGGAGGAAGAGGTTGGAACTGATAATGAGGGAGGGAGTGTCAGACCCCGCTATGTTGGAAGAGAGCTGGATCTCTCAGTGGGGGAGACTTTAGAGCAGATGAGGAGTTGGTGAATCTCACTGTGGGAGAGGGTGGGGTGAGTTGGCAGACCTCACTGCAGTAGGGTGGGCACAGCTCACTGGGGAAAAACTGGATATCATGGAGGGGGTGTGGTAGCTTGAATCAGATGTTGTTGGGCAGGGGATGAAGGCAGCCAGATGTGGGGGGCCTGATGGTGTGCAGGTAAGCTTATTGGACCTGGGGAAAACATTTGTGCTCCTCTTGGCTACAAGCAGGCATGTAACCTCTTTTTACCTACAGGGCCTCCCTCCTTTGTTTTGTTAAAAACAAAAAATGCAGCTAAAATGGAGGCATTAATCTAAAATTTAATAGAACAACATTAAGGATCCTCAGCCTTTCGGATAAAGCATCCTAACAAGGTAAGGCTGGAGAGACTAAGGCTATATTCTCTTGAACTGAAGTTAGGAGGAAACTTAAAGGTGTTCAAAATGAACAAAAGAATAAACAAGGTAAACATTGATTAACCTATTAATGAAAACTAAAAGAGGTCATGATCTGAAAAAAATACATAGGTACAGAAAGCGGAAGCTCAGAAAAAACTTTTCATGAAGACTAAATGGAATATGAAACTCTTTGCTACAGTTGCCATTGATGTTTCAGTTATTATAGGCTAGAAAACAGTACAGGATAATTACTTCAAGAAAAACAAAACAAGATTATGGGGAGAAACCAGAGAAATAGGGCAAAGCAAATCTGTCCTGAGAGGATCCCAATTCAATGAAAGCAGGAAGAGTTGAATGGTCATCTCCTGTGTTGAAATCTATTTCTAACTTCCATGCTTATGTCATAGGTTGAAAAAGCAACAGTCAATACTCACTTATGATTCAACACCAGCCATTCAAAAGACTAGAAATCCTGGCAGATGAGGAGAGTTTTTATTTCCCCTTCCTAGTAATCAAATTAGCGACACAAAAAGCATTTTTATATACCGGCTCTTCAGTTATGCTATAACTCACGGCTGAGATTACTATATTAAACAGAATCATAAATTTTTAAACAGCCAGAGTATTCCATTAGAGATATTTGATAACTTTTAAGCTGAGCTTCCTCATTTTCCACATCAATTCCCACCCATCCAAAGATCCCACACCCAGTGTACTTGATTTATTCCACTCTGACTAAGTTCCGCTCATCTAATTAGTGCGGTTTTCCCATTGTACCCTACCACCAAACCAGTCAATTCAAAATCCTCTTCATTTTCAAATCTGTCCAATCCACCTTTGCAACATCTTACAGTCATATACGAGATGGCATTAAAGCACAGATAGACTGGCTGAAGAAATATATAGACATAAAACACATAGATAAATGATCTGGACTTTGATTCTCTTCAGAAATCAAGGGATTTGGGGAGCAGCCAGGAAAGTGGAGTTGAGGCAGAAGGTCAGCCTTGATCATATTGAATGGTGAAGCAGGCTCGAGAGACCATATTGTCAATTTCTGTTCCTATTTCTTATGTTGTTATAGGAAGTACAATATCGTAATGTACAGATGACAAAAGAAATAGGGAGCACCCACCCATGTAAAGTACTACAAGTAAATTATGGAGGATATGGTCAGGTTAGTACATTAATGCCATATTAATTCGCATGAGGAAAAAGTGAGCTGACCCACTAGGAGGAAGAATATATGCTAGATAGTGAAATTTTAAAATGAGTGAAAGAGCTAGCAAATGTAGGCTTTCAGATGTATGTATCTTTAAGAGTGGAAGGAAAAGTTGCTAAAGCTGTTAAAAATGCAAATGGGATCCATGAACAGGAGCAAAAGCAAAGAGATAGCGCTCCTCAGGGGAGGTGGTGGTATAGTGGTAATGAAACCAGGCTGGTAATCCAGAGGCCCAGGCTAAGGCTCTGAGGATAGAGATTTGAATCCCACAAAGGTAGTATCAGTAATAGTGAACATGAATGGTTCACTAATTTCCTTTAGGGAAAGAAATCTGCTGCCTGGCCTGGCCTACATGTGGCCTGTGTAGCAATGTGGTTGACTTTGAACTTCCTCTGAGATGGCCTATCAAACCACTACAATGCCTACTAAAAGGAATGAAACCGGCCAGCGCCGACCTAGGCACCAGAAATGACAACGGCAAACCCAGCCCTGTCAACCCTACAAAGTCCTCCTTACTAACATCTGGGGGCTTGTGCCAAAATTGGGACAGCTGTATCACAGGCTAGTCAAGCAACAGCCTGACATAGTCATACCCATGGAATCATATCTTACAGATAATGTCCCACACACCACCACTACCATCGCCATCCCTTAGGGGGCAGCACAGTTGTATACAGTCAGGAGGGAGTTGCACTGGGAGTTCTCAACATCGATTCTGGACCCCATGACGTCTCATGGCATCAGGTCAAAAATGGGCAAGGAAACCTCCTGCTGATCACCGCCTACCGTCCCTCAGCTAATGGATCAGTACCCCTCCACATTGAACAATACCACTTGGAGGAAGCACCAAAGGTAGCTCGGGAACAGAATATATTCTGGTTGGGGGACTTCAAAGTCCATCACCAAGACTGGCTCGATAGCACCACTAATGACTGAGTCCTAAAGGATATAGCTGGCAGGCAGTGAGAAAAACAAGGGGGAAAAACCTACTTGACCTCGTCCTCATCACTCTACCTGTTGCAGATGCACAGTGCTTGCGGAGACAAAGTCCTGTCTTCACATTGAGGATATCCTCGTCATGTTGCGTGGCACTACCACCATGCTAAATGGGATAGGTTTCAAACAGATCCAGCAACTCAAACCTGAGCATCCATGAGGCGTTGTGGGCCAACATCAGCAGCAGAATTGTATACAACCACAATCTGTAACCTCATGGCCCGGCATAACCCCCAGTGTACTATTACTATCAAGCCGGGGGATCAACCCTGGTTCAAAGAAGGGTGCACAAGAGAATGCCAGGAGCAGTACCTGGCAGACTTAAAAAGGTGTCAACCTGGGAAGCTACAACACAGGATTACTTGCGTGCCAAAAAGCGAAAGCAGCATACGATAAACAGAGCTAAGTGATCCCACAACCAACGGGTCAGATCTAAGCTCTGCAGTCTTAACACATCTAGGTGTGAATGGTGGTGGACAATTAAACAACTCACTGGAGGAGGAAGCCCCACAAGTATCACCATCCTCAATGCTGGGAGAGCCCAGCACACTAGTGCAAAAGACAAAGCTGAAGCAGCCAGAAGTGCCAAGTGGATGATCCATCTCAAACTCCTCCTGAGGTCCCCAGCATCACAGATGTCAGTCTTCAGCCAATTCAATTCACTCCACATGATATCACGTTAGGACACTGGGTACTGCAAAGGCTTTGGGCCCTGACAACATTCTAGCAACAGCATTGAAAACTTGTGCTCCAGAACTTTCTACCCCCTAGCCAGTACAGCTACAACACTGGCATCTACCTAGCAATGTGGAAAACTGCTCAGAAATGTCCTATATGCAAAAAGGACAAATCCAACCCGGCCAATTACTGCCCCATCAGTCTGCTCTCGATCATTGGCAAAGTGATGGAAGGGGTCATCGACAGTGCTATTAAGCAGCACTTATTCAGAAATAAACTACTCACTGATGCTCAATTTGGATTCGCCAGGGCCACTCAGCTCCTGACCTCATTACAGGCCTAGTCCAAACATGGACAAAAGAGCTGAACTCAATAGATGATGTGAGAGTGACTGCCCTTGGCATCAAGGCTACATTTGACAGTGTAGATCAAAAAGCCCTAGCAACTGGAGTCAATGGGAATCAGTAGAAAAACTCTCCTCCGGTTGGAGTTATACCTAGCACAAATGAAGATGGTTGTGGTTGTTGGAAGTCAATCATCTCACTCCCGGCAGGTGTCCCTCAGGGTAATATCTGAGGCCCAATCATCTTCAGCTGCTCCATCAATAACCTTCCTACAAATCATAAGGTCAGAAAGGGGGATGTTCATTGATGATTGCACAATGTTTAACACCATTCACGACTTCTCAGACACCAATATGCAGCAAGACCTGAACAACATTCAGGCTTGGGCTGATAAGTGGCAAAGTAACATTCGCGCCACACAGGTGCCAGGCAATGACCATTTCCAACAAGAGAGGATCTAACCATCTCACCTTGTGTCAGGAAGGTATAATAATTTTCATAATGTTATTGGAATTTACTGTAAAGTGATATTGGGGTCTGTGTCTATGGTCTGTGTGTGTGTGACTTAATTGAATTAAAGGCAGCTGGTCTGAAGGCTTTGATGTATTAGAAGATAAGCTAAGTTTGAAATGTTAAGTAGGTAGATACAGGGAAATAAGCCAGACTAGACTTATTTCAAAGGAGTGGAGAAATGCGTCACGTAGCCAGGAGAAGTAAGAAACAATGTGTTTATTTTTCCCAAAGATTACTAGTAAACTTGGTGTTATCCGAGATTTTTATTATCAAAGAGGTAAGTCCAAAGACATAATGAAACAATGGGAATTTGCATCCAAGGGGAAAATATGTATAAAGGAGTGAAGACTGTGTGTAAGGGTAGGCATTCTAAGATCTATCAAGTATGAAACGCCTTCAGCATCTAAGCCTCAAGCTGCTGTCTACAAAGAACTGAAGTTAAGAAAACTGACTTTGAATTGGATTGTTCAGGAATTCGTGTTTCTTTGCCTGGGTTTTTTAAAATCTATGTGTCTGACTGTTGCCTTAATAACTGGGAGTTAGATTAACTTGGGAATTTAGAAGTTATCATTGCAGTAATGTGTAGATCTATGTATGTATTTAAAATCATTCCTTTTATTAATAAAGGTTTAATTTAGCTTTATAAGAAACCTACAAGACTTGGTGGTCTCATTACTACTGAACTCAAGGCACGCATCTCGAAATTTATAAAATTGCAAAACAGTCATGGCAGTTGTTTCAAGTTTCCCTTTGGGATTTGAGCAGCTCAGCATTTACCATCGGCTGCGCCATAACACCTTGACATTCAATGGCATTACTATCACTGACTTCCCCAATATCAATATCCTGGGACTTACCACTGACCAGAAACTGAATTGGAACAGCCATATAAATACTGTAGCTACAAGAGCATGTCAGAGGCTGGGAATTCTGCGGTAAGTAACTCACCTCCTGACTCCCTAAAGCCTGTCCGCCATCTACAAGGTGCAAATCAGGAGTGTGATGGAATACTCCACACTTGCCTGGGTGAGTGCAACTCTATCAACACTCAAGCAGCTCAATACCGTCCAGGACATTGCAGCCTGCTTAAGTAGCATCCCAACCACCACTTGCAATATCCACCACCGATGTGCAATAGCAGCAGTGTTTACCATCTACCAGATGCACTGCAGAAACTCACCAAGGCTCCTTCGACAGCTCCTTCCAAACCCATGACCTCTACCACCCAGAAAGACAAGGGCAGCACTTGCATGGGAATACCACCACCTGCAAGTTCCCCTCCAAGCCACTCACCATCCTGACTTGGAACAAAATCAGTGTTCCTCCACTGTCACTGGGTCAAAGTCCAGGAACTGCCCCCCCAAATAGCACTGCGGGTGTACCTACACCATATGCACTGCAGTGGTTCAAGAAGGCAGTTCACCGTCACCTTTTCAAGGGCAAATAGGGTAGGCAGTTTAAATTCTGTCGAAGGGTCATGAGGACTCGAAACGTCAACTCTTTTCTTCTCCGCCGATGCTGCCAGACCTGCTGAGTTTTTCCAGGTAATTCTGTTTCTGTTTAGGCAGTTTAAATGTTGGCCTAGACAGCATCCCATGAAAGAATTTTTAAAAATGTATGCAAATCTTTAATTAAGCTGGAGGTATTCAATCACATCCTATTCTGCATGTCTCATTTTAAAAAGGATGTTAAGACCAAGGCATAGATGCAGGGAGGGTAAAGTGATACCAGGGCTATGAGGCAAGAGTAGTAAAACTGAGCCTCTTTTCACTTGAGCAACACATGTAAGAGGAGATCTAGTAGAGGTGTTCAAAACTATGAAGGATTTTGTTAAGTTAGATTGAGAAAACTATTGTCACTGATAGATGAGTTGGTAATGAGAGTATACGTTTAAGATAAACCTGAAAAAAACAAATGGAGAGGAGAGGAGAATTTTTTGTATGCACAAGGTTCTTAGGATGTTTTGATTTACCAGAAGTGGTGGGGAAAGCTGAGTGGATATATGCTTTTTTTAAAAAAAAGCAGATAAACACATTTCTTTAAGTTTAAAATGTCTTTCGTGTGAATCATGATAGGAAGACTGCTAGGAAATTTACTGTTTATTTTGTGAGAACTGTTTTCTGTTGAGTCACACATTAGATGCTGATTTACAATTGGCCTTATCGTACTAGGCTACTTTTCAGTCTGTTTTCCAAGAATTGGGAGAAATATGTGTGGCAGTGTATAAGAACACAGTACTGAATATACAGAACAGGGAGTCTAAATTGTTGTAGCCCAAAATCATGTTAGCTTTTAATTTGATACTGGACATAAAGGTGCTCTATGGTATGCAGCTGTTATAAGGTCAAATTACAAGATGCTGACTAGTGATGCTGGCAGAATATCTAGTGTAGATTTAAACTTTATAGCAACTGTTTGAGAAAGTCCAAACCAAACTAAATCTATTCAACTCTGTCCACCCAATCAGGAATACACACTTCCCCTCAAGGGCGCATCCTACTTACCCAAATTAAGAGAGTTTAGGTGCAAGTCTGTTGAAACAAGGTTTATGGTCCTCATGTTTGCACAGGAGTACTGTTTCATCAAAAAAACTGCGGATGCTGGAAATCCAAAACAAAAACAGAATTACCTGGAAAAACTCAGCAGGTCTGGCAGCATCGGCGGAGAAGAAAAGAGTTGGCATTTCGAGTCCTCATGACCCTTCAGCAGAACTGGGTGAATCCAAGGGGAGGGGTGAAATATAAGCTGGTTTAAGGTGGCGGGGGCGGGGAGAGAAGTGGAGGGAGGTGGTGTGGTTGTAGGGACAAGCAAGCAGTGATAGGAGCAGATAATCAAAAGATGTCACAGACAGAAGAACAAAGAGTTGTTGAAGTTGGTGATATTATTTAAACGAATGTGCTAATTAAGAATGGATGGTAGGGCATTCAAGGTATAGCTCTAGTGGGGGTGGAGGGGCATAAAAGATTTAAAAATGGAAATAGGTGGGAAAAGAAAAATCTATATAAATTATTGGAAAAAACAAAAGGAAGAGAGAAGAAACAGAAAGGGGGTGGGGATGGAGGAGGGAGGTCAAGATCTAAAGTTGTTGAATTCATTATTCATTCCGGAAGACTGTAAAGTGCCTAGTCAGAAGATGAGATGCTGTTCCTCCAGTTTGCGTTGGGCTTCACTGGAACAATGCAGCAAGCCAAGGACAGACATGTGGGCAAGAGAGCAGGGTGGAGTGTTAAAATGGCAAGCGACAGGGAGGTTTGGGTCATTCTTGCGGACAGACCGCAAGTGTTCCGCGAAGCGGTTGCCCAGTTCACGTTTGGTCTCTCCAATGTAGAGGAGACCGCATTGGGAGCAACGAATGCAGTAGACTAAGTTGGGGGAAATGCAAGTGAAATGCTGCTTCACTTGAAAGGAGTGTTTGGGCCCTTGGACGGTGAGGAGAGAGGAAGTGAAGGGGCAGGTGTTGCATCTTTTGCATGGGCATGGGGAGGTGCCATAGGTGGGGGTTGAGGAGTAGGGGGTGATGGAGGAGTGGACTAGGGTGTCCCGGAGGGAACGATCCCTACGGAATGCCGCCAGGAAGGGTGAAGGGAAGATGTGTTTGGAGGTGATATTATCTAAACAAATGTGCTAATTAAGAATGGATGCTAGGGCACAGGGTGATATTATCTAAACGAATATTACCTAAACGACATCTTTTGATTATCTGCTTCTTTTGTCTGTGACATCTCCTGACTATCCGCTCCCACCACCGCCTGCCCGTCCCCACAACCAACCCCCCAACCCCCACCTTCCTCCCCCCACCCAACCTCCCCCAAGGTCCTCATGGCCCTTTGGCAGAACTGGTTGAGTCCGGGGAGAGGGGTGAAATATAGGCTGGTTTGGGGTTGGGGGAGAGAGGTGGGGGTTGGGGGGGTGGTTGTGGGGACGGGCAGGCGGTGGTGGGAGCGGATAGTCAGGAGATGTCACAGACAAAAGAAGCAGATAATCAAAAGATGTCGTTTAGATAATATTCGTTTCGATAATATCACCCTGTGCCCTAGCATCCATTCTTAATTAGCACATTCGTTTAGATAATATCACCTCCAAATACATCTTCCCTTCACCCTTCCTGGCCACATTCCGTAGGGATCGTTCCCTCCGGGACACCCTGGTCCACTCTTCCATCACCCCCTACTCCTCAACCCCCACCTATGGCACCTCCCCATGCCCATGCAAAAGATGTAAAACCTGCCCCTTCACTTCTTCTCTCCTCACCGTCCAAGGGCGCAAACACTCCTTTCAAGTGAAGCAGCATTTCACTTGCATTTCCCCCAACTTAGTCTACTGCATTCGTTGCTCCCAATGCGGTCTCCTCTACATTGGAGAGACCAAACGTAAACTGGGCAACCGCTTCGCGGAACACTTGCGGTCTGTCCGCAAGAATGACCCAAACCTCCCTGTCGCTTGCCATTTTAACACTCCACCCTGCTCTCTTGCCTACATGTCTGTCCTTGGCTTGCTGCATTGTTCCAGTGAAGCCCAACGCAAACTGGAGGAACAGCACCTCATCTTCCGACTAGGCACTTTACAGTCTTCCGGACTGAATATTGAATTCAACAACTTTAGATCTTGACCTCCCTCCTCCATCCCCACCCCCTTTCTGTTTCTTCCCCCTTCCTTTTGGTTTTTCCAATAATTTATATAGATTTTTCTTTTCCCACCTATTTCCACTATTTTTAAATCTTTTATGCCCCTCCAGCCCCACTAGAGCTATACCTTGAGTGCCCCACCATCCATTCTTAATGAGCACATTCGTTTAAATAATATCACCAACTTCAACAACTCTTTGTTCTTTTGTCTGTGACATCTTTTGATTATCTGCTCCTATCACTGCTTGCTTGTCCCTACAACCACACCACCTCCCTCCACTTCTCTTCCCGCCCCCGCCACCTTAAACCAGCTTATACTTCACCCCTCCCCTTGGATTCACCCAGTTCTGCTGAAGGGTCATGGGGACTCGAAACGTCAACTCTTTTCTTCTCCGCCGATGCTGCCAGACCTGCTGAGTTTTCCCAGGTAATTCTGTTTCAATTAAGCCAGCTAAAAATCATACAGCCTACGAACTCAGGGTTTCAGCCACCTCATCAAGCCTGAAGTACCCTGCTTGTTAGCAAATAGTCACAGCCCCATCATTTGAAATTTTCACGAGCCATCTCTAGATTATTTCCATTTATAAGTTTGTTATTACCAGCAGGCCATGTCTGGTTAACTAGCGCTAATTATATAAAACAAAAACAAAAATACCTGGAAAAACTCAGCAGGTCTGACAGCATCTGTGGAGAGGGATACAGTTGACGTTTCGAGTCCATATGACCCTTCATCAGAACTAAAACATATAGAAATGAGAAGAAATATAAGCTGGTAGAAGGGGATGGGACAGGAGAGCTCGATAGGGGGCCAGTGACAGGTGGAAGCCAAGAAGAGATTGCCAAAGATGTCATAGACAAAAGGACAAAGGAGTGTTGACAGTGGTGATATTATCTAAAGGATGTGCTAACGGGGACATTAAGGGAAGCAAGCTACTGGCAGATGGCCCTAGTGCGGGTGGGGTGGGGGGGAAGGGATCGAAATGGGCTAAAAGGTGGAGATGAAACAATAGATCAAAATGGATTTAAAAACAGGAGGGAAGAGAAAAAATAGTTGCAAAAAGAAAATATTATAAATTATTGGAAAAAGGGAGATCGGAAAGGGGGTGGGGATGGAGAAGAGAGCTCATGATCTGAAATTCTTGAACTCAATATTAAGTCCAGAAGGCTGTAGAGTGCCTAATCGGAAGATGAGGTACTGTTCCTCATTATATAAATATTGGCAGAATATGGATGTTAGTTTGTGGTCCCAACACAACCCAAGCAGAAGAAGCTTACTGGAGCCAAATTGGTTGAATTTCAGACACTCGACTGCTTATGCTGATGTTATTAATAAGCTGAGTTAACTGTCTAATCAGCAACAGTGCCCATGAATATTAAGTTGCCTTACATGATGGAGGCTGCCATAGAGTTTATCTAGTTTGAAATTTTCATTGCCAGATGTCATCTTAAAGGCAATTCAGTCCTAAGAGATTCTGCTTCCCTCCCACTGCACCAAGAAGGGCAACTAAATGCAAGATAAAGATAAATCCAGAGTATTACATCAAATACAACTGTGGCAGCAGGACAACCAGATAGAAGTTTTGACTTGCAAAAGACATGTAGGACTGACACCAGGAAATATTTATCATGCACTGTGCAAAAAACTAAGTGGAATTACATAAGATATAGGCCATTGAAACAGGCCATTCAGCCCATTGAGTCCATGCCAGCTTTTTGCTTCACTTAAGCTTCCTCACATTTTTCCTCGTGGACCGCAGGGGTTCAAGAAGGCAGCTCACCACCACCTTCTCAAGGTAATTAGGGATGGGCAATAAATGCTGGCCTAGCCAGCAATGCACACATCCCATGAATGAATTAAAAAATATATAAAGAAATGTAACGTCTTAATCATCTATTCCCTTCTCCCTTATATGCTTGTGTAATTTCTCCTTAAATGTATCAATACTAATTGCTTCAAATACTCCCTGTGATTACCATTCTCATACCACATTCTCACTACTCTTTGGGTAGAGAAGTATTTTTTCGGAATTCCCTATTGGATTTCTTGGTGACTATCTTATATTGATGGCCTCTAGTTATGCGCTTTTGCAAAAGTTGGAAACATTATCTCTGGAGCCACCCTATCAAAACATTTCATAATTTTAAAGAATGCTATTAGATCAGCCCTCAGCCATTTTTTTTTTAAAAAAGAGAAAAGCAACCCAACCTGCTCATCCTTTCCTGATAAGTATACATTTTAGTTTCATCTTTAGAAATCTTGTTGGCATGGTAGGATATAGAGACAAAATTTTTTTGCTCAAATCACTTAAGAAACTGTGGTCGGGTAAATAGTTTATCCAGCCAGAAATAGCCTAATATGAGCCATTTGACTTTCCTTAAGCATGACTATCTTGCAATCAATGATCAACATGAACACAACTACAAAAAAACAGCTAGACTCAGCAGGAACTCACGTTGGCTGTTCCAACATGATGAATTTTCAGAGTTCTAAAACAGCTAATTGTTCAAACTTGCTATTCATTTTTGTCAAGAACAATCCTATCATTAACTGGAAAATAGATCAGCACACTGTTGCATACAAACCTATGGAAGAATCCCCCCCAACGTTGTTGCGGGGGCAGGGGGTGCAGGAGCGGACGCACCACCATTTTACATGGGCAGGTCAATTAAAGCCCATCCCAGTGTGATGTCCGCCAGGAAGCGCTATGCGCTCCCCCTTTTCCCGGGGTGGGGGGGGGGGAGAGGAGGAGATTCCCTCAGCCAAGGTTGCGCTCTTTTGCGTGTGTGCATGAAAGAGTGCACTCATCTCCCTGAGGCTAAGTGCTGCCTCAGGAAGATCGGTGCCAAATTTAAAAATGGTGAAGGGGCAAGAATAAAATTTCCCTGACATGTCCCCTCATGTGACACTGTCACATGAGTTGGGAATCTCCATCACTTTAAACCATACATTTATTATAATTTTAAAAACCCTCATGAAATCTCATCCTGCCCATGGATGAGGTTTCATACTTTTTCTGAAGCCCGCCAGGCTTCCCTGCCTACCCGCCAACCTTAAGGTTGGACCTAAAGATCTTGGCCCTCATCTCTGCAGAGAAATTAAAATACAAGGACATAAATCCAATGCACTTGGTCTTGTTGCAAAGTAGACAGGATACTGATGCTGGAGGCGATTTTGAAGGCAGTCCCATGGCCTTGTAAAAATCATTTTAAATTTATGCCACCTGAACAATTAAGTGTATAAAGTTCCTCTACATACCATGCAAACTTTCCCAATTTGTGTGTTTTAAATATATGATAGCACTGCCACTTTTTTTCAAATAAATTACTCCATAAAGGCGGAAACTGAAATTGTCACTGTTGTTTGTATGGTTTGCATGTACATTCAACAAGAGAAAGCTAAAGCAAAGAAAGAAATGCAGTTAAGGATCGTTTCAAAGTAAAACCAAACCTCTGCGATCTTCAGCATTCCAATGCAATACTTAGTTCTGGTTTCATTTAATTGCTCTGCTATTTCCTAATTCATATGCATCATGCCCAGTTGTCTCTGCTATCTAAACGCTCATGATTTTTTAAAATCTTGCTGAAAATTATACATACTCAGTGGAACAAAAGACATACTGTGACTTAGTGAAGCCTTCTCCAGGCACCTTTTGCGGTCATTAGTTTTATTGCTTAAATATAGATGCGGGGCAAAGATGCAAGACAGCGGCATAATTTATTCTTGGTCAGAAATAAAAATAAATTGGTAACTGAAATAGTCAACCTAATAACGGAGTGCAGATTAAAATTCCCCACTGCTTCAGGTACTAAATTTTGTAAAAATTTTAAGTTAACACTAAAAGATTTATGTACAAATATGAAGAACCATTCAGTACTATTTAATGGTGAAGCAGATTACTTTTGCTGGATCTGATCATCTAGCAGTTCATTTCAATAAAAGGTTTGACTGCTGTTGTGCTTGAGCAGTGCCAACTTTTTTCAACAGTCCTTTCCTATCAACATATGATCTGTTGCACTGCATCTAAGCCCACACATTTCCCAGTGCAACAATTCCTTTCAATCAATGTTGGCTCACAGGTACCTTTCTAGCCAACAGTCTATCTCAATATACATCTGAGTTTGGGAGTCCAACTATATTTTCATTAAGTAGATATTTTAATCAAGATTTTGATCTTTGTATGAACTCCTCAATGTTCAGTCATATTGAAAGAAGGTAACCACTTTACACATTAAGCTTATCAACACAGTTTGTAACTTAGTTTAGGATCAAACTAATAAGCTGCCAGGGTCAAACCAGTAGGCTCAACAAGTATTATGGGCATGAAATATGACTATCAAAAACTTGCCAAATATCAGCAGAATGATGTACAATCAAGTCAATGTACTAATAAGAATGATATAGCTCACCTCGCAGTTCACACCAATATTTTCTCTCTGTTGCATGAAAGGGTGCATGGAAATGGCTTACATTTCATGTAGGACAGTGTGAGGTGGGTTAATGATCATTACATATCAAATTCACACTAGAGAAATTAAGAGTTAAAATCAGCCTTTGAATTGATGAAATTGTTAGAACTATTTTGAATTGCAAAATTTTATACTGGTGTATGTTTTATAGAATAAGCTGTGTTGTAACAATAGATGGAGATAAAAATTTGGAATTTTAAAATAATACATAGTTGCAAGGACTGATACGTAAGTGAACGGGACGGTGTTCAGAATGTATTCACTGAAAGTTTGAATCCAGAATGCAGAGACTGATTGTACCATGAAAGCAAATTTTGAATATTTTATGTAAAGAGATAGTGCTGGAAAAACTCAGCAAGTCTGGCAATTTCTGTGGAAAGAGCGAGGGTGGAATTCTCAGTGCCCACTGGCTTTGGGCGTGATCGGTGGCATGAGTGGACAATATGCGCGATTGGTTTTATGATGGCAGGAAACCAGTTCATGACCGTCCACTCAGCCTGCCGATGGCGGGCCGCATTTCCCACCATCGGACGCTGGGAACCTCATTTTAATACATCAGTATATCATTATCAGGCCAGCCTGTCAGAATCATTCCCCCCACTGAATCGTCAGTCCACAGCGGCGGGAAAGCATACCGACGTACTTCATAACAGCACATAAAAGACGTGCACTTGGCTTGAAGGGAACTTGGAGGTGAGTACCCAGTAACGTTGTGCAGCGCTCACCTAGATCGCCTGTCGGACTTCAAGCTTCAGCAGCATTGGGGGGTCGGAGTTAAGGGCAGCCCTGCCGTTGAGGCGACTGGTGACGGGAGGCAAGGGAAACCTTGCCATTGAGGCAACTGGCGGTGGGCAGGGGAGGGGGCTTGGGCAGCCCTGCCATAAAGGCGACTGGTGATGGGGCCAAGGGCAGCCCTGCCATTGAATATAGCACACAAGCATTCGGGGTGGGATGTAGGGTGGGCGAGGGAAGTGGCCATACATTAGGGAAACCTGTATAAAGTGACCATTCCTTTGCAACTGAGAAAGTCCAGGCATCGCCACATTGATATGATTGAGGTCAGGCCCCTAGCTTATCTGCCCATTCAGGGGATGCGAGGCATCGAAGTGCCACCAAGTGCTCCACACCTTCCCCCCTCCATGCAGCGTACTAACCTCTGGCCATCCAAGTGGTGGCCAGCACCCTCTGGGAAGTGTTAAGGGGCCATCACACTTAAGCAGGACAGGTTCTTAGTACACCCTGGTGGAATGGAGGAGATCGTTCATCCTCTTGCAGCATTGGGTGGCTGTCCTTCTTTTGAAGGTCGGTGGCACTGACCACCGCCTCCCAAGCTGGGTTAGTGCTGTTGCTGCCCATCCTGCAGCCAGAGCAGGAGTAGAGGACATCCAGGCGGGCCACCGCAGCATCTAAAATTCGCTCGAGAGACATGTTGCTGAACCTGGGAGCTGCAGTCTTCTTCAGTTTCAGGGCTATGTCTTCCATGCAGCAGTG
Organism: Carcharodon carcharias; assembly: GCF_017639515.1. NCBI lineage: Eukaryota > Metazoa > Chordata > Chondrichthyes > Lamniformes > Lamnidae > Carcharodon > Carcharodon carcharias. The sequence continues at coordinate 124,951,915 of NC_054476.1, forward strand.
GTGGTCTGGAAGCATTAAGATGTGTGCTTGTGGCTGGATTTTAAATATGGCACCCAGCGTGATGCAGTGGCGAGCGATAGCAGGTGGGCCATGGAAACAGCATGTTTCCCAGGAATGCATAAATAAAGTGGCTGGTTTGGGATGATACGATGTGAAAAACCCATCATCGTGGCCGGCGGGTAAAACGTTGTTTTACCCACCTGCTACCGCACTTAGTGCAAATCTGGGATGACTCTGCCAAGAGCTAACGCTTCAAGTCCAATTTGTTTCTTCTTTGGAACACAAGAATTTTGCACTGACACTGATTTGGATACTCTTAAATTGACCCTTAATGCTCCATTTCAGCATCCATAATTTAGCTCTAACTTGCCCCCAAAAATGGACTTTGGACTTTATAAGAGTAGTGATTTAACAAGACTACCAAGATATTTGATAGAGCATTAATGTACAATAGGACTCTAGGGGGTTCAAATTCTTTTTTGACAATGGAATAGAAGGGGCAGCATTGGATCTGTCGCCTGTTATATATGGCATTTGATATTCGGTTCCATTGTCAAGGACAAATTATTATCCCTAATGTTCATTCATTTCAATCACAATAAAATAAGACCAGATTATTTGTATACTGACGGTTGTGTGATCAAGTTGTTTGAGCATTATGATCATTTAGAGAGGCTGATAAAAGTTAATAATTTCCTAATCAATGGGAGAGATTTTAGTTTTTAAATCCTGTGCTGTAAACATTACTATTTCATGCGTGTTATCAATCAATTATTTTTGAGGTGGATTTTTTTTATTCATTCACAGGTTTTGAGCTTCGCTGGCTGGGCCAGCATTTATTGCCCATCCCTAGTTGCCCTTGAGAAGGTGGTGAGCTGCGTTGTTGAACTGCTGCAGTCCATGTGGTGTAGGTACACCCACAGTGCTGTTAGAAAGGGAATTCCAGGATTTTGACCCAGCAACAGTGAAGGAACGGCGTAAGGACAGTGAGTGACTTGGAGGGGAACTTCCAGGTGGTAGTGTTCTCATCTATCTGCTGCCCTTGTTTTTTTGTATTCATTCATGGGATGTGGGAGTCGCTGGCTAGACCAGCATTTATTACCCATCCCTAACTGCCCTTGTTCAGAGGACACGTTGCTGTGGGCCTGGAGTCAACATGTAGGCTAGACTAGGTAAGGACAGCAGATTTCAAAACCGGATGGGCTTTTACAATCGACAATAGTTTCAAGGTCATCATTAGACTTTTAATTCCAGATTTTTATTGAATTCCAATTCCACCATCTGCCGTGGCAGTATTCAAACCCAGGTCCCCAGAGCATTATCCTGGGTCTTTAGATTACTAGTCCAGCAACAATACCACTACGCCATCACCTCCTTATGGACGGTAGAGGTTGTGCGTTTGGAAGGTGTTGTCGAAGGAGCCTTGGTGAATTCCTGCAGTGCATCTTGTAAATAGTACACACTGTTGCTACTATGCGTCAATGCTGGAGGGAGCGAATGTTTGTGGATGTGGTGCCAATCAAGCGAGTGGCTTTGTCCTGGACAGTGTCAACCTTCTTGAGTGTTGTGGGAACTGCACTTATTCAGGCAAGCAGGGAGTATTGCATCACACTCCTGACTTGTGCCTTGTAGATGATGGACAGGTTTGGGGGAGTCGGGAGGTGAGTTACTCTTTGTAGGATTCCTAGCCTCTGACCTGCTTTTGTAGTCACAGTATTTATATGGCTAGTCCAATTCAGTTTCTGGTCAATGGTAACCCCCAGGATGTTGATGTTGGGGGATTCAGTGATGGTAATACCATTAAACATCAAGGGGTGATGGTTGGATTCTCTCTTGTTGGAGATGGTCATTGCTTGATATTTGTGTGGCATGAATGTTACTTGCCACTTTTCAGCCTAAGTCTGGATATTGTCCGGGTCCTGCTGTATTTGGGCATGGACTGCTTCAGTATCTGAGGAGTTGTGAATGGTGCTGAACATTGTGCAATCATCAGCGAACATCCCCACTTCTGGCCTTATGATGGAAGGAAGGTCATTGATGAAGCAGCTAAAGATTTTTGAGCCAAGAAATTCCTGCAGTGATGTCCTGGAGTTGAGATGACTGACGACCAACAATCACAACCATCTTCCTTTGTGATAGGTATGACTCCAACCAGCAGAGAGCATTCCCCCGATTCCCATTGGCTCCAGTTTTGCTAGGGCTGCTTGATGCCTCACTTGGTCAAATGCTGCCTTGATGTCAAGGGCCGTCACTCTCACCTCACCTTGGGAGTTCAGCACTTTTATAAGAAAAGGATTTATCAGAGTAATAATGGTGACCTTGCAAGACTGGGAACAAATTTACCTGATGGCATAGATTCAGTACAAATATCATTTGCCAGAGTTCTAGTTTTCTTTACTCTAGTTTTTATTAAATTTATCTATAATATATTGAAGGTGTTCCGCATTACATTTTTTTGCGTGGGTTACTCTTGCTTCCTAAGTCATGAATATTGCTTATGTCAATATTTTTGATGCAAAGAGACAGACAGATAAATAGAGACAGAAAAATTAGATACATAAAAACACACAACTGATATACATAGTATACAACCTTTAAAAACAGTAGGGGATAAGGTTTAAAAAAAACCTTCTTCATGGAATAAAGGGACAAAATCATGCAATTTGATTCCAATAGAAATCTCAGAAGACCGCATAATAACAGAATTTGTCTTATTCAGTCACAGTAAAGTAATCCCTCTGATAATGAATTGTCCAAACAGCACATCCTCTAACTCATATTTCAGAATAACTTGATTACGTTCATTCACAGAATTATATTTTGTGTCTTTTAAAAATTTCCTTAAAGTTTTTATTGCAAGACCATGGTCTGCCTCAGAAGGCTTGCTTTCCATTGGTTATTTTTTCTTAAAACCAGCTGAAGGAACTTTATCTATGCATTCCGAGTGTATTCAGTTTGTAGAGTTTCTCAGGCGATGTCAGTATGAGCCTGTATTTTGATGTCTGCCTTGTCTTGTGAATATTTCTTCAGAGCAAGTGCTAAAGCTTTTGGAAAACAAATGTGTCACGACTAGCAATTATTGACTATTTTACCTAGTAGAGTAGTGGGTTATATTTGTTCCCAATAGCCAGGTCCAGGATTTCTAAATGTTAATTCCCAAAAGTCCAGTTTATGTTCTGCCAACTTGACAAAGAGGTGCCATTGATACAAGGGCATTGGTACATTAAAAACTCACTGAGGAATTAAGAGTCAGCCATTGAAAGTGCTATCCATAACAATCTGGAACAGTAGGCTTTTCATTACCTCAATTTGGATACTTCTATTGGAAGTGGCAGAACAAGCTATGCTTCTGTATATACAGCATGGGGGCTTTTTGGTAGGAATCCACCTTTGGCAGAGAGAAGCCAATTTAATTAACAATCCTACTGGCTTCTGCACAGGCAGGGAGAGAATTAAACTGTTAAACTGCCAAATTCCAATTCAGAGAGGCTAGGAAAAAGCAAAAACCTGCATGTTCAAGGTCAGTTAAAAAAGTGGCTCAGAGAGGCAGGTAAGGCTAGGCCGGTCTCTCTGAAGAGAGCATATCTAGCCTAGAGCCAGCCTTAGTTTGAATAGCAATAGGGCTGTCAAAAATCAGGGGCAGAGTTTTGTGGAAGTGGCAGAAGTCCCACTGCAGGAGTTGAAAGTGGGAGGAAACCTTATTCCAGTGGCAGGAAGCATAATGCTGGCAGCAGCCAATTAAGAGAGACAGTGGCCCACCCCCAAGAGCTGCTGGCCCATGCAGTGCCTATTGCTGAGGCTGCAGGCCCAGAGATAGGGTGCCTCAATGGCTGAGCACTCTCGAAGAAAGGTAAACGGAGTTGGGCAATGCCAGAGCCAAGTAGGCAGGCCCTGGCGAATGGATGGTGGGGCAGGTAAGGCAACAGCAGCGCTGTTGTTGGGAAGATGGCCACTGCCACCAGGGACCATGGAGTGCCAAAAAAGGAAAGCACTCCCCCTCCCCCCACCTCCGGAACCTGCCAGGTTTTACCTAGAAGCCTCCCCATGTGACAGCAGGACCCTGGTATGGGCAAAATGCATGCAGAGGCTGGAAGTGGCCCTTAAGTGGTCACCTTAAGTGGCTCAATTTGCCTCCTGGCGGACTGCAAATCTGATAGTTTACCCACTGCTGACAAAGTGCTATGGTAACAGGAAGACATCAACCAATCCAGCACCAATGCCCCCTCATCCCATCCCCTACACCTGCCAGCAGAACTTTGCCAGCTCCTGCCTCCCAGCCCATGACCAAAGGACTGGTAAAATTCCAGCCCAGGTGTTATTTAACCTGCTAAACACAGCAGTAGTCTTATTTCACTTATTTATGAGGAACCACCAAAGTTAAGTTGAAGTAAGGTGAGAGTTGGTACAATTGTAACTGCATATTCACATACTTGACTATAAAATTAATTGGCTTAAATCTATATTGGGTCACAACTCTCTAAAGTGGAAATCAGTCATATTTCAGAAGGATGGAGAAGTGCACAAGGAAACATACTCAGGAATGCAGAATCTACTCCTCATTATAACATGCATTTATGCAGCACATTTAACATAGGGCAGAATTTTCTGGCTGGCGGGAGGGCAGAGCGGAAGCGGGCAGGTGTGGATCCAATCGCCACCTGTGATCGGATCCGCGCCGCCATTTTACAGAGCCGGGCCAATTAAGGCCCGCCCAGCGTGAATAGCGGCTCCTGAGGACAGCGGGAGTGGGTGGGCGGCGGTGGGACTGCACTGACTGTCGGGTAACCTGCTTGACACAAGTGCGGACAACTGATTGTGAGACACCGCAAAGATCACCCACCAACCCCCCGAAGGAGACAGAGGCATAGAAGTTGAGGGCAGCAATGACCTTTAGAGCCACTGGCATGGGGTGTCCACCCACACAGTTAGGGGAGATCTCAGGCCCAATCATCTGACAGATATAGTTGACCGTCTCCCTCAAAGACGAAGCCTCCTTCGGCACTGCAGCTCAGACATATTGAGGTAGCTACTTCGCCGCCTGTATACCCTGGCAGCAGGATAGCGGCATCTTCTGCAGCCCCTTCTGCCTTGGACAACCTCTTGGCCCTGCACCCCTTGTGCCTACACCTCTCCTCCCAAAGGTGGCTCCCCTGGAGGCTGAATGTGCACTCCTGGCTCCTCCCTCTTCTAGCTCTCCCTTCCTCCTCCTGAAACCTGCAGGCCCAAAACCAATTCTTCACTGCAGAGTGCTGATCTGAAGATTGAGAGTCCAGTCCAAGCAGCTGGTATGCGTTTTGAAGTACTGCAGCTCACACAGGCAAGTATCAGTAACTTTGCAAATTGAATATTTGACAGAGCACACTCACGACCCCACTGAGCCCTCTTATCCTGCCCGTGGATGAGGTTTATACAAATGTGTCCTACCTGCCTGCCCACTGCGCCCGTGCGACGACCCAAAGATCACACGGGTGCCGAAAAATCACCGTCAATTGGCGCCTCAAGGGCCTTAAGTGGCCTATTATTAATGATTGGCTGTCATCGTGCCCCTGCCCAACAAAATATCGCAATGGTGCACAGTGACGTCGGGACACTCACCCCATGTCACCACCCTTCACTTTAAGCAGCGGCATATGGGTCCCGCCCCTGCACGCCAACAGGAAAATTCTGCCCATAATATCAGAAAGATATAATAATTGTCATAATTTTATTGGAATTTATTATAAAACTGTGGTATATGTGTGTGTGTGTGTGTGTGTGTGTGTGTGTGAGTGAGAGAGAGAGAGAGAGAGAGAGAGAGACTTAATTGGATTAAAGTCAGCTGGTCTGAATGCTTTGATGTAAAAATAGTAAACATGGGGGAAGTTTAGAATGTAAGGTGTAAAAGGATATTTGCATTTTAAATAAACCAGGCTATATTGTTTTCAAAGGAAAGGTGAAATGTGTCACCAAGCCTGGTGAAGATTAGAAACAGTGGTCAGAATTTTCCCATCAGCGAGTGGGGGCGGGGCCCGTTCACCAACGTGTAAAATGACAAGGAATGATGTCAAGCGGAACTCCCGACGTCATCCCACGTCATTTGCATTTTCAGGTTGGCAAGGGCGCAGCTGAATCAGCTGTGCGCCTGCCTTCGTATCAACGGCCTAATGAGGCCATCAAAAAACAGTTACACCAATTAGTGGACCTGCCCGTCCAACCTTAAGGTTGGCAGGTCGGGAGCACTGGTGGCCACCTGAAAAAGCATGAAACCTCAGGTGGGATGAGGTTTCATGACTGAATTAAAAAATTAAGATTAACTTTTAGTTAAAGTTATGTCCATGTCCCAACTCATGTGACATTGTCACATGAGGGGACATGGATGGTTAATGAAATTTTCCAAAGAATAACTTTTTCACTTTGGGAATTAATCTCCCTGAGGCAGCACTTAGTCTGATTTTAGGACACCTCCCCCCAACCCCTGGGCTTCCCTGTGGACGTTACGCTGGGCAGGCCAATCACATAAAATGGCAGGCGCCGCCCCCCCACACCGATTAGGAGGGCCGCTCACCCACCCTTCCCATCCCATCCCCTATCCCCCACCCTCTCCGCAATGGGGGAAAATTTTGGCCAGTGTGATTGTTTTTCCCAAAGATTACTGGTAAAACTTAGTGCTATGGAAGATTTTTATTATCAGAAAGATAAAGTCCAAAGACAAAATGAAACAATGGGAATTTGCATTCAAAGGGGAAAATATGTATAAAGGAGCAAAGGCTGTACGTAAGGGTAGGCATTTTCTAAGATCTAAGCCTTCAGCATCTATGCTTCAAGCTGCTGTCTTCACAGAACTGAAGTTAAGAAAACTCACTATGATTTCAACTGGTTCAGGGTATTGTGTATCACCTTGCCTTGGTGTTTTAAAATCTGTGTATCTTACTGTTGCCTTAATGAAAGGGTAACTGGGAGTCAGATTAATTAGGGGATTTAGAAGTTATTATAGTAGTAATTTGTAGGCATATGTATGCGCTTAAAAATAATTTTTCTTGTGAATAAATATTTAAACTAGTTTTGCAAAAACCTATTAGACTTGGTGGTCTTATTACTATTGAACTCAAGGCACACATCTTGAAATTTATACAAATTGCACAACAAGTTGTGGCAGTTGTTTCAAATTTCCCTTTGGGGTTTGAATAACTCAGCATTTACCATTGGCTGTGCCATAACAATAGCAAACGTTCCAAGAAGTTTCATAAGAATATTAACAAAATTGGACACCAAGCCGCTAAGGAGATATTAGGGCATATAGCCAAAAGCTTAGAAGAGGTCAGCTTTACAGAGTGTCCTAAAGGAGGAAAGCGAGAGAAACAAAGTGGAGTGATTAAAATTGGGGATGCGCAAGAGGCCAGTAATGGAGGACTGCCGAGATCTGGAAGGGTTGTGGGGCATGAGGGAGGGGCAGGACCATGGAAGGATTAGAAAACAAAGATGAAAATTTTAAAATTGAAGCACTGCCAGAACAGGAGTTGATGTAGGTTGGCACACAATGAACAAAGAAGACTTGGTGCGAATTAGGATATGGGCAGGAGAATTTTGGATGAGTTCAAGCTAATGGAAAGTGGAAGATGGAAGTCCGGTCAGGAGAGTTTTGGAATAGTCATGTCTAGAGGTAACAAAGGTGTGAATGAGGCTTTCAGGAGCAGAGGAGCTGATACAAGGGCAGTTGTTAGGTGACATTACAGAGGTGGAAGAAGACAGTCACAGTGATGGAGTGCATATGTGGCCAAATGCTCATCTTGTAGTCAAATACAACACCAAGGTTGGAAATGGTCTGGTTCAGCCGTAGATAGTTTTCAGAGAGAGGAATGGGGTCAGCGGGCGAGGAATGGAGTTTGTGGGTGTCCAAAGACAATGGGTTCTGTCTTCCAGATATTTAGCTGCAAGAAATTTCTGCTCATCTAATACTGGATGTCGGAAAAAGCAGTGTGACAAATTAGAGACAATGGTGGGGCCAAGAATGGTGGTGGTAGTGAGGTAGAGCTGAGTATCTTCAGCACACATGTTGTTTTGTTTTCCTATGATTGAAGAACAGGAGGGGACCAAGGATAGATTCTCTGGGACTCCAGAGCTAACGTTGTGGCAGCAGGAAGAAAATCCATTGCAGATGATTCTCTGGCATAGTTACAATCTTCAGGTCATGCTTAAATACATCTAGAAATTGAGCAGTGAAAGTAGGTGACTGATTGTGAGAGACACACTTAAAAGAGATTGTTGACACTAAGCCAAAAGAATAACTAGGATAGACCTCAAATTTGTAACAGACGATTATGATTGTCTTGTTTGTATTGGAACCAACAAACAGAAGAGAGTCTCACTCGTGGATTTATGTTAAAGATCAAGACCATAATGTCAAGGCTACTTCCAGTGCCACAGTCTATGCTACTTAGAGAAAGAGTAACTATCAATGTGTGAATTAAGAAATGGAGGCTTTCAAATTTCTGAGGCACTGAGGAAAAGGCAGAAGCTGTACTGAATAATAATCTGGACTGAAATAAGAACATCAGAACATATGAAATAGGAGCAGGAGTAGGCCATTTGGCGCCTTAGGCCTGCTCTGCTATTCCATATGGTTATGGTTGAGCTGGCTGTGGCCTTGTCTCCATTTTCCTGTTGCCTCCCATAACCCTTGTCTCAAAAATAGCAACGTTTTTGTATAATGGACCTAGGGGAAAGGTGGGGGGAAAGGTGGGGGGGGGATTAAACTTGAATGGCAGCAAGGATTTCAGGCTGAAAAACAAAATGAAGAATAATTGGGAATTGCAACATTAAACTCAAGCCTTCCCAACTGTGGGTCACAACGTCCAGTGAAGTCGCGAGACAAAACTTTGGGGTTTCGAGCTCCGAGGCAGCAAAAGCTGTTGTGGAGATCGGGCCGAGTGTTAACAGCTATGAGGCCCCTTTAAATAGCATGGGCATGGCCTAGCTGACTGACCTTTGAGGCCTTATTCCTGTTCCAAAAAAACCAGTGAAAAGTAGGTATTTCTTATTTAGAAACCCTGCAGTTCAAACAGCTCCCTGCTCTTATAGGTCTATCCTCGCACCCACCTCCTTTCTGACAGCTCTCCACACACCTCTCCAACCCCCTCCAACTGCCTCTATGACAACTCTAACACACCTGGCTCATGCTCTGGAGTCACAGCAATTTTCAAGCCTCAAAATGGGGTCACAGTGGGAAAAGCTTTGGGAAGCTCTGATTTAACTACAACAGGGAGAGAAAACAGCAGAAACTGTTAACAAAGATTAGGAGGAAGGGGGTACTTAGCGATGAAAAAAAATGGGACAGACCAAAAGACAAAATAAGTAAAAAAGAAGAGAAGTAGTGAACAAGCAAAGGTTACCATCAGTATCAAGGGAAAAGGGCTAAAACAGATGTGCTCAAATGCAATAAATGCAAGAAAGAAAAGTTGGGGAACTAGAAGCTATATTCAAAGCACAAAAGTAACAAAATTGCTTGAAGTGAAACCTTAAGGGCACACCTTGGATCTGGATTGAGATATAATGGGGTTGGTTATAGAAAAAAACTCAAAATTATTTTAAACTAAATGTGGGAGGACAAGGAAAGAACAACATTCTCCAACTGTATCACCCTAACAATATAAACACATTTGCAATCAAGTTTTGCTTAAAATTTCTTTAACCACAAAGCAAATGAGAATATTACAGAAGCAGTTAATTACAGTTAAACATAGACACAGTAAGAGAGCTAAATTTAATTAAGAACATCTGCTGTCCCTACACGATGTGTTATTTATTAAAATTCTACTGAATAAGCTACTATAACAAGGAGAAGGCCTCAATACTCATTGCACCAACAGCGTTATAGGTATATTAAATTTATCTTAACTAATTAGTCTTTAAATTACCCTCTTACAGAGTTCTAACTTGCTTCTAAATTGTTACAGCCCTCCTGGTGAATATCTACCCATGGCTGCATTTCACAAATAACTGCCTTTTGTGAAACATTTACTTAATTTAACACATCATATCCCTTTTAAGTGCTTAATATGCCACTGCATATTACACCCCTTTGCGAAATTAGTCTGCAACTAATGTGCACTATGTAGGATAATATCCAAAATCTGTAGCTAAGACAATAAGACTATTACAACAGCTCATTCCTTGACACACTCAAGAGTTGAGAGAGGTTGGAATGGCAACAGAAAAAAAATGCACTGGTTCATGCAAGCTCAACTACTAAATATGTGTTCAATAGATAACAGCAATGACCCAAGTTATATAAGAGTAAAAGAGTGGCAGCTCCATTCAGAGGTTCTGAGTATTTGCAACTAGTATTGCGACAGCATTTATAAATTTCAGCATGATGTTTCCTTTCGTATGTTTTAGGAAAACTGGCTGAATCATAATAGTTCAGACAACTTTGCTCGGCTACTTAACTCAAACATACAATTGTGAAACACACCGGATCTCAAAAAAGGCAAAATGCTGCTAATGCTGGAAATCTGAAATAAAAACAGGAAATTCTGAAAATACTCAGCAAGTAAGGCAGCATTTGTGCAGAGAGAAATAGAGCTGACGTTTCAGGTTCTTGGCCTTTCATCAGAACTGATCTTACCAATACTATGCATATTGAAAACAGTTGAAGCTAAAATAGAAATTTATTTTTGTCCTTTTGGGATATGGAAACAACAGAAAACTGGTCCATTTTCAGTATTCTTGCCTTTTCTGTTTTAGGCTATATTAATTAATAAACAAACAATGGCATCTGGGGAGAAATTGTGAAGGCATTAGAGGGTGCAATCTGCCTAAATATCCATCGTAAAGCATAGGTTTGAAATTTTCACCTGAAGACACAGACATTAGTTAGACAGCTACCCGTCTACTAGATTGCCATTTCAGGATTACATTCTGTCCCTGAATGTTTTGTCAAGTGTGAACAGCACATTGTGACCTTGTTAAGGAGAATGTTGCAATGTTAAGGAGAAAGTAATGCCCTACTACTGAAGTCTTCTATTTCATTAAAAGACTGATTTTGTTCACCATTGAAAAACTGGCAATATTTCTCTATTTCTCCCCCATTTTCTGTGCTCAACAAATATATTTTTTTAATTCAGTTGATAAGATTAGGTGAGGACAGCTTACTTTGATTATCTCAGTGAAATATTATAATATTTATTCTGCTAAGTACTGTACAAGAAACCTGACTGATCAGAATAACGTCACAGAATTGGGCAGTGGATGGTGGATACATGACTAAAATAGTGACTTTGGAGTCTACAGTGACATTGTCTATTTGTACTGATAGTTGTGCAGAATTTATGCTCAACATTAACACGGGATATGAATTAGTCAATTAGGTGGCAGGATATCACAGTGAAATGGTTTAAGTTTTGTACTTTTTACAAAAAAAACAAAATCCCGTTTTCCCAACAATACTCTCATGTCTGTGGACGCTGTCATTGAATACATTCAAGGTTGGGATAGGCATTCTTGAACTATAGGGGAATTAAGGATTATGGGGAACGGGCAGGAAAGGAGTTGAGGCCAAGATCACATCAGGCATGATCACACTGAATGCCGGAGCAGGTTCAAGGGGCTGTGTGCCCTACTCCTATTATTATGTCATCATGCAGCACCACCCAGCGCAATTACTGTATGCCCTTCAAACTGTGTGCCTTACTCTCCTGAAAGGCACTTGCTCGTCTTAGTGTGACTCAGTTGGTATCATTTCTGCCTCCAGAGACTTGAGCATAAAAATCTAGGCTGACACTCCAGTGCAATATTGAGGGAGTGCTTCAGTGGCAGGAGTGCCTTCTTTCAGATGACTCATTAAACTGAGATCCCACCTGATCTGTCAAGTGGATGTAAAAGATTCCACAACACCATATCGAAGAGCAGGGCAGTTAGCCCTGCTGCCCTGATCATTATCTATTTTTTAATCAACATAATTAAAACAGACTATCTGGTCATTGTTGCATTGCTGCTCATTTGCTGTGCACTGCTGCATTTCTTATACTACAACAGTGACTACAATTCAAAGAGTATTAATTGGCTGCAAAGCACTTTGGGATGCCCTGAGGTTGTGAACGGTATTATATAAATGCAAGTCTTTCTTTCTGTACAGTTCCATCTGTGTCTGTGGCACTTTGGAATCTCACTCTATTAGTCATTCACCTGGCTCATATTACAATCTAATCTTAGCCTCACTTGGCGTCCACAAATACTTTCCAGAAGGGGATTGGTGGATAGTAAACAGAAGAGGATAAGCCTAACTCAATTTTTTTTAAACCCTCCACTCCAAAGGGCACTGAGGCCAAATATAGCATGCCAATTGCTACTCCCGTTGACAGCAGCTAATGAAGTAAAAACCATGAATCAAACTAACATCTTCTGTCCTGAATGGCTTACTGCTATACTGACCAGTATCTCTTCAGGTAACTCTTCAAGACAACTTTGATGTAATGAATTCTTCAAGACATCTTTGATGTAAGAATAGTACTTTGCCACACCTAACATTACCCTGGTTAAATAAGTAACTTTTAAATCAAGAAAAACTGAATAAACAATTTGCAAAATATGATGTAAAACTACATAAGCAGTTTAATATTAATTTTTTAAGCATAAACATTCAGTTTCGCTTAACCAGAGGACAAGTCACTACGTGCAAGGAAATACATTCATTATTTGAGGAATGAGGAAATTTTCAGCAGAGTGGATAATCAATCATTATTCTCCAACTTGTTACTCACACAGGGCTCTGACAAGCCAGGACAGAATAAACAGTGTGATAGAGAGATTTTCTGTATTTTATCTGATACATTTCTAAAATAGCTAGGATTAAAACATAAGTTGCTTTTCCTTACCCAATTTCAAGAGTAGCCTGGAGACTGTGGGATTCAAACAGATTGATTGATTTGGACATTTTTACAGGACACAGGAGCTTTGTCTAAGTGCTAATTACATTATGCATGGTTAAAGTATTAGGCAGGCATGCAACAGCAAGATGATGTGTGCGCACCTGCTCATTAGTCCCGACCATTGTGCCATTAATCATGGATGACAAGCATGTCTAACTTTAGAGACTTTCCAACTCGTTTAGGGAGCAGATTCATTGTTCTGCCTGCAGATCTAAACTCCATTGGTTGTTATAACATCCAACTTACCTTCTTGTGCAGCGGAGGCCAGGAAATTGAAGTCCCGACAGGACTTGGGAGTTTCACACAAATGCAAACCGGGAGAGAGCGGCGCAAGCGCAATCCGACATTGTGTAGTTCTTCAGGCCAAGTGTAAAAGAAAAAGCGGAAAAATGGGTCATGTGACCCGGGAGCATAGTGCCATTACATAAGGGAGAGGAGGCAGGGAGAGGACTTAGTTAAGAAGAAAGAGAAGCAAAGAAAGAGGCTCCAAGCGGAAAAGGGATGCGATTGCAGACCTTAAGTGGAGTGGGCTCAGGAGAAACCCTGGCAATCAAAAAGAGCTCAGGGGGAACCCCCCCTGCGCCCTCTCCCTTTTGTTATCGCACTCCGCCCCGGGTCACATGACCCATTTTGACATCATTTTCTTTTATGCAGGCACACTGGGCCCATCCCTGGCCCAAAGAATTACACAATGTCAGAATGCGCATGCGCCGCCCACTCCCAGCTTGCGCATGCGTGAAACTCCCAAGGCCTGTCTGGACTTGAGGTTTCTGGGCCCCACCACATGGGAATTTAAGTTGGATGTTATAAACACCTAAGGGGCAGAATTTTTTGTCCTGCGGGCCAGTGCACACTCAACCCAAACGGGAGTGAAATAGTGCATGATGATGTCGGACGAACATCCTGATGTCATCGCGCACTCTCGCAATCTTTTAGTCAACAGGTGCATGTGAGAGGTGGCAGCGCACCCGACAATTAAGAGGCCTATTAAGGCCCATTAGTAATTAACTAAGTTGCATTTTTCGCTGCCCGCCCAACTGTTCGGTTGGTGGGTGGACGAATAGGCCAGGTGGCCTTTGCATTTTAAAGAAATCTCATCGACGGAAGGGATGAGCTTTCCAATGCTTACTAAGGAAAAAATTAAAAATTTTTAACATCCTTTTTCACATGTCCCTCCATGAGACTGAGTCACCTGTAGGGACATGTTTATCTCATATGTAAAAAGTTTATTTTTCATTTTAATATCTGTCAGCTCTCTGAGGCAGCTCTGTATATGCGCACACTTCAGCACTCATGCTCCTCCCAGCAGCGCGAAGGCTCTTAGCGTGCTTTTCACACTGGCTGTCCATTAATTGTCCAGCCAATGTGAAATCGCGGTCGGAGCCTGATCATGGACGGTGGTCAGTCTCGCGGCCGTTCCTGGGCCCGCCCATCCAACGAGGGGAAAATCCTCCCCATGGAGTTTAAAGGGGGAGGCGGTGGCGTAGTGGTATTTTCACTGGACTAATATTCCAGAGTCCCAAGATCAAATCTGGGAATTTGAATTCAGTCACTAAAATTCAGGAATTAAAAGTCTAATGATGACCATGAATCTATCATCGGTTGTCATAAAAACCCATCTGGTTTACTAATGTCCTTTAAGGAAGGAAATCTGCCGTTCTTAGCTGGTCTGGCCTACATGTGACTCCAGGTCCACAGAAATGTGGTTGACTCTAAACTGCCCTCTGAAATGGTCCAGCATGCCACTCATTTGTATCAAACCGCTAGAAAGTCAATAAGGAATGAAACCGGACAGGCCACTCAAAATCAAACTAGGCACCGGAAATGACAACGGCGAACTCGGCCCTGTTGGCCCTGCAAAGTCCTCCTTACTAACATCTGGGGGCTTGTGCAAAAATTGGGAGAGCTGTCTCACAGACTAGTCAAGCAACAGCCTGACATAGTCATACTCAAAAAATCATACCTTACAGGTAACGTCCAGGACACCACCATCAGCGGCTCTGGGTATGTCCTGTCCCACCGGCAGACAGACCTAGCAGAGGTGGTGCCACACTAGTATACAGTCGGAAGGGAGTTGCCCTGGGAGTCCTCAGCATCTATTCCGGACCTCATGAAGTCTCATGGTATCAGGTCAAACATGGGCAAGAAAACCTCCTGCTGATTGCCACATACCGCCCCCCTCAGCTTATGAATCAGTGCTCCTCCATTGAACACCAAGAGTGCAGAATGTATTCTGGGTGGAGGAGTTCAATGTCTATCACCAAGACTGGCTCAGTTGCCACCACAGACCAAGCTGGCCAAGTCCTAAAGGATACAGCTGCTAGACTGGATCCACAACAAGAGGGAAAACATACTTGACCCCATCCTCACCAATCTGCCTGCCGCAGATGCATCTGCCCATGACAGTATCAGAAGGAGTGACCACCACACAATTCTTGGAGAGACAAAGACCCATTTTCACATTGAGGATATGTTGTGTGGCAACAATTTTCAGCCAGGAGTACCAAGTGGATGGTCCAGCTTGGCCTCCTCCGGAGCTCCCCAGCATCACAGATGCCAGACTTCAGCCAATTTGATGCACTCCATGTGATATCGAGAAACAGCCGAAGGCAATGGATACTGCAAAGGCTATGGGCCCTATCAAAATTCCGGCGATAGTACTGAAGACTTATGCTCCAGAACTTGCCGCGTTCCTAGCCAAGCTGTTCCAGTACAACTACAACACTGGCACCTACCTATGTGGAAAATTGCCCAGGTATGTCCTGTATGCAGAAACCAGGACAAATCCACCCGGCCAATTACTGCCCATCAGTCTACCCTTGAACATCAGTAAAGTGATGGAAGGGGTCACCAAAATGCTATCAAGCGGCATTTGCTAAACAATAGTTGGCTCACTGACAACTAACTTGGGTTCCACCAGGGTCACTCAGCTCCAGATCTCATTACAGCCTTGGTATAAACATGGACAAAAGAGCTGAACTCTAGAAGTGAGGCGAGAGTGACTGCCCTCAACAGCAAGGCAGCACTTGACTGAGTATAGCATCAAAAAGCCCTGGCAAAACTAGAGCCAATGAGAATCAGGGGAAAGCTCTCTGCTGGTTGCAGTCATGCCCAGCATAAAGGAAGATGGTTGTGGTTGTTGGAGGTCAGTCATCTCAGTTCCAGGTCATCACTGCAGGAGTTCCTCAGGGTAGTGTCTCAGGCCCAACCCCTTCAACTGCTTCAATGACCTTCCATCCGTCATAAGGTCAGAAGTGGAGATGTTCACTGATGATTGCGCAATATCCAGCACTATTCATGGCTCCACAGATACTGGAGCAGTCAATGTCCAAATGTAGCATGGCCTGGGCAATATCCAAAGTTGGGATGATAAGTAGCAAATAAAATTCATGCCACATAAGTGCCACG
This sequence comes from Carcharodon carcharias, assembly GCF_017639515.1. Lineage (NCBI taxonomy): Eukaryota > Metazoa > Chordata > Chondrichthyes > Lamniformes > Lamnidae > Carcharodon > Carcharodon carcharias. The sequence goes on from NC_054476.1 coordinate 124,968,228, forward strand.
CAATGACCATCTCCAACAAGAGAGAATCTAAACATTGTGCCTTAACATCCAATGGCATTACCATCACTGAATACCCCACTATCAACATCCTGGGTGTTACCATTGACCAGAAACTGAACTGCACTTGCCATATAATTACTGTGCCTACAAAAGCAGCTCAGAGGCCGGGAATACTGTGGCGAGTAACTCACCTCCTGACTCCACAAAGCCTGTCCACCATCTACAAGGCACAAGTCAGGAATGTGTTGCCTGGATGAGTTCAGCTCCAACAACACTTAAAAAGCTTGACAACATCCAGTACAAAGCAGCCCACTTGATTAGCACCCCATCCACAAATATTCACTCCCTCCACCACCGGTGCACAGTGGCAGCAGTGTGTATCGTCTACAATATGCACTGCAGGAACTCACCAAAACTCCTCAGAGAGCGCCTTCCAAACCCACAACCTCTACCTCTAGAAGGATAAGGACAGGAGATACATGGGACCACCACCACCTAGAAATTCCCCATCAAACCATACACCACGCTGACTTGGAAATATATCACCCTTCCTTCACTGTCGCTGGGTCAAAATCCTGGAACTACCTCCCTAACAGCGCTCTGGATGTACCAACACCACAGAGACTGCAGCGGTTCAAGGCAACAGGTCATCATCACCTTCTCAACGGCAATTAGGGATGGGCAATAAATACTGACCTAGCCAATGATGCCCACATCCCATGATCGAATATATTTAAAAAAACACTCAACCCCTCTGATACTGAAGCAGTCCAAATGCAGCAAGGCCTGGACAATATCCAGGCTTGGCTGACAAGTGGCAAATAACATTCGCACCACACAAGTACCAAACAATGACCATCTCCAAAAGAGAGAATCTAACTATTGCCTCTTGACATTCAATGGCATTACCATTGCTAAATCTCCCACTATCAACATTGTGGGGGATTACCATTAACCAGAAACTGAACTGCACTTGCCTTATAATTACTGTGCCTACAAAAGCAGGTCAGAGGCTGGGAATACTGCGGCAAGTAACTCACCTCCTGACTCCCCAAAGCCTTTTCAACATCTACAAGGCATAAGTCAAGAGTGTGATGGAATCCTCCACACTTGCCAGGATGAGTGCAGCTACAACAACAGTCAAGAAGGTCAACACAAACCAGGGCACTTCTACCCTCAGCACCTTCCTTTTTATTCTGAGAAAAAACTTCCTAGGAATTTCCAGCTACTCCTTTTCTTCCCTGACTACCTACCTTCCTTTCACCATCCTACTTTCTATCCTTTTTGGATTTAAAAGGGTGACGATAAAAAGATTTAGCTCTATGAACTAACTCATAATCATCAGCTATCCCTGTTGTTTGTCTTACAGTTTAAACCCCCTGTTCCTCCCCAAATAAGTTCTCTCTACCGGAGGGATTGAATCTTTAAACTCTTTCAAAAGAATTACTTCCCTAAGAGCTGCATAGGTTGTCTCTATTTTTAATGCCCGTATCCACCAGTCAAAATCACTTTGTTTTACTCTCTTTAACTCAATATAAGTTTGCCCAGACTGTTTTCTCATATCCCTAAATTTCTGACTATATGCTTCAGGAACCAGCTCATATGCACTCAAAGTAGCCTTTTTTACCATCTCATAATTCACCAATACTTCTTCAGACAGCGAAGCATATACCTCATATGCTCTATCCACCAACTTAGACTGTAACAGTAATGTCCAGTTTTCCTGCGGCCATTACATTTATTTAGCTACCTTCTCAAATGAAATAAAGAATATTTCAATAGCTTTTCCTCAAACTTTGGAAGAGCCTGTACAAAGTTAAACATCTCCCCACTGGATTCTACTCTGGAGATAAGTCTTTCCTCACCTCCTGGGATCTCTTTAACTGCCAACATTTTCAGTTGGAATTCTCTCTCTCCCTCTCCTCCTTCACTATCTTCACAATTTCTAACTCCCTTTCCTGTTTTCTTTCTCTCTCCTGCTTTTCTGCCTGTTCCTTTTAGAATGCCGTGTCTCTTTCCTTTTCTTCCAATTTAACCATTTTCATTTGCAACTAAATTTGAGCCCATTCCAATGAACCATCCCTTGGAGAACTCTGTCGTTAAGGTATTCCTTCCAATTTCAAATGCTGTGCTATCACTTCAATCATGTCTGATTTCCTAGCCCCCTCAGGTAACCCCAATTGTAGTTTATCCGCCAATGCTGTTAACTTACTCTTGGATACTTTTTGTAACCTGATCCAGAGTTATATCTTCTACTTCCAAAAAAAGATTTAGCTATGGATACAGCCATTTTTGCAGTCTCACCATTATAAAGGTACCTCATGCCCACTCCTGAATTCAAAGTGCTTCCCGTACACGTAGCCTTAAGATTCACAAATTCCAAAAAAAAATCAAGGAATTTCAAGAGCCCCCAATTTTTATGACACAGCCAATGGTAAAGGCTGAGTTGCTCAAATCCCAGAGAAAACTTGAAACAACTGTCATAACCCATTTTTACAATTTCTATGTTTCAAGATGCAGGCTTTGAATTCAATACTCATAAGATCACTGAGTCTCAAGAGGTTTTCTGTAAAACTAAATTAAACATTTATTAATACAAGAAAAAAAGTAAACACATACATATGTCTACAAAATTACTACTATAATAACTACAAAATTCCCCTAATTAATCTGACTTTCAGTCACATCCCTGTTACGGCAACAGTAAAACTCATAGGTTTAAAGAGACACCTGGCAGAGCACATCCTGGACAGTCACATTCAAAATGAGTTTCTTTCAGTCCTGGGTCCTTGCAGATAGACTTGAGGTTTACAGGCTGGAGGCTTCTCACACTTGATGGATCTTAAAATGCCTCTGTCTTACACACAATCTCCCTTCTCCATATCTTTCTCTTTGAATGTAAATTTTCCACTGTATCACTAGGCTTTTAATTTTACCTCTTCTAACAATAACATCCTTTGATTGCACCAATTTTATTAGTAAGGTGAAAAAATAAACACATTCCTTGGCGTCTTCTAGCTAGGTGCAAGATTTCACCCATTCTTTGGAATGCTTTATTTTAAAATGCAAATTCCGCCCTTGTCACTCATGTTTCCAAACTTCCCCATGTTTATCTGATTACCATTTCAAATCTACTTCTTTCTATACATCAAAATGTCTAGGCCAGCTGGCTTTAATCCAGTTGAGACACACACACATATAGGCACAGACACCAATAAACTCTATTTAAAAAGAATAATTTCCAATAACATTATAGACATTAATTTCTTCATGACAGGGTCAAAATCCTGGAGTTTCCTCCCTAATAGCACTGTGGGTTTACCTACACCATATGGGCTGAAGCAATTCAAGAAAGCAGCTCATCACCATCTTCCCAAGCGCAATTAGGAATTGCCTAGCCGGCGATGCCCACATCCCATGAATGAAAAAAAAGGAATGCCCTGGCAATTAAAGAAGGCTGCAGAAGATTGCTGACTCCATGCTCAGGCCATTGCAATGAAGGTATCCATTTGGAGCAGTATTCTGCTCAGCACAGGAGAAGAGCTAAAGTTGTGCTTTTGGTTGGTGTTGGAATGCATACTTGGGAATCCAGGGGAATGGAGACTCGGGAGACGAGATTGAAACTCTGCCCGAGGTGGGCCGTTATTGATGCTATTTGAGTTACTGTGACTTCTGGAGACACTTCCAAGGTGAGATCTTGAAAGGTGAAGATTGGAATCCCTTGTGAGAGAGACAGATTTTCAGTGAGATTCATTGATTAAATGTTTATTACCTTCTGAGTGGGTTGTTGAGAAATTTATGGAATCTGTCTTGGTCCTGTCTGCCATTTATTTTGCAGTTTAGCATGTTTGACCACAGTTTTCCTGTTATTAACCCTGAATGTTAGAGGATAAGGCAGATATTGTAAATTGTTTCATCCTTCTGACCTTGTATAGTAAAGTTTATTCTTGTTCAAAACCCGTGTAATCTTGTGGCTTTCATTCTCTTAGCATGTGTCTTGAATCTCAAACTTTGTCTACTTTAAACAAAAAGTTACTGGCCCCTAACCAGATCGCACCAAGAACTTGAGGGTTTGGTCCAGGATCATAACAAGGTGGACTTAAAATCTGCACCATCCCTGCAAAACATCACATCATAAAGCCTTCTTGAACCGCTGAAATCCATGTGGTGTAGGTATGCCAACAGTGCTATTAGGGAGACCTAACCCTGGTTTTTCATCAAACACTAAGAGTTACGTTCCAGGAAGGATGTTGCAACTCATTGAGGACTAATCCTATTTTTTATTGTATTTGAGTCTTGTACTCAGTTTTTATAATTCACTATTTCTATCTTTTTTAAGTAAATAAATCTATTAACTTAGCCAATATGCACTGATTTGTTGGCATGGTCATTTCCACCTGTTGAAAGTGGTGGGAAACAGAGCTTGGCATCCTACATGATATATTACTTTGAGTAGCTATTAATCCTGGGCATGCCAACCCATTTGAGACTCACCAGACACTTGCAACTGCTGAGGGAAATTACATTTTTAGTAAGAGCACAAGAGAAATGTGTTTACAACATACCTAAGCCACAACAGATGTTGACAAAAACATGCTGAAATTAACCAACCCGCCATCACACTTGCTAACAAAAGGAGGAAAAGAATAGAAGAAAGCCCTGTGAAAGTATTTTTTAATGCTAGTAACAATAATTCACATTTTTAAGACTTTGTCACAATGCTTCAAAGCATTTTTTCACAATAAGCTATGACAATTATTGCTTTAGATTGCACTGAGCATAAGAAAATAAATTTTAAAGCAGTTGCTTCCCAGTGTATTCTTTCTCAATTGATAAACTAATCACATAGAGAAGACAATAGATAAAAGGGAATAATTAAAAACTAGCTTTAACAAAGGCATTTTGTCAACTAAATCTCATGTGTAACTGTCATGAATTTACATTTAAAACATTAATACATGAAATGCTACAATGTCATGTCTTTCAGTCAATCGAAGCACTGATGTTTGGTATCACTATATAGCAAAAGCGGTTGAAATAAAAAAAAAACAGGAAATGCTGGAAAAACTCAGCAAGTCCAACAGCATCTGTGGAAAGAAAGACAGAATTAGCGTTTCGAGTCCTTCAGGGCTCTGAAAAAGAATCATACAGACTCGAAATGTTAACTCTGGCCAGAATTTTGACGTCGGCGTGCAGGGGTGGGCCCGACACACCGATGCGTAAAATGGAATGCGGTGACGTTGGGCATGCGGCCTGACATCACCGCGCGTCATTTAGATCTTTCATTCAGCGGGCGCGCACCAGAGGCGGCTGCGCGCCCATCGAGCTGTCAAAGGACTGTTAAGTCCATTAAAAAAACAATTAAATTATCAAAGCTGCCCATCCAACCTTAAGATTGGCGGGCAGGCGAAGAGCCCAAGTGGCCTTTGCATTTTTCAAGAAACCTCATCCATGGGCGGGACGAAGTTTCCTTAAGATTTTATTAAATAAATAAATTTTGCGCAATTCATAAACATGTCCCAGCTCATGTGACACTGTCACATGAGGGGACATGTGTAAATAATTTTTATGTTTCTTTATTCAAAAATGTCAATATGTACTTAATTTCCCCGAGGCACGGAGCTGCCTCAGGGAGATTCCTGCAGTCTTTCACGCACATGTGCAAAAGACCTCAGGCTCCAACTCTCCCTCTTCCCCCCGCCTGCACAGGTAAACGCTACCAGCTGTGCGTCGCCCTGGGCGGGCTTTAATTGGCCCGTCCATGTAAAATGGCGGCACACAACCAATTGCGGGCGGCGATCGGCTCTGCGTCCACCCGAGCCCACTCCCGACCAGCCCGCCTGAGGTGGGGAAAATTCTCCCCTGTCTTTCTCTCCACAGATGCTGTTAGGCCTGCTGTGTCATTCCAGCATTTTCAATTTTTGTTTCAGGTTTCGAGCATCCGCAGTATTTTGCTTTTATCGGTTGAAATAAACGCTTGTGGATGAACAGTGTAGAAATATCTCCTGATTTTCACATTAGCCTGGGACGACTTTAATGGGATACTCAGGGAGTGCTACATTCAGTGGTGCTACCTTTCAAATGAGATATTAAACCCTGTGATCCCATCTACTCTCTCAGATGGACATAATAAATCAATAATTTAAATGCAGGAACGTTTTGCTGTGTATAAGCCAACATTCATCCCTCAACCTACATCACTAAAACAATATCTGGTCATTCGCCTCATTTGTTTTTTACTTCGGTGGAGCAACTCTGAGAAAATTTGAGGACATAATCTTGAAGTTTTTTTTCAGGTTTCTCCTTGAACTTAGTTCTACTTCAAAAAAACCCTCCAACTTCTCAACTTTTTTCTTTCTGTTACCTCCATCCTTAGCAACATCCTGTTTTCCCCCCTATAATGAGGTACCCAAAACTCTACAAGATATTCCAACTGTAGTTTAACTATTGCATTATGCAAGTAAAAAAATAAAGTGCTTAAAGCTGGCATTTATGGCACTTTCATATCCATGTTGAGAGTTAATCCTCAACAAAAGTCTCAGAAATAAGAGACTGAAACACTGCTAATATAATCTGTAAAAGGTGTTAAGTACCAACTTGGAGAATAACAAGACCAACCCTGAAGTAAATGAGGAACAATTAATGTTCTGCAACAGAATGTGTTATTACAAGAATATTGTGAGTTCTGGTATGATAGCCAAGTGGTTATGGTACTGGGCTTGTATCCCCAAGATCAAGAATTCAAATCTCACCATGGCAAATTATGAAACAATGTAATTTCATCTGAATAGGAACAGATGGAAACGTGTTTGTACTCGAAAGAGTTACAAGAATATTGTGATAGGTGGAGTTGAAGGTCAGACCACCAGGAAAACTGTGGAAGCAGTGTCAGCTGGGCAAGAAGCTCATACAGAAGATCAAAGTTAAGATGGTAGAACTGTATAACAGGTGACTTGAAAAGAAAAAAAATAGACAGTTGCAGGAGCTGGAAAACCATAGTAGTAATAGCAAATGGCATCCCTGCCTACAATGGTTATAATGACTGACTGATTGCCTAAAAGAAAATTAAGACCTTGCATGGTCCAAGCTCAGGAAGGAGCTTACGTAAAATTACACATTATACAGTAAACAAAAAAGTAATTCAGCCCAACTAACCTGTGGTGGTGTTCATATTCCATGTAAGTGTTCTCTTTTTCAACTTACCTTATCTCAACATTTCAGTACATATTTCTATTTGTCTTTCATCTGGTTCTCTTTTGAAATCAGCTAAACTATTTGACACAACCATTAATTGCAACAGCGAGTCCCCTTTTCTAACCAATCTCTGAGAAAACCGGTCACTTAATATTTCTCTATTGGATTTATTATAAACTCTTATATTTATGGCCCCGAGTTTTGGACTCTTCCATAACTAGAAAAATTTTCTCCACATCTACGCTATCCAAACCATTCATAACTTTAAAAACTTCTGTCGCAAGTCTTCCCCTTTCTGAAGGGAAACAAACCCAACCTGTACAATCTTTTTGAATGGCTGTAAATGATCAGCTTTGCTACTATGCTTCTTAGTTTATGACTAGAACTGTGTCCAATCAGGATCCTGTACAAGTTTAACATAACTTAAAATTCACTACTAATTGTAGAAAAGCAAAATACTGCAGATGCTGGAGATCTTAAATAAAAACAGAGAATGAAGAAAATACTTAGCAGGTCCAGCAGCACCTGTGCAGCAAGAAACAAGAGTAATTATTTCAGGTCAATGACAAAGGATCATCCAATATGTATAACTCAGATAAGTCTGTCAATTGTGGGAAACCAGATACTTAAGAACACATTATTTCAAATACCTTAGCAATCCTTAACACCTGACTAAATAAAAAATATTATTTTATCTAGTGAGGACAAGATGCCAAGTGGGTGTGCCATTGTCACACAGTTCTATAGAAACTGAGGCTTATTTCATAACCTTCCAAGCTAGGATCTAAGGTTAATACTACAGTTGAAAGCACCTATATAATGATGAAATAAGACCAGCAGTAGGCCATATCATCCCTCAAGCCTGCTATGCCATTCATTATCATGACTGATCTTTTACAGCAACTCCACTTTCTTGCCTGATCCCCATATCCCTTGATTCCCTCAAAGTTCTAAAGTTCTAATCGATTTCAGTCTTGATTATGCTCAACAACTGAGCATCCACATCCCTCTGAAGTACAGAATTTCGAAGGTTGACAACTCTTTGAGTGAGGAAACCTTTCCTTATCTCAGTCCTAAATGTTGGATTCCTTATCCTGATACTATGACCCCTAGTTGTAGACTGCAGATTCCAGACAGGTGAAACAGCCTCTTAGCATTTATCCTGTTATGCCCACAAAGAATTTTATACCATGCAATGAGATCACCTCGCCACCCTCTAAACTTCAGAAAACATAGGCCCATTCCATTCAATCTATTCAACAGGATAGCCCTCTCATCCCAGGTGTCAACCTAATGAACCTTTAATGCACCCCATCTAGGGCAAGTATTTCCTTCCTTAGATAAAGAAACCAAAGCTGTAATCAGAATTCACCAAAGTATCATATATTTGCAGCAAGGCTTCCGGACTCTCATACTCCAACTGCCTTGCAATGAAAGCCTGTGTGCATATACCTTCCTAATTTCTCATTGTACCTGCATGTTGACTGCAATTTGCATATATGGACACCAAATCCTCTATATTTCAACATTTACTAGTCTCTTATCTTTTAAAAAAAATTTGATTTGCTATTCTTCCTGCCAAAGTGAATAATTTTATACTTCTCACATTATACTCCATCTACCACTTTCTTGCCACTTACTTAACCTGTCTATATCCCTTTGCATCCTCCTCAAAGTTTATTTTCCCATTTAGCTTTGTATCATCAGCAAACCTGGATACATTACACTCAGTCCCCTCATCTAAGTCATTGATGCAGATTACAAATAGCTGAAGTCCATTGGCATCCTATCAGTTACAAATTATCAACCTGAAACTGACCTATTTATTCCTGCTCCCAGTTTTGAATATATTTGAATAAAAAACATTATTAATGACTGGCTTTATCATTCATAACTTGGCAATAAATGATATATTGCAGGGAAACTAAATTAGGGTAAAGAATCAATTGCTTTAAGCCATTTTATAATCCTCTTTAAATGCACTCGTTAAATTATAAAGATATGTTCCACCTACTGCAGTCATAAAATGCACTAATTTAGCACAATGAAAATAGAATTGCCACATTTTCTCCTTTCTAACACACATTTCTGAAATTCATCCTCTTGTCACTACACTAAGAAAGATTACAAGTCTATGCTAGGCAATACAGGTCAATGTGAAGGCCTTCCAAAGTCCTGCTGTCACTATTTAGATATGCTGACAGCAAGGCCAGGAGGAGCATGCAGCACATCATTTCTTAACCATTTTCCTCACTGCACTATCAATCATCAGCGTAATTCTTTTTAAACCACTTCATCATGGTCCTTTTGCCTGGATATAAAGCACACGAATGATGATTAACTGAGTACTGGAGAGTTAACATTATCGACTGTAGACTATTTCTAACAGTGCTAATATAGATGGCTTAAATAAAGAATTTACTGCCATTCTAAATTAAAGTATATCGTAATCCAGGCTGTTTAAGGTGTACCATTGACTTTATATCCATGTTACATACTGTGGAAAACAGCACCATAGCGTTAATTCTCTTGTGTGATGTGTTCAGTGTACAAACTTCTCTTCAAGCCAAACTGAATTCTTTTTATGGCAGTTTAAAATACTACAGTCAAACATCAGTTGCTTAAATTGTAAAGTTTTGAGAAATTAGAAGATTTAGCTAAAGAAAGGTTCAGAGATTAGAAGGTTTCAAAAGAGGTTATGTGTTAATACAGTAGTTGAGTATGTAAACAGGCTTCCAATAATAGGTTAAGTTTAATTATGGGGAAAGTAAAATACAGCAAAACAACTCTCAGATAATGTTTGTGCAAAATCAGCCGAACTCAGGGAGAGAAAACACAATCAACAGCAACTCACTAACAACGTAACATGGAGCTACCCAGAGGAAGACTGGCTGGGCAAGAAGCTCCCGATGTTTGAAGACTATTTTATAGTGCAATTGCAGAAAAGTTTCCCTTTAGTCACACCCTTTCTTTCTGCCCATTACTCATTCTTTGCCTCTGATCCCATCATATCCCTTTGTTTTTTACCTTCTCACTGCCTGTCCTCTACCACTTCCCATTTAAAGTATCCACTCAGCCCTTGTATCACTCCTCCCACTTGCTTCATTGTCACTCACCTCATCCTTACCAGCCCTCACTCTCCTAATGCCAGGTGGCAAAAGATGATAGTTCCCTTCACCCTCAGCCTGTTTCCCCTCTCTTACTCCCCCTCTCCATTTCCTCCAAAAAACATTTGCTGTTTTGAAAGCTCAAAAGATTTTAATTGTGAGAAAAGCCACCTTGGACAGAATATTACGCTCGGTGTGCAGGTGCATGCCCGCAATCCGAGCGTAAAATGACGTGTGATGATGTCCTGTGTGCGTCCCGATGTCATCGCACAGTCTCACCGCCGATAATTAATAGGCCTATTAAGGCCATTAACAAACTAATTAAATTCAAATTTACGCTGCCTGTCCAACCTTACGGTTGACGGGCAGCGAAAAGGTCAAGCGGCCTTTACATTTTCTACTTTTTGAATTAAAAACATGTCCCAGCTCATATGACAGAGTCACATGAGGGGACAAGTTTGATTAAATTTTTATTCTCTTCATTTTTTTTTTACACAGCGCTTCAAAATCTTTCCTGCACATGCGTGAACTGCACGCTAGGCCCAGCTCTCCCTCCTACCCCCACCCGCTCAGGAAGTGCTCAACGCTGCCACTCGCAATCCATGCAGGGCGGACCTTAATTGACCTACCCGCATGAAATCACAGTGTGGAGCCGACTGCGTGCGGCGGGCGGGTTCCCGACTGCCCCCACCGAGCACTCCCGCCAAGGGCAAAATCCTACCCTATGTGTCTGCCCCTCCCAATTTCACTGTCAGCAATTAAAATATTTACTTTTTCCATTTATAAAAAAGGTCACATAATTGGTAACCCTTGCTTAACAAACAGGAAGTCAATTTTAGTTTCTTTGCATGGAAATTAAGACAAGGAAGGCGTAAGATCATAAGACACTGCAGGGATTAGGCCACTCGGCCCATCAATATTCTGGGGTTGATTTTCACCTTCGACGTTTATCAGTGGGAAGAGCAATTGGAACACATGCCAATGTTGTGAGCAGAGGGCATGGATCTTTTTCATGGTTGGGCTTCATGTGAACTGAGCTAGAAAGCCATCTGCACATTTACAAAGCTACAGGATACTGAAATTTGACTAAATATTCATTTCTAAGAAATCCGACCAAAGGTTTGTAAAAGAATAATGTTTGAAATTCCTGTCATCTGTTTACCTATTGAGTCTCTTAGGAAAGAGACCCTTTAAATCCACCACTTTGAAGTAACGGACATGGCCCTGGATGGAAATATATGTCCCAGTATATAACGTTTGTGCTGTCTTCCATGGTTTGAACAGACAACAGACGTAACAGAAAATGTTTCTCTGTATGGCTCAGCAGAACATTTGTGCTCAAATATCATGAAAAATTATGTAACACATTTTTCCAATTAATTTCATCTTGAAAATTGTTTGAGAATCCAGATTGTGAACAAAGAATGAAAGATCATGATGTCAAGAGCAGTTAGATTGCACAATCCATTCAAAGAGAAATAGGGTGTCGCTCCCTTATAAATGTTCAACTGTCACGTAAAAAGATGCATTCACTACAAAACTCATTTTTGGAGAACTGCAAAATGGCCTGGATTTTCTTATTTAAAAATGTATGTATACACTAATTTATACCGCTGCAACAGATTTTCAACAGGAGTATGAGTTGCTTTTTCTTCTGCACGTTAATAAACAAATAGAACAGATGGTCGGGGTAAATTACAGATGCATACAGCGGCTTGAAATGCTTTTGAGCCAGTAGATCCAAATCAATGAGGGACTCCATACACATCTGTAATTGATGCTGTTCTACCTGTGCCATGTTCCTTTCTATAAGGAATTACCGTTGTCCAGCATGAAATTAGTGTTTTCAAGATGGTTATTTTTCATGTATTTGCAAATTTTGTCATATCTCAGTGCCTTAGCACCATTTGATAACTTTTACAGTATTTCCAGAAAACTCCATCCAAAAACATGGAGTAACATATTTTGTTGCCCATCCCCAGTTGCCAGGAGAGTAGTGGTGGGCGTTCTCCTTGAATCAGTGCAATCTTTGGCCCACATCTTGTGAGGAGCAGCAATCACCATTGGATTGCCCCTCTGCTCCTACTTTTCTGTGCCATGGTATTTCTGGCTGTGTCTTCCGATCCTGGGTTTTTCAGAAATGCGGAGCATACCTTCAATGGAACTGCTTCCCTCGTAGTGCTGGATCAACACGTTGGCGACTCAAGGTCCCTTTTTACAGCACTAGCTGCCATATTCTGATGAGCGTTCACTAACACACTGAAAAGTTTTCGGACATTTAAACAGCTTTTCAGTGTGATAGTGAGTGAATGTTTGAGTGAACAAATGGGCGAATATGCAGGTGTGTAAGTGGGTAGGGTGGGTAGGATAGCAGCTGGGTACGGTGGAAGCTGGGTAAGGTGGGTTGGGGTAGTTGGGTCAGGTCAGTAGGGTTGGCAGGTCAAGGGCTAGTCAGGTTGTGCAAGGGGCGAGTCATGGGGTCAGGGGCTAGTCGGGTGGTGGGGGCTCATCAAGTCAGGTCAGAGGATTGTTGGTGGGGGGGGCAGTCTTGTAGTAGTGGCTAGTCAGGTTGGGGTGGGGGGGGGTGCAGTTAGTTATATAGTCACCCAGGAGTTACACTAGGATTTTTCATTCTAGCATTTCTGGGGCAACTATCCAGGTAAGTCAGAACTGTCTGAAGTCCCAGTAATTCCCACGGAGTCAGTGCTTTGGGACTTCCGAGTGGTCCCAAAAATCATCTTTTGGGGGTGCATCCAGTTTCCAACGATCTGGAGACCATAAGATCTGGGCCTATGTGTTTATGATGTTCACATGATGGTATCCATAATATTGACATAACCGAGATGGTAAGATATGCCAAAATTAATATGCATTCTGTGTAACTTGCTGGCATTCTCATGTTATTGCTACTCATTTTTCTTAATAATAGAGATGAGGGAGGTGCAAAGGAAGTAACCTTGGTGAGTTGCTGCAATACATTCTGTTCACATACTGCAACCATGACAGGGGCACCATTCAAAAACTGCTTTGTCTTGGATGTCATGGGACTTCTTGAACTTTGTTGCAGCTATGCCCATCCATGTGAGTGGTGAGCATTCCATTACAATCCTGACTTGTGCCTTGTCAATGGTGGATAGGTGGAGCTAGGTGAAATGCTGATCAGAAGTTACTCAGCTTCTGTCTTGTTACCACATTGTTAATATAGTTGGTCCAGTTCATTTTCTGGTCAATTGTGATCTTAGGATGCTAATGGCGAAGGACTTATCAATGGTAGTTAAAGGGAGGTGACTCAACTGGACCATAGCTTGGCACATGCTACTTGTCCATATTGCACAAATTGCAGACCTGTGAAAGCATTAGCATCAGATTCTTGCTTTCATTTCCTTTTGAATTCTCTTTCAGCTGTTGCTGGATAAATATTTTATCCCATGCCATTCCTGAATATAACATTCCTTATTAGCAATAAGCTACAGAAATAAATTCACTGAAATATAAATGCAAACATTGGCCAATTGTCTCAGGATCTAAGGTTCCAAGACCATTCCATTTTTATGAAGTAAATCACCAAACATTTATTTGCGATAACTGATGTTTAGGCATTTGTCTTCCTAATGGCCAAAGCAATAATGATAGTTACAGTTTGGTAAAGTATCAAGATTGAAGCAACTCATTGGATATAACTGGCTTCAAGTAAATCTAGGTAGAATGGTGTAAAAAGGGGCAATACTAGTGAAGTAGTCATCAAAACCACTATTCTATAACATTTCTGAGTTGATCAGCAGAGAATGCTGCTCAAATGCCCATGGAAACTGATAAACATCAGACTGGTTACTGACTATATATTCAAAGTACAGGACCAAAACAACCATACAGCCAATCTGGATAATCCCAAAAACTAATACTTCTCATCAGCCAGCTCCCATAAACATCATAAAACTTAATTACATAGAAGGATGCCAACCAACTCACCATACCTGTGCTGGCTCCCTGAAAGAGACATTCATTAAATCCTATTCACAAAATAATTACGAATTGCGAAAACCATTTGGCCAATCTTAGTTTATCCTTCCAGAAAGATCCTACATTCCCTCCATTATGGTTTTTTGTTATTCCCTAAATGATTCCAAAGCTTGCCTTTCCACAAGAACACAAATATCTATTTCAGATCACAAGGGGTCATTATTCTCACATCTTTTTGGTTACACCATCATATGGGCAGTTATTTAGCATTACAAGTATATTTTCAAATGCAACATAGTCAGACCACTTATTGAAGTGGCTATTATTACTGTTCCAAAGGTAATACCCTAAGTTTGTAACAGTATGCATTCAGTACATTTCTGAATGATATAGTCAATTTCTCCTTGTGGTAAAGCATTCAACAATCCAATATTTCTATGCATGAAAAATCCTCTTTCAATTTTTCCCAAGCAACATAAAAAGGGATTTTCCTGGCTTCAACCTGAATTACAACTAGTCTAAGACTGGCAGTTGCAACATAAATTAACTCAAGGTGCCGACAATTTAATTCTATAGAGTGTCCAATCTCAATTATTTAGAAGTGGTTTTCTATTTCATTATTTTAATAAAATATGAAAGTAAAATCTTTTAGCTCTAGGTTTTAATGCTTCAACAGATGCTCTTCAGAGCCATATTATCCCAGTAGTTTAGTGCTTCGTTCCGACAGTTATTTTTGAACCACAAAGAATAATTCAAGTATACTCTGATCACCATTTGCACCTGATTACAAAATAATCAACTGCTGAAATACTTATTTATTTAAACATAAAGAACAGCATGCATTCTTATAGCATCTTCCTCAGTTCAATGATGTCCCAAAATACTTAACAACTAAGTGCACAGTTTTTTGGATTGTAGTCACTGTTATTTTGTAGACAAATGCAGCAACCATTTTGTGTATTGTTTGATCTGAATAAACAATGAAGAACCATATAAAGTAAAATTTATTCCATTCTGAAGGAAGACTTTGATGACTTTGTCTTCACTTTGCAGGTGCACCTTAATGAAGTACATTTTGCCTTTCATGGTGCTAATCTGTAGAACCTCTATTTAGAAATTATTTCTTTCTCATTGTTCTGAGATTTACCACTGGCAATATGCAAAAATGCACAAAAGGTCATCTTTACATTCCATTAGCATAACTTAACCTCCACAGGCTCCCTTTTTATTAATATTAAATCCTTTTAAAAATAACCGTCACCAATGTAATGTTCAGCCTTGTCACAAAATTGTTACACCATTTCCCAGCTTTCTAATAGAGTGATTTCACATTAACTATCGATAAGCAGATCTGTACTTTCACAACCTTTCATTTCACACTGTACATATTGAGGGTAGGGTATAGGACCAAGACAGAACTGGGAGATGCAGGTTGTAAATTTAATGTGTTGGGGGATATGGGAGTCAGTGGAGATACATAAGGACTGAGTAATGGATGAACGGAGGCTTACTAAGGGACAAGATTCAAACAGCTGTATTTTGACAATGTTGGAGTTTATGGTGGTGATAAGATTTTTATTTAGGAAAGCATTGGAATAATTGGAGCAAGGATAAGAGTTTCAACAATAAAGAGTTAAAGACAGGATCAGAGGTGAAAATAAGTAGCCTTGTTGATGCAGAGAATGTGGATTTTGAATTATGCCAAAGGGTTGAACTGAATTTCAAAATTACCCACTGTTTTGTTGGAAAGTGAATGAGACCAGGGAGGCGTATAGTGTCAAAGTCAACAAACAAATTATATGGTAAGCAGCCAAAGAAATGCCTCAATTTTCCAATCTTAACTAAAAGGGAACAAGACGGGATGCTCAAAGAAGGAAGAGCAGAGGGCTTGGAGATGGTGCCAAGGTGTGATTTGATGAGCAGGTTACACTATAGCCACTGGGCGGTGCAAATGATGGAAAGTATAATCAAGTGGGGAAGCATCAGAGAGGAGAAAAGAATCGCCACTTGTTAGCCATGTCAGTTAATGCTTGGGTGCTGATACAAATGGATGCAAAAGGCCCAAAGAGACAGCCGAGATTTTGGAAATTTTGTGGAGTAAAACGATATCTGGGGTGAGAAGGAGGTTAGAAAGATGTATCACTGAGAAGTAGGAATGGCTGTGACCGGATGGGCTGTTGCTCAGTGAGAATTCTGGAAGCTATGGTGTATATAGATGTCATCACAAAGAGGTCAAAGATCAACAGGAAGCTTGCTCATGAGGAATTCAAGTCTAAGTTACTGGGAAGAGACATTTGTCACTGTTGCTCAGCCAAATGAGAGGGGAAATCTAGGAAAGCATGGTACAATACAAAGGGAGAAGTAGTTCAAGCATAGCCTGAAGGGGAAATAAAGGGCCCAGATTAATCAGAAAAAGAATGGAATGATAAAATAATTCAGTCTAAAGTACAGCCAAAGCATGCAAGACAGATAATACTGCAAAAATAAAAAATTCTAGCCTTTTAGGTTTATCTATGTTCCGTTTTAGACTTTAAATGCTTTTCACTATGCGCTTCCTACCAGGTTAACAATTGTCATTTTACTAAAATATTTTGTGCAAGAATAATGCAAGATGACCACAAGATGACATAGGAAGGAACCAAAATTGGCAGTTACACAGTTCAAGCTAAAAGTACACATTCAAACATGGATTAAAACATTATAGAGTATAGCACAGTTGGATTTTAGGGAATTGCAGATAGCACTTTTGCTCAATATAAAGCTAGTCTGCAAATTTGATACATCAAATTATTCAAAAGTTCCATCTTCTTTGAATTCATGATTGAAAATCTACAGCATTATTTTGTTAACGCTACATGAGGAAGTTACGCACACACTTTGGAAACTGGAGTAGAGCATAAATAATCAAAGAGTTGCAAGCGCATTCTTTTTGTCTTGCAGGAACATATAAGAATTTTTATGCAATACAAAAAAGTGTTTTAAATGTACAATTAATGCTTCAATTACATCATTTAATTTCGAATCAACAGACTCAAAACCATGCCTTGGGGATATTGGAAAAAACTTCTGGAAATATTAATAAATGCAACAGAACAAAGTGAACCCAAGTAATAAAATAAAATAATTTAAATCTCAGCAACACTTTCATTAGAAGTGTTTTCAGAATACAGTAAATTATTTAGATAAATGTACTCACAAAGTAAAATGCAGACATAAATATAGGAGAATAAATACAATGAATCTGAGAAATAATTAATTTCCTTTCTAATATCTTTGTGCTAGACATTTTTCATTATTTTATGCTAGATTTATGGAAAGAGCATTAAACAACTTTCACACGTTGCTTTTTTATTATTTGATTAAGGATCGTTTTTGCAAGAGGAATACTTGAAGTCAATGAAATTCAAACTCATTTACTGTATGAGTCATTCAGTATGAATTTGCAAAGTTGCCATATTCTGATTTCCCTTAAGCACTGTAATCATACTCAATAGAAATCAGCACATACAGTGCAGATAACTAAAATAAAATTCATCACTACTGATCATTCTAATTTATTATTTTACGGTCCATCTTAATGTCAAGTTACTACTTGCAAAACAATGGAGCTGTAATGGAGCCAGGCAATTGCTTCAATATGTATCAAACACATGCTGGAGACTCTCCAAGTAGTGTCAATCGATAAGGATGATTCTTGTAGACAGGAAAATAATCAACTCCCAAAGACAAACCATCTAAAGAGGTAGCATTCCTAGAATGGTCCAGATAGTACTGCTCTTATTATCATATAAGAAAGGTGGCCAACTATCTCAGGATGAAATCAGATATTACCAAAGGACCATACTATCCTGATGTCAGACAAGTTATCTGTCTTCAAAGCTGGAATTTATCCCACCCTTGTAGTCAAAACCAAAGGTATTACAAGTACAATTTACTAGGTGAGGAAGTGGAGGACATTAGGCTGTTCAGAAGAAAACTTGAGATACAAGGATTACCTGGGAAAAATTACATGTAACTAGCTTATAACATGCACAAAGGAATGAAATATTGTTTCACTGAGGAACCCAATGAGTAATGTGAAAGTTGAGATTGTTAACATGGGGCTGGACTTTAAGGGCCCCTGGAGGATGGGCTCATAAAATGCTATGGGCACCGTGCATGCCACCTAACTGCACCCACCATAATTTTACCAGTAGAGGGGAAGGTGTTGGCCCATCTGTGGACCAATGGTCACTCGGGAGGCCTCACCCACCGCCACTGGGATTTGACAGGCAGCGGAAGAGGGCCACACCAGGAGTCCAACCCAGCAGCTTTCACTGAGTGGGCCAGTGTGGGTAAGGAAGGAAGAGGGTGCCTCCTTAATAAACCCCTGTGCCCAATGAAGGCAACTCCCCCCCCTACCCCACCGCCAAAGTCGTTTCTCCAACCACCCCCTCCCCCACCATCATCCGCACAACACCCACCACCAGTTCCCCTCCACCCACAGCCTGTCTGCCCTGGCAACAACAACACCCGCCCCCCCCCCGCCCACCCTTCTTACCAGGACCTTCTAGCCTTGGCCTGACATTACCCCACCCGCCCACCCCTGCTGACCCCGCCCATTTACCTTTCATTCCGGCACCAGCTCTTCAGCTTTGGGGACTGTTGTAGTCCTATCAATGTCCACCGCTCATGGTGGCACTGCTGGGACCAGAGAGCTGCCAGCTATTTGATTAGCTGGCAACTCTCAAGGTGGGACTTGCCCCCAGATGGGGCACAAGACCTGTCTTAAAGCAGTTAACGCCCTGAGCATTAATGTGAGCCAAGCGAGCTACTAAAGCATGGGGGTCACACCCTTGATTGTTTTGCTGGGGGGTATGAGCACTCCAGTGCCCCCTTAAATCCAGCCCATGTGTACATGCAGCAAGCTCAGTATTACCACGTGGGCTTTCTCCTAAAAGTCACATATGCGATGAATAGCATACTGCCAAGCTGACCAGAAACAAATAAAAACAGAAAACGCTGGAAAAACTCAGCACGTGTGACAGCATCTGTGGAGAGAGAGAAACAGAGTTCATGTTTCGAGTCTGTACGACCCTACAGACTTGAAACGTTAACTCCGTTTCTCTCTCCACAGATGCTGTCTGACCTGCTGAGTTTTTCCAACATTTTCTGTTTTTATTTCAGATATCCAGCATCCGCAGTATTTTGCTTTGACCAGAAACATAACTGGACCAGCCATTTAAATACCATGGTTATAAGAGAAGCACAGAGGCTGGGAGTCCTCTTTCTCCCTAAAGCATGTCCACCATCTACAAGCACAAGTCAGGAGTGTGTCAGTTTACTATCCATTTGCCTGGATGAGTGCAGCTCCAACAACACGAAGAAAGCTTGACATCATCCAGGAAAGAGCAGCACGCTTGATTGGCACCCTATCCACCACCCTAAACATTCACTCTCTCCTCCACCAGAATACAGTGGCAGCAGTGTGTACCATCTGCAAGATTCAATGCAGCAACTCACCAAGGATCCATTGACAGCACCATGAAAGCCTGCGACCTGTACTACCTAGAAGGACAAGAGCTGCTCGTGCAAAGGAACACCACTACCTTCCAAGATTCTCTCCAAGCCACACACCATCCTGACATGGAACTGTTTCACAGTTCTTACACTGTCACTGGGTCAAAACCTGGGACTTCCTTCTTAACAGCGCTGTGGGTGTACCTAGGCCACATGAACTGCAATGGTTCAAGAAGGTGGTTCATACCACATTCTCAAGGATGATTAGAGATGGGCAACAAATTCTGGTTTTGCCAGCGACACTCACATTCCAGGAACCAATAAACAAAAATTGCACTTGAGTTTCTGCACAAGTGTAACGTAAAACACCCACTGTGTTCAGCACATCTTTGATTAAGCACAAGCCATTATCCTGTCAGATCACATATTTCAGGCTAAAAATACAGATTAAGATTATGACAGGAAATAGATTTACACAGAAGGAAAAGTAATATAGAAGAATCTTACATAATAGTTGTTTCCTGACTTGAAAATAAAAGTATTGATGTTTCAGAATTTTTAATTTGTGTTATTTAATGACTTCTAATGCAGGTAAATGCAAATCCCCCTCTGAGTTCTGGTTCACCACATGTTAAAAATATGGCTAAGGGAATTAAATAACTTGATGTGGCTGCTCAGATTTATCCTTATTTCCTTCGAAGTGGAGGCCAGTTTGTTTGAAGGATCCCCAAATTATTTCTCAACAGGCTAGTAATTACATTCTATACTCTAAATGGATGGGGATATGGATAGGAGCCAAATTACTATCTGGAGAGTTGTTTATTACTATTGAAACTAATTGCCCCATGGACAATCATTTTCTACCTCCACACTGACTACAGATGGTAACATTTTGATTAGTGTCCCAGCTATTGATTCCCTTGTAAAATTAGAAATAACAACTTTGTCAAAGCCATGTTATCCATACCTACTAATAAGCAATATGTACTCAATGCCTCCGTTTCATGCATACATCAGGAATTTATACATTTAATAACAAGTATAAACTATTTAATGTATCCCCAACACCAGGCTTTCTGAAACAAAGTATATCTGCGCTGTTATTGCCCCGCAGCAGGAAATGTTATACTAATCATATCTAGTTACAGATACACCCAAATGCCATTTTTGCTGGTCTCGGTAAAAAAGTTCTGATGTGAAACGTGATCTATTTACCAATCTATGTACTGAACAGGATTAGAGCTTCATATTAAACAGTGTTGCCTGTTCAACTACCTCCACTGGCAATCATTTGTATTAATAATCTACATAGCTCAATTAATTGAAATGACATGTAGCAAGTGAATATTAATACCTATTAACTGCATTTTTTACATAACATATGAAAATCTAACTGAAAACAAGATCTCAACTATTTTTAGCCAGGAAGATGCCAATTGAAAACAGTCAGTTAGATTTATCAGCAGATCGTGGTACACCGAGCATCATAAATTGCTTGTACTGGCTTGAGATAACTGACTAGGGGCTATGTAGGATTACACTTTGGGGATGGTCAGTGTTGGAGTGGCAGAATGAAGAGTTTTTGAAGAATGTGGCAGTTTGCATTTTGGGCAAAGTGCGCTACAACATACCAATAAAAAGCCAATGCTTTTATATGCATAAAAGTATAAAAATTGACTGCAGGGTCATTGGACATATTCCAGCTCATAATAAATCAATTCCAAGATCCTTTTGCAAATCTAAGGCAAAGATATTTCCCTAGTTCTCTCTTATTTAAATATCACAATAGCACACTGATGTATTCAAAAGCTGCAATATACATTTATAAAATTGAATAAATTAGCTCAATACCTTGTCTGCCAAAGCCTTCAGGGACTCAAGAAACCTTGGCCAAAAGTCCTTAAAGAGAGGACGATCAATTTTCTTCAGGCTATCCTTTGTACTTGCATCCACGCTGACATAAAGCTGAGTAACTGGTTCAAGTTTTCTGAATGAAGGAACATTACATTTGAAGAAATTATTTCATTTATAACTTTTTCTCCTGAACAGAGGAGAACTTCTCCACTGAGGCCAAATTCCTGAAATGAAACTTTCACATTTTCAATCACTTATTTGTCTTCCCCTCTCTTGCTTCCATTCTGATCAAGAAAAAGGTAGTCAAGATTACTTTAGTACAGATCTACTGACAAACCAAAGTGAAATACATGATTGCCCTTATTAAACCATTTCTGCCCATTCAAAAATACCTTGTTCACATAGTTAAATAAATACAAATAAAATTTGCCTAAAACTGTAGGTCAATGGGAGTCAAAGTCAAACCCTCCAACAGCTGAAAACACAGCCACACAGATGGTCTTTGTTTGTTAGAATCTGCAGTCCCAGGACATCACTGGAGTTCTTCAGGGAAGTACCTACCAGCCAACCATTTTTCAGTATCTTCTTTAATAACCATCCCTCTGTCAATATATCAGGATTGAGATTGTTCATTGATGATTCCAGTGTACAGCTTTATTCTCAACCAGCGGGATCTGGACAATACCTGGATATAGGCTAACAAGCGTGAAGTAACTCAGCCCACGTAGGTCCCAAGCAATGACCATCTTGAACAGGAAACTTAACTGGGCCAGCAATATAACTAACATGGCTACAAGAATGTTTCCTGCTCCTCTCCACACAGGAATGCTAGGCTAGTGCTTCCCATTCCATTTGGAGTATGAAAATAATCAGAAATGTGCATCTGCCTGCCACTCATTTAATTGCAGCCTTTAACATTAAATTTACAGCTGTCTCCAAAGTTGGTTGACGATCTAAGGTTATTTCATGTTGGATCCTCACCGAAGATTGTCATCCTATTCTGAACTACATTGAAAGCTCGGTCTCAGACACCATGGGCTGAATTCCTCCTATGTATCCGGCAGTGGGGTCAATGGCAGGGAGGAGAGAGAATTCAGCGGGAGGTCAAAAAGTCAGTTTCAAGCAGGCATGAAATTACAGCAGGATAGTCCAATGCTGCCTGCGTGGCAGATTGGGAATCCTGCTGGAGGCCAGTGCGAAACCAATTCGTATCCCGCCAGTCCAGAGCACATCTGGACCAACGTGATGTGCAAAAAGTCAGGACTTACTCATGTCCTTGCGCAGCTCTCAGACATCTGAGGAGATGATGATAATGGAGGCCTACCGCTGTTGAACCCTGGAGGGACTCGTGCATTGCATGGTGGACATGGCCCCTCTGCAAAGCCGTTTTCGGAAGATGGGAGATATCCACGCAACAACTTCGACTTCGCTGAGGCTTCAGACTTCCAGCATGGGCAGGTATGGATGGATGGCGAAGGACGGGGTATGGAATGTCTAGGTCTGAAGAGGAGGTTGGGGGGGGTGGGGGGAGAACATCCAGGTGAATGTGCTCACAGGGTCAGTGAAGTCAACATCTGACTCCTGGTGGGTGAACTCAGGGTGGGCATAGTAGGATGGGATGGGTTAGGGTAACAGGGGGCAAGGGGAGCCAGTAGGGTGGGAGGGTGAGGGTTGCACGGTAACGATAGAAGGGGCAGTGAGGGTTGTTGGTGGGGACATGAAGGATCACACAGACATGACGGGTGGGAAGGGGGAGGTCGGGGAGGTCAATGTGGATAGGGGGTGGGATTCTCCAGGAGGACGGGAATGTGCACATTCACCTGGACATTCTGGATTGCAAAGGGTTCGGGCTGGAAGGTGAGGATGGGAGGTTGAAGATTATGCCTGTGGGGTCGATGGTTTTGAGGGAAAAGACATGGGCGACTGAGGAAGGGGAAACGGTGTGGGAGCTCAAAAAATATTACTACCATGTAGGTCAAATCGAAATGGAGAAGAGCCTCATGTTAGACATAGGTGCTGCATGAGAGTGCAATAAATATGGGCTGAGGTGCAGGTCAACTCAGCTGGACAACTGACTGGGAACCCCAGCAGGCAGGAGTGAAAATCCTTGGGACCAGTGAGATGCGTGCGATGGATGAAGATTCCACATGCGCAGGAGAGTGCTTGCACAAGGGTCCAAAAGGCCCAGCCCCAGAAACTTCTCCCTCCAGAATCACTCATGGTCCAGCTGCGTGCAGCTGAGCTCCTAGTATGGGGTGGGGGGGACGGGGACGCAAGGCCTCGCGAAGCCTATGTAATGATGCGGAAAAAAACAGTACACATTATGCAGTGAAAGTGTATATATTTTCAGAATAATTAGTGACAATACTGTGTTCACCTGTGCAACCACTTGTGATCAAAATTTCATGATTTTTCTTGGCCTAACACTTCTAGGTGCTGCCCTGGCATCTGTAGCAAGGGTGGAGACAGCCTGTGGAGTTGTTTTCCCTGCTGCCTTTGATGACTTTGGCGGTCGCCCTCTGGAGAGCCAAGGCCTGGAGGGCTCTGGCTTCCTTTGGATGTCCATTGGGCCAGCTGTGCCCTCTGCAGTGACAGAGGATGAGGTTGAAGGGGTCACAGGCAAAGGGGATTCGGAGGGAGTAGACAACCTCTGAGATTCCTTACTGGATGACCCAAGGGTGTGCAGCCACCGCTCCTCCAACAAGTGGGTGCCCGAATGCCCTGACCTGATGCCTTGGGGGGAAGGAGCACCTGGAGGGAAGTCGAGGTGCCCTCTCTTGTTGCCACTGCAGAAACATGGCTACCGTGAGGGAGTGCAGGTCTGTGAGCATCTCCAGCAGAAACTGGGCAGTTCTGCTGGACCTGGGTCTCCTTGGCATCCACCATCCTCTGCATGGAGACCTCCATGTGCGCTCATGTGGCACCACTTCATCACAGAGCAGGCGGATGGACTCCTTCAGCTCGCGTGCCACTCTGTTGAGGGCCTCCAACAGCTCTGCGTGATGTTCTCTGCCTCTTGCTAACTCTCCACCACAAGTTGGAAGGCTCGTCATCTGACCAGACCTCACAGATGCCTCTTCCCCAACAGTCCTCTGAGAGCCAGGGAGTTCAGCTGTAGCTGTCTCCTCCTGCTGTGGGCATGTGTTTGTGTGGTGACCACCAGATTGTGAGACCCTTCTTAAACTAGCACTAATACCCACCGAGGTGTGTGTTCATGAGCTGTGGGAGGGTGCAAGTGACTGCTGTGACGCCACTACAGGTGTGGAGCTCTCCTCTTCTGCTTCCTCCTGGCTCATCTCTGGGCTGGGTCTGAGGCCTGATAGGAGTCCTCTTCCTCCTCAGGTCTTGTCCTCTTCTTGGAGGGCCCTGTAAGTGAGAGAGGAGAGTGTAAGTGACAGCATCAGCTGCCTCCAACATGGAGGCACAATCAGCACTCAGGTTTGCATTGAATGGTTGAATCCTTATTAGATGGATGCCCAAGTCCAAGCTTTCCATCATCAATACCGCGATCTCTCTCCACTCCTGCAAGCTTGATGCTTTCTCTTCGAACTCTGTAAAAGACCTGAGAAACGGGCGCCCCCTCCTGCCTTCTCACACTCTGTTATGTTGGATCTTTTCCTGGTCGAAGTGAACAGTATGTTTGAGAGGAGTTATATGTTGCATAGATTGATGCAGTGGAAATTGGTTCATTTATCATACCTCCCCTCATAAGACAGCCCACTTTTGGTGTGAATTGGACAGAAGGGTTGTGGACCTGCTACCTTCAGAGCACTGAGCACATCCACATGCAAGGAAAAGACTCAAACAGGCATGTGATTTGAGGAGATTGCTGGTTCCCTCTGCACCTAAAGCCCCCCATTCCCCTCCACCACCTCCTGCAACCCTCCTTCCATGCAGTATTCCATGTCTTCTGAAGGGTGAAGGAGGCACAGTGGTCACTCCACTGTAGCTTGGATACATTGAAATGGGGCTGTGAGGCAAAACATGTCATTGCCAATGGAACTTCAGCCCTCCCATATTGGAATCATTCTGCTTTATGAATCTTATCCTGGTGGAACGAATAGGATTGTCCATCCGCTTCCAGCACTGTGTTGCTGACCTCTTGTGCATACCCTGGGCACTGACGGCATGGGCTATTGGCATTCATGCAGCATTAGTATCCCTGCTTGGCCTCCTCCTCCCATCAAGCATGTAGAGTACATTCTTGCGCAGTTCGACATGGTCCAGGAGGATGCGCAGTTAGGCGCCACTAAATTTTGGAGCTGGACTGCGGAATGACCTTGCAGACATCTCTGCTTTTGGTTTAACAGTGTGGATGCCCAGGCGCCTTTTAAATATGGCATCTGGATATGGCTGCGGGGCACAAATCATCAAGCCCGCCCCACCATGGAAGAAGGTGCAAAGCCCCCGGACGTATAATTAATGACGTCAGGTGAGAAGGATACCGTGGGATTTCCCATCGGCTTCTACACCGGGAAACACTCCCCATCCCCGCCACAGGGTGGGAAAATTCCACCCCATATAACTGAATTCTAATGCATTGCTCCACTATGCCACATATTAAGACCAACATAAAATATTTGTGTTATTTTAACCTTGAAAGGTGCCAGGATCAGAATAGCATTTGAACACTTTTTATTCAATGCCTATAATAAAAATTAAAAAGATACTTTTGATCTAAATTGGAAGTGTTCTTCTATTATGCTATTCCTCATTGCATAAAATGGTTTTTGAAGTGAAAATCAATTTAGCTACCTTATACATTTGTGATATGTTGTATATGATTCTGGAAAGTAATAGTTCTGCATAAATTTTATCAACAGTAAAAACACAACAAGTATTCCATCAGTGCTACAAATTAAAGGTATAAAAATATCAATCTATTATTTCAAAACTACTTCGCCAGATAACTTTCATGACATTCAAAAAAAGCAGGTCATCGATACTATAAATTAGATGCAAAAAATATTAATCACCTTAACTTCTAATATCCAGTTGAAATCAAAATTGAAAATGCCTTACACTTGTTACATACAGTAAAACAAGAGGTAAATTGGGCCTACATTTTAGCTTACTTTCTTTCCCTGTTTTCAAATCCTTCCATGGCTTCACTCCTCCCTAAATCTGTGATCTCCTGCAGTCCTATGCCTTCCAAGATATCTGCAGTCATCTAATTCTGGCCTGTTGTGCAACCCCAATTTCAAACATGCCACCAGTGGTAGCCATGCCTTCAGCTGCCTAGGTTGTAAACTATGGAATTTCCTCCCTACACCTCTCCCTCTCTCAACCTTGCTTTCCTCCTATGAAACACTCGGTAAAACCTAACTCTTTGACCAAGCTTAGTCATCTGACTTCATATCTCTTTATATTCATGTCATATTTTGTTTGATAATACCCCTGTGTAGTACTTTGGGACATTTTATTATGTTAAAAGCGCTATATAAACATAAGTTGCTGTTGAAGGAGGTGTTAGGTTGTTTAAGTATTCTAATTTAATTAACTGAAAAGCAAATAAGAGCTTAGTAAATAAACTTGCACTGCAATAAATATTTATTTCATTTCACTAGACAGGATTTCAAAGACAGTTAAAACCCTATAACTAACAATCCTTTTTCCATTAAGTTCCATAATTTTAAAAATATACAATTTGCTTTAAAATTAATTTTCTTGAATATATCACAACTTCATCTATCAGTGGCGGTCAATTTAATTGAACATTCTCACCTGATTTCCTCTGGAAACTGAGCATTTGTTACTAGGAAAGTGGAAATTTTTTTATGATGCAACAGTTTTACAAATTGGTTGATTTTTGGGTACATGATCGGCTCTCCTACCAATGACAATGCACAGTGTTTCACCATCATTCCCTCTGCAAAACGTTCAGCCTTTACTCCAGGTACGCCTGCAAAAACAACATATTTGTAGAAAACATCAATTTAGCACATATGTGCTATGTTTGGGCCAGCGGACCAGAATTATTTCATCCAAGATAACTTCCTTGACATTTAAAGCAAGCAGGAAGTCATCAGTACTACAAATTACACCTTAGGTTCACTTTGCTTAATATCGAGCTAATATCAAAAGGTCTTACACTTATTATACATAGTAAAACAACAGACAAACTGGATCTGCATTTCAGCTTCCTTTGTAGCTGCTAACATTTCTCCTCCCGGAATGTAATTTAGCCACGTTCAAAAATGGGTCAATTCATTCCCATATGTGCTTCTAGTATTCAGACAAAATGGCAATTCACCCCTTATGGAAACTGATAAAACCAAGTATTCTTTTCCTTAAATGAACTACATTGTATTTTGGATAAAAATTATGAATCAAATAGTTTGCAAGTGAAGACACTGTGTCATGAAGCTATTAATGTATATAATATTTTGGAAAATATTTTTCTTTTAAAATAGAGGTTTGGTCTGCAGGTGTGTCTTAATTGGATTAAAGCCAGCTAGTCTGGGTGCTTTGATGGGTACTAGTTTTGATATGGAAGAGAGATAGCGTGCACTTACATTTTTTGAATAGAGAATTCAAGAAGTAGGTTGAAAACAGAGACCTGTCTAGCAGCCACCAAACAATATGTTTATATTACTAATAAAATTGGTACTATGAAAGGGGTTTATTGTAAGAGAGGTTTAGTTCAGAGGTTGTCGATACAATGAGAATTAACATTCAATGGGGCTGATAAGTATAACTTCTGTAGTTTTCGGGTGTGCAGAGGGGCAGCTGCAAGCCTCCAACTGGCTCCACAGGAACCAAGTGAAAGAGCCTCATTTTGAATTCATAAGGCTGGATTTTACCGTCGGGGACCAAGGGTGGGGCCCACTTGCCGATGCATAAAATGACACGTGGTGACGTCGGGCAAAACTCCCAAGTCACAATACCTCTTAAATTTTCAGGAAGGCGGGGGCAAAGCAAAATCAGCTG
The DNA here is from genome assembly GCF_017639515.1 of Carcharodon carcharias. Classification (NCBI taxonomy): domain Eukaryota; kingdom Metazoa; phylum Chordata; class Chondrichthyes; order Lamniformes; family Lamnidae; genus Carcharodon; species Carcharodon carcharias. Next base: position 124,996,772 of record NC_054476.1, read on the forward strand.
CACCCCTAGCGACCTGTCAATGGCCAAATTAGGCCATTGACAGATCAATTAAAGTAATTAGTGGACATGCCCGTCCAACCTTAAAATTGGCCGGCAGTCCAGGAGCCCCTGCAGGAACTAGAAAAAACATGAAACCTCATCCACGGGCAGGATGAGGTTTCATGTAGGGTTTTAAAAATTTTAATGAAGTTTTTTTGGAAATTATGAACATTGTCACATGAGGGGACATGTAAATGAAATTTTTTCTTATTTTTAATATTTTTGAAAGTAGAGGCAGCACTTAGCCTCAGAGAAATGAGTGCACTCTTTTGCGTGCATGCGCAAAAGAGCGCACTCTCGATTTTAGGAATCCCCCTCCTGGCCGCACAGGAAGTGCATAGCACTTCCGTGCGGACGTCACGTTGGTTAGGCCTTAATTGGCCCGCCCACGTAAAGTGGCGCCATGCCTCCAATAGGGGGCGCTGGTTGGAAGCTCACCCGCACGCGCCCGCCCATCAACTACCCCCCCAACGGGGGAAAATTCAGCCCATAAGGTGAAAATGCTTTGCCCGGTGTTTGGTTAAGTCTATGGGTTGCTGTTGCCTTAATGGAGATTAGATTGGGAATTTGTTAAAAATTATTATAGTAGTAATTTGTAGCCATGTGTATATCTATTCTAACCTGTGTAAATTAGTAAAATGTTTCCCTTAGTTTAACGTAAAACCTCGAGATCTGGTGGTCTGATTCCAGCATTTAGCGTCACATCTCAAACACAACACTTAAAATCATAGATAAAAACAAAAAACTGCGGATGCTGGAAATCCAAAACAAAAACAGAATTACCTGGAAAAACTCAGCAGGTCTGGCAGCATCGGCGGAGAAGAAAAGAGTTGACGTTTCGAGTCCTCATGACCCTTCGACAGCACTAGGTGAATCCCAGGAAGGGTTGAAATATAAGCTGGTTTAAGGTGGTGGTGGTGGTGGTGGTGCGGGGGGAGAGAAGTGGAGGAGGGTGGTGTGGTTGTAGGCAAAAGCAGTGATAGAAGCAGATCATCAAAAGATGTCACAGACAGCAGAACAAAAGAACACATAGGTGTCGAAGTTGGTGATATTATCTAAACGAATGTGCTAATTAAGAATGGATGGTAGGGCACTCAAGGTATAGCTCTAGTGGGGGTGGGGGGAGCATAAAAGATTTAAAAATATTTAAAAATAATGGAAATAGGAGGGAAAAAGAAAAATCTATATAATTTATTGGAAAAAAACAAAAGGAAGGGGGAAGAAACAGAAAGGGGGTGGGGATGGAGGAGGGAGGTCAAGACCTTAAGTTGTTGAATTCAATATTCAGTCCAGAAGGCTGTAAAGTGCCTAGTCGGAAGATGAGGTGTTGTTCCTCCAGTTTGCGTTGGGCTTCACTGGAACAATGCAGCAAGCCGAAGACAGACATGTGGGCAAGAGAGCAGGGTGGAGTGTTGAAATGGCAAGCGACAGGGAGGTTTGGGTCATTCTTACGGACAGACTGCAGGTGTTCTGCAAAGCGGTCGCCCAGTTTACGTTTGGTCTCTCCAATGTAGAGGAGACCGCATTGGGAGCAACGAATGCAGTAGACTAAGTTGGGGGAAATGCAAGTGAAATGTTGCTTCACTTGAAAGGAGTGTTTGGGCCCTTGGACGGTGAGGAGAGAGGAAGTGAAGGGGCAGGTGTTACATTTTTTGCGTGGGCATGGGGTGGTGCCATAGGTGGGGGTTGGGGAGTAAGGAGTGATGGAGGAGTGGACCAGGGTGTCCCGGAGGGAACGATCCCTACGGAATGCCGACAGTGGGGGTGAAGAGAAGATGTGTTTGGTAGTGGCATCATGCTGGAGTTGGCGGAAATGGCGGAGGATGATCCTTTGAATACGGAGGCTGGTGGGATGATAAGTGAGGACAAGGGGGACCCTATCATGTTTCTGGGAGGTAGGAGAAGGCTTGAGGGCGGATGCGCGGGAGATGGGCCGGACACGGTTGAGGGCCCTGTCAACGACCGTGGGTGGAAAACCTCGGTTAAGGAAGAAGGAGGACATGTCAGAGGAACTGTTTTTGAAGATAGCATCATCGGAACAGATACGACGGAGGCGAAGGAACTGAGAGAATGGGATGGGGTCCTTACAGGAAGCGGGGTGTGAGGAGCTGTAGTCAAAGTAGCTGTGGGAGTCGGTAGGCTTGTAATGGATATTGGTGGACAGTCTAACACCTGCCCCTTCACTTCCTCTCTCCTCACCATCCAAGGGCCCAAACACTCCTTTCAAGTGAAGCAACATTTCACTTGCATTTCCCCCAACTTAGTCTACTGCATTCGTTGCTCCCAATGCGGTCTCCTCTACATTGGAGAGACCAAACGTAAACTGGGCGACCGCTTTGCAGAACACCTGCGGTCTGTCCGCAAGAATGACCCAAACCTCCCTGTCGCTTGCCATTTCAACACTCCACCCTGCTCTCTTGCCCACATGTCTGTCCTCGGCTTGCTGCATTGTGCCAGTGAGGCCCAACGCAAACTGGAGGAACAACACCTCATCTTCTGATTAGGCACTTTATAGCCTTCCGGACTGAATATTGAATTCAACAACTTTAGGTCTTGACCTCCCTCCTCCATCCCCACCCCCTTTCTGTTTCTTCCCCCTTCCTTTTGTTTTTTTCCAATAAATTATATAGGTTTTTCTTTTTCCCTCTTATTTCCATTATTTTAAAATATTTTTAAATCTTTTATGCTCCCCCCCACCTCCACTAGAGCTATACCTTGAGTGCCCTACCATCCATTCTTAATTAGCACATTCGTTTAGATAATATCACCAACTTCGACACCTATGTGTTCTTTTGTTCTGCTGTCTGTGATATCTTTTGATGATCTGCTTCTATCACTGCTTTTGCCTTCAACCACACCACCCCCCTCCACTTCTCTCCCACCACCCAACCCCCCCGCCCTCCCACCACCTTAAACCAGCTTATATTTTAACTCTTCCTGGGATTCACCTAGTTCTGTCGAAGGGTCATGAGGACTCGAAACGTCAACTCTTTTCTTCTCCGCCGATGCTGCCAGACCTGCTGAGTTTTTCCAGGTAATTCTGTTTTTGACTTAAAATCATAGGTTATGACAGTTGTTTAAAGTTTCCCTCTCGGATTTTTAAATAACTCCACTTTACCAACAGCATCGGTCATAACACGCTGTTTAGAAGTTATTCTGAGTATGTTGTCAGAATATAATGAATCCTTACGAAAACAGTTATAACTTTCAAGCACATATTGGTGACTTTGAGTGGTATCTTAGAAAGGGGTACATGAACCAAAACGGCCTTTAATTGGAGAAAACACTCAAAATAGTATTCTTTTTCTGATAGATTACAGAACTTAAGCTAAGATTTGGTTATGGATCATACTCCCTTAATGAAAAGTATTCAAAGTTAAAGGTAGAGGTATAGAACACTGCTTTCAAGATTAAAGCTGCTTTGGTTTTAATTTAACCTTCTTGCCTGCCTAAATACAGAAATTTCTTCAAGCAAAATGTTACAAGCATAAATTTTGCACTAATCACTGTATAACTGTTAAAAAGACTGTAGAAGTCAACAATAACCCATCATTTTTCTTAGTCACTGAAATTGCTAAGGTGCACAAGAGTATTTAACTAGTCGTGGCAATTGTAGGTTGTGATGAAATCTCCAGGAATATGCTCAAGCAGAGTTGGCAATCCTATTATTAGTTAACAAAAAATACAGCAGCGTTTCATCTACTAAAAGGTACTGATGTAGCAATTTTAAATAAAATCATATATTTCACAATTGTAAGGATAATTTATGAAATTAATTGAATTAGTGTCTTTAAAAGGCTACATTCAAGTTTTCACTTGAAGGCCTCAGCCTCAGTAAAATCCTGTTCTAGGACATCATGTTTTTGCCCAGAGCTAGGTGCATTGCATCCAATTTTTCAGGATACATCAATACCATTTAGTACTGAAACACTATTGTATTTTTATTAACTACTAATGGAATTGTCAACTCTGCTTGGTCACGTCTCCGGAGATTTAGTCACACAACCTACAATTGCCTCGACTAATTAAATACTCTTCCCTCACCTCCCACCATTCTCCAACGTTTTATAGCTAAGAAACTAAACTGTTCAAAGCAAGCACATAATATACATTAGTATATTTTAAGATATGCTAAAATCTCTTTAAAATATATTTTAAGACCCTTCTAGTTTTTCATTCTGAGTTTTGCTCCTAACAATGTCCTGGAGATTAATTCTTCATTCCTGGAGACTCCGGGGCATTCCTGGAGGGCTGACAAGCCTAGCTTTTAACAGTTTTGGTTCAGTTGCTTTTCGAAAACTAGGGGACAAAATGTGTATTTTTGAACAGACTGGCTCTATGATTTTTTTTAAATGAAGGAATGTATGTATGAAATATATGTGAAACAACCATTCTGAGTACGAAAACAGTTATAACTTTCAATACATACATTCATACATTCCCCCAACGGTGGGAAAATTCAGCCCATAAGGTGAATATGCTTTGCCCGGTGTTTGGTTAAGTCTATGGGTTGCTGTTGCCTTAATGGAGATTAGTTTGAGAATTTGTTAAGAGTTATTTTAGTAGTAATTTGTAGCCATGTGTATATCTATTCTAACCTGTGTAAATTAGTAAAATGTTTCCCTTAGTTTAACGTAAAACCTCGAGAACTGGTGGCCTGATTCCAGCATTTAGAGTCACATCTCAAACACAACACTTAAAATCATAGGTTATGACAGTTGTTTAAAGTTTCCCTCTCGGATTTTTAAATAACTCCACTTTACCAGCAGCATCGGTCATAACATGCTGTTTGGAAGTCATTCTGAGTATGTTGTCAGAATATAATGAATCCTTACAAAAACAGTTATAACTTTCAAGCACATATTGGTGTCTTTGAGTGGTATCTTAGAAAGGGGTACATGAACCAAAACGGCCTTTAATTGCAGAAAGCACTCAAAATGGTATTCTTTTTCTGATAGATTACAGTACTTAAGCTAAGATTTGGTTATGGATCATACTCCCTTAATGAAAAGTTATTCAAAGTTAAAGGTAGAGGTATAGAACACTGCTTTCAAGATTAAAGCTGCTTTGGTTTTAATTTATCCTCCTTGCCTGCCTAAATACAGAAATTTCTTCAAGCAAAATGTTACAAACATAAATTTTGCACTAAGCACTGTATAACTGTTAAAAAGAAAGACTGTAGAAGTCAACAATAACCCATCATTTTTTTTTAGTCACTGAAATTGCTAAGGTGCACAAGAGTATTTAACTATTCGTGGCAATTGTAGGTTATGTGATGAAATCCCCAGGAATATGCTCAAGCAGAGTTGGCAATCCTATTATTAGTTAACAAAAAATACAGCAGCGTTTCATCTACTAAATGGTACTGATGTAGCAATTTTAAATAAAATCATATATTTCACAATTGTAAGGATAATTTATGAAATTAATTGTCTTTAGTGTCTTTAAAAGGCTACATTCAAGTTTTCACTTGAAGGCCTCAGCCTCAGTAAAATCCTGTTCTAGGACATCATGTTTTTGCCCAGAGCTAGGTGCATTGCATCCAATTTTTCAGGATACATCAATACCATTTAGTGGCTGAAACACTATTGTATTTTTATTAACTACTAATGGAATTGTCAACTCTGCTTGGTCACGTCTCCGGAGATTTAGTCACACAACCTACAATTGCCTCGACTAATTAAATACTCTTCCCTCACCTCCCACCATTCTCCAACGTTTTATAGCTAAGAAACTAAACTGTTCAAAGCAAGCACATAAGTTACATTAGTATATTTTAAGATATGCTAAAATCTCTTTAAAATATATTTTAAGACTCTTCTAGTTTTTCATTCTGAGTTTTGCTCCTAACAGTGTCCTGGAGATTAATTTTTCATTCCTGGAGACTCCGGGGCATTCTGGAGGGCTGACAAGCCTAGCTTTTAACAGTTTTGGTTCAGTTGCTTTTCGAAAACAAGGGGACGAAATGTGTATTTTTGAACAGACTGGCTCTGTGTTTTTTTTTAAATGAAGGAATGTATGTACAACAGAGGAGGAATGAGAAAGAGAGGGGACAGGAGACGAGGAGATGGTTGGAAGGAAATGGTGGAAAAGGATGAGAATGTAGAGGGAGTTATGTTAGAAAACAAAAGTAATTGCAAAACCAATCTCTGGAACATCCCACTCCCAATCTGGAGAACACTCGTTTACTAGCAACCTTTGCTCCTGCCTTACAGCCGTCTCTCTCTACCTCTGTATCCACACCACCAGATTCCTGCTTATATTATGATCTTTAAATTTTCTCAGCCAATTTTTCAGGTCGCGTGTTATCACATGAGCTTTGGAAGCTCAAAGAAACATCTACCATACTCCACTTGTAAGCATTCTCTCAAAAAGTTAGGTCAGGTTTGTCAGACACAACCTACCCTTCACACATCCTTATCGGCTGCCTTATTTATTTTATCTCCAACCACAGTACATTGTAACTTTTCTACCAGAAGGTCTGAATAATTCTGGTCCTATTTTTGAACAGAAGTGCATCCTTTGCTACTAGCTCCAACACTTCCTCACTAACCTCTTTCTGTATTGTATATCTTGTGTACTGACAACAATATTTAGCTACCTCAGCCCCTTAAAATAATATTTTTTATTAATTGCATATATTTATTGAATGCATTGACTGCTTCCTCATGCACAAGCCTTTGACTCTTTGTTGTTTCAGTTTTTGCAGGGTCAAAGCAAGAAACAAAACTCTTTTGTTTCTTTATCTATCATTATTATCTCACCATGCTCATTTTGGAGTGCCTCAGGGGAAAGGGTGTAGAAATTTGAGATGGGTTTTGTTGGTGGAAGGAAATTCAATTATGGGGTCATGAATAGTCCACTAAAGGGGGGATACGTGTGAAAATTGGGAAGTGCTAAGGATTAGAAGCAGTTGAGTACAGCCCACCATCTGAAAGCACTCAGGAGAGAACTAGGAAGATTGGTGAAGCACTGAGGCTTGGTAGTGCTGAGAAAGGCTGGTCATTGTCCTCAATAATGTTTAGCAGGATTGGAGTTTTGAAAAAGTGGAGAGGAATCCTGGTTTTGACAACATTTAAGAGAAGAGGTCACAATGTATGGCAGCGCTGGGAGGCAGGTTCTGGGTCTGGAACTGCTGAGCAAAGTAGCTGGCAGAAATGTAGAATGGACCATTGGGACTTAAAGGATCTGGTACTAATGCGGAGGGGCCTCAGGGAGTACTAAGGAAGGGTCCACAGCATTTCACAATACAGCAGAGAATGTCCACCACCACAAAATTAAATAATGATACAGCATAGAAGGAGGCTATTCTGACCATTGAATCTGTGCCTATTCTTTGGTAGAGCTATCCAATTAACGTCACTCTTTTGCTTTTCCCCTTAGCTCTGTAATTTTTCCCCTTGCAAGTACTTGTTATTGTTGAATCTGCTTCCACTACTCTTTCTGGTGGTATATTCCTGTATGAAGGTGCCATTTACTCTGGCATAATATGGTTCTGACTACAAAATCAGCTGAAGTCGTCACCACTGTACGGGTAGCAAAAGCAGGCACTTGGGAGCAGAACTGGCTGAGCCAGTATGGACAAGCTTAAAAGTATATACTATAACAACAAAAACAGAAGATGCATAGGCAGTACAAAGAGACAGTAGTGGCGAGCAGCATAACATTCAGCCACAGTCAGATATTGAACCTTATGCTACAGAACCAACAGGATGCCCCTCCAGGAAAATATTTTTCCTAAATTAACAATACTGTACAGATAACTCAATGGATAGGAGTAAGAATTTTGATCAGAATTATTCACACTTTTTAAAAAATTGGTTTATTTTATTAAGGGTCAAATTTAGCTGGGTAAATTCAATCTGGAGGTTCAAAGCAACGTAAACTTTTTTTTTAAAAGAGTGATTTGATTCGCTGAACTTCTAGTTTTAATGATAGATTTTCTTTGTAGCTCATCTTTAACTCATTGCTTGCATGCATGTTTTGTGCCTCCTCTTTGGTAGATTTACAGCTAATTTGCTTTTCATTTGCCCTTTATTCAGCTACTTCATTCTAATTTGTCACTGTTTTATGAATGAGACATTGGATAATAATTGGCACAACATGTATAATGTCTCAGTCTAGAAATATGCATTATTGTACCACTTTTATTGCATTAAAACAGATATAAAGATAGGTAATACAACTTATAATCCAGAATGGCAAATTATGTAGATGCATGATCTGAAAGTAGCATACTTAAGTCCAAATGGATAGAATGTATTTTCTATTAAATATCACAACCTGTTTACTGAATTTTATGAATACCCCTAGTATCAACATCAGGCTTCAGATTACCTATGATTCATTAACAGCACCTTATAAAATGCACAATCTTGCCAAAGTCAATCACATTTAATATTTAATTCCTAAAAAGGTGGCCTTATCAATAAATCCATCCAAACCTGCCTCTCCTACAATATATTTAGAGCACTATTATATTTTAGTTGCGGTTCCAGTTGTAGCTACAGAATGTACCAAATTGCATGAAGAAGTTATTACCGGAGAAAGCTTTACAACACCTCTCATGAGCATATTATTTTACTCTGCATTTCTTATATGGTATAGGCTGGGACAAGGTTGTTTTTAAGGACAAAGTATCTTTCTGCTTTATTTTCCCACACAGTTTCCCACTTAGTTCTGCCATATATACAAAACAAGCAAAAATAAAAGTTAGGATCCATCAAGCTGGGCTCCACTCTGGGATCAGCCTTGTCCAGGGGTAGCCTCAGCTTGGATCATAACACTTGTCTTATGGTCACTGCTGGAAAATCCCAAGCTTCCACTCTCTGTGGGACTCTCCAGATGGCCACAGCTTCTACCCAAACTCTCCTTAAGCATGGCCCCACCAGACATACTACTTTGCTGGTCTCCTTTCTTGGTCTTTCTCAGTCTTGGTGCTGAATTTCTTGCTCTTCCCAAAAGCAACCTCAGAAACACAGGAAGGTACCGGAAATGGCAGTCAAATTCAAAGCAGAGACTCAGGCTTATTTTTGAGGGTCAGCTAACTTGCATAAGTTCAGGAGAGATGCTATGCTTCAGTTCCCAGAAAGTAAATGGCATCTAACACCAACTGCATTTGTTTTTCTGGGAAATACTGTGCACAATGTCAGGGCGTGCTTGCTAGGCAATCTGCTGTCGAGGGCACTGGAGATGAAGAAGTTAACTTTACAGAAAAGCAATCTGCACTTATTACAGCAAATTTCTGTGCCAAGTATATGGACAGCATTTTCGCCCCCGTTGGGGGGGTTGTGCGGGTGCGGGTGGATTTCCGATTGGCGCCCTAATTGGGGCGTGCTGCCATTTTACGTGGGCAGGCCAATTAAAGCCCGCCCAGCATGACGTCCACCCAGAAGCGCTGTGTGTTCCCTGTGCGGGCTGGAGGGTGGTGGGATTCCCTGAGCCGGGAGTGCGCTCTTTCGTGCATGAGCACGAAAAAGCACACAGATCTCTCTGAGGCAAAGTGCTGAAAACTTTATTAAAGGGACAAAAAAATATTCCTGACATGTCCCCTCATGTGACACTGTCAGATGAGCAGGGGCATGTCAATTATTTTTATTTAAAAATTTTATACAGATTTTAAATCCCTCATGTAACCTCATCCTCTCTGTGGATGAGGTTTCATGTTTTTCCTGAAGGTGGCCTGGGCTCTTTGCCAGCCCACCAACCTTAAGGTTGGACGGGCAGGTCCATTAATTGGTTTAATTTCTTTTTTTAAAGTCCTTAAGTGGCCATTGACAGGAAAACCTAAATGACACGCAGTGACGTCAGGGCACATGCCCAGCATCACCGTGCGTCATTTTACACGTCAACGAGCAGGCCCTGCCCCCCAGCTCATCAACGGGAAAATGCAGCCCTATGTCGCAACAATTTCTTTCTTACTCATCCTGAAGCTTCATTATGGCTAGCAGATGGAAACATGGGAGTGTAGTTATCACCCCCTCCCCCAGCACCAAAATGGATAGACTTGGGTCAAATGGGAAGTTAAAATCAAAATAATTTGAAACCTAATCCCAACGCACCTCAGGTCCACCTACTTCCAGTTTTAACAGAGGCAACCAACTCACTCTCTGGTGGTGGGCTGGTCAGTAAAATATTTTAAGGAGCTGTACACTTCCAATTTTACAAGCTGTTTAGTTTTTACCCATTTCAATTGGGTGTCCTGGGACTCTGGAAACCCAGCAGGTAAAAGGTGGGGAGAAGGACTGCATCCATAATTTAAGTGCAGCACTATTTGTGGGCCAAGGGGCAAACAAACCTACATGCTGCTCTCCCCATGATCAGCTGATACCTCACCTTGCGATCATTGCACCCCTCCACTCTCAGACAACAATCTGTTCCCCACCACTGACCATGATCCCCATCCCTCACCCGCGATCTTGCCCTCCCTCCTTCCCACTCCCTGGCTGCAACCTAGTACTCTGGCTTCCCTGTCTAATAGGCAGTCAGCCCATCAGCAGAAAGCCTGAAAAAGAAATTAAAATACATTCTACTGTTAATTTTAGCAGGACATTGGGGAAATCCATATTTCCTGGTTTCCTACCCCTCCTTCCCATTGCTCCCCATGAATGTTGCGGCTGTTGTGTGGGATTCACCTGATCAACATGAACTAATAATCAATTCTTGTGGGTTTGTAAAAGTGAAATTTAACTCATCTGAATTTTTGTTTAGTGTCATGATCCAGTCTCTTTTAGATTGAAAAGAGGGTAAGCCATTTGCACACTGTACTTTACTGCTGCTCAGTACACAATCATGTGATCTATCTTGCTACAGAGAAAGTTGTCAGTTACTCCTCCTCTTAGATACAACACTCCGCTGTTACAAAAGATCCTACCTCATTAAGAGTGCTGGTATAGCTCATCACAAGCACAGCTAAAAAAAGTTAACATTCAGGCAACACTCAATCAATAGCAGCATCGTAAACTTGTATCTAAACAGCAACATTCAGGAAGACAGCAAAGACCTTAATGTTAACTAACTTTCATTAATATCCTGCTGACTCAAACAATAACATGACCTTTTAGAAGTGGCTAGATTATTTCAAACTATAACCCAACTTCCATTACAGTTTTAAAAAGCGGTCATTGAAGCTTGTTACGAGCAGCAAAAAAAAAGAAATTCACTTGTGAAAGTTTAACCAACATTTTCATTGAATCAGGATGAGAAGCATTAATAAAGTTACTCCAAATAATATTTTCTTTAGGTTTTAACAATCAGAAACATGCAATGACCTTGGATATTTGCAACATTTCTGTTCAAGTGGTTTCTTCCTTCTTTATTATCTTCTTAGCCATGTCAGCTGTGGTTCAGCTGACAGCACTCTCACCTGAGTTACAAGAGTGTGGGTTCAAGTCCCACTCCTGGACTTGAGCAGAAAAGTCAAGATGGACTCTCCAGTGCAGTCCTGAGGGAGAGCTAGACTGTTGGTACCACCATCTTTTAGGTGATTCACTAAACCAAGACCCCATCTGCTCTCTCATCCACAAGGTGGATGTAAAAGATCCCATGGAGTTATTTGAAGAGCAGGGGAGTTATCATCAGTGTCCTGACCAATGTTTATCCCTCAATCGAGATCACAAAAACAGATTATCTGGTCATTGCCACACTGCTTTTTGTGAGAGAATGTTGTGCACAAATTAGCTATCACATTTCCTAAATTATAACAGTGGCTACACTTCAAAAAGTGCTTTACTGTAAAGTGATTTGGGAATTCTTTTTGAATATATGTATTATTTCAAAGACCAGAATTTGGGAGGGTGGAACAGGGAGAATGGTGGAGAGGGACAATAATATAACCAGTTCTGAGTTAGGAGAGTAAATGAGAAGACTATAAGGGTTGACATTAGGCAGAGGTAAGCAATGTACTCCGTAAACTCTTTGGGGCAGTGCAACACAGACTGACTTCTGCAATGAGGAGATTGTTCTATGAGGAGAAATTGAGTAGATTAGGCCTATATTCCCCTAAATTCAGAGGAATGATCGGTGAACTCCTTGAAACATATGAGGGAGAATTTTCCAGTCAGCAAGCTGGGGCAGGGCCCTCTCGCCAACGTGTCAAATGACACTCAGTGATATCGGTCATGCGTCCCGACATCACGTGCGTCATTTAGATTTTCAGTTTGGCGGACACCCAGCCAAGTCGGCTGCATGCCCATCGAACTGTCAAAAGCCTATTAAGGCCTATTAAAAACTAATTGATATAATTAAATGAGCTGCCCGTCTAACCTTAAGGTTGGTGGGCAGGCAAAGAGCTCAAGCAGGCTTCGCATTTTTCATGGAACTTCATCCACAGGCAGGATGAGGTTTCATGTTTTTTCTAATTCCCGCTGGGGCTCCTGGCCTGCCCGCCAACCTTAAGTTTGGATGGGCAGGTCCTTTAATTGTTTCAATGATCCTGTCAATGGCCTCAGTTGGCCATTGACAGGTCGGCGGGCCCACAGCTGATTTTGCTGCGGCCCGCCTTCCTGAAAATTTAAATGGGGCGGGATGACATCGGGGAGTTCCCCCGACGTCATCCCGCGTCATTTTACGTGTTGGCGAGTGGGCCCCGCCCCCGGCTCGCCAATGGCAAAATCCTGCCCATGAAGTGTTTAAAAATTCAATAAAAATTATTTAAAAAATTCATTGACATGTCCCAGCTCATGTGACACTGTCACATGAGGGGACATATTTTAAAAGTTTTTAATTGCTTTATTCAGATGTTTAAAACTTAAACAAATCTCCCTGATACAACTCTGTGCCTCAGGGAGATTTCTGCGATCTTTCGTGTGCATGCGCATGAAAGAGTGCAGGCCCGGACTCAGGGAATCCCCCCCCTCCACGCCCGCACAGGGAGCGCTCAGCACTTCCGGGTGAGCGTCACGCTTGGCGGGCCTTAATTGGCCTGCCCATGTAAAACGGTGGCGCCGATCGGGTTCGCACTCGCTCCCGCCTGCACTCACACAAAATTCAGCCCATAAATTCTTCAGAGCATTTTCGGGGCAAATGCTGGGAGAAAGATTTCCTTGGCTAGAGAGTCTGGAGCTAGGGTCAACCATTTAGGATGGGAAGAGGAGAAATTTTTTTCTCTCAAAAGGTTGTGATTCTTTGAAAATCTCTATCTCAGAGGTCTGTAGATGCTCAATTGTTGAACATATTCCAGACAGAAATAATAGATTTTTGAATACCAAGGGAAATCAATGGATATGAGGAAATGGAGAAAGGTGGAGTTGAGGTACAAGATCATCCATGATCCTACTGAATGGTGGAGCTGCCTCAAGGAGGTTATCAAACTTGTTATTCAGAACACCCAATTATTAATTGAGTTACTCAGGCTACAAAATGTTCGATGACAATTAAGAAGTTCAACTATTTATTATTATGTTCAATAAATTAATGAAACTTTACCAATGTATATTCTAATAACTTAATGTGTAATTGGTAATCTCACAGTTCCTCTCCTCAATAGTCAGTTGGTTCAGTCAGTGTTCATTTATTATATATCTAGGAAAAAATCAATTTGTGCAGTTTATAGCAAAGGAAGGGAGGCGGCAAGGGAAGAAGAACAAACGGACTTGCATTTATATATAGCGCCTTTCACAACCTCAAGACATCCCTAAGTGCTTCACAGCGAAATAAGTTATTTTACGTGTAGTGACTGTTGTAATGTTGGCAAACATGGCAGCCAACTTGTGCAGAGCAAGGTTCCACAAACAACAATGAGAAGAATGACTGATCTATTCTTGGAGCTGCTGCTTTGAGGAGTAAGATCTAAAATGGCCAAACTTTTTGTCAGCTGTATTTAGTTAGAACACAACTGGAAACAGGAACTCAAGTTCCAGGATCATTGTATCAAACAAAAACTCAGCAAGAAAACAGATTAAAAGGAAAGCATGGTTTTAAACTTAGAAGATTGGGTTAAAAGACAGCTTAGATTTAATTATGAAAGTGGCATTTGGAATTCAAAACCGTCAATGCAAGATAATACACCACTTAAAAAAAGTAATTATACTTTGTGGGATAGCTGGGTTACATAAAAGAGCAGAGGACCTAAGGTTTAAGACTTGTAAAAACTGGGACTGCTTTTGTTGGAGTAGAAGAGATTACTTAGTGATTTGGAAGAAGCAATTAAAATTAGTAAGGGCTGGGAGAGTATCAAGCTGTTTCCACTGAAGAGGGGAACATTGATAAAAAAAAACTAAACATAAGACTTAAGGCATATGGTAGAAGAAACTTTTTTGATTATATAGAGAGGGCTCTAAGGCTGTGGAATGCTTTTCCTGATTTTGTGACTGAAGTATAGATCATGCCAAACTTACAAATAGGTTAAAAGGAAAAGAGAATGAACGCATATGGAAACAGCTGGGCACCTAGGTTGAGACCATTGCTCTATGGAGGACAAACACCAAGGTGGACTGCTTGGCCTGAACAGTCCTATAATTCAAAGCAAAATGATGGAAATAAGGTGGAGTCAGTGGCAGGACTCTGAGCACAAAGTTCATCTTCCTTTGCTAGCCGCATTCACCAACCTACCACATTGCCATTAATGATATGGAACATAAAAATTGCCATATAATTTCCGATATCATGTTTGGAAATTTGCCGATACTGATTGACAATTTTTTACCTTTAAACTGTTTTATCAGGTTCTGATGGTTCTCAATTGCTTCTTTTAAAATCATATCTGCTTCATCCATTTTCCATCGCCATTCCGTTCCAACTGGGTTGGTATGGTGTCTGTCACAACAAACACATTCAATGTCAGCCATAGCTATTTATTTACAACATCTCTACTTTTTCATTTCTCTCAAGTTCCTTAATTTGAGATGCTCCTTGTTAAGTTTTTGAACTTTAAAGTAGTCTACTCAGGTTAAGCATCACTGACTATCTACATCAGCAGTCTCCCTACAATTTGGAGTGTGCCTTACCTATCCAAAGTCTAATTAATGATACACAGAACAATGTAGCGAACAGAACTCTTGTCATTATGCATCATCTTCCTGAAATACATCGTTGGATTCCTGCCTTCAATAGCTGGAGTTATTTTACAATCATATCATCTGAGTGAGAGCGTACATCAACAGATGATTTCGTTCACAAAGAATGCCCAAATGAAGAGTACTCTGTGTAAATAGTGCTGTCAGAGTAACTTACAAATCTTACTCTTGCTCACAATGTTTTAAAACAATAGAGATGCTTCCCTTAAGTTGGCTTTCAACAGAACTAGACAGATCTCTGAAAGGCTCGCTCACTCTTATCCCCCCAAATCGGAACATTCTGGTCACAAAGCTGTGCAACAAATTGACAATTGCTGACCCTTCTCACAGGTCTGAGACAAAAGTTGCTTTTACCTATAGCAGGGGCTTTCCGCAACAAATCTCACAATGCTGTGAAGCAATGACACACCAAAAGGCATTTTTAATTACACAAAGTTTTTTTCAATTACATAGATAGTTAATGTGTGTAATTACACACACAAGTTGTTTGATGAACAAGCTCAGATTTTCCTTTCCCCCATGGCTCAGAATCATCAAAACAAAATGTTTTGTAAACATTTAACATACTAGTCTCTCTACTGTCTGTCGGGAATCAGAATGCTTGTATATATTAGCTAGCTTTTGTCCTGTCTGATAACAGTGTGCATTGCAAAAATAATCAACGGAAACTAAAATTCACCTCACGTATACTATGGCCAATAATAAAGTAAACAATTAATATGCCAACAGGCAAAAAAAGGCATTTTGTTACACTCTTTGTCCTTCATCATACAGATATTAGTCAACTGGACAGTAGTCAAGTAGAAGACATTTAGGTTTTGTTCTGGGTTTTGATTCCAACTTTAATCCAGATATAGTCATTCAGTCATGAGAAATAAATTTGAGGGAAAGGTCAATAGGGTATTCTGTTCCTATCGGAAAATAGAGACTAACAGAGCAAAACAAAAAGATTCGCACTAAGATAGCATCTTAAAAGAGGAAGTAGGTAGATTTTTAAAATATCGGGGAGTTGAGGACAATGAGGAGCTGGCACGAAAGGGGAGTTGAGGCCTGGGGCAGATCAGCCATGATCTTATTGAATGGCAAGGCAGGCTTGAGAGGCCGAATTACCTACTCCTGCTCCTATTTCTTATGGTTTTATGTTAAAAACATCTCAAGGTGTCTTACATATAATGAATTACATTGAAGAGCACTGCTGGCTGTTATGTAGGGAAATATGGTCACCATTTTGTGTACAGCCAGATTACAAAAATATTTTAAAAACTATGTTAAAATATGGTAACTGATGATTTTGACTAGCTATGGGCAATCTTTAAAAAAAGCAAACTTAAGATTTCAGACCAGCAGAGAGCAATCATAACTAGCTCACAATACTCACTAACACAATTTCTCCATTAGAGGACATTGTCCTGATAGAACAAATGACTCCTTATAGAAGGTTTGGAACTAAAAAATTACAAGTATGCAACTGATGACTCTATTCCACATGAATAATGCAGCGCAATAGCGCTGCTTAAACTTTCTCTGGTATCTGTCAAACAAAATCTTTAGAGCTGGATGTTTTGACTGCTCCAAGAACTCAACTTTCTCTAAAACTCTCCTAAACCACAATATCCCTTTTTAAACCTCAGTCTTCTCCTCACTAATATTTAGAATTCTAACAATTAGTTTTAAGATGTAATTCTTTAATTTAAAATCATTGATATTTTAGCTCAAATTGTTCTTTCACCACAAAGGCTGCTTTCACATGTAAACAGATACTACTTAGCCCTTATGAGTGACAAACTAATTCCAGAATTTTCTAATAAAATTACTTTTTAATCCAATTTAGACCATTTACGTTGTTACTGATGGTTAAAATTGTCCAATAAACATCAATGACGTACAAGCTACTTTTTTATGTTTGGAGGAAATAAAAGTCATCAGTTACAGTTCATTTTAACTATATGATTCAATCCTCCTCTTCTTTTTGAAATATTAGCCATTACTGATTTTCATGTCCAATTTTGACATTAGCATATAGGCCTGCTTACAAAGCAAAGAAAAGCAGGGCAATAGTTTCAAAAAAGTTGACAACACAATAATGATTTGGACAAGTGAAAGCAAGTAGCTACAAGGGCTTTGCAACTTAAGCATAACATTTACCTTTAGCAGGACTAAGAAACTAACTAAACTGTTATAAAAACAAAAAACTGCAGATGCTGGAAATCCAAAACAAAAACAGAATTACCTGGAAATACTCAGCAGGTCTGGCAGCATCGGTGGAGAAGAAAAGAGTTGACGTTTCGAGTCCTCATGACGTTCTGTTGAAGGGTCATGAGGACTCGAAACGTCAACTCTTTTCTTCTTCGCCGATGCTGCCAGACCTGCTGAGTTTTTCCAGGTAATTCTGTTTTTGTTTTAACTAAACTGTTATTTGCTTTCAGAGCATTCACCATTAAGTTCTTTAAAGATCATCAAGACCTACAAAATGAACTTCTTCATGACATAAATACAAGTGCTGAATTCTCAAAATAATCTGAGGGGGAGGGGGTTTCAAAAAAATATGACAGTGTCATCACTGTGATGAGAAACCAGGCTTACTAATAAATTAGACACCCAAACAATTATATTTGTGTGTCTCAAACAATAAGGCAATTTCTCATTTAACTGGCAATGCTAATTAACACCACTTGGTTTAATCCACAAAAAAATAAGCAAATTTAAACCTGAAGAAATCAACTAAATTAATCATGCCCATCATCAGTCTCTTACCTCCAGCAAAAAACACATTTGTTGGCACAGGCTAGACTAGGGGTTGTCTCCATACAACGATGGCTTTCAATGCCATAGAATGTGTGTTTGTAACAGCCACCTCTACCTCGAAGCATGGACTGTGGAAATAAGAAAGAGATGCAACAAATCTTATACATCAATTATTGTAGCCCCTTATACATACACATATAAAAATAACAAAGAGGGGCAAGTAACATACAGATATTATGGAGGTAGAAAAGATACAGAAGGCAGATATTATGGTACAGAACAGGGACTTGTAGATGATAATTCAAGGGCAGCCAATGATGTATCAAAAAGTGTGGAGAATAAGAATAGGGCCAAACAGGGAAATAACAAAATTTAGAAAACACAACAGAATAGGGAGTTTGAGAGACTTTGAGGGATATCTCAAAGTTCTGAATTATAAATAATAGGTGTCTTAGCAATAAAATGAAAGATCAAAAGATCCTTGTACAAGATGGAGGTCCTAATATCATTCAAAAAAAGAGATTAGGTAAACCTACAGATCACGTTAAATAAATAAAACCACTAAACTAGGAGGTGCAGCCTTCAAATGAAATGAAACTTGATTGCAATGCATATCGGTCTATGTGGATAACATTGAAATCTTGTGGATAACAATGCGAGCCACAAGAGGAAGAAAACCATAAATTACAAAGTCAGGAAGAACTGGTCCAACAACTTTGCAGTTAAATAGAGGGAGCCACAGGGATAATAAAGAACTAACATGTATTTGTTTACCATGAACTTCTGTGACTTTTCATACCCCTCACCCACTATTGTACATTCTTCGGCATCTCACTTATTATACCCTAAACTCGATAATATTAAGCTGTTTGTATACTATTTAACACATTAACTATGACAGTATTGGAAGAATAGATATTTCCTCTATTAAATATGAGGAAGATAAGAGCCAGTGTTTCTCCATCACAAAATTTGTTCCCTAGCCACCATCTGAGGTTGAACTAGCATTGTTGCAACCTTGGGATTCCAATTAAGCCTAAACCGACCCCATAACTTCTTCATCAAGACCACCTAGTTCCAACTCTGTAATATCACCAGTCTCCATCATTGCTTCAGCCCATATGCTATTGAAACACTCTTCCCTGCTTTTGTCATCTCCAAACTCGGCTATTGCAATGCTCTCCTGGTTGGATTCTCATCTTCCACCTCTGTAAAATTGACTTTACTAAAAACTCTCCTGCCCATACCCTGATTCAGGCCTTGACCTACATGTGCTCGCGGTTCCTGGTTCAGCAATGCCTCAATTTTAAAATTCTCATCCTTGTTTTTGAATCTCTCCATGTTCTTGTCCCTGTCTCTGTAACCTCCTACAGCCCTACAACTCTCTGAGAACTCTGCATTCTGCCAATTCTGGCTCCATGGGCATTCACAATTTCCTTCACCCCTCCATTATCTGTCAATGTATCAGCAATTAGATTGTCAAGCTCCAATAACAATCATTTGGCAATTACATTGCAAAGCAATTGCATTGCATTGTTAAAACGGGTGATGGGCATTGGCTCACCCATAAATGGGTACAGCTGTAACACTCTAATGGGCAAAGGAATTGGGAGTGTGTCACTATGTTGAGCTGGCTGAAGAATAAACCTGCTTGAGGTAAAAAGACCAGCTTCAAACTCACTCTTCTCTTATATACAATTATTGGAGTTAACATTGTCAAACATACCTTTGGCTGTCTAGTCCCAAAGTTTAGAATTCACTTGCCCTCTTCCTTTAAGACAATCCTTTAAACCCATCCTAACATCTCCTTCTGTGGTTCGAAGTAAAATTTTCCCTAATAATATTCCTGTGCAGTGCTTTGGAAACTTATTATGTTATACTATTTGATAGCAATATCAGAATAATGAGGGAGGAAATGTAATATGGCCAATTATTGTGCTTGTAATTCATGATACAAATATAAAATGACTTTTAATTTTAAATGCTCTCATTTGAGACCAAAGATCTAACTCCAACATTTATGAACTGATATACAAAAACATTGCAGACTCCTATGAATTATTCATTGCACCAAAGTCTGTTGATTGTCAAATGAAGCTACTGTAATAAGAGGTGAACCTTCCTGTTTAGTACAAAAAATGACCAGCAGGATCTACTTCTATGCCTGTGACATAAACTTCATGATTTAATGCAGTGTCTCACATGGCCTTACAAGTTATCCCTGTTGGTCAATTTTCATAAAATCTATATAAAGAAATCAGGTGAACAAAAATTCAGAGATTTTTGTTGTCAGCATAAGATCAACTACCTTGGTCCATCTGCAGAGCTTCACACCCGAGTGACTTCCTATCAGCCTGTATCCTGAAAAATAAAATGGTTCACTGTCATTACTGTATCATTAACTGCTTTTGACTCCAATAAACTACCCATGGGTTCAATCTATTTTCTTGGCATTTTTATCTTTCTTCAGTTCAATTAAATCTCAAAATCTCATGCCCTTTTAGGCATGTGGGAAAATCATCTCCATGCAGAACCTCCTCCCAAAACCCTTCCCCCACCCACACACAATTCTAATAGTATCAATCTATGGAAGTCTTTCAATTATATATCAAAGAGCAAAATCATTGAAATCTTATCATTAGAATGCTTTGCATTTTTTTTTGCAACACACACCCCATGAAAGCATATTTTAGTTCCCCTTTCACTGCTATGTTTCAAAGGGCATTAGAACAGTAAAGAGTTGTATACTTCACATGGTGAAAAATAAACTATAGTGCATCTCCAAAGAATGTTACACTTAACAGAAGAACAATGACAATTTTGTTATGTTCACTGCCAGTTATTGGGCTACAAACAGAATCAAAACAAAAATCACACTTGTAACTTAATGGATACTCCCAGGAGGTAATCATTTACTACACCAACAACTTTTGTTCCTCAATTTAAATCCCATTTGCGTCCTGAATGGATTGCAATTCTTCTGTAATAAGGCTCTTCCTGTTATAATATTACAAGATTCTTTTGTTGCACTAAGCTATTACAGTTTGCCTCATTGTCAGTTCCTTCTATGCCCCTCACTACCTATTTTTAAATAAACATCACAGCGACAGAGTAACATTTCTTGGCCTTTTACTGAATCTTGTTATGTACTTACCCTGCATGCCAAGTAGTATGTCATTGTATGATTATCTTAAAGTGAAGTTTTCTCAAGTAAGAGGATAGTTTACGCTGTAGTGGTCAACTCTGTGTTAAGCATTGCATGGTCTCTCAGAAGCCTCAATCTGGCATGGGAGTTTGTGCCACATTTGATGCAGAGGAAGACAGTGGGCTGAGAGTTAGGGCCTGTGTTTTCTCTGGGGTCTCTTCTTAGCCAGCTGAGTTTTTCATTTCTTCTCGCCTCTTCCAACGCTCTTCCAAACAGACAGCTTCCAGAGGCCCCGGCCATTAGTGATGACTGAACTGTCAGTGTCAATGCCACTTTCATATCTCACTTGCAGGTCTCCTTGTAGTGAAGGCATGGAAGTCCAGGAATCATGAGCCAGTGGTGAGTTCACAATAGGGAAAATCTTTAGTCTACACTGGGGAATGGGCCCAACAGCATTGCTTGGCATACTAGAACTGTGTATATATTAACCTAGTTAAATCTGTTTGGGATTGCTTAAAAGGAGCAAAATAGTAGTGGCAACTAATACTTAACAAAACTAATGAATGGTTAGCAATGGAGTGCGGGCTCTTAGGACAAGCCTCACTTTAGCAGAATAATAGAGGTGATGCCTAAAAGCAATATGCTTGCCAACAATCCTGAACAGACAGACTGCAACTCCATGTTGTGCCTTAATAACTGTTAGTGTGCATTTAAAATAGCTGTCAAGCTGAAAATCAAGCAATACTAAAAGTTATGATCAAAACAATGAAATTTCTCAAATATTGCTGGTGCTGAAAATCTGAAATAATACATCAGATTTCCTTGACACAAATATCAACAACTGTTCAATGGAAAGTGATTTCTCTTACGAAGAAAAAACCTTTTTGTGAGGTTGCTTAGGTATATTGAATTTTAAATATCAAGCATAAGTACACCAGAAGATCAAGAAAACACAATTTTCACCATGTTATCAACTGGCAAAGGATTCTACGAAATATATCAAACACATGCTGGAAGGGAAAAACCAAGCAGTCAATGTCTTTATGCTGTGTAATTTTCTCCATCATCAACCTCAGCTTCAACAAAGGATGCTGTAAAGGAGAACCACTTAAGACAAGATCTAAATCTCACTATTATTGACACTCAACTATCTGTGCTTCATTTCTGACCCTCAAAGCCATTTCTAAAGTCAGTTTTAAAGGGGTTTTTTGGCTCTAGGGCATCCTGACGGCTTGTTCCATTTTTAAGTTCAGTGCATGGTTGTAAATAAAATCAATAAGTTATAAAAATGCATTACTACGATAATCTTTGAACATTAATATTAACATGGTTCACAGCATGTATATTTATGCTGTTGGGTTGGCATCAGTGCTTTTAGAAAAATGACTGATCTGAAATTAAATCGTAATTGTTTGCCATCAAACCTGCATTACAAAACAAAATTAACTTAAACCATGCTACTGGATGCTCTAAACTAATACATTTTAGGAGCTGACTCCACACATTCAAATAGCAGATTCTACTTCCACTACACTACGGCAGTGCTAATTGTGATAGCAATGCATTATCTGCAGCTACCAGCACCGAACAGAAGAATATACCTGAGAAATGCATGACTGGAGGGTTAAGAGGATGGAGAGCAAAAAATACAAAATATCCAGAAGGCAAGCCTGTGTGTAAGAGAAGAGCTGCCCAGGCAAAAGTTGTTTTAAATATTGTGAAATGGAACAAGCGAGTTTATTTGTTTTGATGAAGGGAACACTACCGAAACATCACAACCTATTGTTCCCTTTACAAACCCACTACGTATTTCCAGCATTTACAGCAGTTTTTTTTCTGATTTCCAGCACTGCAATTTTTCTTTTATTTGGCTGAGTTAAGCGCTAAGCTTGTTCATCTTTTCCACTATATGTTCATTGTTTCATAAACTGTTATTTTTAGTGGCATATTGTAGTGTGGAGAAGAACCAATAAAGCCACTCAAGAGGATTTTTTTTTGGTACTGCACATTTGTGGTGACTGCAGGTTATTCACTCTGGATTGTTTCTTTACTGAACAGTTTATTTTTAATAGATTTGGTGATCTTTTTCTCTTTATAGCTAGTGATTTCTGACTAGGACTTTTAAATCAATTATCATAGTTCACTTGGTAAAGAGTGATTTTTGACTGGTGGATTTTTAGTCAACATGACAACTGAGTTAATTGGCACACTTTGCACACCACAGATATTTCCCATATCCTATGGCTAGTTGGCAGACGTAAAATTGTAATTAGATAGATAGATGACTGAATTTATTTTATAGACAGAAGGAAAGCAAGGGCAAGCAGTGAGAAAGTTTTGTGTTGGATTAAGTGATGACACACACAGTACCTCACATTAGTAGATTTAAACAGATGGTTTTAGCAACAAGGATAAGATAGAAGATGAAGAGACAATGAAGGAGGGAAAACCAGCACTCAAGCACGATGCTAAAGAGACGTTCAGTGTTTTGAGAAGCAACAGTAACATTAGAAAGCACAGCAGCAAAAAAGATCCTGCAGTTAAAACCAGATCCTGGCTGGTTCCAAAATACCTCTTAATCACCCTGCCCCTCAATATAGGTAAATAATTCCTCTGCTTCCCTGAGTAGTCCATTCCACATATTCACTACCTTCTATATCAAGTAGCAATGCCTGTGCATCTAAGCTTAGATGCACAACTAAGGTAGGCATCTACACTCTAATATGAAGAAGCTCACATTAGACCATGAATTTCCTTGTTAATGATTAGAAAAGAAAATAAAGATTACCTTAATAAAGATACTATATAAATGCAAAATAAATGAAAATTATTTTTCATACTCATTTCTTTGAGTTTTCAGTCAGTTTATATATATCCCTGTACATCTTATACCGCTATTCACCAAACATTTATCCAGCTTCTTTCAAATAAGTTAAATGGCTGGCCCTCAAAAAAAAAAGTTGCTCCTAATCTCTAATGGCTTAAACTTAAAGGCTGTGAACTCAAGTTGTGTTCAGTCTGTCATAAAGCTTGCTTAGCTAAATGTTATCTGTACATCTCAGTCTTTTAAAAACCTACATTATATCTCCCCTTAAATATTCAGCTTTACAAATCATTCTTTATACCTGGGAGCCCTATGACCAAATTCCATCTTGCTGCTCTTCTTTAAACCCCAACACACAATGTTTTTCTAAAGGTAAGAGTGCCAAAATTGGACACCAAACTCTAACATGATCTCACTAATGATTTATCAAGATTAGAATAGCTTTTTTTTGACTTACAGACAAATGACCATCAAATACAAACACTATTTGTTCAACTTTGCTGATAACAGCTTCACATTGACTAGAAACATGGTGAAGGATGAATAACTGCACAAGAAAATTATCACTGCAGCATGCAGAATTGTATCTTATATTCTAAAGATATGATTGTGAGCCTTGAAAGGAATACATTATAAAACGACACTTAACAGCTGTTAGCAGTTTGTGGTATTTGAGATGTCACATAAACATGCAAACTGTTCTAGAAGGAGCAAAAAGAATAGCTCATCAGCAATCATAAGTTCCAGGTGTGCTTTCAATCATACAAATGACTATCATAACTCATTTGTTCTCATATCAATCTCAGCTCATTCTAATTTGTAGTCATGAGAGATGCCATAAATGCTGCCAAACTTACCAAATTTGCAGCAGTCTGATATTTTCTATAATTAACAAGACCGAGAGGTCAGTACAAATATTTTCACCATAAAGCTTGGCCTAAATAGCCAAGTGGTTATGGTACTGGGTTTGTAACCCCAAGATCAAGAGTTCAAATCTCACAATGGCAAACTATGAAACAATGTAACTTCATCTGAAACAGATGGAAACGGGTTTGTACTCGAAAGAGTTACTTTCACCATAAATTTATACTTTTGATGATTTTTTTGCTATCAGCGTGAGGCTGTCAGTGCTAGAAAATGGAATGCATCAATCACTATGTCAGATACAGCATGTGTTCAAGATACAAATTTTTTTTTTTTACAGTGCCACAATCTAAACAATACCAATTTGATAACTCCTAGATAAGAATTGCCAAACATGTTAAAATCATTGAGAAGGTGAGGGGAAGGGAAGTGAATAATTTATTGAATAGCTGGTGAAAATTTCATATTACCTGGAAAGCGATTGTTATGCAAGATAATATATGACTTATCAAGGTTTTGTCCCCCCTCATCAATTGTGTCAAAAAGGTGTGAACAAAGCTGTACTCTTTTTCTTAGTGACAGTAAGTGATGTACACTTAACCATCTCAGGCTGCAACTGATATCTGCAGAAGTTCATTGTTGCTTCGGCCTTTGGTCCCTCTGCATTAAGGCATATCTTTAACATGTCTAGGCATTTATAGAGGGGGTTTTAACAGAGGTCCTGCAGGTAGTGACAGGTGCGGGCAAAATGACTCAGATTTGTCAAGTTACATTTACTGGCATCTCGCATGGCGCTCTTCCTCAACTCAATTTGCAATGCACTGGAATTCCTTAAGGAGTACAAGATGGTGATTGACATACTATAATTTTATGGGAAAAATTTTCTCCCCATCACGGGGTGGGGGGGGGCTTGGCCGGAAGTGGGCGTGCAGCCAGTCGCCGCCCACGATCAGCAGTCCGCCGCCATTTTACTTGGGCAGGCCAATTAACAGCCACCCCAGTGTGACGTGCACCTGGAAGTGCTGAGCGCTCCCTATACCTGGGGGGGGGGGGGGGGGGTAGGCTGAGTCGGGGCCTGTGTATTTTTGCGCATGCACATGAAAGGGCGCAGAAATCTCCCTGAGTCACAGAGCTGCCTCAGGGAGATTAGTTTGCTTTTCAACAATTTTGATAAAGAAAACCAATTATTTTAAGACATGTCCCCTCATGTGACAGTGTCACATGAGCTGGGACATGTCAATGAACTTTAATAAAATGTTTTATTCAATTTATAAACACTTCATGAAACCTCATCCCACCTGTGCGAAGGCCGCCTGAGCTCTTTGCCTGCCTGCCAACCTTAAGGTTGAACGGGCAGCTCTGTTAAGTATTTCAACTGACATTTAAATGGCCTTTGACAGTTTGGCGGATGCGCAGCTGGCTCGGGTGCATGCCCGCCAAACTGAAAATCGGAATGACGCGCGGTGACGTCAGGATGCTCGCCCAACGTCACCGCACGTCAGTGAGCAGAGCTCACCTCCACTCACCGACCCGAAGATTCTGGCCTATATGTTTAGTATGGATTTTTTTTTCAATTTCAATGCATGGTTGTTGAGCTTGTATCTTTTTAATGTAATGAAGTAGGGGGATTACGTTTCATGTGGGAAGCAAGAAAGTGTTGGAGAACCAGAAGTAATTCATATTCAGTAAAGGAGTGAAGAGCCACAAAAGGTAAAGAGAATACCATGTATATTTCCATATAACCCACATTATTTCCCCTACAGGTCATTACTGCCATCTCCATCATAATATTTCCTCTTTAACTGGTATAATATAAAATTCTTAGGCAGTAATGCACATATAAACTGTAATAAATGCAGTTGCAATAGGTCAATTGGGAAAACTCCATTTGCTACTTATAATGAATGTGTTTTACTACTTAAAATAAATGGGTTAATGCATTTGGGGAAACTCCTCCATTACAACTTGCAATTATACCATGCACTTAATTGCTTAAGATGGTGGACACTGAAGCAGAAAGAGAAAAATGACTGAAAATTTGGGAAAAGTTAGATGAGTTCTGAGAAAGTTTTTTTTTAAAGGAAAAGAGAAGTGGAGCAGCAGTGAGGTTGAGGGAGGGAATTTCAGAGAGGAAGACCAGCAGCAGAAGGCTCTGTTACCAACAGTGAAATGAAGGGAGAGATGATGTAGAAAAGGCTACAGTGAGAGAAAACTTCAGGGGATGGTGGTGGAGAGCAAGGGATTATTGAGCAGGAGGGAATTGCAACAATGGGATGGGTAAAGGATATAAAAGGAGCATGGAGATTTGAAGATTACTGCAATGGGGAAGGGAAGTCAATGTATATCCAGAAAAATGAGTATGATGGGTGGCATGAGAAATACTTGGTTCAGAACAACATATATGCAATCGTTTTAAAGAATTTGGATTAGAATCTTTCCTCTTCTTTCTCATTCTCAGTTAACAATTTAATTGAGATCAGCACAAATAAGAGCTGAAATCCTAAAGAAATATCCCGATCTTCCTGCTCCATTCAGGACAGTTACTATAGCGGAACTTAGGTAGAGCTCAAGGAATTTCGTTTTAAATAATTCAAAAAATGTGCAACTTAAAACAATGAAACAATAGATTAAAATACATTTAAAGCAGTAACAGATGGTGATGCTTTACCTTTACAGCCTAGTGGGCCAGAATTATACAAGACAGCACATTTGAAACAAATATTAAATCCTTGAAATAGAATTAACCAAGTGTATAAAAGATTTATACTGAAATAATGTTGCTTTAAAATTTTGGACAATACTTCAGTAACACTCTTTGAGCTGCTATTTGTTATTGATGAACCTAGTTGCTTTGTCCTTCAAAAGATAATGCAACTTGCTAAATCCCCATGCGACAAAACTGCAGGTGAAAAGTAACACAACAAATTAACTTCAGCAGCAATCAGGAAGATAATGTAAGTTCTGTCGAAGGGTCATGAGGACTCGAAACGTCAACTCTTTTCTTCTCCGCCGATGCTGCCTGACCTGCTGAGTTTTTCCAGGTAATTCTGTTTTTGTTTAGGAAGATAATGTATGTTGGCTTGGCAATGTACAGTATCTATTATTTTATGTCAACAACTCTAGATTAAACGTTCGAAGTCCATTTTTATTGGAAAAAAGGAACAATTTACTTTTTCTCCTCAACTTATCCTTTTTTTTTTACAGAAGCCAGTAGCACATGTTGTGGATACAGTCTTCTAACAATTTTCCCTAGAAACTCAGACATTGAGCATTGGCAGTGTATTCTATTATGGAGACTATTGCAGTCTTAGAAGAGGTTATTGAAAGCACTTTGGAGCAGCAAACCTAGTTAATTTTTTTGCTTCTTAGCTTAGGGCACAGAAGATAATTGTTCACATGCTCACCTTGACAACAAGTATTGGCAGACAATTCAGCAACAGAAAGCACCAAAGCAAAACTGGATTCTGTCCTGAGAACTAGAACAGAGAAATATCACACGCACATTTAGATAACCTGAACTGTCTGTAAAGGAGTAGCAGAACTCGGTCAGTTTACAGTTACTTAATCTGGGTATGCACTGAATGACAGGTTCATCGGCTGAAGAACCTGTAATTATATCAGTTCAATGCAGCAAAAACCTTCACTCGACTAGAGACGCCGGAACCCATGATTACATGGCACACAGTTAATAAGCAATCTCCAAACAACAGGAATTTTTAAAACCAATTTTCTCTATCCATTTTCTCTGCTTCCTTCTTCCCCTCAACAACAGTGACTCCTTACTAGGATACCATGGATGCCCCTCAGCTTCCAGTGCTTCATTCCTTCATGTCATGACGGTGACTACCAGCAGGATATTCAACCACATTAAGCATTACAGACAACTCAGATCCTCACCTCATAGGGTGTCCAGATATGCAGACTGCCAACTAGATAACAATTTCGAGTAGCAATCCTGGCCACTTCTTTCATCTTAAATGTAAGGCAACAAGATCAATTATAATTCAAATTATTATTGCTCTAGCTCATGTGAAATAGTTTATCATAAAGAGAGAATCAAACCTAAGACTTTGCAGAATACAATTCTACACCATTACACCTGTTGACAGGGCCCTCAACTGTGTCCTACCCATCTCCCGCACCTCTGCCCTCACACCTTCCTCTCCCTTCCAGAACAATAATAGGGTCCCCTTAGTCCTCACTTTTCACCCCACCAGTCTCATCATTCAAAGGATCATCCTCCGCCATTTCCGCCAACTCCAGCATGATGCCACCAACAAACACATCTTCCCTTCACACCCCCTGTTGGCATTCCGTAGGGACCATTCCCTTCGGGACACCCTGGTCCACTCCTCCAACGCCCCCACCATCTCAATCCCCTCCCACAGCACCTTCCCATGCAATCACAGAAGATGCAACAACTGCCCCTTTACCTCCCTCCTCCTCACCGTCCAACGGCCCAAACACTCCTGCACTTCCCTCAATTTGGTCTACTGCATTTGCTGCTCTCAATACAGTGTCCTCTACATTGGAGGGACCAAGCACAGACTGGGTGACTGCTTTGCGGAACACCTTCGGTCTGTCCGCAAGCATGACCCAGAGCTTCCTGTTGCTTGCCGTTTCAACACACCATCCTGCTCTCATGCCCACATGTCCATCCTTGGCCTGCTGCAATGTTCCAGTGAAGCTCAACGCAAACTGGAGGAACAGCATCTCATCTTCCGACTAGGCACTTTACAGCCTTCCGGACTTAACATTGAGTTCAACAACTTCAGACCATGAACGCTCTCCTCCATCCTCACCCCTTTTTTATCCTCTTTTTTCAACATTCATTTTTATTTTTTTCCACTTATTTTTGTTATTATTATTCTTTAAATTTATTTTCATTTTTATTCATAGTTTTATCTCCATCTTTTAGCCTATTTTCGATCTTTTTTCCCACCACCATCCCCTCCCCCCACCCCACCCCCACTAGTGCCATCTGTCACTTGCTCACGTTGTTCTTTCCAAGGTGCTTACCCTTGTTCGGCTATTATCACATTCTGCTTTCTATCCTTAATGTCACTATTAGCACCTCCTTTAGTCAGTACCACCACCATCAACACCCCTTTGACCTTTTCTTTATGACATCTTTGGCCATCTCTCCTTTGCCTCCACCTATCGCTGGCCTTCTATCCAGCTTCACCTGCTCCACCCCCCTTAAAGGGTATAAATTTCACCACATTTTTACTTCTCTTAGCTCAGAAGAAGAGTCATACAGACTTGAAATGTTAACTCTGTCTTTCTCTCCACAAATACTCTCAGACTTGCTGAGTTTTTCCAGCATTTTTTGTTTTTGTTTCAGATTTCCAGCAACCACAGTATTTTGTCTTTAACTTTGTAGAATAGCATGGTTTAGTAACTCATTGGACAAACTCATTCAACAAACAGGAGAGCCTGCAAATATTTCAACTTACAAATCTTGTCATTCCCAATGCAAAAGAAACTCAATACGCACGCACACACAAGTACAACTACCTAATCCCCATGAAGTAACCACAATGCAATAAACCAGATAACAAATGCAGCCTCAGAGAATGAACATTATATCCTTGCACCAATTTACAATTCTTAGCTTTCTTATCATTGAATATTATACAACATGCATAAATACATTTACATATACATACACCATTTACTCTGAAGCAATTGTTTGCTGCTCACATTTCTGATGGGGAGCCAACTTCATGCTTACCTCAAAACATTTAAAAATTGGGCAATTTGAAACATTGGCATCAGATTCAATCTTTGCAAAATTAATGCTTACAGATCACCTATTCTTATTACTTTGACCCTGTGCAGATTCATCATATATAAATGATCTAGACTTTGGAATTAAAGGCATAATACTGTTGCTGATGTCACCAAATAATGATAAGGATTATGGGAGCCAAAAAGGGAGATCCTGAAGTACTGTCAAACAGGGAGACTCAAGAGTGCCAATATATAACTTTTCAAAAGAAAAATATGCAACATTAGCTTTTATAAAAAGCAGCATTTAGATACAAGAGCACGAGATTATGAGGGGTTTGTACACGACAGTAGTCAAGCTACAATTACAACATTGCAAGAAGTTTTTGGTATCCTATTATAGAAAGGACAATCAAGCCATAGAGTGTAGTGTAGGTACACCAAGATTATACCAGGGATAATAAACAGTGAGAAAAGAGACAGAAGAGGGGATATGCAGACAAAGTGAAAAATGCAGGAAGTAAAAAAAGTTTAAAAAAGCCAAAAGAATAGGTGAAGAAAGACACATAACAAAAGGAAAAATTCAAGGAATGTATCAACGTATAAATAATAAATAGTTAAATAATTGGACTGATTATAAATAATATAAAATAACTTTGCATGGAGGACAAAAGAATAACAGGTATATTAAATGCATACCGCAACTTTGTTGTTGAGAAAGAGTAGATGATGTCGAAATGGAAAAGTAAAAGAGCTGCAACAGTGAGGATAAGTAGAGATAAGAACTGGGACTCAAAGTGGAAAAGGCACCACATCCTAATGGAATGCTTCCTGGTTTTAAGCTCCTGACAGCCAGTTGGTGAAGGAGGAGCCCAGGAATCAAACTTGACTCAAGTTTTAGATTTACTCACAAAGTGCAACATTACAAATGTACAGCTCCTAACTATACAACACCTCCAGAAAGAGAGTACGCGAGCGAATGAGAGAGAGTGTGTGTGTGTGTGTGTGTGAGAGAAAGTGTCAGAGAGCGAGAGAGAGCATCAGAGCAAGCGAGAGAGAGCGTCGGAGCAAGAGACAGAGAGTATAAAAGAGAGCATGCATCAGAGAGAGTGCACGAGTGAATGTGTTACGACCACATTTCACATGTGACCTTCACCTTAAGCACTCATACCCACCAATCAACACAAGCTGCTTAAGCTGTTCAAATTCAATGTACATCTAGTCCTGCTGTTTTCCATGGGTATTGGTCTGCCTCTGGCACCAGCTCGTATGCACTTAAAATAGCCTTCTTTGCCATCTCATAGTTTGCCAAACTCTCATCAGGCAACAGGGAGTAAACTTCCACCTCTTACTCATCAAACTTAGGGATTTTAGGCGGAGGCAATGGCGTAGTGGCATTGTCACTGGACTAGTAATCCAGAGACCCAGGGTAATGCTCTGGGGACCTGGGTTCGAATCCCGCAACAGCAGATGGTGGAATTTGGATTCAATGAAAAGTCTGGAATTAAAATCCAATGATGACTATGAAACCATTGTCGATTGATGTAAAAACCCATCTGATTCACTAATGCCCCTTAGGGAAGGAAGGAAGTCTGTCATCTTTACCTGGTCTGGCCTAATATAACTCCAGACCCACAGCAATGTGGTTGACTTATAAATGCCCTCTGAAATGGCCTAGCCATTTGTAACAAAACTGCTACAATGACACAAAAAAGGAATAAAACCAGACGGACCACCCGGCATCAACTTAGGCACCAGAAACAACAATGCAGCCCTGTTGACCCTGCAGAGTGTTCCTTACTAACATCTGGGGGCTAGTGCCAAAATTGGGAGAGCTGTCTCTCAGACTAGTCATGCAACAGCCTGACATAGTCATCCTCACGGAATCATACCTTGCAGATAAGCTCCCAAACAGTATCACCATCCCTGGACAAAAACAGAATTACCTGGAAAAACTCAGCAGGTCTGGCAGCATCGGCGGAGAAGAAAAGAGTTGACGTTTCGAGTCCTCATGACCCTTCGACAGAACTTGAGTTCAAGTCCAGGAAAGAGCTGAAATATAAGCTGGTTTAAGGTGTGTGTGTGGGGGGCGGAGAGATAGAGAGACAGAGAGGTGGAGGGGGTTGGTGTGGTTGTAGCGACAAACAAGCAGTGATAGAAGCAGATCATCAAAAGATGTCAACAACAATAGTACAATAGAACACATAGGTGTTAAAGATAAAGTTGGTGATATTATCTAAACGAATGTGCTAATTAAGAATGGATGGTAGGGCACTCAAGGTATAGCTCTAGTGGGTTTTTTTTTTTTTATTTTATATAATGGAAATAGGTGGGAAAAGGAAAATCTTTATAATTTATTGGGAAAAAAAAAAGAGAAGGGGGAAACAGAAAGGGGGTGGGGATGGGGGAGGGGACTCACGACCTAAAGTTGTTGAATTCAATATTCAGTCCGGAAGGCTGTAAAGTCCCTAGTCGGAAGATGAGGTGTTGTTCCTCCAGTTTGCGTTGGGCTTCACTGGAACAATGCAGCAAGCCAAGGACAGACATGTGGGCAAGAGAGCAGGGTGGAGTGTTAAAATGGCAAGCGACAGGGAGGTTTGGGTCATTCTTGCGGACAGACCGCAGGTGTTCTGCAAAGCGGTCGCCCAGTTTACGTTTGGTCTCTCCAATGTAGAGGAGACCACATTGGGAGCAACGAACACTCCACCCTGCTCTCTTGCCCACATGTCTGTCCTTGGCTTGCTGCATTGTTCCAGTGAAGCCCAACGCAAACTGGAGGAACAACACCTCATCTTCCGACTAGGGACTTTACAGCCTTCCGGACTGAATATTGAATTCAACAACTTTAGGTCGTGAGTCCCCTCCCCCATCCCCACCCCCTTTCTGTTTCCCCCTTCTCTTTTTTTTTTTTTTTTTCCCAATAAATTATAAAGATTTTCCTTTTCCCACCTATTTCCATTATATAAAATAAAAAAAAAAAAACCCACTAGAGCTATACCTTGAGTGCCCTACCATCCATTCTTAATTAGCACATTCGTTTAGATAATATCACCAACTTTATCTTTAACACCTATGTGTTCTATTGTACTATTGTTGTTGACATCTTTTGATGATCTGCTTCTATCACTGCTTGTTTGTCGCTACAACCACACCAACCCCCTCCACCTCTCTGTCTCTCTATCTCTCCGCCCCCCACACACACACCTTAAACCAGCTTATATTTCAGCTCTTTCCTGGACTCGAACTCAAGTTCTGTCGAAGGGTCATGAGGACTCGAAACGTCAACTCTTTTCTTCTCCGCCGATGCTGCCAGACCTGCTGAGTTTTTCCAGGTAATTCTGTTTTTGTTTTGGATTTCCAGCATCCGCAGTTTTTTTGTTTTTATCACCATCCCTGGATATGTCCTGTCCCACTGGCCCAGCAGAGGTGGCGGCACAGTAGTATACAATTGGGATGGAGTTGCCCTGGGAGTCCTCAACATCAACTCCAGTTCTAGTACAACCGAGTTCATTGTGGGATTAAGAAAAACATTGTGCTGCAACCTGAATATAAACACAACTGAGCTCATTGCCACGATCTGCTTCTCAGTAAGTACAATAAGATTGCTGAATTTATTCGCCAATGTTGGCTGACACTGTCGACTTTGCAGTAGTGACATTTACACCATATAATCCAGAAAGTGTATCAGAGGGTTTTCATTGCAGTGAACATTCAGAACCTTTTTCTGTTCTTGTTCATAAATTTAGTTAGAGTTTAATTCAACCTTCATAAAACTGAAGGATAGTGAAATTCAACATACGTGAAATTGTATGGCTGTGAAATATCCAGAAAGACGAATTCAGAATCAATGTTATTGCAAGTCTTTGAAAGTGCAGATAATAATAGCCCAAAATTTCCAGTCTTTGGATCGGAGATGGGATGTACGTTTGAAATACGCGTTAGGACCCTGCAGCAGTCCTGATGCTAGACAAATGTGGAAATTGCTGAAGAAGTTAGAACTTTCGATAGGTTGATTCCTTGCTGCATCGGGATCCTCCTTGAATATCTCCGATCCTGAGCTTAGGGTGGAGACTTGGGCTAGATATGCAGCACTTACCTGGATACTTGCCAAGAAATGTTAGACAGTTTAGTACCTGGTCTAACAGTGAAGCATCTCAACTGACCCCACCAATCACCACCCCACCTCAATCACCCGACTATCCACCCACCAGACTTGCCAACCCTTGCACCTATCACCCTAACCAGATCGACTAACCAACCCGCCAGCCAGACCCGACTACTTCCCCACTCAACCCTACTACCGCACCCCACCGACCACTCGAATAGCCCCCCCCTATTTATTCACTCATCCATTCACCCACACACATTCCTTAAAAGCTACCGTTGTAAAAAGGGGGCATGCCTTCTCCTTCCCCCAACCCTCCTAAACCTGCTGGACTTACCCTGGAGTGCCTGTGTTACCCATGAGAGCTTCAGCCAGGATCAGAAGATCTCAGAAGAAATGGGAAGTATTGTTGGGCCGGAAGAAGCTCCATGGGCAGTGGCAATGTGCCAAGCATTGCCGCTGCCTGTGAAGCTTTTTCCTACCCAAGCATTGCGGCTGACCGGAAGGCTTAGGCCAATGTTTCTTTACAGTAAGTGCCTGAACACTGAAAATTGAATCAAGAATTCAGTAATTGTAGGTCGCTATCATAGTGCATTATACGTTTTGGGACTTAGCAAAGCACAATGTCTCATGTGTAATTTAACTAGTCACTAACTGAACAGATGTGCAAAGAAAAGTGAAGTGAATAACGGGCATGCGAGGAGACAGGTGACTATGCCAGAGTGAGACGGAAACTGAGTGGGTAGCAAATTAGGCTGACGAGGTAAGTTCTGGTTAAGTCCTTTTTAGGTTTAACTATTGATTAAGAATCAAGATATGACTATTAAGTGAGTTAGGCTAGCTTGTTAAGTAGAGAAGTGCCTGGTGTGGCAGTTATCTGTCAATCACCTGAAAGCAGTTGGTTTAAGTGGTGTTAATTACTGTAGCAGGAATCTAAACTAGCTAGTGATTCATCAGAGGGTTTATAAAAGAGACAGGCTTTTCAAACCGTACAGTGTTTGCTTCCTTTTTCCATCTTTCTCAGCCAGTAGGAATTGATTCTTGCTCCACCACAGGGAAAGGAATTAGCTGTTTGGTGAGTGGCTAAGGTCTATGCTATTCCTAAGGTTTAAAATAGTATACAAATTGGTGGCAAAATTAATAAAATTTATTTTAAAAAAGCAACATTAGTTGGTGAATAATATAATTAAGTAATTATTTGAATACATTAAGGATGGCAGGACAGGTGATGTTCAAGGCTGCAGCATGTGGGAGCTCCTGGTTAACACTGTGCTATAACAAGTTTTTGCAGCTCAGGGAACTTCAGCTCAGAGTCATTCAGCTGGAGACTGAGCTTCAGACTCTGACACATCGGGGAGGGGGAAAGTTACCTGGATGCTTTGTACAAGGAGGCAAACACACCACTTAGGATAGAGTCTTCTGTTTTGGTCAGTAGTCAGGGACAGAATGGTGTGATTGTGAGTGAGGCAGGTAAGGAGACCTAGAGGGCAGGAGTGTGAGCCTCTGCAATTGTCCAATAGGTTTGAGGTTCTCTCAGCTTGTTTGTATGAGTGAAGGCTGCAGGGTGGATGAACAAACTGACCATGGTGCAGGAAGCCATTCTAGGGGGAGGGGGCAAAAAAGAATGCAGTGGAAGTAGGGAGAGTATAGTGAGGGGGATTGACACTGTACTCTATAGCAAAGCGTGAGAGTTCAGATGGCTGTGTTGCCTGCCTGTTGCCAGAGTTTGGAATATCTGCTCAGGGCTGGAGAGAAACTTGCAGTGGGAGGGAAAAGATCTGGTTGTCATGGTCCAGGGTGATCCCAACAACATAGTTAGAATGAGGAAAGATGCTCTGCATGGAGAGTATGAGGAGCTAGGTACTAAATTGAAAAGCAGAACCTCAAAAGTTATAATCTCTGAATTATTAGCTGAAACATGTGCAAATTGGCAAAGGGTATACAGAATTAGAGAGATGTACATGTGGCTCAAAGACTGGTGAGAGGAGTGGGTTGCGGTTTCTGGGGCACTGGCACAGGTGTGGGAAAAAGTGGGGGCTGTACAGTTGGGACGGTCTACACCTGAACCATGCTGGGACCTGAGTTCTTGCAAACCGCATAATGAGGGAAGTAGAGAGGATTTTAAACTAAATAGTGAGGGCAAGGGATCAAACGTAGAAAGTTTGGTGTAGGAAAGAGTAGAAACAAGGTAAAAGAGGAAAACAGTAGTATGGGAAATGAGGGTTGGAGAATGGCAGGAAGGGGCACAGAGAAAAAAACCTAAGAATGCACCAAGAATCAAGATTAGCTGTTACAATTATAACAAAGACAAAACTAAAGGCTCTATATCTGAATGCATATGACATTCATAACAAAGCAAATGAATTGATAACATGTTGAAGTAAATAAATCGGATTTGGTAGACATGACAGGATGACAAGGGTTGGGTCCTGAGTATTAGGAGGTATATGACCTTCAAAAAGAATAGGAAGCTAGGCAAAGGTGGAGGGGTAGCACTGTTAATCAAGGATGGCATTTGTGCAATAGATAGAGATGATCTTGGTTCAGGAGATCTGGATGTAGAATGTTTGGGTGGAGATGAGGAATAATAGGAAAGAAGTTGCTAGTAGGATTGGTCTACAGGCCCCCTAGCAGTAACCACAAGTAGGACAAAGTATACACTAAGAAATATTGGATGCTTGTGATAAAGGGACTGCAATAATAATGGGTGACCTTAATCTACATATAAACTGGAAAACTCAGATTGGCAGTAGTAGCCTGGATGTGTAGGTCATAGAATGCTTTTGAGAGCAGCATGTCTAGAACCAACCAGAGAGCAGATTATATTAGACTTGGTATTGTGTAATGTGACAGGATTAATGAATGAACTCAGGGTGAAGGCACCCCATGTAGCAATGACCACAATAGGATTGAATTTTACATCCAGTATGAAAGGGGGAAGAGTGGGTCTAAGACTAGAATTTTAAACTTAAGTAAGGGCAACTATGTGGGCCTGAAGGCTGAGCTAGCTGAAGTCAACTGGGACACTAGGCTAAGGAATAGATCAATAGAGAAGCAGTGGCAGACATTTAAGGGGATAGTTCAGAATACTCCAAATAAGTATATTCCTACTATAAAGAAAAATTCCCAAGGGGAGGACCAAACATCTGTGGTTGACAAAAGTTAAGAAAAGCATATAACTGCAAAGATGAATGACAGGTCAGATGATTGGTCAGAATATAAAAAATGGCAGAGAATGACTAAAACATTAATCAGGAGAAAGAAATTAGAATGAGGAAGCTAGCTGGAAATGTAAAAACGGATAGTAAAGTTTCTACAGGTATTTAAATAGGAAAAGAGTAGGTAAAGTGAGTGTTGGTCCGCTAGAGAGTGACAGTGGGTAGTTAATAGTAGATAATACGGAAATGACGGATGAAATGAATGAATATTTTGCTTGTCTTCACTATAAAGGATATTAAAAAAATTCCAGTAATTGATATGAATCAGGAGTTGGAGAGGAGTTTAGTGAAATTGCAATCACCAGGGAAGCAGTACTGAGCAAGCTGATGGAGCTGCTGGCTGACAAGTCTCTGGGTCATGATGGACTTCATCCTAGGAACTTAAAAGAGGTGGCTATTGATGTAATCGACACATGCATAAATGGATCTTTGTCTGATTGGCAGGGTGTGACTTGCAGAGTCCTGGAGTCCCCGTGACCTTGTCATGGAACAAGATCGGTACTTATTCCTAGCCTTATTTTTACACATGGATAACTTTATGTAGCTTTTCTGGAGTGTGAAGTTTTGATTCCATTAAAAGTCTTTGGTGAAAGAAATCCTCTATTTAAAGATGTAGTATTACAATAAGGATACTATTTTGACTGTGAATGTTTCGCAGGTCACTGCTAGTTTATTCTATTTTATATCAAATCAACTTTAATAGAAAATTGGACACTTTATACTGCCATGTATATGGAATATTAAACACGTGAAAAACATACACATCATGTTCATAGCGGAGAATAGCTTCAAAGGACGCAACGTTGATACTTGGGTGAGAAACTCTAAGTTTTTAAAAACAGATGCACAAAAACGCAGAAATTGTACAAATAATGATGAATCACAAGTCTTTATTGTAACCTGGATGGATGTACCATAGATCAAAAGGCACTCTACAGTTTGACACCAGAATTGATTACAAAATGCTGATGACATCATCATGCAAGAAGGAAAGCTATGATTTCAGGGGGAAGTGATTGTACCAATATAGTAGTATAAGATGTCTAAAGTATTTTTAAGGTACACTAAGTAGTATGAGGTACAAGATTTGCATCATAGTTCATTTTAATTCTATTGGTATACCAATATTTATAGTACCACCACTAAACAGATTCAAGTTTTATAACTCAAGTAAGGCAGGATCACCAATCTCATACAATCATCTCTTGTCCATTAATCAAAGCATAACCGAACTCTACTAAATTAATTCACAATTTGCTTTCAACCTTTTCAAATCTCTTTCTGCTCTATCCTAATACTTTTCGACTGCTATTTTCTTATTTCTCTTAGTACTCAAACAGAAACTCTGAAAAGAAAAATGCCATGACAACTATATTGCAACACTGTTACAAATCTGATTACTTTCCTAAAGTGAGTAAAGTGGTTCTCAAACTGTGGATCGCAGCCCCCAGTGGGATTGCTGGCTCCTTGGCAGTAACGACAGCTGCAAGGCTTCTTTAAACGTTGGTGTCTTTCTGCCCTTGGGCATGGTTTAATCATCTGTCTGAGGCCTGATTTCTCCTAAATCCAATGCCTATGAAGAGGTGCGCCTTTGCTTTTTCCCCAGGGCAAACCCAGCATTTTTAAGCCCATCCTCTCTTCTTCTCCCCGCCCCCCCACCCCCCGTCAGTCACTCACACCACACCACTCATTCAAAAACTCTCTAATGCTCACACCTCACCCCCAGCTTTTCACTCTGAGATTGCACTAAGTCTGAGGCATTAAAATGAGGTCACGTCATGAAAAAGTTTGGGAAGTACTGGTCTTTTGGCATAGATTTCCTACCTGTACTGATTACATCTGTATACCTTTCTCTACTTGTATCATCACCTATCGTCCTATTTTCTCTCCAATTTTTCCATTCTGTCCATGGCACAGAAATGGTGTTAATTTGTCAACTGCCTTACAATGTTTTCTCGCATGCACAAACAAGACAAAGACTGTCCACAGTGTACAGAATACCCTTAACAGTGTGTGATTTCCTGTAACCTGCTGTATGGGTATAGTTGAAAACCAAATCAATCTATGATCATACTTCAGGTGCTTAAAATCTGCATTCAACAAAAATCCATGTTTGATCTGCTCTTATAGCCACAATATTCATATGCTCTGCCTGCCCACCCCACCCCTCCCCTAGGATGTTGATAGTGGAGGTTCAGTAAAGGTAATGCCATTGAATGTCAAGGCCAAATGATTAGATTCTCTCTTGTTAAAGATGTACATTGCCTGGTACTTATGTACCCGAATGTTACTTGCCACTTATCAGCCCAAGCTCCATATGGTCCTGCTGCATATGGACACGGACTACTCCAGTATTCTGAGTTGCAGCAAATGGTATTGAATATTGTGCAATCATCAGCGAAAATCCCCCACTTCTGACCTTATGATGGAGGGAAGGTCATTGATGAAGCAGCTAAAGATGGTTTGGCCTAGGCCACTATCCTGAGGAACTCCTGTAGTGATGTCCTGAGGATGAAGTGAGTGGCTTCCAACACCACAACAATGTTCCTTTGTGCTAGGTATGACTCCAACCAGTGTAGAGTTTTCCTCCTGATTTCCACTGACTTCAATTTTGCTTGGGCTCCTCAATGTCCACACCTAGTCAAATTCTGCCTTTATGTTCAAGGTAGTCATTTTCACTTACCTCTTGCGTTCACAGCTCTTTTGTTAATGTTTGGACCAAGGCTGCAATAAGGTCAGGAGCCAAATGCTCAAGGCGAACCCAAACTGAGCATCAGTGAGGAAGTTATAGCCGTCCAAGCGCTGCTTGACCGCACTGTCAACAACACATTCCATCACTTTGCTGATGATCAAGAGTAGATATAGACTGTTGGGGCAGTAATTGGCCAGTTTGGATTTGTCTTGCTTTTAGTGGACAGGACATATCTGGGCAATTTTCCACTTTGTCAGGTCAATGTCAGTGTTGTAGCTGTACTGGAACAGCTTGACTAGGGGGATGGTTAGTTCAGGAACACAAGTCTTCGATACTTCTGCAAGGATATTGTCAAGGCCCATTTTCACTATTAAATGCCTTCAGTCATTCCTTGATACCGCGTAGAGGGAATTGAATTGGCTGAAAACTGGCACCTGTGATGCTGGGGACTCAAGAGGAGGTCATGATGGATCAGCAACTTGGCATGTCTGGCTTAACAGACACCATGCTCAACATATTCAGCTGATCCAGAGGAGCAAAGTAAAAATCATAATGAAGTGCATTGCCAAAACATTAAAATACATGTCAGAGGAAGTCATGGTCAAGTTGTACAATGCTCTGTTCAGACCAAAGTGAGTAAGTACTGTGTACACTTCGAGTCTACAAGAATAAAAGGAGACAATGAAGAACTGGAAGCATAAAGAACAGCCATACGGCAGATTCCTTGTATTAGGAGACTGATTCATGAGGAAAGGCTGGCGTGATTTAGGTTTAACAGCCCAGAACAATATAGCTTGAGAATTTGTTATAAAGATTTACAAGGTGGTAAACAGTATGGAAAACAGTAATCAGAATATTACTTTAATTTGAACACACTGGGTGTAGCACAAGAGGACACAGATTAAAACCAGTGAAAGGACTGTTTGAGATCTTTCTTCAAGTATTAATCATTCTCATCAATCACGAAGTGGCTATTTAGGCAGAGTGGTGAGAGAAAAAAAAACACTGAATTGTTTAAAAAACAACTCAGTTCAGCAATGGGGGAGAAGGGAGGAGGTGTTGAGTTGTTTGGATTGGATGTATTAACATGATAAAAAAAACCTTCCTCATCCCTAAATATCAAGTGACCTAGACAATGTATGAAAAATGACAATAATGGCATATGACATTCAATACAGAAATAAGCACAAGATCTTTGATATTGGAAGAAAACTGGGGACATACTGAATGAGTGAGATAAGCGGCTAAAAACA
Organism: Carcharodon carcharias; assembly: GCF_017639515.1. Classification (NCBI taxonomy): domain Eukaryota; kingdom Metazoa; phylum Chordata; class Chondrichthyes; order Lamniformes; family Lamnidae; genus Carcharodon; species Carcharodon carcharias. The sequence goes on from NC_054476.1 coordinate 125,038,401, forward strand.
CATCTGACAGTGACCACGTTCAGTCACTGCACAGTAGCAAACGAACAAAGCAGAATGTGAAGCTACACTGACAAATTAATAGACTGTAGGTCTGAGGCACCCATACGAAAGCTGTTCAGAGTTCTGGTCAGGCCACACCTTTAATACTGCTTCAGCTTTGTTCATCTCAAACAAGGGAAACATTCAGGCCCTTGAAGAGTTATAGAGGTTGATCCCTATCTCAGAGGATTGGGCAATCAGTGGAAACTAAAACTCTTCATCTTTGAAATAAAATGAATAAGCGGACATCTTAAGAGATATTAAGGTTAATTAGTAGAAAAAATCATGAGTATTAATTCAAATCAAACCACCACTGAGGCATAAAGAATATGGGGCCAAACTGCTAAAGGCAAGTTCACACTAATATCAAAAGCACATTCACACAGTGATCAAGTTTAAGCAAAATCTATGGAATAATTCAAGAGACATCTACGCAGTGATTGGGGGTTTTTAGATTTCAATAGAAAGATGAGTTAAATAGGATGAATAGCCTCCTTCATTGTCTGAAATGGGGTGGGGGGCTGTAGGGGGAAGGGATGAGAAGCTGCTGGGTAGGTGTGTGAGGGGAGGAGAGCCTGCTTTGCATGTGTGGTGAGGCAGGGTGTGTGTGTGTGTGTGTGTGTGTGTGTGTGTGTGTGTGTGTGTGTGTGTGTGTGTGTGTGTGTGTGTGTGTGTGTGTGTGTGTGTGTGTGTGTGTGTGTGTGTGTGTGTGTGTGTGTGTGTGTGTGTGTGTGTGTGTGTGTGTGTGTGTGTGTGTGTGTGTGTGTGTGTGTGTTGGTGGAGCGAGGCTTCACTGAGTCTTCTACAACCAGGGAATATGGAGAGCCTGGCTGAAAGCTACACAAGTACATAAAATAACATTTTTAAAAAGTGCTTCAAAAAAACAGATTTTCATATTTATATGTAGTATTATATGTTGATCTATTTACACTACAAACCTTCATAATTATATACTGAATATTAATATGCCACTTTACTGCTCTGATGTTTTTACTGGCCTCTGAGGTCACATGAATTTTCACGTGTAAAAATGGGAATAAGGTTGGAAAATAGCTTAGGAAGCATGGAGTTAAATGAAATCATTCATGAGGTTATAGGTTTAATAAAATTATACAACGGTTTGTTAAACTGTTAAATTAGAGAAACAAATAACAACACTATACTGTCAGATTAGTGTTGGGGAGTTGGGAACAGGAAGTACAATTTTAACAAGTCAGTAGATTAAATGTGATCTGATGATACAAAATAGTCCTTCACTGTTGAGCACACACCTTATTTGCATGAGACACAATCAAACTAAACAGCTTTGTAGCTACATACGAAAAGGTCACACTGCTCTAGGCTTTGAGATTTTTTTTCTTAATGAGGCAACACTTTACACAGGTTGATTTATGCTCAACTACATAATTGAAGTTATACCATTTTCTCTCTAATGAGTCTTGTGGGATTTTAAACTTTATTCTATAGTTTAAACAAGTAGTAAAGAATAATGATCTATTTTGCATTATAGGAAAAAGATTTGGGGAAAAGAGATGGAGGGAGTGCAGAGACAACAGAATGAGAGGCACAGAACTGCCCATGAGAAAACTACAGATGATCTGCTTTTTTGTATAAAACAATATTTCCTTTGGGCTTTGAACAAACTTGACACTTGCCCAATGTGGAAAATCAGAAACACAATTTCAGGTCAGGCAGGTGTAACCTTTTAAGAATCATACCTTGCTTTGAGAGTGCAGCCCTAAGTGCTGGAGTGATCATTTCTCTTGGTTCTGCTATTTCATTTTTTCCAATAGCACGCTTTGATGCTTTTCGTTTCACAACTTTTTTGGCCGTTTCTCTTTCCTCCTATAAGACCATAGGAAACAGAATTAAGAATTAACACAGGTTACAGAACAATGGATCTATCATATAAACATTGCACACTGAGTCTTTTGCAATTTGGAAGCTGAGAAAAGGAACACTTTTTTAAAAAAAGGTACAACACAGAGATAAACTGTCTTTTATAGTTTTGAGAGCTTGCTTATCAGAGCTCCACTGGCTCAATCATGTAGTTCGCATGAGGGTTCCTGCACAACAAAGGCAGTTTTCTACAGTTAGCTGAGCATGGGAACCAACACCATAGGACATCCCAAACTTAGCTACAAAGAAAGCCAATCTCAGAGCCTGTAAGTTGGACCCCACTACATGAGAAAACAAAAAGCCTGGACAGTTCCAAATGGAGAAGTCTGTGTTATCAAACAATCTCAACATTTAAGAACAGAGCCAGGTCCCCACAAGACAAGCGGGCACTCCATAAAGCTAGTACCTTCACCCTCCCTTCCAACAGCGACTTCATATCTAATGTCTGTAAATGAATCTGCATATCAAAATTTGGTTTAACAGCACATATGAAATGACACCAGCCTAAGTGGTGAACAACTAGTCTCCTTCCTGAACACACATCTTCAAAGCTTCAGGACCATCATTATCATGTATGTAAAATAAAGAATTTTTCAGTCTCAAAGTTTTCCACCTGTACCAACAGCTGACCACAAGGGAAGGTCACTGACTGGCTTCTTTTCTCTCCAAATGCTGCAAAAGTTGATTATTTCCAATGGGTTGGATTTCACTTTAAAAATGACGCGAGAGCAAGGTGGCTTCTGTACCAGTGAGAATAAATTCAGTCCAAATTTCAAGCTGCACCATTCTAGTTTCCTTCATCCTTTATAGGTGGAACTTTAATAGAAAGGATCTAGCTATTGTACATGGAGACATAGACCTTGAAGAAAGGACCATGACAGTGGTGTGAATATACAAATTAGTGTGTGATATTATCACAATCTTTTTGGTGGGTATTCTGTGCACTGCTCACAGTAATCAGCTGACATGCTCTTCAAAATGGAACAACATAATGCACCAGGTACCTATTCTGCTGTTAGAGAAAAACTTTGTCCCTTTATGGTCACCAAGTTAGCTGCTGTTGAACTTTGTTTAATACTTAACAAAAACAGAATTAGCTGGAAAACTCAGCAGGTCTGGCAGCATCGGCGGAGAAGAAAATAGTTGACGTTTCGAGTACTCATGACCCTTCAACAGAACTTGTTTAATACTTGTCAGGTGACAGGTCACAACCTCAGTTTTCATCACCTTTTTACAGCACAAAGTGAATGATAAGATCAGTGAAATTCAAGACATTCTGGTTCCTGTCAAATAAGGAATTTTATACGAATGTATGAATTAGGAGCAAGAGTAGGCCACTCTGCCCTTCAAGCCTGCTCCACCATTCAATGAGATCATGGCTGATCTGATTGTAATCTCAACTCCACGTACCCCCAATAACCTTTCACCCCATTGCTTATTAAGAATCTATCTACCCCTGCTTTAAAAACATTCAACGATTCTGCTTCCACCGCCTTTTGAGGAAGAGAGTTCCAAAGGCTTTTCAATTGCTGGGGGGCATAATACATTCCACATACCATGTAATACAAACCACATTGCCCTTATGGTCCAGAGATGCTTTTCTTCCAAATTTCAATTTAAACAATAGGACATTTTCCCTTTTTGTCCTTGTCTTCTCTGTTTGGCACATATAAAGCCAACAGGTGTAATACAAAACCTACTCAAAAATGTCATCCAATATGTTTCTAAAGCATTTTCAAACATCACAAAATACAGAAAAAACGGATTTTTCTACTGAGAAAAATAAATCATACATTGTTTTATCGCAGATAAATAAAGCTGGCAGGCAATTGATATTATCAGTCATGTTAAAAGTGAGTCTTCTCTTACTGCTTCTGATTCTCTCTCGCAAGAACAGCTTACTTAAAAACACAGTCAGCTTAAATTTAATCGAAATGTTGAAATGCGTCCTCTAGCTTTCCTTCCAATCAGTTGTACAAGGAAGAGAAACACTTTTCTCATGGAGCTAATAAAATGCTATTCAGCTTTGACAGGGACTTATGTAAACTGCACATGCTCACAAAACACGATCCAACTTCATATAGTAGACTCAGTCCAGACTTGAGAGATAACCAGAGATTCTTATGTAAAACATTGAGCAAGATGTCCAAAAATGTGTTATTGTGAAATATGCATTTATGTTGCAAACCTTAAAAAGCTAAATTTCAGTTATGGGTTGGTTGGGGGCAGAAGTCCAATACTTTCTGAAGAGGTCTTTTGAGTGATCAGACTCAGCTGGTTGTTCAGAATTTGTTATTTCTGCGATTGCTTAGTAGTTTCTCACTGGTATTTTTTCTTCAGTTTATTTGCATTACTTTTGATGCACATGTTCCCTATCTCCATTCTGATTTGTTAATTGTGAGTCAATCAGCAGTGTGCGACTGAAAACACAAGACCACAACAGTGCAACAGAAAGTAGGTATGATGCTTTGAAAAGTTGCTCACTCCAAAACAGACTTGTCATGTATTACTAGTGTAAGTCAGAGGGTACGGTAGGGAGAAGGGAAGGATTTGAGGTGGGTCGGACCATTTTTAGAATGCTAATAGATAAATGTAGATCATTAACTTTTTTTTTTACATAACTGGATCTGCTTCATGGCCAATCACGGAACATAATATCAGTCTTACCCATCTTCCTGTTGCTATCTCTCTTCCGCCTCTTGCTAGCTGATTTTTGACTTTTTCTGCATCTCTCCCCCGTATCCTTTCCCTCTCCTAATTACTCTCACCCTATCACCACCTACTTGTTCCTCCATCATGCCCCCCTTAACCTTCGCACGCTCCAATCCCCTCTTTATTCCTCCTGCATATGCCTCATTCCCTTGCTCTCACCACTTGTCCTACCCCATCAGTTCTCTATCACTTCCCCTTCCTGGCACCAGCTCAGGCCTGGTCACTTCTCTTTCTATCATTGCACTGACCTAATGCCCCTTTTCTGGTTCCCATTATCCACTGTGCTACCTCAGCTTCACCCCGCTATGCAAAATACTCTCATCCTGACTCCATTTCTCCCCAACCTGCAATCATTATGAATATAGAATAGCGAAATAAAGCACTTTAAATGCTGGTTTGTCAGCTTAGTGCCCAAGGCCTAAGATGGTGGGGGAGAGGTGAGAGTTCCTTCTGAAACTGCCACAAAGATCGAAAACCTAGTCAAGGAGTCGCAAGCAGTCCAAGGCAATGTACCTGTAGCGTAAGGGTTACAGATGGGCTAAGCTAACATATGATGTAGATGATGATTTTCAACTGACACTAGTCAGTTATGCTTTAGACTCTCAAGAGAGGTTGGAATATTGCTGAAGTGCAACGTGCTGTAACCTGTTGAGTGTAGAACCAATAAACAAGTGTTAAACAGATACCAGAGTATATCTACTGTCTGTCTGAGAACCACGTCCTATGCCTAGAAGAACACATCTCACAAAATGGTGGCAGTGATTCAGACAATGATGGAAAACAACTCATCAATGTTAAAGGAGTGAAGAAACCTTCGAAAGCATCATGATAAATTTCAGTGGCAGTAAGAGGCATACTGGAGAGGGGTAATGATGACCAGAGCTAGAAAGCAGTCCCTGTCCTTCCTCCACCCGTTTGACTGCCTCGAGGGTCTGCAGAGAGACCAGCGATGGGAGATATGAAAATGCCATTTTCCCGGTACCGAGCAAGCAGCATCAGGGTCTTAATGGAAAAGGGACAAAACTTTAAGTTAGTTCCTTTCTTTATGTAGTAGGTCAAACAGCAGACGGCGTTCTCCTAAGGCAAGGCATACAGGAGTCCACCGCAGATTTTGATTCAATTATTAAAGCCTTGACACCTATCTTAAAATGCCATGGGCCCCCATTGTCAATCAAGCCGTCCAGTATGAGGGGCAGGCCAAGCTTAAAGCATTTAATCAGGCTATAATTAGTGGAGAATCTGAGGCTTCACATGACTCCGTAGATTGAGTAGGCCAAAGGGCACCCATACGAAAGCCCACCAAATTCGCAGCCACCCCACCTGTACGCAAGCCTGCCAAATTGGGAAAAGGCATGAAGGAAAATCCAGCAGGGGCCCAGGATGCTTCCAGTCTGACGAAACTGGAGATTTCAAGTGTTTCTGCAAATCAAATAATTTTAATCAAAGTGAAAGACCAGAAAGCATTTATGAAACACATTCCTTCCAGGAAATGAAAATTCAAGAACAAGACGTATCTACAGAGTTTCTTGTTGAAGTAGATTGTCTTCATCAAGATTACTGGTCCATTTTAGTCCAAGTCAAGGCTTCACTACTGCCTTTAAAATTGATACTGGAGCTGGTGTTAACATATTAGCAGATGATCGTGAGTGACTTGAACCAATGTCCCTTTATTCATCAGACATCAAATTGCAAGATGTAGGCAGCACTGACCTTCCGATCAAAGACAGGATCGTTGCTGCTGTTGGCTACAAGGGGTGCCAGATTGTTGATTCTTTCTAAGTTCTTCATAATTGGCATAGGCATAGTGGTATTGTCACCGGACTGGTAATCCAGAGACGCATGGTAATGGCTCTGGGGACACGGGTTCAAATCCCACCATGGATGGTGGAATTTGAATTCAATAAAAAATCTGGAATTAAAAATCTAATGATGACCATGAAACCACTGTTGATTGTTGCAAAAACCCATCTGGTTCACTAATATCTTTTAGGGAAGGAACTCTGCTGTCCTTACCTGGTCTAGCCTACTTGTGACTCCAGACCCATAGTTGATTCTTAAATGCCCTCTGAATAAGGGAAATTAGGGATGGGCAATAAATGCTGGCTTAGCCAGCAACGCCCACATCCCATGAGCGAATAATAAAAATCTGTTGAGCATATGAGGTTGCTGCACTTCTAAAAATAACAGAAAAAGCAGATGATCCCTTCCATTCGGATGAATCATTGTCCTTCATGCAACAATCTTTATCTTTTCATTTAGAAGCAGTAGAAGTTCAGCAATCAGAAGGCGAGGAAGTTTATTCAAGCAGCAGTAAGTCCCTCTCTTTCACAAAGAGGCTATCTATTATTCCCAAAGCAGAAATTGAAGTTATGAATCCCTCAGTGAATCGCAAAGGCCAGAGGTGAAGATACAGAGGGCACTGCAACAGACAGTGACCATCCCCATGAAGACCTGCTGGGCCTGAAGTGGCTCTTCATGTAGAGTGACGAGAAAGAATCCCTTGCAGTACTGAGTGAGCTCTTGGATGTTGAGATCCTAGAGAATGATTCATCTTTCCCGTTGATGGATGCACCATATGAAGTCTCTGATGTCCTCTTTGAAGAATCAGCTGTGCTTTCAATGGCTGAGTAACATTCAGATTTTAGTTCCACTGAATCTACTGATGTATTGCCTAGATTACCTCCTGTTATCCATGTTATTCTGTTATTCCACAGAAGATGAGGCTGTCTTGTCTCGATATTCTTAGCAAGTTTTCCCATTGGGAGCAACCCTATACAGAGGGAAGTGTGCCTCCATGTCTACAGAAAGAAGAGAGTCCTCCAGAAATATAATTGGGAAATAATTTCTTCTTTTCCTAACAGTTTTACAGGAAGTTGGTCATTGTTTGCTTCATCATTTAAGTTCACTGCAATCTCAGGTCTTCAATGCCTTTTCAGTCTTTGACACAGCAGTGGAGGATACAGCTGTGACAGTCTTCCTTGAAATTGAAGATCATTCCTTTTCTGAAGTTTCTTCCCTGGGTCCTCCAAGGAAGCAACATGTTCCTCAGAGTGTCTTGGGTTCTTTTTTCTAGTCCCAGAGGGTCCAGAGGCCCATTCTCTTCAGTCTTCTCCTTCAGACCAGTCTTTCATTGAAAATTCATTCATTTCTTGTCCTTGCAGCTGTCCTGCAATCTACACCCTGCTTCCCAGCTATGCTGACACCAATGCTGCTAAAGCGTTGTCCTATTCTGCAGATGATGATGTCCTACCAGATCCAGAAGAAAGCCCTCGTATCTCCAAGACATCTTCTTTGAGGGCCGAGAATACTGTGGGCGATTGAATTCCCCAGGACTGTGATTTGGGGGAGGGGAAGAGTCGGAGTTGGAGTTGGCTAGGATCTGTATTTGGAAAAAGGGGGTTACAGAACCGCAATTTAAATAGTGGAAAATTAAAATGCTCCTGTGTGCTACTGTGGTCACCCAGAGCAGGCCATGGAACACACACGGCTCAATGCCCAACTCAAATACGAACACTACTAAACACACTGCCGCTCATGACGTAATAGCCTGGCTTGACCAACTTGAAGTCAAATTATAGGTGTTGTCCTGATGCTGGGATCATGCAGAGGTGCAAAATGCCTACTCTGTAAGTGTAGTGTAGTGCCAATAAACAACTGTTAAGCAGATACCACAGTGTGTCTACAGTCTGTCTGAGAACCAAGTCCTATGCCTAGAGTCTAAGTCAGAAGGACACATCTCACAACAGTACCCTTTAATTTTTTTTAAGTAGTGCATGGCCGATTTACATAAGTATGCAGCTATATTAAATATATGCATGCCCTTGTACACACATGGACTTAAAGGGGCCGACTATGCGCAACCTGCAGGGGGTCTTTCAGGTTGCTGCACCATCATACAGCTTGGAGGGAACATTAAGCTAAGGTAGGCCACTCAAAGCCCCCAGCTGGGGAGGTGCGAGTGGGGCTATGGAATGGGATGATTGTCAGCAGAAAAGGAGAAACCCAAGCCTACAAAAGGCAGCTGAGGTGAGAGCAGGGATTGGATAAACACAAAATAAATAAAAGGATAGTTAAAATTTTATTTCTTCCTAAATTTCTACTTTAAAACTTCAAGGGCCAAAAGCAGATAAGGGAAAGGTGCAGCAGTGCCACTTAGTATCAGGAGAAAGCAACCTGGGGGACAGGAGTTTGCAGGAGTAACAGCACCACTTAGTGGCCTGAGAGAGCACTGACTTGATATTACATAAATAAAACTAAAATCTCAATCTGCAATCCATTTATTAAAATTGCACAGAGAACTTTACCAGCATTTGATGCAATGGGAATTTATTTATAGTTTTCTGAATTTATAAATGTAAAAGCATTCTCCAATGGAAAGAACAGGCAGAAAAATTTAATTAAAATATCCAGACATGACAAGTTCATGATGCAGGTTGGATTTGTTAGAACAGTACCTTCGTTCACAGCAAGCTTGTAAAGTTAATCAGAATGCAACTCAATGCAGCCAAGTGACCAATGATTTACCACTAAAGATCTCAAATTTAACATCAAGAAAGACAACACAAATAAACAAACTACTGTTCATATTTGACAAGTGACATGGTCTTCCACCTCAGTGGCACAAATCTGGTTCTCTGTCAGCGCTATGAGTCAATTGCTAGGATTTGATTCAGTTTTTTCCCCCAATCAGGCTCTCAAGTAATCCTTCTTTTTTGTTTTAAACACACACCAGAAAAAGCTTACAGAGTTTATTAAACAAGTTACCAAGTTTACTCCCTCTGTAGCTAAAAACACACAATTTGCTGAATTAATTCAATTGCCAGTTTTAATGGTAGCAACTTTTACACTTGGAGCTTCAACTTTAGCATTTACGTTTTGTCTGATTTTTGGAAAGGCCAGGGGAGAGTGAAAATGTTAAAAATAACAGAAAATTTAAATTAAATTAAAACTCAAATGCTCAAGTATTTAATTGCATTTATCAAATGCAAACATCTTTCTGGGCAACATCAGCAAGTTTACTTTACTTATATTTTAAAAGGTACGTTAAAAAATACAGAGGGGTAAGATTCTTAGAACAATAAAATAAGGGAACCTATAAAAAAAGTAACTGACATAGAGAAAGAAATTAGTCAACCAGACAATGTTAATGGTTTATTAAATGACAAATAATATTGGTACGGCAGAGAAATAATTTTCCCATTAAGAAGCCAAACAGATTCTACACAGCAGTTTTCTCAAAGGATGACTATGAATACATTCCAGACATGGTAAATGAGACTAAGTGACCCAAAACATATGGAAGTAGATAAAAATTGTCATGCAGAAACTGAAAGGATTAAATATTCACAAAGCTCTTGCAGATGACGTACATTCTAAAATCCTCAAGTAATTAAAGAACATTCTTCCAGAGTTCCATAAATCCTGGAGAAATATCTGAGGGTTAGAAGATGGCAAATGTATTTCCAACATTCAAAGCAGGAGAATGTTTTGAACCTAGCAATCACAAGCCCGTCAGTCTAACATCCAGAGCAAAATGCTTGACTGTCTTCTACAGTACTCTATAAAGTGAATATTTGAAGAGCACAGCTGTGAAGAACAATAGATCATACCTGACAGACCTACTGAAATTCCTTGAGAAAATAACTAAGGTATTAAGAAAATCTAGTTTAATTGGATTTTCTGACAAGGAAATTTAAGATCTATAGAATGGCTGATAAATTGCTTCAACAAATTTAGGACTAAGGGTGGTAAGTGCTCTGTTTCAGCATAAGGTAACCAATGTTTTTACACAGGAATCTGTTCTGGGACCCCCGCTGTTGCAATGGCCCAGACATTGCCATAAAAATAACAGCAATCGGGGATCACTGCTACTAAAAAGACAGCAATTTCCAACAACCGTAAACGTACAATTAACTGCGGAATTCAAGAAGTTGCTGTCTGAGTTGCCCTGCTTTTCCAGAAGCTTCACTTGACTCAGCATTCAGACACATGGAATGATGTCAAGTTGCAGTATTTACATGATAGAAACCCACGAAACATGCTAGAAAGGACTTGTCCATTCCACTATAAGTGAATTTTTAACGGCATGAAAAGTCTTAATTAATCAAGGAGAAATTTTTTTTAACAGAAGGAGGTAGTCCATGTTAAGACTGCGAAACCATGTTCCATGAGTGACTCACGAGAGCCTGTGATGTGGCTCAAGAACACCTAAAAATCTCTCAAACAGCTGTAAAAAAACAGGCAGACAGACATGTCAGGACCTGAACCCCTCAGCCAGGAGACTATGTGCTAGAGCTCCTACCAATACAGGGTGAATCCCTAAAAGCCCAGTTCAGAGTACAGTACAGAGTAGCAAAGAAGCTTGGGGAGGTAAATTATTTAACTGACACCCAGACCACAGCAAAAAGCAAGGCTATGTCATTTCAACATGATAAAATAATACCAAAGCCGAGAAGGGGACAATCGGCTAACGGTCTGTGCAATAACAACAGACCTGGAGGATGAGAGGAACAGTGAGGCTGTTCCAGTACAGCTACAACACCAGCTATGTGGAAAATTGCTCAGGTATGTCCTGTACATAAAAAGCAGGATAAATCCAACCCGGCCAATTACCGCCCCATCAGTCTCCTCTCCATCATAAGTACGGAAAGGGTCATCAACAGTGCTATCAAGTAGCACTTGCTTAGCAATAACCTGCTCACTGAGGCCCAGTTTCGGTCCCGCCAGGGCCACTCAGCTGCTGGACCTCATTAAAGCCTTGGTTCAAACTTGGACAAAAGGGCTGAACTCCTGAGTTGAGGTGAGAGTGACTGCCCTTGCCAACAAGGCAGCATTTGACCGAGTGTGGCATCAAGGAGCCCTAGCAAAACTGGAGTCAATGGGAATCAGAGGGAAAACTCTCCACTGGTTGGAGTCATACCTAGCACAAAGGAAGATGGTTGTGGTTGTTGGAGGTCAGTCATCTCATCTCCTGGACATCACTGCAAGAGTTCCTCAGGGTAGTGTCCTTGGCTCAACTAACTTCAGCTGCTTCATCAATGACCAGCCTTCCATCATATGGTCAGAAGTGGGGCTGTTCGCTGATGATTGCACAATGTTCAGCACCATTCGCAACTCCTCAGATACTGAAACAGTCCATGTCCAAATGCAGCAAAACCTGGACAATATCCAGACTTGGGCTGACAAGTGGCACGTAACATTCGCACCACGCAAGTGCCAGATATGACCGTCTCCAACAAGAGAGAATCTAACCATCGCCTCTTGACATTCAATGGCATTACCATCACTGAATCCCCCACTATCAAGATCCTGGAGGTTACCAATGACCAGAAACTGAACTGAACTCGCTGCATAAATACTGTGGCTACAAGAGCAGGTCAGAGGCTAGGAATGCTGCAGCAAGTAACTCACTTCCTGTCTCCCCAAAGTCTGTCCACCATATACAAGGCACAAGTCAGGAATGTGATGGAATATTCCCCACTTGCCTGGATGAATGCAGCTCCCACAACATTCAAGAAGCTTGACACCATCCAGGACAAAGCAGTCCGCTTGATTGGCACCACATCCACAAACATTCACTCCTTCTACCACCGATGCACAGTAGCAACAGTGTGTACCATCTACAAGATGCACTGCAGAAATTTACCAAGGTTCTTTAGACAGCACTTTCCAAACCCAGGACAAAGGCAGCAGATAGATGGGAACATCACCATCTGGAACTTCCCCTCCAAGTCACTCACCATCCTGGCTTGGAATTATATCACTGTTCTTTCACTGTCGCTGGGTCAAAATCCTGGAACTCCCTACCTAACAGCACTGTGAGTGTACCTACACCACATGGACTACAGCAGTTCAAGAAGGCAGCTCACCGCCTCTTCTCAAGGGCAACTAGAAGTGGGCAATAAACACTGGTCCAGCCAGTGAAGCCCACGACCTGTGAATGAATTATTTTTTAAAAATCTGAGGGAGACAAGGGTGAGGCCCACATTGAACTCCCTACTGTCCAACTAGCAAACACAGAAATTCTAGGGAAATTGGACAACATATTCATCCACCTAAATGCAGATCAGCAAGGGGACCTGACAAGGCTGCTCACTGCATTTAAAAACATCTAGAGTCAAGCCAGGCTGCACCACTTTAGCTCTAGGTGATGTGAATATGGGAGAGGCCCCTCCCATAAGGCAGCATCCCTAATGTCTAGGTCCAGAAGGAGATTAACTATATGCTGGAGCACCAACTAATAGGGCCTAGCAATAGTAGTTGGTGCTCCCCAGCTATGCTCATGCCCAAGCCAGACAGCTCCACAAGGCCCTGCATTGACTACCGAAAGGTTAATGCAGTGACCACAGCCGACTTGATGCCCCGATTCCCTGCCTGGAAAACTGCATAGATAGGCTGTGTTACTTTTCCTATCTTATAGGAATAGAGTTACTCAAAGGAAAATGGCAGGTTACCTTGACCATTTGCACAAAGGACATCTCCACCTTCATGACTCTGGATGGGTTATGTAAGTGTCGAGTTGTGCCATTTTATGCCATCTGAAAGGTGGCTGGGGTATTTCTAAGGCAGATGTACCAGGTAATGGTGGGCTACAGTGATGCCTGGATGTGTGGGTTCTACCGCAAGTTCATCCCAAACCCTCAGCACTGTAGCTGCCGCACTGACAGACCTACTATAGAAAAAGGCAAAAATAGTATGGACCAAGAAATGCCAGACAGCTTTCAAGAAGCGGAAAGCCATTTTAAGAAACGCATCAGAAGCCCCGCCGCTCACAGGGCCCAAAGCCCCGCCGCTCACAAGGCCTGAAGCCCCGCCACTCACAGTTCACATTGGTACCAATGATATAGGTAGAAAGGGGGGTGATGAGGTCCTTTAACAAGGATTTAGGGAGCTAGGTAGCAGTTTGAAAAACAGGACCTCAAAAGTTTTAATCTCTGGATTAGAAAAATCAAGTCAGTCTGGAAGGAAGAGCGTATATAGTCAAGTTAAGGCACAAGGGTGCATGGCAAGGCTGGGTGGCATTTACTTTAATGTAAGGAGTCTTGTGAGTAAGGCAGATGAGTTGAGGGTATTGATTAACGCATTGGACTATGATTTCATTGACATCATGAAGACATGGTTGAGGGAGGGGCAGGACTGGCAGCTCATTATTCCGCGTTATAGAATCTTCAGGTGAGACGGGGTGGGGGGAGCGTAAAAGAGGTGGTAGTGTTGTAATATTGATCAAGGAGTCAATTACTGCAATAAGGAGGAATAACATCTCAGAAGGTTCCTCAAATGAGGCCAAAAAGGGGCAATCACACTACAGGGAGTGTACTATAGACCACCAAACAGTCAGGGAAAGATAGAGGGGCAGAAATGTAGGCAAATCTCAGGGAAGTGTAAAAATAACAGGGTAATAATAGTAGGGGAATTCAACTTCCCCAATATTAACTGGGATAGACAAAGGGTGAAAGACTTAGAGGGGGCAGAATTCCTAAAATGTATCCAGGAGAGCTTTTTAAGTCAGCACATAGGAGTTCCTACAAGTGAGGGGCGGTGCTGGACCTAATTTTAGGGAACGAAGCCGGGCAAGTGGTAGAAGTGTCATTGGGAGAGCATTTCGGTGATAGTGACCATAACTCAGTAAGGTTTAAGCTAGTTATGGAAAAGGACAAAGAAGGACCGGAAATAAAGGTTCTGAATTGGGAGAAGGCCAATTTTAATATAAGACAAGACAGGATCTGGCCAAAGTAGACTGGGAGCAGCTACTTGTAGGAAAATCTACATCAGAGCAGGAGGTTGAATTGAAGGGAGCAGTTCACCCCTTCTCACTTCGTCATAACAGTTGGGTCAGAGATGTCTTTGGGCAGCAGCATCTGTGACTGAGCAGTCCTCTTCAAGACACCCTCTGCTCACCCGAATTGGGAGGGAGCTAGAATAGGTGCCCTAAAAATAGTCTGTCCCACTTTCTCCTGGCTGGGGAACCACACCTTGTGGGATCACCATCTTAGTGGTCAAAGAAAAAAAATTTAAATTTTGAAACTTGAATTGTTAGAACACTCATGGATATTCTCAAGGGTGACTGTCCGCTTAGAAGAACTGTAATCACATGAGCTATCAAGGCTCCAAATTGACATCACCACCCCCAGTGAATTGAGTTTGGTAAGTTAGATGTATGAAGGTTTTCCAGCTTGGTCATGAGCTGCACTTGGGATTCCTTTCTTCAGTCGGGTTGTTTTAGGACTGAGACATTGATCATCTTCCTCTTGGATTTTTGGATCTTGTGAAGTCTTGGTGCTAGGTGGATGTTTATCATTGATCGAACAAGAGACCTCACTTCCTCAGGAGGGGCAGCTAAAGGAACAAGCAGGGGATACACCTTCTACTGGAAAGAAAGGCTGACAGCAACCCTTGTGTGTACAAAGTTGGTTTCGCCATCCAATCTTTGATTGCACTGCCAGAACTCCATAACTGTATAAATGAAAGGCTTATAACGTTTCACCTACAGCTCAGTTGTAACCGATACACCACCGTTATCAGTGCTTATGCCTCAATCCTCGACTCTGATGGAGGTGTTATGGAAAAGTTCTATTCTGACCTTGATGAATTTCTTCCTCATTGTCATCCCAAAAAAGAAAGATCATTATTCTTGGGAATTTTAATGCAAGGGCTGGCCATGACCCTGATGTTCTTAGAGGAACCACTGGGAAAATCAGGATGGAAAAACACAATGCAAAAATGGTGTTCTCCTGCTGACGAAGTGTGCAGCATGACCTTCTTATAACAAGTACCCTCTTCTGTCAGGATACAAAATACAAAACCACCTGGAGGTATCCTAGATTGTTTGGCTCAAAGACCCAAGAGATATCTGTTATACTCAATCCATGTGGGAACTGGTGCCCAACGAACAGATCATTGCCTTGTTCAATCGGTGATGAGCATTCACCTAGCACCAAGACATCACAAGGTCAAAAAGTATAAGAGGGAGGAGATCAATGTCTCAGCCCGAAGACAGCCCAATTGAAGAGGGGAATTCCAAGTGCAGCTCACAATTATTCTGGAAAATCTTCACACACCCAACTCAATTCCAGAACAACGAGATTAAATAAAGCCAGCTGTGCTGGATTGCTGTAGTCTGACCATTGGGTTCAAGCACATCATTATCAGCACTGATTTGACAAAAACAATGCCAAAAAATGTGACCTCCTAGAACAAAACTGAGCAGCCTTCATTGCCTGGCCATACAACCCAAGGTCGCAAGTCAAGAAAGCAGCATTCCAACAGCTCAAGGGTGATGCCCAAAGAAAAATCTAGAAGGTAAAGGACACGTGGTGGGAAGAGAAAGCCTGAAAGATCCAACAAAATGCTGAGCATCATGATGCATGTAGCTTTTTAGAAGCCACCAGGGCCATCTATAGGCCAAGGTCAAATGGCAAAAAAACCCTTCAGCATCCATCAATGCTGAAAAAATAATTTTCAACAACTTTTCAATAAAAAATTGTGTTATATGTCCCACTACATTCCTGAGGTGTGAATATCCCCTCGTTCACCACCTTATAGAAAGCTCAAAATAAAAAAGGCAGCAGAATATATTCGAAATTTAGAAGCCATCTTCAAACTCACAATATGTTCCCTGCAGAGCAGGAAATTTGGGAGGGAAAGGCTGACTTCAAAAAGTAAACAAGACTGCTGCATACCAGCCGCCGGCCAGAATTTAAATCACACACAGTCTCCAAGAAGCTTTTCATGATTTCTCTGCGGCAGGTTCAGTGTTACACCTCAAATCTCAGATTAACACTGGAAATTCTCTTAGAATGACAGCATTAAAGGCAAAGGTTACAAGCAAGCCTAACATTTGGTGTGCACACGTTCAAAATAGGAAGGTCCATCAGAAGATCTTTTCTTCTTGGAACTTTCACTGGTAAAGTTCAAGGATAAGGCCATTGCAGAGCTTTGAAAATTCCCTTAACTTGTTATAAAGAATTTTTCCAGACAACAGCTATCATATTACCTCATCCATCAAACAATAACACAGATCTCTGAACTTCAAAACATTATGAAAAATTAATCCAGGTACTTCTAACCAAGATGGAGAAATAATGTAAAAATTAAGGCAATCTCCATTTTGCCCCAAAAGCACTTAATTAAATCCACTCTTCCTGAACCTTAGTTTAGTTTTGCTCCAGAGCTCTGATTGACTGAGGACAGCCATAGTTAATTGTATCAGTACCTATCAAAATGATAAATGAGCCCATACCTTTGCTTGTTTCATATTGTTCATAACATTGCCCAGGTCTTCTACATCAATGACAGAAGCAGCTTCAATTTCATCTTCCAATCCAGATTCTTCTTCACTTGTTGTCTCAAACAATTCTTCCTGGAGAGACAAAGAAGAATCAAAACGTAAGAAATAGAATCAACCAAAGTTAAGTGCCAATCATATATACTAACAAACAAATCAGTCAGGGGTGACATTTATTCACATGCCTCACCTCATCTACAGGAACTTTCAATAAAAAATCATTTCAGGTATTTCAGTTTATTAGATGATAGTGTGGGTTTATTAGATGATGGAGGAGGCAACAAATCAGGGTGAAGAAATAAACCAAGACACTCACTAGACAGATAATTTATCTAATGGAGGGACCTGACTAAACATCACACAAAAGCAAACACTGCAGATGCCGGAAAACTGAAACAAAAACAGAAAATGCTGGAAAAATTCAGGTCTAACAGCATCTGTGGAGAGAAAAACAGACTTAACGTTTTGAGTCCGTATGACTCTTCTTCAGAGCTAAGCTTAGCTCTGAAGAAGAGTCATAGGACTTGAAACATTAAAACAATTAGATAGTAGTTTGGTACTACAGAATGTGAGTATTGCTGCAAAAGGACATTTTGTCAAAGCTTCTCGTTTTGCACTCATCAGGGCAATTGCAAGAATACCAATGTCAGGGGAAAAAGCAACTTTACACTATATGAGAAGAGGGTACTGATTGGTTGGCAAGTGGACTCTGATTGGTAGAGGTGTTGCCATGGAGAATGCACCAGTTAATGGTGGCTGACAATTAACTGCCAAACATTATTTGAATATTTAAACCAGGCAGCTTGATTCTGACTGGTCAAGGCATTGCCCTGAGGAGTGAAGCAGTGGATGGCTATCACTTATTTTGTTTAGCTGAAACAGGTGCAATGTGCGTACATGTTCTTTCTGTCTGCAAAGAACAGGGCCCCGTGCATTAATATATGTAGCTTCCAGTACACGCAAACGTGTCACACTGCGAGTCCAACTGACAACCTTGAATTGGTTGTCAGCATAATTTAGCTGGATTATTTAGGATTATTTAGCAAATGTTCTCCAATCATGGAATCACATATAATGATGGACACTGTGTTTTGAGTTTTGCAAGCACGAACTGGTTGCATATAGTCTGTAACTTGCCCGTTGCAAACAGCGGAAGGGGCATGCTGTTTGATATGATCCGCCAGTCTTTGGCGCATACAGCCTACATACCTAGCATCACACTGGTACTGAAATTGATATACCACATTACTCATTTGTGAGATAGGTAGAACGTCCTTTTGGCTTGACACCCGCATTCTGTTAATGGCGAATACCACTCTTGTTGCTACCGCATAGTAGCAGCATGAAACAGCTAGCTTCACCTGTAGCTCGAATTTTTTGAGATAACTTGCCCTTCCAAGGTAATCTGAGGTAGATTGGGCACTTTTCAGGGCCAAAAGTGATGGCCTCAGGCCAGTACATGAGTTTACATGATATACAGTGTGAAGTAATCAGAGTGGCTATTATCCCGCATCTTTGGTGTGCCCTATTTCAGCATCAAGCTTGCATGGTGAGTAAATGGCTCGGGCCCTATTTACAAGGTTGCCAATAAGGCCAATCATAGCACGTGGAACTGTAAGAAGCCCAAAGCGTGCATTGACCAGTGAAGGTAGGCTTGCAATAGACCGTGGTGGAGAACCCCCTGGTAGATTTCTCAACTAGTATATCCAGAAAAGGGAGTTAATTTGAATGCTCCATTTCAAAGGTGAATTTGGGCACCGGACAGAACCCATTTAGACATGTAAGGAAATTATTACATGCTGCTTTGGTTTTAAATATAGCAAACATTACATCGATCTGGTGCATTCTCCATGGCAACGCCTCCACCAGAGCCCATTTGCCAATCAATCAGCAATCTCTTCTGTTGTTTCCCCTGACATTGGTATTCTTGCAATTGTCCTGATAAGTGCAAAACAAAAAGCTTTAACAAAATGTCTTTTTTCAGCAAGGCAAAAGAGTGAGACTATTTTAAAAGCGTTGGCTATGTAATTAGCTGAATTTTATTAGGCCTGAGCAATGCGGGGAAATGAGGTTTCAGAAATGCTCAACCTTAAATCACCTTTCACTTCCAATGAGGTACAGTTTGATACATCATAAGGGCAATTGTTGCTGCATCACACCCTTTGTGGCTTGTTGCATTTCTTCCCTATCACACTGGTCAATACCACAAGCATTTGTTTTGGCTCCACACATAAAGAAGCAGCAGAGTACAAGGAGGAAATTCTAGAACTTGCAGTCTGGGTGGCTGACAGCACAGCCTCAAATATGGGACAAAGAGATAGGAATAATGCAAGAAGCCAGAAACAGAGGAATGGAAGGTTTGGGGTGGTAGGGTGAGGGGTGGTGGGAGGTGGTGCGGCAGGCTGAAGGAAGTGACAAAGTTAAAGATGGGTGAGGCTATGAATGGATTTGAGCACTAGGATGGAAATTTTAAATGGGAGATGTTGGTGGGGGGCAGATTTAGGAGACAAATATATAGCAACATACATTCGCACAAATGGACAAAATAAATAGACGTGCAATTATGTGTACAAACAATACCACCTATTAAACTGATATCAGATAAAGTCTTGTGGTCTAAATGATGGCCAAAGGAAGAAGTACAGAACCTGTCCAGCAAATGGGACTAAGATATTTCTCATAGCCAGGAAGCCAGAGTTTGCTGGAAAACATTGGAAAAACTGGATTTGTTTAATAGGCTAAGAAGTGATGATTGGACTGATGGGTAATATTCATGGTCTGAGTTGTAACAGAATCATCTGAATACATCACACTCGGTCCCTTCATCTAAGTTAGTGATATAGATTGTAAATAACCAAGGCCCCAGCACAGATCTTTGCAGCCTCTCACTCGTAACAGCCTGCTAACCTCAACTCATTTATTCCGGCTCTCTGTTCTTTAAACATTTGTTCGGTGGTCAAAACATGGGCACTGTGCTGGGCCAGGTCAACAGTTCAAGTCTGGAGACTGGGACCATTGAGCTCGATGCCCAGGGCTACAAGGCAAACAGTAGTTCGGCACTGCCTCACTGTGGGTGGCATGCAGATGTTCTCAGTCATTCTTATTGTCCATTGGACAGAAAGTTGGGATCTAGGGACGGTCCTTACCTTCAGCAACGAATAAGGTCAGTATCTCAGGGTCGCAGGTGTGGGAAAGAACACAGGACTTTGGAGCAGGAGTAGGCCATTCAGCCTAAACTGCTCTGCCATTCAATAAGATCATGGCTGATCTGGTTGTGGTCTCAACTCCATTTTCCTGTCTGTCCCCACGTAATCAATGACTCTCTCGTCTATCAAAAATCTATCTAACTCTGCCTTGAATAAATTCAATGACCCAGCCTCCACTGCTTTCTGAGAAAGAGAATTCCATACTGAGGGAGATCTCTCCTCATCTTCGTCTTAAAAGGGAGACCTCTTATCCTTAATCTGTGTCCCCCTACTTCTAGTCTCCCCCAAAAGAGGAAACATCCTCCCAGTAACCACCCTATCAAGTCCCTTCAGGATCTTATGCGTTTCAATAAGATCACCTCACATTCTTCTAAACTCTAATGGGTATAGACCCAATCTGTTCAACCTTTCTTCATCCCAGGAATGAATCGAGAGAACCTTCTCTGAACTGCTTCTAATGCAATTATATTTTTCAAATAAGTAGACCAAAATGGTGCACAGTACTCCTGACAGTGTGCTTCAGCAGTCAACAACAGTTTCTCCTGCTCCACTATTGTCAGAGTCATACTTGACAGTGTCAATCCTTATTGATGCCATCAAGCACTCAATTGCTCCAGGTACAGTCTAAGCACTTATAGAGGAAAAAGCTAATTTTAGAGGAAGTATTTCTATTGAGAGCTATTGGTAGGAAGGAACCAAACTTGGTGAACAGAAAAGGAGAATGGATAAACACTTCAGGCAATTGGACAGTACTGAATTTGAGGTCCAATCTAGAGTCTCCCTCTACCTCCCACCCCCAAAATTATTTTAATAAAAATTCTCAATATGAGTACTTAACTAACAAGTTGGGAATGGTGATAGGTTGAACAAAGTTGCAGGAAATAGTTTTCATTAAAAAAAAATGCTAGAAATATGTATTCCCCATTCCCAGAGTATATACATTACAGAGGAAATTTAGGAGGATAATGAACTCTCACTGTAATATAAAACACACTGCACAAGTGGCTGCATTT
This sequence comes from Carcharodon carcharias, assembly GCF_017639515.1. Taxonomy (NCBI): domain Eukaryota; kingdom Metazoa; phylum Chordata; class Chondrichthyes; order Lamniformes; family Lamnidae; genus Carcharodon; species Carcharodon carcharias. Next base: position 125,059,553 of record NC_054476.1, read on the forward strand.
TGATTTTGGTAGTATTCTATACAGCACACTGATTACAGAAACCGACAGTTTGATGGAGGTCGCATTTCCCACATTTGTAGCGAGAGTGGGGTGGGGTTGGTGGGGGGGAAGAGGTCTTAAACATCTACAAGCTATATCAAAATGAGCAGGTTTTAGAGCTCATGCTACCAAAATCCAATTTAGTCATTTAGCAGTGAACAGAAAATGGGAAAGCCATGGAGGACTGAGTCATGAGATAAGCATTTATTACAATTCTGTACGTTCAGTAGAGTACCTTTAATGTGGTCTAATTTACCTCTTCACTACTGTGATCTTTTATCTCTTCTGGCACTTCATTCTGACTGGATTCCTCTTTATGTTTCTCCTCTTTGGACTTGCATTTCCCCTTTTTGCAGCTGCCACTACATTCTTTTTTTTCCTCTTTGTAGAGTGCTTGTACTCTGCTCAAGAACATGGTTTGCCATTCACTAAAGTCAGCCTCGATGCTGCCATGTTTGCTCTTTACCACGTTGCAATCACCTTCTCCACGGGTCATAATACGACTGGCACTCAACATCCACAACCACATATCAATATTTTTACCGACCTGACAAAAGGACAAGCACTGTACAGTTAAAGCTATAACAGTTTATTTCACTACTCACAGTAAACTTGTGAACATGAAATGCAGTATACAAAAGGGCATCAATAGAAAGAGTATTTCAATCTTTGCAATAAAAATAAAAAGCAATGTTTAGCTACATGAATTTTTAGGTTAGGAAAACAGTATTTGCAACACTAAAAAAATGTTTCATCCCAGCCCCTGAAACACGCGTCATTCAGTGATCAATGTAACTTAAGTGCAAATGTAAATATACCGATTGTATTTTTTCTCATTTTCGGGGTATGGCTACTACTGGCAAGACTGGTATTTATTGCCCATCCTAGTTGTCCTTCTTCTTGAACCACTTTGTGCAGTTTGATACAACTGAGTGACTTGCTAGGACACTTAAAAAGATGGTTAAGTGTCAACCACATGTGGGACTGGATCACAGAGAAGCCAGATTGGATAAGGGTGACAGGCTGTCTTCCCGAAAAGACATGAGTGAACCAGTTGGGTTTTTACAGCAATCTGACAGCTTCATGGTTGATTTTACTGGTCTCAGCTTTATATTACCAGTTTTTATGAAAAAAAAGTTCAAATTTGCATATTTCCATGGTGAGATTCCAACTCCCATTCCCAAATAACTTGCATATAACAGATTAAAATACATTTAAATGTAATATAACTGAATATAACCAAGGGAGATAATAACTAAATGCAGAAATGTAGTAACAGGCATTCATTAGGATGGCTACAATCTTACTACTGCATTACTGGCACCTTTTTACCCAACCCCTTGAGGTGATAGCAATGTATACATGCACTAATCTGTTCTAACAATGTTAAAATAAAATTAAAAAGAAAAATCACACAGATTAACATAAGTTTGCAACCAAGATCAGAATTTTAGATTTGTACAACACAGAGTAATTTAGAATCTACACCAGAGAAATAGACTATGCTGCTCAACTGGTCAATGCTGACAATTATGCTTTACACAAACCTCCTCCCATCCTTCTAATAGTCATTGGTCAAGTTGCAATAAAATCTCAGAAGGCAGTTGATTCTTATCACACTAGTTTTGTACGCATTTTTAAAGATTGCAGCCACATAGCAGAACCATGAGTAGTTACAGAAGCAAGGGCAATATACTTACGGTGTTGTAATGATTTACATAAACAGAGTTGCCCAAGCCGAATACTGCATATCTCAAACCTTTGAGGTAGGATTTGCCATATCTGAAGTCATGTGTTGCATCTTCCAACCACTTACAAAACCAGGCTGCACTTTCATTTGGTTGTCCATCAGTGTATGTGGAAACCATGAATACACAGATACTTTTAGTGTATACCTGCACAAATAATAAAGCATATTTTTTCAAAAAGCAGATTAAATCATAAAATAAATTTCTGTGGTCTTATCTCAGCCCATCTATCATTCTCCCCTATCTATCATCCATGAATTAGCTTTTTTAAATCATTCAGAATTTGGGTCAGTAGAGGAGGATACTAGGCAAGATCAGACTTTTCTTTCAAAACATCTCCGAAAAGTAGAATTTTAAAAAATTTTAGCCATATAAATTTTAGTCATAGATGATTGGAGATTACAATATGTTGCTTTGGAACATATCCAAGAATGTATTAAATTATAGTAATCAATTTCTTTTTGTTTGATACAAGGTTTAAAAGTTAGTTCAACACAGTCAGATTTCACTTTTGATGCTAGTGAATAGTAATGGCTGTTTAAATGTTATAAAGTCCTCAATGCAACAGCACAGAAGGGATGATGGTCAGAAAGTAGGTATGCATTTTTTCAGTTCCATAACAGTAAAAAAGTCAGAAGAGACTACAAACAGGGCTAAGGCTGATGGTGAGCACAATATACAGTTAATGCGCTAAATAATTATTTTCAATCATTCATTAGGAAAGATAAAAGCAACATGCCATCTCACAATAACCCCAAGAAGTATTAACAACATTTTTAACAATGTGTACAAGATTGAAATCATAAACAAATCTAAAAACAAAACTCAGGATAAAAAAACTGTTGCCAAGGGATAAATTGTATTTTTGTTTTTTCCCTCAGGCTCAACATCTATGACTACTCCCTTTAAGCAAGTTCTCACTCCCTGTTGCCTAAGGTATGCTGTGTGTTTCAGGCCTGTTCTTTAAATTTCCAGCCTGAAAGTGATGAGGACACTCCAACCTGCAAACTTTTCTAACAAAACAACAATTGGACGCTGAACTAAGTGAATTTCTGTTTACTCCACAATTAGGTTGCAGCTCTAAGAGCATAGATACAATTCATATTTCATAGTGCAACATTTCTGTTTGGGAAATGGGCTGATACAGTCCATCTTTGGGAACAGGATTCAAATCCTGCCCAGACTGATGGGATGAAAGTCTTCGAATGTAAAATAAATCAGGACAGTTTCAACAGAATTCCTACAGCAAAACAATCTATCCTCATTCAGAATTAATTACGCACATCACTCAGATGGGCACAGGATTGCAGGTGTAGGAAATGAAAAAATGTCACACTGATGAAATAGCAATGCTCTTCTGATACTGGAGCCTGCTGCTAACATTGGGAATCTCATACACTTAGAAACCCACCACCTTGATGAGCAAACACTTCTGCGCATAAAATAGCAAATCATCCAATTTACCTCATGCAATGCCATGAGTAACATGTTAGTTACCTAATTTCCTGTATTACCAAAGTTTTTATCAATAGTATAGAAATTGACAAACATAAAATCACTAACCTCATCTACCAGGTTTTCATCTGGATCATACTCCTTCAGATCAACAACTTCCACAGGTAATCCAAGTTTTTGTACAGCATCTGCAAGGGTTGTGGCAAACCTCTGGAATACAATAATTTTTTTGAAAAAATCCCTTAGGAATTCAAAATGTAAAAGATGTGCTCTGCAAAAGTTCTGTTCGGCATTAGTATCAGCACTCCACACTGTTCATAGCAACCTCAATTCAAATTCAAATCACAGCATTGTGAGTGAGCAGTGTCTTCTAATATCCAGCCCCCACTCTTTCCAACGTGTCTGACTAAATGAAAACTCGAATATGTCTAAGAGTATCCAAACCAAATAACTGAGAAATTCACTTGTGGAATTTCTGTTTGTCAAACATGAGATGGACATTCACCCCTTGAGAAATACACCATACAACAAAATTAATTATACAATGCATTTAGCAAACAGAAATATCTCAAGGTCCTCCATAGCTGGGTGGAATGAGCTGCAATCAGAAGAGGGGACATGATTAAAGATACAAAGTTTTGAGAAGGTTTTTGAAGATGGGACAACTAAGGCAAAAGGGTATAGAAAGAGAATCAGACAGCAAGGTATGAATGTTGCCACGGGCGGTGGAGGAAAAGCAAGGGTTGCACAATAATCCATATCCAAGAGTAAGGATATGAGCTGGGATATTTTTCTAAGGTTACAAAGGTCAGGTAGAGTAAGACAACAAGTTATAGCTGCAAATTTGCAACAGATGAAACTTGGAAATCCCCTCAAGCGTAGCGATACTTAGGAAGGAGAGCTAACTTTGAACTTATGGCTCCCAAAGCTTTCAGCCACTGAGGTTTTCATCCCTTCAAGTCTGGATCTCTTGTACAGTAACTGAAAGGGATTGAGTGTTATGATTAATCAACAATTTTGCCCACATTTTGTTTCCCTTTTCTTTGCAGGTTACTGTCTTACTCTTGTTTTACTCTTTCTTTAGGTTTCAAATGGCAGCTGCTCATCATTCTGCCATTCACACCTCCTCTAGACACAACTTTTGTTTCTTAACTCGTCTCATTACCACTCATTTTAGTCTTGTACCACCAACTCTTTTGTCATTTAATCACTCATATGTTCGAATCACAGGCCTTCCCTTAGGTTCTTTTTCCTGCTCTCCCTTTCACTTGAAACCTATTACATTTCTATTTTTTCCCAGTTCTGATGAAAAGTCATTGACCCAAAACATTAACTGTTTTTCTTTCCACAGATGCTTCCAGCTCTGCTGAGTATTTCCAACATTTTCTATTTTTATAAATTTTCAAGATCTTAATTTTTTTTATCTAACAATTCCTATATTCATGTCATTAGTTAGTTTCTAGTTAGGCATCCATCTGTCTTGGGAGATGGTGGACTGCACCTGGGATGTATGTCACTTCTGTATTGAACATTGTCTGCTGTGGGTATAGAGGTTGATTCGTGAGTGACAATGCCTTCCACAGCTGGCACAGATGAATAGCATTGGCCCAAAAAGTCAACCAGTGTTCTTTCCTTCCGGCAGGCTCTTTTTTCCAAAATCTGGTTTTCTTTATCCGTCTGCTTTTGTCATTCCCTTCCTGACAGCTTGTCTCCGGGCACTCTGGTCAGCAGCGAGGACTTCCTATGCATCGACTCTGGTCCCACTCAACTTGAAGTCTCACTTGTAGACATCCTTGTATCGCAGATGTGGGCGACCTGTTGTGTGCAGCTCTGCTTTATCCTGCTGCAGATCGTGAGTGATGCTCCAATGATGCTCCATTGTAACTGATGAAACTCTGCATGGTCTTGTAGAAAGAAAAAATGATCCCAAGTGGTCCAGGCAGGCAGCCTATTTTCTGCAGCAGTATAAATATCTGTCTCTGCTAACAAGGTCAAAGGCCTTTGTGAGGTCTAAAACAGCAATGTAGAGTGGTCTAGGCTCTTTGTGGCACTTCTCCTGTAACTGTCAAAGTGAGAAAATCATATCAACATTCGATCTGCCAGCTCTGAAGCCACACTGAGGCCCAAGGTCATGACGCCAAGATCTGATGACTGGACCGAGCAAAGACCTTCTTCACAATACTAAACAAGAAAATGCCTCAGTAATGGTTACAGTCACTGCGATCTCCTTTGTTTTAGTAGATGATGATTATTTTTGTATCACACATGTCTTGAGGCACAAATCCTTCCTTCCAGCAGACACAAAGTTCATGGGTGTTGCTTTTCCACTTTTTATGATTTAGGTGGAATGCTATCATTACCTGGGGTTTTTCCACTGGCAAGATGGTCAATGGTCTCATTGAGCTCTATTATGCTGTCCAGATCCTCCCTGACAGGAAAGTCTAGAATGGTGCTGCGAGCTTCTTCAGCGACAACGTTCTCTGTTGCAGAGAGTTTAAGATAGCGCTCCACCCACCTTTCCAACTGCTTGCTAGATTTGGTGTTGATCAGCCCTATTTGTCTTCAAGGGGACTGATTTGGTTGCTGCTGGGCTTCTTGCTTTCTTGAGTCCTTCAAACACCCTCTAGCATCCTCGGATTCAGCAGCAGATTGTATGGCTGTTGCACGGCTTCTGCTGAGACTTAATTCTGGCAGTTCTGACAGCATCTAGATTTTGTTAGCTGGAGAGTTGCTTGTAGTTCATGAGGGCTGTCCTCATGGTTGCAGTGACTGGCTCCATTTGAGTCCAATAAGCCTCAAACCAGGCAGAATTTCTCACTTTTCTCCATGTTGCTATCATACGCTTTTGACTACGCAAATGAGGGTGTCTACCTGCATATATTCATATATTGCTAGAACATAATCATCCAAAAATCTGTGCAGCATACAACCATATTATAGTAAGCATCCCAATCTTTGTCTAGTGGAGGGGAGTCCAACCTCTAACCCAAGCCCTGACAATTCACTCTTTGGGCTCCAATCAACAAGTCTTATTTTCACTTACATCTCTTGTTTTACTTGTTTGTCCTGTCTGAGTTTTGGGGCACAGAAATGGGCTGCTTTTACCATTGGTTCCTCAGTGCGAGATAAATCCTAAATCAGAACACCAAGTTCAACAAAGCATGGATTTAAGCAACCTTGAGATTTCATTATACATATGCCACAAAGACATCCCTAATAATCTGCAAATTACCCTACAAGCCAATATCCCCAAGTTTCTGGATATTAGCAGAAGCAACCCAGCAATCAATAGACTGGTCTACCCCTCTAGGTTACATCAATGAGCCAGAATGGTTGATCAATCAATAAGAACACCCTGAAGAGCTATGGACCTGACTAACTTAAATATCTGAGCAAAATCTGCAGATGCTGGAAATCAGAAATAAAAACAGAAAAGGCTGGAAATGCTCAGCAGGTCTGGCAACACTGTATGGAAATCGAGCAGCCAATATGAAGAGAGTAACAGAGAGCCAATATTGAGAGAGAAACAGAGCTAATATTTCAGGTAGATGATCTTTTATCAGGTATCTGATTACTGGCTCTGTCATAGCAGATTGGCCTAATTCCAATCTCCCTCATCAGGCATGCCACTTTGGAACAAGCTAGCTACTACATTAATGTAGAAATGTGAGGAATATTTCAACAATTCCTAAAGGATATGTGCTTTAACTGTAAATAGTTGGAATGTTAACTGTTGCTTCAATGTTATAATGGGAAACAGAAGCCTACGTAATTCATTACTACACCCAACCACATGCGAACAGCTGAAAGCAGCTTGGTGAACCCGCTTCTGAGGTGATTTTCGACATTTGAAATAATATATTATAAAACTTCAAAACACAGCTAAACACTAAAGTGAGAAAATATGCAAGAACTCGCTTAACAGAATTTTTTAAATTCTTACCTCAGCAGTACCAGTTTGAGAACCAAAGAAAATCTTCACCCCAGCAACATGAACTTCCTTTTCTTCTTGGGCTAAATGCCCATTTTGAATGATTTCTTTGGCTACTTTTGGTACAATGCTGTTCTCAACTTTCTGCTGTTCAAAATATTTTCAGTATACAGTCAATTTCCATTAACACAAAATCTTTTCACAAGAACCAGTGCACATCATTCATATATATTATATATATAAATAAAATATATCAATGAGAACCATTTATTCTATGGACAAACAAAACAATTTGATATTAAGAAATAAAAGAACAGGAAAGTAGCTGTGCAAGACATCCATTTTCAAAGTAATTTAACTGATGTACAAATGACAATGCTTTAAAGACTTAATCATGTAGCTATAAACCATTTACATGTTGATCCTTTTATTTTTCCATAGAATGAGTCTCACACATTAGTGATCAAGGGTTGATGTTCAATCTGATTTTCTCTCGACTCTCACACCGCAATCCCCACACCACCTATGAAGAAATGTTAAACCTTCACTCAGCTCACATAACTAAGATTGGTACTTTCAGCAGAGTGGCAGACAGAAGCCACATTTCAATACTTTATTGCCTCTATTACAAATCATGCAGACGCAGAGCTGTAGATTTATTACCTTGTTGTGGTTTTTACTTAAGAACTCAACAGCTGCCCAAACTCCTAAGGCAACAACAATGGTTGAATAGATGTAGTGTCTAACGTGCCACAACGACAATGCATAATTCTGCAAGGAGCTCCAGGTATCAAAAATGTGAACTAGAAAGGAAACAAAAGCTTCAGTAAACATCAGCTCATTCATAACTTTGACACAAGGCACTACAATATGGAAATCAATCACCAGTGTCCTCGCTGACCTGCATGGCTCCAATTTAAAATTCTCAGCCTTGTTCTTAAATCCTGCCTTAATCTCACCTCTACCTTTCCCTGAAACCTCCTCCAGTGGAGTACTGAGAGATTGCTGTCTTTCAGATTAAGTGTTAAACTAACTCTCAAGTGGGCATAAAAACCTCATGCCACTAGACAAATACCAAAAGATCTCTCTAACATTTATCCCTCGAACAAAAACTATTTGGTAATTATTTCATTGTTGTTCATAAGTATATTGGCTGCTTGGTTTCCATAAAACAGTGACTGCACTTCAAAATTTATTTTGTTGATTGTGAAGTACTTTGGAATTACTGATGTGCTACAAAAGCCAATTCATTATTTTTCTTTCTATACAACTCAACCCAGACCCTCCAGTCCTCTAAATCTGGCCTTATTTCACCCATCACGCCTTCAGCTAACTAGTTCAAACTCTCTGGAACTCACCCCTGAAACCCCCAGCTTCCCTATTTGCCTCTCCTCCTTTAAGATCCTTCTTAAGGATCAAGGCTTTGGTCACTATTCCTGGTCCTGGCATCCATTCTTGGGATACCTCGTGCGACTGTTTCTCCACGTGAAACATGTTAGATTAATACAAGTCGTTACTGAAGGACAACTGAATGAAAATCTCACTGAGGTAGAGAAAATATTAAATGCCATAGGAAAGGTAAACGCTGAACATCACGTCAGGGTAAGGGAAAGTGTGGTTGGGGGCGAAAGGATATAATTTCACATTGGTGAGGGACAGGACTAATTCAGAAGAATTTCTTCACAAACAGTAATCAACGCTTGGCTTCCAAGAAATGCAGAGGGAGAACTATTCAAGTTGGACTGAATAATGGGGAATCTGTTTGAGTAGCTGAACCGAGAGGAACGGAATTATATTTATTAAAATAGATATCCCTCCTGCAATATTTTAAAAAGCCACTTTCAAAGAGCTGGACTAAGGGGCGAGATACCCCGGACCGAGGGAGAACGTTGAAGCAGAAATTGAGAGATTGAAATGGGTCCATCGGGGGAAGAATATTTTACAAATAATTGTAAATGCGCGGCGCTTCCATCCGGAGAGGCCATGAGGGAAACTCCATCAGTAAAAGCTGCGGCCTCACCATCATCGCGCTCATCCCCGCAGCCCGGCCGGCAAAGACACAGCAAAACCAGGCTAACAAACTCCCGCATGGCCGCCCCCTGGGCAATAACCCGCCGCTCGGCAGTTACTCAAAACCCTTCAGGAAAGCTGCAGAATCGGGATTTAAATCCGCACCCTCCCCTCCCCCACACACACAGAGCGCCGCCATTAGCCCCGCCGAGCATGCTGGGAGGCCGCCAACAACAACTTACATTTAAAAGCTCAATTTCCACCCAGCTCCACTTCATCAGCTAGAACACATCAAACTCCTAAATTCCACCGAACTCCACTTCATCAGCTAGAACACATCAAACTCCTCAATTCCACCGAACTCCACTTCATCAGCTAGAACACATCAAACTCCTCAATTCCACCGAACTCCACTTCATCAGCTAGAACACATCAAACTCCTAAATTCCACCGAACTCCACTTCATCAGCTAGAACACATCAAACTCCTCAATTCCACCGAACTCCACTTCATCAGCTAGAACACATCAAACTCCTCAATTCCACCGAACTCCACTTCATCAGCTAGAACACATCAAACTCCTCAATTCCACCGAACTCCACTTCATCAGCTAGAACACATCAAACTCCTCAATTCCACCGAACTCCACTTCATCAGCTAGAACACATCAAACTCCTCAATTCCACCGAACTCCACTTCATCAGCTAGAACACATCAAACTCCTCAATTCCACCGAACTCCACTTCATCAGCTAGAACACATCAAACTCCTCAATTCCACCCAACTCCACTTCATCAACTAGAACACATTAAAATCCTCAACTTCAACTCAACTCCACTTCATCAGCTTGAACACATCAAACTCCTCAACTTCAACTCAACTCCACTTCATCAGCTTGAACACATCAAACTCCTCAACTTCCACCCAACTCCACTTCATCAGCTTGAACACATCAAACTCCTCAACTTCCACCCGACTCCACTTCATCAGCTCGAACACATCAAACTCCTCGACTTCAGCCCAACTCCAGGAATAACTTAAATAGCTGGAAGACTTCAAAATCTCATCCACAACCAAACTCTAACAACTTGATCAGCTAAAACACATCAGACTCCTCAATTTCATCCCAACTCATTTAACAATTAAAAAAACACATCAAACAGTCCTAAACAAAAATCAAACAGTCCTACTACAGTTGAGAACAGCTACTTGAAAGCACAATCTAAATAGTTGGTTTTGAGAAGGTCTTTAAAGGCTGGGAGGGAAATGGCAAGAGTACCAGAAAGTTGTACCAAGCACCTTGATGTTGCACATAGATAATCAGAGTCAAGGTGCTAAGCTACTGGAAGGGGTAAAGAGCTACCATAGAGTTGAAGGAGCAAGGTGATGGAGTCATTTGTAAGCATGTAGAAGCATTTTAATACAATAATTAATATGAAGCCAGTAGATATTGGAGAGGGTGGGGTGATGGATGAATTGTGCAGGGTCAGGATGCAAGTGACAGGGAAAATGGATAAGTTGGAGTTTGAGAGGCTAGCAAGGATAATATTGGAAAATTCCGACTTCCATTTTCTCTCAAAGTGCTTGATCATGTTGTCACCTTCAAATCCATGCCAATCTTTCCTGCAACTCTGTGTTTGAATTTCTCCAATGTGTTTTCCATTGTTTCTTAGCACCAAAATTAATCAAAGTCACAAATTAGATCCTCTGTAACTGTGACCATGGTGTGTTATCCCTCGGACTCTCTGCAGCCTTTAACATGTTTAATAAAATTATTCTTCATCAACACCTCTCCTCTGTTGTCCAGACCAGTGGGATCATCCTATTGATTCCATTGTTACCTATCCGGTAACACTCAGAGCATCTTAAATAATGGCTTCCCATTCTGTTCCCATGCTGTTAATGTGGAGTGGTCCAAAGATCTATCCTTGGCTTCCTCATCTACATGCTACTCCTTGCCAACATGTAGCAAATGTAAGTTACCCTCCACCTGTACAATGACTTGCTCTACCTCTCCACCTTTTAGCCTTTAACCTTTTAACCCTTCCATTATTTTTGCTGTCAGAATGCCTGACCAACTTCCACTCTGACATGAACCAAAATGTCATCCAGCTAAATACTGGATTGCCTGAAGTCATGGTCCTCAGGCATTCACCATAACTTTGTACCCCATCCACCAAATCCATTCCTTTCCTTGGCCCTTGTCTCAGGATGAACCAAACTCTTCACAATCTCGACTTGGAGCTTGGCTTCTGATCTTAAACCCTCTCTTTCGCAAAGACTACTATATATACCTCTGTAACACCACCTCATTCTGAGCCTACCTCAACCCATCTGTGGATCAAATGCTCATGCATACCTTTGTTACCACCACCAGTTCTCATCTGGTCAGTCTCCCATCCTCCACTTTGCAAAAACTTAAGTTCATTCAAAACTCTGCTGCCATATCCTATTCAACATCTATTCCCACTCTCCTATCAATTATGTCTTAGTTGACATACATTGGCTCCCAATCCTCCAAGCCTCCAATTTAAAATGCTCATCTTCATGCTAAATTCATAGCCTCACCTCACTACTGTAAAGGAAATAAAAAAAATTCCTTGATATTACTGTGAGATACTGAAGCAGGTTTATGGGGACTGTGTGTATGTATGTTTGTGTATGTGTCTAGTTTAATTAAACTGCAGACAGTCAGACTGCAAGGTTAGAATCATCAAAAGGGCTTAGGTGTAAAACAAGCATTTGAAATTGAGATGGGTAAGCTAGGATGAAGTCTCAGCAGATACAGTGTGAATGGAATTTGCATTTTTAGATAAGTTGAGAGATTGTTTGATTTTCCAAGTGACATGATAAAATGTTTATAACTGGCAAGATAAATAATGCAAAATTATTAAGTTTATCTTTCCTGAAAGTGCTGGCTATAATGACAACATAAAAGATTTTATATTCTGGGAAAAATAACTTACAAAGAAAGGTTAAAGTAATGGGATGTACAGATCAAAAGGGAGAAATATATTTAAAGAAAGATGGAAAGCTGTATGGAGGAGTGGCCATATGAGATCTTGAAGGTGCATTGTGTGAAATAGACATGTGGGAAAAAGCCTCTAGCCACCCTGGGGATGTTTGCTGTTCCAGTAACCAAGGTTTTGTTAAAAGCCTTTGGAATTCCATTGTCGAGTGAGAGGGGGAAAGAAGCTGTGAAATACCTCCCTTACAGCAACAGTGGGTGCTTGTGGTAATATTGCTGTATGTTTTATATATTAAGAATCTATTTGGACTGTTGCCTGAAAGGGGTGTATAGTTGGGAGTAGTTAAGTAAAAATCCGGTGAGAACTATTATAAAACTAAATGCAACTGTGTATCTGTAGTCTTGTGTGTTTAATGTTTATTTTCTTATGTTAATAAATGTATTAATTTAATCTTTAAAATCTCTAAAGGTGGTAGTGGACTCATTACTTCTGACTTTAGTGCACAAACCTTCTCATAATAGATAGAAATTGCAAAATCATTGTAATAGCATGGCCATGTTTCCCTTTGGGATTTGGTCAGCCTGGCAGATACCACCTGCTATATAATAACACTACCTCTGCCAGTCCTACATCCCTTACCCTAAACTCTTTTGTTCTTCTGCCTTTTATCTCTTGTGCATCCCATTCTTTGACACCCCACAATTGGTCGCCATGTCTTCAGCTCTCTAGGTCACACATTCCAGGAGTCACTCCTTAAACCCATACCACTCTTTCTCCTTTAAAACTTTCTATAAAACTTAACTTATCAAATTTTTCAGCACTCCTTCCAAAATCTCCCTATGTAGGTTGGCATCAGCTTTTGTCTGAACACTCCTCTGTGAAGTCCCATGGGATGGTTTTCTATCCTGAAGGTGTCATATGGATGCAAGTAATTGTTGTTGTTACACATAAAACCACAACTCTGAATGGGCTGCATTATTGTAAAACATGCCATAGGAGTTGACCTACATTAGCTGATCTGATTTGACACGAGCTTTATAGGATAGGTGTAGGATGTGACACTAAGAACCTAATTGTACATACAAAGAATTACCTAAAAAGGTAAGTGCTATGAAAGCTATGGTAGGAGGGAGAGAAAACAGTGTCCACGGTACAAATAAGTGAATTCATGTTGGCAAATCAACTTCTAGGGATTGTTCACGACCATTTCAGCATGGGGCCATAGGACCACAAATACAAAACATTTATATATAAATTGGTTGAGAATGCCAATCACTTTGCGCTCTTGCAGCATTGGGAAACTGACACATGGCTGATGTCAGTTACTCCACGTCATCTGTCCATTGAGGGACTTACTGAGCCAGCTAATCGGGCCATGAGATTCTGCTGGTGCAGCCGAACATATTTTAGAACAATGCTGCCAAAGATTCCTGTGACAGGTTAGATCTTAAAATGAACAATATGCAAACAAAGCATTCACTGAACATCATTCAGTATCCAGTTGTTGAGGGGAACAAAGTAATGCATATAAAGTGGAACTCAAACAGATTCAACTAGCTGACCCTGTGTGAGAAACCAACTAGAGTGCATACCTCATTAGAGACAGATTTAAAGAGTAATTTTATCAGGAGACTTTACTGGTCTTTCAGAGATGCCTAGCATGGTGCAGTAAAAGTTTGACACCACTTTCCATCTATGATGAGGTGTCCACCCCACTCAAAGGAAAGATGCAAAAGGCCACATAAGTTAGCACATTCAAGTGGAATAAAGTGAACTTCCTACTCATTTCAGCTTGGCTGTGTTACGAGAACAACCGGTGCAAGGCCTGTGCTGCACCTCACAGTTACTGTCATCGAACAGAATTAGTTGCACAAGGTTGTCTAGCTAAAGGACAAATGTGGGCTGATTGATGGCAAACACTCTGCACAGCACCATTGAATAATAAAGATGCCAACACGCTTAACACAGGGTTGGCATGTCTTCTTGGTGAGCTCCACACACTCTACGGAAGGAGGAGGAGGCAAGGGCCTGGCAACCGCCCCCGCTCAACTTGGTTGGAATCTGCAGATTTCATACAGCCTGTTATAGCACAGTGGATGGTAAATGCTGAGCTGTTCAAATCCCAGAGGGAAACTTGAAAGAAATGGCACAACTATTTTATAATTTATATTTATTTTGAGATGCATACCTTGAATTCCGTAGTAATAAGACCACTGAATCTTATAGGTCTCTTACAAAACTAAATTAAGCCTTTATTAAAATAAAAATGGTTTTAAACACATACATAGGTTTACAAATTACTACTATGATAACTCCTAGCTCCTCCAGTTGATCTAACTTCGAGTTACACCTCTGTTAAGGCAACAGTAAAACACAGATTTTAAAATATCCAGGCAAAGTAACACGATACCCTGAACAGTTGAATTCAAATTGAGTTTTCTTCACTTCAGTTTGTGTAGGCAGCAATTTGGGGCTGAGACACTGGAGGCTTTTCACACTTGTTAGATCTTAGAATTCCTTTCTCATTTTTAAAATTCATTCACGGGATGTGGGCTTCACTGGTTGAGCCAGCATTTATTGCCCATCCCTAGTTGCCCTTGAGGAGGTGGTGGTGAGCTGCCTTCTTGAACCACTGAAGTCAATGTGGTGTAGGTACACCCACAGTGCTGTTAGAAAGGGAATTCCAGGATTTTGACCCAGCAACAGTGAAGGAATGGCGATATATTTCCAAGCCAGGATGGTGAGTGACTTGGAGGGGAAGTTCCAGGTGGTGGTGTTCCCATCTTTGTCCTGGGTTTGGAAAGTGCTGTCTAAGAAACCTTGGTAAATTTCTGCAGTGCATCTTGTAGATGGTGCACACTGCTGCTACTGTGCGTCGGTGGTGGAGGGAGCGAATATTTGTGGATGTGGTGCCAATCAAACGGACTGTTTTGTCCTGGATGGTGTCCAGCTTCTTTGGTGTTGTACGAGCTGCACTCATCCAGGCAAGTGGGGAGTATTCCATCATACTCCTGACTTGTGCCTTGTAGGTGGTGAACAGGCTTTGGGAGTCAGGAGGTGGGTCACTCGCCACAAGATTCCCAGCCTCTGACTTGCCATTTCAACACTCCACCCTGCTCTCTTGCCCACATGTCTGTCCTTGGCTTGCTGCATTGTTCCAGTGAAGCCCAACGCAAACTGGAGGAACAACACCTCATCTTCCGACTAGGGACTTTACAGCCTTCCGGACTGAATATTGAATTCAACAACTTTAGGTCGTAAGCTCCCGCCCCCATCCCCACCCCCTTTCTGTTTCCCCCTTCCCTTTTTTTCCAATAAATTATAAAGATTTTCCTTTTCCCACCTATTTCCATTATATAAAAAAAAACCCCACTAGAGCTATACCTTGAGTGCCCTACCATCCATTCTTAATTAGCACATTCGTTTAGATAATATCACCAACTTTAATTTTAACACCTATGTGTTCTATTGTACTATTGTCGTTGACATCTTTTGATGATCTGCTTCTATCACTGCTTGTTTGTCCCTACAACCACACCGCCCCCCCCCCCCTCCACCTCTTTGTCTCTCTATCTCTCCGCCCCCCACACACACACCTTAAACCAGCTTATATTTCAACTCTTTCTTGGACTCGAACGCAAGTTCTGTCGAAGAGTCATGAGGACTCGAAACGTCAACTCTTTTCTTCTCCGCCGATGCTGCCAGACCTGCTGAGTTTTTCCAGGTAATACAATAAATGAATTCTTTGCTTCAAGACCTGCCACCTTCTTTCAATATCATCACCACCTCTTCTTAAAACACTTACCTTAATTCCATGGTCCCAATCTCCTCAAGTCTTACAACCAATTCCAGCCTCTTTATCCCCAATCCCTCAAATGAACTCCCCATTCCTCTGACTGGACTCCTGAATTTCTCTCATGTGTCATTGGTGGTCATGCCTTCAGCCGGCTAGATTGCATTTAGAGAATTTTTTTCCTAAACCTCACCATCTCTCTCTTCTCCTTTAAGAGCTTCCTTAAAATCCAACTCCTTGGCCATGTTTTTAGTCACTCTTCTTAATCTACCTTTCACTGATTCAATGCCCAATTCCTCATGACTTAGTGAGACATTTATTTAACTTTGAAGACTCCCCCTTACCTGGACACTGGCCATCTCTCCCAAATCCCACTCCCCAGCAACCTGGACACAGGCCACTACCTAAATCTAGACCCTGACCACCACAGCCCCTAAGTCTGGATGCTAACCAACACCACCCCACCCTCCCAAAGTTCTCTAAACTTAGATACTGACCACCTCAAAACCTGGATACTGATCCCCACCCCCTAAACCTGGACACTAATCCTTCTCCGCCCCCAAACCTGGACACTGACCTCTACTTTCCATCCCCCAAAGCTGGACACTTACACCCTCGCCACCCCCTAAACCTGGGCACTCACCAACTCCCACAAACCTGGACACTGACCCCAGCCCACCAACCTTCTCCCCAAACCTGGACACTGACCCCACCCTCACACCTTTCCCCAAACTTGGACACTGACCCTACCCCCCAATCACACCTTCTCCCCAACATTAGACACTGACTCCCCCCTTCTCCCAAACCTTGGATACTGACCCCCCACCCTTCTCCCCAACCTTGGACACTGACCACACACCCCCCAAACCCTCAACCTTGGACACTGACCCCACCACCCCCACCTTCCCCCCAAACCTGGACACTGACCCCACCTCCCCCCCCACAAACCAGGAAAATGACCCCGCCACCCCCCACGCCATCTCCCCAACCTTGGACACTGACACCCCCCCCAACCTTGATCACTGACCAGGCACCCCCCGCAAACCCCCAACTTGGACACTGGCTACCAACCCCAACCCCCAACGCCTCCTGAGACACCAACTACCGCCCACCCCCAACCTTGGACACTGACTACCCCCACCCCCCCCCCCGCCCCAACCTTGGACACTGACTAACCCCCCCCCCCGCCCCAACCTTGGACACTGACTACCCCCACCCCCCCCAAACCTTGGACACCGGATACCCCCACTGCTCCCCCCCCCCAAACCTTGGACACCGACTACCCCTTCCCCCCTTTCCCCTACCCCCCCCCCTCCCCCCCCCCCTCCCCCTCCCCTCCCCCCTTGGACACTGACTACCCCACCCCTAACCTTGGACACTGACTACCACCCCCCCCAAACCTTGGATACTGACTACCACCACCGCCCCCCAAACCTTGGATACTGACTCCCCCCACCGCCCCCCCACCGCCAAAACCTTGGATACCGTCTACCCCCCCACCCCCCCAAAACCTTGGATACCGTCTACCCCCCCACCCCCCCAAAACCTTGGATACCGTCTACCCCCCCACCCCCCCAAAACCTTGGATACCGTCTACCCCCCCCCCCCCCCCCCCCAAAACCTTGGATACTGACTCCCCTCCCCAAACCTTGGATACCGACTCCCCCCCGCAAACCTTGGACACTGACTACCACCACCCCCCCCCCCCAAACCTTGGATACTGACTACCACCACCACCTCCCCCCCAAACCTTGGATACCGTCTAACCACCCCCCCCCCCCCCCCCCAACCTAACCTTGGATACCGACTCCCCCCCCCCCCGTCTTGGATACCGACTCCCCACCCCCCCCCGCGGATACCGTCTACCGTCTACCCCCCCCCCCCCGGGGACACCTTCTACCCGCCCCCCCCCCCCCCTTTGGACACCGTCTAACCCCGCCCCCCCCCCCCCACATACGGTCTACCCACCCACCCCATGATGCAACAATGTGCTGCAGGATAAGGTTTCCCCCGGACATCATGTGCCGGAACCTCCTGTTTCCCGGGGTGTGACTATCGTTGCGCTGATACTAAATTCCAAATAATTAAAACCAATCGGGGTTGGAGTGATCTCTCGGTGTCGGTCTGCGGGATGGGTTATCACTGGGGCGGCTGCTGAGAGCGGGAACCGCGGGTCCAACCGGAGCAAAAGCAGCTTTCGGACGTTCCTGAGACAGAGAAACCGGGAGAGGAGCCGGGGCTCGGAGGCTACTCCAGGCCGGGGCTCGGGGAGAGGAACCGGGGCTCGGAGGCTAATCCAGGCCGGGGCTCGGAGGCTAATCCAGGCCGGGGCTCGGGGAGATTTGCTGGGATCTGCAGTTGGGGTTCAGGCCGGTGCTTTGGGGCTCGGGGCTGTCGGTTGTTCACCGCGGGCTGATCCAGGCTCCCGGCCACAATGTCCATCTTCACTCCCACCAACCAGATCCGCCTGACCAATGTGGCGATTGTCCGCATGAAGAGAGCAGGGAAACGCTTTGAAATCGCCTGTTATAAGAATAAGGTGATGAGCTGGAGGAGCGGAGCGTGAGTATCCGATTCCCCATCAACAGAACTGGCGATTTATATTTTACTTCATAATAGAATTAAGTCAAATCATTGGGAGCATATTTTATAATTGTATTCGTGATTCTTGTTGTAACCCAATAGAAGGAATATTCAATCCCTTGATCTAGAAAGTCACATGTAAGGAAATATCCATCATTGTTTCTAGTGCATATTTCTGTAAAATGTGAATCAAAAGCATCATTTAATATAGAATAAAAGCAAAATACTGCGGATGCTGGAAATCTGAAACGAAAACAAAAATCGCTGGAAAAACTCAGCAGGTGTGATAGCATCTGTGGAGAGAAGGACAGAGTTAACGTTTCGAGTCTGTATGACTTCTTCAGAGCTAAAGAGAAGTAGAAATGTGGTGAAATGTGTACTGTTTAAGGGGGGTGGAGCAGGTGAAGCTGGATAGAAGGCCAGTGATAGGTGAAGGCAAGGAGAGATTGCAGAAGATGTCATAAACAAAGGGTCGAAGAGGTGTTGACGGTGGTGATACTGGCTAAAGGAGGTGCTAATGGTGACATTAAGAGTAGAAAGCAAGTTGAGCAAATGACAAGACAAAAACAGAATTACTTGGAAAAACTCAGCAGGTCTGGCAGCATCAGCGGAGAAGAAAAGAGTTGACGTTTCAAGTCCTCAACAGAACTGAGTGAATATTAGGAGAGGGGTGAAATATAAGCTGGTTTAAGGTTGGGGGGGGTGGGGTCGTTGACAGGGCCTTCAACTGTGTCCGGCCCATCTCCCGCGCATCTGCCCTCACGCCTTCTCCTCCCTCTCAGAAACATGATAGGGTCCCCCTTGTCCTCACTTATCACCCCACCAACCTCCGCATTCAAAGGATCATCCTCCGCCATTTCCACCAACTCCAGCATGATGCCACCACCAAACACATCTTCCCTTCACCCCCCCTGTCGGCATTCCGTAGGGATCGTTCCCTCTGGGACACCCCAGTCCACTCCACCATCACCCCCTACTCATCAACCCCTACCTATGGCACCTCCCCATGCCCACGCAAAAGATGCAACACCTGCCCCTTCACTTCCTCTCTCCTCACTGTCCAAGGGCCCAAAGACTCCTTTCAAGTGAAGCAACATTTCACTTGCATTTCCCCCAACTTAGTCTACTTCATTCGTTGCTCCCAATGCGGTCTCCTCTACATTGGAGAGACCAAACGTAAACTGGGCAACCGCTTTGCAGAACACCTGCGGTCTGTCCGCAAGAAAGACCCAAACCTCCCTGTCACTTGCCATTTTAACACTCCACCCTACTCTATTGCCCACGTGTCTGTCCTTGGCTTGCTGCAAGTTCCAGTGAAGCCCAATGCAAACTGGAGGAACAGCATCTCATCTTCCGACTAGGCACTTTACAGCCCTCCGGACTGAATATTGAATTCAACAACTTTAGATCTTGAACTCCCTCCTCCATCCCCACCCCCTTTCCGTTTCTTCCCCCTTCCTTTTGTTTTTTCCAATAATTTATATAGATTTTTCTTTTCCCACCTGTTTCCATTATTTTTCAATCTTTTATGCCCTGCTAGTCTTTCCACCCCACCCCCACTAGAGTTGCACCCTGAGTGCCCTGCCATCCATTCTTAATTAGCACATTCATTTAGATAATATCAACATCTCTTTGTTCTCTTGTCTGTGACATCTTTTGATTATCTGCTCCTATCACTGCTTGCTTGTCCCCACAACAACACCACCCCCCCAACTTCTCTCCCCCCACCACCTACCTTAAACCAGCTTATATTTCACCCCTATCCTAATATTCACTCAGTTCTGTTGAAGGGTCATGAGGACTCAAAACTTCAACTCTTTTCTTCTCTGCCGATGCTGCCAGACCTGAGTTTTTCCAGGTAATTCTGTTTTTGTTTTGGATTTCCAACATCCACAGTTTTTTGTTTTTATCTCTGAGCAAATGACAGATGACCCTAGTGGGGGTGGGGTGGGGTGGGGGGAGGGGACAGGACAGTGTGGGGAAAAAAGATTGAAATAGGCTAAAAGGTGGGGATAAAACAATGATTGGAAATAAATTTAAAAAAAATAATAATAGAAATAGGTGGGGGAAAAATATATAAATTAAAAGATAAATATTGAAAAAAGGGGTGAGGATGGAGGAGAGTGTTCATGATCTGAAGTCATTGAACTCAGTGTTAAGTCCGGAAGGCTGTAAAGTGCCTAATCGGAAAATGAGGTGCTGTTCCTTCAGTTTGTGTTGAGCTTCACTGGAACATTGCAACTGGGCATGAGTGCAGGGTGGTGTGTTGAAATGGCAAGCGACAGGAAGGTCTGGGTCGTGCTTGTGGACAGACCGAAGGTGTTCTGCAAAGTGGTCACCAAGTTTGCGTTGAGTCTCTCCAATGTAGAGGAGACTGCATTGGGAGCAGTGAATGCAGTGGACCAAATTGAGGGAAGTGCAAGTGAGGCACTGCTTCACTTGAAAAGAGTGTTTGGGCCCTTGGAGAGTTGGGAGGGGGTTGAGGTGTAGGGGATGATGGAGGAATGGACCAGGGTGTTCCAGAGGGAATGGTCGGGGGTGTTGGGGGGGGGGGATGAAGGGAAGATGTGTTTGGTGGTGGCATCATGCTGGAGTTGGCGGAAATGGCGGAGGATGATCCTTTGAATGCGGAGGCTGGTGGTGTGAAAAGGGGGACCCTATCATGGTTCCGGGAGGGAGAGGAAGGTGTGAGGGCAAAGATGCGGGAGATGGATTAGACACGGTTGAGGGCCCTGAGACCACCGTGGGTAGGAAACCTCGGTTAAGGAAGAAGGAAGACGTCAAAGGAACTGTTTTGAAAAGTGGCATCATCGGAACAGATGTGATGGAGGTGAAGGAACTGAGAGAATGGGATTGAATCCTTACATGAAGCAGTGTGAGAGGAGTTGTAGTCGAGGTAGCTGTGGGAGTCAGTGGGCTTGTAATGAATATTGGTGGACAGTCTATCAGCAGAAATTGAGACAGAAAGATCAAGGAAGGGAAGGGAAGTGTCAGTGATGGACCATGTGAAAGTAATGGAAGGGTAGAAATTGGAAGCAAAATTAATACATTTTTCCAGGTCCAAATGAGAGCATGAAGTGGCAGTGAAGCAGTCATCAATGTACTGGAGAAAGAGTTGTGGGAGGGGACCTGAGTAGGACTGGAACAAGGAATGTTCCACATACCCCATAAAGGGACAGGCATAACTGGGGCCCATACGGTACCCATAGCCACACCTTTTATTTGGAGGAAGTGAGACGAGATTAAAGAGAAATTGTTCAGTGAGAGAACAAGTTCAGCCAGACGGAGAGAGTGGTGGTGGTTGGGGATTGTTCGGGCCTCTGTTCAAGGAAGAAGCAGAGAGTCCTCAGACCATCCTGTGGGGGATGGAGGTGTTGAGGGATTGGATGTCCATGGTGAAGAAGAGGCGGTTAGGGTCAGGGAACGGGAGATTGTTGATATGATGTAGGGCATCAGAGGAATCGCGGATGTAGATGGGAAGAGACTGGACAAGGAGAGAGAGAACGGAGCCAAGAAAGGAAGAAATGTGTTCCGTGGGGCAGAAATAGGCTGACATGATCGGTCTACCAGGATAGTCCTGTTTGTGGATTTTGGGGAGGAGGTAGAAGTGGATTGTCCAAGGTTGGGAGACTGAAGTTGGAAGTGGTGCAGGGAGGATCTCCAGAGGAGATGAGGTCAGTGACAGTCCTGGAAACAATGGCTTGATGTTCGGTGGTGGGGTCATGGTCCAGGGGAGGTAGGAGGAAGTGCCTGCGAGTTGGCACTCAGCCTCTATGAGGTAGAGGTCAGTACGCCAGACAACAACAGCACTGCCCTTGTCAGCAGGTTTGATAACAAAGTCAGGTTTGGACCTGAGAGAATGGAATGCGGCAAGTTCAGAAGGAGACAGGTTAGAGTGGGTGAAAGGAGTAGAGAAATTGAGATGGCTGATGTCACGCTGACAGTTCTCAATGGGAAAAATCAAGAGCAAAGGTTTGATTTCTAATTGCAGGAGTCGAGTCATCCAACTTGCATTCTGCGTTAGGGAAAGGATCAAGGCATAGGGTGATTGAAAACTTGGAATAATGTTATCTTGTTGGATATTCTCAGAGTGAAGTTTGGGAGATTTAGAAAGGGAAACATCATGTGGTTTCCTTCTGTATGTATGAGTAAACGTAGCTCTCTTTCTCAACATGACTTTTATGCATTTTCAGTGAAAAGGATCTTGATGAAGTTCTTCAAACTCACACCGTATTTACAAATGTGTCAAAAGGACAGGTGGCAAAGAAAGAGGACTGTATTGCAGCATTTCAGACAGACGAACTCACTGAAATATGTAAACAGGTCAGTTTTGAGAAACTACAACAAAATGAGTTGCCTTGCAAAATATTTAAATACCCAGCAGAAGTTCAACTTTTGAATTCATTTGACCGTAGATCTTTTAAATTGCCAATGAATTAGATTTATATTAATGATCCGTGACATTACTTGCAGTAAAATTAAACAATATGCATGTGATTTTTTAATTCATTCATGGGAGGTGAGGATCGCTGACAAGACCAATAGAAAATAAGAGTGGAAGTAGGTCATTTGTCTCTTTGTACCTGCTAGAAATCTGTCTGCTCCTTAAATATATTCAGTGACTTGGCCTCCACAGCCTTCTGTGGTAGAGAACTCCACAGGTTCACCACCCTCTCAGTGAAGAAGTTTCTCCTCATCTCAGTCCTAAATGGTCTACTCCATATCCTGAGACTGTGACCCCTGGTTCTAGACCCCCCTACCCAATCAGTGGAAATATCACCCCTGCATCCAGGTGTTAGAATTTTATGCATTTCAACGAGATCCCCTCTCCTTCTTCTAAACTCCAGTGAATACAGGCCTAGTTGGGCTTGGCCTAAATAGCCAAGTGGTTATGGTACTGGGCTTGTAACCCCAAGATCAAGAGTTCAAATCTCACAATGGCAAACTATGAAACAATGTAACTTCATCTGAATAGGAACAGATGGAAACGTGTTTGTACTCGAAAGAGTTACAGGCCTAGTTGGCCCAACTTCTCCTCATGACAATCCTGTCATCCCAGGAATCAGCCTGGTGAACCTTAAATGCACTCCCCCGATGGCAAGCATATCCCTTTTTAGGTAAGGAGACCAAAACTGCACACAGTACTCTAGGTGTGGTCTCACCAAGGCCCTTTACAGCTGCATTAAGACATGCTTGCTCCTGTATTCAAGTCCTCTTGCAATGAACATCAACTTACCATTTGCCTTCTTAACTGCTTGCTGCACCTGCATGCTTACTTTCAGTGATTGGTGTACAAGGACACCCACCAGGTCTCTTTGTACATCAACATTTCCCAATCTATCACCGTTTAACTAATAATCTGCCAGTTTTTCCTACCGAAGTAAATAACTTGACACTTATCCACATTATACTGCAACTTTCATGTATTCGCCCACTCAACTTGTCTAAATCGCCAACATCCTCCTCGCCGCTCACAATCCCACCAAGTTTCATGTCGTCAGCAAACTTGGAAATATTACATTTGGTTCCCTCATCCAAATCATTGATATAAATTGCAAATAGCTGGGGCCCAAGCACTGATCCCTGCAGTACCCCACTAGTCACCATCTGCCACTCTGAAAAAGACCCATTTATTCCTACTCTCTGTTCCCTGTCTGCTAACCAATTCTAAATCCTTGCCGATGTATTACCTCCAATCCCATGTGCTTTAATTTTGCGCACCAACATCTTATGGAATTTTACCAAAAGCTTTCTGAAGATCCAAATACGCTACATCCACTGGTTCTTCCTAATGTATTCTGCTAATTATGTCCTCAAAAAACTCCAGTAGGTTTATCAAACATGATTTTCCTTTCATAAACCCATGTTGACCTTGTCTAATCCCGTTGATATTTTCTAAGTGTCCTTTATTATAGACTTGAGCATTTTCCCTACTACTGCTAAGCTAATGGGTTTGTAATTCCCAGTTTTCTCCTCCTTTAAATAGTGGGGTTACATTTGTCATCCTCCAATCTGGCGGGACTGTTCCAGGATCTATATAATTTTGGAAGATGATGACTAATGCATCCACTAGTTTCGTGGCCACCTCCTTTAGTGCCCTGGGATGTAGGCAGTCAGGCCATGGGGATTTATCGCCTTTCAGTCCCATTAATTTCTCCAGAACTATTGTTTTAGTAATACTAATTTCCTTCAATTCCTCCTCCTAACTAGACCCTTGGTTCCCTCGCATTTCTGGGAAGTTATTTATGTCTTCCTCCATGAAGACAGAACCAAAGTAGATGTTTAATTACTCTGCCATTTCTAGTATATCTAGTATAAATTATCTAGTTATCTAGTATAAATTCTCCCGTTTCGGACTGTAAGGGACCTACATTTGTCTTCACTAATCTTTTTATTTTTACATACTTGCAGAAGCTTTTACAGTCTACTTTTATGTTCCTTGCAAGTTTACTCTCATACACTATTTTTCCCCTCTTAATCAATCTCTTGGCCCTACTTTGCTGAATTGTAAACTGCTGCCAATCCTCAGGCTTGCGACTTTTTCTAGCAACTTTGTGACTCCTTTTTGGATCTAATACTATTCTTAATTTATTTTGTTAACCACGGTTGGGCCGCTTTTCCTGTTGTGCTTTTGCGCCAGAAAGAAATGTATAACTGTTGCAATGCATACATTAGTTCCTTAAATGTTAGCCATTGCCTATCCACTGTTATGATTTTTAATGAAGTTCCCTAATCTAAGCCAACTTACACCTCGTACCTTCGTAGTTTCCTTTGTTTAGATTTAGGGCCCTACTTTCGGATCGGACTACTTCACTTTCCACCCTAATGAGGAATTAAATCACATTGTGATCATTAGATGACCCCGCACAACAAGATTATTAATTAACCCCTTCTCATTGGACAACACCAAATCTATGATAGCCTCTTCCCTAGTTGGTTCCTCGATGTACCGGTCAAAACATCCATCCTGTACACACTCCAGGAATTCATCCGCCACAGTGTTATTGCTAATTTGGTTTGCCCAGTCTATATGTAGATTAAAGTCACCCATGATTACTGCAGCACCCTTGTTACATGCATCTCTAATTTCCTGTTTAATGCCATCCCCTACTTTACCGGTACTGTTTGGAGGCCTGTAGACACCTCCCACTAATGTTTTCCACCCCTTGTTGCTTCTTAGCTCCACCCAGACTGATTCTATATCTAGATTTTATGACCCGAATTCCTCTCTCACTATCGCACTGATTTCATCCTTACCTAACAATGCCACCCCAAATCCTTTTCCTTTTGCCTGTTCTTCCTAAATATGGAGTACCTTTGGATATTCAGCTCCCAGCTTTAGTCACCCTGCAGCCATGTGTCCATAATTGCAATCATATTGTACCCATTTACATTTATTTGTGCTGTTAATTTGTCTACTGTATTGCGAATGCTCCATGCATTTAGATACAATGCCTTTAGATGTGTCTTTTTAACATCGTTACACGTCATCTTTTGTACTATGGCCTTATTTGCTGCTAGCCCTTATTTCCTCTGCCTTCCAATTTTGCTTTCTACTTTTCTATCCTTCATTCTCCCACCCCCCACCGTCCTGAGCCACTGGTGGTGCCAGGGATTTGGCTCTTACTGCATTCCCCTGAGAAACCATCTCTCCCAGCAGTATCCAAAACGGAAAATCTGTTAGAGAGGAAGATGGACCAAGGGGACTCCTGCATTACCTGACTAGTGCTTTTAATCTGTCTGACAGTCACTCATTCCCTTTCTCCATGTGCACTCTTTACCTGCGGTGTGACCATCTCACAAGTTACAATCCAGAATTCAGTGCCTGAAAAGAAGAGGAAAACAGATTCAATAACACGCAAACAGAAATAAGATAAATAATTTCAAAGGAAAGATTTTTATATCCACGCAGATAAAACAGGAGAGTGGTTCTAAAACAAGCTGGTGCGGGCATGATGGGCTGAATGGCCTCCTTTAGTGCTTCAGTGATTCAGTGCTTCTAGGTTAATGTTTCAGATCCATACCTCAAATGCGATGTGAGGAAAGCTGAATTCCTTTAAATCTCACTTAAAGATGGTGGTGGTGAGCCAGCTTCTTGAACTGCTGCAGTCCTTTTGTGCAGGTACACCCACAGTGCTATCAGGAAGCTATTCAGGATTTTGATCCAGCAACAGTGAAAGAACGGTGATATAGTTCCAAGTCAGAATGGTGGGTGGGAACTTGCAGGTGGTGGCGGGTCCATGCATCTGCTGCCCTTGTCCTTCTCGGTTGTAGACAGAGCGGATTTGGAAGTTGTTGCAGTGTAACTTAAATATGGTACACACTGCTGCCACTGTGTGTTGGCACCAGAGGGAATGAATTAAGGTGGTGGACAGGCTTCTTGAGTGATGTTGGAGTTGCACTCATGCAAATAAGTGGAGAGTATTCCACCACACTCCGACCCGTACCTTGTCGATGGTATACAGGTTTTGGGGAGTTACGAGCTGAGTTACTTGCTGCAGAATTCCCAGCCTCTGACCTGCTCTTTTAGCCACAATATTTATGTGGCATACCAAGTTTCTGGTCAACGGTAAGCCCCTCTCCAGGATATTGACAGTGGAGTTTCAGACATGGCATTTCAATTGAATGCATGGGGAGATGGTTAGATTCTCTCTTGGAGATGGTCATTACCTGGCATCTGTGTTGGAACTCCTACGGTGATGTTCCTGGGCTGAGACGATTGGACTCAACCACAACCATCTTCCTTTGTGCTTGGTATGACTCGAACCAGTAGAGCATTTATCCCCCTTTCCCATTGTCTTCAATTTTCCTAGAGCTCCTTGATGCCACACTCAGTCAAATGCTTTGTGCCAAGGGCAGTTACTCTCAGCTCACCGCTTGCATCCAGCTCTTTTCTTGATGTTTGGACCAAGGCTGTAATGAGGTCAGAAGTTGATTGACCTTGGCGGAACTGCACCCGAGTATCGGTGAGCAGGTTATTGCTGTGTAAGTGCCGTTTGATATTAATATAGTATGTGGTCCAATATTAGTAATGCACAGACCCAGGGTAATGGTCTGGGGACCTGGGTTCAAATCCCACCAAGGCAGATGGTGGAATTTGAATTTAATAAAAATCTGGAATTAAAAGTCTAATGATGATCATGAAACCATTGTCGATTGTTGTAAAAACCAATGTCCCTTGGGGAAGGAAATCTGCCGTCATTACCTGGTCTGGCCTACATGTGACTCTAGACCTACAGCAATGTGGTTGACTCTTAAATGCCCTCTGAAATGGCCTAGCAAGCCACTCAGTTGTATCAAACCTCTGCAAAGTCTTAAACAAAGGAATGAAACTGGGAGAACTACCTGGCATCAACCTAGGCACCAGAAACAACAATGGTAAACTCAGCTCTGTCTAACCTGCAAATTCCTCCTTATTAACATCTGGGGATTAGTGTCAAAATTGGGAGAGCTGTCTCACAGACTAGTCAAGCAACAGCCAGACATAGTCATCCTCACTGAATCATATCTTATAGATAATGTCCCAGTCATCACCATTCCTGGGTATGCCCTGTCCCACCAGCAGGACAGACCCAGCAGAGGTGACAGCACAGTAATATACAATCAGGAGGGAGTTGCCCTGGGAGCCCTCAACATCGACTCCGGACCCCATGAAGTTTCATGGCATCTGGTCAAACATGGGTAAGAAAACCTCCTGCTGATTACCACATACCATCCTCCCTCAGCTGATGAATCTGTGCTCCTCCATGTTGAACACCACTTGGAGGAAGCACTGAGGGTGGCAAAGGTGCAGAATGTACTCTGGATGGGGGACTTCAATGTCCATCACCAAGAGTGGCTCAGTAGCACCACTACTAACCGAGATGGCCGAGTCCTAAAGGACATAGTTGCTAGACTGGGTCTGCGGCAGGTGGTGAGGGAGCCAACAAAAGGGAAAAACATACTTGACCTCATCCTCACCAACCTGCCTGCTGCAGATGCACATCTGTCCATGACAGTATCGGTAGCAGTGACCACCGCAGTGTCGTCGTAGAGACGAAGTCCCGCCTTCACATTGAGGATACCTTTCGTCGTGTTGTGTGGCACTACCACCGTGCTAAATGGGATAGATTTCAAACGGATCTAGCAACTCAACACTGGGCATCTGTGAGGTGCTGTGGGCCATGAGCAGCAGCTGAATTGTACTGGAAAGTAATCTGTAACCTCATGGCCAGGCCTTTCCCCACTCTACAATTAACATCAAACCAGGGGATCAACCCTGGTTCAATGAAGAGTGCAGGAGTCCATGCCAGGAGCAGCACCAGGCATACCTAAAAATGAGGTGTCAACCTGGTGAAGCTATAACAGGATTATTTGCATGCCAAACAGCGTGAGCAGCAAGTGATAGAGCTAAGCGATCCCACAATCAACAGATCAGACCTAAGCTCTACGGTACTGCCACATCCAGTTGTGCATGTTGGTGGACAATTAAATAACTCACTGGAGGAGGAGGTTCCATAAATATCCTCATGCTTAAGGATGGAGGAGCCCAGCACATCAGTGCAAAAGAAAAGGCTGAAGCGTTTGCTACAATCTTCAGCCAGAAGTGCAGAGTGGATGATCCATCTCGGCCTCCTCCGGAGGTCCCCAGCATCACAGATGCAAGTCTTCAGCCAATTCAATTCACTCCACTTGATATCAAGAAATGGCTGAAGGCGCTGGATAGTGCGAAAGCTAAGGGCCCTGACAATATTCCAGCAATAGTACTGAAGACTTGTGCTCCTGAACTTGCTGCGTCCCCAGCCAAGCTGTTCCAGTATATCTACAACACTGGCATCTACTGGGCTATGTGGAAAATTGCCCAGGTAAATCTTGTTCACAAAAAGCAGGACAAATCCAGCCCGCCAAAAACCGTCCCAACAGCCTGCTCTTGATTATCAGTAAAGTAATGGAAGGGGTCATCAACAATGCTATCAAGTGGCACTTGCTTAGCAATGCTCACTGATGCCCAGTTCGGATTCCACCAGGGCCACTCAGCTCCTGACCTCATTACGGCCTTGGACAAAAGAGTTGAACTCCCGAAGTGAGGCGAGAGTGACTGCCCTTGACATCAATGCCGCATTTGATCAAGTGTGGCATCAAGGAGCCCTAGCAAAACTGGAGTCGATGGGACTCAGGGGGAAAACTTTCATTGTTGGAGTCATATCTAGCACAAAGGATTGGCTGTGGTTGTTGGAAGTCAGTCAGCTTGGCTCCAGGATATCACTGCAAGAGTTCCTCAGGATAGTGTCCTCGGCCCAACCATCTTCAGCTGCTGCATCAATGACCTTCCTTCCATCGTAAGGTTAGAAGTGGGGATGTTCATTGATGATTGCACAATGTTCAGCAGCATTCGCGACTCCTCAGACACTGAAGCAGTCCATGTGCAAATGCAGCAAGACCTGGACAATATTGAGGCTTGGGCTGACAAGTGGCAAGTAACATTCGCGCCACACAAGTGCCAGGCAATGACCATTTCCAACAAGAAAGAATCTAACCATCACCCCTTGATGTTCAATGCCTTTACCATCACTGAATTCCCCACTATCAACATCCTGGGGGTTACCATTGACCAGAAACTGAGCTGGACTAGCCATTATAATTATGGTGGCTACAAGAGCAGGTCAGAGGCTATGAATCCTGTGATGAGTAACTCACCTCCTGTCTCCCCAAAGCCTGTCCACCATCTACAAGGCACAAGTCAGGAGTGTGATAGAATACTCCCCACTTGCTTGGATGAGTGCAACTCCCACAACACTCAAGAAGCTTGATACCATTGAGAACAAAGCAGCCCACTTGAATGGCACCACATCCACAAACATTTACTCTTTACACCACTGACGCACAGCAGCAGCAATGTGCACCATCTACAAGGTGCACTGCAGGAATTCACCAAGGCTCCTTAGACAGAGCCTTCCAAACCCACAATCACTACCTTCTAGTAGGAGAAGGACAGCAGTTAGATGGGAACACCACCACCTAAAAGTTCCCCTCCAAGTCACTCACTATCTTGACTTGGAAATATATCGCGGTTCCTTCAATGTCACTGGGTCAAAATCCTGGAACTCCCTTCCTAACAGCACTGTGGGTGTATCAACACCACATGGACTGCAGCAGTTCAAAAAGGCAGCTCACAATCACCTTCTCAAGGTAATTGTGCAATAAATGCTGGCCCAGCCAACAATGCCCACATGAATGAATTTTTAAAAAATTGGAATTTCAATTTGTGTCTAATTCTTGATTAGTGTCTTTCACTCATTATTTATTTGCAATCATTGGGCATGTTATCTTCAGGAGGAAGTGTTTTTTGTTTGGCATTTTTAAATCCTAAGATTTTGAGTCCTGTAATTTGGTGACATTGGGAAGGACCTCATGACCTCTTACAGCTTGATAGCACTGTGAAAGTTGCAATTTATCTGTCACAAACCTCCTGAATCTGTAAATAATCTTATAATGGAATTGGATAGTTTCTTGAAAAGGAAAATTCTTAAAAATAAGTGATAACTGTTAAATATAGAATTATTTTACTTCTATAATTAATCCATATCCATTTTTAAATCTAAGGATACAGCAAGCACCATGCATCATTTATTGGTGTTTAGCGGTATTGCAGGGACAGGGTGAGGGGTGCAGCAGGGGTGTGTAGCAATCCTGAGGTTTTGTTGCTTTGAGAGGGTCCTGAAATTTGCTAGCACATGAATGTAGCAGTAAGGTTACAAGTGTTAAGGTTTGGCAACATTGCAGGGAAAATCGAGGGTTTGGCAAAACCCAGTGTTGAAATGTGGAGTTTAGCTCACTGAATTCCTGGGATCTCTCAAATATGAGGCTTGGTTTCCCTTTGTCCATCCTATGTTGTGAGCTCCTAAGAGATCTCTGCAAACGTTAAACATAGTGTCTTCTGACTGCTTTCTGGGAAATTTGTTTTCCTTACTCAAAGAAATAATGAAATTATGAAAACACAGATTTCACATGTCCATGCCCCGCCAATATAATTATTTTTAGTTTCTTGGAAAGTTGGACACAGGTGGAACTTGCAGCCAGAATACTGTACATTTCTGAATGGCTAATCTTTCAGACATTGCTTCATTAAACATTTTTGTAAGACAGGTCCCAAACTATTCTTTTAAGATTAAAAAATAGATGATAAAATGATTTACATTATCAAATTATTATGCAAATAGTAATAATTATTTCACACAATCTTGGTTTTGTGCATTTGAATAATTTGTTTTATTTTGCCCCTCCTTCCTTATAGGAACAAAGTTGTACATTTTTTGATTGAAATGTTGTTTGAGAAATGAATGGAAGTGATCCAATTTAATTTAATTTGGCACACTGGAAACGTTTACACATCGGCTGTAATCTTTCAGAAATAGCAAATATTGGTGTTACATTGTGTGGTTGTATGCGGTAACAACGTGAATATATGTTGAGTCAAAGATATTCCAGACTCCATCTGTTCCCAAACTGCTTCTAACCAATAATGTCAAAGTGTAATAAGCAGTAATAGTGAGAAAGCTAGTTAAAAATAAATACTGATGCCTCTCTTCCTAACAATCAGGATTGTGTCAGTTTATTGGACAAGTTCCTTTTTTTATATATCAGAATTAAACTTCAAATACATCTAAATGTTTTCTTTTACAGATTCTGGCAAAGGGTGAATTGCAAGTATCTGATAAGGAGCGACATGCACAGCTCGAACAGATGTTTAGAGACATAGCAACTATAGTAGTAGAGAAGTGTGTGAACCCAGAAACTAAGAGACCTTACACAGTAAACCTGATTGAGCGAGCCATGAAGGACATCCATTACTCTGTGAAAGCCAACAAGAGCACAAAACAGCAGGTAGATTAACATTGGACGTTGACTATGGAAAAATGATGTTTGGTATTTACAGAATATGTTTTGATCGTTATGGTTCTCATTAAGGAGAATAAGATTTCCAAAAGGTATTGAAGTGGTTGCCTGGTTACCACTTCAGCTGTATATAATGTGCAATATCTAGCAATGGGGGCTTTATTTTACATGATTAGATTAGTTTCATTTTATATTTTATAAATCATTTGTTTAATCTTGCTACAGCATCTTTTAAACTTCCTTATTTCATACCTTTTTGATTGCTTTTTGATAGGTTTTCATAAAAAAATGAGAATCCTTTAATTGAGGAACTTTTATAAGTTGCTCACAATTTTTAATTAAATTGTGGAAAGATCCACTTGATTCATTTGGTCGCACTCTTGCTTCTTAAAATTATTCAGTTCAAGCCCTTTCGCAGACTTCTCTTAATCATTCTTGGGCTTTGGATGTAGCTGGCAAAGCTGGCATTTATTGCCCATTCCTTTGTGCCCTCGCATGGTAGTGGTCAGTTCCATTCATCAATGTAAGCACATAATGTAGGTTTGTAGTTCAGTGCAGAATTGAGCGAGTGCAGCATTGTTGGAGGTCTTGATGAAATATTCAACCAAGGCTCTATCTGCCTGCACAGTTGGACATTAAAAATTGGATGCTGCTATTTTAAGTCATATTTCTCCCAGTTTTTTTGTCAACATATATCCCTCAACCATTACCACAAGGAACAGATTATCTGGTCATTCACGCACTTGCTTTTTGCAGGACTTTGCTTTCTGTGTATTAGCTGCCCGGTTTGACACTTTTTGCACTTTGAAAGAACAATCCATAAATTGAGGTAGGAGTTCCAATAGACAAAACTCAAAACACGCACTGGTTACTTTTCATATTGACATACCAATTCTCAAATATCAATACTGTACTGTAATTAAAACAAATTTAATTGTTTTGAATTAGTTTGTATACGATTTCCTCTTAAATGCATTGATATTGTCATAAATTCTACCCAATTAAATGGTCCAATGTGCAGGTTAGAAATAATGTATTTTTAATTCCTCCACAAACAAAGGCACTCGAAGTAATAAGATTACTAAAGGAGAGTATGAAGATTGAACGTGCTCACATGAGACTCCGACTCAGGCTTCCGGTAAGGGATGGAAAGCGTCTTAAGGAAAAGCTGAAGCCTTTGATTAAAGTGATGGAAAGTGAAGAATTTTCTGAGGATTTAGAAATTGTAAGTTTTACTCATATTCTTGGTTTATTGATGTATCATAATCACTTTCTTTGGTGGTGTTTATAGAAAAACAGAATTTTATGCACCAAGATTGGTAAAAATGTCCTGTTCCCACCTAATCAAAGTGGAATTTGATTTATTCAGCCATCATAGATCAATGGGTCTAAATATAAATAGAGTTGCAGAAAGCAATTAACTAAGCGCTGGTCAAAATCCCTTATTGCCGTTGAATGAAAGCAAAATTTGACTTATTCAATCACTATAAAACAGTGGCCCTGATGATAATATTTGGGAACCTGACAACAGGTGAAAGTCTGCATAGGTGAATAAAGGAAAAAAATAAATTATTTGCAGTTGAAGCAGCACAGAGCATAAGAACACTGTCTAATGCCCTCAATTAGCAGATCTCAGCTGGGGCAGCAACCGGGGTCCTCAGCTGCTCTGGGCTGGCAAGAAGAAAATTAATGTTCTGAAGAAGAGTCATATTGGAGTTGAAACATTAACTCAGTTTTTCTCTCCAGAGATGCTGCCAGACCTGCTGCGTTTTTCAGCACTTCCTGTTTTTATTCCAGATTTCCAGCATCTGCAATATTTTGCTTTTATAGTATATAAAAGGGGCACATTGGTAGCATCCCTACCTCTGGGCCAGAAGCTCTGGGTTCAAGCCCCACTTCAGGGCTTGATGGCCGCGGTAGGTGCATTCATAACATAGCCAAACAAGTTGATTATCTTTCCAACACACCTGATGGCACGCCGTAAGAGTGGGAGAGATTCCTGGTTAGCCATTTTGCAGAAGGCAACAGCAAACCACTGCAGTTCTTCGCCAAGTATAATCATGGACCAATCCAATGGGAGTCTGTGGTTGCCAATGCCCTCTTAGGGCATGTTACCTGAAGGAGGGAGTACATAAGAAGAAAATCACTCCTGATTGCTCATTTATGGTTCTTGTTAGGAGGAAATGTAGCTGTGTGGATATTAAATGATAAAATGTTGAGCTTATTTGTGGTTTCTCCCTCCGTGGTCATCATTCACAGTATAGGCTCACACATAGCCCTTGCAAAGGGCCTGGAAGAGTTAGCATCTTGTATAGAGGATGGCAGGGAAGGAATTGCAGCACCTTAGTTCAATATATTTTCGCAAAATAACCTAGGTCGATGTGAGACCTGCAGAAATGAAAACTCTGAAGATGAACCATTGGCATCAGTTTTCTTTCATGGGCTGGTTGAGGGGGACGGTGGCAAGAGATTGGAGAAGGTGTTATCAAGACCACGATTCCAAAAAAGGCATAATATGGATGATAATACCTATGTTAGTTGTAAAAGATACGAAGGGAAACGAGAATAGGAAGGCTGAGGGAAGTATGAAAGACAAGATAGTCCACACAAAAGGCACTAGAGATTTTTTATAAGAAAATAACAAAAATAGTCATAGAAGGGGTGGAACCATTTTGGGGATGAAGGTAGGTCATTTCATGCTTGAGAGATGATGAGGATGGAGAAGAGTAGACAAAGGCTCAGCTGGGTGGGCAGGGGAAAGGGGAGACAGAATTAAATGCCTGTATGTATCAGGTGTAGGTACATCAGTCAGATTGATATTGAATGAGAGTGATGGGCCATAAAAATGTCAGGTTGGAGAGGGTTCAAGGTCTGAAAATTATCCCAGAGGAACAAAGGTAGATGTTAGGGTAAACTACTTCAAATAGCGGGTTATTAGAATATGGAATGCTTTACCACAAGGAGCTACTGAGGCAGAACATAATTTAAAATATATAAATTAGTATTGGAAAAGGATTTTGAGAACAACAATTTTAATGTTGATAAATTTCCAGTTGAAAAGTCTGCACAGATGTGATGGGCCAAATAGCTTTTTTGCTTTGCTGGTACTTATCATTTCTATAGCTGTGATTTACACTGTTTTTTGATTTTACTTTAGGTGTGTTTGATTGATCCTGGCTGCTTCAGAGAAATTGATGAACTAATCCGACGTGAAACAAAGGGAAAGGCTTCCCTGGAAGTTCTCAGCTTAAAGGAGGTGGAGGAAGGAGATGAGAAACTTGAATAAGTTCATGAGAGCTCTGGTCTTGCAAAATCAATAAACTACTAAAGCTACATAACCATGTTAAGTTTTCTTAAATTACACTTGTACCGATAAGTATTCACTTAACTTGTATGAGATGACCATGTCATCTTCAGTGGGAGCTCACAATGAATGAATGAAATAGCAATTACGATTTTTAATCCTTAACCACTTTAATTGATATTCTTTCCAGAGTGTGTTCTGATTGAGTTTTTCCTTTTCTTATAAATGTATTTAATTAAAATATATATTGAATCCATGTGATCGTTTCTTTTTAATTTATGCATTCAACTGGTAGTGGTGGAAAGCTTATAAAGCAAGCTGCATTGCCCTGGATGGTGTTGAGCTTGAGTGTAGTTGGATCTGTACATGTACATGTACAGGCATGTGGCAAATATTAAATCACACCCTTGACTTGTGCCTTGTAGGTGATGGAAAGGCTTTGGGGAGTCACATGCTGCAGAACACCCAGCCTCTGACTTGCTCTTGTAGCCACAGCCTACCAACTGGTCCACTACAATTTCTTGTCAATGGTCACCCTCAGGACATCGACGAAGGGGGATTTAATGATAATAGTGCCATTTAATTTCAAGGGAAAATGGCTTGACACTGCATGACAAAAATGTTTCTTGCTGGTAGTAAGCCCAAGCCTGGATGTTTTCCATGTCTTATGTCTGGGCACAAAAGCTTCACTGGCTGAGGAATTGCAAATGGAACTGAATATAGAAAACATACCCACTTCGGACTTTATGATGAAGGGAAGGCCATTGTTGAAACAGCTGAAGATGGTTGGGCCCAAGACACTGCCCTGCGGAAATCTGCAGCAATGGCCTTTAGTTGAAAGGCCCATCCAGTTTCATTATACTTCTCAATAAGAGGTCTGATATAACGGAGTGGCTTAGCAGCCCCTTGCTTTGGGTCTGGGGTTGCATGGAAAAGTAGATTTCCTCCCACAAAGGGTATTAGTAACCCAGCTGGGTTTTTAAGACATGGAGCTTCATGAACATCATTACTGATATTGATTCAGATTTTTTTAAAAACTAGATGCAAATTCATAAATTTTGTTTATATTCATTTGGGGTGCCAATCAAGTGGGTTTCTTTTGTCCTGGATGCTGTCAAGCTTCTTGAGTATTGTTGGAAAATTACCATGGTGGGATTTGAACTGACATCTTTGGATTACAAACCCAGACTTCTGGGTTACTTGTCCAGTAACAACTACTAGTCTACTGTATCCAGAATGTTTAGAGCAGGTGTGTGTTTAAATAAAACACATTTCACTGCTTAAAATAATTTGGTCCTTAAGGAAGTTAGCTGAAAGTGTTTTTGCCCAGATTAGTATATTTGTCACCATTATCTTCCCTTTATAGCCGTCTGAAGGTTTTAATGGTAGAAAAAAAATCTAAAACTAGTTAAGTGCAGTGAAGGTGAGAAACATGCTTATCCATGAGCGGAAATAGCAAAATAAAGTGGTAATTGGGAGGGAGTCACCACAAATCTGCACCAGTACCAGAAAAAGTTCAGGGAACTGACT
This sequence comes from Carcharodon carcharias, assembly GCF_017639515.1. Classification (NCBI taxonomy): domain Eukaryota; kingdom Metazoa; phylum Chordata; class Chondrichthyes; order Lamniformes; family Lamnidae; genus Carcharodon; species Carcharodon carcharias. Next base: position 125,096,790 of record NC_054476.1, read on the forward strand.
AAAGTTATGCATGCACCCCCTCCCAACTCTCCTATCTTTGTGTCTTGCCAGCACTTAATACCAGCCTGTGATACCTTGAATGGTTTGCTCTTCAGGGTAGTGTTTATCTTCAGCTGCTTCATCAATAGCCTTCCTTCTATCATAAGGTCAGAAGTGGGGATGTTCACTGATAATTGCACAATGTTCAGCACCGTTCAGAACTCAGGTATCAGTCCATGTCCAAATGCAGCACGACCTGGACAATTTCCAGGCTTGGGCCAATGATAGGCAAGTAACATTCATGCCACACAAGTGCCAGGCAATGACCATCTCCAACAAGAGAGAATTTAACCATCACCCCTTGACGTTCAATGGCATTAACATCACTGAATACCCCACTATCAACATCCTGGGGGTTACCATTGACCAAACTGAACGGGACGAGCCATATAAATACTGTGGTTACAAGAGCAGGTCAGAGGCTAGGAATCCAGCGAAGAGTTACTCACCACCTGACTCCCCAAAACCTGTTTACCATCTACAAGGCACAAGTCAGGAATGTGATGGAATATTCCTCACTTGCCTGGATGAGTGCAGCTCCTACAACACTCAAAAGGCTTGACACCGTCCAGGGCAAAGCAACCTACTTGATTGGCACCACATCCACAAACATTCACTCCCTCCATCAGCGACACACAGTAGCAGCAGTGTACCATCTACAAGATGCACTGTAGGAACTCACTAAGGCTCCTTAGATAGCACCTTCCAAACCCATGACCACTACCATCTAGAAGGACAAAGGAGCAGACACATGGGAACACCAGCACCTGGAAGTTCCACTCCAAGTCCCTCACCATCCTGAATTGGAAATATATTGCCGTTCCTTCACTGTTGCTGGTTCAAAATCCTGGAACTACCTAACAGCACTTTGGATGTAACTACAGCACATGGACTGCAGCAGTTCAAGAAGGCAGCTCATCACCACATTCTCAAGGGCAATTAGGGATGGACAATAAATGCTGGTCTAGCCAGCAACACCTACATCCAGTGAATGAATTTTTAAAAAGCACAAACCTTTCATACTGTCTTCTTGCAAGGATAAGATGGCTTATCATTTCTCAGAGAGGGGTCAGGAATGGGTAGTGGCAGGGAGTCCCTGACATTAAGCAGCTGGTTCACTGATGAGTATGCCAAATTTTCCAGTGGCTTAGGAGGCACTCTGCACTAGCAATTAGCAATTTAAGTTAAGCTTCTCCTAGTTGTGGCTACATCTTTTCTGCCTTGAATTTCCATCTTGCTTTAGCAGCACAGGCTAACTTCCATCGCCTCATCACACAACTTGCTACTCCTGCAATTCTGCCTTTTTATGAGTGCATACAATTCATTGTAACCTCTTTACTGGTGATGAATGACAAGAACAAGAGGAGCAGGAAGAAATTATATTTTTTCCCTTTATGTATGAGTATAGGCCTACAGTTTCAGGCATGCCAATTTTTTCTATTCGCTCCATCATTGGGCTGGAGTGATTCTCCCAAAGGATTAAGATGGTGAAGATGAAGATTTGGTCGCAGAGCACCTAAATAAGAGACAAATCAATGGGAAATGGAGCCTGCCAATCCCTAGAGACAGCTCTTTGAACAATGGCTCATTGACCTTCCTCTGAACAAAATGGTTAGCAAGCACCATACCTATTTTCAAACACTGAAAATGATTTTCCAGTATGTGCGGCAGATGGAAAAGTCATTGTTTAGTTCACTGTCACCCTGTGATAGGAAAGTTTTGTCCTCACTGCACCTACTGTCATATTTGTAACTGTTTCTCTGAGCATGAATACCCAAGAGCAAGTGTATGAATCCTCAACAATTAAGAGACTTTGAAGCCTTAGGGATGGATTGCAGAAAGTGTAGGGGCAAGATTTATAAATAGCATTTAAAGTCTTACATAAATGAAACAATTCCTGCAAGTGTCACATTTCCCCGCTGATTCGATAGAACAGAATTTGACTTACTTTGTGAATTGGTGGCTCTGATGATAAGTGAACTATGCATCAGACAATGCCATATTTTTAACCTATGAAAGAAAGAGAAGCAAAGCAGTGGGAGACAGCATAGGGTAGGAGTGAAAGGAAAAGAAAGTAAATGAGGTGAAAGGGCAATAGAAATAAAAAATAGCTATTATCAGGCCATTAAATTAGAACTGAACACAAACAGAAATGACAGAAAGGGTGGCAGAAATAGGTACTTCCAAGAGAAGAATTAAAATCAAATAGATAAGACACTCATATTTAAGTAATAAGCTGCTTCCACGGCTAGCTTACAGTAGAAAATCCAACATGTTAGAGTCAGAGCTAAGAGGAAAACATGCTCTAGTGTTATCCAATAGTCAGTGCCTGCACTGGAGTTTTTACAAACTAATCCAGATTGTCCTATTAATAGAGAAAAACAATAAAAACTGGCAAGCACACAGGAAGAAGGTTACATCCAAACACAATATGTATTTAAATAGAAAACCCCATCAACAAATATAAAATATTACTTCTTTTAATTCTTTACATCAGGGGTTCGCAAGAAAGTTTTTAGAGGTCTGCCAAAAAAAAACAAAGAATGCACAGAAAAAAAATTCACCTGCTAATAGACCAATTAGAATCAGGACAAGCAGCAGTTAAGATGCCCTGTCAATTAAGGGATGCCATCCAATGAGTGTGAATCAGAGCTGGGGCCTCCTTTTGGTTTTCACAGGTTTGGATTGAAGCATAAAGAGGTAGAGAAGATAAGCAAGCCAGTCTATTCAAGAGGCAGCACCTGTAGATTCTCAAGTGCAATGCACAGAGGAATAGCCTGGGACAAGGCAGGAGCTAGGGCAAGGAACTAAGATGCTGAGTCTTTGCCCAGTGAATAGTGCTGAGAACTGATATGAGAGAATGCTTCATCTCATTTCCCCAGTGACATGATTATGTGCATTAGCTCAGTAGGCAAAATTCTCCATGTTCATGCATATCTTTGCACTTATTTCTCCTTAGTATCGCCCGATGCTTATGATTTCACTCTCCGAGCCGCTGTTGTGATATCACTTTTAGAATATGCTAATGTGTAAGTAGCCTGGATGTAAACCAAGTGATCAGCAGGCGTGATACTGAGTAGTTTTCTGTTTCACTGGCAGCATGTGGTGTGGAGTTGCAACTGCATCATCTTGCTAACAATAGCTGTTGAATCTTTATAGCAAATCCGTCTGCTGAGCAATCCTGCACTACATCTTCAATTAAACCAAACCTATGTTTAGTTTATCAATCCTGTGAGTGATTGGTAAGTTTGCATTAAGCAAACATAGAAATACAACACCTGCCATCTCCAGTTGAATTACTTACTGTTCGCTATATCATTGGGAATTACAATCGTGTCCAGTGCCATATTTATACTGTATATACATTTTTTGGAAAAATGCTCAAGGTAGAAAGAATTTGCAAGTTGGAAGGCTAATTATGTGATATCTCTGGTCATTTGTTTTGTTTTTATTCATTCATGGGATGTGGGCATTATTGGCTAGACCAGCATTTATTGCCCATCCTAATTGCCCTTGAGAAAGTGGTGGTGAGCTGCCTTCTTGAAACACTGCAGTCCAGTGCTGTTAGGGAGGTGAACTTCCAGGTTGTGTCTGCTGCCCTTATCCTTCTAAATGGTAGCAGTCATGGGTTTGGAAGTGCTGTCAAAGGAACCTTGGTGCGTTCTTACAGTGCAACTTGTAGATGGTACACAGTGCTGCCACTGTGCGCCGTGATGGAGGAAGTGAATGATTGTGGACAGGATGCCAAGCAAGCAGGCTGCTTTGCCCTGGATGGTGTCAAGCTTCTTGAGAGTTATTGGAGCTGCACTTATCCAGGCAAGTGGAAAGTCTTCTATTACAATCCTGACTTATGCCTTGTAGATGGTAGACAGGCTTTGGGGAGACTGGAGGCGAGTTACTCACTGCAATACTCCTAGCTTCTGATCTGCTCTTGTAGCAACAGTATTTATATGACTAGTCCAATTAGAGAGTGGAAGAAAGAGAGGATCGCAGTCAAAGTAGGAAGACTGAAGGATAGTATTTAAGTTTAAGTAAAACAAAAGTAAGTGTTTAATAGCATAACTATTTTATACTGAAAAAATACCTGTGTTACAAGGGGTGTGTGGGATTTTTATAACATGGTAAGCAGGACGGGTTTGGGGGGGAGCTAAGAAACAATATAGTTGAGCACCATCCAAATCTTTGCACTCGTTTCTACAATCCACTGTGGATTGATGAGGAATATCTCTCATCAATCTATCCTGCAGTGGCTCTAATAGGAATATCTAAATGTGCAGAGAAAAGGTAAAAGGCATGTAAAATTTAAGAAGTCACTTCATATCATTCTAGTAGCTGGGGGATATGTAATAAAGATATTGGAAATGCAATCAAATAATTGAAGATAAGTTTATTTTGAGCAGTAATAGTTCAGGAATATACAAATCATAAATTTACAGCATACCCTCCCTTATTTCCTGATACAGGTATAAGGAAGTTTGCAGGAATTCTCAAAAATAACAAAAATGCATAAAAAAATACAGGTGCAGCTGCTTCCTAAGAAATGAAAAACAAATGAGAAAATATATATGCACCCCAATGCTCGAAACAGAAAAGGCAGAAAATTATGCAAAAAAAAATTTAAGGATAAACCAAGTGTAAATCTGACTGTGAATTGAAAGTCAACTGCTGAACAAGCAACAGTAACATTAAAGTGTTCACGAAGGTGAAGGAAAGGAGGAAAGAAGTGTGATTTATTTAAAGGTGTGGAGTGCTGGTCAATAATATACAACTTTTAAATAAAAACAGAAAACGATGGAAAAACTCAGCAGATCTGACAGTATCTATGGAGAGCAACAGAATTAACATTTCGAGTCCATATGACTCTTCTTCAGAGTTTCTTCATCGTTTTCTGTTTTTATTTCAGATTTCCAGCATCCGCATTTTTTTGCTTTCATACACCTTTTAAATAATCAGTTGTCAATGGCTTTCAAAATTTAATTCAAGTAATCTCAAATGCACGGTTCATCCAATAATATAAATATTAGTGTGTAGATCAGCAGAAGGGTGCTATGGCGAGGTATGAGAGGTTAAATTATTTAACACAGGCCTTTGAAGATATCATAGGTTCATTAATCAAAAATAAGGAATTTAAATGGTAGTTGACTTTCGTCCATTCTTACATATATCTTAATAGCTTCAGATTAGAAAGTGAGGGGAGAAAACTGATCACTCTTCTGACTTTGTTTCAAGTAAATTACTCCTTCAAAAAGCCAGCACAGACAACAGGCTGAATGACGACCTTCTGTGCTATAACCAATCTATGATTCCAAGTATGAATATAGTATTCATATTGCAGAAGGAATTGTCTAGTTCTTAACAAGTTGGAAGGAGTGTAATTGATAACAGTTTAAAATATGGTAAAGATGCTGCCATCCACAAAAAAACTCAATATGTTTTATAATTTTATGATGCACTCAGTGGTATAGAGAATGCCTTTGTGGGAATCCTTGGCATGCTCGAGAATAGTAATCCATTAGTTTCACATTACCAGCATGCTGGAAAAACTGGACATTCTCAAATCTATAATTTTCCATCAATCTGCTCACCTTGCAGCTCCCCAGGGCAACAGTCCTCCAGCACCTCATCTAAGTGGTTCATTCTATACATGTCAATGGTCTGTTTGAGAAAGCCAGCACAAAACTATCTTCCTGTAACATTAACATGCACAGATTATAGGTCACTGGACACCAACCAGGAGTAGCAATCCTGATTTTTTTTAACTTCCTGTTCATTAACTCTCAGTTGGTGCTGGTGCCAACTATAACACACCAACTACACATATGGCTGAAATCAGCAAAGTCTAGGAATCAAACATGGAACCTTCTGTCAACTCATTTTATACTGCATACGGTATTTTGCCAATAAGCCATCAACAGACGAATAGGTTACACATGAAATGTTAACCTGTATTTTCATTTTACAGATACTGATGTAATTGTATAGATGTGTAATTCCAGCATTGTCTTTCTTTGCTCAGCGTATCAGAAAATCCCCCCCATGGTTGGGCTCTAGCCTTGGAGCATTGAAGCTAACTCTAGTACCCTTTATCACTCAAGCTAAAATGAGCTAACACCACAGAGCAGGAGTTAGAATGATTCAGTACTACACCATATGATGCATTTACCACTGAACAAGGAAGCCACAAAATTATCAATTATTTTGGATGATATAATTTTTTAAATATTTCATGTTAAATTTGAGTCTTTGGGAAAATAACAGCTGCTGATGGGTTGTCACAGGAATGGACGCTCCTTTGTTGAAAGTGAGTTTTGTGGCAGTTTCAGTTAAGTTTGCTTGGAGCCTCACAGAATGTAAAGCACACATTTGTTTTCCCTTCACCTTGTTGTGCTATTCATCAAAAAATGATCAACATTGAAAGAATACACAGTGATATGCCAGTCAATATGTTTACGTGCTTAGAGTTTTCAAAACTTCTCTTTTATCAAGAATTGAACCAAAATTGCAATTAAATTGCATGTAATTTTAGTTCAGTGTGAAAGTTAACTGTTATTGTATAAAATCTCTTGTAGAAGTTACAAGAAGTAAAATTCAGATGCAATTTAAACAGTCTTTTAATCAGTTTTGCACTCATTGTTGCTAACGTTTATTGTCAAGCAGCAATAAGCATGGACTAAAAGCACCAGTCACTTCCACAAAGTTCAACTCAACTTCCTCTCTGTCTTGTGCTCAACAAGCAGTTGTTTGTTTCTTCCGTTGATTTACATATGGGCTCTTCTCCATTAAAGGACCCTGGATTTTCAATAGTTTGACATTTCTTTCTTAGTATTTTCTCCCCCTACTCCTGACAAAAGCATGATCTTAGTTCTTTGTGAAGCTTGGGCTCTCCCACAACTGAAGCTCTGCAAAGATGCACATTCCTTAGCAGATCATGCAAAAATTGATGTTTTCTTCAGTCCATTAAGCAATTCAACAGGGACCAACAAGTTCTCCTCTTGCCAAGGCCAAATATGAATGTCATTTATGCAAGTCCAACTTGAATCCTTTTCCTGTCTTGTGACTGTGTTACAATTTTAGTTTGAGGATTCATTCTTTTGTACCTCTTTAACCAATAACAGAACTTTGAATACGAATAAAATGTAAAGTTTTAGATCAAAAATAGGATTTAAAAACAATGGCCGTACATCCATTAGCCCCATAATGAAGCTGAATGAACAAAATACATCCAGTTACAGGAAAGATGGAATCAGATGTTATAATTTGCAAGACTTGAACGTTAAATTATGGTTTAAAGAAATTCTGTAATCACCAGTCCAATTGTCTCAAATACTTTTAACTGTAACAAGTTTGGCCACCTGTGTTCAGTATTTCATGGCAGCATAAAAATAATTCATTTTAATTAAAAATGACTCCGGTTTGAATATCTTTTATATGTTTGTGTGCAATGATCATGAGGATAGGATAGCTGATAGTCACCAACATTAATGTAGCTAATAAAAGGTATTTTTAACTGCTGTGAAGATTATATATATGCAGCAATTATATGACTCATATTGATTTGGAAGAATTTCTAAATATCATTAATAAAGTACAACCAAAGGAGTGTGAAATAACAACCATAACAATGTGTAAACTGATAGACATTTTTGAAATAAGCAGGACACTGATAAATGTGAAACATGATACTTTGCCGTAACGAAAATAAAGATATAAGGAGCAGTGAAAATAATGATGATAAGGCACTCGAATGTGTGTTAATTGGTGAATTGATCAATGAATTTTTAAACAGTCTATGAGCTACATATTCCATTAGAAAGCCTAAAGGGATTCCATTAGCCTATTGTTGCTGCTTTTAAAATAAACAGCAAAGGGACCAATGTTTAGTGTTATAACTGGAAACCATAAGCACCATTTCCATTTAGTGTGCTCGTGTTTACTGAGCTACTAAAACATGACTGTTTTTCTTCATGTTCAAATGGTTATATTTGCATATTCTGAAGCAGTATCAACGTCCCTTACAAAACTAGCAGCTGAAATTCATTAAGAACGCTTTGCTAAATCCAGCTTCTTTTGTGTGATGGCTCTGGAATGCAGAAAGGTCATCATCAAACTCATTCCCAGGCTGGACAGTCCAGTGTTGAGGAAGTTAGAGTTCTTCCAGAAAGGCCACTTGTGTCTTAGCAGTTACACTTTGTAGGTTAAGCTGCAGAATGAAAGGGGAAATGGGAAAAATATTGCTGAAATTATATAAGAGGTAATTTTAAATTGTTCACATACTTTCCAAATGTGCAAGTATACCCGGGCTTTACTCCAACAGTACGTATTACGGTATGGCAATATAACCCAGTATATATGGCAAGCAACAAATAACAAGATGCCAAAATAAATTTAAATGAAAGAACTTGTACATCACATCCTTACGATGTTCCAAAATGCTACACAACTAATGGATTATTTGTTGAAGTGCTATCATGAGTATTTTGCAGGCAAATTTGCAGTCAATTTGTGCACACAATAGTGCCACAAAAAACAATATAATAAATGGTAATCTGTTTTAACGGTAATAATTGAGGGAAAAATTTTGGCCAGGGCACTGGAAGAAAATTCCATGCTCTCTATCTCAAAAAGCAATGCAACCTTCTACATCCACCTAAATAGGCAGATGAAGTCTCAGATAAATGTCTCACTCTAAAGCCAGCAGCTCCAACAATGCAACACTCTCTCAGGACCACCCTCAAGTGTTAATCTAGTCCTGGAATGAGATTTGAAACCACAACCTTCTGACTCAGTGGCACAACTATTACTATAGGAACAACTTAAAATTTAAAACCCACATGCTCACATATTCACTTAACATGCTTTAGACCAGGACTGCCCAAATTACAATCACAAAGCTGCCACATTTTACCTTAGGCACACACTCTTGGGCTGCAATTCTGAAATGAAATATTTTTACAGCCAAGTGAAACATGATCTCTCATATCTAGTAACAAGATATACAAAGCACAAGCACACAACTAATAATTGAAGTGTTAGATATGAAGAACATTTACAAAAATGAACAATATACAAACAATGCATACTACCTTTAGCGTGAAGTGTGGACAACCGCTCTCACTCACAAGAGCAGACAAATCTACATCAATCTGTGTAGTGGCAAGTGTGACTCTTCATACTAAAACTCTTAATAACTTAAAAACTCTTTTTACTTACCTCATGCTTGCCACCTTCTGTCTCCAGCTCACCGCTTCCCATTCACCAAGCCCCTGCTCACCAAACCTTACGTTTGCTGCTTCCCTGCACAACCTTTCTGCTCAGTGCTTCCCTCCCCGACCCTCTTGTTTGGCATTTCGCTCCCTGATCTTCCAGCTCGTCAATTCCCTCCCTGACGCTCCTGCTCAGCGCTTCCCTCCCCAGCCCTCTTGCTCAGCAATCCTCTTGCTCACCACTTTCCTCTCCCACTCCCTCTCTCCTTTCCTGAACCCTCAGGAGAGGGAGGAGGCAAGCAAAGGAGCAAGAGCGGCTGTGAGTGCGAGAGAGGGAGCAGGGCGGGAGGCAGCAAGTGAGGGAGCTCTGGGGGGAGGCGATGAGCGGGAGGGTCAGGTGTGGAGGCAGCAAACTGGAAGGTCGGGTGGAGGCGGCGAGTGGGAGAGTCAGGGGGCAGGTACTGGCAGAATCAAGGAGGTAAGTGTTGAGTGGGAGGGAAGCAGTGAGCAGGAAGGTCGGGCAGGGGAGTGATGAATGGGGCAAGTGGAAGATTCAGTGAGTGGGAGAGTTGTGGGGAGGTGGTGAGCAGAAGGGTCAGGTGAGATGGTGAGTGGGAGGGTCAGGGGTGGTGAAGAGGAGGGAGGTGGCAGTTTGTTTTTAAAAAAGAGTCAGCATACTGAGTAACTGCACTAAAATGAAAATGGAAAGAATGCTATTTAGGGCTCGACCCTAAATTACAAACCACACTAAAATGAAAGCTTGACATTAGAATGTGCTTTTGAGCAGGAGATACCTGCTTAAGATCTATGAAATCTTGCGGGTTTCACAAAATCCTTTGGCAGGCCGCCTGGTTGGACAGCCTGCTTCAGGTACTTGAGTGGCACACATGTCTCGACCCCAACCCTGCCATGCAACATCTACTCCTGAAACTCTCATCAATGCCTTTGTCATCTCCAGATTTGACTATTCCAATGCACTCCTGGTTGGAGTCCCATCTTCCATCCTTGATAAACCTAAACTCATCCAAAACTCCACCGCCTCTATCCTAATCTCATCACCCTTTTTTCCCCACTGAGCCACACTAACTTTTTGTTGCTCAATGCCTCAATTTTAAAATTCTCACCCTTGCTTTCAAATCCCTCCATAGCTCTGCTCCTTCCTATCTGTGTAACCTGAATCATCCCTACAACCATCTGAGAAATCTGCGCTCCTCCAATTCTGGCTTCTTATGATTCTCCAATTTTAATTGCTTCGCCGCTGGTGGTAGTGCCTTCAACTGCCAAGAAACTAAACTCTCAATTACCCTCCCTAAACCTCTCCACCTCTCTTTGCTCTTTTAAGACACTGCTTAAAAGATATGTCTTTGACTATCTGCCCATATATCTCCATATGTGACCCAGTGTCAAACTTTGTTTGTTAATGCTCCTGTGAAGCACCCAAGAACATTTTACCAAGTTAAAGATGCTATATAAGTGCAAGCTGTTGCAGTCAGGTTCTACTCTTCAGCATATATCCTCTTTCTACCTGTTGCACGACAAGATGGCACAATACAGATGGCAGTATGTACTGTTCTATAGCTGTGACCCCTTAACAGAAGAGTATCAGATCCAGGCTTGAAGTCAATACAGGGAATTGACTGGGCTGCTGCAGCAGTCCCAGTTCTGGACTTTTGATCATTTTGCCACAGAAAAAAAATTGAGATATGAACAATTTTAAAATGTGCTTTTAAGTTAATACTTGCTTTAAGGAATTAATTCAAAAGCCAGTAATCCTGGTAAGCATGTATTAGAGTTCATCCCAGAATGAAAGATGGTTTGACATCCCAGTGACTATTCACACTCACCTTTCAGCTCAGTGCCAAATTGGACTTGCTACCTCTGTAGGAGGGTCATCGGTTTTTTGACTAAAAGTTGGCACTGGAATAGAATTTTTTAAAAAAGATTCACAGACATAAAAATCAGTTAAGCAGCAGAGTGCTGCATGAAGGTTAAAAGTACAGAAGACAGCAGGGAGAATGGATCTGTCCTGAGCTGCAGGATAGGGCGCGGAGGGATTATTCTGTTTCAGTTTCGTAATACTACCACTTAAAGGGAGACAGTAGTGCGTGTTCTTTAACTTTTTTAATTATGTGAAATTCTGATCATATCTGTTTAGTGTAGCAGTTTTGTACCGGATTAGCAACGCAGCAAATATAACTTCAAATCCCTCCCTGGCAGTTTGAGAATTTGAAATAATTAGAAAAAAAATCTAGTAATAATTAAACTGGCATTAGTAAAAGTGACCATGAATCTGTTGAATTGTTGTAAAAACCCAACAGATTCCCTAATGTCTTTTATTAAGTCAAGCAGTCAGTTTAGGGAGATCCAACAACAGCCAACAACCCATCTCTGTCACCTTCACCTAGTCTGGCCTATGTGTAACTCCAGTTCTACACCAATGTGGCTGACTCTTAATTACCTTATGAAGTAGTCTAGCAGGCCACACGGTTATATCAAATTGCTACAAGTGGTTCAAAAAGGCCAAGCGTTACTACTTCAACATGAAAGCAAAATACTGCAGATGCTGGAAATCAAAAATAAAAACTAAAAACTGCCAGAAATACGCAGCAGGTCAAGCAGGATCTGTGGAGAGAAACAGAGTTAACGTTTCTGTTCGATGACCTTGTTCTGATGAAGGGTCATCAATCTGAAGTATTAAATCTGTTTCTCTCTACAGATGGCTAACCTTTCAACCTCTGCTTTCTAAGTGCAATAAATGCCAGCCTTTCCAATAATGCCTACATCCTATAAAATAAAAACTGAAGGCAAACAATTTACAAATCAAACCAAAGGTTGGGGAGACAGTGGTGTAATAGTAAAGTCACTGGATTAGTAATCCAGACAGGGGTTCAAATCCCACCATGGCAGCAGGTGGAATTTAAATTCAATTAGCAAAAAGTCTGGAGTATAAAGCTAGTTTCAGTGATGGTGATCATAACAATTAAGGAAATCTGCCATCCATACCTGGTCTGGTCTACATGTGACTCCAGACCCACAGCAATGTGGTTGATTCTTAATTGCCCTCTGAAATGGCCTAGCAAGCCACTCAGTTCAAGGGCCACTAGGCTTGGGCAACAAATGCTGGCTTTGCCAGCGACACTCACATCCCATGAAAGAATTTTTTTTAAATGTTAACATCGCTGCTGACTGAGAAATTGAAGAAATATAGATTGCCAGGGAATCCTATTGTTACTGCCTCAGATTTCAGTGCCATATGAATAGATTCCTGTGAGCTGGCTCCCATAAAAGGGCACTCAGGCTAATTCAGGGATTAACTGGCAAAATTGAACCTGATAAGGACGAGAATTTGTAACAGGCTTTCCTCAAGCTCATGGTCAGTATAATCTTTTGTCTCATTTATATCATTTTATCTTCTTGATTCCTTATCTACTCCCCCATTAGCATGCATATACTGCAACAGAATTTGTTGCAATGTCTTGCCATATATGCTTTTATTCAAGGGATAACAGCATTTTTAACCCATTCCTGTTTCTATAAATTCTCAAGAGACATTATAGGGCCAAATACGTACCTTCAACTGAGCACTTCTTGCTCAACTTATCCATACAGTGACATGCACCACACAGGTATGTGCAACTATCAGGACCTAACAGTTATCCAGCTTAGTGACAGCAGTCATGTGAGGGAAAGCCAAAGAGACTGTGCCATTTGGGATGACCTATGGAACAGTCCACAACCCATATCTGCATGGCTGAGCTGAGAACCCTAATGGAAAGAATGTCCAATCCAATGCCCCTGTAAAGAAGGCCACTCTTAGCTTCATCATAAGTTGAGCCACAGTCAGAGCGAACGCTATGACTGAAACTCAAAAAACTTGGGCCTCCAACTTACAGCAGTCCTCGCATTCACCTTGATGGATTTAACATTGATGAAAGTTGCTGTCACCAAAGCTGCATTTTTATCACCCAACTACCCTATGCAAATGATCATATATATTATGTTGCATACATGTTCAGGCAGTCATCACATCAACATCAGCAGTAAACAGGGCCATTTACTGACCCAGTACAAGTAGGTGATGAGACTTCCTCCATCCCTAGGGCAAGCACCAACACTTATCAGCCAACTACCTCACTTCCTCCTCCCAGTGGAGAAAACATTTAGAAACACACAGGATGCTGAAGATACATACTATATGCTTTTACCAAGGGTCAACAGTGAATACCTGCACCACATACAATAATATTTAATTAAAAAATGAGTTGTCTTAATGGTTCCCTTGGAATGAGGAATATTAAGGTAGCTGCGGAGAAATGCTGTTGCATTTATGGGTTGTGTGTGCCTGGGCCAAGGGGAATAATGCCAGGTTATTGGGAACTTAGACAGGTAAGTGTTATGCCTTGCCTGTTTTAGGCACTTAACTATGTGTTATATTTTTCCTTTTGACTACTGTTATTTGACCAATTCATGGTGGATAACATCTCATATTGCATGGTTGCCCTATGACACTGGCTGCTGCTATCTATTTTCTATTGTGCTCTACTTAGTGAGGTCCTTTTACAGGCCAAAATTCTGTGACAACAATGTTGAAAAATCCTGGCTGTCTAAGCAGCTTTTGATCTTGCCCTTCCTTCTCTAGAAAAAGCAGATAACAAGGGTTGGTTATGGGGGTGTCCACAGATTCTACTTAAGCAAACTCAATAACCATTCCCTCAGCTGATAGCCAGCCAGTGGATGCAGCATTGTGAAGATTTGCATAGCTGCAGTCGGAAACTCAAGGACATCACAAAATAAACAATGAAGTCTCTGGGGTCAACATGCAGCTAAGCAGGATCTCCTTTAAGGAAAGGAAAGGAATATGATTGAATGGGCCAAGCAGCCTGTTTTATGGAGAACATATTATGGACAAACACCTCTAACATTTATTCTGTTGCCTCAATAACCTATTGCAGGCTTTCAGTATGACAGATATTTCCCTCTCACATTATACCATGCATGATGGACGTACATCATGCAGAGAGGAAGGTCACATAGAGAAGATCATTGGTGGGAAAATTCATTTGAATAGCTTGAAGCATCACTACACAATTATGTAAATACTCCAGGGTCAGGTAGCACCATGGGTCACTACTGTATCATGGGAGGTGTACTGTATTACGGTGGGTGTACATACTCCAAAATGACTTCAGTGATGCAAGGCAGCGGCTCACCACCATCAGCTCAAGGGCAATTAGGGATGGGCAATAAATGCTGGCGGCTAGCAATGCCCATGGGCCTTAAATGGTCTACCCTTGTCCCTATCTCATGTGTTCTCACATACCAAGGACAAATAAAAACAAAGCCACGTGGGTTTCCCCATATCAAATGGGAATCCCACATGGGCCACATAGGTAGCAGATGTCTGCCCAGAGAATTAATGCATGTCCGCGTACTATGTGGAAAAATATTTCCCCCAATGATTCCACTGGGGACAGAGTAAGGAAGTGGGACTAACTGAAAAGGTCTTTCAAAGAGCCAACATGGGCATGATGGACTGAATGGCCTCCTTTTGTGCTGCATCAATCTATGATTTTAAGACCCATGTCATTCTTATAACATGTCAAACATTTCTCAATACTAGAGACAACTGCACACATCAAAACTAAGAATCTGCAACTTATAAGCAAATTATGAGAAGTCACATTTAGGATAAAATTAGAACCCAATGAACAAAAATTACTAACTTAATAACCTGCAAGAACAGACATTGAGGCACTGAGCCAGACAGTCGGGAGGTAAGCTGAATACAAAGCCTAATAGAGAGGGTAACAGTAAAAATTTAAGATAGTGAAAATTAAGACAGTGAAAATAACAATGGACAAAGACGAGATAACACTGCACAGGCTCATGAAAGAAAATCACATCAATTAACAAGATGAGTTAATGGGCTAACATGTTTTTTTATTCATTCATGGGATGTGGGCATCACTGGCTAGGCAAACATTTATTGCCCATTCCTAATTGCCCTTGCTCACAGGGCATTTAAGAGTCAGCCACATTGCTGTGGGTCTGGAGTCACATGTAGGCCAGAACAGGGAAGGACAGCAGATGGGTTTTTACAACAATCAACAATGGTTTCATAGTCATCAACAGACTTTTAATTCCAAATATTTATTGAATTCAAATTCCACCATCTGCCATGGCAGGATTTGAATCCAGTGCATTACCCTGGGTTTCTGGATTATTAGTCCGGTGACAATACCACTACGCCACTGCCTCCCCCTAAATGTTGCATATTAATTAAAAATAACTAGAGCCTATTGATGAGTTATCATAAATTTAGCAAGATGTTAGAACTAAAGAAGATAGAACACACGAAGCTTAGTAGGACTTGGCATGGTTTTGCTTTGATACAAAAGCAGATTTGAATAACTCACTGAAAACCCAAATGAGTCCTCACACAACTGTCAGCAGTCGTAACCTTATGGTCATTGCATAAAATGGGTACTCATAGACTCACATACGTCTACAGCACAGAAGGAGGCCATTCGGCCCATTGTGTCCACGCTGGTCAGCAAAGATCTGATTACACTAATCCCATTTTCCAGTGCTTGGCCCATAGCCCTGGAGGCTATTGCAAAGTAAGTGAATATCTAAATACTTCTTAAATGTTATGAGTTTCTGACTCAACCGTCCTTTCAGGCAGTGAATTCCAGACTCCCACCACCCTTTGGGTGAAAAATTTCTCAACTCCCCTCTTAGCCTTCTACCTCTTAGCTTAAATCTGTGCCCCCTGGTTATTGACTCCTCTACTAATGGAAAAAGTGCCTTCCTATCCAACCTATCTATGCCCCTCATAATTTTATACACTTCTATCAGGTCCCCTCTCAATCTTCGTTGCTCCAAGGAAAACAACTCTAGCCTATCCAATTTTTCTTCATAGCTCAGATCGTCCAGCCCAGGCAGTCTCCTGGTAATTCTCCTCTGCACCCTCTCCAGTGCAATCACATCCTTCATATAATGTGGTGACCAGAACTGCACGCAGTACTCCTGTTGTAGCCTAACCAGCGTTTTATACAGCTCCAGCATAACCTCCCTGTTCTTGTATTCTATGCCTCGGCTAATAAAGGCAAGTATCCGATATGCCTTCTTAGACACCTTATCTACCTGCCCGGCTACCTTCAGGGATCAATGGATATGTACACCAAAGTTCCTTTGATCTTCAGTACTTTCCAGGATCCTACCATTCATAGTGTAATCCCTTGCCTTGTTAGCCTTCCCAAGTGCATTACCTCACACTTTTCTGGGTTGAATTCCATTTGCCACTGCTCTGCCCACCTGACCAGTCCATTGATAGCCTCCTGCAGTTTACGGCTATTCTCCTCACTATTTACTACCCTACCAATTTTCATGTCATTCGTGAACTTCTTGATCATATCCCTACATTTAATTCCAAATCACTTATGTACACCACAAACAGCAAGGGCACCAGCACCAAGCCCTGCGGAACCCCACTGGAAATAGACTTCCAGTCACACAAAAATCTGCCATCACCCTCTGCTTCTTGCCTCTCATCCAATTCTGGATCCAACATGCCACTTTGCCTTGGATCCCATGGGCTCTTACCTTCTTGACCAGTCTGCCATGAGGGACCCTATCAAAAGCCTTGCTAAAGTCCATATAGACCGCATCAAATGCATTACCCTCATCAACACTCCTGGTTACCTCCTCAAAAAATTAAATCAAATTTGTCCAACACGACCTTCCCTTAACAAATCCATGCTGACTATCCCTGATTAATCCGTGTCTCTCCAAATGCAGATATATTCTGTCCCTCAGAATTATTTCTAGTAACTTCCCCACCACCGAGGTTAGACTGACTGGCTTGTAGTTTCCTGATCAATCCCTTCCTCCCTTTTTTAATAATGGGACCACGTCCTCCAGTCCTCTGGTACCTTACCTGTGGCCAGAGATGACTTGCAAATTACTGCCAGGGCCCGTGATACCTCTTCTCTTGCCTCCCTCAATAGCCTGGGATACATCTCATCTGGGCCTGTGAGTTTATCCACTTTTAAGGTCGCTAAACTCGATAGTGCCTCCTCTCTCTCTGTTAATTTCCTCTAATATCTCACAGTCTTGATGCCTATATCTGTGTCATTCTTCTCCATTGTGAAGGCCGACGCAAAGTATTCCTTGAGGACTGCATCCACGTCTTCTGGGTAGTATGAATAAAACCTTTAGTCAGACTTTTAAATGTTTTCCAATTCTTGAGCTTGTTTCAAGGGATCTAGATACAGGTTATCCTGTAACAGCTCCATGTATATTTGGCCTATTAGGGAATAAAAACCTAACACATTAGGCTTCAGCTTTCTCATGAGTTATTTGCACCAGATGTACATCAGAACTGACTGACATCCCTATAATTCCAAGACTATAATGAAGTAAAAATGATCCAAAAGCTGCAGATTCAATATCCGAACAATAAGCATTAATCACCCTTAATTTCCTTGAGGCATTAGAGTTGTAATTTCATATGTAGATATAGTCCTGTTTGGAATATGGTGTCTGACATTATTCACAAATTATTAGCCTAAATGATCAATGACTTTCATTTTTCTAAATTCAATTCACAAATACATAGAACAACATACACTTCTTTCACAAAAAGAAGCAGCCACTTATGTTTATGAGGGAAAATTAATGTCAAGTAACAGAGTTCAGTGGACTCCTTAGTACAAGGTTTTTAAATGTACAAAGTAATATTCAAAATCAATCCAAGTCAATTTAGGATTGCAGGCACACCTCTAAATTACTTCTGCTTAGTTCTTACTAAAAACTTATAATAAACCAGTGAAATGAAATAACAAGTTTTATATTTATATAGCACCTTTAATGTAGTTGACCTTTAACTAACATCCTTAATTTGTTTTACAAACTGAGATTTCTCGGATTCTGCAATTAACAATTTAAACAAAGCAACCTAACTTAATCAATGGTATGCTTTGTTCTGTTCTAGATTTAGTGGTATCTTTGTAGAACAGTCTTAGCACACTCATTCACTTCCTGAACCATAATGAAGCCTTTTCCGTTTCTCAAAGACACTTACGTTTTCATGGAAGAGGACAAATAGGTATTTCGTAGTATCACAAAAATCAAAACCATTGGATACTTTTAATCTTTACTGTCTTCATCCTTGCTGTGCTAACGCAATGGAATTGGTGCACTTCTACTGGACTATACAAAATCTTTTTCATGCTTTCTCACAACATAATAAATATGCTACAATGCTGCAGTAAAATGTAATGACTGAGATTGTCACTGTTTATTCACTGCCAATGCTAGAATCTAATCATGTTCTTTCGGTCTCTATGTCAAAAATGGCATTTTTGTAGAGGCTGAACATTTAGAATAGGTTTTAATAGTGACAACCTTAATTTAGGAGTTTGGGCGCAGGCCCAGTTCGTGTAGACATGCAAAAGTTAATTTTAATGCAAATGAAGCAAAACTAAAATTGGCAACCATGGAAAGCAGTCTTCTAACCACATTGCCAGTATGATCCCACAATAGTTCCATCTGTTGTGCTTAAGTTTCTTACTTTTCTTTATGCTTGTCAGCACAATTGCTCTCTTCATCCTCACTGCAAAATTAAAATGGCAACATGCGACAAGCCCAGTGAGCCTTCACACATTAACTCACAAAGTGTGGTTGTTGATGTCCAACTCCATGCTTCCAATCTCATCTCAGACATCAAACAAATGATATTTTTCTCATGGGGAAAAATGATTTTCTAATTTTGAAAATAAAACTAAAATGAGAGCGATTAAGCCAACTGAGGCAACTTACTCTGGCTCCAGGCTTACACCAATGCTGCTGTATAACAATCAACTTCATAAAGGAATACTACAGGCCTAGAGAAAGTGACCTACCTGCCTGCCCAGTAATACAAACAACGGATAACATTTTTTGTAAAGAAGTGGGGATGTTTACGGCTTTTGTGAGACCACATCTGGAGTAGTGCACAGCTTTGGTCTCCTTACCTAAGGATACCATAGATTGTGGCGTAAAAATTGATCTGGCATGAAAGGTGATCCTTTTTTTGGTGTCAAAAAACATGTTTAAGCCTAACTCATGAATAAGTCAACCCCCTTTTCTGCTAAGAAATGCTATGCTCACATTAGGAGTCGGCCTTAATTTTTCACCTCAGAAATGCTCGTTTCACTCACCTTTTAAGTCAACGCATGGGATCAAGCGGGTGATATGATCTGTATTGCCAAGATGACGTGGTGTTTAACCATGCGCACACGTGGCAAACAATAAACAGAAATATGTCTTCCCAACAAAGATAATGGTACAAAGCTGGTTTCAAGTTAAAAATCATAACATTTGCTAAGTTTTCAAATAACTGTGCTTCAGTAAGGATATTTAGTTCGTGAAAATCTGATGCAAGAATGGAAGGAGGAGGGGTTGGCCCTGAAGAGGACTAAATGCAGCACAAGAACATGGGCCAGCTACTGGCCTGATCTTGAGAAGTACGTATCAGAATCGGTCCTTGAAGATCGTCAGAATGGTCACATCGTCACCAGAAATACAATGCATATATGCACACTTAAGTGGGCCAAATCAAATCCTTAGTCCAGCAATGATTTCAGACCAACAGCTAATTGGTGCAGCCACATTATGGAACGAAAATGTCTAGTGTTGAGGCAAAAGACCAAGACTGCTCAGAGACTATCAACAGATCTCGATGCCAAAATGACCAGTTTCCAGCAATTCATCATCAAAAAGCAGTAAAAACATGAGTAGCCATTCTGTCACATTAGCAACAAAGATGAAACACCCATGAATTTTGAAACGCCCAGCAACCAAACTGTGGAGTGTGGAAAGGCTCAAAAACAGTTTTCGTGAAAACCACAAGACATGAGAAGACAAGATTCAGGGTGGTACTGGTCAACATGGCCAATGGGATAAAATTAAAGCCAATGGTAATTTTCATACAAAAAACCTTGCCAAAAATCAAGTTCCTTGCAGGAGTTTTTGTGCAAGTCCCTGACAACAGTTGGATGCATGAGGATGGAGTGAAGGTGTGAAGCGATAAAAGGGAGAAAAAAACCTTCGCGAGGAGTGGGAATGTGTGTGCTGCTCTGCTTGATGTCCTCTGTGGTTTTGTCATCAAACTGTGGAATGCTATTAATGCATAAACAATCAGATTGTTCAAAAAAATATAGAATATCAAATGGAGAGGAAGACGACTCAATGCTCAGCCTCAGCTCCCTGCACCCGCTTCTGTTCCACAGAAAGCAGTAATCTAAACAGGATGGTAGGAACAAGCAAAACACCAAGGTGACAGGCTTTGGCTCCCTATTCAGTGAAGCAGACAAAGATAGCTACAATCAGAAGGTCTCACCATAATTAAATATAACAATTTTAAAAATTAAATAGTTTTAATATTCTAATGCTTTTCCTACAAAAACTGAAATGATGAAATACCTAACCTTATCCCTAAAGGTGTGATTTTATTAAATAATTTAGTGCAGTTTTGACATTAACAAACTCATTACACAGACACACTAAATCATGTGACTGCCAACTCAGTGACAATATTACAAAACACTGAGGCTGGTGGTGAAGTTCTATACGGTGGAAATTTTAAATGGCATGTTCAATCCTAAGGTTTAAAATGAAGTAAACTGCCAGAATTTGAGATCAAATGGAGTCTGGGTACATTAAATATTTTGTCTTGATCTGCACAGAAGATTATGATAGTGGGAATGAAAGGGTACAAAAGAAGGATATAGAGTAATAGATAGTGTAGCTATAGATAAAAAAGTAGTAGTGAAAAAATGGTGGAACTTAAAGTTACGTGTTCTAGGATGCTGATGGAAAGCACCGAGTAAATAGCTAAGGGTCTAACCATAATCTTTCAAACATTAGAAATATGAGGAAGTAATAAGAATGTAATGATAAAAGATATGCAGTCAATATTCTGTACATAGATTTTCAAAAGGTGTTTGATAAGATGCCCCATAGGAGATTCATTGATCAAATTAAGGCTTGTGGTGTTAAAGGGAGTGTTGCAGCATTAATAAAAACTGTTAAGGGACAGAAAACAAAGAACAGTAGTGGTTAAGGAATGGTTTTCTCACTGGAGGGTTGCAAGCATGATATTTAGGTATAATGCAAGAATTTGCCGAAGTTACAATACCAGATAACATAATTAACTTTCAAACAAATTTAAGCAATTTTACGAGAACATAGTTTAATAGATAGGAGATTAAATTTAGTGTAGAGAAATGTGAGGTGTTACATTGGAGAGAATGAAAGCACAGAACAGACAGGATATGCATATTAAATAATAATAGCGGAGCAGCGACACACAAGTCATTGAAAAGCAGAATACTGCAGATGATGGAAATCTGAAATAAAACAGAAAATGCTGGAAATACAGAGCATTTTCAGCATTTTTGTTTCAGTCACACTAATCATTGGCTGGGTTGAAGTTAGAATATTGTGCACAGTTTTAAGCACCTTACTTTAGGAATTGTGTAAAATCCATGTAGAAGGTGCAGAAAATGCTCACTAAGGGAATACCCAAAATCAGAGTCTATAATGAGGAGACTGGAGAAACTGCAGCTCTCTTCATAAGAACATAGAAGGTTAAGAGGTGTTCAAAATATTTAAGGGTTTAATAAGATAAAGCGCGGAGAACTATTTCACGTGATCTATGAGTTAGTAACTAGAGTAAATAAATTTAAAATCATAGAGACCTTACATGGTCTAGCTTACAGTTGGTTAAAGGATACTAATATTTACATTTGCATATGCAAGTACATATCTTACATAAGAATTAAAACGTATTAGAGCAAAATTTTAGTGACATTGTTAATGGTCTAAGTCAGCACATAATATCTGTTCAATGATTGTAAAGGTAGTGTACCTGAAGGTGATGCTGCAAGCATAACATCACGTGATCAATTCGGTACAATGAGCTTGGGCCTAACAGTACTACAATAAGCTCAAGGGAACAACAACCACCACCTCCCCTGACTCCAAAATAAGATTTTGATCATTCATCCACACTCACCAAACCTCCCCCAACGAGCAATGGTTCAACTCCAAATCCTGGACGCTCACAGCAAAAACCTACTTACTGACTGTGACCAAACGATCCACTAATGGCTGTAGTTGCCCTTCGCACATCACCTTGGCCTGCTTCATTTCCCCTTTAACAGTAAGGTCCTATCGATTTCCTATCCATAACACCGATTCGGTGTATTTATTCTCCAATAGTTTTCTGCTCCATGTTTAATACCCCCTACTCCCAGCAATCTAAATATTAAACTTATATGCATGTATATAAGTCATAAATACACATATTCATGAAAAAAACTCACATTACTGAGTGGCGTGTAAGCGTTTTCATCAAATTCCATAGTCTCACTAGTAGGGATGCCCATGTTAGCATGCCGTTCCTCCAGTTTCAGAGCTTCAATTTCAGTCTTTAGTTCCTTCAGCTGTTCTTGCAGGTGTTTGCTTTTCTCCATGTACTCCACACTAAGAAATCCACAAACAATGAAAGCTAAGGACATTGTAAACGTCACTTTGTCTCTACAAGACTGTCTCATATGATTGAAGAGAATCTCTGACGTCTTGTACTGACTTGCAAGTTACTAGGCCCATCAACGCCCACAGGTAACATTATTAAAAACTAAAAAGCGAAGCTAAATATGATTTTTAGCTAAATTCTTAGGCTTAAAATCACTTAAATAAATCAACCATTTTTAAGTACACAGGAAAAAAATACACAGCATTCCTATCACAATGCTGCCAAGCTCCAGTTCCACCAAACCCAAGACACTGCCCAACACTTCCCAAAGTTACGATATGTCTGGTACCTACCTGAAACCTACAACATTCCTTAGAGTTTGAGAGGTGGAATAAATCAGTTAATGTGTCAGGTGTATGACCCAGCTGAATGATGACCATTATGTCAGTCTTCACCTAAATTCAAATAAGAGCTCTCTCACTGAGTTCCTAGACACCCTCCAAAAACTAACTCTCAACCATTCAAAGTGCTTACCACATTTTACTCTGTTTGCCAACTCTATCATCAACAGATAGGTTAAAACTATTGCAAATGCTTGATGTAATTTAAAACTGGTTCCTGTCTGGGAACTCACCAAGAGGACCACAGTCTGTTTAGAAAATGGAAGAAGCAACTCAGGAATGGTGCTAGAGTATCTAAGAGAAGTCTTGTCAGGCTGTGAGTAGGCAGGGTCAGCAGGAGCAGTTCAATAGGGCAGGATCTAGGTAGGCAGGGCTCATCAGTAACAGAAAGCCAATAAAAGTCATGGGGGAATGGAGAAGGTACAAGCAGATTAGGAACGAAAGCTTAGCATGCACACTGAACTAATCAGGACAGGGAACAAAGCTAATTTTGAGAGGAAGCCAAGTTGAGAAGCCCAGGAATAATACTTAAAGCCCATTCATAGGAAAACTACTGTCTTGGAAAAGAAAAGACTCCAGGACATAAAGAAGAAAAAGACGAGCTTCATTTTTCTGAGTGAATTCATTGGTTTCCTTTCTTTCACCAATCGTTTCTAACAAATTAATATATGAATGAATCCAAATGAATAAACTTACATATCAGCAATCAACACAAAGTGTGCCCAAGGTGGAAAATATCAACCAATTAACGACAGAAAGTTAATATAAATTTGACTTTGATTAAAGAATTGCACATAAGTTGACAATGGCCAGTTTGAGGATGAAGTGTTACAGGAATTGAGATAGAAAATAGCTTGCCCAAGGTGGGAAATATCAACCAATTAACGACAGAAAGTTAATATAAACTTGACTTTGATTAAAGAATTGCACATAAATTGACAATGGCCAGTTTGAGAATGAAGTGTTACAGGAATTGAGATAGAAAATAACTTGCTTGATGCAATGTTATAATAATACTATTTGTGGATCTCCTATGGCATTATTCATAGTAAATTTGACATACTGATGTTGGGGGCTGATGCCCAAGTGCAGGTTGATGAACATCCTAATATCTGTTTCTGCCTCTGTTACGTGTACACACATTTATTTTTGGTGATGCTCTTTCCAGCCCCCTGTCCCCCTCCTCTCTCTTGCCCTCTGTTATGCTGCTTTAGAACAATACTGATATTATGCTTGGTAATGCATGATGCTTTAAATCAGGACCATTGATTTACAGTGACTGAATGACTTTCAACCCATTTGTATTAGATGGTAGCATGATATTTAAACAAGGTTTTGCGCAATAAATTCCTTCACTTTTTGCCTTTCTCATGGTAACCATAAATTACATAATCATATACAATTTACAACACAGAAGTAGGCCATTCAGCCTTCTGCCGATGTTAATGTTTTCAATATACTTCACTGTATCCTAGAAACATATTCTTCGATCCCTTTCTCCATCATATACTTATCTAGCTTCCCCTTAAATGTGCCTCAACTAGTCCATGTGGTAGAAGTTCCATATTTTAATTAACTCAGGAAAGTTACTCCTGAATTTCTAAATTGGTTCATTAATGACTATCTTATATTTATGACCCTGAATGCTGGATTCTCCCACAAACTGAAACATCTTTGCTGTTTAAAAATTGAACAATATATAAAGAATGCATTTTAAATAATAAACCAGTGCCTTGACTATTATGATGATAGAATGTGCTGGTCAATCTGTATTGACACAAGGTCATGGGTCAAGCAGCTCTTGAAGTGGTTTGGCTTTATGGTGGGAGGCATCAGGGTTTGACAATACTGGAGTGTATTTCCTTGGGTGGGAGGTAAGGGGGAAGGAGAGAAGGGAGATGGTATCAATGTCTGAAAGCAAATACCATTAACAGCAGTATAACCATTTATTATAGCTGAGATGCAGTACACCTGCAGTGTGTCTGAAAGCTATGCTATTTGAGGGGGAAGCATGGGAGAAGAAAGTACATGAACATACCGTTCTCGTTCAATCTCCATGGAGAGTCGCTTCATATCTGTGTCTTTGAAGTCAAATTTAAAAGACCCAGATTCTAGGTTCAGATCACCAACATCGGCAGGAGGATGAGCAGAATATGAAGCGATAATCTAAGTAAAATAGATTGAAATATTGAGATCTCAGAAAGGGTTTTTTGCCTCTATATACTGTAGTACCGGTCATGATCTCAGGATATCGCAGAGCACTGTAAATAATCACTTTTGAAATTTAGTCACTATTTTAGCTTTATAGGTAAACTTTAAACTATGTCACATTAATTAGAGAGAATTTTAAAAGTTTCAATAAAAAATGACCATATTAAAGCAAAAGCATTAAAATATCAATGTTTTTTGTTGCAGTTGTTTACGTGCACGTGTATTGGCCACCAGAAATCAAGCGCATAAAAATAAATATTCCTATGAATTGTGGTCCAAAAAACTATCGTTGTTTTGTTCACCATCAATTTCTTCTCTGTGGAAAACCACATAAGACTGAAAGTGAGGGAAATCGTTCAGACAATGGAATGGAAAATGAATAATAAAATCAGGAGCGTAAACAAAATGTTACCAATTTCACTGGGAGGAGAAAACAATGCAAAAAAAAAAAAGGAAAAAAAAACATTTGGTTTGTTTAACCAGTACTCTCCCCAAAGAGTACATTTCAATACTTTTGCATTTAGTGTAATGAAGGATGAAGAAAAGATGTTTAAAAGATGCATAACACTGAGTTTTTCCAGTGACAAATAATTTCTGGGCACTTAGAAGAAAAAAGCTAGAGCTGGCCAATCTTATTAGAATTTTTGTACAGTTTACATGAATGTTTCGGCACATACTGGATAACTGGGTTTTGTAATCTCCAGCAGTCTGTGTTTGGCTCTCCTCTCTGCTTCTCTGGCTTCACTTAGATCCTGTTTTAGCTGTTCTGCTTCCTTAGACCTAAAATAAGGACATTTAAAATCAAAGAATTTGACAAACACATTTTAAAATAAACAGTAACTTAATTGGATAGGTGGGGCAGCAGAGCACCAACGGCAGAATGACAGAAATAGAGCCTGTGTCCACAATTTCCCATCCAAGCCTCTGAGAAGGCATTATACAGATCTTGGACAAATGCACAAAAGAGGGGGAAAAAACATACTTTAAAAAAAAAAATCAAATAACTCATCCTGAACCATTCTCAAGGGCTTCTGCAAAAAACAGCTGAAGAGGAACATTAGAACAAGTGGCCATTCATCCCCTCGAGCCTGTTCCACCATTCAATTAAATTGTGGCTGAGAGGATCTTAACTCCATTTAACCACCTTGCTTCCATATTCCTGAAGTGCTTCCTGACATCAAACCTGAATGGCCTAGGTCTAATTTTAAGGTTACATATTCATTGCTCTGGACTCCAACACAAGAGGAAATAATGTCTATTTGCCCTATTAAGGACTTAAATCATCTTAAACATCTCAATTAGATCATCTCTTAATCTTCTATTCCTGAGAGAATATAACTGGTTCTCATAACTTAATTGCGTTAGCCATGGAGAGATTTGCAGGATGTTGGTTATCTGTCTTTTCGTAGGGAATAGCATGTGGCAACGAGCTTATGGGGAGAAAGGCTGGGTAAAAAAACTGATGTAAAATAACAAGTTTTTAAAAAATTATGCTTATGCTTCAATAAGTCATATCTAAGGTTGCAATCTGTAGTCTTGAAGCAGTGCTGAAAAGGTATACTGCGCAAATTGGACTGCATGTTAGAGTTCCCTATTTTTCCAGCAAAGGCATTTTAAAATAACAAAAGATACCAGCAAAATTGGTAACCATATGTTCCTTGATTACCTTTAACTATTTTGACATTTGAAATTTGAATCCATTTGCAGTCAGATCAGTAGCAGGGCACTTTAGTATTCTAATATACAGGCTCATAGGAGAGCAGGGTGTGAGCCCAGCACTTAAGTTCTTCACTAAACAAGTTTCTGATTTTAACAGGCCCATAGAATTATTAAAGTTCATAGGACAGAAGGAAGCCATTCAAATCTAGTGAAGGAAGGACCACCGTCTCAATCTCTCCTCATAACTTTGTTTTCCACGTAGGTGAATTCATGCTAAATGCTCTCTGAAACTTTCACAGCACCAAAATTCCCTCTCCTGCTCAGGTTTATCTGCATTTCTGACAGGTGCAGTGCATCCATGCACCTCTCGAGGCCTTAGAGCACCCAAAGTTGATGGGCCAGATCATCAGTATGTTTTGGGTGCATTCCCATGGCAGGTCTGCTATCTTCCAGGTCTTGTACCAGGAAGCGCAGTCAGCAGCAGAACAGCTGCAACTGCAGAACGGGCTACCAACCTCAGGGTCTTGTGGCTGCTGTTCTCCCATACATGACCAATTACAACTTGTCTTGCCCTGCTGCGCTGGGCCTTACACCTTCTGATTTCCTGTAGCGCTGGCAGGAGCAACTTACCAGGTTGTTAAACAGGATGGATTTTGAGAGGTTTTATTGTATTTTCAAAAAATGTCCTTAATTGGAGGGTCTGACAGAGGCAGACCAGAAAGAGAGAAGGGCACTGCAAGGAGGCACAAAAGGAAAGGTCACAATTTTAATGAGATAAACCTTCCTGGATGAGATGCATCAAAGGAGAGAAAAACTGCTGAATCTCTAATGAATGAAACCTTAAAAAAGGGCTATGGGGCACGAGCTGGCAACTACATGCCACCATACTCAATCCCAGAAGTGCACACCAGGGTTGGAAAAAGTTTAATGACATTACGAAGGCTAGCAAGATGACAAACAGCCCACTCTCCTATTCCTTCCTTGGTAATCCGCTGTATGTTAAAAAAAAAAGGAGGTGGTGGGAAGCCAAGGCAGTGCCAACTCAGGATCTTAGAGTATGTGTCATCACCTTCCAGACAGCAATTGCACACAAAATCTTGAAATCCCTTTTGCCATCTCCCTGGGATGGTACTGTATTATATATAGCTGTCCAATGCTACCTGGGAGCACTACCTGGGAACATATGTCAGCTGAAAACCTTTGCCTGCTTCCCTCAATCTTGTTTCATGAGAAACTTATAGGGAATGAAACTTGAAGGGAATGAGAGGCATCTTCCACATCAGAAGCTCACCAATGGAGGGGCAGATTCTGGAGGTGTTATTATCCACCCATGGGAAAGGCCAAGGTTAAGGGGCATTGCACAAAAGAGTTGAATGACTTTGCACTTAAATAATCACCATGGTTCTCTTGACTGATCATTTTCATTTTGTTTTGTAGTCACTTGCTTCACATTTGATTCATACATTCTCTAACTCAATGTAAGACAAATTAGGAAGATAATCAACAAATGGTGGAGGGTGAAATTGTGAAAAGAAAGCCTGATAATTATAGGAAGTGTCACATAACTATAACATTTAATGCTGACTTGTTCAACTTTAGTTTTTTCTTTCTCCATCTGATGACTTTAAATAAAATCTAGATGGCATTTGCTGTTTATCCTCCAGGCAAAGTGACTGACTTGCAAATATAATTTAACTAACCTCCTCTCCGATTCCTCCACTAGCTTGACAGCTATCAGCTCAGCTTCTCGCATCTTCTGTTCCATCAGACGCTTTTCCTCTTTTGTCTTCAGGGCTGTGACCTCCAGCCTCTGCCTCTCTTGCTCCGCCTCTGCAGCTTTCTGAGCGAGCAGCTTGGCCTCCTCCTCTGCAATCTGTGCCTTCTCAGCAAGTAAATCAGCTGTCTCCTCTGATCGAATCTGATAAAAAAAACATTAATTTCATGAGTGAATATTAATACTCATGACAAAATTTAAGCCTTTTTAGTCCATGGTGTATTACTTTCTTTACTTTGGTCATGATACATGAACAATTAAAACCGGTTACTTCCGGCTGGAAGGCAGAATGCATGCGTTAGATCAGCCTTGTCTTCCCAGCCAAAGACAATGTTATCACATAGATCATTTGGTGCTCGGAACTGATTATGGGTCTAGTGATTCCATTTAATTGAAACATCAAATGTGACTAACATTTTAGAAATTTTAATTCAATGCTGAAAACTGCTTCTTGAGTCAAGTTTCTGAGGGGGGCAGGATCAACCTTAAGCTGTGAGTTAGCACAGCAAATACATCTTTTTTCTGTCTTGAAGGAAACTGGTAAAAGTTTGTAATTACTGTTTGCTTTTGTTTTATATGTTCCAAACTACTGAGCAGAAGATACACAAGGAAGATGATATAAAAAAAAAAGAGGGACCGACAAGAAGCAACATGGAAAGTGCATGACTGGAAAAGACTGCATTCCATCTGGCCAGTTCCAAGACCTAACACCTCTTGTCACGAATGCTGAACTTTGCAAGATCTTTACATTTCATAATGTCTCCTCAAATCCAAAGTAAAATATGTTGTCATTAGGCTCCTGTGATCTTGGTTGGGCAAAAGCACAGAGACAAATAACTGGAAGTCGGGTTGCAGTTTGGATTGTGGGCAGAAAACAAAGACATTCTCACAGGAACCTCTGGGAGCAGAAGAAGGGAACTTCTCCCAGGAAGAAGTACTTTCTGTTAAGCAGCAAAAAGGATGTGGAGCAGTAAATCCCTCTGTGGAAAAGGTACTTTTATCAGAGCCAATGAGAGTGTTTAACAGGGGTTTATTAAACGTTCGGATAAAGGAATCTCTGGGAATCAGTGCTGGCAGGACTGAGGTGACTGAAGGGAGAGAGGGTTCATCAAAGCGTACCTTGCTGTGGAACAGTTGACGAAGGTCCTTGGAAGATTCCAACTGGTGAGGAATGGTGGAATTCTACCAGAGAGCTGGGGGGGGGGACTCTGGGACTGTTCTTGATGCTATATGTATGCCAGTGGTGTTATGATATTGGTTTAAAGTGAAATTTATTGTTTTATTGAAGTATTATTTGCATGTTAGTAAATGTTTGAATTAGGTCGACTACAGTTTATTACAGTAAAAATGACATCTTGGCCTTTGATTTTTTTCATTGGGAATTCCTTTCTGTTAAAATGTTATCAGTTTCCATTGGGACTGTAACACATTCAATTGCCCACTTCCTCACATACCGTAAATCTAGCCTCACTGTGCAACTTTGGACATATTACCAGAGCTAAATTTATCAACCACCTTCACCAATTTGAAAATTTATATATCTCCCCTTAGCCGTTTCTTCTCCACAGTAAACAATTTAAGGCTCTTCACCCTCTCCTGATAGCTCAGATCCCTTAAACTAGGTTGAAGTTTGATTACCCTTTTCTGCACTAACTTTGATGCTTGGTATGCATCATTGGTGTGTGGGTGGAATGTAATTCCCCACCCAGGAAAGGGCTAGGAGGTGGGGGCATGGGGCACAGGAAACGGTGGGGGCGTGTGGGCATATAATCAGTTGGGAAGGCATGAGGTGAGATAAGGTTTCCAATTCTGACTGGACATAGTCTGGGAGATGTTGGTAGAAGTGACAACACGGAAAGCCAGTGGTGTGGCACGAGCAGGTGAAGGCTAGAGGAAAGGCCCGTGACACTGAATGAGGGGGAATGAAGCGGTCTCCACTAAATTCCATTACTGAGTCTGAACAATTTCTTCCCGTGCTAGTTGCTCTTGGGGGATGGAAATCTGCAGCACACCACAGTCTGCCCAGTCATCACCAATTCAATCCAACACTAACTAATAAAATTAACTTATAACACTAATTAGTCATTAAACAAGAATCTGGCCAGTATCAAACGAGCCTAACCTTGGCTCATAATCAGTGCCCTTTCCTCCAGTTCTGCAGCCCACATGGGCATCACCTTAACTGACTGGAGCACTGATCATCTGGTCTGCAGGCCGTTCAGAGATTTCCATCAAGTGACCTCCACCAATTCAGAGTCTGTGGATGAGGGAGTAGGAAGCACTGAGGGTGGCAAGGGTGCAGAATGAACTCTGGGTGGGGGACTTCAATGTTCATCACCAAGAATGGCTCGGTAGCACCATTGCTGACTGAGCTGGCTGAGTCCTAAAGAACATAACTGCTAGACTGGGTCTGCAGCAGGTGGTGAAGGAACCAACAAAAAGGAAAAACATACCTGACCTCATCCTTACCAACCTGACTGCCGCAGATGCATCTGTCCATGGCAGTATCAGCAGGAGTGACACAGTTGTTGTGGAGACGAAATCCTGCCTTCACATTGAGGCTACCCTGCACGTGTTGTGTGGCACGACCATCATGCTAAATGGGACAGGTTGTGAACAGATCTAGCAACTGAAGACTGGGCGTCCATGAGGCGCTGTGGGCCATTAGCAGCAGCAATGTACTCCAACACAATCTGTAACCTCATGGCCCGGCATATCTCCAAGCTACCATTACCATCAAGCCAGGGGATTAACCCTGGTTCAATGAAGAGTGCAGGAGGGCATGCCAGGAGCAGAACCAGGCATATCTAAAAATGAGGTGTTAACCTGGTGCACCTATAACAAGGGGCTACTTGCGTGCCAAACAGCATAAACAGCAAGTGATAGACAGGCAAAACGAACAGATCAGATCTAAGCTCTGCAGCCCTGCCACATCCAATTGTGAATGGTGATGGACAATTAAACAACTCACTGGAGAGGAGGCTCCACAAATATCCCCATCCTCAATATGGGGGAGCCAGCACATCAGTGCAAAAGATAAGGGTGAAACATTTGCTACAATCTTCAGCCAGAAATGCTGAGTGGATGATCCATCTTGGCTTCCTCTGGAGGTCCCCAGCATTACAGATGCCAGTCTTTAGCCAATTCAATTCACTCCATGTGATATCAAGAATACTCCAAAGGCTATGGGCCCTGACCATATTTTGACAATAGTACTGATGATCTGTGCTCTAGAACATGCTGAGCCCCTAGCCAAGCTGTTCCAGTACAGCTACAACACTGGCATCTACTTGGCTATGTGTAAAATTACCCAGGTTATGTCCTGTATGCAAAAAGCAGGACAAATTCAACTTGGCCAATTACCGCCTCTTCAGTCTACTCTCAATCATCAGTAAAGTAATGGAAGGGATCATCAACAGTGCTATCGAGCAGCACCTGTTTAGCAATAACCTGCTCACTGACTCCCAGTTTGGGTTCCGTTAGGACCACTCAGCTCCTGGCTTCATTATAGCCTTGTTTCAAACATGGACAAAAGAGCTGAACTTCCGAGGTGAGGTGAAGGGGACTGCCCTTGACATCAAGGCCGCATTTGACTGAGTGTGGCATCAAGGAGCCCTAGCAAAACTGGAGTCAATGGGAATCGGGGGAAAACTCTCTGCTGGTTGGAGTCATACCTAGTACAAAGGAAGATGGCTGTGGTTGTTGGAGGTTAGTCATCTCAGCTCCAGGATATCAATGAAGGAGCTCCTCAGGTAGTGTCCTGGGCCCAACCATCTTCAGCTGCTTCATCAATGACATTCCTTCCATCATAAGGTCAGATGTGGGGATGTTTCCTGATGGTTGCACAATGTGCAGCACCATTCGCAAATCCTCAGGTACTGAAGCAGTCCATGTCCAAATGCAGCAAGACCTGGACAATATCCAGGTTTGGGCTGACAAGTAGAAAGTAACATTCGTGCCACACAAGTGCCAGGCAATGACCATCTCCAACAAGAGAGAATCTAACCATTGCCCCATGACATTCAATGGCATTACCATCACTGAATCCCCCACTATCAACATTCTGGGGGTTACCATTGACCAGAAACTGAACTGGACTAGCCATATAAATACTGTGGCTACAAGAGCAGGTCAGAGGCTAGGGATTCTGCAGCGAGTAACACATCTCCTGACTCCCCAAAGCCTGTCCACCATCAACAAGGCACAAGTCAGGTGTGTGATGGAATACTCCCCACTTGCCTGGATGAGTGCAGCTCCCACAACACTCAAGAAGCTTGACACCATCCAGGACAAAACAGTCCTCTTGATTGCCACCACATCCGCAAACATTCACCCCTCCACCACCGACTCTCAGTAACAGAAAATGTACCATCTACAAGATGCACGACAGGAATTCACCAAGGCTCCTTAGACTGCACCTTCCAAACCCACAACCACTGCTGCCTAGAAGGACAAGGGAAGCAGATAGATGGGAACACCACCATCTAGAAGTTCCCCTCCAAGGTTCCCCTTCAAGTCACTCATCATCCTGACTTGGAAATATATCACCGTTCCTTCACTGTCGTTGGGTCAAAATACTGGAACTCCCTTCCCAACAGCACTGTGGGTGTACCAACAGCACTGTGGGTGTACCGACATCACATGGGCTGCAGCGGTTAAAGGAGGCAGCTCACCACTACCTTCTCAAGGGCAGCTAGGGCTGGACAATAAATGCTGGCTCAACCAGCGAAGCCATCCCATCCTGTGAATGAATAAAAAAAATAGGGGTCAGGTGCCCATGCCCTGGTCCGGGCTGTGATTGGTTGCTCGATGGTCTGGCTGCTGTTGCCAGGAGCTGATGCGCTCCCAGGATGCTTTGCTTAGTCTTCAGGAGATTGAGGCTGATTACAAGGGACTCCCGGCCATTCCTTGGCAACCTTAGGTGGAGAGTCCATCATCTTCACCTCCCCCCCTGCCTGCACCACCACCACCACCACCAACCAGCCCCACTGATTAAATCACGGGCAGAGATGGTCAAGTTTGGTCTTCCTGCTGCTAGACCAATTGAGGCCCTTAAGCAACCAATGAATAGCCTCATCTTGCCGCTGCCTGGCTCACGCCACATGGCCTGCCTGTGGACCCAGGGATGGGAGGCCATCCTGCTCGGGCACCCTGTGTTTCACCAAGAGCTGCACATCGTCCTCCCACACAGTCATCCCTCCCTCCTACCTTGATGGGGCTTGCTTGACTGGGCCAGTGAGCCCACCCCACTTGACTCTCCCCCGGGGTTTCCATCAACACTTCTGGTCTGAGGACTGCTGGTGTATGTGGCACTGCTGAGACTGAAGAGCTGCCACCCCTCTGAATGGCTGGGGCCTCTTAGAGGCAGGATTTTCATCTTCAAAGGCACAGGAACCCATTAACTGCATGATAGCCATTTCATTAAGGCTTCCCGAAATGGCCACAGAGTTGCCACTGGCTTTCACATCGATGGAAAGAACTACCATCACGATCATTAAATTCCACCATGTATTTCACGTGCTCATATCCTACACACTCTATCAGCTCCTGGGTTTGTGCTTCATTCCTATGGTTATGTACCTCTGCTCCCCTATTGCTGCTGCATACTTTAGAATTGGTTCCAGCAAGCTACCCATCACAGCACAGATTCCTTCCCTGTGTAGCGTGCAACAGCCTGGAGCTATTTAGTTCATATTCCCATTGTTTACTTCTCTTTTATTGGTCTCGTTAACTTACATTTATCCACATTAAATATCACTTCTACTCTCAGACCACTCCTTTAGTATTTGGTTTGTCTCTTCCTTCTTGGTTAGCTCTTTCCCAATTTGTGTCATCCGCAAATTTTGTTTCTGCTCCCATGTCACAAAAACATAAGAAATATACAGCTCATCAAGCCTGTTCCATCACTCAATATAATCATGGCTGATCTGGAGCTTCAGCTCCACTTTCTTGGCCACTCGCCACATCCCTTGATTCCCTGAAGACACCAAAATTCTGTCTATCTCAGCCTCAAATATATTCAAAGATGGCACACCCACAATGCTCTGCAGTAGAGATTTGCAAAGGTTCCAAAATGATTTACACAAATGTAAATGGCAATGGCTCCGCACTGATCCATGGCAGCCTACTAACCCGTGGTTCTGTGTCAATGCAGCTCCATTTTCAACTAGCCTTTATTTCCTCCAGTTAACCCACACACAACCAAATCAGAAATTTGCTCTCAAATCCATGTCATCCTATCGTGTGGCATGGTATCAATAACTTTGAAGTAGATCACATTCACTGAGATTTTCTTGTCTAATAACCATTAGTTTGTTGATGAGCACCTGAAAAATGATTTGAAACGCTCTCCTTCCCATAAGTCTAGGCTCTCAGAGACACTCATTCAACCTCCTGCAGTATACCATATCAACAACTTTGATGATTAATACAAGTAAATTACATTAATTTAGTTAAGATTTTACAAATGACTTGCTTAATTTCATACAACACAACTGATGTATTTTGAAGCATATCAACAATTGATACTATCAGCATAACCTTTCTGCAATGAACACCATGCCAGGTTAAAATCACCTTAGTTTTCTTTATAAATGTACGTAAAATTGATGGATACAGACTATAATGTAGAACATAAAAGGCTAAAAAAGGGAACTCACAAGGGCTTCATTTGCTAGCCTAGACTCATCCTGTAACTGGTAAAGGCGTCTCTCTAGGTCCTCTTTTGCTCGTTCCGCTTCTTCTCTCAATTTTTTCTCTCTGGCCAATCTTTGGCGTTCCATCTGAAATAGAAAAATCCATATTTTAGGAAAAATATTCCCGTCATACCCAAAGGACCAATATTAAATGAAGCACTTTGTACGGAATTTATATATGTCAAGATGGAACTGATTCACCTTTTTTCTAGCCTTTTCTTCTCTGGCTTGAGCTTTCATCTGCTGGACTTCAATCGAATCCACTTTCCTTCTTCTCATGAACAGATCATGGTTTCCAATGCACAACTGCAAAATCTGAAAATAGGCAGAAGACAGTGACTTCACATTAAGTGATTTCATTCATTAGGTTAATGTCTCAGTAATATGGAGTGCACACAGATGACTATTTTCCCTTGAACTGATTTCCTTTCACTTCATAATATGTGCTAGAGAAATTGAGGAATGCTAGCAGTCTGGTAAACAATCTGATTAGCTTTGTAAATATAAGACAAACCAGCTGCTCCTTCCAAAAGTAAATTGAGCGTCTGGGAAGTTTCCATTCTCTTCTCACCTTGATTTCCATTGCATTCTAAATGACAGGAAAGGAACCCATGTAAGGTTTACACAATGATTTGTAGGTTCCCTTAATTCCACATTTCAAAATCTTATTTCTTTAAAATGGATCTCTTAAAGCCATTTCAATACTTATGAAGATAAATATAAGTTTAAAATTTATTATGCAGACCAAGTATTTTTAATTGATTATCTTTAAAGAGTTTTTAACCTTCTGATAATAGAATATCCATATTACTACCAAATACATTAACACCTTAAGGTGGTAACAGATGTAACCCAGACGGGGTCTACTCGAGTTACAATTGAATCCCAGATGAATGACAGTCATAAAGTTCAAATGTTTGTTGCTGTTGAGAGCAACACATATGAGGAATACATAGAATAGGGTGAGATACAAGTCACAAACAGGACTGCTTCTTGAAACAGGCCTTATTTTGTCACTGATGGCTGTTGTAGCAAACAACAGACACCAGAGACTGCAGAAAGGAAAAACATGAGACTTCTCTGACTGCAACTCATGACTTCAACTTGGTTTTACATTTTCATTACATGATACAAATGAATAGCTACCCCGCAAATACCGCAATACAAAATATCTTCTCTAAAGATTGGCCATCCATAACTACAACCATTTGAAACAACTGACATTTACATTTACTGTAACTTCACAATACAATAAAAGAGTGTGGAACAACAGCAACCCAACTGAGAACACCAAACTGTGAGTCTACCAAGCCTGTATCTTCAGCACACTCCTCTACAGTGGTAAGATCTGGATAACACATCCCAGGCAGGAGAAAATGTTAACAGTTTCCACCATCACTGGTTCAGGTGTATCCTTGGCATCTCTTGGCAGGACAAGGTTACCAGCTCAGAGGTCCTGCAGTGTGCTAACTCCATCAGCATACACTCATTGCTAAGTCAAAGATGTCTGTGCTGGCTTGGCCACATGCATCAGATGAATGACAGACGAATACCTGAAGACCTTTTTTTACGGTGAACTAGTCACTGGGGCACGACCTCCTGGGCATCCATACCTCCACTACATGGACACCTGCAAGTGAGATACGAAGAACACGGACACTGACAGCTGGGAGACACTCATTGATGGCCGTGACCTCTGGAAGCTTACAATTTGGAAGGGCATTGGAAGGGGTGCGCAGAAACAAAAAGCTCAGCTGGCTAAGAAGGGGGCTCAGAAAAAACAGAGGCCAGCGAATCATGCAGCTTTCCAGCCACTGTCTTCCTCTACAGCAAATGCACCATGCCAGAGTGGGCTCCTGAGCCACATCAGGTGATGCCTACCACAAAGTTGAACATGACAGTGCAAACCATCATCTTACAAGGTGGAAGGCTGCCATTATTATAACAATACAAATTAAACTGATATAAAATCCAAACTTCCAAAAGTACAATGGTTACATAATACGGTGGCAGAGCACATTAGTGGCCCAAAGCATTGTGCAACAGTCAAAAAGCAGACATAATCCCCATTGCACTGAATTACTAATCTCAGCCAAACTAGTGCTAACAGGATAAAAACAAAAAACTGCGGATGCTGGAAATCCAAAACAAAAACAGAATTACCTGGAAAAACTCAGCAGGTCTGGCAGCATCGGCAGAGAAGAACAAAGTTGACGTTTCGAGTCCTCATGACCCTTCAACAGAACTGAATAAAAATAGGAGAGGGGTGAAATATAAGCTGGTTTAAGGTTGGGGGGCGGGGGGTGGGGGAGTTGTTGTAGGGACAAGCGAGCAGTAATAGGAGCAGATAATCAAAAGATGTCACAAACAAAAGAACACAGAGGTGTTGAAGGTGGTGATATTATCTAAAAGAATGTGCTAATTAAGAATGGATGGCAGGACACACAAGGTACAGCTCTAGTGGGGGTGGGGTGAAATAAGACTAACAGGGCATAACAGGTATAGATTTAAAAATAATGGAAATAGGTGGGAAAAGAAAAATCCATATAAATTATTGGAAAAAACAAAAGGTAGGGGGAAGAAACGGAAAGGGGGTGGAGATGGAGGAGGGAGTTCAAGATCTAAAGTTGTTGAATTCAATATTCAGTCCAGAAGGCTGTAAAGTGCCTACCTCGCGGAGGCTGAGCGTCAACTCGCAGACACTTCCTCTGACCTCTCCATGGACCATGACCCCACCACTGAACATAAAGCCATTGTTTCCAGGACTGTCATTGACCTCATCTCCTCTGGAGATCTTCCTCCTACAGCTTCCAACCTGATGGTCGCCCAACGTCGCACGGCCCGCTTCTACCCCCTACCCAAAATCCACAAACAGGCCTGCCCCAGTAGACCGATTGTGTCAGCCTGTTCCTGCCCCACCGAACTCATTTCTCGTTATCTTGACTCCCTTCTCTCTCCCCTTGTTCAGTCCCTTCCCACCTACATCCGTGATTCCTCTGACACCTTGCATCACATCAACCATTTCCAGTTCCCTGGCCCCAACCGCCTCCTCTTCACCATGGACATCCAATCCCTCTACACCTCCATCCCCCACCTGGATGGTCTGAGGGCTCTCAGCTTCTTCCTCAAACAGAGGCCCGAACAATCCTCATCCACCACTACTCTCCTCCGTCTGGCTGAACTTGTTCACACACTGAACAATTTCTCCTTTAACTCCTCTCACTTCCTCCAAATAAAAGGTGTGGCGATGGGTACCCGCATGGGCCCCAGCTATGCCTGTCTCTTTATGGAGTATGTGGAACATTCCTTGTTCCAGACCTACTCCGACCCCCTCCCACAACTCTTTCTCCGGTACATCGATGATTACTTCGGTGCTGCTTCATGCTCTCGTCGGGACCTGGAAAAATTTATTTATTTTGCTTCCAATCTCCACCCATGCATCATTTTCACGTGGTCCATCTCTGACACTTCCCTTCCCTTCCTTGACCTCTCTGTCTCAATTTCTGGTGATAGAGTGTCCACCAATATCCATTACAAGCCTACCGACTCCCACAGCTACCTCAACTACAGCTCCTCACACCCCGCTTCCTGTAAGGACTCCATCCCATTCTCTCAGTTCCTTCGCCTCCGTCACATCTGTTCTGATGATGCTACCTTCAAAAACAGTTCCTCTGACATGTCCTCCTCCTTCCTTAACCAAGGTTTTCCACCCACGGTCGTTGACAGGGCCCTCAACCGTGTCCGGCCCATCTCCCGCGCATCCGCCCTCACGCCTTCTCCTCCCTCCCAGAAACATGATAGGGTCCCCCTTGTCCTCATTTATCACCCCACCAGCCTCCACATTCAAAGGATCATCCTCCGCCATTTCCGCCAACTCCAGCATGATGCCACCACCAAACACATCTTCCCTCCCCCGGCGGCATTCCGTAGGGATCATTCCCTACAGGACACCCTGGTCCACTCCTCCTTAACCCCCACCCACGGCATCTCCCCATGCATACGCAAAAGATGCAACACCTGCCCCTTCACCTCCTCTATCCTCACCGTCCAAGGGCCCAAACATTCCTTTCAAGTTAAGCAGCATTTCACTTGCATTTCCCCCAACTTAGTCTACTGCATTCGTTGCTCCCAATGCAGTCTCCTCTACATTGGAGAGGCCAAACGCACCTGCGGTCTGTCCGCAAGAATGACCCAAACC
Source organism: Carcharodon carcharias (assembly GCF_017639515.1). Taxonomy (NCBI): domain Eukaryota; kingdom Metazoa; phylum Chordata; class Chondrichthyes; order Lamniformes; family Lamnidae; genus Carcharodon; species Carcharodon carcharias. The sequence goes on from NC_054476.1 coordinate 125,136,492, forward strand.
TCCCTGTCGCTTGCCATTTCAACACTCCACCCTGCTCTCTTGCCCACATGTCTGTCCTTGGCTTGCTGCACTGTTCCAGTGGAGCTCAACGCAATCTGGAGGAACAGTACCTCATCTTCCGACTAGGCACTTTACAGCCCTCCGGACTGAATATTGAATTCAACAACTTTAGATCTTGAACTCCCTCCTCCATCCCCACCCCCTTTCCGTTTCTTCCCCCTACCTTTTGTTTTTTCCAATAATTTATATGGATTTTTCTTTTCCCACCTATTTCCATTATTTTTAAATCTATACCTTTTATGCCCTGTTAGTCTTATTTCACCCCACCCCCACTAGAGCTGTACCTTGTGTGTCCTGCCATCCATTCTTAATTAGCACATTCTTTTAGATAATATCACCACCTTCAACACCTCTTTGTTCTTTTGTCTGTGGCATCTTTTGATTATCTGCTCCTATCACTGCTCGCTTGTCCCTACAACCACCAACCCCCCCCAACTTCTCTCTCTCTCCCTCCCCCCACCTTAAACCAGCTTATATTTTACCCCTCTCCTATTTTTACTCAGTTCTGTTGAAGGGTCATGAGGACTCGAAACATCAACTTTGTTCTTCTCCGCTGATGCTGCCAGACCTGCTGAGTTTTTCCAGATAATTCTGTTTTTGTTCTAGTGCTAACAGGAACTGATCATAAATAAAAATGTGAAACAAGCAGCATAAACAACATCAATAGGTGTGGTTGATTACAAAATAAGGTAAAAGCTGTAAATTTAAACTGTCACAAGGAAATAAGCTCACCAATTTATTCACTCGGAGTTGTGACGAGTAGAACTTGAAAACTTCTGCCTTTTTGTCTAAGGGTTTGATAGTAAACTGTAAAAGCAAAAAAAAAAAATTTGGTTTAAAGTTGGTCATTTTTAAAAAATTGTATGATTACATTGGGAGGGGGAGACATAGGAGGATTCATTCTGATCTTTAGGTTGTGTAGAAAATTCCATACAGTATATTAAAAATTGCTTAACAATGTTTGAAAACCTAGGCTTCAGGTTATAATTGTGCCCTTGTTCCAAATCACCAAGGAGCTAAAATTGTATTGCAACATCTGTATTAATTCATAATGCATAACACCTTTTGAATGTCATAGTATTTTAATCAGGTATAGCCTGATTTCAAGGAAGCTTTCAATTGATTCTGTTAAACTTTACTTCTGTAGAAGTGGTTACTTAAGCTATTTCACAGCTTGCTTGGACATGAAAATTAGATTTGATACTTAGCTACCTTCAAAACAGCATTTGAAGCTTCCAAGTTAAGCTGTAAGAAACAAATTTTAACTGGCATTTTTAAGTATAAAACATAAGCCCAAGTCACTTAATTTGTCATTGGAAAAGCAGAAAAAAAGAGAAGAATAAAAAAAAAGAGGGGACCAACTGATTTGTAACAGAATACTCAATTATTTTGTGTCTCTTTTCCATCACCTTCTTCACAAATTTACCTGTGTCTACATTAAATAGTACCTCCCTCTTTTTGTACCATATCCTAAAGAAATCACCCTAAGCAAAGAGCATCAATAGCTAAACACCACAATGGTGCCCCAGATTACCCATAAGAAATAACACAAGAGCCACAAGTAGAAGAAAACCCTAGGTGATCACAAAACAGACACACACCTTTGACCCATCCAGAATAAAGTTTGAATTGCAAATGCGACTGACAAAAGCATTCAAGCTTTTCTCAAAACTATTTCCCAAAGCCTGACTGCAGTTAACAGATATAAAGGTAACTACATTTAATGCTTTATTAAATATGATTTGAATACCCATATAGCAGAAATGCCAGAATGTATAATTATGGATTGTATATTCAATGGAATTTTAACTTACAGAACTTTAATAAAACACAAAAAGATTTGAATGTTTACCTACCTCTTTCTCACTGTAGGAAATGTTTCTGATCCCACTCCAAGCAAATGACTTTTTAGATGAGAGTTTGTTGTCAGGGATGTAGATATGAAGACCAAGTGCATCAACTCCAAGCAGCAAGTCTGTGTCCTTCTTGTTTTGCTTTTAAAATGTTCAGCAACAAGGTTATACCAGGTGCATTTACTTGTGTGTTATTACAGCCAGTTTTTAACAAATCATATTAAAAATAAGATACAATTTACATTTAAAATATTTAAACACTTAAGACAGGTCAAAAAATTGCAACTAAGAAATTAATTCAATGATCAATATCTAGTTCTGATGAAAGGGCATCGGACTGGAACGTTAACTCTGTTTCTCTCTCCACGGATGCTACCTGACCTGCCAAGTGTTTACATCATTTTCTACTTTTGTTTCAGATTTCCAGCTAGTGCAATATTATGTAGCCTTTACACCAATATATACCCTGTAGTTCAGGCTTTATTGGTGCTTGTTTTCAATCATCATGCAGGGAACTTATCAAAGTGTGACTTTCCAAGACAAACTGAACATACTACTTTGTTCCTAAAAGTCTGATGAAAGCAGCAATTCAGAACTCTACTTGCAAAAGTTATTAAAGTATTGCCCCTTCCCAGTCAGATTGAGAAGTCAAACATTAAAAAAATTCTAGGAAATCAAACTTCCAATCACAACTGTACTCCATCACAAAACCAAGAACTGATGAAGACACAAGCCATACCAAGATGATAAGATATGAATGGTAAACTGAATGATAAACATTTTCCTAATTTAATTTTTCAAATCAAATTTAACATTTAGCTCTTAGCCTGACCTGCTCCTGTAGTCCATACTGTAGAATACATGCTAGCAAAAAAAATTTAGTTTCATTATTTACTTTACAATATTATTTCTATTTATTTATCCCTACATATTTTACCTTTCTGGTTCTATTTCCTATTGCTTATGATTTTACTTAACATTTTGTGTCATTTTATTTCCACCAACTAACTTTATTTTTTTCTACATCTTACTTTTATCCTCATTAAATCTTTTCACTTGGGCAAACTTGATGCTTCCATATCGGAATTAACTCAAAGTATCAGTTCTTTCAGTGTCTTATCAAATTAAATCTGTTTTCATCTAAAAATACTCTTCGGGATTTTAGTTTTATTTAACTTTCATCCCAGTCCTCAATACACCAAGGACTGTTGATGCCAAACAAACAAGCCTAGCACATTGATGGCACCTGGAGAGGTTGATCTCGTACTGGAGGCTGACAGGCTTCCCACTCACCTTCTGATAACCGTGAAAGCCAAATTTCTCATTGAATATTGTAAATAAATTTATTGATAGGTTTCTGAAAATTAACTGCTAAATAGAGGGGGAATCTATGACTTGCTCTCCATTGCAGAATGTCACAAATGGAGTGCTCAACCTTTATAGGCAATAAATACATATTATCTCATCCCATCATGGACTTAGGGGGTGATGCACGTAGTCTTGGTTAACTTCCAAAGTTACCAAGGGAGATGCATCGAATTGCTATGCAATCATCAATGGATTGATATTTCTCCAGTGTTCTGTTTAGGGGGAATGTAGAGGTCCTGAGATGTTGAGCAGCGGGCAGGTCAAGATCTGGATCCTCCTAATCCTGGTGAAGGGAAAGGGGAGTTGCATGTATAAGACAAAACCCAGGACTGTCTATGGCAGCAAAAAAAAAAAGGATTCTGCTACAATTGCTGACCTATATTATTGTCACTGGTTATCACTGAATACTCTTTGTTCCATAGATAAGGATTTGCAGCTTTTGTTGGAAGAAGTTACAAACCTTATTATCTAGTCCTTCTGTGGGTTTGGCAAAATGCTGGCAAAACATAAAAATTGGGTCTTTGGTGTGCCTTAGCTCTTAGCACAGAATGATACAGCACTGAAGGCCTTTTGGTCTATTATGCCTGTATGGTGAATAGCTGAGCTGAGACTAGGAAGGGCCCAAGGTCCAATCCAGGTTTGTGCTGAATTAGAATTTCAACTGGACTGCCAGCAGCCATAGAACAGGATTTCAGCAGCTCTGGATTGGGGCAAAGGAAGAAAAATAAGCAGAGTTCTCATTCCTAATTGCTATCACTTGTGCCCTGCTAGAAACAAGCATGTAGACATCATGTGAAGATAGCATTGGCTTTAAACATGATGCCTCCCATTCCATCATGAATGACATATGAATAACAGTCACTTAGTAAACTACCAGAAATTACCGATCGCTATGGGCTGTAATTCCAGCAAGGAATCTATAAAGAGAGCAGAGAAAATTGGCTAGATATGGATTGTGTTAAGCAGATGGAATGAAAGCTGATCAAAAAATTTGCACTTTACTGAGCATAAAGAGGGGAATTTACAAAACGCTTTATTTTATTCTACTGTAAACTACCAATTCTGATGTAGCCCAACGTTCTTGTGAGGGGAAATCTTTAATTGACTGTTTCTGCATAAATATAGTATAATAATTTTTGTTCACAAAACACATAATGCACTCATTGCTCAAAGTGCAGTCCACAGAAATACAGGTTGACAAAACAAACTTTATAAACACAGCATCTAACTTCTTAGCAAAAGGTGCTCATAAGATCAGGGTTGACCCTTTATGTTTTTAAAGTGGTTTTTGCCTGAGTTCATGCATGTGTTATAACTTTGATATTACAACAAATACTTACTGTGATTGGGAAGTAGTTTACTCCGTACATTTCTAGGTCTTGTGCAATTTTCAAATATTCCATTTCAGCTTCATCTCTGTCCGAAATGATTATAGCAAAAATATAAAGTTATAAACAAAGGAATAGAGTTAGTGTTAATTGTATATCACTTGGGTGTTAATTGTATTCAAGCAGTGGTTATTAACTGGGAACTCATCTGTGCTTATATATACTGTATATAAATATGTAGAGAGAGAGAAAGAAAGAGCAGGCTGAAAGAGTGGTTGCTTTTAGTTGGAGGTGCACGGTATGCAATATGTGCCTCTATAAATAAAAGCTTATAAGTGAACAAAGACGAGGCTCCAATATTCAAATGCTTCACAGCATTATAGTCATACTGTTTCCACCTTGATTAAATAGTGTGAGAAGCATGACATTTATTGAATTACTTACTTTATGTTAAGTCATACCAGACGTCATTTTGGGAAGAGTGGCTTTATTTTAACTATGTCATAATTTACCGACATATCCAGAGTTAATATTACAGGCCAAAAAGGGAACCAGAGATCTCTTCTAACTGAAGAAGGAAGAGAAGCAACTACAAAATTGATTAACTTGATTGAAGTATATAAGATCCTGAACGATATTGACAAGGTGGACTTGGAAAGGATGTTTCCTCTTGTGAGTCCAGAAATAGAGGCCACAGTTTTAAAATTAGGGGTTGCCTTTTCAGGACAGAGATGGGGAGATTTTTTTCTCTGGGAGGGTTGCGTGACATTGGAACTCTCTGTCTCCGAAGTTGGTGGAGGCAGGGTAGGTTGATTCCCTTGCCTAACTAGAATCAAAGGTTATCAAGGGTAGTTGGAAATTTGGAATTTGAAACACAAAAGGATCAGCCATGATCTTATTGAATGGTAGAGCAGGCTTGAGGGGCTGAAAGGCCTACTTCTGTTCCTATTTCGTAAGTTCGTAAAAAATAAGCAGAAATTGAAATAATTATACCTCGCATTGCAGTAAAACAGTGCACTTTCCCAAACTGATGGAAACCTACTCAAATTCCAATAACATCAATAAATAAAATGATTTGAATCGCTTCATTAAGATCTAGCTAACAGCTGAAATTATATCCCACTTTGAAAGGAGGATAAAACCTTTGAGATCAACTTTCTGTGCAGCAAGCACATAGTTTATAAGACCATAAGACATACATAGGAGCAGAAATTAGGCCATTTGGACCATTGAGTCCGCCATTCAAGTTTTTCAACCCCATTCTCCCGCCTTCTCCCCATAACCTTTGAACCCCCTACCAATCAAGAACTTATCTATCTCGGTCTTAAATACACTCAATGACCTCGCCTCCACAGCCGTCTGTGGCAATGAATTCCATTGATTCACCACTCTCTAGCTAAAGAAGTTTCTCCTCATCTCTGTTCTAAAAGGTCTTCCCGTTACTCTGAGGCTGTGCCCTCGGATCCTAGTCTCTCCTACTAATGGAAACATCTTCCCGACGTCCACTCTATCCAAGCCTTTCATTATTCTGTAAGTTTCAATCAGATCCCCCCTCATCCTTCTAAACTCCATCGAGTATAGACCCAGCATCCTCAAATGTTCCTCATATGTTAAGCCTTTCATTCCTGGGATCGTTCTCGTGAACCTCCTCTTGTCCCTCTCCAGGGCCAGCACTTCCTTCCTGAGATACGGGGCCCAAAATTGCTCACAATATTTTAAATGTGGTCTGACCAGAGCCTTATAAAGCCTCAGCAGCACATCCCTGCTTTTATATTCTAGTCCTCTCAAAATAAATGCCAACATTGCATTTGCCTTCCTAACTACCAACTCAACCTGCAAGTTAACCTTAAGAGAATCCTGGACTAGGACTCCCAAGTCCCTTTGCACTCCAGGTTTCTGAATTCTCTCCCCATTTAGAAAATAGTCTATGCCTCTATTCTTCCTACCAAAGTGCATGACCTCACACTTACCCACGTTATATTCCATCTGCCACTTCTTTGCCCATTCTCCTAACCTGTCCAAATCCTTCTGCAGCCTTCCCGCCTCCTCGATACTACCTGTCCCTCCACCTATCTTTGTATCATCTGCAAACTTAGCCAGGATGCCCTCAGTTCCTTCATCTAGATCATTAATGCATAAAGTGAAAAGTTGTGGTCCCAACACTGACCCCTGCGGAACTCCACTAGTCACCGGCCGCCATCCTGAGAAGGACCCCCTTATCCCTACTCTCTGCCTCCTGCCAGACAGCCAATCTTCTATTCATGCTAGGACCTTGCATCTAACTCCATGGGCTCTTATCTTACTGAGCAGCCTCCTGTGCAGCACCTTATCAAGGGCCTTCTGGAAGTCCAAGTAGATAACATCCATTGGCTCTCCTTTGTCAAACCTACTCATTACCTCCTCAAAGAATTCTAATAGATTTGTCAGGCATGACTTCCTCTTGATGAAACCATGCTGACTTTGCCCTATATTATCATGCACTTCCAAGTATTCTGAAATCTCATCCTTAATAATGGACTCTAAAATCTTACCAACGACCGAGATCAAGCTAATTGGCCTGTAATTTCCCGTCTTTTGCCTCACTCCCTTCTTAAACAGGGGGGTTACATTAGCGATTTTCCAGTCCTCTGGGACCCTCCCTGACTCCAGTGATTCCTGAAAGATCACCACTAACGCCTCCACTATCTCTTCAACTATCTCCTTCAGAACTCTGGCGTGTAATCCATCCGGTCCAGGTGATTTATCCATCTTCAGACCTTTCAGTTTTCCTAGCACCTTCTGGCGGCCCAATGTCCACTTTTGCCTCTCTCTTACCCTTTAAATATCTAAAAAAAACTCTTGCAATCTTATTTTATATTACTGGCTAGTTTACCCTCATATTTAATCTCTTCCCTCCTTATTTCTTTTTTAGTTGTCCTCTGTTGGTCTTTGTAGGCTTCCCAATCCCCTGGTTTCCCACTGCTCTTGGCCGCATTGTATGCTTTCTCTTTAGCTTTTATGCTGTCCCTGACTTCCCTTGTCAGCCATGGTTGCCTCGTCCTCCCTTTAGTATGCTTCTTCTTCTTAGGGATGAATTTTTGCTGTATCTCCCAAATTACTCCCAGAAACTCCTGCCATTGCTGTTCCACTGTCTTTGCTGCTAGGCTCATCTCCCAGTCAATTCTGGCAGCTCCTCCCTCATGCCTTTGTAGTTGCCTTTATTCAACTGTAATACCGTTACATCTGATTGGACTCACGGAGGTCAAAAATCAGAGCAGCACATTTACCCAGCTAAAGTTTATGTTGAAAACATAAAAAATAGTGTTGAATAAGGGGGGGGGGGAAGTGATGTGATATAGTCATTTCCATTAAGACACTGGCAACACATAGCGAAGATCAAGAAAGACCTGCTCTGAAATATATGTTTATTTATAACAGCAGCTTGCTAGGCCTTTTCAGAGGACAGTTAAGAGTCAACCACAATGCTGTGGGTCTGGAGTTACATATAGGCTAGACCAGGGCAGGGTGGCAGCTTTCTTGCCTAAAGGACATTATTGAACCAGATAGTTTTTATGACAATCAACATTGGTTGTCATGATCACCATCAGTGAGACTGGCTTTATAATTTCAGATTTATCAATTGAATTTAAATTCCACCAGCTGCCATGTCCCTAGGACACTAGATTACTAGTCCAGTGACATTACCAAGACATCACCATCTTCCCTCAATGATAAATTCAAGGTCACTATTATTGAGGCTAGCTTTCAAATTAAGATTTTATTTATTGAATTTAAATCCCACCAGCTGTTGTGGTGGGATTTGAACCCATGTCCTCAGAGCATTAGCCTAGGCCCCTGAATTACTAGTCCAGTCAGATTATCACTGCACTGCAGCACCATGTCTACCTTATTGTGATGGTTGCGACAGGACAATGGTGAAGATGATAATGTGTTATGAGCAGCAAAGACATAAGTGAGGCTTGTAGGGATGTCTTTTGAATGCTAATTATCTTATTACTCCAGAAGTCAAAATAAATGTACAGATTACATAAAAATGTATACAAAAAAATTCTTAGTTAGCTATCGCGATGTTTACCTGGTGATTCCCCTGTGCTCAGCATACCAAGCTGTTATTTTTTCTTCCCACATATCTGCTGTCATTTGATATTGCTTAAGAACCTAAAATGTGCAATAAAAAATAAACTTTCAAAAAGCAATACCCTTTGAAATGTTAGCTTTAGTGCATAGCATTTAGAAAAGTCATTGTAAACTGCTAATGCCCCAATTTTGTGATCCTGGCAAATATGCCCAATTGCAAACAAGTAAGCAGTGGTAGTTCAGGGAGTGGGTCGTGCAAATATTGGTCCATCAGCTTCTCCCCACGCCGCCAACTCTACTTCCCTTGGCCTGCAGACCCCTTCTGCTCATACTGCTTGTCAGAAACTGTATGGGTCCCAGCATTCCATTCATTAAATCTCCACAGTCCAATATTACTCTCCATTTCTTCCTCTTCTTCAGTCAATTCCTGATGAAGCTCCTAGTTTTACTTATGATACCTGCTATTCAAGGTTCTGTAAAAGCCTTTCAGGTGGAACTTTATGAAACACATAAACAACTATTAAAATGACTTCAAACAAAGAAGTGGAGGCGACATGAGAAAATGTTTTTAAACAGCAAGCTGTAAGATCTGGAATGCACTATCTGGAAGGTACATGGAAGCAGATTCAATATTAATATTCAAAACAGAATTGGATAAATATTTGAAGGGAAAACATTTACAGTGCTGTGGGGGCAGAGCAGGGGAGTTGGATTAATTGGATACCTCTACTACAAACAATGTCCTCCTTATGTGCTGTATCATTGTAAGATTCTATGATTGCCTTGTCATATGAGGCCATTTTTGGTCAATTTGTTCTGAAGGAGTTAGTAATTTGAAGATTTGTATTCTCACTTTCATATTCAAGATAACTTCTGTTGCATCTTCGATCTCTTACTAAAACTCTCAATTTTCACTGAAACTTCATAGTAAACAAAGTAAATCATAAATGTCCTACTTTTGACTTATATTAATACTACCTTAAAAAATTTAATGTGTAGCAATATACAACAAAAATAAGAAGCTCCAAGGAAAGTTGCAGAACTTACTCTTTTAGGTAGTAGTTCATCCTGAGCCAGGAAACCAGGTTTATGAAAATTAGGATCATAGTCCCCATACTGTAAAGGAGAAAATACAAATATAATAGAAACATTGTTAACACCTCTCAAAGTAGCAAAGAAATGTCATATGTTCAATGTTAGTAGACACAAATCAGAACATGTAATTTACCCATGTAAACCTTAAGTACTCTCATACTCAACTAAAACTTGACAGAACAGCAATGTGCAGGTACTGAAGATTAAATCGATCACATAACCTAAATAACCTAACTGTGTCAGCGTTTCAGTACTACTTTCATAGGTAGTTTCTATCAAGTCAATTTGAATACAGCATTCACATTTCTATGTTGCTAAATAAAGGAAAACATGTTTTAAATTATTCAATTGAACAGAATCACTGCATCCGACATCAATCATTTGGTTAGATGTGATCAATTGTTAATAAACATAATGCAGCCAAAATTCCAAAGACCATTCTCCTCAGTCTACCAGGAATGGTAACCTCATCCAAAATTGACAGCGCCTTTAGCATTGCTATAATGGATGCTTTAATGGCCCTGCCCTGAAGGAGACTCAGAACCGGAATAGCAGATGCCACTACAATTCAGCAGTAAAGACTTGAGCAGGGTGTCACAGAAACCTTGCAGTAGAATTCATCAGCTCCCAAAGGCCATTCCTCAGAAGGGTCAATTATCTAACTCCTGATGCACTGAGGCCTGTACCAGGCTCATAAGAAACTTACTCACCAGGTATGGGTTCCATTGTGTCTATCAGGTGGAACCGGGTAGAATTTCCCAAGAAAGTCCAGGATCTCTTCTGGATGGCCTCGCTCCCACCTCTGCCACTATCCCCCACCACCCTTTATCAAGCAGAATTTCCTGGCCTCCTTCCATGGGGCAAAATCTTGGCAGAACTGAGTCTTTTCTCATTTTACTGCTGTCACCATCCCCACCCTCCTTTCGCTGTCCACCACCCAGCTGTTGCACTTGTTATACGAACATACAAATTAGGAGCAGCAGTAGACCACTCTGCTCAAGTCCACTCCACCATTCAATAAGATCAAGGCTGTTCTGATTGTAACCTCAACTCCACATTCCCACCTACCCGCAATAACTTTCCACCCCTTTGCTCATCAAGAGTCTATCTACCACTGCCTAAAAATATTCAAAGGCTCTGCTTCTACTGACTTTTGAGGAAGAGAGTTCCAAAGACTCATGACCCTCAGAAAAATAATTAAATAGGCAACCCCTTATTTTTAAAGAGTGATACCCCCTAGTTCTGGATTCTCCAACAGGAGAATCCTTTCCACATCAACCCTGTCAAAACCACTCAGGTTCTTATATATTTTAATCGAGTTTCCTCTTACTCTAAACTCCAGCAGATACAAGCCTAGTCTGTCCAATCTTTCTTCAAGGCAACCTTCACTGAACTGCTTCCAACATATTTACATTCTTCCTTAAATAAGGAGACCAATACTGTACACAGTACTCCAGATGTGGTCTCACCAATGCCCTGTATAATTGAAGCATAACCTCCCTACTTTTGTATTCAACTCCCCCCACAATAAACAATAACATTCTATTAGCTTTCTTAAGTACTTGCTGTACTTGCATACAAACCTTTTGCGATTCATGCACTAAGACATCCAGCTCCGTCTGCATCTCAGAGCTCTGCAATATCTCACTGTTTAAATAATATACTTCTTTTTCATTCTTCCTGCCAAAATGGACAATTTCACATTTTCCCACATTATACACCATTTGCCAGATATTTACCCACTCACATAACTATCTATATCCCTTTGGAGCTTCCTTTTGTCCTCTTCACATCTTACTTTTCTACCTTTGTGTCATCAGCAAAATTTAACGACTATACCTTCGGTCCCTTCATCTAATTCATTCATATAAATTGTAAAAAGTTGAGGCCCCAGCACTGATCCCTGTGGCACACCATTCACTACATCTTGCTAATCACCACAGGTCATTCAGCTCAGTTGGTTGGGTGGTTGGTTTGTGATGCAGAGTGACACCAACAGCCCAGGTTTAATTCCCGTACTGGCCAAGGTTATCCATGAAGGTCCTTCTCAATCTTCCCCCTCGCCTGAGGTGTGTTGATCCTCAGGTTAAGCTCACCACAAGTCATCTTTGTCTAATGAGAGAGCAGCCTATGGTCTTCTAGGACTACGGTGACTTCCTTGCCATTCAGAAAATAACCCAGTTATGCCTTCTGTTTCCTGTTAGCTAGTCGATCTTCTATCCATGTAAATATGTCACCCCCCAACCCCCCACACCATGAGCTTTTATTTTCCAAAATAACCTTTGATGTGACACACCTTTTCAAATGCCTTCTGGAAATCTAAGTACAGTATATCCACTGGTTCCCCTTCATCCACAGCACTTATTACTTCTTCAAAGAACTCCAATAAATTGGATAAAACCATGTTGACTCTGCCTGATTACCTTGAATTTTTCTAAGAGCTCTGCTGTAATATCTTTAATAATAGCTCTAGCATTTTCCCTATGTGCCCAGGGATATTATTTCAGGCCCCACCTTTTTGGGTGATCTACATCAATGGTACTAAAATGACTTACAAGACATAAAGAAATTTACTTTGCATGTAACCAAATCATACACGATACAACATCGCAATCAGAGCTTGGAAACAATCAGTACTTTTCTGCTTATTTTCTTTTTTTCCTTCCACATTGGATCAACTGCTGGAAATAGTTCCTCTACCAGCAGCACCCTCCGGTATTGTATCAAAGTATACAATCTTCACAGGACACTTAGAAAATCACAATATGATTAGGAAAGTCACAGTTTTATGAAAGGGAAATGGTGTTTGGAAAATCTATTAAAGTGCTTTAAAGGTCTAATTACCAGGGTAGATGGGGGGGGGGGGGGCTAGTGGATGCAGTGTATTTGAATTTTACAAAAGGCATTTGATAAAATACCACACGAGAGATTATTACGTAAGATTAGGGCTCATGGGGTTAGGAATAATATAGTCACATGGTTTGAGTATTGGTTAACGGACAAAAGACAGAGAATAAGATAAGCAGATCATTTTCAGGTAGGGCAGGCTGTAACTAGCAGCAAGGATCAGGGCTTGGGTCTCAGTTTTCTATAATCAATATCAATGAATTAGATGGGAGGACTGAGTGTCATATGTCCAAGTTTGTTGATGATACAAAGTCAGGTGGCAAAGTAAGCTGTGAGCAGGACACAAAATGGGTGCAAAAGCATAAAATGGTGAAGTGATTGGTCGAGAAAATAGCAGACTGAGTATGTGGAGAAATGTGAAATAGAAAGGATAGAAACATAATTTTTCAAAGGTGTGAGACTAATTAATATTGGTATTCAGAGGATTTTGGGGTCCTTGCACATGAATCACAAAAAATTAACATACATATACAGCAAGCAATTAGGAAAGCAAATGGTCTACTGGTCTTTATTACAAGGCCATTGGAATCTTGAATACTGTGTACAATTTTGGCCTCCTTGTTGAAGGAAAGATGAGCTTGCCTTAGAGGGGGTGCCGCAAAGGTTCACCAGATTGATTTCTGGGATACGAGAGGTGTCCAATTAAGAAAGACTGAGAAGGCTAGGCCCATGTTCCCTAGAATTTAGAAGAATGAGAGGTGACTTAAATGAAATATATAAAAATTCTTAACGGGCTTGACAGAGTAAATGCTGAGAAGCTGTTTCACCTGGCTGGAGAATATAGAAAAGGGAGCATAGTCTCACGATAAAGGGATGGTGATTTAGGACTGGAATGTGGGCTGTGAAACTTCGAAATTATCTACCCCAGAGGGCTATAGATGCTCAGTTGCTAAATACATTCAAGGCTAAGACTGGAAGGTTTTTGAGCGCTAAGGGATGTGGGGAGGGAGTGGGAACATGTAGAGGCTCAGCCATGATTTTAATGAATGGCAGAACAGGCTCGATAGGCTGTATGACCTATATCTGCTCCTATTTCTTAGGTTCTTAATCCAGCGAGACTGCTTAGCAGAGTATTTTACCTCAATAATTAAACCCAATCATGCCTTCACTTGATGTTCAAACAGGCACTTCCTAGCTGGGGTAACTGAATTGAAACCAACATTGGGAACCAATGTTAGATCCACTTCATTATGCTAGAACACTCTTGACCAATTGAAACAGCTCCACTTGCACCCTAGTTAATTCAGCACCATCCAAGAATTGAGCCTGGGCCTTCTGGTCTATTTAGTTTCAACACTGGATTGAGTAACTGTGTAATCAAGGAGTATGATTGATTGTGCAATCCATTAACATAGAAGGCACGAGAATCTCTATGAGTTCATTTCATAGTTATCAATCTGATCACCTGCTCACATTTTTATCACGATTCTACAATTAGTCACTGTACCCTAGATTATGGAGGGGGTAGAACATAAGTCTGGTCTCATGATCCTGATCGAGTGTTGCAGCTTGGGAAGCGGGGTCTTTCCCATTCCGTCCTTTTCTTCATAAACTCCACCAATGCAGGTAAAATACAGCAAAATATAAACGTGGTAGGTACATGGAACAAACACGTCCACCACTGAAGGAAATGGGTGCTAAAGGCTTAACAAGGAGATCTACAACTATAAGAGTCTTTGCCCCACACTCTTCTCCCACTGCAATACTCAGGATGGAAACCCAGTGTTGTATCAGGCCCCGTTCAAAAAAAAAAATGCTGCCCTGACACCCATTCAGGACTCTGGAGCAGGGAACATTAGCTTGTTATAAAATCCAGTCAGCAGGAGCTGCTTACCATTATCTCAGCTGATTCCCCGGACAGAAACGTCAAAGAGCCAAATGAACCCAAAATACCAAGTCCTGCACAGCAACAGGAGAACTCATCATAGTAATCAACCTTTCTATCTCCAGGCACACTCCTCTGTTCTCTGGAGAAGAATTATCCCTTGTCCCCTCATCTTGGCCAAATCGACCACAGGAGTGGCCTTCCTTCCACTAAAGGTGCTGCACACTCAGGCTGTTCCCTCATCTCCTGCCTGATCAACCACTGCAGGTCTCTGTCCACCCCTTTGCTATGACATTACCCTAAATAGAAACCACCAAGATGAGAAAGCAGTCAGCCGTTATCTGAAACTTCCAGTGATGTCCCATCAAATACAAAAAACTGAAAACAGTATACTGTTAAAAGGTTAATACACTGGAACCTAGATCACCTGACTGCGACCCTTCTAAAGAATGACGCTATAGCCACAGGACATGGAACAGTCCTCAAACAATAATTGACCAGCAAATCTGCCCACCAAGAAAAATAAACAGAATGCTCACAGTATCCATTGATGGTACTGAAACAACTCTCTGAAGGAAAAGCCTAAAACATACAAAACTATATCCTGAAAATCTTAAAGCCATGACGCAAACCTCCCCAGCTCCTGCAAATTGCAGACAACAGGGGGCACAGGAACTCAAGCAAAGCTGGTGGAAATGTTCCTGTGATAGATCACAATACCACAACCAGGGCACAGCACCACTCTACCATCTATGTTCCTAGACCTGGTCTAAAGGGCCTCAGCCACAATCACAATCTCCATTGGTCAGCTTACAAATCAAGTGCATTCCTTATCCAGCAACCAAAACAAAGCAGGCATAACAGAAAGAACAGAATGACCTCGGGTAATTCCCTGCTTCCCACGCTCAAGATAGGACTGACTATCTAGTAGGAGGTCCTGTGTCAGAGAGAAAGAGCTTGTGTGCCAGAGATGTCTTGGTGAGGGGAGATGGAAGAGGGCTTAACATGTTCAATGGGATCAATAAACATCTACCTTGCACTTGCTGAGGATGCCTGAAAAGATGGATAGAAGGAAGTGACAGGAGCGCAACAAGAAATTAAGCACTTGAGCTTCAGGTTGCAACCAAGGACAAAGTCACCAACCCCACCTCCACTTTAAAAAAAACTCAGGTCATGTCCTGGGTATTTGGCACTTAGAACTTCAGGCTATTCTGTTGACCTTTGAAGGAGGTCACCATCAAGTCAAAAAAACCAGCTACATAACCAACATTAAAATAGTATCCTTAAACACAAGGGTGCTTAATCACCCAATTAAAAAGGAAAAATATTAATTTAAGGCTGTACAGATGTGTACTTTCTGCTGGAAACTTTAGCATCTCATTTAATTAGCACCTTTAATGTAGAAAAATGCTATTTCTATCCTTTAAGGAAAAGCAGTTTGATGGCTGCAGTAAATTTTACACTTTCATATTCTGAAGTGGGGCACTCCAAATTGATTATCTTACACAGACCTTAGCTTGAACAGCATAGGATGCCAACAACACTGAAGCCTCAGGGGAACAGTAAATCTCCTCATCCAAAATCTGCTTCTTAACCTACAAGAAGGAAAACAATAATTAATTCAAAATTAAGAATCCATAATTCAAGTATTTGATGATCTCATGGGCACTTTTAATCATATGAGTTGGCCAAATACATTAGAACAAAATGATTCATAAATTCTGGAAGAAGAAATTCAGTGCGAGGTGTCACTTAAATCCAATATACAATTCTATATGATAACAATTTGCAAAAATCAATTGGGAAAAACCCATCAACACATATTTAATTGACACACATCAATATCTAAAACTGAAACATTACTCTTAAATTGCTTAGAGATCATTTTAATCCAGTTAGAGTTACTTGAATTAAGCAAGCTTTACTTGGAACGGATGTTTATTCATGCCTTGACTTTTCAGGTTTCTTTTAAGGCCTATTGTGTGGTATTTTTCCCTATAAGTTAATTATTTTCTTCTCCCTGGCTAACAGTTTGCAGTCAACAGATGGAGGTACAGCCTGCTCACAGCCACCAACAATATCACTGCAGCCTGCCAGCTGTAACTCCCTGCTTCTATTACCTTTATCATTGCCTCCCCAAGTAGGAGACATCACATCCTCAGGTTAGCATATCCCTGATCGGAAACTGAACAAATCTTTTTAGCAACCGTGGACTGAACAATTACATACCATGTCATTAACTATTGGTGATGCAGAAGCATAATTCTTCTGTTCCTTCGAGCTATATTTCCAAATATTAAAGGCTTAATTCTCCTGTACCTCCCTCTATTGTAATCAACACTAGCGATGTCAAA
The DNA here is from genome assembly GCF_017639515.1 of Carcharodon carcharias. Taxonomy (NCBI): domain Eukaryota; kingdom Metazoa; phylum Chordata; class Chondrichthyes; order Lamniformes; family Lamnidae; genus Carcharodon; species Carcharodon carcharias. The sequence continues at coordinate 125,153,359 of NC_054476.1, forward strand.
GCAGTGACTAATTAACTTCTTTCATCCAGGTTGACAATTACTCCTTTCTTTACACTTCTGCAAAATACTGACTACAACTGCTTCAAGCTTACAGACTTGGATGATTGGAAAAAGCTATTCCCTGATTGGCGGGTATTGAACAATCAGACCAGCCTTTACCTACATCGCAAGCCTGGAAATTCCAGGTGCTGAAACATTCTGTCCCACTTTCAAGCTGTTTTAGTTGTAAATGGTCTCTGTTTCAACTATTCCCTATGGCAAAATATTCTGTCTCCCAATCATCCTCTTGCCCTACCCCTTTTCTTAACACCTATCACTCCCTCCTCTGAAGTTTAGTCCTTTCATTTCCCTCTTCTCATTCTTTCCCTACCTTCCCACCCATTTTCTGATCTCTCCCTCTCTTCTCAATCACTTAGTGGCCATTTTAAATTGATGACCCTGTTCTCCAAGTAGAAGAAACAGTCTTTCCCTACATAAAACCCTTCATAATTTTAAAAACTATCTATTAAATCACCTTTTAGCCTTCCCTATTCCAGTGAAAATAATCCCAGGATTGCAAATCTGTCCTCAGAAGTATTGTGTTGCACCTCGCCATTTTGTGCTGTGCAATTTCCATTATATAATTTTTTACAATGGACGGTTCAAAAATGCACAGTGTTCTAACTGTGGCTTGAGCATCCCCTTGCACAAAATTATCACTTTGCTCTTGACTGCTAAATGCCAATTAATAATATCCAAAACACAATTATCTTTCTTTATGGCTTAATTTACCTGCACTCATGCCCTAAGAAATTATAGATTTGATCTTTATAGTGCTCCTCTCTTCATCCACATCTATATTTTTGCATTAAATGTTGGCCAATTTCCTGTTTTTTCTCCTGTAGCAAATTGCCAACAAATATATTAATTGCATTAGTCGCCTCTCTGCCTATTCTGCTAACTTATGTCCACTTGAAGTCTTTTGTCGTCATCCCTCATTGTTTATCAAAACTCCACTTTTGCATCACCAGCAGCTTTGCCATGCTATATCCAAAGCAAAATTTCTACTTATAAGAGAACAAAAGCAGACTCAGCCCTGACAGCGAGGTACGCCACCAACAACTTATCTTCAATCCATGCAATGGTGATTAACTCTAGCTCTTTACTTCTTGTCTGCCAACCAACTTTTTATCTATGCTGGCACATTTCCTCTTAAGCCAGTGTCTGAATTTGTGCAAAAAACCTATGAAGCACCTCATCAAACCCATTCTGAAAACCTATACATGCTACATCTCATTTTGCCTATCAAATTACCCACTTCTTCAAAAAATGCATTAAATTTGTCAAGTATTCTCAATTCCTTTCTATTGTTAAGTTTATAATATACTTCAACGGTGTGATGGAAGGTCTAGTTAAATTCAAAGGGATTCAATTTGGACCATTCTTCCATTCAAATCTTTACACTTCAGAGTTACAATATTTCTATAATTAGTATCACTACCCTTCTGCACTCGGTTCCTTTTATGTCCCTCTTGAAAGTTTTACATTTAGATATCAGGTTAGGTTCAGTAATTGCTATTGTCACATAACATTCTATATTAAGCAATTAATCCAATTCCCCAATTATGTTACTCAACTTTGTATGATTAGACATTTTGCTTTGGGTTACTCTGATTAGACAATTTTTCCTTTCTGTGCTTTTTCAGATCTTGATTTTGTTTTAATTATCTGATCCTTATCAAACATTTTAGTCTTTCTATCCCACCTTTTCACCTATATCGAAAAGTTGTGCTTGTTCCAAGCTGCCTACTTCAGTCTTCTCCCTGACCCTGGACACACTAGTTTAAATGCTTCATCACAGCTTTAGTTAACCAACTTGTGAGACAGTGGGCCCGGTTCTGTTCCATAGAAACTCAGAAAATAGCAGTAGGTCATTCAGCCCTTCAAGCCTGGTCCGCCATTCAATATGACCATAGCTGATCCTCTATTTCAATGCTATACTCCTGCTCTCTCCCCATACTCCTTGCCGCCTTTAGAGTCTAGAAGTCTATTTCCTCCCTAAATATATTTAGTGGCTTGACCTCCACAGCCTTCTGTGGTAGAGAATTCCACAGGTTCAGCATCCTCTGAGTGAAAAAGTTTCTCATCTCAGTCCAAAATGGGCCACCCCACGTCCTGAGACTGTGACCCTGTTAGAATAGATTTTTTGAGAATATTTTGGGGGAAAATTGTGCTAAAGTCTGTGAAGTCTGTGTCTGCATGTGTGTGTGTGTGTGTGTGTGTGTGTGTGTATATAAATGATTTAATTAAGCTGGAGAAAGGTTACTGGAAGACAGGTTGTCTGGGAAGTTTGAGACATGAAAGGACAGACGAGTTAGGTTTGTGCATTTGTAATGAGATAGGTTAGATCTAACACTTGCATTTTTAGATAAGTTGAGAGTTCATTTGAATATCAAAGGGAGGTAAGAGGTGTAAAGAAACATGTCTGCATCTTGCAGCAGTTCCATATGTAAACAGAAGATATATTACATTTTAATGACCAGAAAGCAGAAACAAAATAGAAACATGAAAGATTTTATATTTGAAAGGACTTCCTACCTTCAAAGAGGTGTGAGAACAATGGAATCTGAGATGAAAGGAGGGGTAAAGGTATTTTAGAGTTACTGTGGAAAGCTTAGGGTGGCTGTTGATTGGAAGTTGGTAGCTGTTGGCTATTGGGCTGTTAGCTGTTGGCTGTGCGAGAAAGATCTCCTGGTAACAGCTCTAGGCCGGGAGAAGTTGCAGTTTGAACCAGCCATCCAGTCAAACCAGAAAAGTCTTGGGCTGTAACAAGCAGAGTGGGAGAGAGTTTAAGAGATCATGTGGTATGCCTCTATTAAGCTACAGCAGTTTGCCTTGGGTAATATTACTGGATTTTTATAGTTAAACATCCATAAGGGAATGTGCTACCTAGAAGGTGTTTACTTGTGGGTCTGGCCAAGTAGGGAGTCTTCTGGGGGAATGTTTTGGAAGACTAATTTTAAACTGCAATACTGTGTGCTTAAGTTTTCTATTATTCCTATTAATAAAACATTTACTTTTAATTTTTAAAATCCCAAGTATTACTGGGCTTCTTGCTGCTGAGATCAGTCCGTTTTCTTCTCATTCTCAGAATACAAAAAATGGTATGGCCCGTCAGCCAAGTTTCCCTCTGGGATTTGTTTTGCTCAGCAATTAACATCTGCTGTGGTCATAACAAACCTCTTGTTTCAGACCCCCACCCCAGCTAGAGGAAACATCATCTCTGCATTCAGTCTGCCTAACCCTGTCAGAATTTTATACATTTCAATGAGATCCCCACTCATTCTTCTAAACTTCAGTGAATACAAACCTAATTGACCCAAACTCTCCTCATACGACAATCTTGCCATCCCAGGAATCAATCAGGCTTCAATGCATTCCCTCTATGGCAAGTATATCCTTTCTTGGGTAAGGAGACCAAAACTGCACACAATACCCTAGATGTGGTCTCAGCAAGGCCCTGTTCAACTGCAGCAAGATATCTTTGCTCTTGTACTCAAGTCGTCTCACAAAGGCGGCCAACATACCATTTGCCTTCTTAACTGCTTGTGGCACCTGCATGCTTGCTTTCAGTGATTGGTTTACAATGGCATCCAGGTCCCTTTGTACATCAACATTTCCCAATCTATCGGCAGTTAAATAATACTCTGCTCCTCTGTTTTTCCTACCGAAGGGGATAACTTCACACTTATCCATGTTATACTGCATCTGCCATCTATTTGCCCACACATTCAACCTGTCTAAATCACCTTAACATCCTCCTCACCACCCACATTCCCACCAAGTTTTGTATTGTCAGCAAACTTGGAAATATTACATTTAGTTCCCTCATCCAAATCATTGATATATATTGTGAATAGCTGGGGCCCAAGCACTGATCCCTGTAATACCCCACTAGTCACCACCTGCCACTCCGAAAAAGACCATTTATTCCTACTCTCTATTTCCAGTTTACTAACCAACTCTCAATCCATGTCAATATATTACCCTCAATTGTGTGTGCTTTAATTTTGCACACCAACCTTTTATGTGGGACTTTATCAAAAGCTTTCTGAAAATCCAAATACACCGCATCCACTGGTTCTCCGTTATCTATTCTGCTAGTTATATCCTCAAAACACTCCAGTAAGTTTGTCAAACATGATTTCCCTTTCAGAAATCCATGTTGACTTTGTCTAATCCCATTGATATTTTCCAAGTGTCTCGTTATCACATCCTTTATAACAGGCTCTACCATTTTCCCTCCTACTGATGTTATGGTTTGTAATTCCCTGCTTTCTCTCTCCCTCCTTTTTTAAATAATGGGATTATATTTGCCACCCTCCAATCTGCCAGGGCTGTTCCAGAATCTATAGAATTTTGGAAGTTGACAACCAACACACTCACTACTTCCATGGCCACCTCCTTTAGTACCCTGGGATGTAGATTATCAGGCCTTGGAGATTTATCGGCTTTCAGTCCCATGAATTTCTCCAGCACTATTCTTTCAGTAATGTCAATTTCCTTCAATTCCGCCTTCTCACTAGACCCCTGGTTCCCTGGCACTTCTGGGAAGCTATTTGTGTCTTCTTCCAAAGGCAGAACCAAAGTAGTTGTTTAATTGCTCTGCCATTTCCTTGCTCTCTATTATAAATTCTCCCGTTTCGGACTGCAAGGGAAATACATTTGTCATCACTAATCTTTTTCTTTTTACATACTTATAGAAGTTTTTATAGTTTGCTTTTATTTCCTTGCAAGTTTACTCTTATATCCTATTTTTCCCCTGTTAATCTGTCTCTTGGTCTTCCTTTGCTGAATTCTAAAATGCTCCCAATCCTCAGGCTTGATACTTTTTCTAGCTACTTTTAAGACTCCTCTTTGAATCTAATACTATCATTAATTTAATTTGTTAGCCATGGTTGGGCTGCTTTTCCTGCTGTATTTTTGCAGAAAGGAATGTATAACTGTTACAATGCATACATTTGTTCCTTAAATATTAGCCATTGCTTATTCACTGTCATGCCTATTAATGAAGTTCCCCAATCTCTCTTATCCAACTCACGTCTCATGCCTTCGCAGTTTCCTTCCTTAAGATTTAGGACCCTAAATTGGACGACTGGACGACTTCATTTTCCATCCTAATGTAGAATTCTATCATGTTATGGTCACTGTTCCCTAAAGGAGCTCACACAACAAGATTATTAATTAAACCCTTCTCATTGTGCAAAACCAAATCTAGGATAACCTGTTCACCAGTCGGATCCTTGACATACTGGTCTAAAAAACCATCTTGTACACACTCCAGGAATTCATCTGCCACAGTATTATTGCTAATTTGGTTTGCTCAGTCTATACGTAGATTAAAGTCACCCATGATTATTATAGCACCCTGGTTATATGCATCTCTAATTTCCTGTTTAACGCTGTCCCCTATCTTACTACTACTGTTTGGAGGCCTACAGACACTCCCACTAATGTTTGCCACCTCTTGTTGCTTCTTAGCTCCACCCAGATTGACTCTACATCTAGATTTTCCTGAGCCAATATCCTCTCTCACTATTGCACTGATTACATTCTTAACTAACAACACACCTCAGCTCCTTTTCCTTTTCCCCTGTCCTTCCTAAATGTCAAGCACTCTTCAGTTCCCAGCCTTGGTCAACCTGCAGCCATGCCTCCATAAGCGTAATCATTTCATACCCGTTTACATCTATCTGCGCTGTTAATTCATCTACCTTATTGCAAATGCTCTGTGCATTCAGATACAGTTCCTTTAATCTTGTTCTTTTAACATTTTTACACATCATCTTTTGCACTATGGCCCTACTTGCCGCTAACCCTTGTTTCCTCTGCCTTCCAGTCTAAGTCATCCCAACAATACAGATTACAGCTAAACCAAACCTCAGGAATATGCACCCTTCCTTCTGGCACCAGGCCTACAGCCACCCATTTACCTTCCTGATCATATTGTTCTTTTATTCACTTGTAAACCCAAGGTTATCTTTGAGGTCCTGCTTTTTAATCCATCTTATAACAAGTGGAACCCTTTTGCATAACTTATTTTCCTCCAAATTATTGGTTGTAATAGGAGCTATAATTTTCAGCTAATGCTCTGTCCTCTCCAAGAGCTTCTGCATCAGCCCTTATGTCCTTTAACCAGAGTGCTGGTGACAATACAAAGAACTCATGTTCAGTTCCAAAATCAACTGTCTACTCCTCTCACTACCAAGTTCCTCACTACCATTTCATTCTCGCTTGCTTTGCATAATCACTTTCTGCTACTGAACAGTGTTGTGTGCCTCCAATTATGCCTCAAGTTCAGTATTTTTGTGTTCAATCCAGCCCACCTCATGACTCTTCCTATATATGTGATCGACCTGGACACTCAGTTTCCAGGAAGCCCACATCATGAAAGGTTTGATATAATATAGATTGCTACCATCTTGCCTGAAAGCACTCTGAAATCCAAACAACAATGCAGTTTCAAGTCAACTGGACTTCAGTGTCTAACTCCTGCAGTCTCTCAGCTACCTCCTCACTCTGCTGACCTCTCAGAGCTCGACTGATTCTAGCTTGTACAATCTATTTAAATTTCACCATAAGAGTAAACTTGTGATCCTTACTGCCCTTTCTCGTTTAAATCAAAGTTATGTTACTTATCTTAAGTAGAGTGGTGGAGAAACTATATACATTTCATCAGTATTCATGCTGCACCTCTAGATTCAACAGACATAAAAACAGGTCCAATGTTGCAACCAGATGTTTAACTGTAAAATCCAATCAAATTTGGAGGTGCTTTAGTGCCAGAAATATATATCCCAGAGGATACATAACCTTACAGCATCCAGATCATTGATAAGGACTGATCAAGAACATTGCAGGTACGTACATCAGGAACACAACCAAACCTTTTCTGTTGAAACTTCTTTTTAAAACAAACCTGCAGGAGAAAAACAAATCATGTGATTATGTGGACACAGACCTGTAGGAAGAAAAGGTGCTGCGTGATTTCCTGGACAAGCTCTTCTTCTACTTTCTCAGGATAAAACTTGGCCAGGAAATGAAATGTGATTGGATCCTCCTTAGGAACCTCTTGATCCAACACCTATTTACAAAAATACAACATTAAGTAAATTCCCCTTATTCACTTAAACAGAAATTCTTACCATCAATACTCATCTCAAACTAATATGAAGAATTAAAATGATTTTTTTTCCTTCAAAAGCAGCACTATTGCAGCGTAATTAGAATAATATAAAGTTTGTGACAGAAATTTGGTGCATTTGGAAAGACTGTGAATTTCATATCTCAACTATGCCAGCTAGTGGAGGCGTAAAAATGCAATCAAGCATTCCCCCACTGGAAGGGGAAACATTAGATTGAAATAGGCAATCATTTGCTCTATTAAATGCATCCAAGCAGATAGCTATCAAGTCGTAGGTGATCTCCATCCTTTCTTCACATTGTGGTTTTAAATAGAAAATAGAAAATATATGGGTTTTTTTGGAACATATTTTGTTTAAACAATAAAGCTGATTAAATGGCAAACCCTCAAGTGTGTGGTACTGTGGTGGAGCTGAATTAACTTACACCATTATTGAAATAGCACTGATATTTCTTTTATAGTTAAATATACTAGAAAAATAAATAATTTTTAAGCCAAATAAGTATTTTCATAATCAGCTCTGGATTGGTAAGATTCAATACAAGTCTTGGGTAATTTAGAGTCTGACTACAAGAAACGGACAGGCATCTTCATCACTGATGCACTTCTAACTGCTTTCATTATACAGAAAAATGAATCTTATTCAGTGGGTTTTATCTAACTTGTTCATCCACTGCTTTTCTAACAGCAAATGGAAAATAGTGCAATCGTAAATGTTTCACCTGCTAATGCAGGTTTACTTTATTTTTCAGTCTAAATTAGTTAACCAGCAAAGAAGTACTGAACAAAACAGGTGGGCCAAAAACATTTCTTGTGAAAGGATAAGAAACAGGGTGAGTGAGCACCCTTATTCTTAAATTTGGTTGCCATTTTCTGGGAACTAGACATTAAGACAACAAACTCCCTACCAAATGTATCTAAAGAAAGTAGAGTTCCAGTTCTCCCATCATATCAGCGACCCTATGATTTATTTTCTAGCCACTGGAAAACACATTGAAATTCTTCTGCCTGCACATCTCACTATCAGCATGTCTTAGTATATCTTGAAATCACATGGCTCTAATACTTACCTTATTTACTCTGCAGTCACCTCTCCACTATCACAGCTTCAACTGGAAGGATAGTGAAATCAGTGACTGTTTCGATTTCTATTATGGTTTCACATCTTTCCCATTCAAAGTTTTATTATTTATGTTTACCACTCACAGTGCTGTTACCAATTGGTTTCTAACTAATGTTATTATGGACACCAGTAGTCAAGCTGCACAGCCAATTGGCATTAGATTACAACAGCTGTTATTCTGTCTATATTGTGCATATTGCAATAAAAAAATAGCTGGAATCCACTCAAGCCTAAAATACATTCATTGTTCAGATAATATTTATTCACCACTGTTTCTGGCACTGTTCAAAGTTATCAACTGTTCTGAAGCTTTTAAAAACACAAAGCCATTTTTTATTATCTTCAAAACAATTCAAGACTGTATGGTGATTTTTAATATATCTACTCATCTGTATAAATAGCTCTGCTCATACGGAACTCAACCTATCATTAAGCAAGAAAATAAGTATTTTCTTAAATCAACGTTAAACACTTTAAAAATCTATGGGAATCACTGACACATCGTTCACTCGTTGAGATTTAAGCTTACAACTTTTAGGCTGAAAGCATTTTCAGATTTAACAAGAAACATTTTTCTTGATTTCTACAAATAACATTTTTAAAAATCAAATGAAATCCTCATACCCTTTTCTCCATTTTTAGCCATGCATATGTATCTTTTACAATATACCGTAGCCCAAAGAACCAAGTTTCACGCAATCCAATTGTTCGACACACCAAGTCAAACAGATCCTTCCCTTTCCATTTCACCTACAAAATGGAAAACAAAAGAATTTAAATATAATTTTGTAATAATTTATCTTACTATTTGATATTGAATACAACATTGATTCATTAGTCTGGTCAACTAGTCTTGCGCTAGTAAAGATGAAGTGGAAGTGGTTGAGGCACTTGAAGCTAGAGCTCAGCAGACAAGGTTACTGATCTATGTGGAACTGGGCTTTTAACAATTGGGAAGGTCCCTTATTCAATCCTTGTTCAGAGTTAATATAGCTGATCTTATCCCAAGTGACAATGAAATCACAAACAGCCTCAGTGTCCCTGGGTGCAAAGGAAGGTGGCAGAGGCGGAGGTCCTAACCACATCATCCAATAACCAAGCACCTACCACTATTCATTACCAAATCAAGATGCCCACTATCTAGTAACCAATTGTAATCAACTGCAACCAATTTCCCTCCCAGAAAGAAAAATGTTTAGGTGTTTGATAAGGACAAGGTCAGTTGTGGTTCTGATAACCACACTGCTGAAATGGCTCAACAATCGTCAATGGTAATCATTAACAAATTATCAAGAACTGTTAGCACTGCAAAACAATATCGCAGCATGAATCACCTTGCCTCCAGAATGAAGGAGATAAAAGTGAGAAAGAAACTTGGCGATAGGCAGAGCTAACAATATAGTAACTAACTGAATTTTACTTGAAAGAGACATATTTATATATAAATGCAGAAACTTTTCCAAAAACTAACACTTCTGGAGAAACTCAAAACAGACAACTGGAGTTCAGATCACTGTACCAAGCTTCTATCGACAGATATGTGGTAAAGTTAGTTCAAATTGACTTTTCTCATAGTATTGTAAACATTTAAGCACTGCAACCCTTTTATTTAGGATTATTTGAAAGAAAAGTCAAAAGTAACCAGGAGAGTAAGAACATACATTCTGAAAGAATCGTACTATTATTTTACTTCGGGAGGATGTTTAGAATAATAGTCCTGAATTTAAACATGTTAAAGAAGAACCATTATTGCATACTGTTGCAGAGATATTCTGAAAACTTGAAAAGATACAAATCAGTTTAATTATCTAAAGTTGTGTATTTCTTGGTGTCCATCTTAAACCATTCAGTCATAAACAAATGAACAGTCTGTCCATTTGATATGCTAGGTAAGGAGCGCCTGTAGGATCTGTTTCTAATTTTGTACTTCCATTATAGATTCCTACATCCATATTTATAATGGAAACTGCCTGTGTAAACTTGTCGTAATGTAATTACACCTGAAGTGCCTGCATTGAAGGGAAGTGTAATTAAGGTATGATAGTTTGCATTGACATTTTCCATTATAAATGTGGATATAAGTATTTATATGGTAAAAGGTTAACAAGAAGCTTTTGATTTTTATTGTATTACTAGGCAGTCCCCTGTGATGTTGCACATGTTAAAAATATGGAGGATATGATCACTCATTTTCCTGCTCTAATTTTTTTTTTTGCTGTTACTCCTCTTCAGTTTCTGTTGCTTTCTTTCTCTTCTTTTCACTCTCCTTAGCTTCTCTCTCTGTCCACCTCGCCATGTGTCCTCTTTCTTTTCTCTCCTTAGCTTCTCCATCCTTTTTTGCTTTGCTGTCTGCCCTCTTCTCCTTCTCTCTTGTGTATGACACAAGATTTTTAATATATTGTCACTTTGAACTCCTAGTTTCTGAATGATAGTTATCTGCTGGTCAAGTAAATTATCTTAAAGATTGAATAAAGAAATTGTTTTCATGGCACTTAGCTAACTCCCATACCACAGAGACACACAGACAAGGACACAGTTATGCTTAAACAAAAAAGTGCTGCTAAATAGAAACATAAACATTTCAGGCCACTGTACATGCACAGTGAGTAGCAAAATGCTACCTTTCAATTTAATATAAATATTCAGTTTGTTTCCTAGAGCTCTCCTCCAAATCCTATAGTGGCTGGTGCCTGTGAACAACATTATAGGAGATCTCTTAGTCCTTCATTCCATATGTGAAGTTCAAAAGTAAAGAAATATCTTGCATTTGTATCATGCCATCAACATCTTCAGAGTACCCCAAAGCACTTTACACCAATGAGTTACTTTTAAGTATAGTCACAGTTGCTATGCAGGCAGACAAACCCAGAAAATGCTGGAAATACAGAGTGTATCTGTAAAGAGACAGAAAAGTTAACACTTTGAATGCAATCCATTATAAGAAAATGAATATTTCAAAAACTCTTAGTTTCACGTTTCTAGCATTTTGTCTGTCTTTTAATGAATAAAATCATATCTAAGGTTCAGATTCAACATCAGAAAGAATATTCTCCTCCATTCTGCTTAATACTGATTTTTTTTTAACCTAACATTAGCAAGCAAATCAAGAAAAGTATATCCCAAGTCTTCCAGAACCATGACCATTAAATTTTGCAATGTATCATTCATCGTGCAAGTTTGAGATAAGGAATGGGCTAGTGCACTCTTGCAAGGTTTCATTACTGCTGCTCAAGCATCATTCCTTTTAGCTTTTTGCGTGTTAGGAGATTAGTGACTTTCCTTGAGCCTATTTTTATAACTCCAACATGTCTTTTAAGTAACACTCTCATCCACTATTATGACATAGCCGATAGTAAATGCAGGGTTGTTCAAATCCCAGAAGGTAGCTTGAAACAACTGTCATAACCCATTTTTGCAATTTGTATGTTTTGAGATGCAGGCCTTGAATTCAGTAGTAAGAAGACCAGTGATTCTCAAGAGGTTTGTTTTTATAAAACTAAATTAAACATTTATTAATACAAGAAAGATTGTAAACATACATGTGTCTGCAAAATTACTACTATAATAACTACAAAAATCCCCTAATTAACCTGATTTGCAATTACATCTTCGTTAAGGCAACAGTAAAACTCATAGATTTAACAGACCTCTGGCAAAGCACACCCTGGACAGTAGCATTCAAAATTAGTTTCTTCCAGCTCTGGGTCCTTGCAGACAGACTTGAGGCTTACAGGCTGGAGGCTTCTCACACTTGTTGGACCTTAAAATGCCTCTCCCTTACACACAATCTCCTTTATACATACCTTTCACTTTGAATGTAAATTTTCCATTGTATCACTAGGCTTTTAACTTTACCTCTTCTAACAATAACATCCTTTCATCCCGCCAATTTTATCAGTAAATTGAAAAAAATAAAACACATTGCTTGGTGTCTCCTAGCTAGGTGTAAGATTTCACTCACAGTCTTGAATGGTTTCTTTTAACAATTGCAAATTTACATTTTACCTTCTACCCTCCTTACGTTTACCTAATTACTATCTCAAAATTACTACACATCAAAGCACCCAGACTAGCTGGTTTTAATCCAGTTAAGACACAGACATAGACACAGGCCTCACTAGAGCTCTATTTAAAAAAAAAAATTTCCAATAACATTATAGGCATTAATATCTCTCCATGACACCTACATCAGAAGAATGTTGGCTCCAGCTCCACTCCGCAGATTTAAGCGCAAAATTGGAGCTACACTTCAATGCAATACTAAGGAGAGCTGCATTGTCAGGAGTGACGATTTTCAGATGAGACATTAAACAGAAGTCTGTTCAGTTAAACATAAAACATTCCCAGGCACTATTTGAAGAATAAATGGTCATATCCATCTTACTTCCATAATTACCATCAGAAAGAGTAACTAGTCAATTGTTGTGGAATCTTGCTATACTCAAATTGGTTATCAAATGTGCCTACATAACAGCATCTACACTTAATCTAAAGACACAAGGACTTATATAAATTCAAATTTATTTTCTTTCTTACAAGACAAAAACAAACTCTCTCTCCTACCTCACAGCTGAATTCCATCTCTGCATCCATGGTAATAACCTTAACTTTGAAGGTTTTAGGTTGTTTCTTCTTTAAGCCCATTATCGACATTTTGCATCTAAATCCTTTGACTGTCTCCTATGATTAAACCTGACAATTGAAAGCACTGTATTAATGCCACAATCTTAGCACATTTCTGATCACTTATATTAAACATGTAAAGTTAATAAAGGCAATTTACAATACAGTAAAATCGATCAATTTTTCTGACAAGGCAATTCACCTCCCTAATGCATATTTTCATACAGTGGTCTCCCTTCAAACATCTTTTGCTAACATTGCTCTGTAGCTAATAACCAGGACGTATGTGAGTGTCCACCTCTGTTTCAATTCTTCTATCATTTACTTTTACGCAGTGCCTCCACAACAAATCTTGCAGGATCAAAGATCTCTGCTACTGGGAAATCTACATCCATAGAATTTCCATTTGCCTGATACTCTCTTCTCAAAGAGAAATGCCCAATTTATCAAGAGCTTAGGTACAAGTTGGGAGAGTCGAAAATTGGCAGCCAGTCAGCATACACAGGGGCAACGAGATACCCAAAATGACCAGCAGAGATAAGCGTGCAAAGTGCTGCAAAAGTGAACATGAAGCATGTCAGCTGTTTCCGCAACATTGTGTTGACTGCTCTGACAAGACATCAGTAGTGACAATAAACAATGGTTTTAAGCACACCCCATTATAACTACACTTGTCAGTTTTACAACAGATGTATAATCAACACAGACAGTTTTATTTCAAGTTATTCAGATAACATTTGATGAAGTCCAGTGACAGAGACCTCAGGTGGGACATAGACCAGTTAGGCCAAATGGCCTGTATCGCTGTTGTTAATTAAAATATAGTATTGACTGTTTAATATGAGTTGAGAGGCTAGAAGGGGTCAGTGATTTATTGGGTGACTTAACAGATTCTTGTTGCTATTTCTGTCATTCTTCCTGGGTTTCCGCTGACCTTCTGTTGAAGCTCCAGTGAGAGATTGGAAGAGCCCCGTGGAAAGTCCAGGCAATTCTACATGAGAAATGCAGATTTTGCGTGGAAGAAGAGTGAGCTCAGAAAACTGGACTGGTCAGCAGTGGGAAAAAGCATGAAGTGAAGTGGATCATATTTAAAAACACTACTGTAAACACAGAGTCATAGAATAATTTAGAGCACAGAAGAAGGCCTTCAGCTCATCTGAGTCTGTGCTGGCTTTCCATTGAGCAATCCTGTCACTTCCATTACCCAGCTCTAACCCCATAGCCCTGCAAGTTTATTTCCTTCAAGTGCCCATCCAATTTCCTTTCGAAATCATTGATCGGCTCTGCTTCCATCACGATCATGGGCAGTGCGTTACCACTAGTTTCCTTACATTTCTCACCCAAAAGTGTAAATCTGTCCCCTAGTCCCTGTACCATCAACTGATGGGAACAGATTTTTCTTGACTACTGCATCCAAACCTTTCATAATCTAGTACACCTCTATCAAATCTGCCCTCAATTTCCTTTGCTCCACGGAGAACACCCCCAGCTTCTCCAACCTTGTAGCTAAAATTCCCCATTCCTGGAACCACTCCAGTAAATCTCCTCTATTCCCTCTCAAAGGCCCTCGCATCCTTCCTAAGGTTTGGTGACCAGAACTAGATGCAATACTCAGGAGAGATTCGGGCCACTAAGAAAGAAGGGCAACAGATAAATACTTTTTTGGCCTTGTTACCAATGTAAGTCCAAACATATGGACCAAGATGAAAAGCTAACAACAGCTTTTTGAACATCTGAAAAAAAGCTTGCTGCTATCTTTGAAGCAGTTTTAAAAGCTAATAATCTGAGAATTCAATTTGATAACTTTTAGAATGAACAAATCAAAAATTGAGGAGCATTCATGTTGGGCATTTCTTCCGTAATATCCTGAAAGACATAAAGCTACAGCTATCTGACTCTAGTGCCCTCACATTAAAGGTTTAACATTACTCAATGTCCCAGACCCTAGGAAGTAGCCTAAATGTCAGATTAGTTCAATGGGTTGTGCATTCAAGTCCCTTACGAGGACATGAGCATAATTTGGTGTAAGATGGCTGAATTGTTAGAAATGTAGTCTTTTAGATGAAAAGCTAAACTGGCATTCTATCTGCTTGCTAAGATGGATGTAAAATTCCACAGCATGATTCAAAGATGAGCAGCAATTTTTCATTATATCCTAGCCAACATTCCTCCCTAAATCAATACCACCAAAAAAATAAACATTCCTTCATTTTTGGTTTGTAAGATATTGCTGTGCACAAACTAGTTGCTGCAATTTCCTCCATAACAGGGAACACTGAACACTGAAAACTTGTCTATTGAATATAAAACACTTTGGGACATCCTGATGAGCTATATAAACGCTACACAAGTTCTTTCTTCTCTTTCATTTGCCTTGATGAGAAGCTATGACATGTTTGCACCATGGGTTAGCAACAGAATGTGAGCGTAATAAGATTAATTAATGTTGGATTTTTAGCATATCATCTTTGTGCTGATCCAATCACCATGTACATCTCCAGAGTCTCACCAAGCAGTTTATAGCAGAAACCATTAGTTCAAAACACACATTAAACAGAGTAGGTATCAAGATGCAAGCTCATTTAGGTATATACAACAGATGTTTGAAGTTTTAATCAATCAACCCCCAGAGGCCCATTGTGCACAATCCCAAATATCTCAGGGTACTGTTACAGATGGCTCCACTGTTCGACAGGAATAGGAGTGCAATCCCTATATGCTTATGGTGTTGTTCTTTTCAAATGAATCATAGAATCGTTATGGCACAGAAGGAGACCATTTGGCTCATCACATTTGCACCGGCTCTCCAAATGAGCAACTCACCTAGTTCCATTCTCCTGCCTTCTCTCCATAACCCTGCACATTCTCTCTTTTCAAATGACAGCTCAATTCCCCTTTTGAATGCTTCAATTCAACCTGTCTCCACCACACTCTCAGGCAGTGCATTTCAGACCTTAACCACTTGGACTGTGAATAAGTTTTTCCTCATATCACGATTGCTTCCCTAAATCTTTTGAAAAAAGGGGCAGGGACCTTGATCAGATGGAAATCCTCTGTGACAGTTTGGTTGGCAGGGGCTTCATCTCTCAGCCTTAATTCTGAGGTCCTCAAAGAGAAATGCAGGGAGTGTAACTAATGTTAAATGATTTTTAAAGTTCCATGGCAGTCTGATGACGATTAGGTTAGCCTGGGTGTTATAGTGAGCAAAAATATGGTTACCATGAAGAGAAAGTCAGTTTATTTTTCTTTTATAAATCAAGCATCGTAGGGAAATATATCTCACTGTGAAAACTATGCATGTGTTTATTTATCTACTTCGAAATAAAACTATTTGTTGGTTTGAAGCCAGTGTCTGAACTCAATGGAGTGCTTTTCCAATTTACTGTCAATAAAGAGAATTCACATGGTGTCACATAGTACATTCCAGAAATCAGCAAATGGAGTTCTCTGTTGCAATTCTTCGATCAAGGCATCATCTAATTAGATATGGAGCAGAAAAAGGTGCACTTCAGACCATTTAGGATGTGAGCTGCAGCAGTAACTGGTGACACGAAACCAAGAAAAGATCCAGTGCGAAAAACCCAAAAATCCAGTGCAAAAATCCAAAAGCTATGACAATACAACTAAATAGAAAACCCAAAAAGGAAGCCAACAACTTGAAAGCTTTCCTGATGTCTGCTCATACTCTCTCTCGCAGTACAGCTGAATCTCAAAATATGTTTCAACTGATAACAACCTATATTTATCCAGTGCCTTTAACCTGATAAAACTTGCCAAGGAACTTCATTATGAACAATATTATCACAGAATCTCAGTGCAGAAGAGGCCCTTCGACCCATCGAGTCTGCATCAACAAATGAGACACCTGACCTACCTACCTAATCGCATTTACCAGCACTTGGCCCATAGTCTTGAATGTTATGACGTGCCAAGTGCTCAACCAGGTACGCCTCCACCACCCTCCCAGGCAGCGCATTCCAGATCATCACCACCGTCTGGGTAAAAAAGCTTTTCCTCACATCCCCCCTAAACCTGCTGCCCCTTACCTTGAACTTGTGTCCCCTCGTGACTGACCCTTCAACTAAGGGGAATAGCTGCTCCCTATCCACCCTGTCCATGCCCCTCATAACCTTGTACACCTCGATCATGTCGCCCCTCAGTCTTCTGTGCTCCAACGAAAACAACCCAAGTCTATCCAAAACAAAAACAGAATTACCTGGAAAAACTCAGCAGGTCTGGCAGCATCGGCGGAGAAGAAAAGAGTTGACGTTTCGAGTCCTCATGACCCTTCGACAGAACAGGGTGGATCCCAGGAAGGTGTGAAATATAAGCTGGTTTAAGGTGGCGCGTGTGTGTGTGTGTGTGTGTGTGTGTGTGTGTGTGGGGGGGGGGTTTGTGGTTGTAGGCAAAAGCAGTGATAGAAGCAGATCATCAAAAGATGTCACAGACAGCAGAACAAAAGAACACATAGGTGTCGAAATTGCTGATATTATCTGAACGAATGTGCTAATTAAGATTGGATGGTAGGGCACTTAAGGTATAGCTCTAGTGGGGGTGGGGGGAGCATAAAAGATGTAAAAATATTTTAAAATAATGGAAATAGGTGGGAAAAAGAAAAATCTATATAATTTATTGGAAAAAAACAAAAGGAAGGGGGAAGAAACAGAAAGGGGGTGGGGATGGAGGAGGGAGGTCAAGACCTAAAGTTGTTGAATTCAATATTCAGTCCGGAAAGCTGTAAATGCCTAGTCAGAAGATGAGGTGTTGTTCCTCCAGTTTGCGTTGGGCTTCACTGGAACAATGCAGCAAGCCAAGGACAGACATGTGGGCAAGAGAGCAGGGTGGAGTGTTAAAATGGCAAGCGACAGGGAGGTTTGGGTCATTCTTGCAGACAGACCGCAGGTGTTCTGCAAAGCGGTTGCCCAGTTTACGTTTGGTCTCTCCAATGTAGAGGAGCAACGAATGCAGTAGACTAAGTTGGGGGAAATGCAAGTGAAATGTTGTTTCACTTGAAAGGAGTGTTTGGGCCCTTGGACGGTGAGGAGAGTGGAAGTGAAGGGGCAGGTGTTACATCTTTTGCGTGGGCATGGGGTGGTGCCATAGGTGGGGCTGGGGAGTAGGGGGTGATGGAGGAGTGGACCAGGGTGTCCCGGAGGGAACGATCCCTACGGAATGTCGACAGTGGGGGTGAAGGGAAGATGTGTTTGGTAGTGGCATCATGCTGGAGTTGGCGGAAATGGCGGAGGATGATCCTTTGAATGCGGAGGCTGGTGGGGTGATAAGTGAGGACAAGGGGGACCCTATCATGTTTCTGGGAGGGAGGAGAAGGCGTGAGGGCGAATGCACGGGAGATGGGCCGGACACGGTTGAGGGCCCTGTCAACGACCGTGGGTGGAAAACCTCGGTTAAGGAAGAAGGAGGACATGTCAGATGAACTGTTTTTGAAGGTAGCATCATCGGAACAGATGCAACGGAGGCGAAGGAACTGAGAGAATGGGATGGAGTCCTTACAGGAAGCGGGGTGTGAGGAGCTGTAGTCAAGGTAGCTGTGGGAGTCGGTAGGCTTGTAATGGATATTGGTGGATAGTCTATCACCAGAGATTGAGACAGCAAAGTCAAGGAAGGGAAGGGAAGTGTCAGAGATGGACCACGTGAAAATGATGGAGGGGTGAAGACTGGAAGCAAAATGAATAAATTTTTTCAAGTCCTGACGAGAGCACGAAGCAGCACCGAAGTAGTCATCGATGTACCGGAGAAAGAGTTGTGGAAGGGGGCCGGAGTAGGACTGGAACAAGGAATGTTCCACGTACCTCATAAAGAGACAGGCATAGCTGGGGCCCATGCAGGTACCCATAGCCACACCTTTTATTTGGAGGAAGTGAGAGGAGTTGAAGGAGAAATTGTTCTGGTGATAGACTATCCACCCATATCCATTACAAGCCTACCGACTCCCACAGCTACCTTGACTACAGCTCCTCACCTGCTTCCTGTAAGGACTCCATTCCATTCTCTCAGTTCCTTCGCCTCCGTCGCATCTGTTCCGATGATGCTACGTTCAAAAACAGTTCCTCTGACATGTCCTCCTTCTTCCTTAACTGAGGTTTTCCACCCACGGTCGTTGACAGGGCCCTCAACCGTGTCCGGCCCATCTCCCATGCATCCGCCCTCACGCCTTCTCCTCCCTCCCAGAAACATGATAGGGTCCCCCTTGTCCTCACTTATCACCCCACCAGCCTCCGCATTCAAAGGATCATCCTCTGCCATTTCCGCCAACTCCAGCATGATGCCACTACCAAACACATCTTCCCTTCACCCCCACTGTCGGCATTCCGTAGGGATCATTCCCTCCGGGACACCCTGGTCCACTCCTCCATCACCCCCTACTCCCCAACCCCCACCTATGGCACCACCCCATGCCCATGCAAAAGATGTAACACCTGCCCCTTCACTTCTACTCTCCTCACCGTTCAAGGGCCCAAACACTCCTTTCAAGTGAAGCAACATTTCACTTGCGTTTCCCCCAACTTAGTCTACTGCATTCGTTGCTCACAATGTGGTCTCCTCTACATTGGAGAGACCAAACGTAAACTGGGCGACCGCTTTGCAGAACACCTGCGGTCTGTCCGCAAGAATTACCTAAACCTCCCTGTCGCTTGCCATTTCAACACTCCACCCTGCTCTCTTGCCCACATGTCTGTCCTTGGCTTGTTGCATTGTTCCAGTGAAGCCCAACGCAAACTGGAGGAACAACACCTCATCTTCTGACTAGGCACTTTACAGCCTTCCGGACTGAATATTGAATTCAACAACTTTAGGTCTTGACCTCCCTCCTCCATCCTCACCCCCTTTCTGTTTCTTCCCCCTTCCTTTTGTTTTTTTCCAATAAATTATATAGATTTTTCTTTTTCCCACCTATTTCCATTATTTTTAAATATTTTTAAATCTTTTATGCTCCCCCCACCCCCACTAGAGCTATACCTTGAGTGCCCTACCATCCATTCTTAATTAGCAAATTCGTTTAGATAATATCACCAACTTAGACACCTATGTGTTCTTTTGTTCTGCTGTCTGTGACATCTTTTGATGATCTGCTTCTATCACTGCTTTTGCCTACAACTACCCCGCCCCCCACCCTTAAACCAGCTTATATTTCACCCCTTCCTGGGATTCACCTAGTTTTGTGGAAGGGTCATGAGGACTCGAAACGTCAACTCTTTTCTTCTCCGCCGATGCTGCCAGACCTGCTGAGTTTTTCCAGGTAATTCTGTTTTTGTTTTGGATTTCCAGCATCCGCAGTTTTTTGTTTTTATCCAAGTCTATCCAACCTCTCTTCATAATTTAAATGTTCCATCCCAGGCAACATCCTGGTGAATCTCCTCTGCACCCCCTCCAGTGCAATCATATCCTTCTTATAATGTGGTGACTAGAACTGCAGACAGTACTCCAGCTGTGGCCTCAACAAGGTTCTATACAACTCCAACATGACCTCCTTACTTTTGTAATCTATGCCTAGATTGATAAAGACAAGTGTCCCATATGCCTTTTTCATCACCCCACTAACACATCTCAGAACATTATTCACCTCAAACACAGCAAGTGTCATGTTTGGAAACTGAATGGGCGACCTCTTTGCTTTTGGAATCTTAAGAAGAATGCGAGAAACAAGCTTCAAGAGCACAGAATGGCAAATAACAAAACGGATAAGGTGATGTGGGCAACGTTAAGATGATCATAATAGCTCAGGATGAAGCTGAAAAAGACTTAGGATTTGAACACTCAACATGTCCCACTAATGCAGAGCAGCAATAAAATAGAAAATGCTGGAAACAATCTGCAGAGCTGCAATCAATAAAGCCAACAGAATGTTGAACAGTACAGCAAAAACAGTAAAACACAAGTCAGAGGAAGTCAAAGTTAGGCAGTGCTCTGGTCAGACAGCATCTTAAACATTGTACCCAGCCTGGAAAGACACTCAAGTACTGGAAATGGTAAAGAATAAAATAGCAGACATGGCCTCTCAAGTCAAAAGTCTGAATGATCTGTGAGTGACTGAAGGAATTCGGTTTTTCACCTGAAAGATGCAGACAATTGATCTTATAGATATCTATAAGATGGTTAATGGAACAGAAAAGGTAAATCAAGAATATTACTTCAAGTTAAGTTGGACAAGGGAATACAAGTTAAATGAAGGGACACAAGTTCAAAGTAGTAAAAATAATTTAGGGCTGATATCATAAACAGCACCACACAGAGACTGAGCAACACCAGGAATAGACTCAAAGATAGAGTAGCAAAGGTAAAGATGCTGGAATCAGTGAAGAAAGAACTGGATGCTGCAATAGGGGGACGGATTTTTGTGACTATCTGGATGGATAAAATAACAAATTGTACTTATTTAGCACCTTTAACATATATAAACCGTACCAAGGCACTGCACAAGAGCATTATAAAGCAAAATTTGACACTGAGCCAAATGAGGCAATATTCGGGCAGGTCGTTAAAAACAAGCTCAAATAAATAGATTTTAAAGGAGAAATGAGATAGAGGGATGAAAAGGTTTAGGGAGGGAATTCTAGAGCTTAGGGTCTTGGCAGCTGAAGGTGCAGCCACCAACTGTGGAGCAATTAAAATCGGGATTGCTCAAGAGGCCAGAGTTAGAGAGGCATAGATATGAGTGTTGTGGGGTTGGAGCACATCATAGGGAGGGGGTGAAACCATGGGGAGATTTGAAAACAAGGATGAGAATTTTAAAATCGAGGCATTATGCCAATGTTGGTCATCAAGCACCCCGTGTGTGAACAGGACTTGGTGTAAGTAAGAAGACGGGCGGCAGAATTTTGGATTATCTCGAGTTTATAGAGGGTAGAATGTGGGAGGTCAACTGGAGTGCATTAGATTAGTCAACCCTGGAGGCAATAAAGGCATGGATACGGCTTATGCAGAGGAGCTGAGGCAGGAGCAAAATTATGGAGGTGAAAATAAGCAGTCATACTGATGTCTCAAATATCTAATCAGAAGTGCATCTCGAGGACAAATGTGGCTCACCAAGATTGCGGTGCCTGGTTCAGCCTCGACAGTTGGTTCCCCAGTAGCCCTCCTCCTCGGTATCTTATACTGTGGTCAAGTTTTGTGGCAGTAGAGATGTTGATACTTTTAAAAAAAGACTTGGGAGCTTTTTTTCTGTAACTCAGTGGCAAATTAGCTAGGCTTTCATTGTGTACTGTAGGTATCCTTGCTATTTGTCTTTGAACTGAAGAGAATAAAATGGGAGAAAAGAAGTGGATTTATTTCCATTTATTGTGTGCGTGTGCCTGTGTCTGTGTGTGGGGGAGGGGAGGCTTCCTCTGCTCAGTAATTCATCATTAGCAATAATAGTCTAACAAGTTCAAAGACAGGTCAAAAAGCAACAAAATAACCTAACAGATTATTTATCACAATAATTAGCCAGCATGGTTATCGTTTGTCCGGATTGGAGAGATATAAACACAAATATGAAATAGCACCGACCTCAGAAAATCAGATTCCAAAATCTATCAAATACTGTAAAAGGATCAAACAATTCTGGAGGCCTAAACAGTAAAGATGTCCTTTCCTATCTACCCATTGCTGAAACTGTCACCGCAGCTTCACAATATTCCCCAGGAATGGATTTTTAAAAGTTATTTGTATGAACAACTTATTCTTTTAAGATCTGGCTCCAAGGTTCAGCTACTTTGTGCCCAAGATACTCACCCACACTGAGCGAACCCCGGGCTGGAGTTACAGCGGCTCCCGTCTGAGGCAACAGCCTGGCTTCGCCGACAGCGGCCTTACAACAACACCAAGTCGCCCGGGACCCCCTACGTGGCCCAGCCACCGTGACAGAGAACCGGAGCCTATTCACCGCAACCATCCGACACTCATTATCCGCTCCTTCCCCCTGCCTGCCGAACCCCGCGGCTCTACTGAGAGACTAGAGCGCAACCTCCTGGTGGGATGTGCAGCCCGCAACCTGCAATGCAACTCCCCTCATTCCCCCAGCACTGCAGTCCTCTCAGGCCCCCTCATTCCCCCAGCAATATAGTCCTCAAACTCCCTCATTCCCCCAGCACTGCAGTCCTCTCAGGGCCCCTCATTCCCCCAGCAAAGCAGTCCTCTCAGGCCCCCTCATTCCCCCAGCAAAGCAGTCCTCTCAAGCCCCCTCATTCCCCAGCAATACAGCTCTCTCAGGCCCACTCATTGGCCCAGCAATGCAACGCCCCTCATTCAGCCAACACTGCAGTTCTCTCAGCCACTCTCATTGCCCCAACAATGCAGTCCTCTCAGCCCCCATCATTCCCCCATCAATGCAGTCCTCTCAGCCCCTCTCATTCCCCCAGCAATGTAGTCCTCTCAGGCCTCCTCATTGCCCAAGCAAAGTAATTCCCCAGCAAAGCAGTGCTCTCAGCCCTCCTCATTCTGTCAGCAATGCAGTCCTCTCAGCCCCCCTCATTCCTTCAGCAATGCAGTCCTCTCAGTCCCCAGTATTGCAGTTCCCTTCACCACCATACATCTCCCTTTACCCACGCCACAATACAGCTCCTCTCACATCCCAATAACACACCTTCACTCAACTGTTGTCCGTGCAATGCAGTTATCATTGCCTAACCAGTAGCACAGCTCTCCTCACCTCTATCCCAGTAGCCATTCCTCTTACTCCCCAGCAAAGAAACTTTCCTCATTCCTCCACTAGCTATGCAACTTGTCTCATCTGTCTAGCAGCACAGTTCCTCTCATACCCAGCAGCATAGCTCCCCTTACCACCTCCCTCAACAGCACAGCTCCTCTTGCTCCAACATCACAGTTCCTTTCACTCCCCAGGAATGCAGCTTTCCCTCACCAATCCCCAGCAATGGAGCTCAGCACCCCATGAGAACCAAAACAACCTTCCCCCACCCCAAAATCTCACACAGTCCTTACCCACCAATACAGCTGCTGCATTGTCCCGTTATAGTAACACCATTCCAACTAAACTGCCTCCAAGCAGCCCTCATCCCCAAAACATTAGAGCTCCATTTACCCTCCAGCCCTGGATAGTCCCACTACAAGCAGCACAACCCAAACCATAAACTACACTGCTCCTTTAAGGATCCACCCCCAAACCAAACTGCTGTCAAACAGCCATCATCATAATAATGAAGCTCTTGCAAAAGTCACAAACCTAGCAAGACAGTTACTTACACAGTCTAACAATACAGCTTCCCAAGGCACATAATCCAGAAACTCCTCCTGCAATCCCCAAACCTTGCAATGCCTCCAACCCATGCAATGTTGCATCTACATAGTGCCCACCCCCATCATGGTAACTCTTGCTTCCACATAACTCACCAAGCAATTCAACCACCATATAAGCCTTCATCACATATCCCTGATATTGTCACTATCATGTTTAATGCACTACTCACTTAGTCCTCTTCAAAGAACATAGTTCACAACTCAACATAGCTCCTACATAATCTATACCAGCAGAACACTGCAATATAGTTTCCACCCTTATCAATCCAGCACATTCACATATTCCAACCCCAAAAACAGTTGTTCATCCAGCCCTTCACCCCAAAAATAAAGCTCTCATATAGTCTCCATCACCCCTGGCAATGCTGCAAGTACACAGTTCAGACTTCAGCACCACTGCTCCTGCCAAGTTCACATCTACAATACAGGGAATACACACCCCATATCCCTAGTAATATAACTCCACATGGCAAATACCCATATCACTTGTAACACAGGTCAGGCATTAGCTCCAAGCCTGCAACAAGAATTTTCACACAAATCATTGATGCTAAAAGACCTTGATGTTCTGATTTATTATTTTCTCTATATAGAGTTGTGACAGAACCTAAGACTCTGTATTTTTATAAAAAATATTCTCATGGCCATTTCCTAATTTTAAACTGAACCTTTCAGCTGAACAAAGACCATTAAGATGGCTGACCCTCTGTCTGTCAGTTATTGCTTGTGAGTCCTCAGAACAAAAGAAACCACTTGCAGCATCGGAAATGTCACACCTCGTTATTTCTGTGGAGTTACTAACAGACCACCTGGGGACTGCACAACCCAACTTCAAAGGGAGCTACACAAAAGCCATTTGTTGTATTTGGTAAACCAGGCCTACCAGCGGATTCAGAGAGTCTACAAAGACAATGACTTCCCAAACGCCAGGCCTTCAACAAATAACCCATAATGGCTGAGACATTATCAGTCTGGAACATAAAGCACTGGATAAACATCCTTTGTTGAAGACCTTGTGGAGAGGTAAGGTCACATAACCTAAAACTGGATTGTTGGACAAGTTAATATTGCCTTCCTGACCTGCAAGCCAGTCTGCTACTTTAACATTTGACTAGCAGGCCACATAGAAGGAGCTCTGGCCAGGTTCAACACCTGGCCCTGGCCCTTTCCACCCTGACTCTTCTGGAAGTTCTGTACCATCACCTACAAAAACTGATTCATCGCTGCCTGCCAATTTCATCTTGTGAATTCAAAACTACCGGAAAAGCGAATTTTCCACCGGTTTTTAGCCCACTGATCTCAGTGAAAGAATTTCTCATCAACCTTTGATTCTGGACTCTGGAACTCACTTCAACTGATATTTATTTTCTCTGTGGTCTCTATCGTGTAAAACCTTTTTTCCTTCTATCCCTCCTTTTACTGTATTACTGCAGAGGAGGGTTTTGCGGACCCTTCTTTTGACAGTTTTTGAATGCGCAATAAACTTTTGAGTTCATCCTACCTCAAATTTGCTGTGGGGATATTAGTAAGAATTGGATCACACAAAAGCCAAGGAGTTGGGAAATACACCACTGCTTATTAAAAAAAGGAACAAAACATCTTTCTGTTCACAGATGGGTGGTGAGAGGAAAAATCTGTGCTGTTTAAACAGACTCCCCCTCCTCCTGTCTGTAAATGAGGGTTAAAGAAGAGGCCGCATGGTGGAGAACGTTGTGATATCAGTGTTATGATGTCATAATCTTCTTTATAAAGAAGTTACCTGTCATGTGATCCTACCCTAGAATGTTACCTGTTGCTGACTATGTGAAAACGATAGTTGTTGGAGAATATCTTGTTTTATAGTTGGGACATGATGTCATGTAATGGACAAGGTCATGAATTTAAGGTAATTAAATCTTGTTTCATAATTGGGACATGATGTCATGTAATGGACAAGGTCATGAATTTAAGGTAATTAAATCAATCCAATTTTGGTTTTATTAACTGATATCCTGAGATTTTTATTGCTGTTTAAGGGATTAAATTCCATAATTATTCATTTGTCTGTGAAAATATTAAAAGTGTCCTTCATTATTCTTGTATTCATAAATAAGTGGTTTCAGTTTTATATGTATTTCTTCACCTTAATATTTAATTTTGACCTCTTACCATTTATTTAGAAGCATAGCAAGATGTACCAGGATGGAGTCAAGCGCCTTGTTTTTAACAGTATCAAGGACGGGGAGTCATGGAGTTCAGCAAGATGTGGGGAATGGAGATTGCAGATTAACAGCCCGGGGGCAGCAAAATTGTGTGGATTGTCAGTGCCAGGGACAGGATATCCAAGGGTTTTGGTAGATCTGGAGGCTGGAATAGGGCTTAGACTCCGTGTTAGATTCCTCAGATTGAGCAGCAGCGGAGAAAAAAGCCAAGATCTATAAGTATTAAGGAGGAGGCAGGATGTGGAAGCATTGGCATTGGGGTCTCAGGGCTCTGAAAATCCTGCAGAGGGAGATTCTGGAAACATTAGGACAAACCCTAGGATATGAGATCACAGTGTTAGAGTCCTGGGAACGGGGAGCACTAAGTATATGTTTTAGGCGCTGTCAACATCCCAGGATCTGCAACTAAGAAGGTCGTTTTGGGGGTGAGATGGTTAAAGGAACATTGGGAGGTTGGAATCTGGCAGTTTTGGGGATAGGACCAAATTGTGCCCTAGATATCAATCCTGAGCTGGAGCCCCTGTTTCTACTTGCCCGGACTGTCTGGAATGAGTTTCGAATCCTGCATAGTCTTACTCAAAGGCTGGAAGGCTTCCACTTTTGGATGAAAGGGAACCCAAAAAAAAGACCCTGAACTACCAGTAATAATGGACTTAATTTCCGTTCTTGCATTGACATTAGCTGGACTAAACCCTTGGCTTAATGGAAACCTTCCTCTCTTTGAGTCAGAATGTGCGGGATTCGGAACTCATTCCACAGTCCGAGCAAGTGGAAACAGGAGCTCCAGCTCAGGATTGACATCTAGTGGACAATTTGGATCTGTTAGGTGTAACCCCCTCATTATGTGGTGTTGCTATATGACTAACAATGCTAACATCTGACCTATAGATGGTTACAGCCATCGAAAAAACGTTAACACTTTGCGGCCTGACAGCTTGAGAACTCTTCAACTATTTTCTCCTAAGGGAAGAATGTCAAGATACAAAAAAAGAGTAGGTTAAACATCTAGTTTTATTAAGATTACTGATACTCTTAATAAGCTGTTGGGGCATTTTACTGTTAAAGGCACTATATAAGAATCATAGACTGATACAGCACAGAATTAACCATCTTAAATCTGTATCCTCTGGTTACTGACTCTTCTAACACTAGAAACAGTTTCTCTTTATTTACTCTATCAAAATCATTTTGAACACCTCGATCCAATATTTGCTTAACTAAGTCTGCTCTAAGGGCAACCATTCCAGTTTCTCCAGTCTCTCAACATAACTGAAGTTCCTCATCCATGTTGCCATTTTAATGAAGCTCTTCTCAACCTCTCCAAGGTCTTGACTTCCTTTCTGAAGTGTGGCACCAGAATTGAACACAATATCCCAGATGAGGCCTGATCATTGTATTATAAAGGTTTACTGCAACTTCCTTTCTTTTGTACTCCATTCTTCTATTCATAAAGCCAAGGATCCCAAATGTGTTTTTTTTAACCAGCATTCTCAATTTGTCCTCCCACCTTCAAAGGTTTGTGTGCAACACACCAGGTCCCTTTGTTCCTGCACCACATCCCCATCCCCATCCACCCTTTAAAATAGTCCAATTTAATTCATATTAATCTCCTTATTCGACAAACTGAAATGCATCACTTTACATACATAAAAACAAAAAAACTGCGGATGCTGGAAATCCAAAACAAAAACAGAATTACCTGGAAAAACTCAGCAGGTCTGGCAGCATTGGCGGAGAAGAAAAGAGTTGACGTTTCGAGTCCTCATGACCCTTCGACAGAACTTGAGTTCAAGTCCAAGAAAGAGTTGAAATATAAGCTGGTTTAAGGTGTGTGTGTGGGGGGCAGAGAGATAGAGAGACAGAGAGGTGGGGGGGGGGTGTGGTTGTAGGGACAAACAAGCAGTGATAGAAGCAGATCATCAAAAGATGTCAACGACAATAGTACAATAGAACACATAGCTGTTAAAGTTAAAGTTGGTGATATTATCTAAACGAATGTGCTAATTAAGAATGGATGGTAGGGCACTCAAGGTATAGCTCTAGTGGGGGTTTTTTTATATAATGGAAATAGGTGGGAAAAGGAAAATCTTTATAATTTATTGGAAAAAAAAGGAAAGGGGAAACAGAAAGGGGGTGGGGATTGGAGAGGGAGGTAGCTCACGACCTAAAGTTGTTGAATTCAATATTCAGTCCGGAAGGCTGTAAAGTCCCTAGTCGGAAGATGAGGTGTTGTTCCTCCAGTTTGCGTTGGGCTTCACTGGAACAATGCAGCAAGCCAAGGACAGACATGTGGGCAAGAGAGCAGGGTGGAGTGTTAAAATGGCAAGCGACAGGGAGGTTTGGGTCATTCTTGCGGACAGACCGCAGGTGTTCTGCAAAGCGGTCACCCAGTTTACGTTTGGTCTCTCCAATGTAGAGGAGACCACATTGGGAGCAACGAATGCAGTAGACTAAGTTGGGGGAAATGCAAGTGAAATGCTACTTCACTTGAAAGGAGTGTTTGGGTCCTTGGATGGTGAGGAGAGAGGAAGTGAAGGGGCAGGTGTTGCATCTTTTGCATGGGCATGGGGTGGTGCCATAGGAGGGGGTTGAGGAGTAGGGGGTGATGGAGGAGTGGACCAGGGTGTCCCGGAGGGAACGATCCCTACGGAATGCCGATAAGGGGGTGAAGGGAAGATGTGTTTGGTGGTGGCATCATGCTGGAGTTGGCAGAAATGGCGGAGGATGATCCTTTGAATGCGGAGGCTGGTGGGGTGATAAGTGAGGACAAGGGGAGGGAGGAGAAGGCGTGAGGGCGGATGCGCGGGAGATGGGCCGGACACGGTTGAGGGCCCTGTCAACGACCGTGGGTGGAAAACCTCGGTTAAGGAAGAAGGAGGACATGTCAGAGGAACTGTTTTTGAATGTAGCATCATCGGAACAGATGGACGGAGGCGAAGGAACTGAGAGAATGGGATGGAGTCATTACAGGAAGCGGGGTGTGAGGAGCTGTAGTCGAGATAGCTGTGGGAGTTGGTGGGTTTGTAATGGATATTGGTGGACAGTCTATCACCAGAGATTGAGACAGAGAGGTCAAGGAAGGGAAGGGAAGTGTCAGAGATGGACCACGTGAAAATAATGGAGGTGTAGAGGGATTGGACGTCCATGGTGAAGAGGAAGCGGTTGGGGCCAGGGTGAAGAGGGATTGGACACCTCCATCCGCCACCAGGATGGTCTGAGGGCCCTTAGCTTCTTCCTCGAACAGAGGCCCGAACAATCCCCATCCACCACTACTCTCCTCCGTCTGGCTGAACTTGTTCTCACGCTGAACAATTTCTCCTTCAACTCCTCTCACTTCCTCCAAATAAAAGGTGTGGCTATGGGTACCTGCATGGGCCCCAGCTATGCCTGTCTCTTTATGGGGAATGTGGAACATTCCTTGTTCCAGTCCTACTCTGGCCCCCTTCCACAACTCTTTCTCCGGTACATCGATGATTACTTCGGTGCCGCTTCATGCTCTCTTCGGGACTTGGAAAACTTTATTAATTTTGCTTCCAATCTCCACCCCTCCATCATTTTCACGTGGTCCATCTCTGACACTTCCCTTCCCTTCCTTGACCTCGCTGTCTCAATCTCTGGTGATAGACTGTCCACCAATATCCATTACAAACCCACCAACTCCCACAGCTATCTCGACTACAGCTCCTCACACCCCGCTTCCTGTAAGGACTCCATCCCATTCTCTCAGTTCCTTCGCCTCCGTCGCATCTGTTCCGATGATGCTACGTTCAAAAACAGTTCCTCTGACATGTCCTCCTTCTTCCTTAACCGAGGTTTTCCACCCACGGTCGTTGACAGGGCCCTCAACCGTGTCCGGCCCATCTCCCGCGCATCCGCCCTCACGCCTTCTCCTCCCTCCCAGAAACATGATAGGGTCCCCCTTGTCCTCACTTATCACCCCACCAGCCTCCGCATTCAAAGGATCATCCTCCGTCATTTCCGCCAACTCCAGCATGATGCCACCACCAAACACATCTTCCCTTCACCCCCCCTATTGGCATTCCGTAGGGATCACTCCCTCCGGGACACCCTGGTCCACTCCTCCATCACCCCCTACTCCTCAACCCCCTCCTATGGCACAACCCCATGCCCACGCAAAAGATGCAATACCTGCCCCTTCACTTACTCTCTCCTCACCATCCAAGGACCCAAACACTCCTTTCAAGTGAAGCAGCATTTCACTTGCATTTCCCCCAACTTAGTCTACTGCATTCGTTGCTCCCAATGTGGTCTCCTCTACATTGGAGAGACCAAACGTAAACTGGGTGACCGCTTTGCAGAACACCTGCGGTCTGTCCGCAAGAATGACCCAAACCTCCCTGTCGCTTGCCATTTTAACACTCCACCCTGCTCTCTTGCCCACATGTCTGTCCTTGGCTTGCTGCATTGTTCCAGTGAAGCCCAACGCAAACTGGAGGAACAACACCTCATCTTCCGACTAGGCACTTTACAGCCATCCGGACTGAATATTGAATTCAACAACTTTAGGTCGTGAGGTCCCTCCCCCATCCCCACCCCCTTTCTGTTTCCCCCTTCCTTTTCTCTTTTTTTTCCAATAAATTATATAGATTTTCCTTTTCCCACCTATTTCCATTATAAAAAGAGAAAAAAAAAATTATTTATTTTTTATTTTTTTTACATCTGTTATGCTCTCCCCACCCCCACTAGAGCTATACCTTGAGTGCCCTACCATCCATTCTTAATTAGCACATTCGTTTAGATAATATCACCAACTTTAACTTTAACACCTATGTGTTCTTTTGTATTATTGCTGTTGACATCTTTTGATGATCTGCTTCTATCACTGCTTGTTTGTCCCTACAACCACACCCCCACTCCACCTCTCTCTCTCTCTCCGCCCGCCCCCACACACACACCTTAAACCAGCTTATATTTCAACTCTTTCTTGGACTTGAACTCAAGTTCTGTCGAAGGGTCATGAGGACTCGAAATGTCAACTCTTTTCTTCTCCGCCAATGCTGCCAGACCTGCTGAGTTTTTCCAGGTAATTATGTTTTTGTTTTTGTTTTGGATTTCCAGCATCCGCAGTTTTTTTTGTTTTTGTTCTTTCTAAGCTATCATTTCAATTATTTTTAAAACTTCTACAGAACTAACTTTCCTCATTAGGATCAAGATTCACCTCATATTTTTATCCTTCAACTGATTTCAGCCTCCAAGACAACCTCAGATTTAAAATATTTAGCAGTGCTCATCAGCTCGCACACCAATGACATGACTGTTGGCTTTCCTTCTCAATGTATAGGTAAGAAAATCGATCCATGCAAATTTGAAAAAGTAAATCATGGCGCACCTATCTCTGCTGACATCTGTAAGCTTCCCTTTGGTACCCATAGGTTCTTTGGCTAATTGGCTACTGTGAAGTCCAAAAAAAGAGAAAAAAAGACTGCCAAAGTACTTTAAGCCAATTAAGTTATTTTGAATTGAAAGGCTTTGTTATCACATAACAAACACAGAAGCCAGTTGGTGCACAGTAAACACCTCAGACAGTAATGTGATAGTGACCAGATAATCTGATACAATAACAGAAAATGCTGGAAAAACTCAGCAGGTCGAACAGCGTCTGAGAAGGACACTCTTCTTCAGTCATATGACTCAAAACGTTAACTCTGTTTTTCTCTCCAGAGATGCTGTTGGTTCTGCTGAGTTTTTCCAGCATTTTCTGCTTTTGTTTCAGATTTCCAGCATCCACAGTATTTTGCTTTTATCTTAATTTTTTTTTGTGAGGTTGATTGAGGGATAAATATTGATCAGGACACTGGGGATAACTCCCCTGCCCTTCTTCAAAATAATGGATCTTTTACATCCACCCTCTCGAATAGGCAGATGGGTCCTCGGTTTAGCGTCTCGTCGGAAAGACGGCACCTCCAGCAGTCTCTTGAATCCAGAACCTTTCTCAAGCCCAAATGCAACCCTTTCAGCCAGGGCTGAAAGGATCACAATTGGAAAAAAAATTCAAATCAAGAGAAATGGACTTGGAATTTAATACAGATCTGCATGTTGGGGGAAATGGAATCTTAGGGGTCAGATCAGAAAGCCGACTGCGCTCCCATTTTAGCTCCGATGGACGAGTAAAAGCCACATTAAATAAGACGAAATCCCAAAGGAAACAACAAAGACAAGCAACCCCCCTTCCTCGTTGTGCGCATGCCCGGTTCCCGGCGGGAACGAGGCACTGCGCATGCGCGGCCGGCCAACCGGCTGGCGGAAGTGTGTCCGTCACTTTAACGTTCCCCACCCGGCAGGAGTGGACCTGAACAAAGTAAGTGTATGGACCACGAAATGTGGTTATTTTCTATGTTTGGGATGCAATAGATTACGTCGAAAGGAGCAAATAAATACCCGATAATCTTGTTTATTTCCCCAATTTTGTTGCGAGACCCCTAGTTACAGTCGTGCCTGGTATAATCGAACTCTGCTACCAGTCTATGTTATTCAATTGAAGCAATGTAGGTCACATCTGTCCTTAAAACCTTCCGAACTACTCTATATAGGGAAATAAGAGTGTTTTTATTGAATGAAGAAGATTTAACCAAAGTTTTTGGTGTTGTAAAGGATTATAGGTTTTACTTTAAAGTTAATCATGAAATAATGCATTTATATAGGGTTTTTCCACAAACTCACGATGTCCCAACGCTGCTAATGAAGCAATTTAGAAGTGTAATACATTGTTGTAATGTAGTGAAGCTGGCAACCAATTCCCGCAGTGCAAGGTCCCACAAAATGCGGTGAGATATTGGGCTTATGTGCTTGGTGAGAATTCATCCAAATTGTTTATGCATTAACAGGATTTTTAAAAACTTATGTTTTAAGTGCTAAGCGTGGGTCATTCTCAACTCTTAATTCAAAAAATAATAGGTTCAAGTTGCCTTCCAGGTAAACCTCCACTGCAGTACTGTTGGAGTGCTGCATGAGCAGAGGTTTTTTTTTATTCATTCACGGGATGTGGGTTTCGCTGGCTTGGCCAGCATTTATTGCCCATTCCTAGTTGCCCTTGAGAAGATGGTGGTGAGTGCCTGCTTGAACCGCTGTACTCCATGTGTTGTAGATACACCCACAGTTCTGTTAGGAAGTGAGTTCCAGGATTTTGACCCTGTGACAGTGAAGGAACGGCAATATATTTCCAAGTCAGGATGGTGAGTGACTTGGAGGGGAACTTCCAGGTGGATGTTCTCATCTATCTGCTGCCCTTGTCCTTCTAGATGGTAGTGGTTGTAGGTTAGAAAGTGCTGTCTAAGAAGCCTTGGTGAAGTCCTGCAGTGCATCTTGTAGATGGTACACACTGCTGCTACTGGGCATCGGTGGTGGGATTCAGTGATGGCAATGCCATTGAACATCATGGGGCGATGGTTAGATGCTCTTTTGTTGGTGGATGGTCAGTGCCTGGCACTTGTGTAACGTGAATGCTACTTGCCACTTGTCAGCCCAAGCCTGGATATTGTCCAGGCCTTGCTGCATTTGGACATGGACTGCTTCTGTATCTGAGGAGTCGCAAATGGTGCTAAACATTGTGCATGTGCAATCATCCCCACTTCTGACCTCATGAAGGAAGGAAGGTCATTGATGAAGCAGCTGAAGATGGTTGGGCTGAGGACACAAACCTGAGGAGGTCCTGCAGTGATGTCCTGGAGCTGAGATGACTGACCTCCAACAACCACAACCATCTCCCTTTGTGCTAGGTGTGACTCCAACCAGTGGAGAGTTTTCCCTCCGATTCCCATTGACTCCAGTTTTGCTAGGACTCCTTGATGCTACACTCAGTCAAATGCTGCCTTGATGTCAAGGGCAGTCACTCTCACCTCAACTTGGGAGTTCAGGTCTTTTGTCCATGTTTGAACCAAGGCTGTAATGAGGTCAGGAGCTGAATGTCCCTGACAGAACCCAAACTGGGCATCAGTGAGCAGGTTATTGCTAAGCAAGTGCTGCTTGATAGCACTGTTGATGACCCCTTCTATAACTTTACTGATGATGTAGAATAGACTGATGGGGTGGTAATTGGTCGGGTTGGATATATCCTGCTTTTTGTATACAGGACATAGCCGGGTACATGCCTTTGTTGTAGCTGTACTGGAACAGCTTGGCTAGGGGCACAGCAAGTTCTGGAGCATAAGTCTCCAGTACTATTTCCAGAATATTGTCAGGGCTCATAGCCTTTGCAGCATCCAGTGCCTTCAGCCATTTTTTGATATTACATGGAGTGAATCGAATTGGCTGAAGACTGGCATCTGTGATGCTGGTGACCCCCACAGGAGGTTGAAATGGGTCAGTGCTTCAAAGTGCTCAGATGAAATGTTAAATGAATCTCCCTATGTAGGTGCATGTAAGATATCCAACGGTGCAGTATTTTTTGTTGGAGATGTCATTTATCTCATTACTGTTTGTGGAACTTGCTGTTTGCAAGTTGGCTGCTGTATTTGTCCACAGAGCAACAGTGACTACATATCAAAAGAGATGATTTTGCTGACTGAAATGCTTTGGGACACTCTGAGCATGTGAAATAAAGAAAGACTTGCATTTATATTGCACCTTCCACAATCTCAGACGTCCCAAAGTGCTTTACTGCCAATAGAGTACTTTTGAACTGTGGTCACTGTTCTAATGTAGAAAACATAGCAGCCAATCTGCTTACAGAAAGGCTCCATAAACAGCAACGTGATAATGATCATATAAGCTGTTTTTGTGATGTTAAAGGCTAAATATTGGTTAGAACACTGGGGATAACTACCCTGTTCTTTGAAGTAGTGTCACAGGATCTTTTAAGCCAACTCGGAGCAAATGAAGTTTAACATTACAGTTAAATATACTATAAGAATAGAAGTTGTCTTTGAGCAAATATTTTGACCTATTTTGTGTGATATTACAAAATCTCATTCACTTCAATGCAGGCAATATACAGACATGTCAGCAAGAACTGCCTCTGTCCATGCCAAGTGGATTATAGGAAAAGTGATTGGGACAAAAATGCAGAAGACTGCCAAAGTCAGAATAACTAGACTTGTCCTGAATCCATATCTGTTAAAGGTAAAATGGATTATTTTGAGATGTATGCAATGCTATGCCGATTAGAGAGACAATGATCATTTATTCTGAAACCAATTTTAAAAATACTTGATCCACATTAATTAGCTGAGTTTTACTGAGCAGATTGTGGTGTGATTTAGGGATTATTTTTCCCTAATTAATTATTTCCAACACTTATAATTTCTAAAATATTTGTGTATGACGTTTTATTGCTTTCCAATCAGAACTTTATCAGATTTACTGTTTTGGTTAACAGGTTGTGAACTAAATTTAACACTCCAGGCCACACTTCAAAGATTTAATAGTTATAATTTTAATGATTTGAAGACTTGACACAAAGAAGAAACTCTTCACAACCCTAAATTTTTACTTTTCCCTTTGGAGCCTCTCATTACTTTCACTGCCCTGAACTCTACAAATGGTCTTATTTGTTCATATAAAGTAGAAAATTTTCTTTGCACATTCTCAATTCAATTTTATGTATGTGTATTTACAGCCAGTGTCTACATCCACATTCAAGTAATGTTCAGCTTGCTTGATAGTATGTTTTTACTGATGTTCCCTAATTTTGTAAAATAAAAGGTTGAGTTTCACACCCAACATTTTCTATTTGGTGAACTTTGGATCATTCAGTAGCAATAAGATAACAGCTGGTATCACTAATAAAGTTAACTTGAAGCCCTCGGGTTGATATAAAATTCCAACTGCTTTACCAGTGGCCCTTAGAAAAGAAAACCTTTTGTCCTTACCCAGTCTAGTGAAATCTAACTCGCAGCATAGATTAACATGGTTGACTCTTAACTCTCCTCTGAGGTGATCTCATGAGCCACTCAGTTATAATGGGACAACTAGGAATGGGCAATAAATGCCAGCCTTGCCAGTGATGCCGATGTCCAGCAAACAATATTTTTTGGAAGTGTTTCCAGCATCTTAGCTATTAAACACAGCTGCCAGCAGATAAATCTACAGTTCTGAACACCAAGGTTGACTGCTCTTGGAACCTCCAGCAACATTCCTATCTAAAACTGGAAACAAACTTCTTTTTTAAAGTGTTAAATGCCTTTTAAGTGTACTCTTAAAACAGCATTTTAAAATGTTCATTCTTCTACAGTTTTACAATAAAAGGAAGACCTATTTTGCTCATGATCCAAAAGAGCAGTGCACTGTCGGCGATATTGTACTTCTGAAGGCTTTGCCTGAACGAAGGACCAAGCACGTTAAACATGAATTGGCAGAAATTGTATTCAAAGTTGGAAATGTCATTGATCCCATCACACAGAAACGCTGTAGTGGAAGCCGAATAATTGAACCCCTTAAAGACACTGATTCAGAAGTGGGATCCCTGAATGATCATATGAAGAATTTAGAGATCAATGTTGTGCAGAATAATTCAGAACTTAAAAACTCTGTGAGTTGAACTATAAATAAAATGTTTGTAAAATTGAATGTATTAAATGGATATTCATGCTGCAAATGTTATTCAGCAATGAGACAATATAGGTTTTTTTAATGAAAGAAAAGTGTGATGATTCTTCTATCTTAAATTTGTGTTTTCCTGGACTTGGGAGAGCTTGGATTTTCTGAAATCTTAGTAAAATAAATCCAAAT
This sequence comes from Carcharodon carcharias, assembly GCF_017639515.1. Classification (NCBI taxonomy): domain Eukaryota; kingdom Metazoa; phylum Chordata; class Chondrichthyes; order Lamniformes; family Lamnidae; genus Carcharodon; species Carcharodon carcharias. The sequence goes on from NC_054476.1 coordinate 125,190,428, forward strand.
GATTGTGCACAATCTTCAGTATATTTTCACATTCAATACCCATGATACAAGATGGCTTTTTAAATAAATTACTGATGGATTTTCCTTGAAATTTCTCAATCTAAGAAAATGTATAACGTCTTATAGCAACTGGGTTGATATGCCAAGATAAAAGAAAAATACTGCAGGTGCTGGCGATTTGAAAGAAGAAAGAAAATGCTGGAAAAACTCAGCAGGCCTGTCAGCATCCGTGAGAGAGAAACAGAGTTAATGTTTCAAGTCTGTGTGACTGCTTCAGAGCTAAAGAGAAGTAGAAATATGATGGATTTTAAACTGTTTAAGAGGGGGTGGGGCAAAATAAGTCAGGGATAGGTGGGGGGTGGTTAGGAGAGATTGACAAAGATGTCATGGACACAAGATATGCCATTTAACATGCTAGCATAGAACATACTAATAAAAGACTCCCAATGAATAATTATTTATGACATTTAATAATTAACTAGTAGATGTCCAATAATGCTGTTCATAATGAGTTGGAGTGGATGGGAGCAAAAGTTACAAAGGAACAAAACTGGCCGATAGTGTGAGGTCACCTACTTTGGATTTGAGGAAAAGGGAACATTTTTTTAATGGCAAGAAACTAGGGGCTGTGGTGGAGCAAACAGATTTAGAGTCCACAAATCACAAAATTCTAATACATAGATACAAAAAAAAATCAAAAAAGCTCATGGAATGTTGATCTTTACCTCAAAGGGTTGGAATGTAAAAATGAAAAAATGTTGCTTTCATTGTACAAAGCCTTGGTCAGATTCTCTGTGAAGTACTGTGTTCAGTTTTGGATGCTAAACTTCAGGAAAAGTATACCTTGGAAAGGTATTTGGCAGATTCATCAGAATCATGCTGGGGCTTAAAGACTTAAATTATGAGAAAGGAGCATAGAGAAGGTTTATATTCCCTCATGAAAGATTAAGGGATAATACAATTGAGTTATGTATGATTAAAATATTTGATTAAGGACCCTGAAAGGAAACTATTTCTTCTGGTCAGGGATTCCAAAACAAGAGACCATAACCTTAAAATTGGAGCTAAGCTGTTCATGGATGATGTCAGGAAGAACTTCTTCAAAGAAAGAACAGAAGAAATCTGGAACTCTTGTCCCACCAACCCCAAACCAACTTTGACCCACAAAAAATAGTGAGGCTAGGTAAATTGAAAATTTTAAAACAGTGATAGTTTTGTTCAGCAAGGACTTAAGGGATATGAAACAATGCAGGTTAATGGAGCTAAAGCACAGGTTAGCCATGGTCTAATTGAATGGTGGAACGTGCTCAAGAGGCTGAATGCCCTACTGTTACTCTTATAAAGCAAAATTTAATTTCAGATTTGGAAGTATAATTCATCCTTCATATTTTTTAAAAGCCCCGTTGTATGGACTTTAAATCCACTAAGAAACTAGATAGCACTACGGTCATAATATTACCAACTACAAATTACTGTAATTATTTAGGGGTTGAAATCAAAATGTTGATCCAACATTTTCTAAAAAAAACTACAAATATATGGATGGATAGCTAAAGATCACAAGCAGTAATTTAATATGAGTTCAGATACCTAGAAAAGTACTTATGTTTTCCTCCTGTGACAATATGAATAGAATGTTTCTCCAAAGGTCGTGGCTGATGTTTAAATCACTGGAGAACATAATTTTGGGGGATGTTTAACTCACCAGGAGTTTCACTTAATAAAAACAGATTCACCAAGTTTGGGCAAAAGTATACATAACCATTGAAAGTTATTTTTCCTCTTTAAGATCTTCCTGGGCCTTAGTGTATGTCTCAAGTTTACTTTAAGGTGCAGAGGAGAGGCATGAGGTTTTCCCTTCATAATTAAGAAGCAATTGGCCACCATCCAGCACCACCTGCCACCAACACCATACTGTCAATTCAAGGGTGACAATTTGTGAAAATAAACTTGGTTCTCACTTATGAGCTAAAAAGTCCTGCATCATCATGCTACCTAATAGATCTCTTTAGAATTGGTATAACTTGGAAATTTGCATCGAAGAAGCTTCTTCCTTAAAACTCAATTGTTGACAAGATTTGAGGTATGATGTAGCATTTTTAGTAGCACTAAAATCTGCTTTGCTTCAAGTTAAATCTGGGTGAAATGTTAGGCTAAAAGCAAAATACTGCAGATGCTGGAAATCTGAAATAAAAATAGGATGTGCTGTAAATATTCAGCATGTCTGGCAGCATCTGTGGAAAGAGAAACAGAGTTAATGATTCGAGTCAAATATGAGTTCTGAAGAAGATTCTTATTCAATTTGAAACATTAATCCTGTTTCTCTCTTCACAGATGCTGCCAGACTTGCTAAGTATTTCCAGCACTTCCTGTTAATCTTCATAATTGGAAAGGCTGGAAACAATCATATATAAAATTAGGTAATGCAAAGTGGCCAGCACAAGTGGAACCATGTTCCAATAGTCAGCATCTGCAAGCGGAGCCAAGAAAGTTGGAGGAAAGTAAAAACCTAGAGCAGCACTCTAGTTTGAGGATTCACATGCTGATTTATGAAATTTTTCTGTTATATTGTACTCCAGTTTCAAGATCATGAGAAGGGAAAAGAAAAACATTTGTCACCCCACTAAAACAAATTACTTATAAGTATTGTGTGTGTGTTTGTACATGTGTACACATGCATGCAGTACTTGTGCAGATTATTTTGGGCTTTATTTCACAGTCACCAAGGTAGATAAAGAAAAATTACAGTGAGAAATGGAAAGCCAGTTTTGAGGAAGGTGGCCATTTATAATTCCTAACTTGTGAAACCACTCCATGATGTAAATGGGAGGTTTCACAAAGCACCAGGAAAACAAGATACTTGATTATTCTGCATTCCCCTTCCTTTGCTAAATTGTCTTTTTGATGCTTTTGAATGTTGTGCACAAAAAATGGATCAGAATGTACAAAAGAGCCAGATCAGCCATGATCTAATAGAATAGTGGAACAGGCAAATGGGGCTGGATAGCCTACTGCTATTCCAAGAAGCAAAATTTCATTTCAGATTTGGAAGTATAATTCACTTTCCATAATTTATTTTAGAAGTTCCATTATGATAGACCTTAAATCCTCCTAGAAACTAGTTAAAACTATGGTTGTAATATTACAAAATATTTGACTCAAATTATACATGTAAAAGATAAAATTAATATTTATTAACCCTGTCAACAGGAAAGCAGTACAATGGTAAATAATTAACCCAGGTTAACTCAGTTATCAATGACTGTAGGAAGCAAAAATGTATTAACTTCATTACCTCTTTGCAGGCAAGGATGGTACGATTCTGAACATAGTCATCACAAACAGAACAGCTTTACTCAACATAGCGACTTAAATCAGTATCTTCTCTAACACAGCCTTAATTAACTAGTTTTAATATAGGTTTACTATAAAGTTTAACAATTTAGATTACAGTATGCTAGAGGCCAAGTTAGTTCTTTTCATACAGCAACATCCACATTCTTGCATTGAGTCAGAAGGCTTTGGGCTCAAGTCCCCTTCCAAGACTTAAATACATAATCTAGACTGACATTCTATTGCAGTACTGAGGTAATGTTGGATTGCTGGATGTGGTGTCATTCACATTTACTGTTCACATACACATTCACGCTTTTGTACTGTTTTCTTTTATAATACAGTTGTATTACACTTTTCATTACATATTTCTACTTGATCTAACATTTTTCACATGTCTGTTATTCAAACTTTTCAAATAATATTTACAACTATTAAATGTTCCCCTCACTTCTGCTGGAACTTTTTTCAGATGCTCATGCAAAAACCTCCCCTTTAAATGAAACAAAATACTTGTATTTAACAACCAATTATGCTTTCTTCTCAAGGCTAAGATTTTCATTAACACTTCCATAGCTAAACCACAATTTATTAGAATTATCAATACAGTATCTATCTTCATGTTAAAGTTATTCAAACATGTCCATAAATGTCACCAAAGCACTAGCTATTTTTGATAGAGAAAGATTCAAATTCACTTTAAGTCCCATCTTGTCTTATGCAAAGAAGTTAACTAAGCGCACATGAGGTGTTTGTTCGATGACAGGGGAGGAAATACATTTTCATTTCAAAAATAACAAAAATTATCTAAGTTGTTTTTGACTCGTTTGATATAACAACCCTTGTATTTTTATAGTGCCTTTAATGTAGTAGAATGTTCCAAGACACTTAACAAGAATGTTATTCAAATTTGATAGAGGCATATAGAGGAGATATTAGGACAAATAACTAAAAGCTTGGTCAAAGAGGTAGGTTTTAAGAGTGTGTTAAAGGAGGAAAGAGAGGTGGAGAAGAAATTCCAGAGCTTAGGGCTTTGTTGGCTGAATGCATGACCACCAAAGGTGGGAGAATTAAAATCAGAATGTTCAAGAGGCCAAAATTAGAGAAGTACAGATACATCAGAGGGTTGTGGGGCTGGAGGAAATTACAGAGATAAGGAGGTGAGGCCATGGAGGGCTTTGAAAAAAAGAATGAGAATTTTAAAATTCTCCAATATAAGTCTATCAACATCTCATTTATCTGTGAGATTTATGGTCAAAGAGGACGAGACATTGTAAAAATAAAAAGCAATATATTAATGCTGAAAATCAGATTTAAAGCCAGAACATTCTCACAAGACACAGTAGACCAGTCAGCACCTAAAGAAAGAGATTATGGTTTTGAACAGGTTTCTTCATTAATTACTTTGTAAACTCACTTAAATATGTCGAGTGGTGTATTTTTTTGTTGTAACACAGATCAATATAGGCTACATTTTCAAACAAAAATAGGGTTTCTTCTTTTGCACCCTTGGTGGAGTATGATACTCCAAAATGTCTAAAATTAAAAGCAAATATTAATTATAAATATGAGTCAATGTTTCCAACTGACATCTACAGTATGCTTATGTTACGATGACATTGATTTTTAGGTTTTGAATGAATTCTCATCAGCAACAATGTGAACCGCAGAACTTAAACCATGATCACACTCTTTGCCTCTCGGCCCCCTCTTGTTTTGGCAACATTGAACTAAAATAAATGACTTAATAGCCCTGTAGTGCAACCTGGTGCTCACAGCAAAGGCACCACAGCCTGAGTTTGGTTTGAATTTTGAATGCAGATTTTTGATACGGTCGCCACTGCTTAGCCATTGGAGGATAATCTTAATTCGGAGCACCAAGATCAAATGTCAGCAACTTGAAATATGTGCAAATTAATTATAAGATTCCTGAAATGTGGCTCCCCACGGTGATGAACAGGAAACCTTAGAGCCCATTCCTGGGATAAAGGGTCATTTTCTATGAGTAGCCAAGGCCCGAAGCTGCTGTTGCTCGCGCTAGGGTGCGGCCTGGCCTGGCCTGTGGCGCATGCGCAAGTCACGGCGCCGGGGTGAATGTCACCTCCACAGCAAGATGGCGGCCAGAGTTCTCGGTAACATTGTGGCCGCTGCGAGGAGGGCCACAGCCTGGACACAGGGCGAGGGCCGGGCTCCGGCAGCCGCTGCTGCTACCACCAGCACAGCAACCATAACCAGGTCAGTGTACGGTAGGGGGCTCGCCTTTGCCACCGCTTTGGCTCAACGTTACTGGAGGCCGGCTGAGGTAAACTGAGGTAAAGTTTATGTCCGCAGGCCCTTCCTTCTCCGCCGGAAAGAAAGTCAGGCGTCACTCTGCTTCTTCGTTTTAATTGTTCCTCAACGCCAGCAGAGCGAAGTTAACTTAACGTTCAGTTTAGCAGGTATTTAAATAAACGGCTGGCGATTAGCTGCACATCTTTTCAACCCTGAACTCGAAGTTTTTTTTTGAAGACCCGCACCTGCGGATTTGCATTTTGTCAAGGTCATTTATCTTTAGCAATTTTAATAACTGCGCAAAATGTTGCCCCGGTGTGTTCGTTTATCCATTCTGTTTAAAGTTAAACACATCACTGGGTAACTGTACCAATTGGTCCACGAGAACTATTTAAACATGCCTCTGAATTTGTTCATTCTGAGCAAAAGGAATATAGACATTGTTTGGAATGTATGGCGAGTAAAATGGCATTATTGTGTTAGTATCAGAGCAGGAGTAAAATAACAATTATTAACATTAAACCTTTAATCAAACTCTTCCACAAAAATGTCATTTTTTTGTATATATTCAAAACAATTGTAGATTCGAGTTCAATTTGTGACCACAACAAAATTATGAAACCCTGGTCTATATGACAATTTGTTGATTGTTCGAGTAAGAAATTGTGGATTTGCACATTGTCATATTAATATTTGAATATGGGACAGGAGAATGTTACTGGTGAGGAATTGGGAAATGTTTTTAGTGTGATCAGGACTGTTTTTCCCATCAGTGTTCCTGTTCCGAAAAGGAGGGGAACACAACCTTATCTGGTTTGTTGTGATGAAATGGAGCAATTGGACAACCTAAAAAATAAGAAAACATTGGAAAACGTGACCACAATGCAAATTTGCTCTGTGTGGGAATAGGAATATAAGAATTTAGTACTCACTTAGTCCAAGATATAACATTCCATAGTTTTGTAGTATTGGACCAGTATCAAATCCAGAAATGTATGCTCTATTTCTCTGACTAAACATTTCAAGTCCTGTTTGCTGTCTCTCCTGTTCCCACGTTGTGCTAATGGATTCAGTTATCCAAAATGTTTGGGTGACAGTGGGAAATATTTGAAATGGCACTATAAGTATATTTGAGTAAAGACAAATCATGATTGTGTCAAAGGCAGCTGTCCTGTGGATGAATAGGAAGAAAGGATCACATTTGAAACATTTTTTTAAAACTTCAGCATTTAGCACTTGGTCAAATAGCTTGAATTAATAAAAAGCATACAAGAAAGCTACAAAAAAAGTTAAACACTAAGAGAAAATGGTTTTAAAAAAATTGTATGGTGCCTTTAATGTAATATAACATCCCAAGGCTCTTCAACGGAGTGTTATAAAGTGTTAAACACCAAGCCATGTGAGGCATATGCAGTCAGGAGGGAGTTGCCCTAGGAGTGCTCAACATCAACTCTGGACCCCATGAAGTGTCATGGTATCGGGTCAAACATGGACAAGAAAACCTCCTGCTGGTAACCACCGCAACCCCTCCCTCTTAGCTGATGAGTCATTACTCCTCCATGTTAAACATCATTTGGAAGAAACACTAGGTTGGCAAGGGCACAGAATGTACTCTGGGTGAGGGACTTCAATGTCCATCACCAAAAGTGGCTTGGTAACACCACTAATGACTGAGCTGACCTAGCCCAAAAGGACACAGCTCTTAGACTGGGTCTGTGGCGGGTGGCAAGGGAACCAACAAGAGGGAAAAACATACTTGGGCCTCTTCCTCACCAACCTGCCTGTCACAGATTTCAAACAGGTCTAGCGACTCAACTGGCCATCAGCAGCAGCCAAACTATTTACAGCCACAATCTGTAACGTCATGGCCAGCATAACCCCCACTCTACCGTTACCATCAAGCCGGGGCTCAACCCTGGTTCAATGAAGAGTGCAGGAGGGCATGCCAGGAGCAGCACCAGGCATACCTAAAACGATGTGGTATCAACTTGGTGAAGCTACAACACAGGACTACTTGCATGCCAGGCTGCAGAAGCAGCATGCGATAGGCAGAGCTTGGTGACCCCACAACCAATAGATCAGATCTAAGCTCTGCAGTCCGGCCACATCTAGTCATGAATGGTGGTGGAAGAACAATTAACTGGAGGAGGAGGCTCCACAGATATACCCATCATCAATGGTGGAGGAGCTGAAGCATTTGCAATCATCTTCAGCCAGAAGTGCTGAGTGGACGATCCATCTTGGCCTCTTCCTGAGGTCCCCAGGATAACAGCTATCAGTCTTCAACCAATTCGATTCACTCCACGTGATTTCAAGAAACTGGATACTGCAAAGTCTTGACACATTCTGGCAATAGTACTGAAGACTTGTGCTTTAAAACTAGCCATGTTCCCCTAGTCAAGCTGTTCCGGTACAACTACAACATGGCATCTACCTGGCACTGTGGAAAATTGGCCGGATATGTCCTGCCACATAAGCAAGACGAATCCAATTCTGCCAATCACTGCCTCATCAGTCTACTCTCAATCAACAGCAAAGTGATGGAAGGTGTTGTCGACAGTGCTATCAAGCAGCACTTACTCAGCAATAACCTGCTCACTGCTGCTCAGTTTGGGTTCCTCGAGGGCCACTGAGCTCCTGACCTCATTACAATCTTGATCCAAACATGGACTAAAGAGCTGAACTGCAGAGCTGAGGTGAAAGTGACTGCCTTTGACATCTAGACACCTTTTGACTAACTATTGCATCAAGGAGCCCTAGCAAAACTAGAATCAATGGAAATGTGGGTTTGAAGTCATGCCTAGCACAGAGAATTGTGTATTGTGGTTGTTGGTTACTCATCTCATTCCCAGGATATCGCTGCAGGAATTCCTCAGGGTAGTGTCCTAGGCCCAACCATCTTCAGCTCCTTCATCCTTCCCACCATCATAAGGTCAGAATTAGGATATTTGCTGTTGATTTGGTTTAATTGGTTTCACCTGAAAGATTATTGCAGATTCTGTTGGCCAAGTTGGCCATTAACAGGTCCAGGCAGCAGGCGATCGACGGGGGAGTCCCACCCGATTGTTTGTCCCTCTTCTGCGGCTATGTTCGCGGCCGGATGTCCCTGGAGAGGGACCACGCGGTGTCTGCAGGCACTCTCGAGGCCTTCCGTACTCGGTGGGCACCGCGGGGACTGGGGTGTTTTGTTGACCCCTTTAATCACATTTTGATTTAAAGTTTGTAAGGTTCCTTTAAACTTTGTTCTTGGTTTTACAGCTGACCTGAATTAGGGGCTGTGCCTGATTTATCCCAATTTTGTTGATTTGGTTTAATTGGTTTAACCTGAAACATTATTGCAGATTCTGTGCCCATGTGCAGCAAGACCTGGACAACATTCAGTCTTGGGCTGTTAAGTGGCAAGTAACATTCATGCCACACAAGTTCCAGGCAATGATTATCTCTAACAAGGGAGAATCCAACCATCTTCCATTTGACATTCAATGCATTACCATCATTGAATCCCCTGCTATCAACAGCCTGCTGGTTTACCATTGAGCAGAATCTGAACTGGACCAGCCATATAAATACTGTGGCTCCAAGAACAGGTCAGAGGCTGGGAATTCTGCAGTGAGTCACTTCTCCAAAGCCTGTCTACCTTCTACAAGGCACAAATCAGGAGTGTGATGAAATACTTTCCACTTGCCTGGGTGAGTGCAGCTCCAACAATACTTAAGAAGTTTGACACCATCCAGGTGTCTGCAACCTCTACCACCTAGAAGGAGAAGAGCAACAGATGTATGGGAATGCTATCAACTGCAAGTTTCCCTCTAAGTCACTCACCATCCTGACTAGACCTAATATGGCCATTCCTTCACTATCGCAAAGTCAGAATCCTGGAAATCCCTCCCTAACAGCACTGTGGGTGTTCCTACAACACATGGGTTGTAGTGGTTCAAGAAGGAAGCTCGCCACCACCTTCAATTAGGGATGGGCAATAAATGCTGGCCTTGCCAGCGATGTTAATACCCCATGAAAATTTTTAAAAGGCAATATTAGGGCAGATGGACAAAAACTTGGTCAAAGGTGTAGGGTTTAAAGAGCATCGTAAAGAAAATGTGGCGCCGAAGAGGTGTAGGGAGGGAATTCAGAACCTAGGGACTAGCCAGCTGAAGGCACAGTCACCAATGGGGGAGCAATTACAATTGGGGATGCTCAAGAGGCCAGAATTAGATGAGGGCAGATATCCTGCAGCCTCACATCGAACCATGATATTACACAGGTAGGAAATGAGGCTTATGGAGGCATTTGAAAATAAGAGTGAGAAATTTAAAGCCAAGTTATTGACTCCCAGTCAAGCAATGTAGGTCAACAAGCACAGAGATAATAGGTGATTGGGACATGATGCCAGGAAGGACACGGGCAGCAGTTTTGGATGACCACAAATTATTGGAGGGAACAATGTGGAAGGCACACCAGGATTACACCAGAGTTGTCAAGTTTGAAAGTAGCAAAGGCGTGCACAAGGCTTTAAGCAATACATGAATTGTGGCAGGGGCGGATTCACATGATGATACAGAGATGGAAATAGGCAGTCTTAATGATGGTGTGAATATGTGGTCAGAAGCTCATCTTGCAGTCAAGAATGAGACCGAGGTCGTGAGCAGTCTGGTTTAGTTTCAGACAGTTCCCTGGGAGAGGTATAGATTCGGTAGCTGGGGAACTGATTTAGCAGCTCAAGTCAATGGCTTCAGTCTTCCCAATATTTAACTAGAGAAAATTTCAGCTTATCCAGTACTGGATGTTGGCTAAGCAGTTTGATAATTTAGTAACAGTGGAGGAGAGAGGTGGTGGTGAGTTAGAGCTGGATATCATCAGCCGTACATGTGAAAACTGATGTTATGCTTTTGAATGATGTTACCAAGGGGCAGCATGTGAAAAATAGGAGGAGGCCAAGATTAGATCTTTGGGGGATACCAGCGGTAATGGTCCAGAAGCGGGAAGAGAAGCCATTGTAAGTAATACAGTACCCAGGCTATGATTAAAGAGATAAGAATTGAAGCATGCAAGTGCAGTTTCACCCTGCTGGATGACAGTGGAGAGTCATTGGAGGAGAATGGCATGATCATCAGTGTCAAAGGCTGCAGACAGGTTGAGAAGGATGAGGAGTGATCCTTGATTTGAAAAATAAACTTGAGTGGTGCCCGTGCACTTTAGCTATTCATTGCCAAGCCTGCTGTGACCACATGTATGTTGACTGGTCCTCTGCCAGAACTGTCAACGACCACAGGATCGTCATGGGGTCTAAAATTAGCACGTTTTTTTTCTGTACACCCACACTGTACTTATCCACGTTTCTTGCACCTGCCACCCTTCAAAGATCATCTCATTTAGGAAATCTACTTCCTGTGGTTTTTACCTTTATGCTTCCTAACATGTTGACCACTCAATATTCTTCCTGGCCCCATTCCATTTTATATTGTAAATGATTTTCTTGCCTCATGCTCTAACCCTGCTCCCTTTCAAAACTGCCATCATTTCTGTCTTCAAAAAGCCAATCCTTGACTCCTTGTAAACCTCCACTACATTTCTAAATGCTCTTTCCTGTCCTTGAGTGATTAAAATACAAGCATGTAGGTGCAGTAGCATAATGATTTTGTTCCTAGACTGATAATCCAGAAGCACTGGAATAATGATCTGGAGATACTGTATCCCACCACATCAGCTGGGGAATTCAAATTCGGTTAATCAAATAAAAAGCTAAAGTCTGTAATGGTAACCGTGAAACTACCAAACTGTTCCATCTGATTCACTAACGCCCTGCAGGGAAGTAAATTTGCTGTCCTTACCTGGTCTGGTCGACATGTGACTCCAGACCTACAGCAGTCCAGTTATCTCTTAACTGTCCTCTGAAATAGCCTAGCAAGCCACTCAGTTATATCAAACTGCTAAAAGAAAAAATAAGAAAATTGACCTAGACACCAAACACGACATAGACTAACCTTGCCCAGTCAACCCTACAAAGTCGACCTCACAAACATACAAACAAGGGGCAGGAGTAGGCCATTTGGCTCCTCAAGCTTGCCCTGCGATTTAATAAGATCATGGCTGATCTGATAGTAACATCAAATCTGTATCCTTCCTAACCCCGATAACCCATCACCCTCTTACTTACAAAGAACCTATCCACCTCTGCCTTAAAAATATTCAAAGACTCTGCTTTCACTGCCTTTTCAGGAAGAGAGTTCCAAAGACTCTCAACCCTCTAAGAGAAAAATATTCTCATCTTTTTTCAAATGGACGACCCCTTTTTTTAAACAGTGACCCCTAGTTCTGCATTCTCCCACAAGAGGAAACATCCTCTCCACATCCACCCTGTCAAGTCCCCTCAGGATATTTTATGTTTCAATCAAGTCACCTCTTACTGTTCTAAACTCCAGCTGATACAAGCCTAGCCTGTCCAACCTTTCCTCATAAGACAACCTTATGACATGTTGGGAGTTGTCCCAAAATTAGGAGAATCAGACTACTCAAGTAACAGCCTGACATTCACATGCACACAGAATGTACTCTTTTTCCCATGTCCCAGACTCCTCCATTACCATTCCTGGGTATGTCCTATCCCACTGACAGGACAGCCCTACCAGAGGTCGTGGTACAGTGGTATACAGTTGGGATGGAATGGCACTAGGAGTCCTCAACATTGACACCAGACCTGATGAAGTCTCATGACCTCAGGGCAAACATGGATATAGAAACCTCCTGATTAGCACCTGATTGCTGCGTATTACCCTATCTCAGTTGATCAATCTGTACTCCTCTGTTGAACATTTTAAAAAAAGCACTGTGAAGGTGGGAAGGGCACAGAATGAACTCTTGGTGGGGGACTTCAATGTTCATCACCAAGAGTGGCTTGGAAGCACCACTACTGACCAAGCTGACTGAGTCCTGAATGGCATATCTACCAGATTAAGCTTGTGGCAGGTGTGAGAGAACCAACACAAGCAGAAAAGCCTACTTGACCTCATCCTCACCAAACTACCTAGCACAGATTTCTGTCCATGGTAGGAGTGACCACCGTACAATCTTTGTGGAGACAGAATCCTCTCTTCATGTTGTGTAGCACTATCACTGTGCAAAATGGGATATATTTAGAACAGATCTAGCAATTCAAAACTGGGCATCCAGAAAGTGATGTGTGCCATCATCAACGCAGAATTGTATCCTATCACAAGTTGTAACCGTGTGGCCTAACATATCCTTCACTCTATCATTGCCATCAAGCCAGGGGACCAACCCTGGTTCAATGAGAGAGTGTTCCACCTGAAGAGTGATGCTAACTTGGTGAAACTCTGCAGCTCTGCCATATTCAGTTGTGAATGTTGTTGACCAATTAAAGGAAGAAGGAGGCTTCTTGAGTATCCCCACCCTCAAGGATGACATGGCCCAGCATGAATGCAAGAAACAAGGCTGAAAAGTTTTTGACCATCTTCAGTCAGCAGTTCCAAGTAGATGATCTAGCTAGGCGTTTTTCTAAGATCCCCACAATCACAGAAGCTAATCTTTAGCCAATTTATTTCCCTCCATGTGATATCAAGAAATGGTTGAGGGCACTCAATATGGTAAAGGCTATGCACCTCAACAACTCCTCATCTATACTGCTGAAGATTTGTGCTCCAGAACTCCCTGCATTTCTAGCCAAGCTGCTCCAGTACAGCTACAACACTGGTGTCTGTCTGACAATGTGGAAAATTGTTCATATATGCCTTGTCTACAAAAAGGAGGGCAAGTCTCATCTGGCCAATTACCACCCCACAAGCCTATCCTCAGCAAAGTGTTATATTTTGTCAACAGTGCTGTACTGACCAATAACCACATCACTAATGCTTAATTTGGATTCTGCCAAGACCACATGGCTCCTGATCTCATTTGACCCTTGGTCCAAACATGGACAAAAAAGTGATCCACCCAGGGCATCAAGGCAGCATTTCACAGAGTGTGGCATCAAGAAGACCGTATAAGATTGAAATCAGTGGGAATCAGGAGCGCAAGCTCTCTACTGGCTGGAGTCATACTTAGCACAAAGAAAGATGCTTGCTGTTGTTGGAGGCCAATCACCTCAGCTCCTGAACATCTGGAGGTAGACTGAACCCCTCAGGCAAACATTTTAACATCTTTGTCCTTGCACTTGAATGCTTCAATTTTTCTGTGATCTCTATAATTATTCTTCCCTGTGTTACTATGACCCCTAATTAACTATTGGGAAGACCGAAGCCATTGCCTTTGGTTTTTGCCCACCCTCACAAATGCCATCCCTGTCCCTGATAACTGTTGTGAGGCCAGACCAGACCATTCACAACTTCAGTATCACATTTGACCCTGAGATGAGCTTTCAACCACATACTCATGCCATCACCAAGACAGCCCTATTTCCACCTCTGTAATACTGCCTGACTCCACCCCTGTTTTAACTTATCTGCTGAAACCCTCCTCCATGCCTTTGTTACCTCTTGACTCTACTATTGTGGCGCATTACTGGCTAGTTTTCCATGTACCACCCTCTGCAAGCTTGAGCTCATCCAGAATTCTTGCTGCCTGTGTTCTAACTCTCATCAACCCCACTCTTCCAGTACTAGTTGATCTAGACTGGCCCCTAGTTAAACAATGCCTCAATTTTAAAATTTTCATCCTATTTTCAAATCCCTCCATTGCCACATCCCTTCTTATCTCAGTTTTTTTCTCCAGGTGACAACTTTTCAAGATATCTTCTGGTAGGACCCTGGAAAGTACAGAAGATCAGAGGGACCTTGGTATGCATATCCACAGATCCCTGAAGGTAGCAGGGCAGGTAGATAAGGTGCTTAAGAAGACATATGGGATACTTGCCTTTATTAGCTGAGGCATAGAATACAAGAGCAGGGAGGTTATGCTGGAGCTGTATAAAATGCTGGGTAGGCCACAACTGGAGTACTGCGAACGTGCAGTTCTGTTCACCACATTATAGGAAGGATATGATTGCACTGGAGAGGGTGCAGAGATTTACCAGGATGCTGCCTGGGCTGGAGGGTCTGAGCTATGAAGAAAGATTGGATAGGCTGTGGTTGTTTTCTTTGGAGCAAAGGAGGTTGAGAGGGGACCTGATAGAGGTGTACAAGATTATGAGGGGCATAGATAGGGTGGATAGGAGGGCACTTTTTCCATTAGTAGAGGGGTCAGCACAGATTTAAGGTAAGAGGTAGAAGGTTAAGAGGGGAGTAGAGAAATTTTTTCACCCAGAGGGTTATGGGAGCCTGGAACTCTTTGCCTGAAAGGTTGGTTGAGTCAGAAACTCTCATAACATTTAAGAAGCACTTAGATATTCACTTGGGTTGCCATAGCCTCCAGGGCTATGGGCCAAGCGCTGGAAAATGGGATTAGTGTAGTCAGATCTTTGTTGACCAGTGTGGACATGATGGGCCGAATGGCCTCCTTCTGTGCTGTAGACGTCTATGAGTCTAACTCTGGCCCCTTGAGCATCCACAATTTCAGCAGCTCCACCATTGGTGACCGTACCTTCAGCCACCAAAACCCTAAGTTCCAGAACTTATTAAATTAAAGGATGTGGGTGTCACTGGCTAAGGCAGCATTTATTGGCCATCCCTAATTGCCCTTGAGATGGTGGTAGTGAGCTGCCTTCTTGAACTCCTGTCTCTGGGGTAGGTACGCCCATAGTGCTGTTAGGAAGGAAGCTCCAGGATTTTGACCCGGTGCTAGTGAGTGAACGGTGATATATTTCCAAGTCTTGGGTGAGTGGCTTGGAGGGAAACTTCCAAGCGGTGGTGTTCCCATCTATCTGCTGCCCTTGTCCTCGAGATGATAGTGACAGTGGGTTTGAAAGATGTTACCTAAGGAGCCTTAGTGATTTTCTACAGTGCAGCTTGTAGATGGTACATACTGATGCCAATGTTCGTCGATGGTGGAGAGTCAATGTTTATGGATGGGGTGCCAGTATGGTGGGCTGCTTTCCTGGATGGTGTCAAGCTTCTTGAGTGTTGTGGGAGCTGCACTCATGCAGGCAAGAAGGGAGTATTCCATCACATTCCTGACTTGTGCCTTGTAAATGGATGACAGGCTTTGGGGAGTCAGGAGGTGAGTTATGCACCACAGGATTCCTAACCTCTGACCTGCTCTTGCAGCCACCAAACTTATATGGATAATCCAGTTAGATTTCTGGTCAATGGTAACTCCCAGAATGTTGATAGTAATGGTAATGCCATTGAATGTCAAGGGGCAAAGGTTAGATTCTCTCTTGTTGGAGATGGTCATTGCCTGGCACTTGTGCGGCATGAATGTTACTTGCCACTTGTCAGCCCAAGCCTGGATATTGTCCAGATCTTGCTGCATTTGGATATGGACTGCTTCAGTATCTGAGGAGTCGCAAGTGGTGCTGAACATTGTGCAATCATCAGGGAACATCCCCACTCCTGATCTTATGATGGAAGGAAAAACATTGATGCAGCAGCTGAAGATGGTTGGGCTGAGGACACTACCCTGAGGAACTCCTGCAGTGATGTCCTGGAGCTGAGATGATTGACCTCCAACAACCACAACCATCTTCCTTTATGGTAGGTATGACTCCAACCAGCAGAGAGTTTTCCATCTGATTCCCACTGACTCCAGTTTTGCTAGGGCTCTTCGATGCCTCACTCGGTCAAATGCTGTCTTGATGTCAAGGGCAGTCAATATCACCTCATTTCTGGAGTTAAGCTCTTTTGTCCATGTTTGAACCAAGGCTGTAATGCAGTCAGGAGCTGAGTGGCCCTGGCGGAATGGAAACTGGGTGTCAGTGAGCAGGTTATTGCTAAACAAGTGCTGCTTGATAGCACTGTTCCATCACTTCACTGATGATGGCGGTAATTGGCTGGGTTGGATTTGTCCTTTTTGTGTACAGGACGTACCTGGGCAATTTTTCCACATTGCTGGGTAGATGCCTGTGTTTATAGCTGTACTGGAACAGCTTGGCTTGGGCACATCAAGTTCTGGAGCACAAGTCTTCAGTCCTACTGCCAGAATGTTATCAGAGCCCATAACCTTTGCAGTATCCAGTGCCTTCAGCCATTTTGTGATATCATGTGGCATGAATCAAATTGGCTGAAGACTGGCACCTGTGATGCTGGGGACCTCTGGAGAGGTTGTCCATTTAGCACTTCTGGCTGAAGATTGTTGCGAGTGCTTCAGCCTTAATCTTTTGCACTGATGTGCTGGGCCCCTCCGTCATTGAGGATAGGGATATTTGTGGAGCCTCCTCCTCCAGTGAGTTGCTTAATTGTCTACCACCATTCACAATTGGATGTGGCAGGACTGCAAAGCTTAGGTCTGATCCGTTGGCTGTGGAGTCGCTTAGCTCTGTCTATCACTTGCTGCTTATTCTGTTTGGCATTCAAGTAATCCTGTGTTGTAGCTTCACCAGGTTGACACCTCATTTTTAGGTATGCCTGGTGCTGCTCCTGGCATACCCTCCTGCACTCCTCTTTAAACCAGGGTTGATCCACTGGCTTGGTGGTAATGGTAGAGTGGGGGATATGCCAGGCCATGAGGTTACAGATTATGGTTGAGTACAATTCTGCTGCTGCTGATGGCCCGCGGCACCTCATAGTTTGCCCAGTTTCATTCCTTTTTATTAACTTTGTAGCAGAGGGCTACATTTCAGAGTGCTAACCACATTACTGTGGATCTGGAGTCACATGCAGGCCAGATATGCCAGGTCCACACACCGCCTCATGATTGCCCTGTCTTGGGCCAGATCTGTTCGGAATCTATCCAATTTAGCATGTTGGTAGTGCCACACAACCTGATGAAAAATGAGGATAGCAGATTTCCTTCCCTAAATGACATTAGACTTTCATTCCAGATTTTTATTGAATTCAAATTTCACCATCTGCCGCAATGGGATTCTAACCCGCATCCCTAGAGCATTACCCTGGATCTCTGGATTACCAGCCCAGTGACAATACCACTAAGCCCCCGTTCCAAGTTACTTCTCCATTTCTCCTTGCTTTCTTCCTTCAAGCCAGCCCTTAAACATATGTCTGTGATCAAGCTTTTGGTCATCTGCCCTTGTTATATCCTTGTGTTGGTTTGTGTCATATTTTGTTTTATAATGCTCCTGTGAAGCACTTTGGGATGTTTTACTGTGTTAAAGTGCTATATAAATACGGTTACTGTTGAATAGACCTCGTATTAGACATGAGAAATTTGAGTTCTTATGAAATAATGCCTTTCAGAAATGTCTTTCAGAAAACATTTTTGAGTGATTTAATTGATCTACAAACCATATTTTGAAAATGTTGAAATATTTTCCATTATAAATTTTAACATGTTTACATACGATTCTTCCGTTATAAATGTTTATATGAAATGTTGATGCAGAAAATAAGATTTGTGGGCAGGAGCAAATCACTTGCACAGATTTTTGTTGATGTAATTAATTAATTATTAGGCAATTCTCTGACCCTGTTTTCTGTGTACACTCTCCTAACCAGATTCTTAATCGCATTTGTCTGATTGTTTTTATATTCTCAAACTACTGTGCTGCCTATAGCTATATAATATTGGAATAATCTCTCTTTTTTGTAGTTATTATCTGTATTCCTTGCAATTTTGTCCATTCCAATCTTTTCCCTTTTGGTACCTATTCTGTAGCTTATTTAAGCATTTCTAAACATGACCTGCCCATCTTCAAAAGCAAAATACTGCAGATGTTGGAAATTTGAAACAAAAGCAAAAAATGCTGGAATTACACAGTGGGCAACCTGACCTGCTGAGTGTTTCCAGCACTTTTTGTTTTATCTGCTTAGTTTCCATGTTTTTCCTTATAACAGCATTGTCTAGCCCGATGTCTTTAATGTTAAGAGTATGCCTTGCTAAAGTTGAAAGTTTCTATTGTAATCATTCTCTTTTCCATCATAAGCCTAACCCTAAAAGCCACCAGGATTGTGTCACTTGCTACAATGCTATCTGACTGGCTCTATTATTGTAATTATGTTTCTATGCAGGGCATTATCCGCGACTTCTTATAACAGCAGGGAGGAAAGCTGGTTTAAATCGCTGTTCGTTAGAAAGGTGGATCCACGCAAAGATGCTCATTCAAACTTGCTATCTAAAAAGGAAACTAGCAGCCTGTACAAAATACAGTGTAAGTACCTACAATATTTTTAAAGACTGTTAAGGAATGTATTATTTTCAAATTGTTTCCGCGTATAATTTTAAAAATTTCTTTCCAGTTCACAACGTAAAGCCAGAATGCCTGGAGGCTTACAACAAACTTTGGTAAGATTTAAAAAAATCTGATGTCTTATTCAGCTCTTTTGGCTAAAGAAAGCTAATCTTTGATTGATCTGGAGCACACTTATTATTCATGTTCAGTTTCTCCCGTTTATTTAAAAAAAAGCCTCTCTGTATGTCATATTAATTTGTACAATTAATTTCATAATAACCCTATAATACAATATATTTTAAATCCTTGTATGACTGACAACCAGCAGCATTTTTAATTTTCCAGCAGTAATCTTGAAATTGTTTTATAGTTATTATAGCTATAAAGATGAGAAACATTTATGAAGTAAGATCCCTTTAGGGAAATGGTTTGGTAACTTTATTGCTATTACTGAATGTGAAAAACTTGACCTTTAGTTGACTCAGTTTAAGCTTAACAGTTCCATACTTAGCGTTAGATAAATATAACACTTTATGTTAGTAAAAGTAATGTAATTGGCGTGTACTAACCTAAAGTATATTAGTAAAAATTATGGGAACTTTATAAAGACATCACTATAATCTTTTATAATGTTGTAAACTGAAAACAAAGGGCCTTGTCTGCTAATAAGGTAAACTATTGCTCCTCATCCTTCTCAACCTGTTTGCAGCCTTTAACATAGTTGACCACTGCATCCTCCAACGCCCCTCTACTACCATCCAGTTGGGTGAGACTGCAGTTTTTAATTTCTTTTATACCTGTCTAACCACAGCCAGAAAATCACCTGTAATGGCTTCTCTTACAGCTTCTGCACTGCTATCTCTGGTGTTGCCCAAGGATCCATCCTTAACAATCCCCCACGCCCCGCTCCCTGGACGACATCACCCACAAAACAAGTCAGTTTGCACATGTATGCTGATGGAACTCAGCTCTTTTTCCCACTGTCATCTCCCCCTCCCCCACAACCCTTCTAGATACCTGTGCTCTTCTAATTTTGGCCTCTGGCACATTCCCAATTTTAATGGCTCCTCTGTTTATGGCCGTGCATTCTTATTGCTTTTTCAGATGCTCCTTAAAACCTACATCTTTGACCAAGTTTTTGGTCATCTGCCCTGATATCTTCTTATGTGGATCAGTGTCATATTTTGTTTTATAACGCTCCTATGCAGCACCTCGGATGTTTAATTGCATTAAAGGTTCTATATAAATAATGTGTAAGGTGTTATTCTATTTTCTGTCAACAACAGTTTTACCTGCATCGGGAATGTTTACTTGCATCAAAAACAACACTGCAGGCACTCAGCAAGTCAGGCAACATCCATTGGGAAAACACAAGACTGTTTGAGATCTAAACATTTCTTAGAACCCTTCACCTGACTGCTGTTTTCTTGATGGATGTTGCCTGATCTGAGTGTCTCCTGCACTTACAGTTTTTGTTTCAGATTTCAGCATCTGTGATAGCTCCCTTGTTATGATTACTTGTTTGTTTGGTTAGAGACAAAATAATTGCAGTCTTTGTTCTATGCGTCTGGGCATCTCTGTATAATTTATTTTGAGATTAGTTTTATGTCATTGGAGAGGGCGTTCTCCAATGTGTTACTCTCACATTTCAGCTAGTTTACTTGATATCCAAAAGATACATTTTAATGAGTTGATGTAGTTTAACATTCAAGATGATATACTCCACCAGTTCAGCATAAAGTTAGTAACCAAACAATTGCACAGCTGGGAGGTTAGGTGGAACTGTTCATTTTGTTTAATTTCATTTAATACAATTGACTCTCTTTTACTTTACATTCTTCCTTTTAAGTTTAATTTCATTTTAATTTTTTGCCCATTCTCTGAATTGCTGGTCGTAAAGGGCCCATCTTATTGCACTGTCATTTCAACTCTGAACTATGGGTAACAAATATAAAATTGACATTCCACATTTATGCACATAGATGAAAAGGAAGATGAAAACAATTACTAGACACACTAGTGCCACCCATATCCATTTGATAATGTAATCCTCCATACTACTGCTTATAATGTAAGTTTCTAAGATATGTAAGATAGGTGAAAAAAGGCCTGGACCAATTTCAAGAAATGTTCTGGGAAATTTATATTTCCGAATCACATTGGATACAACATAATGAGTTGGTTATTCAACATTCTCCTAAGTAAATGAGAATTCTCCAAAAATTTGTTTCTAATAGCAAGTAGCAATGCTGAACTCAAAATGTTGTGTAATTTATTGCACAGAAGGAAGAGCTCAAGTTTACTGTGTGTTACAAATTTTTAATATGAACTAGAAATCCCCATGTGTCAAATAGTCAAAAACACTGAAATGTGACACCATGAAAGAGCTGGTCGATTTTGAGACAATCAACCCATTTCCTCACTGCATTTTTATGGATCAGTCAAGCAGTTTTATTGGCATGGTGTGTGTTTAAACAGAAATGCAGGAAAAAGGTGGATGTGGGTGTGTGGATCCAGGCAGAATAAGAGATGCAATAAGCATACAAGAGACCAGCATAATTGCAGTATATTCCTACTTTGATCATACAGGAAAGTTGAGGTCATTTCTGTAATGCTGCAATAGTAATGAATTAATTATACAATAAATTATCAAATCAACTGAAATCTTCTACATCAACTTTGGACGTTACTGTTTTAACTTTACATATACTTAAGTATATTAAACACTGAAATTAAGAAAGCCCATTGTCCTTTTACAATGGGTAGACTGAAAAAAAATTGCTGGTATTTTTCTTTCTCTCCCTCTTCCTTTCTACTCCCCAAACTTTCCCCCCCGCCCCCCCCCCCAAACATCCTCCCCCTCCCCACAACCCTTGTTTTCTTGACAGAAGTAGCAGTTAGTTGAAATTCTGATAAACATTTGTTCAAATGGAACTCCAAGTCAGTAATCCAACTCTGCATATATATATATATCTTGCAGGTGTTATTTCAAGTTAGTTATTGAAGTAAACTGTTTACAGGAAAAGCAGAGAAGCTGATGAATGCACACAATGGTGCAGCAGCGCACTCATCATAGAGATGAGCGCACTGCTGTACCATTGTGTGCACTCATCAGCTCCTCTGCTTTTCCTGTAAACAGTTTACTTCAATAACTAACTTGAGGTAACACCTGCAAGATATCACTAATATGATCTAATTCAATTCAGGTGTATAACCTGACGTATTTCAAATATCCTTCCCAATGCTCATCACTAATCCTTCATTTTTTTGTGTGATAGATTCTAGCCTAATTGTATAAAGTATGACAAATAAGAACATTTCTCAAGTTGTAAAATGCCTGAAATAAACACCTGTTTGTTCTTTGCAGCATAGAGGTACTACCAAAAGTTCATAAAGACGAAAACTACCCATGTGAACTTGTGGGGACGTGGAATACATGGTATGGAGAGCAGGATCAAGCTGGTATGAATATTACTGTAGCAGGGTAGCAAGGCATAATTTATGTGTAAATGGTAGAAATAGGATTTTTTTTTATAGTTGTCTCGTGCCCAAATTATGTTTTCTGTATTAAATTCAGAATTGAGTTGAATTTATTTCCTTGTTGCCAATTAAATTTATACCTGTAGTATGAATGGTATTTTGTTTTAGATGCATAAACCATTATGTAATTTTGATTTTCAACCTTTATTTTGCTTACGGACTGATATGTAATAATTCTGAAGTTTCTGCTTGTCACGGGAAGTTAAACTCAACCTTCAAATCTTTATGCCAACTTACATTATGTGACATTCCGCAAACCTCCTTCTGACTTTCTTTGAAAAATCAATGTGCTCAGAAACAACTTTGTGTCTGATCATATTACCTTTGTATGTATATTACTTACAGATATAAGTGCATCATCTCAGATTCTTGAGCATGGTACTGGTCTAGCAGGAAATTAGTTATGACTATCAGTTGTTCTATTAGCCAAAAATTAAAACTTCACTTTGTGTGTAGTATCTAAAAATAAAAAGGCATATTCATTGTCCACCTAGTATTTTCATTAGCTCAAAACCAAAACACAGGGATAGCACGTAGTGACTCGCAGCATGAAATTGAGAAGACTTGCTATTCTGTATCCTATTTCTGTCTTTTTCAGTCCACCTCTGGAAGTATAGTGGAGGTTACCCCACGCTTACCGAGGTGATGAGTAAGCTCAGACAAAATAAGGTAACACCATTAAAAGGGTGTATTTTGGTTTTAGCAAAATGATGGAAGATCTTGTTTTTATAGTCTTCTGCTTTTAGTAGCACTTGCATAATAAGTATTTGTTAACTATAAATTTACCAGGGCAGACAAATGAGAGTTGGAATAAGAGCTTAGTTTTTGGCTTTATGTTTATATTTCCTCTGTTTTAAAGGCAACTGAAAATCCAAATGTAAAATGCCAGGAGAAAGTATATCTGAAATAATACAATTTTAGCACCACAACAAAAGTTTTGGCAGAATGAGAAAACAACACAATTATGAGATATTGCAATTTGGATGTCATTCTTCATAAAGGCTTTGAGTATTTTCACGTTCTCAAATTAGGCAGCTTTGTGGCGAATGGAGCAACATTGCAATTATGTTTGAAAGCATAAATTTTAAGGTTTTACTTCTGAAATGCATTTGAAAGAACAAAACTTGATTGGAGGTTGCAGTGCCTGTTATAAATATGATATTGTCCTTGCAAAAAGAATCAGCCTTTACCAGGAGCAATTTTTTTTCCCAAAACACAAGATTTTATAGTTGTAATAATTTGACATGTATAGGAGCAATATTTATTCAATTGCTGTTGGAGTTCGGAAAAGGCTTACTATTTTGCAGATGGATATAGAAAACAGATGACACCATAACATGCTTCCAGACAGCATATGGTTATCATGGCCACATTATAAGCTCCCTATCACATCAGTCACTCTAGTTGGTTTCTTATCAGAGAAATTTGATAATTTTTTGGAAAACATGCTTAACAAATTTAGGGTGTTAGTTTGATTATTAATTTAAATATTTAATTGTTGATTTGTTGTAGCTCCTCCATTTGATGTTTCTACTAATTTGATCAATGCCTGTAATGGAATGGCAGGACTTTGATAGTATAAGTTCTTTAAATGGATGGAAATATGAAACAGATTGTGAAAAATGAAATTGTCTGAAATGCACTTCATCCAACATGAATGTAGATGATTTGGCTTAATTAAGTGAATGCTTATATATTCTAAAGAGATTCCCAGTATTTCATTGTATGTGATAACATGAGGACTGAGCATAACATCTTATTTTTCAATTTCAAATAGATAATCTTACCTCAATAACTATTGCTAGGCATAATTAATAAATTATTGCTGTGTTAATATATGTCTGACAGTGATCTGCAAACAATAATTTATTTGATTGAGGTCTCTTAAACTATTACCAATAGAATTGGGTGGTCTAGTAATATATGAAGCCTTGGAGGAGCACAGGCAGGTGGTTATTGGGCTGGAGGCGATTATAGAACTAGGAAAGGGCAAAGCCTTGGAGGGATTTGAAAACACGTGTAAGAATTTTTAAATTGAAACGGCAGGCCAGGAGCCAATGTAATTCAGCAAGCACAGGGGTGATGAGTGAACAGGTCTAAATGCGATTTAGCACGTGGGCAGCAGAGTTTTAAATGAGCGCAAGCTGAAAGGTGGGAGGCTGACCTGGAGAACTTTGAAATTGTCATCCCTAGAGGTAACAAAGGCACGAATGAGAGCTTCAGCAATGAGGTGAGGCATTGTCATGTGGTGTTACAGAGCTGGAAGTAGCTGGTCTTGATGTTGGAGTGAATATATGCTTACCTTGGGATTAACTATAACATGCTTGTAGCAAACAGTCTGGTTCAGCCTCAGACGGTTGCCAGGAAGAGTGACGGAGTCAGTGGCTAGGGAATGGAGTTTGTGGCAGGGATTGAAGGCTATGGAGGAAATTTCTGCTCATCCAATACTGGACGTGATGCAAGCAGTATGACAAATTAGAGATGGAGTGGTCAAGAGAGGTGATGGTGAGGTAGAGCTTGGTGTTATCAGCATACTCGTGGAACCTAATGTATTTTTGGATCATGTCTTCGATGGGGCAGCACATAAATGAGAAATAGGAGGGTGCTATCCTTGGGAGACTCCAGAGGTAATGTTGTGGGTGGAAAAAAAAGCCCTTTGCTGCAGGTGATTCTCTGGCTATGACTGCGTAGATGTGTTTATATGTAGTAAACAACAAAATCTACTTGCATTTAGATGGTGCCTTTAATGTAGTAAAGTATCCCAATGTGCTTCACTAGAATGTTACCAAACATATTTTAACACCATGCAGGTCAAAAGCTTGGTCAAAAAGATGGATTTTAAGCAGTGTCTTAAAAGGAAGAGAAATAGAAAGGCAGAGGAAACTTGGAGCTTGGTGCTTAGGCAACTGAAGGCATGGACACCAGTGGTGGAGTGATTAAGATCACTGAAGTGCAAAGGCTATAATTGGAAAAGAGCAGAGATCTCAGAGGGTTATAAGAGCATAGTTTGGCTTGAATCCTAGGCAGGCTGTATGAATACCAGTGAGCTGATTTATTACTATGTGCATGATAAAGACGTTTCATTTAAAAAGTCTTGAAAAAGGTTTTTCCATTTACTGGGATGAATTCTCCCTGATATTTATCCACTTTATGCTAAAATTTGGTAAATTATTGCTCATTTAAATATTTTTGGAGTGGCAATATTAGTTGTTGTAAGCCCATATAGGCTTTTATTTTTTAATTCTCTCCACAGCTACTTCATGGGTTCGCTGTATCTGTTGCACTGCTTTTTTCATTCATGGGATGTGGGCATCGCTGGTTATGCCAGCATTTATTGCCCATCCCTAATTGCCCTTGAGAAGATGGTGGCGAGCTGCCTTCTTGAACCACTGCAGTCTAAGTGGTGTAGGTACACCCACAGTGCTATTGAGGAGGGAGTTCCAGTATTTCGACCCAGCGACAGTGAAGGAATGTCGATATGTTTCCAAGTCAGGATGGTGAATCGCTTGGAAGGGAGCTCCAGGTCGTGGTGATCCCATGTGTCTGCTACCCTTGTCCTTCAGACGGTAGTGGTCATGGGTTTAGAAGGTACTATCTTAGGAGGCTTGGTGAGTTGCTGCAGTGCATCTTGTAGATGTTACACACTGCTGCCACTGTGTGTCACTGGTGGAAGGAGTGAATGCTTGTAGATGGGGTGCCCATCAAAGGGCCTGCTTTGTCCTGGATGGTGAGTGTTGTTAGAGTTGCACTCATCCAGGCAAGTGTAGATGGTGGACAGGCTTTGGGGAGTCAGGAGGTGAGTAACTCGCTGGAGGATTCTTAGCTTCTGACGTGCTGTTGTAGCCACAGTATTTACATGACTAGTCCAGTTCAGTTTCTGGCGAAGGGTAACCCCCAGGATGCTGTTAGTCTGGAATCAGGTTATCCCCTTTGTTGCATTTAGACTGTGGTCTGGGTGAAAGCTGACTCATTTAATACCCTCAATTAGATTTTATTGTGTACTGTTAGAACATGCATAATGCAATATCTTCAGAAACTAGTAATTGTATGAAAATAACTGCTTTTAAGCTATGCCATCAAATAACCTAGCTAGGTGAAGGGACCGATTTCAGTATCTTTGTTAAATTAATTTATTGTAAATTCCTTTATCATTGCAAGATGTCAGATTTGATAACTGTTTAATAGATGGCAAATCTTGAGCATAAGAATTGCCTTTTTCAAAGGATGCTTATGGCATTGTTAACAATATATTTTATTTCTGTACATTGGAAAAATAGGTTGGGTGCAATGGGATTCTATTGTATTCTGCATCATATTAATAGCAGGAAACTTTTCTTGATATTGATTACATTACTAGACTAGTATGAAAATTTAATTTGCCTGCAAGTGAAGTATATACCTTTTTTTTTCAGGAGTTCATGGAGTTCAGGAAGGCGAGGGGTAATATGCTGCTGTCTCGAAAAAACCAATTGCTTTTGGAGTTCAGTTTCTGGAATGAGCCAGTACCTAGATCAGGACCTAATATTTATGAACTCCGATCCTACCAGCTCAGGGTAAGGAACATGTGCTGCTTGTGTTTAATTTTTATATATGTATTCTCAAATAGGAGGTTTTGACGGAATATGTACACACGCAAATCAATTTGAAATGTGGTAGTCGATAAACCCATACTGAGATACATCAATATTTCGGGCTTGTAATTTGAGAATACAATAATAATTTCCCACTTGGAATATAAAATTACTAACAATGCGAAACCTGTCACTTACGGTAAGTTTGGTGGACTTATTAGTGTCACTTGTGTTCTGCTCCCTGGTTTCTCCTCCCGTTCTTTTTCAAGTTAGAATTAAATTCTGTCTCTTTTCTCATGCCTGGCCATTGCTGCTATGCCTCCTGAAGCTGATTGCTGATGCACGCTTGTTTCTAACTGTAAAAGGAAAAGTTTTAAGGGCAGTAAAGAAAGAGCAAGGAGTCATTGTTGTATATTTTTTTCAAAATTAGGAATATTATTTAAGCTGTTGGGCACAATGGTAGTTTTAATGTTCTCTTCGCCAAAAAATAAACTGAAAAATTTAAAACTGAAAAGAAATAAGATATACCTCTTATCAACAATAGAGAAAGCAGAGAGGATCTGCAAAGTATCACACAAGAGGGTAGACCTTTGAAGTTTCCTTTTGAACTCTAAATTAACTTTCTTACCCATATAATTGGAAGGCAAAAAAGTTCTTATCAGAACCACTGGCTTTAACCTAGTAATTGGAATCTGCTAGAGCTTTTCACTATTATGATGAGATAAATAATATATTGTTTCCTTATGTTGACAAGGCACAAATACTGCAGAAAGAATTGAAAGAATAGAGAAAGTTTCTTTATATGGAGGATAAGAAAATGTAGAATTCTCTGCCACAGACCATTGTTGAAGCAAAGTTCATATATTCTTATAAAATCGAATTGGATAATTGCTTGAAAAACAATAATATTAAAGTGGGTGTCTCATGTGGATAAAAACTTGAGGGTTCAAATGGTCTGTTCCTGTACAGTGATATTTTGTTTCTAATCTGGGCTGTCCACACCTTTTTCATGGGTGCACGCCATGGAAAGCTAGGGTCACAAAGTTTTTATCCAATTTCCCTCTTAAATTGAATATATCTCAAATTGAAATCTTGGTGTTCTGATAGCTTTTATCATTATTGAGGCAACAGTTTTTTTTAAAAAAGTCTCATTCTAAACGTCCAATTCCATGAAATGCAAACAGGCTAAACCTGGAGATAAGAAATAAATGCACACAAGACTGAGTTACTTGGCTTCAAGGGCTGATTGGCAGGCTTTTGCCCAGATGTAGTTTGGACATCAAGACCTATTATTTCCCACATTCCATTTCAAAGCCAGGTTGATGACAGATCTTTCCTTCTGGTCTGTTTTATCCTTCCCCAAGGTAACTTTGCAAGTTGATGTCCACTTACTCTTGCCAAGTAGCTGACAATTCTTGCATCATCTCAATAACCAAGTACGATACATCTTTATATTCTTTTACAAATGCTTTGACTTTGGCTGCAATATGCTGTAATTTGTTTCAATGTTTCTGATTAAATAGCAGACAAAGGTATTTAATGTGAATCCTGCATTCATACAGTAAGTAATCGTTGCACACCATGAACCAAGGCTGAGTTTTTTTTTAAAAAAAACGACCTTGGGAGTGTTGATTTTATCAATCCACGGGTAGAACAACGCCTAGACAAATTAATACAATATTTTCCATGCTAACCAAATATACTACTCTGGGTTCTGAATCATTAAGCTCTGAATAACTATCTTTAGCTTCACCAAGTAGTGCCATCTGGCACATGCACAGTCTTGCAAGCTTAGAATTTAGGCAGGGAGGAATTTTCTGCAACTGGTTTCAAAGTCAAACATTTAAGTAGGAATATAAAATTATACTGAATTTGGTTAAGTCATTGTAATGTTTAACATCAAATTCTTGGCCTAAACATCACCTTGAAGGAAATGTAAATGTGGGAAGAATCAAATGAAAGAGAAGTTACATTTTGTTTTATGAGCTACTTAATTCACCTTATAAGGATAAGAAAATTCAATTTGTTGCAAAGAGGGAAACAATGCAAATGTTGGAAATTTGAAATAAAAACAGAAATTCTGGAAATACATGGCAGATCTGGCAGCACCTGGAGAGAGAAGACAACTTAATATTGCGTTTAGAGATACTTGTCAAAATCTTATTTGTCACCCAACCATGCCAACCTAGGGATCTGAAATAAAGTCCATTGAACACTAAATGTATACGTACTTGCCATCATATTGTCCTAAACCATCTGCCATGGACACTGAACGATGGTCCTCTAGCCCCTTTGCCCAATTGAACAGGTTATCTATGTCCAATGCACTTCAGTGCTGTGGTACCAAGGTTCATGGTGCCACAATTTCAGAGTAAAGATGCACAGACTATATGAGCCTAAAGGGGAAGGATGAGAAAAATTGGAAAAACTAAATTATATCTCATGGAGCAATTCATACTTGTTTGTTTAAACAAAAATTCTTCATTTTTCATAGATGAATAAGCAAAGCAAATTACAACACATTTACTGTCTAAAAAATTATCCTATTACTGAAAAACTGAGATCCTGTTGCATGATATTTATAAATTCTGTTTTGATTGTTGTTTAATATTGGTATCATTTTTCCAGCCAGGAACAATGATTGAATGGGGTAATAATTGGTGAGTGGCATATTAATGCTTTTGTACCATTTATCCTGTTTGTACTGTAAGTACAGTGTGATATTTGCATTACAAGGTTACTTGCCAGTGATGGATTGAGAGTATGGTTTCATCAATGATTTGATATCCAAAATCACTGTTGGATATCCTAATCTATTTTCTTCAGAAAAGTTGACATTCTTGACTAGTCCCTCTACATATGCACTGTTCCCCAACCTTCAAAACTTGCTGAAAAAGCCGGTCTTCAACTCTTACACCTTCTTCACCTGCCACCCAGTGTCTATCCTCTCTGTAAGGTCATCCATTTCTGTGCTTAACTTTCCCACTATTGTTTGACTGAAACCCATCAGTCTGGTTTCTGCCCTGTCCGCACCACATAAGTTACCAGTTAGCCCTTATGGAACTAACTGTTAAATGCTATCCATCCTGTCCATCACAACTCTCTATCCTGCTCTAAAACCTCTCCATTGTTCACTGCCATAGGGTAACCCTCTCTTGGTTCCACTTCTACTTCATCCAAAGTAGCTACCACTTTTCCAGTAGTAGCTTCTCCTGTCATCAGAGCATGGTGAACTCAGAAACACCTTGAGGTTCCTCCTTT
The DNA here is from genome assembly GCF_017639515.1 of Carcharodon carcharias. Taxonomy (NCBI): domain Eukaryota; kingdom Metazoa; phylum Chordata; class Chondrichthyes; order Lamniformes; family Lamnidae; genus Carcharodon; species Carcharodon carcharias. The sequence continues at coordinate 125,220,578 of NC_054476.1, forward strand.
AAATGATCTATATCTCATTTGTCAGCAACGTTATCTATAGTTATGTGGTCAGCTTCGACATGTATGCTGACAACAAGCAGCTCTACTTCTTTGGAGTATATACGGAAGTGTGAAGTAATTCACTTAGGTCGAAGGAATAAAGCAGAATATTTTTGAAAAGCTAAGGAACTTGTAAGTGTTCATGTTCAGAGAGACTTGGGTGTGTTTGTACAAGGAATGCAATAGGTTAGCTTGCAGGTGCAGCAAGCAATTAGGAAAGTAAATGGCATGTTGGCCTTTATTGCAAGGGAGTTGGAGTATGAGAATAAATAAATCTTGCTACAGTTGTACAGGGTTTTGGTGAGACTGCATCTGGAGTACTATGTGCAGTTTTGGTCTCCACATTTAAGAAAGGATTTACTTGCATTGGAGATGGTACAGCGAAGGTTCACTAAACTGGCCCCTGGGATGAGGGGGTTGTCCTATATTGAGAGGCTGAGTAAATTAGGCTTTCATTCTTCTAAACTCCAGAGAACATGAGGTGATCTCATTGAGGCTTACAAAATTCTGAGGTGTTTGATAGAGTGGACGCAGAGAGTTTGTTTCTGCTGGTCGATGGCATAGCCCCAGGAGAAGAGGTTGATCATTTAGAACTGAGATGAGGAGAAGTTATTTAACTCAAAGGGTTGTGAATCTTTGGAATTCTGTACCCCAGAGAGTTGTGGATGCTTCATTGTTGAATACATTTAAGGCTGGGATTGGCAGATTTTTGGACACCCGGAGAGTTGAGGGATATTGGAAGCAGGCAGGAAAATGGAATTGAACCCAAGATCAGCCATGATCATATTGAATGGCAGAGCAGGCTCGATGGGCCCTGTGGCCTATACCTGCTCCTATTTCTTTTGTTTTTCTGTTCTCTGACCACCAGTGACTCCGTGAACATCTGCCACCAGTGACATCCACATCCCGTGAATGAATTAAAAAGAACCAGTGGTGTTTAATCTTGGATGAGTTTCAGGTTCCATATCCATCATCCAGTCAGCTAACTTTCACTCCTGCAGTATGACCTGAGTCTGCCCTTGTTTCAATTCCTGACCCTACTGGAAACCCTTCAATTTAATAGTAACTTTTGAGAGGAAGTTGACTATAAACTTGAAAAGGAAAGAGTTTACAGGGCTATGGCATTAGAGCAGGGAAGTGGTATTAAATGGATAGCTCTTTCAAAGGTCTGATGCAGATTGCTGGGTTGGATGCTTTCCTTCTATACAGAATTTATGAACAGAACCTTTTTTGTCACCTCTCTAATTTTCTATTACAGTTTCCTGTCTCTTTCTCTTTTATGAAGAGCTTAGGAATTTTCGACTAGTTAAAGGCACTGTACAAGTGCAAGCTGTTATGAATAAATGTCACAGTGAACCTGTCACATGTAGACTCTGGATTTGAGTCAGCCAGGATTGGCAGAAACATTCACTAGCTACTGGCTGTGTTATCCACATTAAAATTGACAAGGCAGTAGGAGGCAGGAGTATTTGCTTGAAATGGATATCCAGGAATGATTATAATAATTTTTAACTGTTACCTGACCCCAAAAAGAGTTGGCACTTGAGAATCATTCCCACCTATCTATTTCTTTAATAAGTTATGCATTCATGTTCATATGAGAAGTTGTTCCATTTTTACTTTCCTGAGGGTGCAGAAATAATGGCCCAGAATTTGCTGGGAAAACAAGGACAAGTTTAATGTGTATACTGTTATTGGTGTGTAAATTGACTAGCAATTTGTGCCTGAGAGGAGACACCCCATTAATGTGAATTGCCCCAAACTGCTAGATGATTTTCCACTGCTTCACAGAACTCCCAAAAACCACAATTTGCCATCAACCTCGTGAGTCATAAGAAATTGTTACATTTGTGTAGTAAATACAAATTAAACTTGCTACAGCCAGTTAGGCCTGGCATATAATGATGTACCTATCCTTTCAATGATAAGATTTATGTTCAGCAATACCACTCAACCTCTCTGGCCCAGAAAGGGAACAATTGAATTGTAAGTCTCATCCCTGCAAGTGGTAAATTATTTTTAGGGATTTTAAAATGTAACCTTTTTAAAGAAATACTTTTCCTTTGTCTCTTTTTTTCTTTTCCTGTTTCTTTTAATCCAGTCTCTTTCCATCTCTTTTCTGCTTTCCCTTTTCTTTTTATCCTTAAATGTCATTGGTTAAGGAGACAGTTTGGTGGTTCCATCATTCACCAGGGTTTCTGATGCCCCAATGAAGTTATCAGCTCACGCAGCAATTTGTGATGCAAATAAAATGGCATAACCATGGTAATTGAGTATATTTTTCCTGCAAAAAATGCATTTTGGTTCTATACATTTCTCTAACACCTCTTCGGTATAAGTATTCTGAATATTTGTCAATTAGAATAAATTCATTCTAAATCTACAACAAATGTGTTTGTAGATACAGAATAAAAGAAAATGAACTTAAACTCTTTAAAGTTCAGCACTTACATGTTATGTAATTCATCAAGACTACAATGCAAATTATAGTCTGATTGTGTTTTTTTAATTGTATTGCAATGTTGATCCTTTTCTGGGTTACATGTCGTGGAGTGATCCTATTAAGATAAGTATATTTAATGAAGAATTCTACTGCATATGCACAGTCCATCTCTATTTCCCTATGGGTTAATGCAAGTGTTATTTTGGATAAAAACAGAAAATGCTATAAATACTCAGCAGGTCAGGCACAATCTCTGTGGAAAGTTAACATTTTAGGTTGATGACCCTTCAAACATTAGCTCTGTTTTGTCCATAGATGCTGCTGGACCTGATGAGTATTTCCAATAGTTTTTGCTTTTATTACAAATTTCCTGCACCATGTGACATGCTAGCTAGTTCTTGGCATTCAATTTTTATTCTCAAGTAGAATTGACTATGCATTGGCATTGTAGTTTCTCTTTTTAAAATTAGGCAAGGTATTATTTCTTGATCTGATGTTTTTGAATATCAGGAACAAGAATTTTCTGTTCTATACACTTTTAAAATAAGAAGGACCATCCAGAACTTATATTTTATTCATTTGTGGATTGTGGATGTCGCTGGCTAAGCCAGCATTTATTGCCCATCCCTAATTGCCCTTGCTAAGGTAGTAGTGAGCTAATTTCTTGAACTTCTGCAGTCTAGGTGGTGTAGGTACACCCAGAGTGCTGTTAGGGAGGGAGTTCCAGGACTTTGACCCAACAACAGTGAAGGAACGGCAATATATTTCCAAGTCAGGATGGTGAGTGGCTTGGAGGGGAACTTCCAGATGGTGGTGTTCCCATGTGTCTGCTGCCCTTGTCCTTCTCGATGGTAGTGGTTGTGGGTTTGGAAAGTGTTCTTAAAGGAGCCTTGGTGAGTTCCTGCAGTGCATCTTGTAGATGGTGCACACAATTGTCACTGTGCGCTGGTGGTGGAGGGAGTGAATGTTTGTGGATGGGGTGCCAATCATGCAGGCTGCTTTGTCCTGGATGGTGTCAAGCTTCTTGAGTGTTGCTGGAGATGCACTCATCCAGGCAAGCGGAGAGTATTCCATCACAATCCTGACTTGTGCTTTGTAGATGGCGGTCAGGCTTTGGAGTGTCAGGAGGTGAGTTACTCACTGCAGGATTCCTAGCCTCTGACCTGCCCTTGTAGCCATAGTATTTACATGGCTAGTCCAGTTCAATTTCTGGTCAATGGTAAACCCCAGAATGTTGATGGTGGGGTATTCAGAGATGGTAATGCCATTGAATGTCAAGGGGCAATGGTTAGATTCTCTCTTGTTGGAGATGGTCATTGCACAGCACTGTGTGGTGTACATGTTACTTGCCACTTGCCAGCATAAGCCTGGCTTTTGTCCAGGCCTTGCTGCATTCGGACATGGACTGTTTCAGTATCTGAGGAATCGCGAATACTGCAGAACATTGTGTAATCATCAGCAAACATCCCCACTTCCGACCTTATGATGGAAGGAAGGTCATTGATGAAGCAGCTGAAGATGGTTGGGCCGAGGACACGACCCTGAGGAACTCCTGCAGTGATGTCCTAGAACTGAGATGATTGACCTCCAACAACCACAGCCATCTTCCTTTGTGCTAGGTATGACTCCAACCAGTGGAGAGTTTTCCCTTTGATTCCCATTGACTCCAGTTTTGCTAGGGCTCCTTGATGCCGCACTTGGTCAAATGCAGCCTTGATGTCAAGGGCAGTCACTCTCAATTTGCTAATCTGGACAATCTATGTACAGTTTTTAGCGCTAGCACTGATGCGCTCAAATTGTTCCTTAAATTACAGATCAACATTATTAAAAGGAAACTCATATTAAAAGAAAATATTAAAAGAAATGTTTCACAATCAGTTATTTTTTCCAGTTTAATCACTGATTTGTCAGCAACCTGAGTGTCCAATTTGTATGTGACAGGTCCCACCAGCAGCATTGAGATGATAAATTAATATGTTTTGGTAGTGTTAGTAAGACATGTACTTTGAAAGTGTGCCATGGAATCGTATGCATCCATCTGAACATGCATCTCTTATGCCTTAGCTATGGGGCTGGTGCCATTGGACTGGAGTATTGCAAATGTTACATGTAGTGGTGAATGGTTGTTTTTCAGATGGAGGGAAACACAGTGTTGTTCCTTAGGGGCGGTATTTGGCTCTCTACTTTTGTGTATATTACTGGCCTATACTTGCCCATACAAGGCATGATTTCAAAGTTTGCAGATGATATGAAGCTTTGAATTTAGTCAACAATGGGAGGATAGTTACAGACTTCAGCTGGGCATAGACTGGTGAATTGGGCAAATACATGGCTGATGAAACTTAACCATGGTAGTGCAAAGTGATACATTTTCGCCGGATGAATGGAGAAACAACGTAACCTAAATGGTTTAAGTTAAAAGGGTACACAAACCGAGAGACTTGGGCCTGAATTTTTAGGATGGTGGGCAGGTGCAATCAATGGGCCTGGGAGCCACCAGGAAATGGACCGCAGTCATGATCAGCCCCCGACCGCGATTTCACTCTGGCTGGCCAATTAACGGCCAGCCAGCCTGAAATGCATACTGAGAAGCTCAGCACTGCTGGGGTGGGGGCGGGCACTGACATCAATGCAGGAGTGGGCGAGCACTGACAGAGAGCTGCCTCGGCGCTGAAGACATGAAAAGCATGAAATAAAGTTTTTAAAATCAGAAAAAAATGTGCAAGCATCACAATCAGTCACCTGAACATATACATTATAAAAATGCTATCCGTAGATTTTTCTTTTTCTTTCATCTAATAACAGAAACCTCAATCCGCCCATGGATGAGGTATGAAGAAAAATGCAAAGGCTACCTGGCCTTCACACCCATCCACCAACTGTAATGTTGGATGGGCAATGTAAAATTAAAGACAATTGCAACTTTAATTACCTTAATTGGCCTCTTAATTCTCGGCCGGCACACTTCCGACTTTTGCACGTGCCCACCAACTAAAATATAGCACGAGCGCAGGATGACATTGGGATGCTTGCCCAACGTCATTTCACAAGATTTTGCGACTGGTGTGCACCTGCCCACCGACCTAAAAATTCTGCCCTTGGAGATGTAGGTTCGCACCTTTGTAGGTGCGAAGGCTGTTTTGGAAGAAAAAGTATGAGATTGATAGAGGCATAGAGTACAAAAGCAAATAAGTTTATAAAGCACCTGTTAGACCTCAGCTGGAATATTGTGTTCAATTCTTGGAGTCAACTTTAGGAAGCATGTCAAGGTCTTGGAGAAGGTGCAGAAGAGATTTACTAGAGAAAAAAGAAAAACTTGCATTTATGTAGCTGTTTTCATGACCAGCAGATGTCTAGAAGTGTTTTACAGCCAATGTAGTCATTATTGTAATGTAGGAAACACAGCAGCCAATTTACGCACAGCACACTCCACAAACAGCAATATGATAATGATGAGATAATCTGATTGGGGAGGGTGGAAGGCGGAGCAAATATAGAACTGTTGAGGCACAGGGGAATAATGCAAGGCTGGATTGCATCTATTTTAACGCAAGAGTCTTTACAAGTAAAGCAGATGAATTGAGGGTGTTGATTAACACATGGGAATATGATATTGTTATCACAGAGACATGGTTGTAGGAAAGGCAGGACTGGAAGCTCAGTATTCCAGGGTATAGAATCTTTAGGCATGACGGGTGGGGTGTAAAATAGGAGGTGGCATTACACTATTGATCAAGGAGTCAATTACTGCGGTAAGGAGGGATGGTATCTTAGGTTCCTCAAATGAGGCCATTTGGGTAGAACTTAAAAACAAAAAGGAGGCAATCGCTTTGCTGGGAGTGTACTATAGGCCTCCAAATGGTCACGGGGGTGGAGATAGAGGAGCAGATATGTAGGCAAATCTCGAAGGGTAAAAATAGGGGATTTCAACTTCCCCAATATTAACTGGGATAGTCTTTAGTGTGAAAGGCATGGAATTCTTAAAGTGCATCCAGGAGAGCTTTTTGAGCCAGCATGTCGAAAGTCCTACAAGAGAAGGGGCGGTACTGGACTTAATCTTAGGGAATGAAGCCAGGCAACTGGTAGAAGTGTCAGCGGGGAGCATTTCGGGGATAGTGACCATAACTCTGTAAGATTTAAGGTAGTTATGGAAAGGGACAAAGATGGACCAGAAATAAAGGTCCTGAATTGGCGGAAGGCCGATTTCAATATGGTAAGACAGGATCTGGCCAAAGTGGACAGGGAGCAGCTACTTTTAGGAAAGTCTACGTCAGATCAGTGGGAGTCATTCCAAAAGGAAATAGTGAGAGTTCAGGGCCAACATGTTCCTGTAAAGGTGAAGGGTGTGACCAACAAGTCCAGGGAACTCTGGATGTCAAGGACCATAGAGGATTGGATAAGGGGAAAAAAGGAGGCTTATGGCAGATACAGAGGACTGAAAACAGTGGAAGCCCTAGAGGAGTATAGAAAGTGAAGGGGGGTACTTAAAAAAAATAATAATTAGGAGAGCAAAAAGGGGGCATGAAAAATCCCAAGGCATTTTATAAATATATTAAGGGCAAGAGGATAACCAGGGAAAGAGTAGGGCCCATTAGGGACCAAAGTGGCAGTCTGTGCGTGGAGCCGGAGGACGTAGCTGAGGTATTAAATTATTACTTTTCATCTGTGTTCACTATGGAGAAAGACACTGTAGGTGTAGAAATCAGGGAGGGGGACTGTGATATACTTGAACAAATTAGCATTGAGAGGGAGGAGGTTTTAGCGGGCTTAATGAGATTTTTCCCAGGCTGCCTAGTGAGGCAAGGGAGGAGATTGCAGGGGCTCAGACACAAATTTTCAAATCCTCTCTGGCCACAGGAGAGGTGCCACTGGTCAGGAGGATAGTGAATGTGGGACCATTATTCAAGAAGGGTAGTAGGGATAAACCAGGTAATTACAGGCCGGTGAGTCTAACATTAGTGGCAGGGAAACTATTGGAAAAAATTTGAGGGACAGTATTAATCTCCGCTTGAGACGGGGATTAATGAGGGATAGTACGCATGGCTTTGTCAGGGGGAGATCATGTCTAACAAGTTTGATTGAATTTTCGAAGAAGTAACGATGTGTAAATGAGGGTCGTGCAGTTGATGTAGTCTACGTGGACTTCAGTAAGGCTTTTGACAAGGTCCTGCATGGGAGAAGAGCGCATGGGATCCAGAGCGATTTGGCAAATTGGATCCAAAATTGGTTTAGTGGCAGGAGGCTGTTATCTTCGAAGGTTGTTTTTGCACTTGGAAGCCTGTGATGAGTGGTGTACTGCAGGGTTCAGTGCAGGGACCCTTGCTGTTTGTAGTGTACATTAATAATTTAGACATGAATATAGGATGTATGATCAGTAGGTTCAGAAACAACATGAAAATTGGTGTTATAAATAGTGAGGAGAAAGCCTTAGGTTACAGGTCGATGGCTGGTAGATGGGCTGGTAAGATGGGCAGAGCAGTGGCAAATGGAATTTAACCCTAAGAAGTGTGAGGTGATGCATTTGGGAGGACCAACATAGCAAGGGAATACACAAATGGTAGGACCCTAGGATCAGACGGACCTTGGTGTACATGTCCATAGATCCCTGAAGGCAGCACAGGTAGATGAGGTGGTTAAGAAGGCATATGGGATACTTGCCTTTATTAGCTGATGCATAGAACATAGGAGCAGGGAGGTTATGTTGGAGCTGTATAAAATGCTAGTTAGGCCACAGCTGGAGCACTGTGTGCAGTTCTGGTCGCCATACTACAGGAAAGATATGATTGCACTGGAGAGGGTGCAGAGAAGATTCTCCAGGATGTTGCCTGGGCTGGAGCATTTCAGCTATGAACAGAGACTGGATAGGCTAGGGTTGTTTTCCTTGAGCAGAGAAGTCTGAGAGCGGTATACAAAATTATGAGGGGCATACATAGGGTAGATCGGAAGGAACTTTCCTCCTTAGCAGAGGTGTCAGTAACCAAGGGGCATAGATTTAAGATAAGGGGCAGGAGGTTTAGAGGGGATTTGAGGAAAAAGATTTTTCACCCAGAGGGTGGTTGGAATCTGGAGAACACTGCCTGAGAGGCTGGTAGAGGCAGGAACGCTCACAACATTTAAGAAATATTTAGATGAGCACTTGAAACCCCATAACATACAGGGCTATGAGCCAAGTGCTGGAAAATGGGATTAGAATAGATAGGTGCTTGATGGCTGGCATGGATACGATGGGCTGAAGGGCCTGTTTCTGTGCTGTATAACTCTATGACTATAACTTTAAAGAAGAAATTGGATCAATGTTTGAAGCAAAAACACTTGCAGGGCTATGAGAAATGAGTTAAAGAGCGGGGCTATCTCTTCTAAAGAGCCGTCAGAGTATGATGTGCTGTATCATTATATGTTGCTATTCCAGTACTATAAACATCATCTTAACTGTACCTCTTATTTACTTTGTGTAAATGTTTAAAATTGACATTTTGAAAGCCAACAGGATTGGATACCAAAACCAACTAATTAATTGTATCATTTATCTTGGTGTAGCAATGCTTTTCTTTTCAAAACAAAATTGACATGACTATAAATATAACCTGCTTCAATGTTATTCCAGTTGTCCATGACGCCCGAGTATTCATATTGTGAATATGCTCTAAGTATTTGTGCCCATTTAATTTGGTGTCCATGAATCTGTGAAGTATACTTCAAAGTTGAAAATTGTGTTTTAACAGTTGAAAAATTTAATGTTGCAGCTGCTTTTATGTTTGAGGATTTTGGTTGGGTGAAAAGTCATTGAGTTTCTGAGCCAGTCTCCATTCAGAATTAAAATACTGTAAGTGTTTGTGTAAAGTGTTATTAGTGCAAAGCAATCAAACTCAAACTTTAATTTGTGCAAAACCAAACTAATTATGAAAACTGCATGTTGAATAACTTGAAATTTTATGTAATCAGTTTCCACTTCACATTTGAATTTTGGGTGAATCAAATTTCAACTTTGAGTCATTTTCACAAAATTAAAAACACAATCCAAGAATAAGTTCTAATGCCCTACTGCTTGAAATTAGTAAATTATCCATTTTTTAAATTTAGTTTTGATTCATTTAATTTTCGCAGGGCTCGTGCTATCCGATATCGACAGGAGAACAATGAAGCAGTTGGTGGCTTCTTCTCTCAGATTGGCGAGTTGTACACAGTGCATCACCTTTGGGGTAAGTAAAGTCTATCGATCAGTTACTGCTATCATATTCCTTTGCACTTTTCCTGGCCTGTTGTGCTTAGTTGTCTGAGTTTGGATGTTAAATATATCCCATCTTCCTGAAGAAAATAATCTAAAAATGAATGAGATCTACTTTCATGTAGTAATCATGTTTTAATAGTAAATGTAATACAGTATTAGACTGCAATATTATAGAAATGACTTGAGTGTTGCTAGTATAATACAAATTTAAAAATTTTTTTTATTACTCATTCATGAGATGTGGGCTTCATTGGCTGAGCCAGCATTTATTGCCCATCCCTAGTTGCCCTTGAGAAGGTGTTGGTGAGAGCCTTCTTGAACTGCTGCAGCCCATGTGCTGTAGGTACACCCACAGTGCTATTAGGAAGGGAGTTCCAGGATTTTGGGCTAGCAACAGTGATGGAACGGTGATATATTTCCAAGTCAGGATGGTGAGTGAATTGGAAGGGAGCTTCCAGGTGATAGTGTTCCCATCTATCTGCTGCTCCTTGTCCTTCTAGATGGTAGTGATCGTGGGTTTGGTAGGTGTTGCGTACCTTGGTGAGTTCCTCTTGTAGATGGTACACACTGCTGCAACTGTGCGTCAGTAGTGGAAGAAGTGAATGTTTGTGGATATGATGCCAATCAAGTGGGCAGCTTTGCCCTGGATGGTGTCAACCTTCGAGTGTTATAGAAGCGGCACTCATCCAGGCAAGTGCGGAGTATTCCATCACACCCCTGACTTGTACCTTGTAGATGGTGGACAGGCTTTTGGGAGTCAGGAGATGAGTTACTCATCACAGGATTCCTAGCCTCTGATCCGCTCTTGTCGCCACAATGTTTACATGGCTGGCCCGGTTTAGTTTCTGGTCAATGGTAACCCCTAGGATGTTGATAGTGAGGGATTCAGTGATGGTAATGCCATTAAATGTCAAGGGGCAATGGTTAAAATTTGTTTTATTGGAGATGGTCATTGCCTGGCACTTGTGTGGCATGAATGTTACTTGCCACTTGTCAGCCCAAGCCTGGATATTGTCCAGTTTTGGACATGCAGTGGTTCAGATTTTGAGTTGTGAATGGTGCTGAAACTTGTGCAATCATCAGAGAACACCCCCACTTCTGACCTCATGATGGAAGGAACGTCATTGATGGAGCAGCTGAAGATGGTTAGGCTGAGGACACTATGTGAGGAACTCCTGCAATGATATTCGGGAACTGAGATGACTCACCTCCAACAACCACAACCATGTTCCTTTGTGCTGGGTATAACTCCAACCAGTGGAGAGCTTTCCCCCTGATTCCCATTGACTCCACTTTTGCTAGGGCTCCTTGATGCCACACTCGGTCAAATGTGGCCTTGATGTCAAGGTCCGTCACTCTCACCTCACCTCGGGAGTTCAGCTCTTTTACCTATTTTTGAACCAAGCATGTAATGAGGTCAGGAGCTGAGTGGCCCTGGCAGAACCCAAACTTGCTCAGCAAATGCCACTCGTTAGCATTGTTGATGAACCCTTCTATTACTTTACTGATGATTGTGAGTAGACTGATGGAGCGGTAATTGGCCGGGTTGGATTTGTCCTGCTTTTTGTGTACAGGATATACCTAGGCAATTTTCCACATAGCTGAGTAGATGCCAGTGTTGTAGCCTAACTGGAACAGCTTGGCTACAGGCACAGCAAGTTCTGGAGCACAGTTCTTCAGTACTGTTGCCGGAATATTGTCAGGGTCCATAGCCATTGCAGTTTCCAGTGCCTTCAGCTGTTTCTTGATAACACGTAGAGTGAATCGACTTGGCTGAAAACTGTCATTTGTGATACTGGGGACCTCCGGAGGAGGCCTAGATGGATCATGCACTCAGCACTTTTGGCTGAGGTAGCAAATGCTTCAGCCTTATTTTTTGCACTGATGTGCTGGTCTCCCCCATCATTGAGGATGGGGATATTTTTGGAGCCCCCTCCTCGAATGAGTTGTTCAGTTGTCCACCACCATTCACAACTGGAAGTGGCAGGACTGCAGAGTTTAGATCTGATCTGTTGGTTGTGGGATCGCTTAGCTTTATCACTTACTGCTTATGCTGCTTGACATGCAAGTATTCCTGTGTTATAGCTACACGAGGTTGACACCTCATTTTTAGCTATGCCTGTTGCTGCTCCTGGTGTGCCCTCCTGTACTCTTCATTGAACTAGGGTTGATCCCTTGGCTTGATTGTAATGGTAGAGTGGGGGATATGCTGGGCCATGAGGTTACAGATTATTTTAGAATTCAATTCTGCTACTGCTGATTGTGCACAGAGCCTCATGGATGCCCAGTCTTGACTTGCTAGATCTGTTTGAAATCTAGTGCCACACAACATGATGGAGGGTATCCTTAATGTGAGGGTGTGTCTTCATCTCCACAGCAACTGTGCGATGGTCACTCCTACCGATACTGTCATGGACAGATGCATCTGCGGCAGGCAGGTTGGGGAGGATGAGGCCACGTGTGTTTTTCCCTCTTGGTTCCCTCACCATCTGCCGCAGACCCAGTCCAGCAGCCATATGCTTTAGAACTCGTAGTGGTGCCACTGAGCCATTGTTGGTGATGGACATTGAAGTCCCCCACCCTGAGTACATTCTGCACCCTTGCAACCTTCAGTACTTCCTCCAAGTAGTGCTCAACATGGAGGAGCACTGATTCATCAGCTGAGGGAGGGCAGTATGTAGAAATCAGCAGGAGATTTCCTTGCCCATGTTTGACCTGATGCCATGACTTCATGGGGTCCGGAGTCAATGTTGAGGACTCCCAGGGCAACTCCCTCCCAAGTGTATACCACTGTGCCACCACCTCTGCTGGGTGGTGCCTGGGATATTATCTGTAAGATATGATTCTGTGAGGATGACTATGTCAGGCTGTTGCTTGACTAGTCTGTGAGACAGCTCTTCCAATTTTGGCACTAGCCCCCAGATGTTAGTAAGGAGGACTCTGCAGGATCGACAGGGCTGAGTTTGCCGTTGTCATTTCCAGTGCCTGGGTCGGTGCCCAGTGGTCCGTCTGGTTTCATTCCATTATTGAGACTTCATAGTGGTTTGATACAACTGAGTGGCTTGCGAGGCCATTTCAGAGCACGTTTAACAGTCAGCCGCATTGCTGTGGGTCTGGAGTCTCATGTAGGCCAGACCAGGTAAGAACAGCAGATTTCCTTCCCTAAAGGGCATCAGTGCACCAGATGGGTTTTTACAACAATCGACAATGATTTCATGGTCATCATTAGACGTTTAATTCCAGATTTTATTGAATTCAAATTCCACCATCTGCTATGGCAGGATACCTGGGTCCCCAGAGCATTACTAGTCCAGTGACAATATCAGTCCGCCATCACCTCCCCCTTTACTGCCCATTGGCTGCTTACAAAAAAAAGTGAATTTGTAATACCTTAGGGAAGTTTGCACCTTCACTAAGAGGATGCACATCTTTAGGGACTTCAGAAAATGGACACTTAATAATTTGCATGCTATTTACTCTGGTCAGGAACTCTACCAAACAGAATAATTGCTTTAATGTCTATGGAATAGTTGTTAGATACATCATGGGAATGTAGGGGATGAGTAAAGGCCATTTTGATCCATCTGATGGCCCCAGGATATGGAAACAAAGTATACAATTCATTTCCTATGATTTTCTTGCACATCCAGTTCTTTAAAATTACGTAATTGCCTCCGTATGTAGTCCATTATAAAATGTTCACCACTGTGTATTAGATAGTTACAATTAATCTGTTCATTCAGCATCCCTCTTCTGAGCTGCAGTCCATAGCCCCTCATGTATTTAATTTCCATGATGAACATATTTTCTGGATTCTGCTTGTTACCCTTAAGGATTTTGAACGCTTCAAAAAAATCTCCTTTGTTTACCATTTGTCAGTTCTTGTAAGTTAACTATCTGAAGCTAAGTATCAAAGGGATGCAACTTTTGCAATACAACTCCTAAAGTGACATGGTCTTCATGCAATATGGTGACCAGAACTGAGACAGATGGAGAAAAACCAGTGTCCTGCACAGTTTCAGTAACACACCTTGTGATTTGTGTTCTGTTCCATGTACAATATAATTCATGATCCTCTGAGCTTTATTTACCACTAATGCACACTCTGTAGATTGTTTCAATGATCTATTGACCAATGTCTGTGCCTTTACATTGGTGAACATTGGGTGCCTTGCATGCTGGGAAATTATTTTTGTACATGAATGACAGTACCAGACACTAATTACAACTCTGACATCATCAATACTGTTAACAAAGAACATGCCGTCATACGGTGGAAGGTCCTTCTACCTTGCAAATACTGAACATCAACTTTCTTGCGATTAACTTTTGCTATTGAACACCAAACCACCATTTTTCAGATTGTTTCGATTGCATCTCTTCTTGAGGTCCTTCCTCAGTTTCTGATTGATCTGAACCCCATACAGGGCATTACTACCTCTTCCCTAGATAAATAAATAGGACTGTCCCTGTCCCATTGAACTAATTTCTTTTTACCTAGATTCTACTTTTTTATCGTTTGTCCAGCCCTACCTTATGCCCGTGTCACCTTGTTCCTTTCCCTCTCTTTTTCTCTTTCCAACTTTGCTAATATCCATGTTTATCTGTCTCTAGTTCTGATGAAGGCAACACATATGAAACATCACAACCTTTTCTGTTTACAAATGTGGACTGTCTATTCTTTTTCTTCCAGTAGTTTCTGTTTTTAGTTTAAGTTTCCAGCATTTGTACTTTTCTTCTTAATTTTATCATGTTGACTGTCTCCTTCAAATTTAATATCAGGGTTTATAATGAAATTATTCTCAATGTAGTCATAGGTGAAATTAACTTGACTTTCACTTAGCAGAAAAGCTGTTGATTTGTCTTAGTTCAAACCATGCTATGGTGCTATCTCGCATTGTCTGTTTGGCCTACCACACACAGTCCAATAACTCTCCAATAACATCTATCATGCCTTTAGCACAAACAATAAGTCACTGCCTCTTTTTCTCTTCTCCCCCATGAAATACCACAAAAAAGCAATTGGAATTGTAAATGTGCATAATTTACTATGTGGATTGTTTTAGTAATACAATGCTTAAATAATGGCAAAATATGATTGACGATGACAACTTGTATTATAAAGTGAAATTATTACTTAATGTTATAGTTCTGGATTGTAAAATTTGGTGTTTGTCTAAATTTCAAATGGCTTTTAATTTATATAAAATTGATAATAAAAGTTACAAACTTAATTATTTATTTAACTTGTATTAATCTATTTTTTAAAGCTTACAAGGACTTGCAGTCAAGAGATGAGACACGAAATTCAGCATGGCAGAAGCCTGGCTGGGATGAATGTGTATATTACACAGGTATTTTCATTGCATAATTAGTGTACTGTAAAGTCTTTAAAGCTTAGCAAGTGACCAGAAGAGCTGTCTAGGCTAAAAGGATCCCACTTTCAGTACCCAAACTGTGCTGACCCAAGCCAGGACAGTAATATGTGCCACAGTGCCTTTAGCATGTCACTGGTATGTGGATCTGCAGGAGAGATGAATGTTTATATTTCATGATTAGCATTCAGAATATGGAAGATATCCTTTCTTTGCTCTTAGTCTCTCCTGCAGACCCACGTATCAGTGATGTGCAGCAACTACCCCCCGCCCCGCCAAAAGTGCTTACTTCTGAGAAATGAATGTGTTTGAGTGACATATGTCTCTCAAAGCTGCTAGTCAGAGTTTAGAGTGGTACTCCCTTTAAATCTAACATTGTTTTTAAACAATGACTGAGGCCGACCTTCATTTTGTTAGCCCTTATGTTGAATGGAAATTACAAGAAGTACAATTAACAAAGCTTTCACAATATTGATCCAAGATTTGTTTTTTACTTTCTTTGCACACTTTGAGCTGTTTGGGATAGCAGTAATAATATCTGAAAAGCATTAACACTTTCTATACTCTCTCATTTATTTATTTTGCTCATTGTTTTGTCCAAGTTCGCATCCAGAAGAAAACACAGTTCAAACTTTATTGATTGGAGACAAAATAGCATATGGTTGATTCATGATAGAAATTATAGATGGATATGGAAAGGACAGTAAAGATTAATAAGTAGTGATTCTAAGTATATTTTACTTATGATTTAGGGACTGTTGTGTCACAACATTAAATAGCATAGTCTCCTGTCTCCAACAGGAGAAACTTCTGCACTGATCTTAAGTTATGTCCCTCCTATCTTTGATTTTCCTTGGTGATGGGATGAATGACTTGAATAGCGTGCTTTTATAGCGTCCAAATAATTTTCAAATGTGCTTATGGCCACAGCTTTCAATGAAGTGCAAGGATAGTAAAATGTGCAGTTGCATTTATGCAACACTAGTTTAAAATTGAAATTAACTTTGATTGGAATTGATGGAGGATTTTAGTGTTGTATTTCCACATCATATTTACATAAAGTCAGCATATTCTGAATGCTTTTCATTGAATCTATCTTCCAAATAGTCAAACAAGTTTTGCTGTTTTAAAAAAAAATAGTTCAAATGTTCACTTACAGAAGTATCTCTAGTTAATACCAGAATTGTGGCTAGCAATATTCAGATTTTGATGCACAATAATAAGGCAAGTTGTGTTTTCAAAGATAGACAGAAATTAATTATAACAAAAAAAAAGAGACCAAATGTAAACTGGGCGACCGCTTTGCAGAACACCTGCGGTCTGTCCGCAAGAATGACCCAAACCTCCCTGTCGCTTGCCATTTTAACACTCCACCCTGCTCTCTTGCCCACATGTCTGTCCTTGGCTTGCTGCATTGTTCCAGTGAAGCCCAACGCAAACTGGAGGAACAACACCTCATCTTCCGACTAGGCACTTTACAGCCTTCCGGACTGAATATTGAATTCAAAAACTTTAGGTCGTGAGCTCCCTCCCCCATCCCCACCCCCTTTCTGTTTCCCCCTTCCCTTTTTTTTTCCAATAAATTATATAGATTTTTCTTTGCCCACCTATTTCCATTATTTTTAAATATCTTAAAACCTTTTATGCTCTCCCCATCCCCACTAGAGCTATACCTTGAGTGCCCTACCATTCATTCTTAATTAGCACATTCGTTTAGATAATATCACCAACTTTAACACCTATGTGTTCTATTGTTGTTGACATCTTTTGGTGATCTGCTTCTATCACTGCTTGTTTGTCCCCACAACAACACCCCCCTCCACTTCTCTCTCTCTCTCTCTCTCCGCCCCCCCGCCACACACCTTAAACCAGCTTATATTTCAACTCTTTCTTGGACTCGAACTCAAGTTCTGTCGAAGGGTCATGAGGACTCGAAACGTCAACTCTTTTCTTCTCCGCCGATGCTGCCAGACCTGCTGAGTTTTTCCAGGTAATTCTGTTTTTGTTTTAGAAATTAATTATAGGTGCTTTTTTTTTTTGCACAGTGCCACTCATTCAGCGCATGGATTCCAGGATTATGATTCCACTGAAGATTTCACCACTTCAGTAGAGCTCAACTTGTAACGCCTTTTAAAAAAAAAATGAATGACCTGTGTTTTGTCTTAATACATGAGGAAAAAGCTAACGGATTACTGACATGAGTCTGTACTTGTAATGATTTAAATAAGTATTTTAACTTCAAAGTCTTTTATTGAATTTACAGAAACACTTCTAATTGTCAGTTATTAATAGTGACATTTTCTTTCGGAAGCACTAAGTAAAATTATAATGTTAGATGTGTAAAATCCTGAATGTTTATCTTCGGTTTTATTGTCCTATTTCTGTTGCACTGTCCACCTCCACCTTTGGACTGAACCACTCATGGCGGCATCTTCTTTTATCTGTTCCACTCATGACCCAGTGGAATGATTTTGAAGGCAGTAAATTTAAAGTTTTTTGTGTATGTGTGTGTGTGTATGTCTCCCATTGAGCAACATCATGACAATTTATGCCTGGATCTTGCAAAAAGGAGCAATCAGAATTCCCTCCCCAAAACGTTTACGATCCCCGTTTAATAAGGGACTCGTCAGTTGTCACAGTTTCTAATGCGGTTAGTCAGGGAATTACTTTTTAAGACAAAATATTTGTTTTTGTGGGGAAAAAAATAGTACTCCTATGCTGTTTCTCAAGATATTAGGGATTCAGCTGTGTATGATACAATAGGTTATTTGTGTTCTTTTGGGTTGCTTTATACTGCTGTAAGTGATGCATGTGAAATCACTGTACAAAATTGTAAGCTTACAATGACATTTTTTAGAACTGTTTTGTCGTGTGCTTATTTTTTAAAATGGCACTATTATGTATAGTTTCTAGGATTTACAGTAATTAAGTAAATCTAATTAATGAAAGAAATCTGTTTCTAAGTCATTGGTCAACTGTCAGGCTACAATACCCAGTACAGTCTGAGGGCTGTAATAAACTTGATTTGCAACATTTGTCTTTATATTGCCTATTCATTTTGTGAAGTGAGCAAACATAAAGTTTAGTAAATATATTTGCACTCTAATATCTGTTAGTAAATCATTCACAATATCCTTGTTGTGGAGAAACTGGAAATTGTCAAATCCTTCCAAGTAAGCTTACCGTACTATTTTTAAATATGAAATCTGAGAACTCATTTGTATGTAAAAAGTGAATAATGATTACTTTATCAGAAAAATTAAATGTGGAATAGAGGGAACAAAGTAAACTAACAGGTTCAAAATGCACATATCTACGTGTAAAAAGTATGTTAGCAGCTGATGCAAGGAAAAATGAGTATGATTCGAATAATATGGCCCGAAAAGAAAAGCTACTCTCTGTTTGGTGTCTGGATTCCAAGAAGTCCTATAGCTTTCAAAAGCTAGCAAGTTAAAAGCAATGATACCCACTTAATGAGTTGACAAAGATAGAGTGGGTGTTGGGTTTGTCATCTGATAGCTGGGGCAACGTGGTTTATGTGAACGGTCTCAGTGCCTCAGAGTCCATCTTTCTTACCAGGTGAGAAGCCACAACACAAAAAAGATTGGTAGTGATTGTAAGGATTGTTTAAATGAAAAATATAAACATAATTTACATCACAGAAGGAGGCCTTTTTGCTCCAAGACATTTGAATCTTTGTTGGAGAAATTCTAAACTCATCTTGCTGCCCTGAACTTTCCCATAGACTGGTATCTTCTCCTGTTTCAATGTGTTTCTCCTCTTCCTTTAAAAGATGCAGTGGTCTCTACATCATCTGCTCCTTATGACAAAGTACCATGCTGCAACAATTTAATGGAAAGGAATAGTATAAAACCACCATTCTGACAGTGTGGCCTATTTTAAATTGATGACCCCCTCGCTGCCAACAGATTGGCTGAAAAGTTAACTTGGTATAATTTGAATTGGATGAGTGGTTTAGAAAATGGGATTCATAAGTCAACATGTAGTCCTCTAGCTGTAAAATAACTTTGTACGATCAAGAGGTTTCTTGAGTTGCAAGAGGGCTAATTAAATGAGATACTGACAGTTTTTGGCTGAAGTACTAACTTTTTGCTGCGAAGAAAATGCTTTGACAGAGTGGACCTGAAACTGCAAGATAAGGGGTACGTGAAAATTAGTTTGAAAGTCTAGAGTGTCTTAGAAATGCCAGCATTAGAAGTTGGGCTAGTAATGGATGCAGCATATTGTTAGATTTCATGGGTATGCAGTGTATTCAAGAGAATGCACAGGCATGGAGTGTCAAGATTATAATGCAGGACCACCTGCTCTATATATGAGAAGGAAGAATTTCTGGAAAACATGGTCCAGAAGGTGATTACCCAACAGAGAAATAGAAAAAAATTGGGAATTGAGGTGATTTTCAAGGCAGCTAATGTGCAAATACCTTGCAGCAGCTTTTGTTACTGTGCAGCTGCAATGTCAGCCTCCCCTGGCTGCTTTATCCCATATATGTTGGCATCTGAGGTGATACACAGGAGGTGATAGGACACATAAGCAACTATCTTGAGAGTACACCTGCCAGCCCATGAATAGTGGGCCCTGGATCTGATTTTCCTCTAATCAAGAGGTAAGCTTCCAAATACTGTGGCACCAATCAAACCTTGGAGGCCTTCAGCAATATTTTTCTGTATTTCAGTATAGATTGGAGGCCAGAGGAGCCTGTCAACCCAGACGCTTAACATGTTCACTGCAGAAGTTACAGCTTCCATGCCAGAAGCTATAGCTCATTAACTTCTCTGTTATGAGGGTGTCTGCTGTAGATTGTGCTGGAGCTGCACAGGTTCAGTGACTGCAGTCATAGAGATGTTATATTGTTCTAGTTACTCTTGCCTACTATTGTCCTGTAGCGATCACCCACTACTGCTTCAATTTCTCCCTGTTTTCTAAGCTAATCATTCAGTTTAAATAGCACAAAGTTAACTGTGTAGCCAATCTATGAATAGCATGGTGTCATCAAGGTAAAATAATCACACTCAGAAGGGCATCGTTTGGAAAAAAAACTTTATACAAAATTGGTGATTGGAATGCTAGAACTGTATTCTTGCTGTCATTGTTTTGAAAGAATGTTGTACTCTGCACATTTTTACTCCCACTCCCTTATGAAGGAAGGAGCTTCTTTAAGCTGGTACAACCAGGTTTGATATGTTGGAATTATTCTGTTGAATAACAGTTCAGTACTCCAGTAGAAGTGGAGTAATTATACGAATGAAAGAAAGACTTTCACTTATAATACTTTTCATAACCTCAATGTCCCAAAGCACTTTAGTGATAACACTCAAAATATTTTATTGGCTGTAATGTAGGAAACACATCTGCAAGTTCACACGCAGCAAGGTCCCACAAACAGGAATGTGATGATCACCAGTTAAATTTGTTTTTGTGATGTTGATTGAAGAATTAATACTGGACTGTATAGAGGGTAGCTCCCCTCCTTTTTTGAAATAGCGCCATAGGATCTTTTAGGTCTATCTGAGATAGCAGATAGCTGCTCAAGTTAACATCTCATCCATCTGACACTGTAATATTGCATCAGTTTTATTAGTGAGTCAACCTAGAATTTTCAAGCCCTGAAGTGGAACTCGAACCTACAATCTTCAGACTCAGACAAGAACACTATCAGTTGAGCTACGGCTGACACTTTGCAATGTTGCACTGTTTGTAAAATAAGTAATAAATCCTCGATCATCCTTAGCAAATTCCTGACCTGAATGGCGCTTGGCTAAAGAATCATTGCTGAAGTACATCTATTCTTCAGGCCTGCTGAAGAAGCAGTCTTATCTACAGGTGCATAATGAGTTTGTATAATCTTGTCTACCTGAGCTAAAATGTGTTAAGGAAGAAAATACCAATGTAATTAAACATAGTTCAGTTGTCTTAAAAAGATCAACATCTGATTTGTTACTTGCTCTGCACCATCTTAAGGACCTTGGGAAAAGCTGACTCTAACTGTATACATAGTACATAGACCTCCTTCCCCCTTCAGATATATTTGTCTTCTAAACATTTTTATGATGAAAATTAATACATCTTTAAGATTCATTTACGGTTCAGACTTTTTAAATAGGAAATCCCTCCTGTCAACCTGTACACTTCCAGTGCATCGTGCAAAATATGCTGGGAACTTGACAGTGGAATAACGGGACAATTTAGTATGGCAGGATGCAAACTGCAACATATAATGTGCTTCTGTGTCAGCAAGTTATTGGGAGCGCCGTTTTAAACCTAAAGTAATTTTGGGGGTCTGAGTGAACACAGCTGGTGTTTATCATGATGCTGTATTAAAAAAAATAATTACAATAAACTGTAATGAACAGGGTATTCAAGTGTAAAGAGCAGGGATACTAGAGTAATTAATTAATTAATAAATAAAATAAAATACGATGGTGATGTGATGCTGCTGCAGCATGTGGGTGCTGCTGGACACCAAGGTGATCCAGAGCAAACATCTGCAGTAAATGTGTGTGCAGCTCGAGGAACTTCTGATCTGAGTTGAGCTGGAGTCTGAGCTTCAGATGTTGCGCCACATGAGGGAGGGGGAAAGTTAACTGGAATCTCCAGGAGGCGGTAATTCAAATTTGGTCTGTGGTCTGGGACAGGAAGGTGTGACTGCAAGTGAGGTAGGTATGGGTAAGGCAGGTTTAGAGGGTGGCTTTTGAGGAGTCTCAACCCCTACAATTGTCCCAACAGTTGAGGTTCTTGCAAGCTGTGAGATCGAGAGTGGGGACTGCAGGGAGGATAAGCGAATTGAAAGTAGTAGTAGGGGACAGTATAATTAAGGGGATATTGTCCTCTGCAGCTGTGAGCATGAGTCCCAAAGGCTATGTTGCCTGCCCAGTGCAAGGGTTAAGGACATCTCAGGACTGAAGAGGAACTTGGAGTGGGAGGGGAGGGATCCATTTGTCACTGTCCATATTGGTACCAACAACATTGATAGGACTAGAAAGGATTTTGACCCACCAATTTCTCATAAATCAATTTCAGTGGTCCCCTTACTTCATGACCATAAACTAGTTTAAAAGGGCTAAAAGCAGTCAATGCATTAGGAGCATTTCTAATAGCAAATAACAAGAATGGAATTCCTCTATCCCAATCCTGTGGATAACCCTGACAGTATGCTGTCATCATAGTTTTTAAAGTTT
Source organism: Carcharodon carcharias (assembly GCF_017639515.1). NCBI lineage: Eukaryota > Metazoa > Chordata > Chondrichthyes > Lamniformes > Lamnidae > Carcharodon > Carcharodon carcharias. Next base: position 125,242,862 of record NC_054476.1, read on the forward strand.
GATTCCATCTTTCCAAAGCCCCTTGTGACTCTGGATGAGAAGCTGTTGACCTAAATAATTTTATCCTCAAACTGTTCGTTACTTCCTTAAATAGCTGTGACATGAAATTTGAACACTGATCCTTAGGTAAACCATATCTAATAAAAAATTTAGTCAACTCTTCCACAACCTTCTGAGTTGTAATATTTCTTAAAGATATTGTTTCAGGAAACCTGGTAGACACATTCATTATTGTCAGTAAATACTGATTTCCACTTTTTGTCTTAGGAAGGGGTTCTACACAATCAATCATGACCCTAGTTTAAGGTTCTTCAAATGCTGTATTTGGGATTAAAGGTGCTGGTTTGATCATTGCTTGTGGTTTTCCCTATAACCTGATATGTGTTACATGTTCTACATTCCTATGCAATCCTGGCCAAAAAAACCTCAGTATCTTTTCCTGTGATTTTCTAATTCCTAAATATCCACCCATTGGAATTTCATGAGCAATTCTCAGAATCTAATTTCTATAACCTAATGGGATAAAAAATCTGATGCGCCTCCCTCCAGCTTTCATTTGCTGAATCATGATCCAGCCTCCATTTTCTCATTAAGATACCTCCCTGAGGTAATAACATACTGGAATACCTGTGTTTGCCTATATTTGAGTAAGCTTTTTGATATAACTGTTCTAATTGAAAATTTTTTGTAATCCACTAACCTCGAGTTAAACACTTCAGCTGAATTGTCCTCTCCTGTCTCTTCCTGAACGATGTTACCAAACACAGTGCCTGCTAATTGGATTTCAACACCTTCTTCCTGCCTTTGAATTGCCTGCCCTTCTTGTTTATCTTCTTCTTCCTGATGAGCTTTTGCTCTCATTATCACACAATCAGGAAATAATCCAGGATGCTCCTTCTGTAACATCTCTGTTGAAAACACTTCTACAGGCTGTTCAACTACCAGAGGCATCACCCACATTTGTGATCCAGCTATATCATTATCTAGAATAAATTGAACCCATGCAATGAGCATTTTTTCTACTACTCCAACAATAACTTAACCAGCTTTCCACTTGCTCTTTAACTTTACCTTCCACAGTTCATCTCCATGAACCCCACTTATTATCACCTGCTCCTGCAATACTCCCTCTGAACAACAAATATTACTATCCCACAACATTAAAGATTGACTAGCCCATGTCTCTTAAAATTTTAACGTCTTTACCTACTCCACCCTGTACACATGGAAACACTTTCCCTTCACTCAAAGTCTTTAAACATTTCTACAATCTGCTCCTCAGAATTCTCTTGGGTAAACTGTGGACACGTTCCCACTTCTTTACCGATCACTGATTCTCCCTATTTTACCTGTACACAAACCATTGGTTTCTCCTGTGTCTGAACCTTAGAACCCACAGTACTTTTACTTCCAGAATGTTTCTGCACCCCAAAAATTCCAACAGATTTCCCCTGCAATTTCCAACACACTGGCTTCATGTGCCCTGCTTTATTTCAATGAAAATCACCTCACTTTTCAAATGTCACTTCTACCTTCACCTTCCTTTTTATTGTGAGCAAAAACTTCCTGGGAATTTCCAACTACTCATTCTTTTCCCTGACTACCCACCTTCCTTTCACCTTCCCACTTTCTATCCTTTTCCGATTTAAAAGGTGACGAAAAAAATGAACTAACTCAATCATCAGCTATCTCTACTGCTTGCCAGAGAGTATCAACCCTCTGTTCCTCCACGAGTTTTCACTACCGAAGGGATTGAATCTTTAAACTCTTCCAAAAGAATTACTTCTCAAAGAGCTGCATATGTTGTCTCAATTTTTAATGCCCGTATTCACCGGTCAAAATTTCTTTGTTTTCCTCTCTTAAACTTAATATAAGTTTGCCCAGACTGTTTTCTCATATTCCTAAATTTCTGCCTTATGCCTCAGGAACCAACTCATATGGTCTCAGAACAGCCTTTCTTACTACATCATAATTCACCAATACGTTTTCAGATAGCGATGCATATACCTTGTGCTCTGCCACCAACCTGGACTGTAACAATAATGTCCAGTTCTCCTGTGGTCATTTCATCTCCTTAGCTATATTCTCAAATGAAATAAAGAATGCTTCAATATCTTTTTCCTCAAACTTTGGAAAAGCTTGTACAAATTTAAACATCCACCCCCCCGCCCCCCCACAACTGGGTTCTACTCTGGAGACAAGTCCTTCCTCACCTCCAGGCACCTGTCTTTTGACTGTCAATATTTTCAAGGTGGAATTATTTTTTCCCCTTTGCTCTCTTGCTATCTTCACTTTCTAATTCCCTTTCTTGTTTTCTTTCTCTCTCCTGCCTTACCTGTTCTGTTTTGAATGCCCTTTCACCTTCCTTTTCTTCCAATTCAACTGTTTTCATTTGCAACTGAATTTGAACCCATTCCAATGAACCACCCCTTGGAGCACTCTGTCTCTCAGGTATTCATTCCTTCCAATTTCAAATGCTGTGCTATCACATCAATGTTGTCTGATTTCCTAGCCCCTGCAGGTAACCCCAATTGTAATTTATCCACCAAGTTTGTTAACTTACTCTTGGTTACTTTTTGCAACACAAGTTATATCTTCCACTTCCAAAAAAAATTTAGCCATGGATACAGCCATTATTGCAGTCTCATTAGTCCTAAAAAACCTCACCAGCTTCTGAATTCAAAGTGCTTCTTGTACTCATAGCCTTAAGATTCACCAATTCCAATCCAGTCAAGGAATTACAAATATATCCCTCAAGAGCCTCATTATTATGACACAGCCAATGGTAAAGACTAAGTTGTTCAAATTCCAGAGGGAAACTTGAAACAACTGTCATCATCCATTTTTGCAATTTGTAATTTTGAGTTGCAGACTTTGAATTCTGTAGGAATAAGACCAACAAGTCTCGTGGTTTTATATAAAACTAAAACATTTATTAATTTAACAACAAATTAAACACATACACATGGCTACAAATTACTACTATAATAACTTTTTAACAAATCCTCAAATTAATCACCTTCAGGTAAATCTCCACTAAGGCAACAGTAACCCATAGACTTTAAACAGACACCAGGCAAAGCATAGTTGACCTTAGGAATTCCAGATGAGGTTCCTTTGTTGGTTGGAGGCATACAGGCTGGTTAGGTCTTAAATGCCTCTACCTTACACACACCAACTCCCTTTTTTATATACCTAGCTCTCTTTGAATGTAAATTTTCCATAGTATCAGTAGGTCTTTCGAACTTTAGCTCTTCTAACAATAAAACCCCTTTCATAGCACCAATTTTACTAGTAAGCTGAAAAAGTAAAAACATTGTTTGGCTTCTTCTAGCTAGGGGCAAGATTTTACCCGCAGTCTTGAATGGTTTATTCAACAAATGCAAATGAACACTTTACTGTTCTCCTTACTGTTCACCCAATTAACATCTCAAAACTAATATACATCAAAGCACCCAGTCTAGCTGTCTTTAATCCAATTAAGACACACACAGACACACCTAGAAACAGACCCTCACTAAAATTCTATTTTTAAAAAAATTCTAACAACATTATACACATTAACATGTCTTCATCACATCCACCATTGGAATTAGAGGAAAAATATTATAATGTGGATAATCAATAAAAGAAAGGCTTTGGGAAGGGGAAAACTTGCATCTTATGTTTTGCAAAGTTATAGGCAAACAGGATTAGAACCATAATATGCTTTCAATATGAGCACTGTGTAAAGTATTGAGTGAGGAATGTGATGTATTGCTTTAGTATGCGGAGTGTTAGAGCTATAGGTGAATTGCTGTTGTGTTTAAGCTTTAGGATAGCAATAATAAACATCAGAGACTGCATTCCCTTTTCACACCATTCATTGACTGACAAGGCAAATAACTGACAACTCTGCCTATATCCATATGGTATGAAGAAACACTAACTCAACTTGTTAATTGATTTTTCTTCCCTTCATTTCAATACGTACCTTCCATAGGCTGCTCAGCTAGACATGGAATTTCCCATATTGGAATCTGTATCTTGCTGTTTCATTAAATTAAGAATAAAACTAGCATTGAATTGTGAAATGGCAGAAGAAATGTTTAAGACTCAAAAATGAATAAGTTTTTTGTCAGTTTAGAAGAGAGAAATTTAATGAACAGTATCTTTAGTCTATTTGAATTTTAATTGTGAAGCAAGTCAAGTCCATATCAAAGGCCAAGTCTAGTAGGTCTAGGAATAAACCCATGAGGTTAATTCACAGCTATAAAATCTTGTTGAGTCAAGCCCTAGTTTGATTAGCTTGTGATAATTCATTCACTTGAAGACAGAAACTCCCTGTGCTGACCAAATAAAATATTTGTTACAGCTAGCATGGAGTTATGAACTGACTCATTTTAATGCATTTTTGGAATGTTTCAGATCATGTGCTTACTTCCCCCATTGGTACACTGGAAAAATTGCAGTAGATGAGCCAACTTATGAACATTTTGTCTGAGGCTAAAAGGCTCTTGCTGAACAGTCTACCAGGATTTGGCCTACTGGTCATTTTCTTTTTTCCAGATCTGGCCATCCTACTATGCATTTCCAGCATTTTCCTGTTTACATTTATGACTGCCTGCATCAACAATCTCCTTCACCCGCACCCCCCACACAACACCCCCTCCCACCCAACTCTTGCCCACCTGCAGCTCGAGTCAGAAGTTTCTGGGTTCAAGCCTCACCTGTAGATGGGCGCTTCCTTGTAGTTGGGCGACTGATAGATACTGTTAACAGTCCTGCTTTTAGCATGACATATTGCGTCACTTAACTGCTCTGCTGGACGCAAAAGATCTCATAGCAACCAAAATAGATTAACTGGTCTTTTATCTCATTGTGTGGTTACCAGTGAATACATTTCAAAAGTAATTAATTAGCTGTGAAATCCTTTGGGAAGTGGAAAACGCTAGATAAATGCAAGTTTATTCTTTCTGTGGGCCTTTTCCCAGTCATTTCACCCTCTTAACTACATTTTAAAAAATTCATTCATGAGATGCAGGTGTCACTGGCTAGGCCTGCATTTATTACCCACCCCTAATTGCCCTTGTTCAGAGGCATTTAAGAGTCAACCACATTGCTGTGAGTCTGGACTCACATGTAGGCCAGACCAGGTAAGGACAGCAGATTTCCTTCAATGAACATTATTTTAATACTTTTTCACTACCCCATAGAGATGATGTTTTATAACATCTATCAATATTGGATTAATTAATTTGTAAGTATGTATTAAGGTATTCATTTTTGCTCTGTGTTTGGAATATCTGTTTTTGCCTCTTATGATTATCTTTCAGTTTTCTTTTCCGGTAAAGGCTTATACACAAACTGTTAACACCTTTTCTCTTTATGATTGACCTATGTTTTCATTTCATATTTGCAACATTTGCACTTTCTAGCAGCAAATACAAAAGCAAGCAGGTAATGTTGAATTTGCAGTATGCCTTATTTAGTCTGTGTATTGCTTTTTATTTGAGAAGTGGGGAGTTTTTCCTTACAGCCAAGAAGTTTAAGGGAAATCTGATGAGGTCTTCAGATGATATGGTACAGTAAATAGTGTTAAGGTTGTTTCAACTGTTTGGTGTGATAGTAGCAAGGGGGACAAATTTAATGATAATCATGAAAAATTGGCAAGTTAGCAAAAATGTCTTTGCACAAAGTGTGGAATTCCTTGCCAGAAACTACTGCTGAAATAAATTCTTCGAATTAGATTGTTGTTTGAAAGAAAGATGCATTAAAGAATATGGGGAGCAATCAGGAGTATGTGATTAGGTACAGGGGCTTATGTGGAGAAAAACGTTGCTGTGGAGTTGATAAACTGAATGGCCTGTCTTTGTTTTGTAACATTCTATGATTTCAATTTTCCAAGCTGTTTGTAAACCACCGCCCTGGATTTTCCTTTGAAACACAATCCCTACTCCAAACAGGTTTCCACAGTTAGCACAATTTGAATAACTTGGTTGAGCTCCAGGCATTCGGATTACCTCTTATTGGAAATATGTTCATTTAAGACAGTAAATAAGGAAAGGCAAGTTGAGTGGGAGGGGTGGGAAGAGAAAAAGAGATGGGGGGGGAAGGGAAAGAGAGAGAGAGAGAGAGGGGGAAGAGAGAAGAGAGAGGGAGGGAAGAGAGAGGGGGGGGGTGGGGGGGGGGGGGAAGAGAGAGAGGGAGAGGCCTTTCTGTGGACTAGCATGTAGAATGTGGGAGGGAAGGTGGTCTCTTACTGCTGATATTCGGGACTTATCTGAGAACATCTTTTGATGGTAATTCAATATTACTACATGGTGAAGCAAACCTGTTAGACTGGTTCCTGTAGAAGCTGTAATTCTAAAGAGCAGGCAGTGATAATAACTGTGGCATGGCAATTCCACATGTTAAAAGTTAGAGGAAGGATATCTTTTCTGCAGTTTAGAGTATTAATTGTTTCCCACATGGTGTTTAGTCTATGCTGATAGAGTTTGTTACAGTAAAAGTCTTAACTTGAAATCTTGTCACGAAATTCTTTTCAATTGGATATTGGGAATTCAAATTTCTTATTTAAAGTTATCGGTCTCTGCAGGGATTGTAACATGATGTAATGCAGTTGACTGGTTACCTGATTTGTGCCATCACTGAAATCCCATTTCACCACCATATTCCCTTAATTTAATCTAATTTGCATGTACCAGCTCACAAATGTGCAGCTACATTTTGGGCGACTGGGTCTATCCACTGTGAAATGGCCAGTAAATTTAATCTGCACCAAAATTTGCTAAGGCTATGTGGAAAATATTACTCAAAGAAGAAATTGCTTTAAAAAAAAAAGGTTTACAGTCCTAAGGTAGATTTCCTTCGTTCCCCTTACTAGAGCTTTTTTAATTTCTTCCAGGTAACTTTTTCTACCCATTCTCTTTCAGTCAGAGGTGATGTCATCGCAATGACAACCTACACGGCCACTAATCAGAATTAGTTCAAATATACAAAGTGTAAAATCCAGGCTTGCAGCTCATTTTGACAGAAGAATAACTTTAACTTATGACTGAATTTTTCCACACCTATCTTCATTCTTGCAAGACAGCCAATGAAGAAGAGTGCCATTTTTCTGAAACGTACGGAATGGTGTATTAAGTGGAATAGAAAACACTAAACTGGGGTGAAAATATAACTGTAGGACTAGGGAACATTGGTATAATGTGGGAAAAGGCGAGTTCAACATTTATGTCAGGAAGAGCTTCTTCACATACTATGGTTCGTATCTGGAATGATCCTCCAGGTAGGAAAGAAAAGGGAAAGCTCCAATCATTCGAGATAGTTGCTGTTGTGATAGGAATTTAAGGTTCAATAAAAGACTTTCTAGTGGGGCATTAAGGGTAGTTGCTAGGAAACTAAGAAATATAGCAAAAATCAAAGTATAGCTTGGCTGGTTAAGATCTTCATTGTAATACATGCCATCTGCAGGACTGCCACCATGAACTGACACATGTACAAAAGCTATATTTAGTTTTTAGATGGGCTACGAGTTAGGGTCTTTCAAATCAGTACAACCAAGTCACTTCTGTAGTTTGACTGGTAGAATGTGCCTCACTTCATGATTAAATACAAAACTTAGCAATTGTGATGAGAATCAAGGTTTACTTGTGCATCTGAACAATGGGTGCTGCATGGAAGTCACAACCAACAAATGATGTACTGCAAAGGGAAGAACAACATTAGTCTGTAATAAATATCAGATGGATGTAAATTAATTATTAAATTTATTTTTTCTATGCCAATAAAGGGACAATTCTGCTTAAGTTCATGCCAACTGATTATCCATTATGAATTTTTTTATTAACAATTACAATTCTTGTAATAATTTGTCTTGACCCAATTTTCTTGGATTCATTCAAGCAAAGGCCCCCAGGGCAAAAGGATAGTGCTCCATAATAAGTCTCAGGCAAAATTTCAATTAAATTAATAAAAAGCAGTTATCAATACTCAACTTAGCAATGTTATGTTTCAATATACTTAAATATTTCAGATAAAACATCATTCTTATATATTTTACAGTACATAAATCAATAAGGAAGACCCTCACAGGGTGGGCTCTTGTTTCAGCACAGCTTAGGTAAAAGGGGAGGGAGGATGAAAAAGAGAGACCAAGCTTACTGGGTTCCCAAGAATGATCAGAAAGGACATGAGGAGGGCAGTCAAAGCTTTTTCTTATGTTTCTCCTAAGGTAACATTGAATATAGCCTGGGGACCTGCCTACCTGCTCAAGTTGGATGTGCAATATGGAAAGGAGGGGAATCCAAAAGTGCAATACATAAAAAAGCAAGGTTTCCTTGACATCATAACAACCGTGAGTTTTCGTTTCAACACTGAGCAGGCCTCAATTTTTTTTAGCCATACGAGAAACTTCTATAGTTGCACTGCCAGGCATTAAGTTGAAGTCTTCCTACAATCAGTAGAGAACACACAATCTGAGACCCATCTTGTGACACTGGCAATTGAGCTCATGGTAACCTTGAACCCAGCCATACCTTCTTTCCAGCTGGAGACTGCGTAGAAGCCAGAGGCTAACTGGGATGGGATCAAGAAGAACAATAAGAGTTAAAAATCATTAAAACATGCTGGAGAATTTTCTCTTCACATTGGTCTTATATTTTGTTAAAATATATAGTTAAAAAAATTACTTTTCCAGTTCTTCAATAATTTCTTTAAAGCTTGTGACAAACCACTTGGCTTTCTCTTTTACTTGCTGACGGACAATATTCCCACCAAATCCGATAAATGCATCCTAAGATAGGAAACCAATAGTTTATTAGGTGTTTCTATAAAAGCATTATTCGGTACATACAAGCAGCAGTCAGGATTTAATGTGAGGCTGATTGTTTACTGCTGGGATTGATATTAGTACTAGACAATGAAAAGCTTAAACTTGTGTTTTCTTTTAAATATAAATTTAAGTTGCACCTTTGAGGCGACAAATTAATTTCTATATCTGTACGTACTGCAGGAGGGCATGCCTCCAAATCCGTGGCTCCATCTCCAATCATAACAACCTTCTCAAAGCCTCTTTCTTCTTTTAGAAGACTTATGATCCGGCCTTTCCCACCAGATTCTGCTGTTGGTTGGGTTTCATCGAAACCAGCATAATCACCTGTAATAAAACAAGATCAACTCTCGTATATCTGTTATACTTTGTTTCCATCAGGGAGTTTTATTCAATAATACAATTTGGAGGTGGCATAAAAGAGGAGCAGCACAAATTTCACACATCATGAACGCTTGTGCCATTTAATCTTTAAAAATTTATCCCACCCCTCTGTTTTCCAGACCTCGCATAAATATGTGATGGGAGCCCTGAACATCTCGACAGCACGCACAGAATTCCTGTCAGATACTAGGAGGTGTGACCCATGGTAGAAATTGGGCTCATGTCTCACACCCAGGCCAACATCAGCAAATAGTCACATGGCACAGTCCAAGTGCAAAAATCAGTGGATGCTGGGATGCAAGTCAATGTGACCAAGTCTGTGGCTAGCTGCTTAACTTGCATAATGTAAACTATTTTATATGCAATAAGTTCTGAAAAATAGGATTTTACATTTTCTAGAATGTTTACCATTCCAGAAAAATTTTTAAAATTCATTCATAGGTTGTGGGTGTTGCTGGCCAGGCCAGCATTTATTGCCCATCCCTAATTGCCCTCGAGAAGGTGGTGGTGAGCTGCCTTCTTGATCCGCTGTAATCCATGTGCTGTAGATACAACCACTGTGATGTTAAGGGAGGGAGTTCCAGGATTTTGACCCAGTGACAGTGAAGGAACAGCAATGTAAGTCAGGATGGATAGTGGTTTGGAGGTGAACTTCCAGGTGGTGGCGTTCCCATGTGTCTGTTGCCCTTGTCCTTCTAGATGGTAGCAGTTGTGGGTTTGGAAGGTGCTGGCAAAGGAGCCTTGGTCAGTTCCTGCAGTTCATCTTGTAGATGGTACACTGTTGCCACTGTGTGTAGGGAGTGAATATTTGTGGATGGGGGGTGCCCAGCAAGTGAGCTGCTTTGTCCTGGATGGTGTCAAGCTCCGAGTGTTGTGGGAGCTGCACTCATCCAGGCAATTGGGGAGTATTCCATCACATTCTATCAATTGAGAGTGCACATGCAGAAATATTAAATATTTAGTAACTTCCTTTGAACTTGGTCGAGTCTGTCAATGCTGTTTGCACTAAGCTTCTCTAGATGCATGCTGTTGCTGTCAGTTCCTCTCAGAACACAATTCCTCTCTAGGCTATTTTCAGAGCTCCCATCTCCTGATGGTGACTGCAGAACTCCCTGCATCCTGGGATATGTCACCTGCGTCACATTTCTAGCCAACTACTGGTCCAAGCTGTAGCTCACTGACTCGTTCAGTCCCTCTCCCCTGCTGCCATGTTCCCCCTCTGTGTAGGTTACCAAATGTCAACTCATGCCTCATTTTCCACTCTTAGCTAGTGTCTCTCTCAGTTTCCAACTCTCCCGCACTCGGTTTGTTTCCTTACACTTCATCAAATCACTGAAATTTATACCAAGGAAGGAGACCATCCATCTTGTTCACTTCCATTAGGGAATGAAATCTGCCATTCTTATTAGGTCTGGACTACATGTGATTCCAGACCCACAGTAAATGGCCCAGCAAGCCACTCAGTTCTATCAAACCGCTATAGAAAACTAAATAAGGAATAAAACCGGATAGACCACCTGGCATTGACCGAGGCACGGGTAAACCCAGCCCTGCCGACCCTGCAAAGTCTTCCCTGCTAACATCTGAGGACTTGTGCCAAAATTGGGAGTGCTGTCTCACAGGCTAGTCAAGCAACAGCCTGACATAGTCATACTCACAGAATCATTTCTTACTAATGTCCCAGGCACCACCATCACCATCTCTGGATATGCCCTGCCCACCGAGAGGACAGGCTCAGCAGAGGTGGGGGCACAGTTGGAAAGGACATCAACATTGACTCTGGCCCCCATGTGGTCTCATGATATCAGGTCAAACACAGGCAAGGAAACCTCCTGCTAATTACCATCTGCTGTCCCTCTCAGCCTCAATCAGTACTTCTCCATGTTGAACACCATCTGGAGGAAGGACTGAGGATGGTTAAGGCACAGAATGTACTCTGGGTGGGGGACTTCAATGTCCGTCATCAGAGTGGCTCGACTGCACCGCCACTGACTGAGCCCAAAATGACAGCTGCTAGACTGTGTCTGCAGCAGGTGGTGAGGGAACCAAGAGGGAAAAACATACTTGATCTCATCCCTACCAACCTACCTGTTGCAGATGCATCTGTCCATTAAAGTATCAGTGACCTTAGACCAAGTCCCATCTTCACACTGCGGATACCCTCCACTGTGCTGCATGGCACAACCACCGTGCTAAATGGGTAACATTTCAAACAGGTCTAGCAACTCAAAACTGGGCATCCATGAGGCACTGTGGGCATCAGCAGCAGCAGAATTGTACTCAATCACAATCTGTAACCTCATGACCCAGCATATCCCCCACTCTACCATTACCATCAAGCCAGGGGATCAACCCTGGTTCAGTGACAAGTGCATGCCAGGAGCAGCACTAGACATACTTAAAAATGGAGGTGTCAACCTGGTGAAGCTACAACACAGGACTACTTGTAAGTAGTGTAAGCAGAATGTGATAGAGCTAGTGATCCCACAACCAACAGATCAGATCAAAGCTCTGCAGTCCTGCCACATCTAGTCGTGAATGGTGGTGGACAATTAAACAACTCACTGGGGGAGGAGGTTCCACAAATATCCCCATCCTCAATGATTGGGGAGCCCAGCACATCAGTGCAAAAGGCAAGGCTGAAGCATTCACAACAACCTTCAGCCAGAAGTGCCAAGTGGATGATCCATCACGGCCTCATGAGTCACAGGTGCTAGTCTTCAGCCAATTTGATTCACTCCATCTGAAATCAAGAAATGGCTGAAGGAACTGGATACTGTAAAGGCTATGACAACATTCTGGCAATAGTACTGAAGACTTGTGCTTCAGAACTAGTTGCAGCCTCAGCCAAGCTCTTCCAGTACAGCTACAACACAGGCATCTACCCGGCTATGTGGAAAATTGTCCAGGTGTGTCCTGTACACAAAAAGCAGGACAAATCCAACCCAACCAATTACTGCCCCATCAGCTTACTCTTGATCATCAGCAAAGAAAAGGAAGGGGTCATCGACAGTGCTATCAAGCGTCACATATTCAAAGTAACCTGCTCACTGATGCCCAGTTTGGGTTCTGTCAAGGCCACTCAGCTCCTGACCTCATTACAGCCTTGATCCAAACATGGACAAAACAGCTGAACTCCAGAGGTGAGAGTGACTGCCCTTGACATCAAGGCAGTAATTGACTGAGTGTGGCATCAAGGAGCCCTAGTAGAACTGAAGTATATGGGAGACTGGGGACAACTCTTCACTGTTTGTAGTCATACCTAGCACTAAGGAAAATTGTTGTGGTTGTTGGAGGTTAATCATCTCAGTCACAGGACATCACTGCTGGAGTCCCTCAAGGTGGTGTCCTAGGCCCAACCATCTTCAGCTGTTTCATCAATGACCCTCCCTCCATAAGGTCGGAAGTTGGGATATTTGCTGATGATTGCCAATGTTCAGCATCATTTGTGACTCCGCAGACACTGAAGCAGTCCGTGCCCACATGCAGCAAGATCTGGACAACATTCAGGCTTGGGCCAGGCAAGTTCCAGGCAATTAACATCTCCAACAAGAGAGAATCCAACCATCTCCCCATGACTTTCAATGGCATTACTGTGAGGAACCTATTTTTGGAAAAATTGAAGGACATTGAATTTTGGACATTCTCTCACGAGTCACTTTTACAAACCTGCAAGATTAATTTGGGGCTGTGAGCATGGTATTCTTCAAGAAGCTATGGATCCGAGATGCCCAGAGACACTTGGAGGGGGAAGGGCTACTTTGTATATCTAGGTTAAAGAATTGCTGTTGCCACAGTGAAGACTCTTGCTGATTGGTTAAAAATACCTGGTTTAAGATTAAGAGAAGTATTGAACATCTTAGTCTTTAAAACCCTCAGAGTGTGGGTGGGTATGCCTTGGAAGCAAGCTGCAAGGAAATGACTCTTTTACTCTCTTTGCCCCACCTTTGTGTGAAACCTTCCTCAGTAACATCTCATCAGAATAAATTGTTATTTTCGAAAGTCTGCAAAGTTGTGATAAGTAAGAGTTATCAAGAACAGTTCCACTAACAAATCTGTCTGAAAGACCTTCTAGGTCTACGGTGACCAGAATTCTGTTAGATCAACAGCACCGAGATCTTTTCAAATTTTATCCTTTTAAAAGAAACTTTTGCATCCTCCAGCTATTGCAGGGGGTTGTGTTTGTTTTGTTCAGCTATGTGTTTGTCTGCTAGTGTATGGGGATTCAAATATCTCTTTTTTAAAAAAAAGGGTAAAATCATTGTACTTCTAAACTACAACTTGTATGTTAAACCAGTTTATTAACTCTTTTCAAAAAGTAGTTTGTTTTATAATGAACCAATTTTCTTTTTGGTGTTTACTGAAAGAAGCCTGGATATAGTCTTCTTATGCTAGGAATAGCAGCAAAGGTAAACAATTGGCCAGTTTTGTGGGTAAATAAAACATTTAAACTATTGTTATGAACTGTAGAGAAGTGGGGCTAGAACTAACTGCGCACTCCGCCCTTCTTAGTCTCTAACATCACCATCACTGAATCCTCCACTATTAACATCCTGGGAATTACCATTGACCAGAGAATGAACTGGAACAGCCACATAAATACTGTGTCTACAAGAGCAAGTTAGAGGCTGGGAATTGTGCAGCGAGTTTCTCATCTCCTTATTCCCCGAAGTCTGTTCATCTACAAGGCACAAGTCAGGAGTGTGATGGAATACTCTCCACTTGCCTTGGTGAGTCCAGTTCCATCAAAACTTATGAAGCTCGACACCATTCAAGACAAAGCAGCCCGCTTGATTGACACTCCATCCACAACCTCCAAAATCTACTCCTTCCAGCACTGATGCACAGTGGCAGTAGTGTGTACCATCTACAAGATGCACTGCAGCAATGCACCAAAGCCCCTTCGATGGTACTTTCCAAACCTGAAATGTCTACCACCTAGAAGGACAATGGCCGCAGATACATGAGAACACACCACCTGCAAGTTCCGCTCCAAGCCACAGTATTGGACTGACCTGGAAATATATCACAGTTACTTCACTGTCGCTGGGTCAAAAATCTTGAACTCCCTCCCAAAGGAGCACTGTGGGTGTACCTACGTCACATGGACTGTAGCAGTTCAAGAAGGCAGCTCACCACCACCTTCTCAAGGGTAACTAGGTATGGGCAATAAAAATGCTGCCCTAGCCAGCGACGCCCACATCCCACGAAAGAGCCGAAAAAAAAGAGGGTTATAGAGTGCCAGGGATTGCAGAAAGGGTGGGGCCATAGAGGGGTTTGATTTGAAAACAAGGATGAGAATTTTTAAAAAAGTGTTGCCAGTCTGGAAGCTAATGTAGGTTATGTAGTTGAATGAGACTTGGTGCAGGCTAGGATATGATGCAGTGTTGGATGAGCTTACATTTATGGAGGGTATGTGATGGTAGGCTGGCCAACAAAACATTGAAATATTTAAGTCTAGAGGTAACAAATGCATGGATGAGGATTTCATCAACAGATGAACTGAGGTGGGGCAGAGTCAGGTGACATTATGTAGGTGTTTTTGGTAATGGCCTGGATATGTTGTTGGAGACTCATCTTGGGGTCAAAAATGACACCAAGTTTCAAACACTCTGGTTCAGCCTCAGACAGTTTCCAGGGAGAGGGATCGATTGGGTAGCTCAAGAGTTTATAGTAGGCACTGAAGAAAATAGCTTCAGTCTTCCCTGTATTTTGCTGGAAGAAAAGTCTGCTCATCCAATAGTTGATGTTGGACAGTATGACAAGCCTGAGGCAGTGGAGGGATTGGTTTTGGTGATAATGAGATAGAGCTATGAGGTGTCAGTGTCCAATTCCTGCATCAGTTTTCTGCCCGGCCTTTTTGTTTCTTGTTTTTTTACAGTGCTCCCTTCTACCCCTACACTGTTCCCTTGGAAAAAGAGAACAAGACATTGAGGATATATTGAGGAAGTATTCAATGAACAACATGACACGAGGAAGTTCTGAGGAACAAAGGGACCTTGGCGTGTGTGTACATAGATCTCTGAAGGCAGAGGGACATGTTAGTGGGGTGGTGAAAAAGGCACTTGCCTTTATCAATTAAGGAATAGATTACAAAAGTAGGGAGATCATGTTGAAGTTGTATAGAACCTCGGTGAGGCCACAGCTGGAGTACTGTGTGCAGTTCTGGTCACCACATTATAGGAAGGATGTGATTGCACTGGAGGGGGTGCAGAGGATATTCACGAGGATGTTGCCTGGGATGAAACATTTAAGTTATGAAGAGAGGTTGGATAGACTTGGGTTGTTTTCATTGGAGCAAAGACTGAGGGGTGACATGATCGAGGTGTACAAATTATGAGGGGCATGGACAGGGTGGATAGGGAGCAGCTGTTCCCCTTAGGTGAAGGGTCAGTCACAAGGGGACATAAGTTTCAAGGTGAGGGGCAGAAGGTTTTGGCGAGTGGGGGCGGAATGTGAGGGAAAACTTTTTTACCCAGAGGGTGGTGATGGACTGGAATGCGCTGTCTGGGAGGGTGGTGGAGGCGGGTTGCCTCACATCCTTTAAAAAGTACCTGGATGAGCACTTGGCACATCATAACATTCAAAGATATGGGCTGAGTGCTGGTAAATGGGGTTAGGTAGGTAGGTCAGGTGTTTCTCATGTGTTGGTGCAGACTTGATGGGCCGAAGGGCCTCTTCTGCACTGTGTGATTCTGTGATATGGTCAGTAGTTCATTTCTTTCTCCTTTGAAAATTCCTAAACAAAGGTTTCTGGTCTAGAAATAGTGGATTCCCATCATGGTGATCCTTACCATTGAAGTAAAACTTCAGCTTGTTTGCATAAACATTGGATAAGGGAACATTTATTCTTGCTGCTACATGTTCTACTATGCTCTTGAATCCACCCGATATCAGGAAGACTTGCACACCACGCTTTTGAAGACGATCAATCAGATCCCTGTTTTAAAAATAAAAGTTTAAAGAAACAGTTATGCTTTCATGGGATCAAAACTGAACAGATTATTAAATAACACGGACACAATCAACTTTGAAAAAATATTTTCATTGCGTCAGCTTTCGCCATCGCTACCCCTCTGAAACTGACCGCAACTTCAGGATTTAGCACAGGTGCAAATTAATATAGAAATCCTGAAACTGTGGTTTATCTTTCACTGCTGTACCACAGATTGAGCTGCAGATCCCCCTCTGCTGCCCTGTTAGAACAGGAAATGCACAAAATCAGTTACAGCTGGGGAGAATTTCCCTTGCTCCATACTCATTGCTGTTAGAAACCCCATGAAAAGTTAAACCTTGTTCAATGTGGCATAACTGGGTTTGTGTAATAATTACTTCTGAAGAACCTATCTGGCCCTTGGGAGAAAAATTAGATTTGTAGAATGTTATTAAGTGTCTCAATTTGCTAATTACAAGATTTTTAATTTTTTAAAAAAATGCTCGTTCATGATATTTCAACTTCTAACTTAACACCCTATGTCCCAATCTTCATTTCATTCTCTAAAATTTTTTGAAGGGAATTTGCTTGGCAGCACTTTCCATTTCCTGGTTGACTCTCTGAGAATTCTTCAATGTGATCGGTTGCTTTGACAGCTTGAGGACATCACTGCAACTCAAATGGTGGGAATCCAATTAAAGCGTGTTATAATCAATTGCAGAGAGAGGGGCAAGGTTCTTGCTATAGAGATTGCTGGAACACTCAGCCTAGGTTTCATCAAGAGCAATGGTGAGCGTCCTTGCTTCACCGCTGACAGCAAAGCCCGGGCTAGAGTTTCTTTCCCCTCTATCTCCAGCCCCACTTTATATGTTATTTTTCTTCAATCCCCAAGCAAGAAAATAACCTCTAGCTCCCAGTGGTTCGAGCTGTAAATGATACACATAGCACTGAGCTTCCGAGCCTGGGGTGTGGGAGTACAGATTCTGTTGCAGGCCTGCTTTAATTAGACCATCTCAAGCAGGGCTGATTCTGTAGCTACTACATTTACACCTCACAATCCCCGCAACAAGAAATAATCGAAAGAAAAACAGGGTTCTATTTTCTGATCACTATTTGTAAGCAGAGATGCTGGTGCCCCTTTCCATTCTAGGCACCCACACAAAGAATAGTCCCTATGATGAGGATCAGTTTAGTGCCTGAAGATTTCTACACAGCATATGCGCCAGAAAAGGAGATATAAAAAAAGTTTTTTTCTACATTTACTGCATAAATGCAAGTAACTTCTTCCCTCTTGCAATTACACTACTTCTATTGTAACTCTTATCACCAGAATCACTTTTTTTTAAAAAAAACATTTAGAGAGAGTGTGTTCGTGACTTACTTGATGTCCTCTGTCAAATAAGGAGGATGGTCAGTTATTAATTTGTTCACTTGTTCTCGTGAAGGTCGTATTAAAGCTAGACGTTCTGTTAAAGCCTTCTTAAATGGGACTGCCCCTCCCATTGCATTTCGAGTCCTGTAATAAATTTTTTTAAAAAGTTAAATGGAGAAGGTCACTGAATGCGACAACATACTTCACAAATGAAGACATCCTTTGTGGAATTGCATTATGCTGTGCTAAGTTGGACTCTCAGAATAGATCTAGCAACTTCACTAGACATTCATGAGGCATTATGGACCATCAGGATTGAATATGGTCATATTCTGTAATTTCATGGTCCTAATTTCTCTCATTGCTCAATCAAAATAAAGTTGAAAGGCCAACCCCAGTACAATGCAAGCTGTAAAAGGGAATGCCAGGAGCAGCACCTAGCATACTTCAGACTGAAGTACCCAGTGACAGGATTACATCGAGATATCTTCATCCTAAAGACGAAGAGCGTGGTCACGTAACCAACGGGCAATAACCAAACTCTCTGGGCCTACCATACCCAATGAAGAATAGTGGCGGAAGTCCAGCAAATTAGCAGGTAGAGGAGACTCCATGAGCATTGTCATCTACAAATATAATGGAGACCAGCATTTGTGCAGGAGACAAGAGCCAAGTGAATGCAGCCAAAAATACTAAATGTGTTGGTCCCACACACAGGGCATAAGGAGAGGCAATGAACATTGAAGGGCTTCAGGAAGAGAAAGACCTAGTACACACGCACGCACACGAGCATGCACACGCAATCATTGAAGGTAGCAGGACAAGAGAAGGCTATTGAAAAAGCATAAGGAATCCTTGGGTTGAAAAAAAAAGTACAACAGGAACGAAAACACTGATTAGGGCTTAGCTGGAGTATCCTGCTTGATTCTGGACAGCAAGCTTTAAAAGGAGTATGGTAAGTTCTTGGAGAGGATGTAGAAAAAATTCACTGGAATGATACCTGGGATGTTGGAATTCAGTACACAGAGACACTAGAGATGTTGGGATCGTTCTCCTTAGAGGTGTGAGGTTAGGAGGGAATTTAATGGACATTTTCAAAACTATAAAACTATTTTGATAGAGTAAATAAAAGGAGAAATTGTTCTCATTGGAAGGAAGGTCAATAACCAGAGGACAGAGATTTTAGATAATTGGCAAAAGAAACAGGAGCAGAGACTATTTTTTTTAAATGCAGTGAATTGTTAGGATCTAGAATACAAAAGGGAAGCTCATTCAATTCCAAAAGGAATTGGATAAACACTTGAAAATTTTAAAAAAATGCATGTCTACAGGGAAAGAGCAGGGGATTGGGACTAATTGAATAGTTCCTTCAAGGAGCCTGTATAGCAACAATGGACTGAATGCCCTTTCTCTTCACAAGGTTCCCACCATCACAGGTGAGTATCCAGTCAAATCAGTCCATTCAATGTTAAAAGCACTTGTTTTTTTTGTTCCAAACATCCGAATGTCACATTAATTTCTAATCCATATGAGAAGAACACACGCACACAGCTGGCTTTCTTACTGCAATGTCTGTACTAGAACAACTGCATCCTACTTTATTACCAGAAGAGCATTCTAGCCAAAGGCATCATTGTGATTTACAACATCATTAAAACATATTCTCAGGTCGCCAGTCAACTATAACTTGGAGAATCAGCATTTAAATTTAAGCGATGAAAATGAAATATGGCTAAAAATAGATAAGGACTGTTGACTGGTTGTACTATGACAGACTTCCCATTATTAAAAGCAAAGACCATGAACACCTACATTTCGGCAACATCATCACCGACTCCACAGAACTTCGCTAGTTCATCAATTCCTTCTTCTTTTATCACTGTGCTGTCCACATCAAAGCACACAGCATCAGCACTGCGAAGAACTGCTTTTGTTTCAGCACGTGTAGACATATTGCTTTGCAAATTCCTGTATAAATCCAAAAATTGCAAAATGATAATCCTATAGCATCCTGCACAGGCAAAAGCTAAAAGGTGACTAGACCATAGGTGCCCCACATATACACAACGTACAACCTACAAAATAGCATCTGATGTCCTTTGGGTCAGATTGTGGTAAGTTCCTTCACATTCCTCTCTCTGTTCCTGTCTAATTTCAGTCCCTAACCTACCAACAAATTGTAATTGCTATCATCACTCTCGGTAAGGCTATGACCAACTTTGTCAAAGATACTCCGATGGGATAATTTTTAAAAATTATTTCATGGGATGTGAGCATCATTGCCAAGGCCAGCATTTGTTTCCCATTCCTAACAGCCCTTCAGAAGATTGTGGTGAGCTGCCTTCATGAACAATGCTGTTAGAAAGGGAGTTCCAGGTTTTTGACCCAGTGACAGTGAAGAAACAGTGATTTTGTTCCAAGGCAGAATAGTGCGCAACTTGGAGGAGAACTTGCAGGCAGTGTTGCTGCCATAGTTTTGCTGCTGTAGTCCTTCTAGATGGTAGAGGTCAAGGCTTTGGGAGGTGCTAACTGATGGAAGCAGGTTGTTCTAAGGAAGCAACACAAGTTGATAGAAAGTGTTTTTGGTGAATGTTTGCTTCAAGTATTGCACAGGCTCAAATCAAGGGCATTAACTAATCCATGACCCAATTTTCTTGAATTTGGCATCCAGCTGAAGAACCTTCCCGGATCCAAAAGATTTTTATCTAGCTCTTCCTTGGCCTAGTCTTAACCAGAAATTAATGGCTTACAGTATATACAACATAGGCTAAAATTATACAGTTGAGTTATGAGCCAAACTACTCTCCTCTAAAAACTTCCTTTAATAAATCTACATCTTTCCTGTGATAGAGATCAAAACTGAATATTGCATTCCAGTGCAGCTTTTATACCCAACAAGATATTCTTATATTGCAGCTTTAATGCATTAAGATGGCCTAAGGCATTTCACAGACACTTAATAAAACCAAGAATGACACCAGGCCACATAAGTAGTATTAGATGACCAAAAACTATGGGTCATGAGGTAGGGTTTAAGGAGTGTTTTAAAAGGAGGAAAACAAGATAGAGAGGTGGCGAGGTGCAGGGAGGATTTCTTGCTGCAACTCCTGTAGCTGAAAACTGCATCCTACTTTATTGCCAGATGGGAGTAGTCACCGAAGTTACATCATTATGATGCGCAACATAATTTAAAAAACGTTCTCAGGTCACTGGGTAATTAAAACTTGGAGAATCAGGATTTAAATTTAAAGGGGTGAATAGGAAATATTGCTCAAAATATGTACTCATGCCAATCTTCCATCTCATGAGATGCTGATTTGCACTGTGGTGGTCAACTTTGTTAAGCATCACCTGGTGTGGCTCAGGAGCTCACTCTGGCATGGCAGTCTCTGCTGCATTTGCTGCAGAGGAAGACAGTGGCTGGAAAGCTGCACTATTTGCTAGACTCTGTTTTCTCCGGGCCCTCTTCTCGGTCAGTTGAGCTTTATGTTTCTGTGCGCCTCTTCCAATGCCCTTCCAAACTATCAGCCTCCAGAGGTCACGGCCAAAAGCGGCCGTCTCCCAATTGTCAATGCCAATGTCTGCCATCTTCACATCTCACTTGAAGGTACCTGCGTAGCAGAGGTATAGATGCCCAGAAGATCTTAACCCAGTGGCCAGCTCACCATAAAGAAGGTCTTTGGATAGTCGGCTGTCATCCATCTGATGCACATGGCCAAGCCAGCACAGACACCTTTGGCTTAGCAATGAGTGTAGGCTGATGAAATTAGCACACCATTGAACCTCTGAGCTGGTAGCCCTGTCCTACCAAGAGATGCCAAGTATACACCTGAACCAGTGAAATTCAGCCTTTTTTCCTGCCTAGCATTTGTTGTCCAGATTTCACCACTGTAGAGGAATACACTGAGGACTCAGGCTTGGTAGACTTAACAGTTTGGTGTTCTCAGTCAGGTTGCTTTTGTTCCATGCTCTCTTACCCAGCTTTGACATAACAGCTGCAGCTGCAATGTGTGTGTTGATTTCAGCATCAAGAGGCAGATTTACTGGTGATTGTGCAGCCTAGATATGTGAAACTTTCAACAACCTCTAGCGTCACATTGTCAATGCTGACAGATGGTGGTATGGTAACATCTTGGAACATGACATTTGTCTTCCTGATGCTGATGGTCAAACTGAACTTTACAGGCATGAGAGGGGCTGCCCATTTGCTGCTGAAGATGCTCCTCAGTGTGGGATGCTAGTGCGGCATTGTCAGCATGCAGCAAATCTCTGATGAGGACCTTTGTCTTGGATCTCAGGCAGGCAAAGTTGAATAGCTTTCCATCAGTTCTGCTATATAAGTAGACACTCCCTGTAGAAGACCTGAAGGCATAGGCCAGCAGCAAAGAGATGAATATACCCAAAGAGTGTCAATACCAGAACACAACTCTGTTTGACCTCACTGCGAATCTCAAAGGGCTCCAATGTTGCTCTATCATAGCTGACCTTACTCATTCTGTCATCATGGAAAGAAATCACATTGAGAGGCTATGATGGGTAGCCAATTTCCTCCAGTAGTTTAAATAGATTATCTCTGCTCACATGGCTGAGTGCATGGTCAAAATGGGTAGGAATTGTTAAAAGATAGTACTACACTACCACACTCACTACTTATAACACTAAACTGACTGTTTCAACAACCTGCCCATTAAACCCTCAAGCACATTACAATTTAATAGATCATTCATATTCTTGCTTCTAACCAATCACATGACCTTGCATTTCTAATCAATTCATTCATAGGGTGATAGGTGTCTATCTTTATCTACCACAATGCCTCCCAGGTGTATCCATTGAGATCTATTTGACCCACCAATACGCCATTTGATAAATCTGCCGCTTCTTGTCAAATGTTGGTGCATAACCACCTATGTTGGAAACAGGTGACTCTTGCTGTAAGAATATCAAGGAAATATTGGCAACAGAGAATGGTCTAGTCAAAATTCAGTGGTTTTGTCAGCTGAACCAGAAAATTCTCCAGAATGATACTAGCAAAGTGGTAATGCCTAGAAATGGGTAAGTACCAGGGAACAGTAGCATAGTGATTAGATTATTGAGCTAATGATCTGGAGTCAAGTTCAAAACCCAGTACAGCTGCTGGGGAATTTAAATTCAATTAAGTAAATGAATCTGGAATGAAAGCCTTTTGTGAATGGTGATAATGATGATTATGTAAACTGTCAGTAAATACCCATCTGGTTAACTAATGCCATTTAAGGTATCCTTAGCTGGTATGACCTATATGTGACTCCAGACCCTAAGTAATGTGGCTGACTCTTAGCAGCCCTCTGGAATTGCCTAACAAACCACTTAGCTGTCCAGGGGGAAATAGGAGATGGGCAATAAATAGGGCCTTGACAGTGACAGCCACATCTCATATATGAAAAAGGTCAGGTAATTAGTACTCCATGTCCAAATGCAACAAGAGCCGGTATATATCCAGGCTTGGGCTGACAAGTAGCAAGTAACATTTGCACCACACAAGTGCAAGGCAATGACCATCTCGAACAAGAGATGATCTAACCATTGCCCCTTGACATTCAATGGCAACTCCATCACTGAATCCTCCACCATCATCAACATCCTGGGGGTTACCATCAACCAGAAACTGAACTGGACTAGCTATGTAAAAATTGTGGCTATAAGTGCAGGCCAGAGGCTAGGAATCCTGCAGCAAATAACTCACCTGCTGACTCCCTAAATCCTGTCCACCATCTACAAGGCACAAGTCAGGAGTGTGATGGAATACTCTCCACTTGCCTGGATGAGTGCAGCTCCAATGCTCAAGAAGCACAACAACTTCCAGGACAAAGCAGCCCACTTGATTGGCACCCCATCCACAAACATTCACTCCCCCCCACACCACCAATGCACAGCAGCACCAGTATACATCTCTACAAGATGCACAGCAGGAACTCACTAAGCCTACTTTGACAGCACCTTCCAAACCCATGACCACTACCATCTAGAAGGGCAAAGACACCAGACACATGGGAACACCACCACCTGCACGTTACCTCCAAGCCACTCACCAACCTGAGTTGGAAATATATCACAGTTCCTTCACTGTCCTGGAACTCCCTCCCTAAAAGCAATGGGGGTATACCTACACCACACGGACTGCAACGGTTCAAGAAGGTGGCTCACCAGCACCTTCTGAAGGGTAATTAGGGATGGGCAATAACTGCTGGCCTAGCCAACAGCACCCACATCCCATGAATGAATAAATAAAAATAACTTTCTAGTAATTCACACCTTCATTCCTATTTATCTCACACAAATGTTTTGCCTCCCTTTTCCAACCCCATCCAGCACCTATAAATCAACCAATCTAGCTATGCAAGTTACAACAACTTGGGAGTTTCTGTTGACAAGTTGTACTGACTCACTGGTCTTCAGTTTAATTGGTTGTTCTTCAAGTATAAAAAGTTTCTATCAGGGGTATCGAAGTCTTTGAAATCTGGGAGGACATATATATGCCTAGAACTGTCAACAGCATTAATTAGGCAGTCCGGTGGTGTATTTTGTACATGCAGGTGATGATGGAACTTGTCAATCAGCATGCAGGAAGTTTATTTAAACTTTCCCACTGATCAACAAAGCTTCCACCTTCCAAGTTTCCTTCCTAAGTGCACGATGTTACTCTGTCAACCCTCTCATTAGGAACAGAGTAGCAATAAGTTTGCAGGCCCTCATTAGTATGTAGTCAGAGCTGGCCAATGGGGGGGTTATTTCTGGATTAATCTTTTGTTCGTCTGTTTATACATCAAGTTCTCTTTCCTCGGGGTTTAATTACTAGACTCAAATAATTTCTCTTCAATCAGTTTTTGTAAAGTGAAGCCACGTTTTGGGAAATTACTCGGACAATAATCTCACAATTATCTTGCTCATAGAATTTGTTAAAGCGCAAGAATATAGGGCTTCCTAAGACATCAGTGAACCAATGCCCTATTATTAGCAAAGGCCTTTTGAAGTTGTAACAAAATGGATCAGTCCCTACCAAATATACGTGAGAAGTTTTGAACTGCAGATGTGATTTTATATAGTCCTACTTTCCTGCTTTCTCTCCTTATTTTCATCTTTTCCCAAATATCTAGTGACTTTTTGAATGCCGTAACAATACAGGATCAAGCACCGCATACCAATATAAAAACAAAAAAACTGCGGATGCTGGAAATCCAAAACAGTTCTGTCGAAGGGTCATGAGGACTCGAAACGTCAACTCTTCTCCGCCGATGCTGCCAGACCTGCTGAGTTTTTCCAGGTAATTCTGTTTTTGTACCGCAAACCAATAACTCGATGAAAAAGCCCTTCTAATCCCTTCCTTCATGCAGCTAATTGGGGAGATTTTTTCTGTAAGATAAAATCAAAATACTGCAGGTGCTGGAAATCTGAAAATAAAATCAGAAAATGCTGGACTCTTCAAGAGTCATACGGACTCGGAAACGTTAACTCTGTCTTTCTCTCCACAGATGCTGTTAGACCAGCTGAGTTTTTCCAGCATTTTCTGTTTTTATTCCTGATTTTCTGTGATGGGTTTTGGGTTTTAATGGTTTTCCGTGGTTGGCAATTTGAATACCTCTGTTAGTCCCCTTGCTTCCTGGTTAGCCATAAAATGAAAGAATACTGGAGCCTCTGCCATCACCATTCATATTTCCAGACTACAACACGCATGCAAAAAGTACATATTGCCACAGCAACTGGGGCTCCCAGAGTGACTGTAACACCCGCCACCACCAGTCTCCTGCAATAATCTCCTCAGGGAGGCGAGAGAGCTCCTTACTGCCCAGTCAGTTCGGGCCTTCACAGCAGACTCGCAATTCAACTTTATCTCCAGACCATGCAATCTCGGTTTACAAACCCCAAGAAACCAATCGCGTGAATTGCTGAAAAACTATTTACAATAAACACGTCCGCAAGTTAGATTTTCAGCAATCGGTGTGCCCTTCACCTACGTCCCAAGGCAGACGCATCTGCTCAGCCTTGAATCATGAAAAGAAAAGCCTCAAAAACCAGCGAAGCTCCAATGTAACTGAATATCCAGCCCATCCTACACTCACCTCCGGGCTGTGCAGACTTGCAGCGCAGGAGGCAGCTTAATTCACAGTGTATCATTCAAACGCCGACAAATCTTAATTTCACTCCTTTCAATGTGGCCACAAAAACAAACGCTTAAAAGGTGTTGGTCAAAGGACTTGGTTTTATACAATATAAAGACCGCATAGATTTCCTTCCGGGCTGTTCGAAGACTTAAAGTGGTTTATTCTTTGTATAAAACAGAAACACGACACGTCGCTTAACTTTAAAACCCCAAGGGTAAATCACAAGATGCGACGTCACTTTAACCAGACCGGAGTCACCAGCATTTGGAGCCAATGAAAACCCTCCGCACACTCCAGGACCCTGTCTTAAGTAGTTAATTAAAAGGGCAATATCACATTCTTAAATAAAAACAAAAAAACTGCGGATGCTGGAAATCCAAAACAAAAACAGAATTACCTGGAAAAACTCAGCAGGTCTGGCAGCATCGGCGGAGAAGAAAATAGTTGACGTTTCGAGTCCTCATGACCCTTCGACAGAGCTTGAGTTCGAGTCCAAGAAAACATTCTTGTCACCGTTAGTGGGCCCCACCGTACAAATTATTTTTTGTATAAATGCCAACTCTTGTCATACTACCTTCCAGAAAATGGAAGAAACACGATGCTCTCTTGATTTCAACTTCTATGTTTAAGGATCAAATGCACTGACAAAGTTTGTAGAATGCTTTTTGATAACCAGTCCTACGCAATACTGTATTTTATATCACTGCCCAGTGAACATATCATGTTGCACATGTAGTATGAAAATGAAGGGCTAATGAACTGTGAGGGGGGGTAGTGTTAGACACCAAGAAGACATAAGATAAGATCTTAAGAAATTAAAGCAGGAGAAGTCCATTTGGTCTATCAAACCTGTTCTGCCATTCAATAAGGTCGTGCTGATCTGGCTGTGGCCTTAACTCCATTTTCCTGCTTGTCCCCCATAACCTTTGACTCCCTTGTCAACCAAAAACTCATCTCTGTGGAAAAGAATTTCAAAGACTGATGACCCTCTGAGAGAATAAATTCCTCCTTGTTTCTGTCTTAAATGGAGGACCTCTTGCTTTTAAACACTGCCCCTACACCTAGTTTCTGCAAATAGAAGAAACATCCACACTGCCAAGCCCCTGCTGAATCTTAGCCAGCCAGTTCAACTGAGCTGTTGTGTGATTTGGGAATCCACTGTCTGAAAGAGTGGTGAAAGCAGATTCAATGGGAATTTTCAAAAAGGAATTAGATAAAGTCTTGAAGAAAAAACATTTGCAGGGATATAGGGACAAACCAGGGACTCTTTCCAAGTGCCAGAACAGGTATGAAGGGCTGAATCGGCTCCTTCTGTGCTTTTTCATTCTATGATAATAAGATCACCTCTCATTATTCTAAACTCCAATGAGTATAGGCCCAAGCTGCTAAACCTTTCCTCATAAGCAACACTTTCATCCCAGGAATCAGCCTAGTGAATTTTCTCCGAAGTGCATCCAGTGCAAGTATATCTCTCTTTAAGGAAGGAGAACAAAACTGTATCCTGTACAACGCATAATGGTGGAATGAACAGGCAATGGCATATGAACTTTAATGCAGAGAAATGTGAAGTGATACATTCTGGTAGGAAGAACAAGGAGAGGCAATATGAAATACAAGGTATAATTCTGAAATGGGGTGCAGAAGCAGAGGGATCTGGGGATATATGTGCACAAATTGAAGGTGCAAGGCAGGTTAAAGAAGTGGTTAAAAGGCATGAAGGCAAAAAGCATAAGTAAAGGCATAGAGTACCAAAGCAAGGACATGATGGTGAACCTTTATAAAACTCTGGTTCAGCCTCAAATGAAGCATTGTGTCAAATTTTGGACTCCACATTTAAGGAAGGATGTGTAGAATTTAAAGAGCAAGCAGAAAAGATTTAAGAGAATTGTTCTACGGATGGGTGACTTCAGTTACATGGATAAACTGGACAGACAAAAAGGAAAAGTGGAGTTGCATTCCTGGTTAAAGAAGAAATTAATGCAGTAGCGTTATAGAGATTGCTCCAACAATGTGGAATCTGTATGGGTGGAGCTGAGAAACACTAAGGGACAAAAAACAGTAGTGGGGGTTGTAAATAGACCCCCAAACTGTAATGATGATGTTGGGAATGGCATTAAACAGGAAATTAGAGACACATGCAATAAAGGAACATCTGTAATTATGGGTGGCTTTAATCTGCATATAGATTGGGCAAATCAAATTAGTAGCAATACCGTAGAGGAGGAATTCCTGGAGTGTATATGGGATGGTTTGCTGGACCAATACGTTGAAGAACCAACTAGAGAACAAACCATCCTAGACTGGGTATTGTGTAATGAGAAAGGAATAATTGGCAATCTAGTTGTGCGAGGCCCCTTGGGGATGAGTGACCATAATATGATAGAATTCTTCATCAAGATGGAGAGTGATGTAGTTGATTCTGAGACTAGGGTCCTGAATCTTAATAAAGGAAACTACGATGGTATGAGGCGCGAGTTGGCTATGATGGATTGGGAAACTTTATTTAAAGAGATGACGATGGATAGGCAAAGGCAAACATTCAAACAGCGCATGGGTGAACTGCAACAATTGCTTATTTTTATCTGGCACAAAGGTAAAACAGAAAAGGTGGCCAAACCATGGCTTATGAGGGGAATTAGAGATAGTATTAGATCCAAGGAAGAGGCATACAAATTGGCTAAAAAAAAAAACAACAGACCTGAGGATTGGGAGCAGTTTAGAATTCAGCAAAGGAGGACCAAGGGATTGATTAAGAAGGGGAAAATAGAATACGAGAGTAAGTTTGCTGGGAACATAAAAACAGACTGTAAAAGTTTCTATAGGTATGTGAAGAGAAAAAGATTGGTGAAGACAAATGTAGGTCCCTTACAGTCAGAAACAGGGGAATTTATAATGGGGAATAAAGAAATGGCTGACCAACTAAATAAATATTTTGATTCTGTTTTCATAAAGGAGGACACAAATAACATACCAGAAATGTTGGGGAACAAAGGGTTTAGTGAGAGGGAGGAACTGAAAGAAATCAGTATTAGAAGGGAAATGGTGTTGGGGAAATTGATGGGATTGAAAGCCGATAAATCCCCAGGGCCTGATAAATCTACATCCCAGAGTACTTAAGGAAGTGGCCCTAGAAATAGTGGATGCATTGGTGGTCATCTCCCAAGATTCTATGGACTCTGAAACAGTTCCCACAGATTGGAGGGTAGCTAATTTAACCCTACTATTTAAAAAGGGAGGTAGAGAGAAAACAAGGAATTATAGGCCAATCAGCCTGACGTCAGTAGCGGGGAAAATTCTAGAGTCCATTATAAAAGATTTAATAGCTGAGCACTTGGAAAACAGTGGCAGAATCGGACAGAATTAGCATGGATTTACAAAAGGGAAATCATGCTTAACAAATCTACTGGAATTTTTTGAGGATGTAACTAGTGGAGTCGATGAGGGAGAGCCAGTGGATGTCTTTTATTTGGACTTTCAGAAGGCTTTCGACAAAGTCCCATGTAAGAGATTAGCATGTAAAATTAAAGTGCATGGGATTGGGGGTAGTGTATTGAGATGGATAAAAAAACTGGTTGGCAGACAGGAAACAAAGAGTAAGAATAAATGGGTCTTTTTCCGAATGGCAGGCAGTGACTAGTGGGGTACTGTAGGGATTGGTGCTGGGACCCCAGCTATTCACAATATATATTAATGATTTAGATCAGGGAACTAAATGTAATGGCTCCAAATTTGCAGATGACATAAAGCTGGGTGGGAGGATGAGCCGTGAGGAGGATGCAGTGATGCTTCAGTTTGACTTAGACAAGCTGAGTGAGTGGGCAAATGCATGGCAGATCCAGTATAATGTGGATAAATGTGAGGTTATCCACTTTGGTAGCAAAAACAGGAAGGCAAATATCTGAATGGCTATAAATTGAGAGGGGAATGTGCAACAATACCTGGGTGTCTTCGTACACCAGCTGCTGAAGGTAAGTATGCAGGGTCAGCAGGCGATAAAGAAGGCAAATGGTATGTTGGCCTTCATAGCCAGAGGATTCGAGTACAGGAGCAGGGATGCCTTGTTGCAATTATACAGGGCCTTGGTGAGACCACACCTGGAATATTGAGTGCAGTTTTGGTCTCCTTATCTGAGGAAGGATGTTCTTGCTATAGAGGAAGTGCAGCGAAGGTTTACCTGACTGATTCCTGGGATGGCAGGACTGACATAAGAGGAGAGATTGAGTTGGTTAAGATTATATTCGCTGGAGTTCAGAAGAATGAGGGGGGGATCTCGTAGTAACCTATAAAATTCTAACAGGACTAGACTGGGTAGATGCAGGAAGGACTTGATGCAGCAGGACATTTCCTTGCCTATGTTTGATCTGATGCCATGAGACATCATGGGGTCCAGAGTTGATTTTGAAGACTCCCAGGGCAACTCTCTCCTGACTGTGCCAGGATGGAGATGGTGGTGTCTGGGACTAGCCCCAGATGTTAGTAAGGAGGATTTTGCAGAGTTGATAGGACTGAGATTGACATTGTTGTTTACCTCAAATCAATCTGGTTTCATTCTTTTTTTTGTGACTTTGTTTTGTTTTCAGAGCCATACCAGGTAAAGATGGCAGGTTTCCTTCTCTAAAGGGCATTAGTGAACCTGATGAGATTTCACAATTACTGACAACTTAATTCCAGATTTTTATTGAATTCAAATTCCACCGTCTGCTGTGGCAGGATTTGAACCCAGGTCCCCACAGCATTACCCTGCGTCTCTGGATTACTAGTCTAGCAATAATACCATTACAGCATCACCTCTCCCTATTGTGCAATTGCAGATTGAACAGTGGTTCCTGGATACAACTAGGTTGGAGAATCTTAATTTTTCAAGTGAGATTT
This sequence comes from Carcharodon carcharias, assembly GCF_017639515.1. NCBI lineage: Eukaryota > Metazoa > Chordata > Chondrichthyes > Lamniformes > Lamnidae > Carcharodon > Carcharodon carcharias. Next base: position 125,273,377 of record NC_054476.1, read on the forward strand.
TCTCAGCTGGCATTTAGATTCAGCATTAGTAGGGCTCAAAGGCCCAGACCTTCCTGTCTCTGGATAGTTGGAGAGCGGATGTAACCGGGAGGATGCACTATAGGACCCCTCAGAAGTCCCAACGCACTGACCCAACAGGAAATGCCTGGAATTTTTCAACTTCCGATGGGCAATTCCCCAGCTCTCAGGGACCCTCCAAAAAAGTCTCCAACTCTGAGTTAGAGTCAAAGACTTTGGAACAGGCTTGTTCAACCTTTATGCCTGAGGGGCTACATTTCAATATTTTTCTCACTCAAGGGGCTAATAAACAAATTTCAGAAAGATAAGGTTGGGACAACATTAAACATGAATTTCAAAAAAAATTGAGGTATGAAGAAACAACTTGCTGATCAAGGAAAAGCAATGTCAAAGCAATAAATTGATAATTTTAAAAAATGAGTAATTAATAAAGATGGCCATTAGAGGGTGAGAGGGTGTGTGTCCACTTACTCCCATGCTCAGACAGCTCACTCACCCTCACTTAAGGTGTGTGTGGGTGTGAGTATGTGCGGGGGTGAGGGTGAGTGAGAACCCTGAGGCTGGGAGTGAGCCAGACACACACACACACACACACACACACACTCCCTCACTCACATACTCTCTCACACTGAGATTAAAACACAGAAGAGGTTCGGGATGGGCCTCTTTCTCCCCACCCTGTCTAGCACTCCAGCTGTCCCTGGTTCCACTGTTGCTGCAATCACCAGCCTTCTCGGATTTGTGTAGGCGGGCCTTGTCTCCCCGCACTCCCCATACCTCACTGGCAGCCAGTCTGTCTCCCCCCAGCCTGGCAACCAGTCTCTCCCTCCCATACCACCAGCAGCCAGTCTCTCTCTCTCTCCCACCACCAGCAGCCAGTCTCTCTCTCTCTCCCACCACCTGCAGCCAGTCTCTCCCTCCCCCACCACCGGCAGCCAGACTCTGTATCTCCACCGACGATTGCCATTCCTCAGAAGATTCAGCCCAAAGTATCTATTGATTTAAACTGATAGCAAACGGAAAATGCCGACATTACCTTCAGCAGAGCTGCTGAGAGCCAGGAAGAAGTGAGTGTGGAGATTGTGTGGACCATGTTCCCTCATATTACCTCAGATCATCGCCACTATGGGCACCTCCATGTTGAGGTGGGACATCTGTGCTCCAGAACTGCCAACCCGCTAGCTGGGGTGGCAACATTGAGAGCCCACCCCCCATCCTTAAAAGGAGGAGTTGGCCAAATAGGAGGCTACCTCCAAGAAGATTGTGCCGTCAGGCGTACTGCCAGCAATGCAAATGCAGGCTGTGGACACCCAATTTCTCCTAATGTTATGTCCCAAAGCCAGTAGAATAATCCAGCCCAATGACTGTGGTATGTCACAACATTCCAAGCAAGCCCTGGTGAATGGCGCAATGACATGTGGCTTGATTCCGAACAGCCAACTAATAGCACCCACCAGTTGTCTTGGAACCTATCATTCTAACCCCTTCCTGGCTGCTGGCTTAGGCTGAACACAAATTTACACAACTAAGTGATCTGCTCCTTCCTGGAACGAGCTTCAATCTAGATCTGGTCTACCCTATGTAATAATGCTCGTCTGTACTTCTGCCTCATAACAGGTTCTGTTCACCCATCACCTGTGTGGTTTTTGACCTATATCGGTGCCAAGTTCAACAGAGTCTTGAAAGTTAAGCAGTGTTCAAAATTATGAATGATTTTGATAAGGTAAATTGTGGAAAACCTTTTTAATTGTTTGGTGAGTCAGTAACTAAGGTAGCTAAAATTATAATAACAGAAGAGAGCGAGCTTGAGAAAATTGTTTTTAAAAGGAAGGTCTGTGATCATGTGGAGGGTAGAATTCCCTGTTCAAGACATTTCTAACTCACCTAAGTTAGCTATTTCCAGCATTTTCTGTTTGTGTTTAAGATTCTGCAGTATTTTTCTTTTGCAAAAGTATAATCTTAGCTGGATTGGTGTGGGAGAAAAATGCAGGGGGGGGGGAACTTGAAGTTTTGGAAATGGATGTTGTATGGAGGGGCAATGGGTGGGGATGGAAATTTTTATGAGTTGGGTTTGGAGGGGGTAAAGTGCCTAATGGAGTGGTGAAGATTGGGTAAGGGAGAGTGACTGTTGTGTAAGAGCATTTGGATAAGTGAAGTCTCATTCGTGTGTTGAAAATCCAAGTATCATTTACTTTCCCATTAAAAAATCTATTAATTGTGAAATATAAAAGTGCTTAAAATTAACTCGAATGAAGAAAGATTTGCATTTATATAGTGCCTTTCATGATCACATGACCCCAAAATGCTTTACAGTCAATGAAGTAATTTTAAAATATTGTCGCTCTTTGTAATGTAGGAAATGTGGCAGCTAATTTGCGACCAACAAGATTTCACAAAGCACAATGAGATAATGGCCAGATAATCTATTTTAGTGATGTTGACTGAGAGATAAGTATTGGAGAAGGAAACCAGGAGAACTTCATTTCTCTTCTATATTGCCTTCGGATTGTTTACATGCACCTCAGAAGACATACGTGGCATAGGCCTCACATCTCATCCAAAAGACAGCATTGAATTGTGAGCCTTGATTATGTGTTCAAGTCCTGAAGTGAGGTTTAAACCCACAACCTTTTGACTCAGAGGCACAAAGTGTTACTACTGAATCAAGGCTGACTCAAAATGCATAATTTTAATGTAAGTATTCAAATGTTCCCAGGAATGTATGCCCCTGTTTTAGAAATGTACCAATAATTTTGTGCCTTCAACATTTGGATTTCCCCTTCAGGCTTTTTTGTCATACTTTTCCAACCATCCACTACAATATATTGTCTGTACGTGCAGGTCAAAAAAAGCATTTGTAACTACTTGTTTTGACCTGTCCAAGCTGGTTCTGAATTACCAGTTTTTTGGGAGTGGTATCAGCTTCTTTGAACCTATTGGTGAACTATTGCTGGTTTTCTAGGTTCGTTCTACAAAAGGGACAGACCAAACATAGCTTGAAAGTTCAGGAGCACCATAGATCAAAGACACATGCCCAACATATAGGCCCAAGGACTGGACGTGATGATTGTCCTGGAGAAAAGCTTCTTTAAACCTGTTCAACAATTGGAGAATTGTTTAAATTGAGACAATAATTTTAAAAGACAATAAACTTATATTTTAATTTTTAAGCATAAAAACTCCACAGAAAGATGGCGACACACATCATGATAATGGCGTTTACATTAACTACAGTACTCCAGATCTTATTCTCGGTGATGTCTGTCATTTGCCTCATGGCTTCTGCCTTCTCCTCTTCTGTTGGCTCTGGCTCTGGCTCTGAGCTAATGCCACAGAACCAGCCATAGCAACGGATAAAGGCGTTCTTTTTCTTCCTTGGTTCTGCAAATGAAATATGTAAACAATGAATTACATAGAGATTGCTGCTTAAATCTAAATTTCAAACACTGCACCCATTCAAATTGTGTTTCTCATTTCTAAAGTTAGAACATTGATTCCATTCAGGTGATGCTTTTCATATTAGAGTATGGGTCCCACCTTATATCTAACTTTATTGCACTGGACTGGGCTAATTCAACTGGCACTGCTTATATCCAGTCCAGGATCATTTGGGTTCCATCCACATAATCTAAACAGCTCTCCTCTAGTCTACTTCACCAGCTAGTTGGATTCCTCAGATGACATTTCCATGGTTCCAACAGCTTAGAAACCTACCATTTTCGACACAATGGGCGGAATTCTCCCAGGCCCTGATGGCGGCTTCAATGTTGGGGGGGGCGGGGTGCAGAATTCAGTGGAAGGTCCAAAAATCAGTTTCACGCCAGCATGAAATAACAGTGAGATATTCCGATATTGCCTGCCATGGTGGATCATGATACCCACTAGAGGCGGGCGTGAAACCAATTTGTATCCCGCTAATGGGATGCAGGTGAAGACTGGACCGGAATCTTTCCCACACGCTTGATTCTTGGCGAAACCAATGGGAAAATGTCTGGACCAATGTGGAGTGCAAAAGTTGGGACTTACCTTAAGAAAGCCTTGGACAGCTTGCAGATATCTGAGAAGATGGAAGCCACCAGTTACCGGACCCTGGAGCACCACGTGCATCACAGGTGGGTGGAGATTCATCCATGTGGGTCCTCTGTGAAGCAGCTTCCAGAAGGTGGGAGTTCTCCACACAGCAACCTTGCTCACCCTTTGGACCTTCTTCCAGGGATTTTGCCATGGAATTGGATCCTTGATATGCAGGTAGAAGGCAGCAGACTGTTGAGCAGCAAGGGTCTTTTGGAGATGGGGGTGGGGGAGGGCGGGGTTAAAGAAGGTTAGGAGAGCACTGAAGCTGTGGTGGGGGATGGAGACCTAGAGGGGGGCATAGGTGGTTGTGGGTGCTGGAAAGGGTATTACAGTGGTGTAGCAAGGCAGCAGAAGGAACGGAGGGGGAGGGTGGGAAGGGCCGTGTTGGTTGCCAGGTGGGGGTGGAGGGGTGGTGCTGTTGTGTACTATTGGAAGGGGCATGGGAGTTATTTCCAGGTCTGAAGGGGCTCAAAGGCAGGGGTTGGTGGAGTCAACTGTTGACTCCTGGAGAGCGAACTCAGGGTAGGTGTGGTGTGAGGGAATGGTGAGGGTTACAGGGGACAGAGGGAGCCAAAGGGGGTGAGGGTGTGACGGTGTTGCCTGATGGGGCTCAGGTGTTCACTGGTGGAGACGCGTAGATACACATGGACTGAGGGGGGGTGGGCAGGAGGAACCTGGGCAGGTCAATGTTTATGGGGGTGGGATTATTGAGGAGGAAAGGAATGTATACGTTGACTTGGATATTGTCAAAGGAAAAGGGAACAGGTTGGAGGGTAAAGGTGGGGAGGTCGAAGGTAATGCCATGGACGCGGGTGTCAACAGTAATGTGGGAAAGGATGTGGATGACTGGGGGAGGCGAAACAGTGCCGGAGTGGAAGAAGGATGCCACAACCACCATGCTGGTCTGATTGAAACTAAGCAGAGCCTTGTGTTGGAGGTCCCGAGACGCTGCATAGGAGTTGGGTTAGTGGATGCGTGGGGAAGCAGGTCATCTCAGCTGGACAGCTGAAAGGGAACCCCAGCAGGCAGTATTGACAATGCTAGGGACCTGGGATATGATGCTTTGAAGGATAAATGCTTAGCATGCGTGGGAGTGGAGTGCTTGCACATGGCTCACAAGGGCACAAGCACATACTCTTCTCCCTGCAGATTCACTCAAGGGGCTGGATGTGTGAAGAAGAGGAGTGGGGGGAGGGGGCGCTTGGTAAGTTTTAAGGACCACGCTGAAACAAGACAGTAGACATTATTGCAGTGAAAGTGATTATATTTACGGAACTTCTAATTGTGATAATCATTTGTTCACAACCAGTTGTGACCAATATTTTTTAGATTTTCCTTGGCCTGCAGCAGGGGTGGAGGCAGACTGCTGACTAGTTGGCCTTGCTGTCTTGGATGACTTAGGCTGCAGTCCTCTGGAGAGCTGAGGACTGGAGGGCCCCGGCTACCTTTGGCTGTCCTGCTGTGGGCTAGCTGCTCCCTTTGCGATGACACAGGATGAGATTGAAAGGGTCACAGGCAGAGGGGATTCAGAGAACCTCTGAAATTTCTGAGTGGATGACCTAGGGGTGTCCAGCTGCCGCTCCTCCTCCCTTAGGGTGCCCAAAGGCCCTGCCCTGACCCCTTGAAGGGAAGGGGCACGTGAAGGGAGGTCGAGGTGTCCTGTCCCCCTCTTGCATGGCAACTACAAAAGTTCCCTCATGGCTACCACAGTGGAATGCAGGTCTGCGCACATCTCCAGCAGAATCTGCTGGAATAGGATCTCCGTGGAGTCCACCAACCTCCCCAAGGAGACAGTGATGCGCGCATTGGTCAGCACTACTTCATCAGAGAGCAGGAGGACAGACTCCTCTGACTCGTGTGCCACCCTGTTGAGGGCCTCTGACACCTCTGCCTGATTTTCCCCTGCTTCTTGCTGACTCATCACCATTAGTTGAGAGGCCGATTCCAGAGGCTCGTCACTGGATGGGCCTTGCAGATGTCTCTTCCCCAGCGGTCCTCCAAGTGCCGGTGAGCTTGGCTGACCATGCCTCCTCCTGCTGTGGACATGTGTCCGTGCGGTGACCACCAGTGTGTGAGAACCTTCCTAAGCTAGAGCTCACACCCAACGTGGTGTATGTCTCTGGGCTGGTAGAAGGTGCAGGTGTTTGCTGTGGATGCCTCTACAGGTGAACATCTCTCCTCTCGCCTGGCTCCTCTCCGGGCTAGGGCTTCTGCTGAGGTTTGACAAGGAATCCTCTGCCTCGGGCCTTGGCCTCTTCCTGGTGGCACCTGTAAGTGAGTGAGGAGAGAGCGAGTGACAGCATGAGCTGCCTCCAACTTGGAGGCACACTTGGCCCTCAGGTTTCTATCCCATGGATGGATCCTTACTGGGTGTAGGCCCAAGCCCAAGCTCCCCAATGCCAATTGCCTGGTCCCACTGCTTAGCTTGTCAGCTGGGCTGCCCTCTCTTTAAACTCTGTGAGAACCCTCAGATGGCCCCCCCCCACGCCCCCATCTTCTCCCATTCTCACCTGTTGTGCCTCAACTTCTCCTGCTCAAAGACAGAAAAGATGGGTTTGAGAGGAATTGTAAGTTGCATCCATTTGTACATTGCAATTTCATGTCCATGTCTCATACTTCCACTCTTACAGAACCCACTGGATTGTGTGGCAGGGTTGTCCAGAAGGGTTGTGGGCCAGCTCCTTCCAGAGTGCTGAGCCCATCCACATGCAAGGATAAGGCTCAGAGAAGCATCTGATTTGGGGAGGTTGTTGGTGCCCTTGGCATCTGAGCCCATTCCCACCCCACGTCCATGCGGCATTGATCTCTGTAAGTAAAAGGATGAAGGAGGCACAGTGGTCACTCCACCGCGGAATGGATGCACTACAGTGGGGCTATGAAAAAGTAAAAAAATTTGTGTAATACTGAGGCCCATCTACCCTGATATTCATTGGTTCTGTTGGGTTAGCGCAAGCAACTGAAGCTTTACTTATCCTGGTGGAGGGAATGAGGTCGTTCATCCTTTTCCGGCATTGTACGATTGACCTGTGCCGGACAGCCTGGGCACTGACGCGATCGGCCATCTGTGCCCATGCAGGGTTAGTTTCCCTGTTCAGCCTCCTCCTCCCATCAACTGGGTAGAGTACATCTCCCCTGACCTCGACACGGTCAAGGAGGAAGCTCAGGGAGGCATCACTGAATTTGGGTGCTGGATCTTCACCTCCCCTTCCAGACATCTCAGTAGGTAGTATTGTCAGTAAGGATGACTGAGCGCCTTTTAAATATGGCAGTTAGATATGATGGCAGGGCACGTGCCATCCAGCCTGCCCCACTACGCTAGACGTTGGGAAACCCTCAACTGATTTCCTGTTGGTCTCCGTGGTGGCAAACACACCCTGTCCCTGCCCCGGAACGTCGTCCCAGATGGGATAATTCTGCCCAACATTTGACTTTCCCTGTGTACTTCTAATCTTCAGAATATTTCCAATTAGATATCCATTTATCTGTTTTGAAGGTGTTCCTGGACACAACATTTATTGCTATAAAAACAAAAAAACTGCGGATGCTGGAAATCCAAAACAAAAACAGAATTACCTGGAAAAACTCAGCAGGTCTGGCAGCATCGGCGGAGAAGAAAAGAGCTGACGTTTCGAGTCCTCATGACCCTTCGACAGAACTTGAGTTCGAGTCCAGGAAAGAGCTGAAATATAAGCTGGTTTAAGGTGTGTGTGTGGGGGGCGGAGAGATAGAGAGACAGAGAGGTGGAGGGGGGCGGTGTGGTTGTAGGGACAAACAAGCAGAGATAGAAGCAGATCATCAAAAGATGTCAACGACAATAGTACAATAGAACACATAGGTGTTAAAGTTAAAGTTGGTGATATTATCTAAACAAATGTGCTAATTAAGAATGGATGGTAGGGCACTCAAGGTATAGCTCTAGTGGGGTTTTTTTTATAATGGAAATAGGTGGGAAAAGGAAAATCTTTATAATTTATTGGAAAAAAAAAGGGAGGGGGAAACAGAAAGGGGGTGGGGATGGGGGAGGGAGCTCACGACCTAAAGTTGTTGAATTCAATATTCAGTCCGGAAGGCTGTAAAGTCCCTAGTCGGAAGATGAGGTGTTGTTCCTCCAGTTTGTGTTGGGCTTCACTGGAACAATGCAGCAAGCCAAGGACAGACATGTGGGCAAGAGAGCAGGGTGGAGTGTTAAAATGGCAAGCGACAGGGAGGTTTGGGTCATTCTTGCGGACAGACCGCAGGTGTTCTGCAAAGCGGTCGCCCAGTTTACGTTTGGTCTCTCCAATGTAGAGGAGACCACATTGGGAGCAACGAATGCAGTGGACCAAGTTGGGGGAAATGCAAGTGAAATGCTGCTTCACTTGAAAGGAGTGTTTGGGTCCTTGGACGATGAGGAGAGAGGAAGTGAAGGGGCAGGTGTTGCATCTTTTGCGTGGGCATGGGGTTGTGCCATAGGAGGGGGTTGAGGAGTAGGGGGTGATGGAGGAGTGGACCAGGGTGTCCCGGAGGGAGCGATCCCTACGGAATGCCGATAAGGGGGGTGAAGGGAAGATGTGTTTGGTGGTGGCATCATGCTGGAGTTGGCGGAAATGGCGGAGGATGATCCTTTGAATGCGGAGGCTGGTGGGGTGATAAGTGAGGACAAGGGGGACCCTATCATGTTTCTGGGAGGGAGGAGAAGGCGTGAGGGCGGATGCGCGGGAGATGGGCCGGACACGGTTGAGGGCCCTGTCAACGACCGTGGGTGGAAAACCTCGGTTAAGGAAGAAGGAGGACATGTCAGAGGAACTGTTTTTGAATGTAGTATCATCGGAACAGATGCGACGGAGGCAATAAAAGGTGTGGCTATGGGTACCAGCATGGGCCCCAGCTATGCCTGTCTCTTTATGGGGTAAGTGGAACATTCCTTGTTGCAGTCCTACTCCGGCCCCCTTCCACAACTCTTTCTCCGGTACATCGATGATTACTTCGGTGCCGCTTCATGCTCTCGTCAGGACTTGGAAAAATTTATTAATTTTGCTTCCAATCTCCACCCCTCCATCATTTTCACGTGGTCCATCTCTGACACTTCCCTTCCCTTCCTTGACCTCTCTGTCTCAATCTCTGATGATAGACTGTCCACCAATATCCATTACAAACCCACCAACTCCCACAGCTATCTCGACTACAGCTCCTCACACCCCGCTTCCTGTAAGGACTCCATCCCATTCTCTCAGTTCCTTCGCCTCCGTCGCATCTGTTCCGATGATGCTACGTTCAAAAACAGTTCCTCTGACATGTCCTCCTTCTTCCTTAACCGAGGTTTTCCACCCACGGTCGTTGACAGGGCCCTCAACCGTGTCCGGCCCATCTCCCGCGCATCCGCCCTCATGCCTTCTCCTCCCTCCCAGTAACATGATAGGGTCCCCCTTGTCCTCACTTATCACCCCACCAGCCTCCGCATTCAAAGGATCATCCTCCGCCATTTCCGCCAACTCCAGCATGATGCCACCACCAAACACATCTTCCCTTCACCCCCCTTATCGGCATTCCGTAGGGATCGCTCCCTCCGGGACACCCTGGTCCACTCCTCCATCACCCCCTACTCCTCAACCCCCTCCTATGGCACAACCCCATGCCCACGCAAAAGATGCAACACCTGCCCCTTCACTTCCTCTCTCCTCACCGTCCAAGGACCCAAACACTCCTTTCAAGTGAAGCAGCATTTCACTTGCATTTCCCCCAACTTGGTCCACTGCATTCGTTGCTCCCAATGTGGTCTCCTCTACATTGGAGAGACCAAACGTAAACTGGGCGACCGCTTTGCAGAACACCTGCGGTCTGTCCGCAAGAATGACCCAAACCTCCCTGTCGCTTGCCATTTCAACACTCCACCCTGCTCTCTTGCCCACATGTCTGTCCTTGGCTTGCTGCATTGTTCCAGTGAAGCCCAACGCAAACTGGAGGAACAACACCTCATCTTCCGACTAGGGACTTTACAGCCTTCCGGACTGAATATTGAATTCAACAACTTTAGGTCGTGAGCTCCCTCCCCCATCCCCACCCCCTTTCTGTTTCCCCCTTCCTTTTTTTTTTCCCAATAAATTATAAAGATTTTCTTTTTCCCACCTATTTCCATTATAAAAAAAACCCCACTAGAGCTATACCTTGAGTGCCCTACCATCCATTCTTAATTAGCACATTCGTTTAGATAATATCACCAACTTTAACTTTAACACCTATGTGTTCTATTGTACTATTGTCGTTGACATCTTTTGATGATCTGCTTCTATCACTGCTTGTTTGTCCTTACAACCACACCGCCCCCCTCCACCTCTCTGTCTCTCTATCTCTCCACCCCCCACACACACACCTTAAACCAGCTTATATTTCAGCTCTTTCCTGGACTCGAACTCAAGTTCTGTCGAAGGGTCATGAGGACTCGAAACGTCAACTCTTTTCTTCTCCGCCGATGCTGCCAGACCTGCTGAGTTTTTCCAGGTAATTCTGTTTTTGTTTACAACATTTATTGCTATGTGTGTAATCATATTCCTAATCTCTTGTCTCATTAGGGACTCATTTTCTAGTTCTGTGCTCACGGTGCAAGTTATATATTTAAATATTGTGTAACTTTGGAACTCTGCCTCAGAAGGTGGTTGAGGCAGGGTCATTGAATATTTTTGAGGCAGAGGTAGATAGATTCTTGTTAGGCAAGGGAATCAAAAATTATTGGGGTTAGATGGGAATGTGGAAATCGAAACACAAGAAGGTCAGCCATAATCTTATTGAAAGGTGGAGCAGGCTCGAGGGGCCGAGTGGTCTACTCCTGTTCCTATTTCTTATGTTCTTATACTCATTTTACTCAGTATTTAAAAAATGCTCTGCACAACCTTCTCCATCCCTTTCCTTTCTAGTTTAAACTTGCCACTTTGTGGTATTAGCAACTCCTGACTTCCAGGCAGGATACCTGTTGTTACTGGGTGCTTCTCGATGATGCCGTTTTCTGCTTCTTCTTGTGTTTTGATCGTTGGTTTGACCTCATCCACAATATCCAAGTCAATCCTTTCTTCTTGGCTGTAGCGGAGATTGTACACCAGGCGATGCAGCTGGAGGGTCAAACAGCTAGTGTTATTTTAACTTGCTTCAGCCATTAACCTTGGTAATGCAATCCACAGTGCTGTGTCCTGTCTACTGTCTCAACATACTTCCTATAAAGTCACTTGGTAATGCAGAACTTGAATATTGCTGAGAAGAGAGACATCTTTTTTGTCTTTTTGTCTTGCGCTCATCAGGACAAATGCAAGAATGTGAGCATTTGAAATTTGTCAATAATTCATACTGCAGGGAAAAAGGGGAACTGAGTGGTTGGCAAGTCACTCTGATTGGCTGAGGTGTTGCCATAGAGAAAGCAACAGGGAACTTTAGGCTTGCCATGCTTTGGGCTAATTCAGACAAAAACAAACACAGAAGGAAAAAGAAACAGGGTGAGAAAAATTATAGAGAAATATACTCCCACCCTTTCCTCATTATAGACTGGTAACCGCCAGTATTCGTCCCCCAGAACTCACATGTTTCTCATCGATCGGTGGTGTGCAGAAGGAGATGATGAGGACAAGGATGCATGTGCAGCTGAACAGGATGATGGCGAAGTGCAGGTAGTGGATTCCACAGAAGATGAAAGGGCAGGAAGATGGGAAGATGCAGCTGCCTGTGCCATAGACAAATTCAGCAATCATCCGGCAGAGCCCCATGGCCAGGCCCCCGATCAAACCCCAGAAAGCACCCTGTAGGGATAATAAACAAGAACCCACTCACAACTAGTAGCAAATATGTTAAAACTAACAGGTAACTAATACTGGATTTACTATCTACCACTTAATCTAATAACTAGTTTGTAATTTATTCCAGGAAAATATTTCCCGATCCAAACTGGATCACAACGCCCACATACAGGGGAACTGGTGATCACAGTGTGTTAATCACACTGTCCTGTCATCTCAAGGATCTGTGCTTGAATCCAGATTCAAGTGATTGGATATCAGAATGTGTTGGATGCACTCTCCTTTCACCTCCATTAACGAGTTTGAATCCAACCCTAATGTACTGAAAGTTTGGAAATCCAAAATTGCCAGTGTAGCTATGGAGCAGGGTTTATGTACACTACAGCAATCTGGACATCTACCTTGTGGAGAATTTCTGGGATTAATTAAGTATAATGTTGGAGGTTGGTCCTTGTGTTCAACTCCTGCTGTTGATTGGATTTAAGTGGGGGGAGTGCACAAATGGTTACAAGTCTAACCAAGATTAAAAGCTGGCAGTTTCTTTATAGTTGGAGCAGTCTATGGTGGTAAATTGACAATACTTTCTTCCACATAAAAAAAATTGTGTAATACTTTGGGCCAGAGGACACAGGAAAGAAGTGTTTGGCATGGCTGAGTTGCTCTGTGTGTCAATTACAAGAGATAATTCTGAGACGATGGAGGGGAACCTGAGGGATTACAATGAAGTAGCTGGAGAAATATCCACAGGATAATCATCTGAAGACTTAAAGTATGTGCCACTGGAACCTCTTCTAAGCACCATACAGCCAATCTTAGCAGATTGGGAGGGGGGGGGGTGCAGTTCTTGTAATTATTGCTGGCTCACATAGGAAAAGGAAGATGCATCTGCTGGACACCCATGAGAAGGAGTCAAAACAATGGCTGCACCAATGTAGAGCATGGTCATCCTTAGTCCTTGACTCTCAGGAATCCAGGAAGGAGCTCAATTACCTAATCAGAACATGCAAAGTGAGATAACACAAAACCAATTCCAACTTTTCCTGAAGATGAATTACAGCCATGCAAGCACAAAAGGAGGAGACAAGAGAGCCTTGCTCCTCAGCTACAAGACAGCTGTCCACATTGTGAGCCACTGCACACATGTCCTCCATCTTAGACCAGCCCAAATACAATCATGATGGGGGAATTGATGGAGGAGATTACACTGTGAGATTCACCTATCACATGAAAATTATTAGAAGAATAGGTAAATTATAGGGAGAGTGTCTGTACTCTCTGGTCAAAGAATACCTCCAAATTTTATTCTTCTCCGTTGCTGTATCCTTATCCTGTGGTCCCCTCTTTTTGCTCTTATTCTGCCTCTAATATGTATGATAACACCTATAGTAAATCCCTTACTTAGGGCTCCCTGGTAGAAGAATGGGAAGGGAAAAAGATTTCCCTGCTGAAAACTACACAAAGGCAGCCTGCAGGTTCCTTTTTAGCAGCACAACTGAGAAAAAAGTTTTGTAATCACTTCAGTCAAATCTGAGAGTTCAGTCTCAAGTGTGGTGAATTAAAGCCTATGAAATCAACCTCTTTCTGGTTTAACAAATTATGCAGGTAACTCGTTTCCCTTTTTTTACAAGCTTAAATCTGGCGCAATTCTGATGTAAATTGCAGGATTTCTGGACAGCAGCTTTTGCCTTCATTACTCTGTCATGCAAATATGCACCACTTTGGATCTGACACATATTCTGTCAACAGCCCATGTCACTTGAGAAGGACTGTAACTCTGGCATGCCTGAGCTACATTTCAAATTCTGGGGCCGATCATTTGAACTATAATACTTTCTTCCCAAAATAATCAGAAAATTTTGAACTTCTTTAATCAATATTTAACTAATGTTGCATCTGCCTTGGTGTGCTTGATGGAGCTTCAATTTGTATCTAACCTGTGCTACACCTGACCTAGGAATGCTAGGTTTAGACAGTTGGACGATCTAGAGATGAATATGAAAATTCACGCCATCATCACTGTTAAATTGGATCACAATGACTTCTTACTGGTTCATTGACTCTCTTCACAAAAACACCCAGCACGACAACTGCACCGATGGGTGGTGCTAGGTAGCTGGTGACAGACTGGATGTAGTCAAAGAGTTGACCGCTCTGTGCTGCCTGAACCACAGGGATCCAACCAATGCTGATTGCGACAATACATAGAATCCAGACCCTGAGGAAGAGAAGAAAGTGACAAATAAATTATGAGTGTCTAATGGTTCAGGTTCGATTTTGGTCATATGACAAATGATTCTGCGGAGTGGCGGGAGTGGGGTGGGGGGGTGCATGCTAAGATCTTTCAGGATGGGCCGAATGACTAACTTAGTCTATAACTATGTTGTGATACATACCCCAGGTTCTGTCAATGATTTCTCACCTGCCAACGATCATCAACTCCTTGTTGCTTGCCCCTTTCCGGAACCTTGCCCAGATATCCATAGTGAAGAGTGTGCTGCTACTGTTGAAGATGGAAGCTAGTGAGCTCATGAGAGCTGCCAACATCACGGCAAGCATCAAGCCACGCAGTCCTGTCCGAAGACACACAGCAAATTAAACCAATCATAGAGTTGAGACCCTGAGGAACAGTCAGGTATATGTAGAGTGGACATTGTATGCAACAGTGAGATACACACATTGGACACACTGGGGAACAGTGGAATCTATAGAAAGGGCACATTAGCAAACAGTGGAAGCTACAGAGAGGACACGCTGGGGAACAGTGAGAACTGTAGAGAGGACACACTGGGGAACAGTGGAATCTGTAGAGGGGACACACTGGGGAACAGTGAGATCTATAGATGGGACACACTGGGGAACAGTGGGATCTCTAGAGGGGACACACTGGGAAACAGTGGGATCTCTAGAGGGGGCACTCTGGGAAACAGTGGGGTCTCTAGAGGGGATACACTGGGAAACAGTGGGGTCTCTAGAGGGGACACACTGGGATCTCTAGAGGGGACACACTGTGGAACAGTAGCAGATACGAAAGAAGAACAGCCAAGGAGTCTGGGAAGAGTGTCCTGCAGTCAGCATCACCGTGAAGCAGTCACTTCAAAAAGTCACATCAGCACAAAGGTGAGAGCTGATTGGGTAAGTGTTTTTCTCCAGTTTTTTTCTCCAGTTTTTCTCCAATTTAAAATAGATTAAGCTAAGGAAAGGTAAAGGCTCTAGTTTTTATTTAAAGTACATAAATAATTTAACTTTTTTTTACTGTATTTAACTGAAAGTAAGGTTTTTTTTTAATCAACTAGAGGCATGGCAGGGCAGCTGAGTTCCATATTATGTACCACCTGCAACATGTGGGAAGGCCTAGACACTTCTTGAGCTCTGGCTGACCAAGTGTGTAGGAAGTGCCACCAGCTGCAGCTACTTGAGCTCTGAGTTTCGGCGCTTGAGCGCAGCTGGAGGCACTGAGATGCATCTGCAAGGCTGAGAGTTTCGTGGATAGCACGTTTTTAGACACGGTCACCCCACAGCTGATGGAAATGCAGACAGAGAGGGAATAGGCGATCATCAGTCAGAAGAAAGGTGTCAGGCAGGTAGTCAGGAAATCCTCAGGGTGCATCTCACTCCAGAACCGTTTTTCTGTGTTGGAAAATGGCGAGAGTGACAGTTCAGTTGGGGAGTGCAGCGACATTCATGGCACTGTGCGTGGCTCAGCTGCACAGGTGGGGTTGGAAAAAGAAGGGAAGAGCAATAGTGGTAGGAGACTCGATAGTAAGGGGAACAGACAGGTGTTTCTGTGGCCGTAGACGTGACTCCAAAATGGTATGTTGCCTCCCTGGTGCCAGGGTCAAGGGTGTCACTAAATGGCTGCAGGGCATTCGAAAGGGGGAGCGCAAACAGGCAGAGATCATGGTACATATTGGTACCAATGACGTAGGTAAAAATAGGGACGAGGTCTTGCAAGCAGAATTTAGGGAGCTAGGAAACAGATTAAAAAACAAGACCTCAAAGGCAGTAATCTCTGGATTACTTCTGGTGCCACTCGCTAGTGAGTAAAGAAATAGGAGGTTAGTCCAGATGAATGCGTGGCTGGAGAGATGGTGCATGAGGGAGGACTTTAGATTTCTGGGACATTGGGACTGTTTCTGGGGGTGGTGGGGCCTGTATGAATCAGATGGGTTGCACCTGAACTGGAATGGGATCAACATCCTTGCGGGGAGGTTTCCTAGTGCTGTAGGGCTTAAACTAAGTTGGCAGGGGGGTGGGAGAAGAGGTACAGCGAGGGGAGATGCACAGCCAAAATTAGAAGAGAGAGCAAGTGAGCTTGGAAGGCATAGAAATTATAAGCCAGTTAAGGCACAAGAGAGTTTGGCAAGGTTGGATGGTATTTATTTTAATGCAAGGAGTCTGGCAAATAAGGCATATGAGTTGAGGGCACAAATTAACACATGGAAGTATGATGTCATTGCTGTCACAGAGACATGGTTGAGAGAGGAGCAGGGTTGGCAGCTCAATATTCCAGGATATAGGGTCTTCAGACGAGATAGGGAAGGAGGTAAAAGAGGAGGGGGTATCATAATATTGATCAAAGAATCAATTACAGCAGTAAGGAGGGATGATATCTTAGATGGCTCCTCAAATGAAGCCATATGGGGAGAACTGAAAAACAAAAAAAGAGTAATCATATTGCTGGGAGTGCACTATAGGCCCCCAAACAGCCAGGGAGAAATAGAAGAGCAGATATGTAGGCAAATTTCAGAGAAGTGTAACAATAAAAGGGTAGTAATAGTGGGGTATTTCAACTTCCCCAACATTAACTGAGTTAGTCATAGTGTGATAGGTTTAGAGGGTGCGGAATTCTTAAAATGCATCCAGGAGAGCTTTTTAAGCCAGGACGTAGAAGGTCCTACAAGAGAGGGGGCGGTCCCGGAATTAATTTTAGGGAATGAAGTCGGCCAAGTGGTAGAGCTATCAGTGGGAGAGCATTTTGCAGATAGTGATCATAACTCCATTAAATTCAAGGTTGTTATGGAAAAGGACAAGGATGGGCCAGAAGTCAGAGTTCTAAATTGGCGAAAGGCCAATTTTAATAAGATCAGATCTGATTTAGCCAGAGTGGACTGGGAGCAGCTACTTTTAGGTAAATCTGTGTCAGAGCAGTGGGACTCATTCAAGAAGGAAATAAGGAGAGTACAGGGCCAACGTATTCCAGTGAAGACAAAGGGTGGGACCAACAAATGCAGGGAACCGTGGATGTCGAGGGATATACAGGATTGGATAAAGAGAAAATGGGAGGCTTATGGCAGATACCGAGGGCTCAAAATAGTGGAAGCCCTGGAGGAGTATAGAATGTGTAGGGGGGAACTTAAAAAAGGAAATTAGATGAGCAAAAAGGGGGCTTAAAAAAACATTGACAGGTAAAATAAAGGAAAATCCAAAGTTATTTTGCAAGTACATTAAGAGTAAGAGGATAACTAGGGAAAGAATAGGGCGCATTAAGGACCATAGTGGTAATTTGTGTCTGGAGCCAGAAGACGTAGGTAGGGTTCTAAATGAATACTTTGTGTCAGTATTCATAAGTGAGAGGGACAACCTGGATATGGCAATCAGGCAGAAGGACTGTGATATAATTAAAGAAATTAGCATAGAAAGGGAGGAGGTTCAAAGTGGACTGGCAGGGCTAAAAGTAGATAAATCTCCAGGCCTGGATGAAATGTATCCCAGGCTGTTGAGTGAAGAAAGGGAGGAGGTGGCAGGGGTGCTGGCAATAATTTTCAACACCTCTCTGGCTGCAGGAGAAGTGCCAGAGGACTGGAGGACAGCCAATGTGGTACCGTTATTCAAGAAGGGATAAAGGGATAAACCAGAGAACTACAGGCCAGTCAGTGGTGGGGAAACTATTGGAAGCAATTCTGAGGGCTAGAATAAATCTACACCTGGAGAGGCAGGGATTAATCACAGACAGTCAGCATGGTTTTATTAAGGGGAGGTCAAGTCTGACCAATTTGATTGAATTTTTTGAAGAGGTGACCAGGTATGTAGATGAGGACAATGCATTTGACGTAGTCTACTTGGGCTTCAACAAAGCTTTTGATAAGGTCCCGCTTGGGAGACTGATAACGAAGGTCAAAGCCCATGGGATCCAAGGCAATTTGGCAAATTGGATCCAGAATTGGCTGAGTGGCAGGAAGCAGAGGGTGATGGCTGAGGGGTGTTTTTGTGACCGGGTGCCTGTGTCCAGTGGGGCTCCACAGGGATTGGTGTTGGGTCCCTTGCTGTTTGTGGTATAGAAAAACCATTTAGACTTGAATATGGGAGAGTTAATCAGTAAGTTCGCGGATGATACGAAAATTGGTGGCGTGGTAAATAATGAGGAGGATAGCCTTAGATTACAGGAGGATATAGATGAGCTAATCAGATGGGCTGATCAGTGGCAAATGGAATTTAATCCGGATAAGCATGAGGTGATGCACTTGGGCGGGACAAACAAGGTACGGGAATACATGATGAATGGTAGGAGCCTGGGAAGTACCCAGGATCAGAGGGACCTTGGCGTACATGTCCACCGGTCCCTTTAGGTAGTGGGACAGGTAGATAAGGTGTTTAAGAAGGCATATGAGATACTTGCCTTTATTAGCTGAGGCACAGAATATAAGAGCAGGGAGATTATGTTGGAAATGCTTGTTAGA
Source organism: Carcharodon carcharias (assembly GCF_017639515.1). NCBI lineage: Eukaryota > Metazoa > Chordata > Chondrichthyes > Lamniformes > Lamnidae > Carcharodon > Carcharodon carcharias. Next base: position 125,291,903 of record NC_054476.1, read on the forward strand.
CCACAGTTAGAGTATTGCCTGCCGTTCTGGAATCCGCATTATAGGAAGGATGTGATTGCACTAGAGAGAGTGCAGAGGAGGTTTACCAGAATGTTGCCTGGGCTGGAGAGTTTTAGTTATGAGGAGAGATTGGATGGACTAGGGTTATTTTCGCTGGAGCAGAGGAGATTGAGGGTGGACATGATTGAGGTGTATAAAATTATGAGGAGCATAGATAGGATAGACAGGAAGAAACCTTTCCCCTTTTGGAAGGATCAATAACCAGGGGACATAGATTTAAGGTAAGGGGCAGGAAGTTTAGAGGGGATGTGAGGAAAAACTTTTTCACCCAGAGGGTGGTGAGAATCTGGAACTCACTGCCTGAAAGGGTGGTCAAGGCAGAAACTCTCATAACATTTAAGTATTTGGATATACACTTGCGATGCCATGGCATACAAGGCTATGGGCCTAGTGCTGGAAAATGGGATTAGAATAGTTAGGTACTTGTTTGACTGGCGCAGACTTGATGGGCCAAAGTGCCTTTTTCTGTGCTGTAAACCTCTATGACTCTAACAAAGCTGTTTATTCTGGGTGTTAACTGAGAGCAGTGGAATATGTATGGGCAACCCAGTGGGAAACAGTGGAATGTGTAGAAGAGGCCTCCACTTCCCTTTAGATTTGAAATTTAGGTAAAAAGCCAAGGCCCATAGTGCAGGACTGAGATTGAAAAAATACCAGAGGATGATGGAAATTAGGAAATATTGATATGGTGACACCAAGTTTGGATTTTAATAATGTGTGAATTATTAGAGAGGGGGAAAGACTGAGTTTAGGAGTTCCTGGTTTGATGTCCTATCAAAGAATGAAGATAAATTATAGACTGAGCAAGTTTATCCAGTGAGAAGCTGTGTCAAGCAGATTGGGAAGGATCCAGTTTCCATCCCTGGTCTGGGCTGAGTTCACTGATCTTGCATAAGGTGTAGTGAGGGGCATTACAATTGGCTCCAGTGTCTTTGCATTAGGGATGTAATAAAATCTTGCTCCTGATCACTGTCCAGTGACCCCTGCTGGAAAGTGTTCTGTGTGTTGACATTGGGTGACGAAAAGATCACGGTCAATTGTGATTTTCCCCATAATGTAATAGCCTCCCTTATACGTGACCACCTAGGCAAGATGTTGTAAGTTGGTCAGTGCCCGTGGAGCCAATCAAAGGTGAGAATAGGGAAGAAAGAGCCAGAGAAATTGACAGGATAAATTCTGAGTTGAATGAAGAGAGATACAGGGAAGATGAAGTATAGATGATGGGCTATCTGTAGCTTGGTTTTATACTGATACAGATTACTAACCGTTGGGCATCAGTGCAACCACCAACTTTGGGTAGGCAATGTTCGAACAACCAACTGGAGTGCCACAGATTTTTTCGCATTCCTCTGGCACAATGCACGCAACCTCATCTGTGAGAAAAGATTGAAGGATAATAATGAGTTGCATGGGTTTTCCAAATTTGTCTTTGAATTCAGGGGTTCTCAATCTTTTTGCTTCTGAGACTTGTCCTCTCTGTAATAAAAATTTCCATGAACCCCCATGTAACACAATGAGTAATTTTTCTGTATAAAATTAGTTAAACAATTAAATATATATTTGTTAGTATTTTTATTTTCCTCAATATAACATTTCTTGCTAGCAACAATTGTTGCTAGCAACAATTTTGACAAGATATGACGGTGTTGTCGACAGAAATTAGTTAAAAATGTGAAATAATTAACTAAAAATTTGAAAATAAATGTTCAGTGACAGTCTCAAAAGAAAAATGGTTAACTGGAAAACAGGGGAAAAAGCTGTAAAAATTAGGAAATGGTGCGAAATCTGTAAAATTGAAAATGGAAAAATATCTGCAGAGACCAAATCCAAATGGGAAATAGTCAAAAGGAAAAATAAACCAAAACATGCAGAAATTAGCAAAAGTGGCGGGAATGGTTAACCAAAAGCTGAAAATAGCTCTGAGATGAAGTCTGAAATGGGGAATGATTGATCAAGTGCCTTCCTGAAAAGTCTGCTGCCAGCTGTGTGTGAGAGCCTGAAATGATCTTGGTCACTGATTTCTCATTGTGCCTTTTCCCCCGATTCACATAGTCAGACATGTATTATTTTGGACTTCCAAGTGCAATTTCCTCTGGGATTGGCTTGTTGCATGGCTGGCTCTGTTGCATGCTATTTGGTTGCACTGGCTCAAATTTAGCAAGGGAAGAGAGTGAAACAGTGACTGCGCTGCTGGACTGACTGCACTGGGTCTGATTTTCTGGTAATCACTTTGGATTGGAACACTCGATCTCTTCTGGATAAATGGTAGCTGGGGAATAGGCTTACCGAACTGGGGAGGACTGTATCAGACCTGTCTGGTCTGGCTGTCCTGTGACAGTGGTAAAATGGAGGACCATTCTCTGACTGATAAATTCACAGGCTGGTGGCCATGGCAATCAAGGACAAAGGGACACCCAATGATACCTGAACAAATCCAGTTTGTCATTGAGAAGACAGGAGGCATCTCCCGAAACACATTGAGGCTGATCTGTTAAACCGTGAGATTCAAGGTTGCCATTTGAGTGTGCACAGGTCACCGTGCCTGAGTGATTGACATTTTGTTCATCAATTGGCTCTTCTGAGGCACTCCGATTGGCACATTTTGCTCTGAAGTTCTGAGTCCAATTTGGCCCCTTGAAAGTTTCTCATAGGCCCCTAGGGAACCACAGACCCCCAGCTGAGAACCCTTGTACAAATGAACCCTATTAGAATGGAATATTGCCTCAGATGTTGACCAACTGGTAGCAATAGTTAGGCAGAGTGAAGATCACTGTCCCATCAAATAACATTCCTCGGCTAATAAAGGCGCAGTTTACATACAGAATAAAGGCTCATCTACGTGGTCCCATTGAACACTCCCAGGTTAAGGACATCTTGAGTTAGATATTGACTAAATCTCCTTTTAAGCTGCAAGAGCAGTGAGGCTTGTCCTCACCCTTGGAACAGTCCCCAACTCATGTTTCCAAAACAAGTTTCAGGACGAAATTCTGAATCTACTGCTATACCATATTCAGGATGGAGAAACATAGTGAGAAATTGAGATTACAACAAGAATTGTAATGATTCAAATTTCAAATGATCAATTTGGTGCCTTGAAGCTTTTGGGGTTCAGCTAAGAAGTTTCTGGTACTGGAATAAAGGGGCTATGGTTCAAGGTCCTTTAGAAATCGGACTTTTATCTTTTTAAACTTAAAAGTATTGTTTCCACTGAGCCAGTTTAAATTCATGCTGGGATAGCCCATTGACAGTTATCTTTCTTTTTATTCATGGGATGTGGGCGTCACTGGCAAGGCCGGCAAATATCGGTCTTCCCAAATGCTCCTTAGAAGGTGGAGAACCCTGCATTCATGTGGTGTAGGTACAGCCACAATGCTGTTAGGTTGGGAGTTCCAGTGAAGTTCCAGGGAGTTCAGCAACAGTGAAGGAATGGAGATATAGTTTCAAGTCAGGCTGGTGTGTGACTTGGAGAGGAATTTTCAGGTGGTGGTGTTCCCAAGCATCTGCTGCTCTTGCTCTTCCAAAATGGTAGAGATCACAGGTTTGGAGGGTGCTGTCAAAGGAATCTTGGCAAGTTGCTGCATTGCATCTTGTAGATGGTACATACTGCTGCCACTGTACCCCAGTGGTAGAAGGAGTAAACCTTTAAGGTGGTGGATGGGGTGCCGACCAAGAGGCCTGCTTTGACCTGGATGGTGTCAAGCTACTTCAGTGTTGTTGGAGCTGCACCCTCCCAGGCATGTGCAGAGTATTCCATCACGCTCCTGACTTGTGCCCTGTAAATGGTGGATAATCTTTGGAGAGTCAGGAGGTGAGTTACTCACCACAGAATTTGTAGCCTCTGACCTGCTTTTTTAACCGCAGTAATTGTATGGCTTGTCCAGTTAAGTTTTTGGTCAATAGTAACTCCTAGGATGTTGCTTTGTGGGGATACAGTGATGGTAAGACCATTGAATATTAAAAGGAGCTAGTTAGATTCTCTCTTATTGGCGATGGTTATTGCTTGGCACTTGAGTGGCACAAATGGTATTTGCCACAGATCAGCCTGAATGTTGCCCAGGTCTTGCTACATGAAGGCACAGATGGCTTCAGAATCTGAGGAGTTGCAAATGGTACTGAACATTATGCAATCATCAGCAAACATCTCCACTTCTGACCTTATCTGGAACCAACTGAAAATGGTTGGGCTTGGGACACAACCCTGAGGAACCCCATGCAGTGATGTCCCAGGGCTGAAATGATTGGGCACCAACAACCACAGTCACCTTCCTTGTGTTGAGTATGAGTCCAACCAGTGGAGAGTTTGCCCTCCAATTCCCCTTGACTTCAATTTTGCTAGGGCTCCAAGTTGCCACACTCAGTCAAACGCTGCCTTGATGCCAAGGGCAGTCACTCTTACCTCACCTCTGGAATTCAGTTCTTTTGTTCATGTTTGGACCAAGGCTATAATGAGGTCTGGAGCCAAGTGGCCCTGGAGGAACCCAGCTGAGCATCGGTGTACAGGTCATGCCTGTACAGGTAAGTGCCTCTTGATAGTATTGTTGATGACACCTTCTTTGCTGATGATTGAGAAGAGGCTGATGAGGCAACAATTGGCTGGATTGCATTTATCCTGCTTTTTTTGGACAGGACATACCCGGACAATTTTCCACATTGTCAGGCAGATGGCAGTGTTGTAGCTATATGAAACAGCTTGGTGTGTGGCTCAGCTAGTTCTGGAGCACAAGTCTTCTGTGCTGGCAGGATGTTGTCAGGGCCCATAGCCTTTGTTGTATCCATGAAGTGAATCAAATTGGCTAAAAACTGGCATCAGTGATGGGGGGGCCTCAGGAGGAGACTGAAATGAATATCCACTCAGCACTTCTGGCTGAAGATGTTTGCAAATGCTTCAGCCTTGTCTTCTGCACTGATGCGCTGGATTCTCCCATCATTGAAGATGGGATATTTGTGGAGCCTCTTTTTCTGATTAGTTGCTTAATTTTCCACCACTATTCACGACTGGATGTGGCAGGACTGCAGAGCTATAATCTGATCCATTAGCTCTGTCTATAGCATGCGGCTTCCCCGATTTGCCATGCATGTAGTCCTGTTTTGTCACTTCACTAGGCCTTGCCAACAACCTTTGCCCAGCTCAGGATCCACAGGGGTAAAGCAGCAGTACTTCCAGAATAGCCACTTTAAAAGGTTCCAGCGTAGTATCCTAAAGCTGCACTTCTAATTCCAAAGGATCATTTGGAGAGCAACTTTGATGAATGTATTGGAAATGCATAGTGGATATGGGCTGTAATGCTGCCTTTACTGAAAGAACCTGAGAATCCATGTTCAACAAGGGTCAGCCAAGGAGGCCTGCCAGCATTGGTAATCCTCCTTAACAAAATGCAGTGAGTGGCATGGAAAGAGACAGCAGAGCAGGTAAATTCTAACTGTGAAGAGGACAGGGAAAAAAATATCTGAAATTTCCTTCAGCTGGTGACAGGATGGAGTGTCATTTCAGGCCTCTGAGCCAAGCCTGTTCTGTACAGTATCAGATGGTATGACATTAGAAAACCCGGTACAGGTAGACCCATTGGTACTTAGACTTTTTCAGTTCGCTTCATACATTATCACAAAGCGCTGTCCCCATCGGTAAAGTTCCCTGCTCCCATTAAAGGGCCTATAAAATTGATTCCACCAAAGAAGAACATAAGAACTAGGAGCAGGAGTACGCAATTCAGCCCCTTGAGCCTGCCCCCCCCCCCACCCCCCCCACCCCATTCAATATGATCATGGCTGATCTCATTTCGGTCTCGACTCCAATTTCCCGCCCTCTCCCCATAACCTTTCAACCCATTACTAATTAAAGATCTGTCTATCTCCTCCTTAAATTTATTCAGCATCCCAGCATCCACTGCACTCTGAGGTAGTGAATTCCACAGATTCACGACTCTTTGAGAAAAGTAATTCCTCCTCATCTCTGATTTAAATCTACCACCCCTTAGCCTAAAACTATGGCCTCTCATTCTAGAATGCCCCAGAAGGGGAAACATCCGCTCCATGTCTGCTTTGTCTATCCCCTTTAACATCTTATATACCTCAATTAGATCTCCTCTCATCCTTCTAAACTCTAGCGAGTATAGGCCTAAACTGCTCAATCTCTCCTCATAAGACAAGCCCCGCATCTCTGGAATCAATCTAGTGAACCTTCTCTGAACCACCTCCAATGCAATTACATCCTTCCTCAAGTAAGGGGATCAAAACTGTGCACAGTACTCCAGGTGCAATCTCACCAATGCCTTGTACAGTTCAAACAACACTTTCCTATTTTTATACTCTATTCCTTTAGCAATAAATGCCAAAATTCCATTTGCCTTCCTTATTACCTGCTGTACCTGCATACTAGCTTTCAACGATTCATGCACGAGGACACCCAGATCCCTCTGCACTGAAGCATTCTGAAGTTTCTTTCCATTTAAATAATAAGTCACCTTTTTATTCTTCCAACAGAAATGGATAACCTCACACTTATCCACGTTAAACTCCATCTGCCAAATTTTGGCCCATTCACCTAACCTGTCCACATCCATTTGTAATTTTCTTATTTCTTCATTGCAACTTACTTTCCCACCTATTTTGGTGTCATCTGCAAATTTAGTTATAGTACCTTCTATCCCTGAATCCAAGTCATTAATACAAATTGTAAATAGTTGGGGCCCAAGGACCGAACCCAGTGGCACCCCACTAGTTACAGCTTGCCATCCAGAAAAAGACCCATTTATCCCAACTCTCTGCTTTCTGTTGGTTAGCCAATCCTCTATCCAAGCTCTTATATTACCCTTAACTCTGTATGATCTTATCTTGTGTATTAATCTTTTGTGCGGCACCTTATCAAAGGCCTTCTGGAAGTCCAGATATACTATAATATATGCTATAAAGAAAGATTAGAAAGTTACCGGTCTGAAGATTATGATGCAAGCTGCGATCACTATCATTTTGTGGTGGTGTGTGTTTGGAGGCTGTTGGGCAGTTGGCAAGGAACAGGTTGGCAATGGTCTGTAACTCTTTTTTCTGTTCCAGTTGTTTTATTTGGAGATAGTTCATTTGGAGTTTCTACAAATACACTTCAATAATCCACCAATATTGGTTCTTGTGCCCATTAACAAGAATAATTGGCTTGGAACAAAAAGGTATTTGATTTAGAAAACTTACCTGGGTAAAGTATTCGACTGATCATTCCTGGCAAGACCATCAGGTACATGGGCAACAGCTTTATGTAGCCACATAGGACACAACCAGCCTTCACATGCGTCAGGTTCCTGGCAGCAAGGCAACGCTGGATGATGACCTGGAAAAGTAGAGTAGCAACTATTAGAAATATCTGAGCAGAAATTTTATTCCTGGAGGATTCAAAATTAACTGTCAGCATCAAATACTCTCAGCACGTATACAGTACGGGTTAGATACAGATCCATACTCATTCTGCATTACCCTGTCAAACACTCTGTATTGAGAAACAGCAAAGGTTAGATAATACTCCTTCTACTCTGTCCCATCAAACAGAGTGACCCTGATTTTGGAAGAGGAGCCTTATTTTAACAATGTGATTATTTCCCCTCCCCTTCCCCGCTGCTGCCATCCATTTCACATCCTCACTAAATGAGTTTACCAATTTAATGCCAAATTTGAGGCAGTTTTGTCCTTCAAAACATTTCCTACCTTTGCCCCAGCTACATCCTCCAAGTCACCTCAGGTTTGATGACTCCAACACTCTTCTTACTGACTCCCAAACTCCTCTCTATATAAACTCCAATTCATTCAGGCTTCCATTACCCACATCCTGCCTCACTCACCTATCACTATCCTTACTGTTCTCATCTTTCACCCCTGTCCATCATCTCTGTCCTTACTGATGGCACATATTGCCCTAGGCCTTAGGGCTCATCTATCGCTCCTGGCCATAGCACTCTCACCTATTACTCCTGTCCTTACTGGTATTACTATATCCTTCAACCTAATGTACACCATCTTTCACCGCTACCCTTACCATCCTTCATGACCTCCCCGTCCCTTAGAACATCAAATTTAAAATTCTTGTGCACGACTTCAAATCCTTCCACATCCTTGTTCCTCCTGACCTGCCAACCTCGAAGCTCTGAATTCCTGCACCATTGACTCTTTTGAGTATATGTTAAAGTGTTTCTGCCTTCCCTGTTCCACCATCACAGATTCATTCTTCAGTTATCATTCTCAATTCTCTGACGCTCTCTCCCTAAAGACCAGCTCCATTCTCATGAATTCTCTCCTATCTCCTCAAAACCAATTTTATAGATTTCACTATCAATCATTTCCCCTGATTCCTTTTCAAACTTGTGTTGTTATGGTCTCCATAGAGTCCGATAACTTTTTAAAAGAAATTCAAACTCCTGATTAACTGCCAAGAGGCCGACATGACAAGATTTCACATTTAGACTTTTACTGTGACAAAAGACTGAAAGCACACTTGACTAAATACTATCTTTGGAGGCAACTTATTCTTCAGAACACAAAACAAAACATTCCCCTTTCACTTTTAGCACAACTGAAAACATACTTCTCAAAAATACTTCATACTATCCTTTAAGTAGGCATTCAATTCTCCCAGAATCAGTCCAAGGTGATTCCTAGGTCCCAAGGGTTTACTTTTGTTATTTTCCTTTCTCAGCCTGGAAACTTAATCTTAGCACTTTCACAGTGAGGTTTTTTTTTCCCTGGAGATTCTTCCCTTAGCGCAAATTAGGCGAATCTTCCAGCCTTGTTTTAACTCCTCATGAATTCGGTCTTTTCAATCCGAGTGCAAGCTCCCACCTGCATGGTGAAACACAGCATCTTGCTGCCTATGGCTTCTCTCCCTCCCCAGGATCCTGGCAGACTAACCTTGTCGGTGAGTTTTCAGGAATATCTTAGACCCTTCCCCTCCCAAATCCCATCTCCATGGCAATGTGAATCATATGGGCTTTGTACCCAGTTAGAAATGTTGATTAGCTATCCTTGAGACCCCAACTCTATTATCTTGAAGTCAGTGGACTGTTGCACAATTGTTTACAACTTAACATTCTCAACATTTTTTTGGGGCTTTGCAGACTCAGCCAATTCACTGTTAACAAACATTGTCATTGTCTCCAAGAGTAAACACATTGCACTTTATTCCCTGTAAGACAACCTGGGCCCCTTTAATCTCAAAAAATTAAACCACCCAGGCTTGCTGTCAGACAGACTTCAGAACAGGTAGCATGACTCCATTCATTTTACATTAAAATAAAGACACAGTAGCAAAACATAATGACCTTAAAAACCTCAAAACTGTAACAGTGCCTATCAGTCCCTCTCAGATATCATTTCATTTTATAAAGCCTGGAATAGTACGAGATGACGTCGGGGGCGAGCGTCCTGACATCATCCCGCATGCGAGCAATCTTCAGGTTGGCGGGTGTGCGCAGCAATCGGAAGCACGCCCGCTGACAATTAAGCCCATTAAGAAGGCAATTGAAAGCGATTTTTGTGGCCCGTCCACTTTTATGGTTGGCCAACGGGCCAATTGGGCAGGCGGCCTTTACATTTTTGCTCAAATCTCGATCCAGGGCGGGATGAAATCTTCGTGGGGAAATAAGATAAAAAGAGATATCTGGGGACTGTTTTTTCATGAGGTATGCCTTCAGATGCTTGATTGTGCTGTATGGACATATTTTGCAGCATTTTTGTTGTTTCATTTATTTTGTGGAGGTCTGCAGCTCCCTGAGGCAGCTGTCTACCTTTATGGAGCTCCCCGGAAACGCTCACTAGCACCCGCGGTGACCCGCCCCTACCGGCAGTGCTGAACCTTTCTCAGCGTGTGTTTCACGCTGGTTGGTCATTACTTGGCTAGCCAGTGTGAAATTGCAGTCAGGGGGCGATCACAGTTGGGAGTCCGTTTTCTGTCCGCTCCCGGGCCTGCCAATCTTGCACGCCCGACGAGCAAGAAATTCAAGCCATGGACTCTGATTTGTGTTTTTTTTTAAAGAAAAGTCATTCTCAAGAGCTGTGGATCAACGGTCAATCACCAGCCTACCTGATCACTACACCAGAACCAAACTCCAATGATGGTAATGCCAAAGATTAATCCTGGCCAGGGTAAATCACCACTGACCGCATCTCGCAGGAGGTTGTATGAGTCAGCACGAGGGAGGTAGCATTTGTCAGAGATGTTATAGCGGAGTGGATTCATTGAATCACGAAGGCTTGGCACAGCATCTTTGTACCTGGTAAATAAAGCCTGGTAGCCCCCAACTTCATGGAAAGCTATGGAAGATGGAATGGAAATCCACAGGTTAATGGTCGAATTTTTCTAGTCTTTCCTTATAACTCAGAGCTCTCTGACTAGGGATTACCCTCATAACTCTTTCCTACACTGCCTCCTGCACCTAAATAGCTCTTTTGTTTTTGGCAACCAGAACTGGACAGAATCTTCAGCATATGGTTTGATCATGATGACCTTGACTGACATTCCACTGTTTAAGCTATATATGGTTTTGTTGAATGCTACTCTTTATTGGTCGTTCATGTCTGAATTTCAAATCTACTATGACTCCCAGATTTCTTTCAGTTTTATCCTTAGATATTTCAGCACAATTCACACAGCATGTATATCATCTATTTTTCTTGCATCACTTTATACTTGTCAGCATTAAATTTAATCTGGCATTGTTCTGCCTACTTACACATATCGTTCAGTTCAGTTTGCAATTTCTGAACTGCCTCTTTTGATTCCACTGCCCTGTCTAGTTTGAGATAATCTGCAAATTTGATCACTTTGCATTAAGTTTCTGAATACACACCAGTTGAGTAAATTAATAATTGTAATGATTCCAACACCGAGTTCCACGGCACCCACTCAGCAGCTTCCCCCACTACAACATAAATCTCTTAAAGGGTATTTGTTTCCTATCCTTCATCCCATTTACTATCCATTTCCATTTGGGTTTAAAGGCATCAGCTACTTCCCTAAGCAGCCTGGTAACTTACTACAAATGGATTTTGACTCCCACTGCCTGTTATCTATTAAACCCAGAATTTTAGCAACAAAACATGCTTGTGTTCTGATTCTCCATATCTTAAGCATGTTCACTCCTTTAATCACTCTGAAGGCGGACAGTGTTAATGCTAGGAGAGATGGTGTTCAGTTCCATTGTAAGCTGCTTTATTTCACAGTAGGCAAAACATACATAACACTGAGTAAGATGAGAGATACTTGGTACAATCAATATACTTTCTGTTTCTTTACTGTTACAAAATACCTATTAATCTGTGTTGGGGTTGGTTGCTTAACTTAAAGCGATAGACTGCTACACGTCTTGAACATTAGGTCAGAAGTTAGCTCTTTTCACAACCTCTCTGGGACTTCATTGCCTCCTATAGTTGGTGCCCGAAAACTTTGCTTCAAACACAAGCAGAGATCAAAAGAGTTTTGTCAGCATCTAAGTGTTAGATGCCTTCCTGAATGGTCAGACATTATTAATGAATTGGCCATTGCTTGGCATCTGTATAAAAACAACTAGCCATACTACATCTTAAATGTCTCTTATCTGCCTATGGGTCCAACAGTTAACTTGGGGCTCTGCTGAAAGGTGACTTGATTTTAGTCAACTTTTGTCCAGAATGCTTGTTAAAAACTCTTCAAATCTAAGACTATTCTGTGGGAAAGGGCCCAAAGCATCCTGAACCATGACAAGCATTAATGGTCCCAAACAAAAATGATTAAAGTGAGTAATAGTGTTTTTGTTGTGTTGATATAGATGGGCTTATGTGCACCATTTGTGGAGCAATAGGGCTTTGTCGTCTTCTTTCAGTTTCCTCCCATCCTTATCTCAAGCTGCTGACTCTTTCTGGATACAGGCTCCAGGAAAAACTAGACACCCTCTGATGCCTCATCCAAGTTCCAGTAGAGGTCCTGATAGTGTCAGCAGGGTACTCAATTGCAGATAATATTACCAATCAGCTTGCAACCAACATCCACACACGTGCACTTTACAGGAGAGGTTCCTGGTTATTGATTAGGGCTGCAAGCACTGGCTGATTTCCTTCTTCCCAAAGCTAAAGGCACAATGCTCCAAACATGCCCATCCCTTGTCCTGGATAAGATCAGCCAAGTCAGCCCTTACTGGTCATTCCTGCTCTGTATGGCTCAGTAACAGTGTAAACTCAGTGAGGCATCAAGGAGACATGGGGAAGATTTTAAATCTTTCTTGTTTGGAAGGTGCAAAGAGTGACTCACTTACAGTATCCCATCAGTACAAAAGCTCCAGCGATGATCACAAATGTCTGTATTGTGTCAGTGTACATCAGTGCAGCCAGGCCTCCTAGAACCAATCAGAAAGAAGCAGTTCCTTCACTGTCGCTGGGTCAAAATCCTGGAACTCCCTTCCTAACAGCACAGTGGGTATACCTACACCACATGGCCTGCAGCGGTTCAAGGAGGCTGCTCACTACCACCTTCTCAAGGGCAATTTGGGATGGGCAATAAATGCTGGCCTAGCCAGCAATGTCCAGATCCCATGAATTAATAAAAAAAAGTCAGCATTGCATGGAAACAAGCCTTTTCACTTTAGCATTATGGGATCCCTCTACTCATCGCCTTCACTTCTTAAAGAGGATGCTAAGTCTTATTTCATACTGCACTATGATTCAATAAATCTCTTCTTCTACCTTGAATTATTGAGGTATCGATCACAAGCAGACTCTTACTCCTCCAATCTCTCACACATTGTCCAGTCCTTCTAGCATTAGTTACATCAGCTGTCTGCTGCCATGTTGGAGATTCCCTTCAGATACTTATCTTTACCTGTCGCTGTTAATATTGTTTCAGGAGAAACTGGCTCATAATGACTGAGGCAGACAGTTCACAGGTGGGAGGATCTGGGGGACCTGATTTTGAGGAGCAGGCAATCGAGGTCCATGAGAAGCTGAGGTTGCTAGGACAGTGCCAGTAGCAAATGATTAGGAGATAAGTAGTATCTGTTCGTAATAAAGTATTTTAAGGGGCCTAGCTGACACTGAACTCCTGGTTGTCTGAATGCTGTACATCCTCATGTCCTTTTCATCTGCAGGTCTCCCACAGTCAAATGTGGTGGAAGAGGAGGACAATGATGACAATATGGTGAAGGAAGTGGAAAAAAGTCTTTATGCGTTTCTAGGGGATGGTGATGCCAGTTACCCTACCCCTTTCTCTACAAAATTTTACCCAACAGGGCAAGGGCAACTAACTCAGCAGCAATCCCTCCAGTATCCTACCATTCCTCCCCCCACAAAAATTACATCCCCTCATCGATCATCTTTTTTTGCTCTATGCTGCAGCTCAGAGACTTTCACCTTGTGAAATCTACACAGTGGAAGTGAAGAAATTGTCCCAGTTGAATCACAGAGAATGAGGGAGCTGGAGGAATAGGGAATGGATAAGGATTTGGCCATTCTCAGTAAAGGCTGCAGTGATAGCTTCCCTTGGCCTAAGAAGCAGCAGACTCAGATTTCACGGTGCCTGCTATGAAAAGAATGATGTTCAATGAATGTTACACCTATGTGCAGGCACTGAGGTCAGTCTCCCACGATGTGCAATGACCAGGGTCTCCACTCGATGCACTGAGCTCATATGCATATAACATCAAGAAAGTTTTATCCTTGCTACAGATCAATTAAGCATGCGGTAGCTTCATTAAAATCTGTGAGAATGTTGGGGGAGAATAGGGTCGGACTCAGCTGTGAGGTACCCTCTGGTACAATTACCTGCTGATACTCACTGTCTGAGTTCATGGAGAATAGCCTTTTGAGGTGTGGTCCCTACATCAGTGGAATATAGGACAAGAGGAGGCTATTTTGTTGAGATCATGACTGATCTGCGACCTAACTCCATACACCTGCCTCTGTGCCATATCCCTACATATCTTTGGCTAACAAAAAAAACTTTCAACCTCAGTTTTAAAATTACCAGTTGACGGAACATCAATTACCATTTGCAGAGTTCCAAGCTTCTACTATCCTTTCCATGTAGAAGTATTTCCTGTTTTCATTACTGAAAGGTCTGACTCTAATTTTTTGATCGTGCCCTAGACTTCCTAACTAGCAGAAATAGTTTCTTCCAAGCTACCCCACCTTTTCCTCTTAATATGTTGGATATTTTGATCAAATCACCCATAACTTTCTAAATTCTTGGCTAACTCCAGTTAGCTTAATCTCTCCTCATAGATTAACCTTTGGAGTCTAGGTATCATCCTGGTAAACCTACACTGCACTCCCTCCAAGGCCAATATTCTTCCGAAGGTGTGGTTCCTAGAAATGTTCTCAGTGCTCCAGGTGTGGTCCAGCTACAGCCTTGTGTAGCTGAAACATGACTTCTCCCCCTTTGTATTCCATTCCTAATATACACAGATTCAGCACCTACAATAGTACAGGCTATAATAGTGTGGATGGGGATGAATGTGGGAGAATCTGATTTTAGAACAATTTTCCTAAAGTTTACATGGAATTATTGCTGCAGTATTGATGTTCATTCAAGGTCATAATGGCATGCTGAAAAGGAATAAAACTGAATAATCAGAGTTTCTTCAGATATTCCCACAGTATAAGGATTAAAAATGTAATTTTATTACTAGAATGGGGAAGCACATGGTTAATACTAGAGCAAGGGCATTGTCAATTGATATTCCAAAATGTTCCAACTGACCCTGTAAAAAATTACAGAGCAGAAGAGTCAAAGGCCTCAAGAATAATTACAACAAAACATGATTGAGGAATTTTAATTGCCCAGCTGCTTAGCACTACTGTCAGCATAAGCTAAAAATTAAAAGAGGAACATTGTATCAAAGACATTGCTTAACATGTTAGTTTATCGACTGGAACAGATTGTTGTTTTGGAAAGAACTCAGCAGTGTTGCCCACTTGTTGGGCACAGGGATATTCAAAAATATGGGAATGTTCCTCCTATATCTAGTTTCTTCTTCCACATGTAACGTTAATACTGCCAAAAGCTCACAATAACACTGGGAGGGGATGGAAATACAATGTTCCTAAATTACAGTAACCTGAATTAATGCTGTCTTGAATTGAGGAAATTAGGCCTGATTTTGTTGGTAGGGCTAAACAAGCCTTAATTAACTATTTGGCTTCAGTTAGTTGGTTGGTCTCAAGTAGTTAGGTACAAGGCCTCAGTGCTTGGCCTAAATAGCCAAGTGGTTATGGTACTGGGTTTGTAATACCAAGATCAAGGGTTCAAATCTCACAATGGCAAACTATGAAACAATGTAACTTCATCTGAAACAGATGGAAACAGGTTTGTACTCGAAAGAGTTACAACAACACAACACTCCTTTTGGCCTAAATGGCCAAGTGGTTATGGTACTGGGTTTGTAACCCCAAGATCAAGAGTTCAAATCTCACAATGGCAAACTATGAAACAATGTAACTTCATCTGAAACAGATGGAAACAGGTTTACTCAAAAGAGTATCAAGGGTTCAAATCTCACAATGGCAAACTATGAAACAATGTAACTTCATCTGAATAGGAACAGATGGAAACATGTTTGTACTTGAAAGAGTTACAAGGCCTCAGTTAGAAAGTAAGCTTCAAAAATGTTCACAGTAATGGTCTTGCCATAACCCACTTTGTAAGCATCTTTGCTTCTACTAAGCCAGTTCCTCAATAACTTTGATTGGTCAGTGGATTTCTAAACTTTGACTATGTAAATCTCAACCTAGTGAGTGAAGAGTAAATCCAGATTACTCTCTGGAATCAAGTAAAAAGGTCTTTTTTATATTTTGAGCCAGTGAAGATTTACAAATACAAGGGTCGTCTGATTGGTGGCAACTGATCCAGGAATGGGAGAAAGCAGATGCTGGGACTCTTATCCAATGGGGGATTAGCCCTTTTGAGGGAGCCTGTAAGGCCCACAATTTCCTTGCAAGATAGACACATAATAACTCTAGACAGCATGTGCTGCATGACATGTTCATGGCATGGAGAGGTTGCAATCAAGTTGTGTCTGATCCTGATCACACCTGATGTCCACACAAATGAAACATTGCAACAAGCATCACTGAATATAATCAAAAGCAGGAACCTCAGGTTTTTTATTCTCCCAATTCATGGGCAATTTTAGCAGTTCTCTTGCTAACCCAACTGTGATTAGCTACCTAACCACAGGCTAGAGATAGTACCTTGCTGCTTGTGGGGTTTAATTCTACTCTGGGTGAGATCAGCTAAGCCAGCACAGACCAGAGGTGGAAGCTGGCTTTCCTACTTGTGGGGTTTAGTTCTACACTGGGTACAACAGCTGACTGAGCACAGACCATTGAAGATATGGTTTCTTCCAGCTACATATGGTTAATTTTTCCAATTTTCTCCTTCTCAATTTCTCAAGTGACTGCCTACCTGTAACAGTGTAGATACAGGTAATAATCAGCAAGGCAATTACTGCAACATAGATGTTCCATCCCAGAGCTTGTTGGATGAAGACTGCTCCAGAGAACATGTCCACCTACCAGGCAATCAGATAAGCGTTTATGAATAAATATCAATGACAGTGAAATCCAACTGAAGAGGGGGGTCTAATCATTGGACATCAATAAAAAGACAGAATGGCCATTAAGATCTCTTAAAATTTCCCATCAAGACTATTAAAGAGAGTTAAAAACAAAAAACTGCGGATGCTGGAAATCCAAAACAAAAACAGAATTACCTGGAAAAACTCAGCAGGTCTGGCAGCATAGGCGGAGAAGAAAAGAGTTGACGTTTCGAGTCCTCATGACCCATGAACTCAGTTCTGTCGAAGGGTCATGAGGACTCGAAACGTCAACTCTTTTCTTCTACACCGATGCTGCCAGACCTGCTGAGTTTTTCCAGGTAATTCTGTTTTCTATTAAAGAGAGTGCCTGGCCATCAAGGACCCTTTACAGACATAGTTTACCCATAAAGAAGAAATTTCACCATAAGAACATCTGTTAAGGAGTAGATCTCACCTTTAGTACCCTTCAAAGAGAGAGTCAATAAAAAGTTGAATGAAGTGATGATTATGAGAAGATACTCACTGAGATCTTGGTAAATATGTATAGAAATAGAGAGATGAGGGAGAGGTAGAGTCTGATTCGGTTTCCTCCAAACCTTTTCATTAGGTATTGGGGCATAGTGATGACCTGGGAAAGGACACAGGAAGTCAAATAATGGGCAAATATTTTCATTTACAAGTTTCCTCTGCTTAAATAGATGCTGAATCCGCTTAGGCCAATATTTGTTTACAAAGGTTTGACAGATAAAAATGTTCCTGGAGACATTAATCAGAACTGGTTGTCACATTATGTTTGATACACTGGGAATCATTTTGACTTTGGCTGATAGTGTACAAAGGGTGGTAGTGATTGAAGTCAATGAAAATAAAATTCAGCAGAGACGTATAACAGGCAGATGAATTGATATTATCCACTTTACACAATTGATCATCCATTTTACACTATCACCCAAACTCAATATTACCTCCACTAGTGACATCCAGGGTTGAATCCAACTGCAGGGCACTGGATACCACAGTGTGTTGGATAAAGTGTTCTTCCATCACTGGGACCCCCATGTTTGAATCCAGCTCCAGGATACTGGGTGCCAGAATGTGTTGGATAAGCCCGCTCATCGTCTGAAAATTGTATGATACAAATACCAGAACAGTTCAATGGAAATGGAAATGGAATCTCATACTCACCCCAGCTGTCAAATAGACTGGGACAAAGAGCCAACCCAGGAGTAACACAACAAACAGGGCCTGTTGGAAATAAATCTCAAAGTTATCCAGGGTAAATTATTCCTTCATTTGTTATTGTGA
Organism: Carcharodon carcharias; assembly: GCF_017639515.1. Lineage (NCBI taxonomy): Eukaryota > Metazoa > Chordata > Chondrichthyes > Lamniformes > Lamnidae > Carcharodon > Carcharodon carcharias. The sequence goes on from NC_054476.1 coordinate 125,309,806, forward strand.
GATCCAGGTTAGGAACGTAGAATATGAGACAGAACCAAAGTTGAAATGGGCATAAGAGATGATAAGGGAAAAAAGGAACTACGGCAGTCAGGTGATACCATTCTTGGGTTTTTAAAGGTCTGTACAATGCAAAATGAAAGGAAGAGTGAGGAATGTGATGATTCCTGGTAAAGTATGAATTAGGGTAGGAGAAAAGCAATGAGTCTTGACTTCAAGCACGTGAAGATGCAGGGCGGTGTGAACAGTTTTGAATCTTATGAAGACAAAAGATCAAGTTCAGAGGATCACTGACCACAGGAATACTGATAAAATAGAGAAAGGGTGCTGATATTGAGGGGGAGGCTAAAAGCTGAAAGTGAGAGAGGTATCAGCTACAAAATGACAAACTTAAATCAAATTTCATCAAATGTATCTCATCCAATTGATATGCTTACATGTGGGAAATATGAATCTGATCCCTGACGGTCCAGGGACAGTAAAGCACCAGTAATACTGAGATCTCTGGGAGACTAGGGACAGGTTCTACAACTGATCCTTAGGAATCCAAAGATTGTAGTGTGCCTAACTGCTGTAGATCTGGGGGCTGTAACATACCTAGTCACTGAGGAGTGCAAGCAGTAATATGTCAGAATCCTGGGGTTTGGGGCTATTAATGTGTTTGATTACTGGTAGTCTGAAAGAAGTAATATTCATATTCCTGGGAGCTTGGGAACAGTGATGTTGTAAGGGTCAGTTTTGGGCCCTTTACTCTTTTTAATTTTTATAACTGATCTAAACTCTGATGTAGGGAGCAGCATAATAAAGTTTGCTATGATATTTAATATGAAGCTTGATGAAGTAGTAATATTAATGATGATAGTTATAGGGTTCAGGGTGGCATAGATTGAATGGTGAAATAGACACAAGCATAGGAGATGGAGTTAATGGAGAAGTGTGAAGTGATTGCACTTTGGGAGGACTAACTCGGAAAGACAGTATATTATAAATGGCATGATTTTGAAATGTGTAGATGAGTAGAGAGACCTAGCCACAAATTCTTAAAGATGGCTCAGCCAGTGAATAAGGTTGTTTAAAAAACTTAGGGGTTAATTAGGATTATAAATGCAATATAGTGTCATCCATTAGGTGAATACACATCTTAGCGTGTCAAGCTTCAAATGTCAAGTGTTCCTCCCAGGCAGTGATGTTACAAGGCAGGGCCAGCTTGGGAAAAGTTTGGAATCCCAAGGACACGCTGATCAGGAGTCATAAAATGCTACTACGTGTTAACATACTTATTTCACCACACTTACGTTCCACTCAAAGCCTCCAACAGCTAAGCCATTTGCTGCCCCTGTGCCTGCCAAACCCACAAAGTGTCCGCTTCCGATATTACTTGCAAAGAGTGAGGCTCCAACCTGGAGGAGGATTTGAGAAAGAGACCTGGTGAGTTTTGAAAAAAAATAAAACTACCTTCTGCTGCAGGTATGGCGTCTCGGATATCAAAGAAGTATTTTTTAGATATAAAAGGTTTCCAAAGAGCTGTGCACCAAAATAAGTTAGGACAGTGAACTTCCAGCTCAAAAAAATTGATCCATTCAATTTCCATCTTACTGAGGCCTAAGTGAGGGTTATTACACATCCTTAAAAGTTACTTACTGTTGTTTACAGTTTTATAGCCATAAAGTTTAATTCTCACTTGCATTCAAACTTATTAATCAATCACCATCATATAAATTTTCACATATTCAATCTGTGGCTCACCATCCATTTGAGTTCTATTGTCCAACAATGGCCAAGTTATGGGTTAAAATTGATTTTAGTTTCCTAAGATTTCAGGTTTATTGTAACATAGTTTTCTATAATTTAAAGAGATGTTGACAAATAAATTAAACTAAATTGATAAAGTTACTCACTGTGTACCATTGCATGTTCCTCCCAGCCAAGAAATAACCGCTAACAGTCGCACGATTGGTCCTACACATGGACTTAAAAAAAAACAAAAGATATCTATAACAGATTAGATTCATTCCATGTAGTCGTCATTGGCAGATAATCTTTACTGTTTCTGGATTGACACCAAAAATTCTTCCAATTTCCACTCCTTTCACATCCTCTCACCATCCTCCCTGTCATTTGAAATAAATTAACAGTCCAACATTACCAAGACCTTCCAGAAGTGCCAGCAAAGCTCTTCTGACCTGCTCCACAAATAAAAGGTTGGCTAAACCCAGCATATATTGTTATGTTCACAAGAAGACAAATGTGTTTCTAATCAGTTGACAAGCATTGTGTTCAATTACCTAAACTGCCGCTTCTTCTTAGTTCAGGCCCCATGGCAAGAGCCTGTGAGTGACTGACCACTCAATGTCAAAAAGGATCCATGTGCCTCTCAACTTCAACGAGCACCAGTTACCCTATTCTAAGCTGCAGCAATTTTATTAGTGTTGGACAATCATTCCTTGCCTGTTTTCTGGCTCATGCAGTCTCTTCAATGGAGGTAAATGGGGTAAAGTTCAGACTGGTGTAGACCTGTTGTCATATCAGGAGAGGTGGCAACATAATCCTGGGTCAGGCCTGACCTGCTCCTTCTCCTGGATTCTGCCTGCTGATCAGAGCATGAGCAGTCCCATTACAACAACGCATTGTGGAGGCCCACACCAATCTCTCACCTCTAAACTCATCAGTTATTCTAAAGCAAAATATTACAGATACTGGAAATGTGAAAAAAAACCCAGAAAATGTTGGAAATGCACAGCAAGTCAGACAGCATCTGTGGAGAGAAACAGAATTACCGCTTCAGGTAATAATGACTCTTCAGAAGCTACTTATTATATCCTACGATAACCTTAACAATGTCTTTTCTGGCTTCTCAGCCATGTTTTTCAGCTCCTTATTTGAATCCTGTTGCTGTTGGAAATAATGGAAATGCTGCATAGAATGTAACAGTTTAAGATGGTGCTGGAGGCTTGGATTGTCCTGCTTGTTCAGGCAATGATAGTTCAGTAAGTACTGAATGAAAGCCCTGGATGTTGAGAAATCCTGTCATTTAAAAGAACCACAGGACATAGATCTGTTTATCTCTGGGATCTGTAAGGAAAGAAAATGTAATGGTTGGCTCTGGCAAATAAGGCACCAATATCTGCTGGTGATTTTTGTTGCTAATGTCACCAGTAGTCCCTGGAGGAAATAAAGGAAATAAAGTTCAAGGTGTTGGTGATCTTCACTGCTCCTGGCAGTGCTGTGCCAACTTTACAATCTGGTTGCAAGTTGCAAAAGTTAGTGGAATTCCCAGCCTACCCTCTTGCCTGTGAAACTGGTGTTTCTCTGCTAGGGCCAGGAAAGCCCTTTGGTTGATAGATTCATCAGAAGCGGTGAGCAGATGATCTCTCCAGATAATGATTCCTCACCTCCCAGACATCAGGAATGCTTTTTGCTCATCCTATTCCTCTTCCTCCAAATAACACATGCACAAGTGTATTCCAGATGGGATAATGCCGAATAAATTAGCTGCAATCCACATTTGCCCTATAGGTAGTCTAGGCCAGAATTTTTCACTTGGTGTGTGGGCACAAACCCGACACGTTCGAGTATAAAATAGAGTGTAATGATGTCATCGCGCACTCGCGCAATATTTCGCCAGGCGGGCGTGAGTGGGAGTCAGAGCCGCGCCTGCCATCAATTATGAGACCAGTTAAGGCCATTAAAAAGGCAATTAAGTTGTATTTTATGTTGCCTGTGCGACTTTGCACTCATTGCATCGGCAAAACAGGCAGGTGGGCTGCCGACGATTTCAAAAACTTCATCCAAAGGCGGGATAAAAAGGATCAGCAGCATTGCCTGTTTGCAGTGAGGAGTTTTGGAGGTAGTTTGCTACTGGCTGCTTATTGGTACTTGGCAGCTTCATCTCTGTTTGGGGCTTCATTCTTATCATTTCCAGGTTTCATTTCAGGACTTATTGGTGTCTGCAAGGCCTCTGGAGGATTCAGACCGTGTGGACCCTTCCAGGTATCAGACAGTCTTCTGTTACCCTGGTAATTGTGGTCTCCACTGGTGGCACCTCCTCCTCTGAGGAAGAGAGAGACAGAAGGGAGAGGAGGCTAGTTGTCTCAATGCAGCCTCCAGGGGAGGGACCTGTGGGAGGAGAGGCACAGGCACAAGGTGCAGGGCCAGCAGGAAGTCCAAGGTGGAAGGGGCTGCAGAAGATGCCATTCTCCTGCTCTCAGGGTTTACAGGCGGCGATGCAGCCACCTCAATATGTCTGAGGTGCAGTGCTGAAGGAGGTTTCGCCTCTCAAGGAGACCGTGACCTCCATCTGTCACATGATTGGGCCTGAGATCAGCTCTGACTATGTGGGTGGACACCCCTTGCCAGTGGCTTGGGAGCTCACAGTGGCTGTCAACTTCAGTGGGGTATCTGTGTAGAGTCTCTCAGTCAGCTGTCCACAGTTGCATCAAGCTGGTGACAGAAGCTCTGTTCAGGTGGGTACTGACCTTTATTCTTTACTGTACGGATGAGGCCAGCCTGGCTAAGCGAGCCACAGACTTTGCAGTGATTGCTGTGTTCCCTGCATCCAAGGTGCCATCGACACCTTGTGGCCATCAAGGTGCCAGTGGGTCAGCTGGGTGCCTCTGTCAACAGGAAGGGATTCCACTCCATGAATGTGCAGTTAGTGCATGACCATAGGATGCATATTTTGCAAGTCTTTGCAAGGTGCCCTGGCAGCTCCCATAACGGGTACATTCTGAAACACTCCCAAGTGCTGAGGCTCTTCAGTGCTCTAGCCTGACTGGATGGATGGCTGCTGGGTGACAAAGGCTATCCATTGAAGAGGTGGCTTGTGATGCCTCTCTGCCACCCAAGAACAGAGGCAGAGCAGCGTTACAATATGAATCATGCATCAAACAAGGGTGGTGGTAGAGAGGACCATAGAGGTGCTTCTCATGCCTGGACCATCTAGGGGGTGCACTGCAATACCCCCCAGGAACACCAGGAACACCTTGAGCCAATGCTCCTTCAGCTAGGCTGCCAAAGATCTGCTTCCACCACATGCCAGGGGCGTTGCTTCCATCCTGGATGTCTGAAATGACGCTTTCCTTTGCACCTTAAGTCCACTCAATGCCTGTGCAATAAAGCATTGAGCCACTCAGGTCCAGCATTGGCTGACTCTGCTGTCTTGTTGGCCTTGACCTTGGCGGTCGTCCTTTGGTCAGCGGAGCCTTTGCTGGCCCCGCTTGGAGGGAGCAGCCAGTGCCACGGCTGGCATCTCCCCAGTCATCGCACACTCATCAGATGCAACGGTCACTGGCAGAGGGAAGATGGAGCTGCTGACGTAATCCAGAGCACCCTGAGAGGAGCCCGCTGAGACGACAAACAGCTCATGCGCCAATGTAAGGTTGCTCTGGACCTCTTTGCTCACCACTGATGGACGAGTACCTAGCAGGGATATTGGGTGCCTCATCCATCTCCCACACTGACACTGACCACCTGAGGTCATTGCCTGTGTGAGGACTTGTGCAGGTCCGAGTGCAACCCTAGGAACCCCTGATTCTGTCCCTGGAGCTGCCTCTCCATGAGAGTCACCACTCAATGGAGCAGGCAGTGCGTCGGCCATGAAGCTCAACGCAGTGCTAATGCTCCGCATGGACTCCTCCACAATTGACACCATGGCATGCAGACCCACATGGATCTCTGCCAGATCCTCCTTCACATCCTGCTGGGTGTCCAGCATTTGCCGCCTAATGGATGACTCGAGGGATTCATCATCTGCCTTCGACTGAGCATCATCCTGGTCCCCAGGCGTCCTCCGGCTGCTGGTGCCCTGGTCATTCTCTGCCTCTGCCTGCACCTCAAGTGAGTGTGAAGTGCCCTCACCAATGTGCACCGACATTCTAGCCACCGATCTAATGCCCACCAATGCACTGGTATCTGCATTGGTGCCTGATTCAGAGAGCGGGTGTGACATGGTGTAAGTGAAGCCTGGTGGTCCTCTGGCATCAGGGGTGGCCCTTTGGGGTCCAGAGACCGAGTGTGTGCTGGCAAATCTAAAAGGGAGAACAAGGAAAAGGACGTGTCATTAGTTTAAGTCATCACACTGTCACTGTACATGCACCCTGGTGAGACAATGGAGATCTGCATCATGGTGCCATTGTCTTTCAATGATCAATGGGGCCTCCAGGTTTGAGGCTTCCATCAATGAAGAGACTACACTAGAATGATTGTACAACCTGCGACTCTCACCTCTGTGCACTGTACTCTTACCTTCGTCTGGCAACCCCGCCTCTCCATGCCTAGTTGCATGTGGAGCTGGAGAAGGCATGGAGCATGTGGAGGCTCTCTAGCTCAAGGGCGTCCTGCTCGAGCCTGTTGAGCAGCGGCAGGTTGAGTGGACCTCTGCCTGTCCATGACCTCTCCAATTCATTATAGCTTGTCTTCTCCTGAAAGGACAGAGGAGCATTGACTAATCCACTCTGTACCTGCAACATCATTGCAGCCTGGCCAACCCCAGCTGAGGAATACCTTGCAGGGCACATCCGAGTCATGGCCCTTGAGCCACAAGGCAACCAGTCCAAGCAGCCAGGGCTCACCCTCTTGACCAGCTCTCGCATCATTGACAGAAGGCACTCAGATTTTAGCATCCCTGAGGTCCACGAGGGGACGGCCACACCTTAACACATCTGCACACTGACCCATGCCAACATAGTACTCACCCTTCCTGAGCACAGCAGATCATTGAAACTCTTCTGGCGCTGCACCCATGTGCGCCGCACCACATCATGGCTGCTAACCAGCGCTGCAACCTTCTCCCACACCCTCTTTGTGAGCTGTGGTGACCTCCTCCTCCAATCTCTGGTTACAAGGATGTCCCTCCTGGCAGCCACCTTCTCCAAGAAGACCATGAGGCACTCATCTGAAAAACAGGGGCAATGTGCTCACCCGGCCTGCCATCCCACCTGCCGTGTCCAGCTGCACTCAACTTCATAACATCAATATTGACAACGCAGAAGAGAAGTTCTTCTGTGGCAGCCCTCCAGGGGCTGAATGTGCCCTTTTTAAACCGGCCGCCAGGTCACCATTGGACCCGGCGGCTGACAAGCACCCGCCCCCGCCCACCCCTTCCCGACCAGTGAGGAGTCGCTTTTCATGCTGGGTGAGCCTCAATTGGCCCACTGGTGTGAAATTGTGGTCGGGTGCCAATCGCGGGCAGCAGGCTGTTTCCTAGCCGCTCCAGGGCCTGCTCGCCGACTTCAAAATTCTGCTTTAGAGGAGCTGATTGCATTTCTGATTTGTAAATTTTAAAAATGAGCAATAAGCATGTTTTGATCCCAAAATCCACATTCTAGCATGTGTAGACTTTATATGTTTATTGCTAAAATGGTAAAAGTAAGGTCTGTGTGAGAGTATTTTTTAATCATTTAAAGCATGCTTTATGTCCTTGGTTATTGAAAGGTGGTAGATATTTGTTAAGTAAGCATACACGTATTATGTATATTTACATGAATTGTCTACATATGTAAGGTGTTTTTTCCTGAACTGAGTAAATTTGGCTAAAATTGTGTTGCCGCAGCCATACTTGTAGCTGGTCAGCAATTTCAACTGGTCAGCCCTGTGCTAAAGGGGAATATTGGCCTCGGAAAACTGCAGAAAATCTGCCACCAGCTCAGCAACAAGCTTCACTACTTCCTCAAACTGAGATGGATATGGGAGCGGAGTTAACTCCTTAAATGATTGAAAGTGAAATAAGTGATATTATTATTAATAAATGGAAGGTTCTAAAAATTAGTTAGGCTAAAAGAAGACAAATTGCAAGGGCCCAACAGCGCTACAGCCTGAGGCCGAGGAGAGGAAAATTAGTGGGGCTTTTGAAATTATGGGCAGGATTATCCCAGATTTGCACTATGTGGTGGTGGGCGGGAAAAAGAATGTTTTACCCGCTGGCCGCAATGGCAGCTTTTCACATCGTATTGTCCCAATCCTGCCTCGTTAATCATTCATTCCTGGGGAACATGCCGTTTCGCCAACGGGTGGCCTCTGGTTCGCCCTGCCATGCCGTCACTTTGCTACTTCCTCATGCTGGGCGCCATATTTGAAGTGCAGCTGTGCGCACACCCCCCAGTGTTTCTAGCCCAGGACTCCTGTACAGAAGACATGGTCCCAAAAGGCAAGAAGACTGCAACTCCCCATTCAGTGACATGTCCCTGGAACACCTTTTGGAAGTCGTAGAGGCCTGCTGTGATATCCTGTATCCTCACTCTGGCTGGAAGGGCAGCAACATTACCAATCTGGCTTGGGAGGCGGTGGCAGTGGTGGTCAGTTAGCACAGGTGTACTAAGAACCTCTCTTGGTTAAGTCTGAAGGCCCCTTAATGCATCCCAGAGAGTGCTGGCCGCCACTTGGATGGCCAGAATTTCGTGCGTTGCATGGCTGCCCGAAATCCCACCCACCTCCGCCTCAATCCACCTGACCAATTGTCGGCAGCTTTGTCCATTGGACTGTATGCAGTGCTCTCAGTTCAGGTGCAGGCATTCTCCTCACCCACCCTACAAGGCTATGCTGTTAGCCTAAACAATGGGGGAGACTGGTCCAAACCTGAATGATGACATTGCAAGGGGCTGTGAGCGCCTCCATCAGTGACTGCTCCATGGCCAGCTTTAGCGAGGAGATTGTGCAACGTGCCCAGTCATCCAATTATTCTGCAATTCACTAAAATGCTCAACAGTTTGCAGTCTGTGCCCGATGGGTGAAAAGCTCTGGAGCATCCGGTGGCACTTTCATGCCTCTGTGTTGCTTGAGTGGGTAGATAAGTTAGAGGCCTGATTCCAAGCAAGTCAATGTGGCTGTGCCAGAACAGGCTCAGCTGTACAAGGTTTTCTTAATGCATGGCCGCTTTTTTCCCCCCCACCTCCGCATATGCTTGTGCACTACCGTCAACCACAGTGTAGTCCTTGCCATCCTCCCAACTCACCTCAATCGCAATGCAGCCCTTGCCCTAGCGCTGCACTGTCAGCTGCCGGGAAAATGCGACTTGCACATGCCATTGGCTGAACGGGAGGCGCCTCGACCTTAAGGTCCAACAGGCAACACTCGCAAGCGCTGCGCAATGTAACTGTGCACTCACCTCCGAATTCCCCTCGAAGTGCAGCTCGCTAGCTGCACGCCTTATAAATGCTGTTGTGAGACACATTGGCATGAATCCCGGATGATCCAGCAAGGGGTGATGATTCTGGCAAGCAAGGTTTATAATTATGTGCAGGTGTATTAAAATGAAGTTCCCGACATGTAGTGGCGGGAAATGTGGCCCGACATTGATGGGCAGAGCAGACGATTGCAAACTGGTTTCATAATGTCGTGAAACTGAGTTTGGCCTTCCTGCCATATTGTCTCCTCATGCCCGGCATGACGCTCAGTGCCAATGGGCACAGAAAATTCCGCCCTAAGTTTCAGAGTTCTTTTGAGTATGGATGTGTGTTTGAGGACTGGAGAGTAGCAATGCAGTACCTAGTTTTAAAAAGGGAAACAGTTAAAAATCTGGATAATCACTGGCCAGTTAGCATGACACCTGTGGTAGGGAAAGTCTTTAGCCTCTTCAATTAAGAAAAAAATTACCATTGGCATAAAGAGAAAATAATAGTAGGCAGCACAGATTTCAAAACGGATGATTGTGCTTTACAAACCTCAGAATTCTTTGATAAGGTGGCAGACATGGTAGGTGGGGAGCTGCAGCTTATGTAGTGTATGCACAACTCAGGAAAGCAATCAACAAGATGCCACATGAGAGATTCAAGTAAAGGGGGGGATAGCAAACTAGATTAAAAATGATGAGTAGGCAGATAAAAGAAAGCAGGAGTTAACAGCAGTTTATCAGAGTGGTTGGAAGTGGGTTGCGATGTCTCACAGTTTCCTGTTCTGGGGTCATTTCTGTTTACTGAACATTCATACGAACATAAAAAATAAGAGCACGAGTAGGCCATTTGGCCCTTTGAGCCAGCTCTACCATTCAATAAGATCATGGCTGATTTGTTTGTGTTTTGAATTCCACATTCCCAACTACCCTCGATAACCTTTGATTCCATAACGAACAAGAATTTATCTAAACAAAAAAACTGCGGATGCTGGAAATCCAAAACAAAAACAGAATTACCTGGAAAAACTCAGCAGGTCTGGCAGCATCGGCGGAGAAGAAAAGAGTTGACGTTTCGAGTCCTCATGACCCTTCGACAGAACTTGAGTTCGAGTCCAAGAAAGAGTTGAAATATAAGCTGGTTTAAGGTGTGTGTGTGGGGGGCGGAGAGATAGAGAGAGAGAGAGGTGGAGGGGGGGGTGTGGTTGTAGGGGCAAACAAACAGTGATAGAAGCAGATCATCAAAAGATGTCAACGACAATAGTACAATAGAACACATAGGTGTTAAATTTAAAGTTGGTGATATTATCTAAATGAATGTGCTAATTAAGAATGGATGGTAGGGCACTCAAGGTATAGCTCTAGTGAGGTTTTTTTTTAATAATGGAAATAGGTGGGAAAAGGAAAATCTTTATAATTTATTGGAAAAAAAAAGGAAGGGGGAAACAGAAAGGGGTTGGGGATGGGGGAGGGAGCTCATGACCTAAAGTTGTTGAATTCAATATTCAGTCCGGAAGGCTGTAAAGTGCCTAGTCGGAAGATGAGGTGTTGTTCCTCCAGTTTGCGTTGGGCTTCACTGGAACAATGCAGCAAGCCAAGGACAGACATGTGGGCAAGAGAGCAGGGTGGAGTGTTAAAATGGCAAGCGACAGGGAGGTTTGGGTCATTCTTGCGAACACCTGCGGTCTGTCCGCAAGAATCTCCGCCGATGCTGCCAGACCTGCTGAGTTTTTCCAAGTAATTCTGTTTTTGTTAAGAATTTATCTATCTCCAACTTAAAGATATTCAATGATCCCACCTTGACACCTTCGGAGGCAGAGAGTTCCAAAGCTGCACAACACTCTGAGAGAAAAAAATTCTCATCTCTGTCCTAAAAGGGCAACCCCTAATTTTAAAACAGTGCCCCTTAGTTCTGGACTCACCTACAAGAGGAAACATCATTTCCAACTTTTCAAGACTGTTCAGGATCTTAAATACTTCAATCAAGTCACTTCTCACTCTTCTAAACTCCGGTGGAAACAAGCCCAGTCTGTCTAACCTATCCTCATAAGACAACTCACTTGTTCCAGGTATCAATCTAATAAACCTCCTCTGAACCACCTCCAACATATTTACATTCTTCCTTAAATAAGGAGACCAAAACTGCACACAACATTCAAGATGTGGTCTCACCAATGCCCTGTACAACTGAAGCATAACATCCTTACTTTTATGTTCAATTCCTCTCATAATAAAGTATAGCATTCCATTAGCCTTCTTAATTAATAGGGGAGGAGATAGCAGCATAGTGGTATAAGTATTCCAGAGAGCCAGGTAATGCTCTGGGGAACTGGATTCAAATCCTGTATTGTAATTGCTATCAGATCATATTTATTTACTCCAATGTGCGCCATCAATTCATTTACTTTGTTATGAATGCTATGCACATTTAGATACAGGCCATTTAGCTTTGTCTTTTTGTTAACTTTGAAACATCTAGTTTTGACTACTGGTGTATTCTTAGGTTTTATCTATCTGCCCTTTCCTGTTATTCTATGACCTTCATTTCCTATATTACAACTATGGTGTCCTGCCTTGAATCTACCCCTTGATTTGCCACATTTACCCAAGCTTGCTCCCTCACCCTCCTAGTTTAGTTTAAAGTCCTCTCATTTTCCCTAGTTATGCAGTTTGCAAGAGCACACATCCCAACATGGTTCAGGTGTAGACCGTCCCAATGGCACAGCCCCCACTTTCCCCAGTACAGGTGCCAATGCCCCACAAACCGGAACCCACTTCTCCCACACCAGTCTTTGAGTATATCAACGATTTGGATGTACACCCAACAGATGTTGAAATTTGAAGATAATACCAAAATAGGAGGTATAATTAATTCTTCATAAGACAAAAGAAAGCTGTAAGGGGTTATTGATAAGATGGGGATTGGTGATGTGGAAAAGCCTAAAAAGGGACAGACACAATTTAATGCCAATAATTGTGAGGTGAAGCATTTTGATAAAAACGCAGCTGTAAATAGAGTCTGACTGGAAGGTTTGTTTTTCTTTGTTCTTTAATGGGATGTGAGCATCGCTGGCAAGACCTGTATTTGTTGCTCATCCCTAATTGCCGTTGAACTGAGTGACTTGTAGGCCATTTTAGAGGGCAGATAAGAGTCAACGACATTGCTCTGGGTCTGGAGTAACATATAGGCCTGGCCAGGTAAGGACGGCAAATTTCCTTTTCTAAAGGACATTAGTGAACCAGGTGGGTTTTTACAACAATCGATGATAGTTATCATGATCACCATTACAGACTTATTAATTACATTTAAATTCCACCAGCAGCTGTGGTGGTATTTAAATCCATGTCCCTGGAACATTATCTTGGGCTTCTGGATTACTAGTCCAGTGACATTACCAATACACCACCATGACATTTAGGCATGCAGTTTACAGGCTGTTAAAGGTAGTGTCTCAGGTTGAAAGGTTGCAACCTGTTAGGTCTTTTCACAAGAATTATAGAATATAAAAGTCAGGAGAAAATAGTGATCCTATATACATCTCTAATAAGACCTCAGCTAGAGTACTGTGTGCATTATAGGACACCACAGTACAGGAAGAATATTAAGGCCTTAGAAAGGGCATGGTATAGATTTACTAGAATGGTTTCTGCCATGAAGAAATACATATAAGCGAAAAAACCTGAGCCTCGATTTTAATCTAGCCCATCCAGTGGGGATAGGTCTGATTTGATTCTGTTGCCCATTTTATGCACTGCCTAATTTTATTCTCTATTGAAATCATTGGGATGAGGTTGACAGGGAGTGTCAGTGCCAGGGCAGTGTACCAATCACTAGTCCTGATAGAATGGTGCCAGGGATATCATGCCCAATCTCTCTAAAAAATATTAAAGCACAACTTTTAGTCAATCTCTTGATATATCAGGGCATCGGAAAAGTACCATGAGGACACAATGCCCAGCATAAATGGAGGAAAGCCAAATCCAGGTCACTACAATATCACAATCGGCTTTAAGATAGCTATAGTTTTGGAAACTCTTTTATATACTCTTATGTGTTCTTATTCTCCTCCCCAGTGCTAATGACAGCCTCTTGGCAATGTTAAAGCATTCTGGTGGAAGGAATCAGATATAGGACAAATATTTCCATTTACTTCCCTTCTAATAGCCTTGTGCAGATCACATGAACATGCACTGCTGGGCTCCTTCCAAAATGATGATTTAGTTCCAGTCAGTAAGCTAACAGAGTAAACAAGGTCTTTGATGCAATATTCCTCCTTAATTTTTAGCTTATACTGACAATTGTGCTAAATGACTATGCAACTAAAATTCTTCAGTAATTTTCCCTTGTAATTATGTGTGGGGCCTTTGACCCTTTTGCTCTGTAAACTTTTACAGAGTCAGATTGAGTATTTTGAAATGTAGCTTGTAAAGTCAATGACCTTACTCTTAAATTAACCATGTCCCTCCTCATTCAGTAGAAAACTTGATTGTTAACCCTTGCACTGCATACAGGATCGGGGCAACTCCTGGGCAATCGGTTTTCTTCCCTCCCAGTTGAACCATTGTGTTTTTGAAGTAAATACTAATATTACAATAATAAATTCACTTAAGCATTAAGAGACTAACTAGTCGAATCTGGTACACTTGTAATTATTGAAGGAGAACTTTTACTCTATATTTTGCTGTAAATGGTAAATAACTAGACTCACTCCAGTTTTTAATCCAGGCTAATGCTGCATGCACAACTAAGAGAGTACAGCATTGTTGGAGGTACCATCTGTTCTGTTCAGGAGTCAAGAAGGGCCCTGTTTCAGGGCTTACACTGCAAGTTTAGTGTTAATGTGAAACTGAAATCTACATGTAACTTTGCTAAACTGAAAGTGTAAGTGCAGCCTGAAGTGTTGGCAGAAACTTTCCCAGATCACCTCCTCCATTTTCTCTCCTCTTTTTGGAAGTGCTGACAGTTACCTAGGTAGACTTCAAGGTGTTGCTGGCCTATGGTAGCTCACCCAAGTAACTATACTTCATGGAACAGGCCACACAATGAGGGCCAGATTTTCGCTGCTGAGGTGGGTGGTTTGAATCAGGAAATTTTCCAACTTGGCAAATGTGGCTCAGTTTAAATTTTCACTCTGGGGAGACAGCAATGAGATAGGGTAGGGCCCACTGACCCTGGAAGCAGTTTGTAGGCAGCCATGAAACGGATGAGTGCCGAGGTGGGCCGGTTAGAAGGCCCGTCTCAGTTCTTTGGGACTTCAGCCCAGTTGTATGAAAGGCCATTAAGCCCTCTAGTCCTCACCCCTAACAACCCCTCAACCCCTACACACACTCCCATGTCTCCTCATACCCCCATGCCACTTCAATGCCAACTCATTCCCCCTCTAATCCATCTTTACAGAAACTCACCCAGTGTTCACCATGGGCAGATCTCAGGAGCCAAGTACAGATAAATATATATAACTGTTGAACAATCTTATGTAACTCACTCCTTCACACTTGTTACTGAAAAAACACTCCCATTCATAAATCCCACTTGAGGGCTTTTAAAATCCCTCAAGTGTTCAATCTGTACTATAAACAAAGCTTTATTCAGTTACCATTATCAAAGACAGCTAATCTTTTAATAGCATCTTTAAACTTTCAATTAAAATGTAAACTCAGCCTTCCCTGCTGCGATAAGTGCTTTTGCAACTTAACCAAACAGCATTCATAACGACTTCAGTTGTAACATCAAGAAATGGCCAAATACAGCAAAAGCTATGGGCCCTGACAACATCCAGTTCTTGTACTGAAAACTTGTGCTCCAGAACTAGCTATGCCCCTGGCTGAGCTGTTGCTTAGTGGAATGTTGCCAAGGTATGTAAGTTGGTACGTCAATAATGTTTCTCGCTCCACAGATGCTGTCAGACCTCCTGAGTTTTTCCAGCATTTTCTGTTTTTGTTACAAGTCAGAAGTGTATTGAGGCACTAAGTCTATGCCCGAGTATGGGGCAACGAGTCTAAATCCCAATATGGAGCAGTGACTCTATAACCCAGCATGGGACAGTAACACTGTACCCCAGTATGGGATAGTGAGTCTATACCCCAATATGGGGTATTGAGACTGTACCCCAGTATGGGGCAGTGAAACTGTACCCCAGTATGGGGCAGTGAGACTATACCACTGTATGGGGCAGTGAGTATAAACCCCATTATGGTGCAGTGAGTCTATAACCCAGTATGAGGCAATGAGCCTATACTCCAATATGGGGCATTGAGTTTATACTCCAGTATGGGTCAGTGAGCCTGTGCTCCAGTATGGGGCAGTGAATTTGTGCCCAAATATGGGGTAGTGAGTCTGTACTGCAGTATGGGGCAGTGAGTTTATAATCCAGTATGGGGCAGTGAGTTTAAAATCCAGTATGGGGCAATGTTACTGTACCCCAGTATGTGGCTGTGGGTTTATAACCCAGTATGGGGCAGTGAGTCTGTACCACAGTATGGGGCAGTGAGTCTGTACCACAGTATGGGGCAGTGAGTTTATAATCCAGTATGGGGCAGTGAGTTTATAACCCAGTATATGGCAGTGAGTTTATAACCCAGTATGGGGCAGTGAATCTGTACCCCAGTATGGGGTAGTGAGTCTGTACCCCAGTATGGGGTAGTGAGTCTATACCCCAGTATGGGGCAATCCAGCTATCTCCAATACAGGAAAGTGAGTCCGTACCCGAGTCTGGGGCAGGGAGTCTGTACCCAGTATGGAGCAGTGAGTCTATACCCCAGGATGGGACAGTGAGTCTGTACTAGTATAGGGCAATGAGTCTAAACCCCAGTATAGGACAGTGAGTCAATACCCCACTCTGGGACAGCGAGTCTAAACCCCAGTATGGGGTAGTGTGTCGGTACCCAGTGTGGAACAATCCAACTAGACTCAGTACGGGGCAGTGGATCTGTACTCCAGTATAGAGCAGTGCAACTATACCCCAGAATGGTGCAGCGGATCTGTACCCTAGCATAGCGCGGTGCACGCATTTCCCAGAATGGAGCAGTGGATCTGTACCCTGTATGGGGAAGTGAGTCTGTACCCAGTATTGAGCTGTACAATCATATCCACTATGGGACAGAGGGTTTGTACCCTAGAATGGAGCAGCGAGTCTTTACCCAGAATAGGGCAAAACAGCTGTATCCAATATGGGGCAGTGTTAGGGAGTGGAACTGTACTCAGTATGAGGCAGTGTCTCTACCCATTGTGCGGCTGCAGAACTATACCCACTAATGGGCAGCATAATCAGGACAGTACGAAACAGAAATGGAGAACAAACATTTTAATAAAATATGATTGCCTATGTAAAAGGGGGCGTTGAAGCAAATATATTGAAGAGGAATCACAGGATTGTCACAGTGCAGAAGGAGGCCATTCAGCCTCTTGAGTCTGCACCAGCTCTCCGAACAGAACCCAAACAGCATGAAGTACTGAACACTTACCCATAGTCCTACACCGATGACCAAAACAAAGTACAAGGCAATCACACTGATGTCTGCAGCATTGTTGATAGCCACAGTTTGGGATGGAGACGTGGTAGATGTCGGAGTCGCAGATGCCTTCATGTCAGCTTGGTATGCAGAGAGAGGGAGAGTAACTAGCGTGAAAGTGGCTAGGATAGCATCTGACAGTATGACGGACTAGCCTATTAAAATGCGGCTGGTAAATAATGATTGAACCAATCACATTTAATAGGTTACTAAGTGCTGAGAATCTCCCTTTTCAACACCATGCCCCACTTAGGAGTCCTTCCAATAATTATCTCAGCAATGGATTCTATCAAATAATCTTAATTGATAAATATGGCACCCTGAGTGGTACTGAGATACACGGATCAGAAACAGCACATATCCCACATCCTTGATGACTTAGATGATGTCATGTGGTATGATATCATGTGCGATTTATGTGTAAACTGAACAAATCATGGTTAATTCCTGCTAACAGGAGTTTGTACTGATGTGTTCACCTTTTTTTGGTAGGCTAGGCACATGGATACCCAGTGTGGCACATTTGCCCTAAATATTGGAAAATTAAGCCTCTAAGGATCTCTTCTTGAGGAGTAAACAGCTACATTCTACAGAATTTCCAGAATGTGGTAACATAAGAAGTGCTGTTAGACATCTTAAGAAATAAGGATCGTGTGATGGCTCACGTTAAGTCAGGAGGTTGTCAGTTCAAGTCCCACTTGAGGACATGAGCACAACCATTGAGGCTGACACACCAGTGCAGAAATTAGGGAGAGCTATGTTGTCAGAGGTGCCAGCTTTCAGATGAGATAACTGAGGCCCCATCTGCCCGCTCAGGTAGATTATTTCAAAGGAGAGTGGGAAGTTATCCCCAATGTTGTGGCCAACATTTATCCCTCAATCAACATCACAAAAACAGATAATTTGGTCATTTCTGTGGGAGTTTGCTGCGCATAAATTAGCTGTCACAGTTCCTACACCTTAAAAGTACTTAATTGGCCATAATCCAGTGATTGTGAAAAGTGCATTATGAATGCAAATTGTTTTTTTTTCAGAAACAGAGAATTGAGTGACCATTGACAGGGAGAGCAGAGAGGTGGTATTCAATGGTATAGGCAATCCGAGTTATTAAATTGTCCAATAGATACATGATGTTTAACAACTGTGAGGTGAACAGTGAAGATGATAGCATGGAAAAGGGAACAATTGAGGGCTGTGAGAGACACTTGGACCATAAGAGAGTAGAAGTAGGAGGAGATTCCATTTCTTGTGGTTGTGACTGGGAGTTCTATTGTTGCATTGCCTTCCTGTTGCCAGGATGAAGGATGTCACTGGAGACATGCAAAAGTTTTTGGTAAGATGGGGAGAGAAGGTAAAGTTTTGGTCTAGGTTGGAACCGTATGACATAGAATTTATTCAAGGTCTTATAACAGGAATTTAAGTAGTAGATTGGAAAGCAAGACATCAAGGTAAGTAGTCTCTGGATGCTTCCTTTACATTTGCGAGATTAGCGAGAGCAAGATTATGAAGGTGATCAGATAGTGAAGGGCTGTTGCAGCATGAAACAGTTCACATTTTTAGTGCACTGGAATAATTTCTGGAAGGGAAGGCCGTGCCACCATGGCACAAATATCCTTTCAGAGGGGATAAATAAACCTTTTGAAAATCTTCACAATTAGAAGCTCTGAACAAAAGACTCAAGTTTTATTTTGTGCTAAACCTGATGGTCATTGATTACTATTGACAGTTGGTTAATCGCTATAGTGAAAATTTATCGATCTGTCTCAGTCATTTGATTTAACAATGCATGGTATCTCACCTCTTATGTCAGTGCACATATATATTTCACTCCTCACAATTACCTAACGACGCTGACAACACTGCTTTCAAGCAAATTGGCTTCACTGCACGATTTGACATAACTGCAGAGGCTGCTCAAGATTGATGTACTTTTAATTAATTTAAAATAAACTTGTCTGGTTGAAGTTTGAATCAAAATCAGCATTCTGACAAGATTTCCATAAGATAATCCTTACGAAATGGGTCTTTGTGAACTGTGGACTTTGCAGTTTGGTTCAGCATAAACTTGATTACTGAAACCTTGTTGTTGCATTGGAACTAAGCAGTCACTGTGAATAGAACACATACTGTCACCAAATTCTCAGTACCTGACTGTCTACACACTATAACTCACAAGGCACCAATTTACCATATTCCCCTACTTAAATGTTTAAGAACAATATTTTACTTGGAAACAAAAAAATGATTTTTCTGACTGAACACAGCCCTTCAATTCAATTTGAATACTTTTTTTCTAAGAATAACTTTACAACCTTTAGATACATGACTAGATACATTATTGAATTTATTTTTACATCTATTTCACGTTTGGCATTGAGCTATGGGTGGCTTGTTGCAGATTTGTAATACAGAATGCGGTCTTCAAGGATGCTCAGGAAATTGAACCCATTCATTACATACTTAGTTAATCTTTATTTTTTGAAATCTTGGCAGTTGAAACTTTAGCCCAGCAGTGAAGAGACAAATAGAATGTGAAAGTTGGGACAAGCTGCAAAATCAATACCCAGGTTAGTTGAATTGCTGCAATGATCATGGACACTGGAAGGTTGATTGATGAGTTGTTCAAGGTCATATAGGATAACAAAGGACTTAGTCCTAGCCTGTTCAGTCAAAGAGAAGCAGAGCCCATTGATAATGGTGGACAAAAAAGTCACCAACATGGTGATTGCAGCAGAGAGGAAGGATTTGATTTTGTTTTTGTTGATTAGTTAAGGTCACAAGACAGAAGATGAATCAGCTGAGCTAACATTCACGTAGTGTTAACCCCAGGAGACTGAAGTTAAATGTTTCAAGGGAGCTGAGGTGAGCAGTAGGGATGTGTAATCAGCACATGACCACACCTTCTTTTAATCAGAAATTAGGATCAGAGAGTATAAGAAGGAAGTTGAAAGGAAGAAAAGCTTGAAAGAGATGAAACAATGGCTGAGGTCAGCATCACTCAAGAAAGAAAAGGACAAATTTGAAGAAGTGCAGTGTGTAGGTTAGAGAGGAGGTGTTGCCGATACGTTTTGGGATGTCCCAAAGGTTGCAGTAGGGTTTAAACCCTCATGCTGTACTTTCATATTGTACTTCAGTTAATTTATTGTAGAGGGTTCGGTTTGATTTTCTGGAATTGTGTTCTTGCATTCTTAAAATTATAGTTCAGTTGGAGCTGTACATTAGTTTTCGTAATATTCCCTTTACCTGGTTAAGAAAAACTTTACATTTATTCAGCATCATATTATACCCTCGGGATGTCTTTGAATCCAATAAATTCCTTCTTAAGTGCAGCCACACCTGTTCACCAGGTTCACACAATAAGAGGCCACAAATAGTAAATTGGGTGAATCACAGTTATGCAAGTTTGTCAATAATACAAACTGGGGAAGGTGATGGTGTAATGGTACTGTTGTTGAGCTAGTAATTCAGAGACCCAGGGTAATGCTCTGGGGACCCAGGTTCGAATCCTGTCACGGCAGATGGTGGAATTTAAATTCAATAAAAATCTGGAATTAAAAGTCTAACGAATGATTGTTGTAAAAACCCATCTGGTTCACTAATGCCCTTTAGGGAAGGAAATCTGTCATCAAACATAGCAATGTGGTTGACTATTAACTGAACTCTGAAATGGCCTAGCAAGCCACTCAGTTGTAACAAACCACTATGAAGTCACAAAAAAGGAATGAAAGGACTACCTGGCACTGACCTAGGCACTGGAAACGATAACAGCAATCTCAGCCCTGTCGATCCTGCAAAGTCTTCCTTATGAACATCTGGGGGCTAGTGCCAAAATTGGGAGAGCTGTCTCACAGACTAGTCAAGCTACAGCCTAACATAGTCATCCTCACTGAGTCATACCTTACAGATAATGTCCCAGACATCACCATCATCCTGTCCCACTGGCTGGACAGACCCAAAGGAGGTGGCAGCACAGTGGTATACAGACAAGAGGGAGTTGCCCTGGGAATCCTCAACATTGACTCTGGACCCCATGAAGTCTCATGGCATCAGGTCAGACATGGGCAAGGAAACCTCCTGCTGTTTACCCTGTACTGCCCTCCCTCAGCTGATGAATCAGCCCTCCTCCATGTTGACCACCAGGAAGCACTGAGGGTGGCAAGGGTGCAGAATGTGTTCTGGGTGGGGGACTTCAATGTCTGTCACCAAGAGTGGCTCGGTAGTAGCACTGCTACTGACCGAGCTGGCTGAGTCCTAAAGGACTTAGATGCTAGACTGGGGTCTGTGGCAGGTGGTGAGGGAAAAACATACTTGACATCATCCTCACCAACCTGCCTGCCGCAGTGTCAGTAAGAGTGACTCCCGTATAGCCTTGTGGAGATGAACCTGCCAACACATTGAGGATACCCTCCATCGTGTTGTGTGGCACTATCACTGTGCTAAATGGGATAGATTTTGAACAGATCTAGCAACTCAAGACTAGGCATCCATGAGGCACTGTAGGCCATCAGCTGAAGCAGAATTGTACTCAAATAGAATCTGTAACCTCATGGCCTGGCATATCCCCACTCTACCAGTACCATCAGGCCAGGGGATCAACTCTGGTTCAAAGAAGAGTGCAGGAGGGCATGGTCAGGAGCAGCACCAGGAATTCCTTAAAATGTGTCAATCTAGTGAAGCTATAACACAGGACTACTTGCGTGCCAAACAGCATAAACAGCAAGTGATAGACAGGCAAAACGAACAGATCAGATCTAAGCTCTGCAGTCCTGCCACATCCAGTCGTGAATGGTGATGGACAATTAAACAACTCACTGGAGGAGGCTGCACAAATATCCCCATCCTCAATGATGGAAGAGCCCAGCACATCAGTGCAAAAGATAAGGCTGAAACATTTGCTACAATCTTCAGCCAGAAGTGCCAAGTGGATGATCCATCTCGGCCTCCTCCGACGGTCCCCAGCATCATAGATGCAACTCTTCATTCAATTCAATTCACTCCACATGATATCAAGAAACGGCTGAAGGCACTGGATATTGCAAAGGCTATGGGTCCTGACAATATTCCGGAAATAGTACTGAAGACTTGTGCTCCAGAACTTGCCACACCCTTAGTCAAGCTGTTCTGGTACAGCTACAACACTGGCATCTACCCAGCAATGTGGAAAATTGCCCAGGTATGTCCTATACACAAAAAGCAGGACATATCCAACTTGGCCAATTACTGCCCCATCAGTCTACTCTCCATTATCAATAAAGTAATGGAAGGGGTCATCAACAGTGCTATCAAGCGGCATCTGCTTAACAATAACCTGCTCGCTGACGCTCAGTTTGGGTTCCGCCAGGGCCATTCAACTCCTGACCTCATTACAGCCTTGGTTCAAACATGGACAAAAGAACTGAAATCCCGAGGTGAGGCGAGAGTGAGTGCCCTTGATATCAAGGCAGCATTTGACCGAGTGAGGCATCAAGGAGTCCTAGCAAAACTGGAGTCAGTGGGAATCAGGGGAAAACTCTCCACTGGTTGGAGTTATACCTAGCACAAAGGAAGATGGTTGTGGTTGTTGGAGGTCAATCATCTCAGCTCCAGGACATCACTGCAGGAGTTCCTCAGGGTAGTGTCCTTGGCCCAACCATCTTCGGCTGCTTCATCAATGGCCTTCCTCCCATCATAAGGTCAGAAGTGGGGATGATTGCATAATGTTCAGCACTATTCATAACTCCTCAGATACTGAAGCAGTCCATGTCCAAATACAGCAAGACCTGGACAATACCCAGGGTTGGGCTGACAAGTGGCAAGTAACAGTCGCATCACATAAGTGTCAGGCAATGACTGTCTCCAAGAAGAGAGAATCCAACCATCGCCCCTTGATGTTCAATGGCATTACCATCACTTAATGCCCCCACTATCAATATCCTGGGGCGTTGCCATTGATCAGAAACTGAACTGAACTAGTCATATAAATACTGTGGCTACAAGAACAGGTCAGGGACTAGGAATTGTGCGATGAGTAACTCACCTCTTGACTCCCCAAAGCCTGTCCAGCCTCTACAATGCACATGTCAACGTGATGGCACTTGCCTGGATACGTGCAGCTCCCACAACATTCAAGAAGCTTGACACCATCCAGGACAAAGCAGCCCACTTAATTGGCACCACATCCACAAACATTCACTCCCTCCACCATCAACGCACAGCAGCAGTGTGTACCATCTACAAGATGCACAGCGGAAATTCACCAAGTCTCCTTAGACAGCACCTTCCAAACCCATGACCTCTACCATCTAGATGGACAAGGGCAGCAGATAGATGGGAACACCACCACCTGGAAGTTCCCCTCCAAGTCACTCACCATCCTGACTTGGAGCTATAAAACTGTTCCTTCACTGATAACTGACTTCTCTTTCAACGAGTGCCTCTAATTAATTTATTAGGTCCCAAAATTCCGCTCTATTATGCCCAGCTTTTCTGCGCTACAAATGTTGTCTTTCCTCCAAACTTGGCATCCGTAGCATGTGAGCACGTTTCTGGTGCAAGCTGCACACGACGCCTGCCCTTTTTGGTGATAGTATAAGTGCGCATGGAGGAACCGTGGCCAGAATTTACAGAGCAGGCAGATTGTGATGCAAATCAGCGTGCAGCATTGATTTGATGCCACTGCTGCCATCTTGGGGTTCAACGCTACAACTAATACCTCTCTCAGCTTTGTTCAGCAGAACAGGCATTCAGCAGCAGGAAAGACCCTCCCGCTGGTGCCCATTTAACTCTTTTCAGTCAACCAAATAAACTAAATTAACAAAATGAGGGACAAAATAAACACAGCCCCCAAATTAGGGAGACTGCAAAAACAAAGGCAGAGTTTAAAGAAAACTCTCTGTCTTTATCTCCGCAGTTTTTTGTTTTTATTTAAAGGAAACTTGCAGGACCAGGTTAGTTGCTGATTGATTTCTACTGGCTCTTGATGCAACTTGTTGAACTTAGTCCTAACTTCAACGATTCTGCACAAACTATTTGCCGCCCTGAAGGCACGCAGCCGGCGCGATGACGTTGACGTGCGATTTGCGCGTTTACGTCATATACGCACTGACGTCAGGTGCGTGCCGATGCTGCCCTGCCACGCGTGCTGACGTTGCCTTGGAGCCCGGGCCCATGGAGCCGTTTGCTGTCTTAGCTGTGTCGCTGCTCCTCGGGGCACTCATTTTCTTTATCTCAGCGGCGGTGACCGGATCGCGGAGGGCCGCACCGCAGGAAGACAACAGTAATGAGGGTGAGGAGCCAGGGAATGGGGAGAAGAGAGTGTGAGCCGGCCTGAGGTCCTGAGTACCAGCCACCGCCGTTTGAAGCTGTCAGCTCTTCCTATTGGCTGGCAGGCAGGCGGGCCGGGTGGGCTGGGCTGGGCTACGAGGCAGCTCCATTCATAAGATGTCAGAGGGAAAAGAGCAAAGGCCACCTGGAGACAGCCATACTGGACTTATTGACCGTTAATAACAATTAGTGTACAGCAGACCCAGACACATGGAAAACTTCAGTGATAGAGAGCTTTGGGAATTATTGGCTCAAAGCTACCTTCTCTTGCTGAGCATCCTACACTTAATGTATGTATCATGTCTAAACTTGCTCATATACTGCATCCCAGAATGGAAGAAATTGATTTAATTTAAACCTGAATGGGTCACTGATCTATCTGCTTCCGCCATCTCCCTAGGGAGCCTGTTTCATAGATTTGATCATATGCAAATTAATCTCTGGATACGAGCCTAGGATCCCCAGGGATTTATTTGGAAACATCAGGAGTGCTACTTGGTCTGTTAAGTATTTCTAGCAGTATCTGCTCCTCTGTCACCCCTCATCCTAGTACTTTACTGAGGTGACTCAGGATGATGGGTCTGGTATGAAAGGAAAGAAACAAAAATTGCTGGAAAAACTCAGCAGGTCTGACAGCATCTGCGGAAAGGAATACAGTTAACGTTTCTAGTCCGTATGACTTTTCATCAGAACTAAGGAAAAATTGAAATTAGGTGAAATATAAGCTAGTTGAGGGAGGTGGGACAGGTAGAGCTGGATAGAGGGCCAGTGATAGGTGGAGGCAAAGAAGAGATTGCCAAAGATATCATAGACAAAAAGACAAAGGGGCATTGACAGTGGTGATATTAGCTAAGGAATGTGCTAACGGTGACATTAAGGTTAGAAAGCAGGATGAGTAAGTGACAGATAGCCCTAGTGGGAGTTGGGGTGGGGGTGGGGTGAGGTGGGGGGAAGGGATCGAAATAGGCTAAAAGGTGGATTTTGCTTTTATGAAAGGAAAGAACTTGTGTTTATATTGTGCTTATTACATCCATCCCAAAGCACTTCAGCCAATTTTTTGTTGGCAAACGTGGCAACCATTTTACACAAAAGCAAATACCTACAAACAGCAATGGGACCTCACAATACTGATGGATGAGGTGTGACTTAATACATTTAGAAGAATCCTACTAATTTATACATTTAAAATTTCTTCTGTGCCTCCCCCTCCCCTCTTATAGTTAGTTGCTACATAATTTTGGTGTTTTCAGCTCCACTGCTTTGCTAGGAAGTGTTAATCACTTTGTGAAGAAAAGTTAATCTCTTTTTATTTTTATTGGTTGAGAAATAAACACATGGAAAACTCTCATGATACGTTCCGAATAGTGCTATGGGACCTTTTACACTCACCTGAAAACAGAGATGGGATTTCATCTGAGAGATGGCATGTAATGCAGCAGTCCCTCAGTACAGCATAGAATTGTTAGCCTAGATATTTGCTCAAATCCTGGATTGAGATTTGAACCCATGACCTTCTGACTGAGAGGATAGACCATTAGCATTGAGTGAAGGGTGACACATAGTGTGCCATTCCCTGCAGCACACCCTAGCACTGCTTCTTCCCCAAAAGAAACGCTCTATCTCCACAGCACTATTTCTACCAACTAAGGTAGTAGAAGCAAAAGCATGGTGTAGACATACATATACTTCTAATGTTACTTCCTGTGTTACAGTTTTGATTGATGCTTTTTATGTAAACGTTGAAATGCTTAAGTAAAGATTTATAATAGGAATTTATAGGTAAGTCGTGAAGTGGTTGCAGGCAACATTTTTTTAAGAGGCTGCAGCAACACTTGGAGCAATTAACAATCGGCATTAACCTGCAGCATTACACAACAGGATTGTATGCAATTTGCTAATTGCAGTTAACTATCAGGATGTTTAGCAGTACTAGGTAGGTGGAGTGTACTTTAACTGCATTGGTTGTAGCCTTTGCTCTTTGGTCCTGGAGTTTTGTGGCACTGCAATGGGAATGTTAGTGTTTTAAGAAATGAGGGGTGCTTTGGCCTGAAATCACTATGGAGTGGGAATCTGAAGCTTGGCAGATCTGAGGTGCCGTATAGAGTTTGGCTCATTGGCAGCTTGCTGATGTGTCTCAGCAGTGAGTGGAAGAGGCCATAAATATGACTGCATTAGATGGGGTTGTATTTTTTAAAAAAATATATTAATTTCACCTTTTTAAAAGTAGTCCTTTAGCTTCAAATTTTCTTTAAAAAACAATCAAATTGATATTATTACATTTGGAAGAAAAGCATAAATATCAGTTGGCCACCTTGAATGTCATTGATGCATCTTGGAAATTCTGCACAGCTCACATGCCCAGAGGGCAGGATGCCTTTTTTAGATAACAGTGTCACTGTTCAAGGCAAATGTTTAAACTCCAAACCCAGGCTCTTGGGAAATGCCTAGGGGTTGATTCTGAGACCCTCTTCCCCTGTATGGCTCACTACCAACAGTCAGTGTTTAATCCATTGAGCACTTAGGATGCTAAACATCAATAACAGAGTACTAGAAATCCAAATGAGTAACAGCTTTATCATGTGTTAAAGTAATATGTATGGTGATGTTATCATTATAGAAAATGTGATATGAGGCAAGGTTTTGTTCATCTTTTTGCCTGTAGAAATCCCACATCATATTTAATCTGTTCACATACATGTGTTGGTCAAAGTCAGTTGCAGGTGTAATGTCTTTGTTCATGCTCTCATCTCTAGCTGCCACCTGTGCCCCTCTCCTGAGCTGCTGCCTATGCTGCCCATCAGCAGATACAAGGCATATGTGGTTGAACACTTTGGGTATAGATAGATATTTGATTAAATGATTCTAAAAATGTTTGAACTGAAGCCATTTGTTGTTTTGTTCAGAGGACAGTAAAGACAGTAATGGTGTAAGTGACAGAAACACAGGATCGAGGAAGCAAAAGTTGCAGCGTCCACGTAAAGAAAAATCGCAGCAGCATGTGTTTGCCCACCCACTGCTGGCCACTTCACTAAAGGTAAGGAACTTTAAAATTATAGAGCAAATCTGTCATAGTATTATGTGCTTCAGAGCCATGAGAGCAGTACCTGAGATGGGGAAAAGCAGTAATTTCTGTAGTTCAACAACAGCTCAAATTTATATGGTGTCTTTAATGTAGAAAAACATTCCAAGGCATATCACAGAGGTGTAATAATTCTGGACTTCTTCACCTTTGTGTGGCTGAGAATGTTTTTAGAACTCTGATCCCATACAAATGCAAAATACTGGGGATGTTGGAAATCTGAAATAAAAACAGAAAATGCTGGAAAAACTCAGCAGGTCTGACAGCATCTGTGGAGAGAGAAACAGATTTAATGTTTTGAGCCCATAAAACTCTTATTTAGACCTCTGTTAATGTTAACTCTGTTTCTCTCTCCATAGATGCTGCCAAGCCTGCTGGGTTTTTCCAGCATTTTCTGTTTTTATACCACTTCCTTTGGCTTTTGTACCAAGAAAAATTTTGTCCTTCTATCTCTCCTGCTCTCCACCCTACCACAAACCTTCTCTTTTGTTCTTCCACACACTCCTCCCTTCCATTTGCTCAAAACCTGTTCCATTTCTTTCTTTCCTCAGTTCCAATGAAGGGTCATCACGATCTGAAACATTAACTCTGTTTCTCTCCAAGATGCTGAGTTAATGTTTTTCCCGCATTTTCTGTTTTTATTTCAGATTTCCAACATTCCCAGTATTTTGCTTTTACCAAAGGAAGTGGTAATGGTTATAGTGAAAAAACATGATGTATCCAGATGAGATGAGATGTGAATGACTACATGGCAGCCATCCATATACAATGTGATGAGATAAAGAAAGGAGACAAAACCGAACCAGCGAAAAAAAACATGAAATAAAAGCAACACCTCTGTTGAGTCCATAAGCATGACCCTGAGCTTCCTGTTGCTCTTCATTTTAATTCTCCACTTTGCTCCCATTCTGATCTTTCGGTCCAAGGCCTGCTACAGTGTTCCAATGAAGCTCAATGCAAGCTAGAGGAACAGCACTTCATCTTTTGACTCAGCACTCTATAGCATTCTGGACTCAAAATTAAGCCCAACAGTTTTGGATCCTAACCTCTGCCTCGTTTTGTTTCATGTTTTTTTTTGCTGGTTAATGTTAACTCTATTCTATCTCCACAGATGCTGTCTGACTTGAGTATTTCCAGCATTTTCTGTTTTTATTTTATGTAACAGCCAGTGCTAAGCAGGATGCTTTGATCGTGCAGCTGCTCTACATCTTGGTTTGAAAAATTAATAATCCATGTCAGCATCCATTCTTCAGAGCTCCTTGCTGAAAAGCCCATCACCGGAAAGCTATTTCTGATTCTCTGGCACAATTTTGATGTAACTATTGGCAAAAGGTCAAAGTAGGATTCCCCTCCATCATCTTAGACCAATTTTTGGGTGAGGCTTCTTCCTGTCTGACATTGATGACTTCTGTGAGTTCCTCCCTTTCAAATCTCTGGTGGATGCCAATCCTATGAGGTTATCCTTATACACTGCCAGACACTGGCCACATATAATTTTTCCCTGCCTGATCATGAATAATTGCTGGATTTGTATATTCTTCCCACCTGGTCAATGATAAGTGCTAGCTGTTTGAGACCTTCTCCATCTAGCCACTGGGCTTTGTGAGCATCTCCCTGTTCAGTCAGCAGTGAGCACTAGCTTGTGTAATTCTTCCCTCACTAATAGATGCTGGCCTTTGAGTTCCCCCTGTATTGTCACTGATCCCTGCATATGTGGGTCAGTGCCTGTCTCTGATATTAAAAGTGGAACTCAGAACCAACAATAACTGGTGATACTGGAGGTATCATCTATAGGTCAGCATTTTTCAATTATGAATTCCTATGATCCACTTCTTGTTGGTAATGATACTGGAGGAACTCTGTGCCAGAACCTGTTGGTGACAACCATTACAAAGAGCTTCACAGTGGTACCAGCCACGTACTTTTAACCAGCAAAATTGTTGTATGTTTAGGCTTGCTGTAAATATCTTCCTGGCGTTAAGTTTCTACCATAAGCAGTCTGGACATCTTAACTTTTATGGGAGTTGACTCACACTACTCTCTCTCTGTCTCTCTTATCTGTTTGCATGATAGTGTAACCCCTGGTGTGACAATAATAGCCCCTTGTGATCTGGACATGGTATTCGTGTGATTCGCATGTGTACTTCTTCAAATTATCCGAAGGTGAAGCAAATGAACACTTGGTGCCACACAAAAATGAGCTGCTTTATTTCACAGTAAGATAAACATGCAGAATAGCACTTAATTCAATCTGTATAGCTTACATTTGCACAGTAACAAAAACATATTATACTACCCACATAGTGGGCCATCCTAAACAAAAATAAAAATACCTGGAAAAACTCAGCAGGTCTGACAGCATCTGCGGAGAGGAACACAGTTAATGTTTCGAGTCCGCATGACTCTTCAACAGAACTAAGGAAAAATAGAAGAGAGGTGAAACATAAGCTGGTTTGGGGGGCGGTGGGACAAGTAGAGCTGGATAGAGGGCCAGTGATAGGTGGAGCCAGGCAGCTGGCTGACGGCTCCAGCCAGAACGAGAAGCCGCTCGGAGAACTCGGGAGGAAGTTTCCCCTCTCCCGAGTTCTCAGAGCGGCTTCTCGCGTTGGCTGGAGCCGTCAGCCAGCTGCCTGGCTCCACCTATCACTGGCCCTCTATCCAGCTCTACTTGTCCCACCCCCCCACCCCCCCTTAAAACCTGCTTATATTTCACCTCTCTTCTGTTTTTCCTTGGTTCTGTTGAAGAGTCATGCGGACTCGAAACATTAACTGTGTTCCTCTCCGCAGATGCTGTCAGACCTGCTGAGCTTTTCCAGGTATTTTTATTGTTGTTTTGGATTTCCAGCATCCACAGTTTTTTGCTTTTATCTTAGTGGGCCATCCTACTTGACTCAAATCAAGAGGCTTTGAACTATCCTCAGCATTCTAACTCAGCAAAAACTCTCTAACAGCCTGACTGCCTTCATGGTTTTTCCAGTTTTCAAACCTACTGTTAGTGTCTATTTTTTTTTTTACGCCTGCTGCTCACAATTAGAGAAAAGATCCACTCGATCTCCTAAATGTCCAGCATCAGTGACTCCCCAACACAATAGGCTTGAGGTGTTTTTGATTATTGAGAAAATTTAGCAAATTACTTATTATTTACAATCTGAGAAATTGCCACCAAAGCTGCTTTATTGGCAACTTAATTACCTATCATCTCATATCCTTTTGTTAAAATTACGCTATGCATTTAAAGCATGTTAAGAATAACACTTTTTCCAAATTGTTTCTGTGCAATAAAGTACTATCAGAAAATCCTGAAATGTGACAAAAACCTTAGTAAAGATGAGTGATGTATTATCAGTGATTGAAAAAGGGGTTTGATTGAACTGTTATTTTGTTTTAAAGAATCACAGTGGGAATATCAGCTGTCTGGATTTCAGTAGTAATGGGAAGTACCTGGCTTCCTGTGCTGATGACCGTACAGTGCGAATTTGGAGTACAAAAGACTTCCTTGAGCATGACCATCGTTGTGTGCGAACTAATGTTGAGCTTGATCATGCCACGCACGTGTGCTTCAGCCCTGACTCCAGGTAAAATGTGATCTATTTAAACATAGAATGGTTATGTCACAGAAGAAGGCCATTTGGCCTGTCATGTCTGTGATGGCTCTCTGAAGGAACAGCTTTCCTAGAGCCACTCTCGTACCTTCTCCCTGTGACTCTACATTCTTCCTTTTCAGAGATTAATCCAAGTTCCTCTTGAATGTCTTGATTGAACCTGCTTGTACCACAATCTCAGGCAGTGCATTCCAGATCCTAACCTCTCATTGTTTAATACATTTTTCCTCATGTTGCCATTTCTTCTTTTGCCAATTACTTAAATTTGTGCCCTTTGGTTTTTGGCACTTCCACCAATGTGAACAGTTTCTCCCTGTCTACTCTGTCCAGACCACTCGTGGTTTTGAATACCTCTTTCAAATCTTCTCTCAACCTTCTTTTCTCCAAGGCGAACAGTTCCAACTTCTCCAATCTAACTTCATAACTGAATGCTTCCTCATCCCTGGAACCATTCTTGTGAAGCTTTTCTGCACGCTATCTAATACTTTCATATCTTCCTCAAAGTTTGTGGTCCAGATCGGGACATAATTCTGTAGTTGATGCTGGACCAATGATTTATACATGTTGAACATATCTTTGCATTTGTGCTCTATGCCTCTATTGATAAAGCCCAGGATGTCGTATGCTTTATTAATCACTCTCAACTTGTCCTGCCACCTTCAATGATTTATGCACGAATACACCCAGGTGCCTCTACTCCTGCATCCGCTTCAGAATTGTATCCTTTATTTTATATTGACTTTCTGAGTTCTTCCTACCAAAATGAATCATTTATCTGCACTAAATTTAATCTGCCACCTGTCTGCCCATTCCACCACCCTGACTTTGTCCTTTTGAAGTTCAACACTATCCTCCTCACAGTTCACAATACTTCCAAGTTTTGTATTGTCCTCAGATTTTAAAATTGTGTCCTGTACGCCAAGGTCTAGGTAGTTAATGTGTATCAGGAAGGGCAGGGTCCTGACACTGACCTCTGAGGAGATCCACTATAAACCTTCCTCCAGCCCAAAAAACAACAGTTCACCATGAGTCTCTGTTTCCTGTTACTCAGTCAATTTTATTATAATTTTGTATCTATGTTGCTGCTGTCCCTTATATTCCATGAGCTCTAATGTTGCTCACAAGTCTGTTTTGCGGCATTTTATCAAATGCCTTTTAGAAGTCAACGTACATCACATCAACAGCATTATCCTTATCAACCCTCTGTTAACTCATCAAAAAGTCAAGCAAAAACAAAAAATGCTGGAAAAACTCAGCAGGTCTGACAGCATCTGTGGAGAGAAAGACAGAGTTAATGTTTCAAGTCCAGAGTCATACGGACTTGAAATGTTAACTCTGTCTTTCTCTCCACAGATGCTGTCAGACCTGCTGAGTTTTTCCAGCATTTTTTGTTTTTGTTTCAGTTTTCCAGCAACCGCAGTATATTGCCTTTTTTAAAAAAAAGCCAGGCAAGTTAGTTAAACACAATTTGCACTTAACAAATTCATACAGGCTTTCCTTAATTAACCTGCATTTGCCCAAGTTTTTATTTAATTCATTCATTGGATGTGGGTGTTGCTGTCTAGGCTAGCATTTATTGCTCATCCCTAATTGCCCTTGAGAAGGTGGTGGTGAGCTGTCTTCTTGAACTCCTCCAGTCCCTGTGGTGTAGGTACACCCACAGTGTTGTTAGGGAGGCAGTTCCAGGATTTTGACCCAGCAACAGTGAAGGAACGGCAATATATTTCCAAGTCAGGATGGTGAGTGCCTTAGAGGGGAACTTCCAGGTGGTGGTATTCCCATGTATCTGCTGCCCTGGCCATTCTAGATGGTAGTGGTCGTGGGTTTGGAAGGTGCTGCTTAAGGAGCTTTGGTGAGTTTCTGCAGTGCATCTTGTAGATGGTACACACTTGTCATGGTTTGTAAGTGGTGGAGGGAGTAAATGTGGTGCCAATCAAGTGGGCTGCTTTGTCTTGGATGGTATCAAGCTTCTTGAATGTTGTTTGAGCTGCACTCATCCAGGCAAGTGGAGATTATTCCATCACTCTCCTGATTTGTATCTTATAGATGGTGGACATGCTTTGGGGAGTCGGGAGATGGGTTACTCGCCACAGGATTCGTAGCCTCTGACCTGCTCTTGTAGCCACAGTACAGTATTTATTTGGCTAGTCCAGTTCAGTTTCTGGTCAATGGTAAGCCCCAGGATGTTGATAGTGGGGAATTCAGTGTTGGTAATGCCACTGAACATCAAGGGGTGATAGTTAGATTTGCCCTTGTTGGAGATGGTCATTGCCTGGCACTTCTGTGGCACGAATGTTACTTGCCACTTGTCAACCCAAGCCTGGATATTGTTCAGGTCTTGCTGTATTTGGGCATGGGCTGCTTCAGTATCTGAGGAGTCGCAAATGGTGCTGAACATTGTGCAATCATCAGCAAACATCCCCGCTTCTGACCTCGTGATGGAAGGCAGGCCATTGATGAAGCGGCTGAAGATGTTTGGGCCTAGGACACTGAGGAATTATCGCAAAGATGTCCTGGAACTGAAATGATTGACCTCCAATAACCACAACCATCTTCCTTTGTGCTAGATATGACTCCAGCCAGTGGGAGTTTTCCTCCTGATTCCCATTGACTCCAGTTTTGCTCGGGCTTCTTGATGCCACACTCGGTCAAATGCTGTCTTGATGTCAAGGGCAATCATTCTCTTCTCACCTCACCTCTGGAGTTTAGCTCTTTTGCTCATGTTTGAACCAAGGCTGTAATGAGGTCAGAAGCTGAGTGACCCTGGCGGAACCCAAACTGAGCAGGTTATTGCTTAGCAAGTACTGCTTTTTAGCACTGTTGATGACCCCTTCCAGCACTTTACTGATGATGGAGAGTAGACTGATGGGGCGGTAATTGGCCGCGTTGGATTTGTCCTGCTTTTTGTGTACAGGACAGACCTGGGCAATTTTCCAAATTGCCGGGTAGATCC
Organism: Carcharodon carcharias; assembly: GCF_017639515.1. Classification (NCBI taxonomy): domain Eukaryota; kingdom Metazoa; phylum Chordata; class Chondrichthyes; order Lamniformes; family Lamnidae; genus Carcharodon; species Carcharodon carcharias. The sequence continues at coordinate 125,343,354 of NC_054476.1, forward strand.
CAGTATTGTAGCTGTGGTTGAACAGCTTGGCTAGGGGTGCGGCAAGTTCTGGAGCACAAGTCTTCAGTACTGTCGCTGGAATATTGTCAGGGCTCGTAGCCTTTGCAGTATCCAGTGCCTTCAGCCATTTCTTGATATCACACGGAGTGAATCGAATTGGCTGAAGACCGGCATCTGTCATACTGGGGACTTCTGGTGGAAACCGAGATGGATCATCCGCTAGGCACTCCTGCCTGAAGATTCTTGTGAATGCTTCAGCCTTATCTTTTGTATTGATGTGCTGGGCTCCTCCACCATTGAAGATAGGGGTATTTTTGGACCGTCTCCCTCCAGTGAGTTGTTTAACTGTCCACCGCCATTCACAACTGGATGTGGCAGGACTGCAGAGCTTAGATCCTTTGGTTGTGGGATTGCTTAGCTCTATCACTTGCTGCTTATGCTGTTTGGTACACAAGTAGTCCTGTGTTGTAGCTTCCCCAGGTTGATACCTCAGGTGTGCCTGGTGCTGCTCCTGGCATGCCCTCCTGCACTCTTCATTGAACCAGAGTTGATCCCCTGGCTTGGTGATAATGGTGGAGTGGGGGATTATGATGAGCCATGAGGCTACAGATTGTGATTGAGTACAATTTTGCTGCTGCTGATGGCCCACAGTGCCTCATGGTTGCCCAGTCTTGAGTTGTTAGATCTATTCAAAACCTAACCTGTTTAGCACGCTGGTAGGTATCCTCAGCGTGAAGCCGGGACTTCGTCTCCACAAGGACTGTGTGATGGTCACCCCTACCAATATTGTCATGGACAGATACATCTGTGGCAGGCAGGTTGGTAAGAATGAGGTCAAGTAAGTTTTTCCTTCTTGTTGGTTCCCTCACCATCTGCTGCAGACCTAGTCTAGCACCTATATCCTTTAGGACTTGGCCAGCTCAGTCTGTGGTAGTGCTACCGAGCCACTCCTAGTGATGGGTATTGAAGTTCTCCACCCAGAGCACAATCTTGCCACCCTGAGTGTTTCCTCCAAGTGGTGTTCAACATGGAGGAGCACTGATTCATCAGCTGAGGGGGGTGGTACGTGGTAGTCAGCAGGAGGTTTCCTTGCCCATGTTAGACCTGATGTCTTGAGACTTCATGGGGTCTGGAATCGATGTTGACGACTCCCAGGGCAACTCCCTCCTGACTGTATATCACTGTGCTGCCACCCTCTGCAGGGAGTCCATGAGTATGACAGTGTCAGTCTGTTGCTTGCCTAGCTTGTGAGGCAGCTCTCCCAATTTTGGCACGAGGCCCCAGATGTTACTAAGGAGGAGTCTGGAGGGTCAACAGGGCTGAGTTTGCTGTTACCGATGCCAAGTGGTCCATCCAATTTCATTCCTTATAGACTTTGTAGAGGTTTGGTACAACTGAGTGGCTTGCTAGGCCGTTTCAGAGTCAACCACGTTGCTGTGGGTTTAGTGTCACATGTAGATAAGTTTTTAACGACAACCGACAATGGTTTAATGGTCATCATTAGAATTTTAATTCCAGATTTTTATTGAATTCAAATTTCACCATGGTGGGATTCGAACCCTGGTCCTCAAGCAGTACCCTGGGTCTATGGATTACTAGCTTATGACAATACCACTGTGCCACCACCTCCTCCCAAGTGAATATGAATTTTCTCCCGTATTACCCTTTTTTGAACAAGGGTGTAACACTTGGAATTCTCCACTCCTCTAGCACCACCCCTGAGTCTAATGAAGATTTGAAAATTATGGCCAGTGCCTCTGCTACTTGCATGTTCGCTTCCCTTGGTATCCTTGAATGCATCTCATTTGTGGTGCCTTATTGACTTTCGGTACAGGCAGCCTTTTCAATATCTCTTCCTGATCAATTTTAAACCCTTCAAATGTATGAACCACCACCTCTTTCACCTTACCTGTGCAGCCTCTTCTTCCTTGATAAAGACAGATGCAAAGTATTCATTTAATATCTCAGCTCTGTGCCCTACCTCCATGTATAATTCTCATTTTTGGTCGATAATCAGTCCCACTCCTTTTACCACCATTTTATGATTTATATACCTATAGAAGACTTTTGGATTTTCTTTTAAGTTAGCTGCCGGTCTCTTTTCATACATTCTCTTTGCTTCTCTTATTTGCTTTCTTAATTCCCCTCTAAACTTTCCATTTTCAGCCTGATTCTTAGTTGTTTTCTCCACATAACGTCTCTCATAAACACAATTTTTTTCTTCATCTTAATTTCTATCTGTTTTGTCAGCCAGGGAGCTCTCAATTTGTTTGCCCTACCTTTCCCCTTCGTGGGAATCTACCTTGACTGTGGCCGAACTATCTCTTCTTTAAAGATAACCCACTGCTCAGTTACAGTCTTGACTGCCAACCTTTGATTCCAATTTATCTGGGTTAGAACCATTCATATCCCATTGAAGTTGGCTTTCCCCCATTATTTTTACTCTGGATTGTTCCTGTCCTTTTCCATAGCCAATCTAAACCTTATGATACAATGATCACCATCCCCTGAATGTTCCACTACCCTTGGCTTACCTCATTCCCAAGAACCAGGTCTGGACTGGAAACATACTGCTGTAGAGATTTCTCCTGAACACACTCGAGGAACTCTCTGCCCTTTACACAATTATTATCCCAGTCTATATTCATAGAATTAAAGCCCCCCTTTATAACTACTATAAAATTGCACCTCTCTGAAACTTCCTTGCAAACTTGTCCTTCCACATCTTTCCCACTAATTGGTGGCCTACAGACTACACTGAGAATGTAAGTGCACCTTTTTTGTTCCTTAGCTTTGGTCAAATAGATTCTGTCCTTGACCCCTCTCGGACGTCCTCTCTCTCCAGCACTGCAATTTTCTCCTTTATCAATAGGCCACTTCTCCCCCTTTCCTTTCCTATCTTTCTTGAGCACCTTGTATCCAGGAATAATTAATTCCCAGTCCTGCCCTTCTTTGAGCCAGGTCTCCGTTACCATCTCAACATCATATTTCCATTTGGTTATCTGTGCCTGCTCACCAATCTTATTTACCATGCTTCACGCATTCACAGTAACCCTAATTTAGAATTTTATTACTTCCCCCTTATGCTGAACCTACCCAATACCCTACTATTTCCTATTCTGGTGCTATCTATCTCTCCCAGTATTCTTTGCACCTTGGTATTCCTCTCTAATGTTTCCAAATTCTGTCAAGTTAGTTTAAACCTCCCCAGAAGCACTAGCAAATCGAGGAAATTGGTTCTGGCTTGTTTAGATGTAACCCATCCAGCCTTTACAGGTCCTATCTGCCTCTGAACTGGTCCCAATGTCTCAGGAATCTAAAGCCCTCGCTGCTGCACCATCTATCCAGCCAAGCGTCATCCGCTTTATCCTCCTATTTCTATGCTGACTTGTGCACGGTACTGATTGTAATCCACAGATTACTACTTCTGAGGCCCTGCTTTCTAATTTCCAACCTACTGCCCTAAATTCTGACTGCAGGACCACATACCTCTTACTTCCTATGCCATTGATACTAATGTGGACCATGACTGGTGGCTGTTCACCACCCCTCGACCTCGCCAAACTTTCGGGCTGCTCTGCAGCCATACACACCCTTGACCCTGGCACCAGAGAGGCAACATATCATCCTGGATTCACGTCTGTGGCCACAGAATCGCCGGTCTGTTTCCCTAACTATTGAATTTCCTACACTTATTGCTCTTCCAGTCTTGTTTGTGCATCCCTGTACAGCTGAGCCCTGTACTTGGCGCCATGGACTTGGCTCTGGCTGCACTCCCCAGATGAATCATCACTTTCATCAGCATTCAGAACTTAATACTGGTTGGCAAGTGGGATACATTCAGGGGCCTCCTGCACCACCTGCCTGTTTCTTCTTGACTCCCTGATGATCAGCCCTTCCCTCTCTGCCTGCATATTCATAAGCTGTGGGGCGACCACATCTATAAATGTGCTATTCATGAAGCTCTCAATCTCTCAGATGTCCCGCAGTGAAACCCAGAGCTCAAGTTGCTGCAGCTGATGTCACTTCCTGCACATATGGTTATTTAGGACACAGGGAGCTTCTGAGAGTTCACACATGGCACAGGATGTGCATTGGAGAGGTTATAACTGTGCTGCCATTACTCTGTCCATTAGATAATAAAACATACTACTTAAAAAAAAGACTCACCTGCAACTCACTTCCCTTCTGCAGACGTCACTTAAATATAGGGAAGTTAACTAAAATGTTTACTTAAATCCTTATCCCTTTAAAAAAAAATGTAATTTTCAATTTTCCAGTTCATTATACTAACTTCATAACTTTGGAGAAAGGGAAACAAAACTACAATACTCACCGGCCAATCATGTTGATGAATTTTTAAGATTTTGGTCTTTGATTCTTGCTTATTTTTGAATACCCCATTTGTCGTTGCTTTTAGCATTTATATGTTATTGGAAGAAAATTATTTCGCTGTTCGGGTACAGCGAACAGAATCTCACTTGCCAATTAGCTGGGTCTGAGTTGCAGATTCGGTGAAAAAAATAAGTAATTTGCCAGCTTCCATGCTACTGCTCGTGACTGTAACTCCAGCTAGTTCTGAACCTTCACTGTGTCTGAATCTTATTGTTTTGTGCCCTGTATTCTTGGTTCTGCAGCATTTAAGATACCAGCAGTCTATTAATTTAGTTTTGTTTTTAATTCTGTCACTACAGAGCCTTCATCACTTGGCTGGCAAATGAAGAAACAATCCGTGTTTTCAAAATGATCAAAAAGGATGATGGTTCATTTGCATTCACCGCCGCGCCTGAAGACTTCCCGAAGAAGCACAAAGCTCCCATTATGAACATCGGAATTGCGGAAACAGGTCAATGCCTTTGGTCAGGGTTCAACCAGTGTTAGTGGTTCGCTTCTCTGGGTGTGGAGTTCGTCCAGCATTTGATTCACTCCTTTTCGTTGGGAGGTTGACCCAGCGTCGAGTACTGTTCATTTTCTTTGGCTGGTACCATTTGCCTTCTGTTAGAAAAGCTGGCCTGCTTCTTTGGTATCTATAACTCTGCTTTATTTTTGGTTATTCAGTCAGAACAGATTGAAAGCTCCCAATTCATGGGTATGAGATGTTTATCAGTTATGAAGACAAGTCACTGAATTGTTTTATTATCTGGTCTGAGAATGAATCAAAGCTAATTCATTTACACTGTATCTACCTATCATCTCAAAATCCCTGTATTAACTCGCATGCATTATGCTTTACTAAGCACAACATTTAAAGTAAAATTTTCCCCCAAAATCCTTTGTATTAAAATAGTCAAAAAATCCTAAATTGTGACCATGATCTGGGATGACTTGCCATGCTCCACTCACCACAGTGTATGGAGAAGTATTGTCAGTGCCTTCTGGTGGCATGACTGAAATCACACACTTAGTACATTAGGAAATTGTAGATGCAAACTAGTGCCAAGGGGTGGAACTTGGCCTTTGCATGACTAGTATTTTTAAGGCATGATTACATGCCAGAGATGCAGTGGGACTTTCTCCTTGCTGCTGTAGGACTGTCAACTATAAATACTCTGTACAGAGCAAAATATGTTAACTTGTGTGTCTATTTTAATCTTAATTCTAGGAAAGTTCATTATGTCTGCGTCAAATGACACTACCATCCTGATCTGGGACCTGAAAGGAGAGGTTCTGGCTACAATTAACACTAACCAGATGAACAATGCATACGCCACAGTGTCTCCTTGTGGAAGGTCAGTGTCATTCACTTTGGCATTAAATAATCCAAACCCAGCAGGAATACCATATACACTGGTGTAGTAAAGAAAGGGAAGGCCAACACAGAAAGCTGTATTGGGACTGACCAAATGCCACTTTTCAGCCAGTGTTTGAGAGGTAGCTTCACCGTTAATCAGGTGCTGTAAGCAAAGCTTGTGTCACAATCAGATTGTATGGCTTTTAAAAACATCATTTGATGGATCATGGTTCATTTCCATTTCTGCAGGTTTGTGGCTTCATGTGGCTTTACACCAGATGTGAAAGTTTGGGAAGTCTGTTTTACCAAATCAGGCGCATTCCGGGAAGTGATGAGGGCTTTTGATCTAAAGGGTCATTCAGCTGGCATTTACTCGTTTGCTTTCTCCAATGACTCCAGAAGGTGAGACCCTACTGTACGATCACCTTACGTACGGTACCTAAGTAGCATTAATGTTTAAAAAGCATCCATCCCACTGATTTCAGTGTTTTATTTATATGCAGTCAACAACATCTTTCAAACCATTGCGACAGTGAGATTTAATGTTGCATGGACTAAGAGAGCCAGAGTTCACAGAGAAACAAAATTTCTCTCAAGATCAGTTTTTTAATACGTTTTTCACATAGGTAGGATCTTGTCCCATGTCATCATGGAGCAGTTGAACATCAAGAACACCATGTCCTCCCAACCACCAGACCAACACAGGAAAAAAATCCTAGACCATTTCAGGGAAAAATTCTGAGAAATTCATCTCTGATTCCCCTGAGGCGATCAAAACAGGAGACCAGTGACTATCAGATTTATCACCCAATGCTCCACCTCCCTCCTGTAAGCTGCATTATCAGTCAAAGTTAGAAATCAAGCTGCCTTTGAGTCCCTGTGGCAAAACTGTACTTGCTGGTAACTTGTTCCAGAGGTCGTGACCCTCTGTAAATAGAACACTTTCTGACAGCTAACCTGGATCTGTGTGATGTAACTTGTATGCATTTCTCCTTGTCCTCTTAACCCAATATAACTCTAATAATTTGTTCGCAAGGACAGCTTCTGTTCCTTCATTAATTTAAAGATCTCTAACAAATCTCCTTGCAGTCTAGACCTTTCTAAAATAAAAAGAACCATCTGTATATACTGATAGCTGTAACTAAATGTCCTCCTTTGAGCTTTTTTCAGAGCTTCTAGATCAGCTCCCATTTGAAGGGACCAAATTTAGATGCACTATTTTAATAACATTTATAAGGGCTTTTGCTTTTTGTTCTGCATCAGATCTAGCAATGTAATCTCTTATGTTTGTGACACTCATTATGAACTTAATATAACAACTAGGTTTCTTTTCCACATAACAGCCTTAAACTCTGAATCCTCCATAATGTACATGTGCTTGCTGTTCATTTATGTCCCTTCACACCCCTTCCCCCGCCCCCCCATGATACTACATTTAGCCATGCTAAATTACTTTCACCAGATGTGAGCCCATTGTATTGGATTGGATTGTCATTTTTTTTTTCTCATCTAAGATTTAACATTTACACTAAGCTTGCAGATAGTTTTTCCATTGCTATTGTCCAGATAATAAAGATGGTGAAGAGCAGTTGTCCCAAGACTGATTTCTATGCGATTCAGTCACCACACACAGCCACTCAACAATAACAACTTTCTATCTAAGAGGATATGATTAATTTTTTCTATCTACCCCAAGATCTGCCTGCCAGTCTCATAGAACTACATCTTATTTAGTGGTGTATTGTGTGGCACTTCATCAAAAACTTTTTGAAAATGTAAGCATACAATGCCAACTAAGCTATCTACATCCACCGACCTAAAATCTTCATCAAAACAATTCTGCAGTTTAATAAGACATGGCTTCATTTACCAGAAGACATGTTGAGAGGCTCTACAACTTCTTTCAGTCATAGCACTCACACAGAGTATCACTAACGATCCCTTTTAACAACTTTCCGAAAACCAAACTCAAACTAATGGTTCTATAACTTTCTAGTTTTGCCTTGTTCCCCTTTTTGAATTTTGGTATCATATTTGAATATTGATTTTGGGCCCAAACAATCTGTTGTCTAATTGAACAAATATCTGTTGATATAGACCAAGTAGATTAGGTTATAGCCCTTAGGCTCTGGTTCTCTTTTTGCTTTGGTCAAGAGAATCCGAGATCACAAAAAGACTAAACCCTGTGAGTGGAAGGATGAAAATGTGATTTTTGTTGTACCAGATGACTATCTCTTGTTTAGTTTGTACATTGTGTAATGCCAGCACAGTCGTTAATCTATGTATATTAGTATATGGGTGGTTTTAGTATCTAACTGACTGCTCCATTTGCATCTTGCAATTAGAGAGCAAAATTGGCAAAGTCCTGTGAGCAGCTCATCTGCTTTCAGTTAGGTTTTAGTGTTTGAATTAACGAAAGCTAAAAGAGGGAAAGGTAAAGGTACTACATTTTAACTGGTGAATTGCTAGTGAGTTATTAATTGGTTGGCTGGGATAAATCATTAACTCATGGGTTCAGAATAACTTACTAACTTAAATGATTAATTGGTTGCAAGTTGTTGAAGCTACAGAATCTACAGAATTTCTGTGGGTTATGATTTTTTAGAAAACAGAATTTACAGGCATGGATAATTATTGGAACATTATTTATCTAATTTGTTTCCTGAACAGAATGGCAACAGTTTCTAAAGATGGCACCTGGAAGCTGTGGGACACTGATGTTGAGTACAAACAGCAACAGGACCCCTACTTGCTGTACACTATGAAATGCAATGTCTCCGATCCCTGCCGAATCGCTCTTTCTCCTGATGCTAGGGTGGTAGCTATCTCCAGTGGCTTCAACATCACAGTACATAGTGCCAAGACAGGCAAGCAGGAGGAAGAGTTTTTAAATGTGCACGGGGAGGAGATTGCTGACTTGGCATTTGACATCAACAGTAGGTTTTTAGTTTCGTGTGGTGACCGTGCAATCCGGGTCTTCCACAACGTGGTGGGCTACCGTGCGGTTATTGAAGAGATGGAAAGCAGGCTAAAGAAAGCAACAAATGAAGCGATGCGAGAGAGATTGCAGCAGCAGATTGATGATGCACAGGGCGCATTAGAGGCTGTGTGTATAAAGAAAGAATAAAACTGCAACAAACTAATGTTGCCTTTGGCTTTGTGTGTTTCTGGATCTGCTCTGTAGGCTCAGAGGAATATTTGTGACTTCACTTTAACTCTACATTGTTTGTACATAAAGTGAATACGGTATCCCTTGCCATTAGGTTCCAGTCATCAGGAAAAGGACCAGTGGAATTTGATGCTCAGGACTGAGTTTGAATCTGTTTTGTTTGGAGCAGAATTTCTGTAAATAAAGAAAATACAAATTTTCACTCTTTGTACCTGAAGCAAGTTCTCGTTTTATTGCTTTCTGTCCCACTGTCGCAACAGTCAGCATATCAGTTTGGCAGTGTATTAAATTTAGAAATAGCAAAGCTCTTGAGGTAATTGAATTGAATTATTGATTTCAATACTATGTGATGGAATGATGCAGGTTCAGAATGTTAGCTTCTACACAACTCTACGCTATCAGCAAATTTTTCGAACTGAAAACAAAATACTGCAGATGCTGGAAACCTGAAATATAAAAAAATACTGGAAATACTGAGCTGGCCAGGCAGCATCTGTGGAGAGAAAACAGAATTAATTTTTCAGGTCAATAACCTTTTATCAGAACTGGAAAAAGTTAGCGATGTAACAAGTTTTAATCAAGTACAGAGGCAAAGAAAGCTTGCGGGGGGGTAGCAGAAAGAGCAAAAAGGAATGTCTGGTATAGGATGGAAGACAGGAATGATTAAATGACAATAGGGATAATGGTACAAGGCAAAAAGGGGTATTAATGGAGCAAGAAAAGAAAAGGGACTAGAGGAGCTGTAAATGCCAACAACAATCTCATTACCAAAAGGGATTGTGTGAAAAAACGGGAACATTAGTTATGATCTGAAATTGTTGAACTCAGTGTTGAGTCTTGAAGGCTGCCTAATCAAGAGATAAGGTGCTGTTCCTCAAGCTTCTGTTGTGCTTCATTAGAACAGTTCATGGGGTCAAGGACAGAGAACATAGAATGGGAGTGAGCAGAGAATTAAAATGACAAGTGCTTGGAGTTCAGTGTCATGCTTGCAGACTAAATAGAAGTGTTCAGCAAAGCAATAAACCTATTTGAATTTAGACTGCCCAATTTGGAGATGTGCATTGTGAGTAGCAATTATAGTATACTAGATTGAAAGATGTACATGTAAATTGCTACTTCACCTGGAAGAAGCATTTGGGCCCTGGACAGTGGCAAAAGAGATGATAAAAGGGCAGGCGTTTCAACTCCTGTGCTTGCATGGAAGGTGCCTTATGAAAGGGACATGTTGGAGGTAAAGATAGACACGACCAGAGGGAAAAGTTCCTTTGAAAAGTTGAAAGGGATAGGGGAAGCAAAAATGCGTTTGGTGGTGGCATGAGCCTGGAGGGTGGGAGCGGCGGGCTGGGAGTCAGTATACCACTGATTTTTATTGTTTTTCATGCCGGACAGTAGCGGAAAATATGACAAGATTGCAAAAATTGATTTTATGTTGGTGTAAAACCAGTTTGCAATCGTCTACTCCACCCATCAATGGCAGACCGTGCTTGGGAACATCGTTTTAATACATTTCCATCTCATTATAAGTCCTGCTTACTGGAATCAACCTCCACACATTATCAGACCATGTCAGCATGCAGTTAGAAAGCTGTATTTCACAATGGTGCATAAAATTTGTGCACCTAGTGACCTGCGCTTCGCGTATCATTTCGAGGCTGGTTTGCCTGCCTTGCATCACTCTCAGGAATCAGTGCCAGGCTTCACAAGTAGCACCAGATCGCTTTCAGGGGGGTCACAGGTAAGTCTGGCGGTAAGGCAGAGATAGCTTTTAATGGACTGCAGGGCTAGGGCTCCACTGGGGAAGGGGGCAGCTGGTCTCAGGAAGAAGGAGCTGCAGGACTAGGCTTGTCCTGGGGCTTACAATTGGGGAAGGTTCCACCCAGACACATGATTGGGGGGAGGGTGTGGGGGGTATATGTTGAACAATGTTAATGGCCCCAAGGTGGGGATGGGTGAGGTCCAAACAGACCACAGGCACATCCATTTCAAAATGTTTAGGGGCTAGCAAACAGACAGGCACCAGAAGCACAACGGGCTTATGGAGTACAGGGGGTGGATGGAGAGGTCCGTGAGGCCTAAGGATGTTTTCCTGAAGTTGAGTTTGTGAATATTTGTTGGGACAGAAGGGAATGAGAATTTCTCGGTAGTTTTAACACAATCTTGATGTGGGAGTCATTGCCACTTGCTATGAGAAGTGGGACAGTAATCCAGTCTTCAACACTGACATTCTTCACAGCGATGAGCACAAAAGGATAACATTCCAAAAAAAGGCAATGAGATACAAATACAGTAACAGGCAAGAGTTGGTGTATAGTACATTTCTGTTGATAAGCAAGACATTTCTGTTGATATGCAACCAGCTTTGTCATTCATTTGAATAGCCTATTACATCATTACATGTAATTTATGTAATAACACATTCCCTGCTTCTAATCTGGTGATTTTACATCCCTGTGCCGTAGCCTAGGATATAGGTTAATAGTTGGCGTCTTAAAGTTTTATTTTGGGTAGAACAAAAGTCAGTGATTATAAATCAACATTTACCTTCTTACAGAACTGATGCTTGATTGAATTTCATCTGCATGCTGGAGGTGAGATATTGCAGCTGTTATCAGTCTTAGCTATGGTCTGCTGGAAACTGAGTTAAAACACCCAAAACTCATTTCACTTACACTCAAGCACTACGCAAGGAGACAAGATTTGAATTTCCATTAGTTTGGACTGTTTACAAACTAACAGAGGCGGAGGGAACAGTGGTAGCCACACCCTATTTTGCCAACTAATTACTTCCAATTGACTGTTGACAAATTTTGGAACATTATCTAAATTTGGATTTTATTGGTCAAATTCCTCAAACTTTTGGCCGCCCATTTTGCAATTGAACTTGAAGAACAGGAGGCAGGCATGGAATCAGGGCTAGCGTTAACAAAGATACTACTGGAGCAGCAGAAACTAGAGGTAGACTACCAAACCAGAGAAAAAGAAAGGGAAGGGCAGGAGAGAAAGGAAAAGGAGGAAAGAGAATTCCAAGAAAATGAAAGGGATAGGGAAAGGCAAGGAAGAAAAGAAGAAAGAGAATTCTAAGAAAGGGAGAGAGAAAGACCCTTCCAGAGGGAAAAGCAAGAAAGACAATTAAGGCAACTAGAACTGAGTAACGAACCCAGTATACCAAGTGAAGACACCACCAGTGAGGGAAATGATCCTAGTTCAGGACTGAGCACTGAAGTACTCGCTGTTGGTACCCAGATTTAGTGAAGTGGATGCGGAAGTGTTTTTTGTCTCATTTGAAAATCTTGCAAGGTTGAAGTGGCCAGTGGAAGCTTGGTACCTTCTACTGCAAAACAGATTAAACAGGAAAAGCCCATGAGATTTATTCCCTATTCTCCAACAAGAGTTCAGCAAACTGTGGGATGACAAAAAATGCTATCCTGAGTGCATACAACCTGGTAGTAGAGGCATACCACCAAAAAGTCCAAACTTCCTGGAAGTGGCCTGAGCAAACTTGTACCCAGTTCAAAAGGGTTAAGCAACTTGCTTTTGACCTATGGATACGGGCGCTTAAAATAGATTCCACATAAGAAAGCCTCATAGATGTGAGTCTCCTTGAGGAGCTTAAAACTCACAACCATTCCCATAAAAACCCATGCAAAGGAACAAAGTGTCTTTAAAGCTAGACAAGCTGCCATCATAGCAGATGACTATGAATTAACACATGGACCCCTAACTTAAAGTAAACTTGGAAATGATAACTCTTACAGGCCAGGGGGAGATAGGAGGGACATATAAAAAGCCAAAATAGGCTTGTGAGAAAAGGAGAGTGGGGAAGAAAAAACAGTCCAGTCTCCAACTTTTAAAAGAAGGAATCAAAATCGTAAACAAGCATGGGCCTGCCCACTCTTTTCAGTGTGGAAATTCTGGATAGGAGAAAATTGTTGGCCTTCCAAAAGACCAACTGGAGATGCTGCAGTCAAGATAGTTCCTGTAACAATGAAGGAGCAGAGATGCCACCCAAAAGCAGAACAAATACCACGGTACTGGTTTAAAAAGAAAGGCAAATGCTTGAATGTTTCCTTAGTTAAAATCTACCTGTTGGTCAGCAGTGTAGTGATGGTCGGGGTCATTCTGAGCTTACCAACGCAGGAAGGTGACCTACTGCTGGGTCCAATGACTTGGTAGGATGCCAGGTGCTGTGCCCAGAGGGTCTAGAACTGCCCATGGAGACTGGAGAAACTGAGGGGAACAAGCAAAATTCTGCACAGCCGCAGAGGATTGAGAAAGTCCCAAAAATCCCACAGGGTGCAATAGGGCCAGTAAGAATTAAGGAGGCTTAAGGAAAGCCAGTAGGGTTTAAGTGGCCAGGACGGAGCCAGTAGAATGGGAAAACCCATCTACAAAGTAAAGTAAAAAGGGAAGGTAATATGGCCTAAAATGAACAGCTCTTATGAAAACCACAAGGAAAATAAAAGTGAAGTCAGTGTGGATTTTCCCAATGAAGACTCAAATGGTCAGATTCTAAATTCAAAGATAAGCGAACCCAACAATTTAGCTTCAGGTCCCACTAGAGACAACGTGCAGGAGGAGAACCCAGATGTCTCACAGGGGCTTAACACCAGCTTATCACCCACTGTCATCTGGAAATAGGAATTATCAATGAGCCAGATCCTGAACTATTAGACCCATGGGTAGTGGAAACAGCAATCAAGAGTTAATGACCTTACAGGCAGTGCAACAATGCAGTACCAGAAATTTCTATAGTACAAGCCTATTATGATCGATGCAGTTGGTAAAGCTGAGTTATTTAAAAATTCCAGCCGGAAACTTTAAACAACTGTCATAGCCTATAATTTTAAGTGTTATGTTTGAGATGCGACTCTACATTCAGGAATCAGACCACCAGTTCTCGAGGTTTTTCATTAAACTAAATGAAACATTTTATTAATTTACCCAGATTTAAATATATTTACACATGGCTACAAATGACTACTATCATAACTTTTAACAAATTCCCAAACTAATCTCCATTAAGGCAACAGCAACCCATAGACTTAACCAGACACCAAGCAAAGCATTTTCACTTTATGAATTCAAAATTAGGTTCTGTTCACTTTGGTTCCTGTGGAGAGAATTGGAGGCTTACAGCTGCCTTTTGATCTCATATCACCTCTGCTCTGTACACCCGAAAATGGTTGTCTTATTATACCTACCACCACTGATTGAATGCAAATTCTCATTGTCACACCAGCCTCTTTGAACTCCACCTTTTAACAATGAAACCCCTTTTATAGTACCAATGTTATTAGTAATATAAACATATTGCTTGGTAGCTGCTACATGGGTGCCCGTTTTCACCCTACTTCTTGAATGCTCTATTCTAAAAATGCATATGCACACTATCTCTTTTACATATCAAAACTGTACACATCAAAGCACCCAGACTAGTTGGCTTTAACCCAGTTAAGACACACCCACAGACTAAACCTCCATTTTAAAAGAAAAATATTTTCCAATAATATACACATTAACCAGACACCAAGCAAATGACATCCCCCTCCTTATTGAAAAATGTCATAATTCTAAAAGATGGCTTCAGTTTAATAACCCATCTCACACCATCTCCTATACTTATTACACTATTACATTACCAGACGCATGCATTAACATTAATATATATATCACAAGTCCTTGGTATCAACAGAAATCACTCCAGTTCAGTGTCCAGGGGCTGAATTTTGCCCTTGATGGGCAGGTGGGCCCAACTGACTTGGCAATGGGCGGGCCTGACCAACTTGGCAATGGGCGGGCAGCCAATCGTCGCCACCGAAATGGGCCCCGCCACCATTTTATGTGGGCGGGCCAATTAAGGCCCGCCCAGCATGACGCCCGACAGGAAGCGCTATGTGCTCCCTGTGTGGGCGGGGGGGATTCCCCAATGGCAAGAGTGCACTCTTTCGTGCATGCACACGAAAGAGCGCACATCTCCCTGAGGCTAAGTGGTGCCTTAGGGAGAGCGCTGAAAGGTCGTGAAAGTTGAAAAATAGAAAAATAAGAAAATCATTAACATGCCCCACCTCATATGAAAATGTCACATGAAATGGGACACGTTAATAAAGTACACAAAAACTTTATTAAACTTTTTTAAATCCGAACTCAAACCTTATCCTGCCAGTGGATGAGGTTTGTTAAAAAATCACTTACCTGCCTACCTGCTGGGCCTGTGTGCCGAGCCGACGGTCGCACAGGCTCCTCAAAATTGTCATCAATTGCTGACTTAATGGCCTTAACAAGGCCTTTATTTAATGGCAGGCATACATCGTGCTGCAAAGCACACTCGCTGACCCAAACATCGCGATGCCATGTGCTGACTTCAGGATGCTCATGGGATGTCAGCGCGCGACATTTTAAGCACTGACATGCGGGCTCCACCACCTGCATGTCAGCCAGAAAATTCAGTCCCAGGATTTCTTTTCAATGTCCCATTTTCCTTTGAGCTTCAAACTCTTGATAATGCATCTGCGAACAGATTTTCTCTTTCAGCAATATGTATAATACGTAGATTAAATGTAATAATAGACTCCATCTGAAAAGCTTTGCACTTGTGTCTCGAAATTTGTCCAAAACTTCAAGGGATAAATGATTTTTTCTGATGAATTGTTTGCAACGTAAATTTCAAAATGCTGCAATGCTAACATCAAAATCAAACTCTCTTTTTCAATTGTTGAATATCTTCTCTGTTATACATTCAGCTTCCTATCGGCTTTTCAATTCCAGTGTCATCTTGTAACAGTACAGCCCCGATGCCTCTATCACTTGCATTAACAGCCAACTTAAACTGCTTGGCATAATTGGGTACTGCCAAACCCGGTGTTGTAGTTAATACAGTTTTCAAACTATTGAATAACTTCTGACACTCCAGTGTCCATTGAAACTTGTTGTTTTTCAATAGTTCAGACAGTGGCGCAATTACTTGGCTAAAATTTGGTACAAATTTCCGGTGAAACCCACTCATGCCCAGAAATCTCAAAACTTCTCGGAGCCACCTTACCACGTCCAATGGTATGGCCAAGATACGTAACTTGTGCTTTTGCAAATTCACTTTTAGCCAAGTTCATCACCAAATTAGATTCTTGTAGTCAAGTAAATAATTCTTCCAGATGCTGTAAATGCTCCTCCCTGTCTGACTGAAAACAATTAGATCATCAATATAAACTGCACAATTGCTTAGACCTGTAATTACTTTGTCAGTTTTTGAAATATCGCAGGTGCATTCTTCATACCAAATGGCATGACTTTAAACTGATATAGTCCACTTGGCGTTACAAAAACTGATACCTCCTTTGCCCTCTTCAACAGCGGGACCTGCCAATATCCTTTTAACAGATCAACCTTTGTAATAAATTTCGATTGTTTCACTTTCTCAATGCAACCATGGTATAGGATATGAATCTACTTTTGTCACCGCATTCACCTTTCGATAGTCCACACACAGTCTTTGTGTTCCATTCGGTTTTGATACTAGTACAATAGGTGAACTCCAGTTACTGCATCTAGACTCAATGATATCATTTTGAAGCATGAAATCAATTTCTTTTTGTACTTGTGATAACTTTGCCAGGTTTAATCTATAAGTTGTTGCCTTATTGAAGGTGATATTCCTATACATACATCATGTAAAGCTAAATGTGTCTTTCCTAACTTATTTCCACAAATAGGTTTGTGTGACTGCAATAGCTTTTCCAAATCACTTTGACACTTGCTTGGAAGGTAACTTAATATTTCACTTAAATTTTTAAGCAGCTGCTCATTATCCAATTTGATTAGAGGAAAATCAATTTCAGAGCCCTGCACTTCTATCTCTTTCTCATCATCCATCATCACTAATATCTCTTTTTGTTCCCTGTCAAAGTACTTTTTAAATATATTTACATGACACACCCTCTACTTCTTTCTTCTATCTGGAGTATTTATTAAATCATCTACTTCACTCAATTTCTTTTCAATCCTGTAAGGCCCACTAAATTTTACATTTATTGAATCACCTAGTACTCTTAACAAAACTAGTACTCTCTCTCCAGAAACAAAACTGTGAATTTTATCCTTCTTACCTGATTTCACTTTCATCACTTGCTGTGATATCTTTAAATGGTCCCTAGACAGCTCATACACTCTGTTCAATCTTTCCCTGAAATTTGATACATAATCCAGGAGAGTAATTTCTGAATTTTGACCCACCAATTTCTCATGAATTAATTTCAGTGGCCCCCTTACCTCATGACCATAAACTAATTCAAAAGGGCTAAAACCAGTTGATGCTATAGGAACGTCTCTAATAGCAAATAACAAAAGTAGAATTCCTGCATCCCAATACGGTGCATAATTCTGACAGTATGCTGTTATCATAGTTTTTAAAGTTTGTTGCCATCTTTCCAAAGCTCTTTGTGACTCCTGATGATAAGCTGTTGACTTAAACTGTTTTATCTCTAAACTGTTCTTTACTTACTTAATCAGCTGTGACATGAAATTTGACCCCTAATCTGATTATATTCCCTTAGGTAAACCATATCTTATAAAAAATTAGATAACACCTCCAAAATCTTCTTAGTTGCAATATTTCTTAAAGGAAACCTGGTAGACACATCCATT
Source organism: Carcharodon carcharias (assembly GCF_017639515.1). NCBI lineage: Eukaryota > Metazoa > Chordata > Chondrichthyes > Lamniformes > Lamnidae > Carcharodon > Carcharodon carcharias. Next base: position 125,360,891 of record NC_054476.1, read on the forward strand.
ATTGTCAATAAATATTGATTTCCACTTTTAGTCTTAGGGAGGGGTCCTACACAATTAATAATGACCCAGGTAAATGGTTCTTCAAATGCTGGTATTGGGATTAAAGGTGCCAGCTTAATCACTGCTTGTGGGTTTCCTGTTTCTTAACGTGTATAACAAGTTCTACAGAATTTGACTACACCCCTATGCAATCCTGGCCAAAAGAACCTCTGTATCTTTCCTTGTGTTTTCCTAATTGCTAAATTACCCCCCATTGGAATTTCATGAGCAATCCTCTGAATCTCTATACCCTAATGGGATAACAATCTGATGTACCTCTCTCCAACTTTCATTCACTGATACATGATCCAACCGCCACTTTCTCATTAAAATACCTTCCCGAAGATACATACCACCACTGATTGAATGCAAATTCTCATTGTCTCACCAGCCTGTTTGAACTCCAACTATTAACAATGAAACCACTTTCATAGTACCGATTTTATTAGTAATATAAACATATGGCTTGGCAGCTGCTAGATAGATGTCTGTTTTCACCCTACTTCTGGAATGCTCTATTCAAAAAATGCAAATGCACATTATCTCTCTTACATATCAAAACTAGTACACATCAAAGCACCCAGACTAGCTGGCTTTAATCCAATTAAGACACACCCATAGACAAAACCTCTATTTTAAGAGAAAAATATTTTCGAATAAAATTATATACATTAATAGCTTCATGACAAAGCCTTGGGACAAAAATGTCTCTACAGCATCCTATGAAATTCAGCCTCCTCAAAAACTCAACTATTGAGCTATTGATAAAAACAAAAAACCTGCGGATTCTGGAAATCCAAAACAAAAACAAAAACAGAATTACCTGGAAAAACTCAGCAGGTCTGGCAGCATCGGCGGTGAAGAAAAGAGTTGACGTTTCGAGTCCTCATGACCCTTTGACAGAACTTGAGTTTGAGTCCAAGAAAGAGTTGAAATATAAGTTGGTTTAAGGTGTGTGTGTGGGGGGCGGAGAGAGAGAGAGAGAGAGAGAGGTGGAGTGGGGGTGTGGTTGTAGGGACAAACAAGCAGTGATAGAAGCAGATCATCAAAAGATGTCAACAACAATAGTACAAAAGAACACATAGGTGTTAAAGTTAAAGTTGGTGATATTATCTAAACGAATGTGCTAATTAAGAATGGATGGTAGGGCACTCAAGGTATAGCTCTAGTGGGGGTGGGGAGAGCATAAGAGATATAAAAAAATTTTTTTTAAAAATAATGGAAATAGGTGGGAAAAGGTGGGAATTCAACAACTTTAGGTCGTGAGCACCCTCCCCCATCCCCACCCCCTTTCTGTCTCCCCCTTCCTTTTTTTCCCCAATAAATTATAAAGATTTTCCTTTTCCCACCTATTTCCATTATTTTTAAAAAAAAAAATTTTTATTTTTGACATCCACTTACTGCAGGCAGTGTTTTAAGGATCAAACTATCAGCTGCTGCCTCCAGACAAAAAGATAAATTGTCCATCAACATCTTTTAATCACCCCGATACAATGTCCAAAAGGACCACTGAGCCCAGCCTGAAACTATTCAAGTCCTCAATCTACAAGATCACTATACCACTGACTTTTATTGCACTTTAAAAAAACTGCTTAATCTATCCCCCCACTTTGTAATCTACTTGTGTGTGTTTGTGTGAACTCTTAAATGCAGTGTGTGTGAAAGTAGGGGTGTTTTTATTATTTTTTATGTACACCAGGTGTTAAGCATAATAAATACAATTCTCTTTTCCTTACAAAGAAACTTGTCTGTGTGTACATTTTGCAGTCACAGCACATAAACAATTAAATACTCACTGAATTGGCAAGCAAATTCTTTGAAAAAACCCTGTTGCAGTCATGCGAGGAGTGGGAAAAGAGATGAGCCATTCTACCCCTCCTCACCTTTTCAGTAGTTTGCTGACCAAAATTGATCACAATCCTTGAACTGTGACAGATGGTCAGTGCACTGTAAAGCTTCCAGTTTGGTATTTTGAAGCTGTTGTATCACAAATAGATAAGTTGAATTGAATTAGACTGCATCAGACTTAGGGAAATGTTCTTGGTCATGTTTCTTCCTGCAACATTGGGCATTATTTGGGATAATGGCAGATGGAAACCCAGAAAGACAATTTACATTGCCTCAGATAACAAAGCTTTTTCCCAATGGCAGCTGTGATCAACTGTGTTGTACTTAATGTTGTAGTTAATGATCTAAAGAAACCATCTTCAGCCTTCTGCTAGGCCAGAGTCTACATTATGTCTTATATAATGAGCAGAATGGATTGCAAAAATGTTAGTCAAAGCGCAATTTGTTAAAATGAAAGTTGGCCTTATGGCCACCAGCCTTCATGAATCCTGGCATATTTATTTTTGGATTACAGCCAGCTGTGATAAGACCCAGATCTGTACTAGCAATGCACAGATTTATTATCCTAAAAATCAGTAACAGGTAAGTAATAGAATTGATTGTAAGGGATAGGCTGGAATAGAACCTGAATAGTAAAAATGTAATGAGAAACAGCCATGAATGTAGAATTACAATGCAGTAGATGGTGGCACACTTATTATTTAGTTTATTTAGACTTTTAGGAATGTTTGGACTAGCTTCCACATGAAAGACTTTGAATTCAATTAAGATCCATGTGACGTCAAACAATATAAGATGGTATAGATAATAATCTAGGCTACACTTCAAAGTATGAGGGTGGATTTACAGTCAATGCAAGGTTTATGAGTGATTAGAGTTGATATTCACGTTAGTTTCAACGTATGAATCAGCCTTTGGTGCTTGGGACTCATCAGCAGGGTGACAAAAATGAAAGTGTTCAGCCTTGTTTTTAAGACAGGAGTTCCTTTAATTTAGTGACTCTACACAGAGGGCAGAATTTTTAGCTCGGCATGTGGGTGCATGCCCCACCCAATCAGATGCAAAATCATCTGATTTGACATTGGGCGAGCATCCCAATTTCATCCCGCGCTTGCACGATATTTCAGTCGGTGGGCAGGCACAAAAGTTGAAAATGCGACAATTAAGAGGCCAATTAAGGTAATTAAAGGTGCCATTGTCTCCAATTTTTCATGGTCCGTCCAACCTTATGGTTGACGGATGGGCGAATCAGCCAGATGGATTTTGCATTTTTCATGAAACCTCATCCAAGGATTAAGGTTTCTGTTATGAAATAAAAATAAAAATCTATGGACAGCATTTTTATCATGTATATATTCAGAGACTGATTGTGATACTTGCACTTTATTTTCCTGATTTTAAAAACACTATTTAAAGCTTTTCAGGTGTTCAGCTTCCTGAGGCAGCTGTCTGCCTTCAGGCAGCTCTCTGCCAGCGCTCGCCTGTGCCCGCACTGACATCAGTGCCTGCCCTCTTTCTATCCCCACCCTGGCACCGCTGATCTTCTTAGTGTGTGTTTCACACTGGCTGGCCATTAATCGGTCAGCCAGTGGGAAATCGTGGTCGGGGGCCAATCGCGGTCGGCAGTCCGTTTCCCGGCCGATGGCAGACACGCTGATCGCACCCACCCACTGACCTAAAAGCTCTGCCCGGAGAGTTTAAAAAGATATGGGCACTGTCCCAATACCTATCTATTAATGTATTTAAATTGCTGAGAGGTTGTAACATCCTATTTAAAAATGCATTGAAACTCCCTCATCAGGATCTGACTTTGGCAAATTCTGTTCCAAAAGTGTCAATAATTAACTGCAGTACCTACCTCTTGCCACCTTTAAGATGAACATTTTCATATGTATGCAGATGACACCCAGCTCTACCTCATCCACCATGTCTCTTGACTCCTTCACTGTTGCCCAATTATCAGATTGCTTATCTAACAATACTGGATGAGTAGAAATTTTTTCCAATTAAATATTGGGAAGATTGAAGCCATCGTTTTTGGTCCCCATTCCAAACTCCGTACCCTAGCTGCCAATTCCATCCCTCTCCCTGTCAATAGTCGAGATTAAGCCAGTTTGTTTGCAAACTGTTCTGGTGTTACAGGTGATCCCGTGATGAGCTTCTGACCTCATATTTGTGCCATCCTAGGACCGCCTATTTACACTTCCATAACATTGCCCAACTTTGCCCTATCTCAGCTCATCAGCTGCTGAAACCCCATTCATGTTACCTCTAGACACGACTATTCCAACCCACTCCTGGCTGATTTCTCATATTCTACCTTCTGTAAACTTGAGGTCATCCAAAACTCTGCTGCCCTTGAACTTGCAGCAAGTCCCATTCTCCCATTACCTCTGTGCTCGCTGACCTATATTGGTTCCTGGTCAAGCAACATCTTGATTTTAAAATCCTCAACCATGTTTTCAAATTCCTCCATTGCCCTGCCCTTCCCTACCTTTGTAAGCTCTTCCTGCCCCACAGATCTCAGAGATATCTGCGCTCCTCTAATTCTGGCCTCTTGTGCATCCTCAGTTTTAATTGATCCACCATTGGTGATCATGCCTTCAGTTGCCTGGACCTCAAGCTCTGGAATACCCTACATATACCTCTCTACCTCACTTTGCTCCTTTAAGACACTCACTACTATTGCTTTATTTGGCTCCATGTCAAATTTTGTTTGGCTACACTTGATGAAAATTTGACTACATTAAAGGCGCTTTTTGAATACAAGTTGTTGTAAGTCGCATTGTGAGAGTCAATTATAATGTGAAAAGATCATCACAGTAATATTGGCTCCAAACCCAACAATGGAACTATATTTTGCTCTTACAAAGTAGGGATGCAGTTCGACTACAAAGTGCAAAACAGATTACGAATGAAGGATGGAATGTAAGTGTAGCATGGAAGGGTAATAATTATTTACAATAAACCAATTGTGAATGTTTTCATTAATGTTTCCTTTTTTCCAGGATGAATTTTATAGACACTTCTTAATGCAGTCTTTCTAAACTTTCATGCATTCTGACAAAGTCTTGATTCCACTGCCTGTCTGTAAATCTCCTTCAGGCTTCAACATAAACCTGTGCTCAAAATTTCCACAACATCCTCTTCCCCACTTTAACAGAACTCCCCCTCTCCTTACTGAAACACTCAAACTCAGTGGACTCTAGAATCTGAATCTGACCCGCAATCTCAACCTTTGGCCACAGTCCTGGTTACACCCTGCTTTCTTATCATCAGGAGACCATTTTCTCCACATTAGATCAGCATCTTTGCCCATTGATGCATTGTTCTAATCATACTGCGCTTGCCATGTCCTTTGGCCGCAGCCTTGCGGCTGGCCTAACTCACAGGTTGCAATATCGGACAAACAGATCATACTGCACAGAACAGCTTCCTGTGCCATGGAGAGAATCATCTGTGTCAGTGTTCACAGAAGTTGTATCTTTGCTGCATGATAGCATTCCATAAGAAAATATATGGAAATCCCATATGACATCCTCTCCAATGAGGTTTTCCATTTCAAATTCTCTACATTTAGTAACTTAACCTGTTTTGTATGGAGCAGATTTGTTAGACCAGTGTGATATTAAAAGTCAAACAGGAAGAAATTCAACTCATTCCCACCTGTCTTTCTGGTGTAACATTGGCAATAGACTTTTGAATTTGACATTGGGATTTGCAACACCCTGGTTGTGCCAGATATCACATTGATTTGGATGACTTTTAGTCATCCAAGCACCTACTGAAAGCAACAGGGTCCTAATAAATATATGCAACTTAAGGTTTGGTTGAGGGCACTTCTTAGGGCTGCGGGGATAGAGTAAGGGAATGGGACTGTTTTGATTGCTCTACAGAGAAGTGGCATGGACTCGAGGGGCTGAATAGCCCCCTTCTGTGCCACAATGACTCTAAAGCTCTTTCTATGACTATTATAGCTTCTGCCAAATTGAACTTTTTGAATGCTGCATTCATTCATTCAGGAGCCTGTCAACAAATCCTTGCTGGCAACAGAAGAGGCCCTTTGGCCCATCGAGTCTGCACCGACATGTGAGAAACACCTAACCTACCTACCTAATCCCATTTACCAGCACTTGGCCTGTAGCCTTGAATGTTATGATGTGCCAAGTGCTCATCCAGGTACTTTTTAAAGGAGGTGAGGCAATCTGCCTCCACCACACTCCCAGGCAGTGCATTCCAGACTGTCACCACTCTCTGGGTAAAAAAGTTTTTCCTCACATCCCCCCTAAACCTCCTGCCCCTCACCTTGCACTAATGTCCCCTTGTGACTGACCCTTCAACTAAGGGGAACAGCTGCTCTCTATCCACCCCTCATAAGTCGCTTGTGGTTCATGAAGAAGCCTTCTGGAAGTGAAAAAACAGATTGGCACCAAGAATGCATTCCAGTCCAACAGCATGGTGTTCTGATAGTGAATTGCCATTCTAAGTGCTAACCCAGTCCTTCTCCAGTACAATTTTTGAGGAATTGAAATGATGACTTACCTATTCCCCATTGCCAACAAGTATTTCCTGCCAGAGAATGAATGGGAGCCATAGTTAAGTATGAAATTGTTAAAGTCAATGTTAAAGCCAAAAGGCTGCAGAGTGCCTGATTGAATGGTAAAGTGCTGCCCTGCGAGCTTTCATTAAGCTTTGTTGTGTCAATATAGTAGGTTAAAGGCAGATAGATCAATGTGGGGTAGAAAATTGAAATGGCAAGTGACTAGGAGTTCAGGGTCATGCTTGCAGACAGAATGAAGTGTTCAGCAAAGCATTTACTTCTATAATGTAGAGAAGACTGCTATGAATAATGAACAGTGCATACCAGGTTGGAAGAAGTACATGTATGTTTTTGTTTATCTGGAAGGAGTGCTGGGACTCTGTACCATGTGTCAGAGCAGGTGAATGGGCAGATATCACATAGGAAAATGTCAGCAACAGAGAGCAGGAAGCAGAGGTTGATGGAAGAGTGAGCCAGGGTATCACGGAGGAGATGGTTGGTTCAGAATGCTGAGACAGGAGGAGAAAAGAAGATATGTTTGGTGGTGAGACCATGCTGGAGGCCTGGAAATGGCAGATGATGATCTGTTGAATGGGGGTGGGTGATGACGTGGGAGATGAGGACAAGGGTGACCCTATCATAGTTTTAGGGTACTGGGACCATGGGGGGAAGTGGATGGAGTGTGAGTAGAAACATGGGAAACAGGAGAGGGGACTTGGTTATCAGGTCTGTCTACTTTGGTGGTTGGGAATCCTTAGCTGAGAAAAAAGGAGGACATTTCAAAAGTTTTCTTGTGGAAGGTGGTATCATGAGCAGATGTGATGGAGGCAGAGGAACTGTGACAAGGGAATGGAGTTCTTCCAGGGAGCGAGATGGAAAGAAGTATATTTCAGGTAATTATGGGATTTGGCAGGCTTGTAATAGAGATCAGTGGAAAGCCTATCCTCAGAGATAGAAAGGTAGAAGTCAAGGAAAGAAAGGAAGAATCTGACATGACCCACATCAAGGTAAGGGTTAGATGGGAATTTGAACAATGAAATTCGCCAGGTCAGGATGAGGGGAAGAAACAGCACAAATTTAGTCATCAATGTAACAGAAAAAGAGGCCAGGTGGGAGACCAGTTTAAAATTAGAACAAAGTGTTCAATGTGTCCTACAAAGATGAGCATAACTAGGAATTGTAGGTCCTCATATCAGTGTATTTGAACTGAAAGAAGTGATTTGAGTTTAAGGGAAAGTTGTTGAATATGAGAATAAGTTTAACTGGGTGGAGGAGAGTGCTGGCTGTTCTGGTGGGGCCCGGATGTGTAGATCTGCTGCACATCTGTAGTGAAAAGGAAACATTTCGGGTCGGAAAACTGGAATTTGTTACAGTGGCAGAGAATGTCAGAAGAGTCACACATGTAACATTTGTCTTTTTCTAATCAGGTAGCTCTTCTTCTAATTGACAGACAATGTGTAAAGTAAAAACAACACATAATTGTTGTCAGAAACAGAATGGTCCACTATGTAAATCCAAATTTGAAATTAATTTTCTCTTGAGTCCTACTCTTACTGCAGTCTTGATAATTGGACTTTTCTCTATTTTCTGGCTAAATTCAGATCAGCAATGAGTTCATGAAATGAAGGGAACAATTGTTAGTTTTTACTCAGTGGTAGCATTCTTGTCTCTGAGTCAGGAGGTTGTGGGTTTAAGCCCTGCTCCAGAGGCATGATCATATAATATAAGCTAATACTTTAGTGCAGTACTGAGAAAGTGCCGTACTGTTGAGATGTTAAATAGAGCCTGTCTGTTCAGGTGGATATAAAACATCCCACAGCACTTTTGGAAGAACAGGAGAGCTCTGTTGTCCTGAACAATGTTTTCTGTCCACCAACATCACTAAAACAGATTTCCTGGTCAGATTTCTTTCTTGTTTATGGGGCCTTGCTGATTGCTCCCCTTCAGGTTGGCTGCTTCCTCAAATATTTACAACTGTTACTACTCTTCAAACAATAATTAATGTACATTAATGATCTAGACATGAATGTAGGAGATATGATCAGTAAGTTCACAGATGACACGAAAATTGGTGGTACGGTAAATGGCGAGGAGGAAAGTTTTAGACTACAGGACGATTTAGACGGGCTGGTCAGATGGACAGAACAATGGCAAATGGTATTTAATCCTGAGAAGTGTGAGGTGATGTGTTTTGGGAGGACTAACATGGCAAGGGAATACACAATGAATGTTAGGACCTTAGGAAGTACAGAAGATCAACGGGACCTTGGTGTGCATGTCCATAGATCCCTGAAGGCAGCAGGACAGGAAGATAAGGTGGTTAAGAAGGCATATGGGCTACTTGCCTTTATTAGTCGATGCATTGAATACAAGAGCAAGGAGGTTATGATGGAGCTGTATAAAACGTTAGTTAGGCCACATCTGGAATACTGTGTGCAGTTCTGGTCACCACATTATAGGAAGAATGTGATTGCACTGAAGAAGGTGCAGAGGAGATTCACCAGGATGTTGCCTGGGCTGGAGTGTTTCAACTGTAAGAGAGATTGGAAAGGCTGGGGTTGTTTTCCTTGGAGCAGAGAAGGCTGAAGAGGGACCTGATTGAGGTGTACAAAATTATGAGGGGCATAGATAGGAATAAATCTTTCCCGTTAATGGAGGGGTGAATAACCAGGGGGCATAGAATTAAGGTAAGGGGCAGGAGGTTTAGAGGGGATTCAAGGATTTTTTTTTCACCAAGAGGGTAGGGGGAATCTGGAACTCACTGCCTGAAAGGGTGGTAGAGGTGGGAACCCTCACAACATTTAAGAAGTATTTAGATGAACATTTGAAATGCCATAGCATATAAGGGTATGGGCTGAGTGCTGGAAGATGGGATTAGAGTGAATAGGGCCTTGATGACTGGCACAGACATGATGGGCCAAAGGACCTCTTTCTGTGTTGTAACCTCTATGACACTATAATATTTTATTAACTGTGAGGCATTGGAAGACATCTTGAGGTTGTAAAAGAGGCAGTATAAATGCAAAGTCTTTGTTTCTTTGCAGGTATTTTTCAATCCATCTTCCCAATGTTTTTCATTTCTCCATGAAAATTTGCTTGTGTTAATCCTATTCCTACAAAGCTGTTCCTCTTACCCTTCAAAATACTATGCTGCTTGCCCCCTATTCCACACTATATTGTGGTCCCGATAACCCTGTCCTTACCAGCCTCATTGGCACCCTTTCCCCCTAACACATAGATTTGAAAATTCTTGTCCTCATCTACAAGCCCCCTCACTGCTTTCTCCCGCCCCTTCCTTACCGCGGCCTTGTGTACAAGCACATGCTGACTCTGGCTTAAATCCCACCGCCTTGCTATTATGTTCCCCATTACTTCAAAATCTCTTCAAAGCTTACCACTTTGATCATGCCTTGTTCACCATCCTGATCCTTCTCCTACCATTGCTCAGTCCTTAGTTAATTTTGCCTGTGTGAAGCCTTTTGGGACATTTTATTAACGATATATATTGGTTATTATAATCCTCTTACCTTCTAAAGTTATAGGTTGCTACCAACTTTGAAATTACCAGTGATCCACACTGTAGCATTGAGATGCTGAATTGTGTCCCTGTAGTGCTGAGCCGACAGGTTGTATCCCTGAAGTCACAAGACACCAGGTTGTGAGGCTGCATTTTTTTTTGCTGTTATGATACAAATGCTGTGAAGTGCAAGAGTCAACTGGTTTAAATGTTAGTCTGGTTGATGAGTGCCACCAGTGCTTATTAACTTAATTGTTCTTTTATAGATAAGGAGTAATTACCCATTGTAGAACATTCCATGGAGAATATGGCCTGGGATGTGCCATTTTCTGTCCTATCAGAGAGAGACAGTATATGCCTGAAGCCTGCCACATAAAATTTGCTAAAAAATAAGCCTGATGCCAGGGGATAAACATTTAAATCAACAGCTTGGCCCAAGCAAGAGTAAGTTAAGTGCCCCACCCACCATACAATAAACCAGACCACACCATGTCATTGATCAGAATTATTTATTTTGTATAAGAATTCACAACGCAGGAAGCCATTTGCAACCAAAGCATGAACATACTTTACAAGAAGGCAATGGCTGGGAGAGCAGATGGGGGACTGCATTGTCCCTCACTTCTGCAACAAACTGCGACACATAAACCAGCACAATCAGCTCTACAGCACAGTTACAAATCAGGGCAATCCTCGCAGAGAGGGCAGAACTGACAATACTGACAGCCATCCACATCTTTACAATATCAAGCACTGCTGGTGAGGAGCAGCACGTTAAACGACAAGTTCAATGAGAGTTTCAGACACAGAAAGAAAATGTTTCACATTTTAAAAATTCCTGTAACATGCAGCATAAATTCAATGAGTAAGAAGGACCTGGGTATTTTGTCCACTTTATTGCACAGTAATAGAAATGCTCGCCCCCCAGACGGTTCTTTAAATGAGGCAACATTGATCTCAGGCGCAGCCTCTGATCTCTTTTTTGTTTGCCCAAGTTACAGTGTCCCTTTTGTTTGACCTACATGATCTGTGCAGAATAGAAAAATTCTTTTGTTTTCCCCTGGTTGAACTTCCCCTAACTAACGCTCTTAATAAACTGGGAGAGGATTCATGTTGGTGCTTTAATTGGGTGGGCAGTGCTGCTGGATCCTGCTTTCTACATGAGGTAATTCACTTGTCAATATCTTGACTGAGAAATTACAAAGCTCATCATCAGTGTTGATGGTGCCGTATTGAAAGAATGCAAAATAAAACATGGGATGGTGCCTCTGGCATGATGCCCCATTCTCAGTAATCCTTACTCATTTTAGATTAACATGGCTCCTGGCTTGGTCTACATCAGAATGCACCCTCCACATAATAACAATAATTAGAACTCTAGTTAAGTCAATTTGAACCTGTATCTCTTTTTGATTCGGTGTAGGTCTGTTCCTCTTAATGACAGTCGCCTAATTGGAATTATCTGATAATGAATTTATTGAGTGCTAAATTCCCATTTTGTTGTGCTGCTTAATTTGAATGATTGGATAATTTGAATTTTTAGAGAGCAATAGACTTTGAATTATTAGGAGTAGACTGTAAATCCTAAGACTTCCCTGTGATTTGTATATAGTTGACCTTCGGGTGGGATCTTGAGGTTTATACCAGAGGGAGGAACATAGTTTCAGGTAGGTTCTCAGTTGGCATCCACATTATGTGGGTTGTCTGGCAGTTGCCCGCTGACTAATGCCCCTGACTTTTGATTGTTCTTAGTGCGTTCTCTACATATCGATGGCACTCGGTCATTTCCTAGAGGGCAAAGAATTACTAGGCTTCCTCTTTAAAAGACTTGTAATAGCTGTAGGCTATGTGATTCCTTCCTCATGCTATAAAGGTCAAGCTTCTCCTCTCAAATACTATACAAGACAATCTCCTGCCCAAGTTGATTTCTGCCAGCCTTTGGATCAAACATTCCAAATCATTCATTCATGAAATAGACATTCAGCACCATTTCATCTTTTTAGCTTAATTCTCAAATTTTCTGGTTTTGTTTTATCCAGTGCAGTTACTTAGTAATTTATTCTCCATACAGCCAGGCATTGATTATATCTTGTTGCCTGGCAGCAAAGACCTATTGACTTCAAACTACCAGGCCTGTTTTTTTTGATGAGGGGAATGGTTCCTTTTGTGGTTTATGTACTTCTGGATTCATGTAAAATATACTGCTTAGTTATCTGATCCAGTTTTGGGGAGATCTGGAATATTCTACTCCCTCTCCTGTGAGGTGACTTTATTTCAAGAGTACATTAGGTTGTTAATTGACCTCCAGGTGAAGGCAAGGTATAACAGCTTTTTGATCACCTGATTTGGGTTTGTTTGGGTAACATCCATTAACTTCTTGTTTTATGATGCATGGCAGGTATATATAACCAGACTGCCCTTGGTTACTTCCCATATGGGACTTGAATTTTAATCTAACCTATTTGATATTCATCACGGTGTAATATTTTGTCCATTGAACAGAAATTTGAACTAGTTCTTTGTTTCCTACTCTTCTAAAACACTGAACCTGTTACGGGATTGCCTTCTCATTAATATAATGTGGCCTTCATGGCTGTCCAGTTAGGCTAGTAATAACTTACTCGATGTGATGCAAAGCTACATTTTAGGCCTCTGAAGGAAACTGCCATTAAAGGTGTTTATATGAGATCACACACCACAAACATTACATATTGATCAGGCATGATTGCCATATCTTGCTATGAGTAATAGTTTGTTTGGATGTTCTGTTCTCAAAGTGGCACTTCTATTCTGCCCATCAATTGACTGCCATCCAGCTGCGTGTGGAGGATGCATACTGAAGAGAGATTATCGTCGGCTCATACGAGTCTTCATCTTGCTTCCACATGGTGCTCGCACCCAACTTTTCCCTCAGTTTTTGCAGGCCATTTTATTTAATTTTTTTCTCATTTGACAAATTGCAAAGCTGAGTCTCAAGCGGAGCTTGCCTTAATAGTAGAAGTGAAAGCAGAAGAGCTTATTTTATATAAAGTGTTAGAAGAGGTCATATGCTGGACGAACCCCTCAGATATTATAGTGCCAGAACATCACAAAACTTCTACTTGGATGACCTCCTTCATGTGATTTTAATTTCTCAAAGCATGTTCCAGAGCTGGTTCATCCCAGGGCTGTTCACAGGATACTTCCTTAGAAGCAAAATGCAAACTCTATCCAGGATAAGTAGACTCCCTCTTCTCCCTAAGCAGTTGGCCCAAATAATGGCTGCTTGCCTTTTCTCATCGTGATTAGACACAATCTTGTTTTATTTTTAAAAAATCAAACATGTTATGCACGCTGTTCATTATAACATGCGTATTAAGCGCTATGCTATCAGCCCTCTGCTATCAGCCATGTGGTATCAACCCTGTGGTATAAGTCCTGTGGTATGAACCCTGTGATATCAGCTCTGTGGTATCAATCCTGTGACATCTGCCCTGTAATATGAGCCCTATGGTATCAACCCTGTGGTAGCAGCCCTGTGCTCCGTGCTCACTCCTTTCTCCACACTGCTCCAGCTCAATACCCATGCAACATTTGGCTATTGACTAATTTCTACCATAAGAAATCTAAACAGGCTAGAGTGCTGCTGAAGCAGGTGAATTCCCTGGCAACAAACTCAGCCAGGAGTTTCCTTACCACATTGAACCCTCTACCAAACAATGAGGCAGCAGTTCATTTCGACAATCATTAGCTAACATTCTGGATATTGAGACTTGAGCATTTTATTAAATTGCTGAAAGCTTTTTGTTAACTTATCCAATAGAAAGTGAGCCTTTCCCCCCTAAAACACCTCTTGAGGTGCCCAGACTTTGTGTTACAGGAGTGTAGCATTATCAGTTTTCATACAACCTTAAATCAGTCACTGTGAGCTATGTACTGTATAAACTGCATGGAGAAGTCCTTGTGAGAGCTACAATGTATAGATAGCTGTGCCTTAATGTCCTGTTTTATTATTCAAGAGTGGAGTACAGGTCCATTTTCCTGATATGTCAGAGGATGAGGTATGGATCATTCAGCAGCACTGTCCTTCCATCTTAGGACCATTGCCTGTGGCTGTATGCCGCTGACTGTTTAGGTGAATGCAATAGTGTGGTCACATATTTCTTTGTGCTAATAGCTGGCACAATATGGAATTCCCTGACACTGGCCCTGCAGGTAGACAATGGGGACACTGTACTTTTGCATCAAAAGATTAAGCATTTGTTTTCAAATGAGAAGGAAGACATTTTTTAAAGCAAGTAAAAGGGTTTTGAAATCTGCACTTCTGATCATTATCCATTTAAGGAGAAGGCGGCAGGGACAGATTGAATCACAGGCAGGATTCTCCATTACACAGCAAGTGACTAACTTGAACATCCCAATGATCAATAATCATCTTCAATCTATTTTACATTTAAATGACACTAGTTGTGCAACTTGGAGAACAATAGAACAAAATGACAACTAATGAAAACAATTCATTAATTTAATATACAACACTAAATGATATTGAACACTTGGATATTAACTCTGGGTAGCCCTCATTGAAAAGTGATCTAGAGTTTCCATCTTGGACCAGTGGATAAATTGTACTGAGCCAGGTGGACCAGGAAAGTCCGATGTTTTTCTGCTGGTCTGTGCTAAGTTAGCTGATCTGTGAAGAAGAGCTGAGGAGATGAATGGGCTTGCCTCTGTTGCCCTTTACAATTAATTCACTGGTTTACACTCACAGTTTAGGCTCGCACATGAAGAATGGCCACTTGAGTGAGGTATGAAAGGGCAGCCATTCCCCATGGAAATTATACCATAGCATATCAGCATCCTGGGAGTGGGATAACTGCAGCTGAGTTTATCTCTTTGAGAGCTTTAGGAAGGATATATTGTTAAGGTTTGATGAAATACTGTGGAAGGAGGCTCAATTGGGGGATAAACACCAGCACGACCAGTTGGACCAAAAGGTTTGTTTCTGTAATGCATGTTCCGTGTAATTCAATGTGTAAATTACTAGGATTACATTCATAACAGCATCTGTTGCTGTTCAGCAACATGCTTGCGGTAAGATATTTGAATGTCAGTAAGCCTCCGCTCCTTCACGTGCTAGAGCCCAAAAGAGAGGGTAAATCTAATTGTTTTTGCAAATTAACTTTGAATGCTGTTAACGTGGCTACTCCCTCCCACATTGAGCTCCCAACCCTAACTCTTCCTCCTACAGCAACCCCGTGAATCTATCTCCCCCTCCCATAGTGGTGGCAAACCTCTCTCACACACAGCTGGCTCATTCCATCCCTCCTTCTTGCAGTTGGCTTCTAACACCAACTCTCCCTCTCAGCTAGCTCCTAATCCCATCTCTCAATTCTGCAGTGAACTCCTAACCCTATCTGGCCCTCCAGCAGTGAACTCCTAAGATTACTCTTCCAGTGGTGAGTCCTAAGCCCCTGTTTCCACACTAGGTTGGTAACCCTACATCCTTCTCCCATCTGACTCCTAATCCCACCTCTCCCTCGTGCAGTGAACTCCTAAGCTTACCACTCCAGCAGTGGCTCCTAACCCTACTTCCCAATCTCACAGTTAGCTACCAGACCTATCTCTCCCTTGTGCAATGGACTCTTAACCTTACATTTCCCTCCCAGAGTCAGCTCTAACCCTACTGCTTCCTCCAGCAATGAACAGCTTACTGTACCTGTCCCTCCCACAATCAGCTCCTAACTGTATTTCTCCTCCCGGCATTGGAATCCTAACTGCACCTCTCCCTCATGCACTGAAATCCTAATCCTACCATTCTCTTTTGTAGTGAGCTCTGAATCCTACTGCTCCCTCCTGTAGTAGGTTCCCAAACCAGATGTTCCCTCTCCATAACCTAACTATATTACTTCCTGTCCAGCAGGCATCTAACCCAGCTGTTCTGTCCTTGATCTAATGCAGGTATACTGAGCCCATGGATTGTGTCTCCTCAGTTGGTACATTGCACAGTCCAAAGCAACAGCAGGGAATAGGAAGCTGACACATCTGCTCTTGTCCATACCCATTCACATCGGGCAGTGAATTGGAGCATGACTCTTAGCTACTACTGAAGTTAAAGTAGTGCTCTCAATTGTTAGATTTTAAGGGAGTTTGTTGGTCGCAGCAGTACTTGCCAGGTGGTTTAATCTGAGTACAGCTAATGAGAAAGTGAGCTAGCACTTAACGATGGGTACCAGTTTCTTCAATGACAGCGGAAAGCATAACTGTAACCTGTGAGTACCAGAAAAGTCACAGAGGGGGCTAGAGAAGAACACTGGAAGGAGGTTACTGAAGGGCGTAATAGAGGAAGCAGTGAGGGGAAGAGCAACAGAGGACAGTAGAATAATGGGGATCAGCGCGGAGTGGCACAATGGATGGCAGAGTAACTGAGAGCATTGGAATCACCAAGGGTCAGAGCAGTAAAGTTGGCATCTGCCCTCCCCACCAGCTGATTTTTTTTCACTGACCCAATCTTGAACATTTTTGCTTCCACAAACTGCCCCGGGACATTTTCCACACTTGTGCTTTTCATTGGGGTGGGGGTGTGGTGGGGGGCAGGAGGGGTGGGGCGGTGGTGGTGTGGTGCGGGGCAGGTTCTCATTCAGCCCATTCTGTGCTTGTGCCAATTTAACATGTTGATTCAAAAAAAGCTGCAAAGATTGCAAGTGTAGGGTTGCTTTTATCTTCAGCTCTGATATAGACTCAAATGACAGAATATTTAAGGGCTTCTCCAGTGTATATTTTACCAAATGTCAGAATCAGAGACGTGTTTAGAAAGTGTAATGGGTGCAGGTTGAAACTCCCAATTTCTAAGCAACATTCTCATCCAGGCTTTTACTTTTCAAAGTACAGAGTTTGGACATCACATTTATTTTGAGACAGATAAGCCAAAACCAAACTAATCACAGACACAAGACATAACACTGCTTTTCTTAGGCTAACGTGCAAACAATTTGTTAATTGGTGGATGCAGCAGGTTCACAAACCCAGGCTACAGTTTGTGCTATACATGTGGGGCAGACTGGAGCTGAGCTGAGCCAGACTTCATGTCTGTTCAGTCACAGGTTGGAAACTTTCTCAGGTACATTCAAAAGCAGCTAAAATACCAAACACCAGATAATTGGCACACAACATTGGCTTTAGACATACAATAAAGTCTTCAAGCAACGCAGGGTGCTAAGTCAGGGCAACAAGCATTTTTTTTTACCATGAGATTAACCAAAGAGTGAGCCAGATCTGCTCGTTGTGCTTGGGTGATGTGGATGAAATGATAGAATCCAGCAGCTCCCTGACAAAGAATTTTTACTCAGTAATCTTGGTTCCTCATTTTCACTCTGTGCTTTCTTCATGTATTGTAACCCCTAGTAAGGATAGGCAGAAAGAGGCTGGGATACACAAGCCTTCAAATCCACTCTATCACCTGCTACTCTACTCTGCTAGGAGACATCTTGAAGAAATGTATCTTTCAGGGATCAATTACCAGGCTGTTTGTTGGAAGCTCATCGAGACAGGATCTGGTAATGACGTAGCCTGCCAGACTCCATATGGATCCTCCTCCAGACTGGAGAACTGATACATCTTTTACCTGAAACCAGCATTATGATCTGAAATTCCACTCGCTCCCCTGACCTTATTTAAAGTTGTTCTGTGTACTTTGTACAGTCAAATTATTGAGTTTTTGATGAGCTACAGGAAATCTTCACCTTAGTGTCACCCCTACACAGTGGAGCTGCTGCAAGGAATATCACACAGGAGTCCACAGGAGACTTGAAATGAAATGTTAATTTGCCAACAGAATATTTGCAGTGCATAGTAGTGGCAAGGAGGTAGTAGTGGTAGGAGGGGATCATAGCTCCCACATTAGATAGATGGAAAAAAAATCAGTCCACTGAATCCGTTACAGAAAGTGCACCTTCGTGTTGGGATGACTGCTGGATTAGGCTTGGTTTAGTTGTCAGAAACAAAGGGTCATAAGTCAGACAGGTATGTATGTAGCCCTCAGTCATTG
The DNA here is from genome assembly GCF_017639515.1 of Carcharodon carcharias. Lineage (NCBI taxonomy): Eukaryota > Metazoa > Chordata > Chondrichthyes > Lamniformes > Lamnidae > Carcharodon > Carcharodon carcharias. Next base: position 125,378,861 of record NC_054476.1, read on the forward strand.
ATGATGCTAATTACTGGAGGTCACTGCACAAAAGTTGACTTGATTTGGCCCAAGAGATTGCGGTACTGCTTTCCCACTGACCAACACTGATAGACATGAGTTTTCTGCTGGCTGCAATGCTGCAGGGACAGTTCACAGAGATTTGGAAAAAGATCAGAGAATGGCAGTGTTATTTCCAAAAGATTTTTACACAAGAGCTGCCAGGAAGGAGGTTGAGAAAAGGCCACTCTGTCAGCCTCACCTTACTAACAAATACAGTTAACCTGCAGGTAGCTGAGGAGCTAGACCATGAAACAAGTAGCTTGAGCTTGACTTCACACAATAGGGCCAATTTCATGCTTTTGGCAACCACCCTCAGGAGCTGCATTGTAATTGTTCTAATTTCAACCTGTATTCCCTTGAATGGTGAGCTGGGAGCATAAAATTCACTCTAAAATGTATCAAGTTTTTAAGAAATTCTTGAGTATACTTCATTGTCTTACAAAGGTTACGGAACTGCCCTGGGAGGCATTGTGCTCTGTTCTGGTTTAATGGAAGTTGCAGTAAAAGGTCAGATGAGGGTTTGTATGTCATAACATTACTAAATAACGCTTAAGCAATTGTGTGTGACACCATAAAGTTACAAAAAAACCTCATTCAAATAAAAATAAGAAAATACTAAAATTAGACAGCAGGTCCATCTGTTGATTTGTATACGATTTGGGCTCCGTTAGGATTAGAATCTGAAAGGTAAGATATTTAACGGAATGGGAAAAACAAAAAGGGAACAAGGAAGTAAAAGGATTCAATTGCTAAGCAGGTTTTTAAAAAACTGGAAAGAAATGAAAATATATAAAGAAAAGGCTGGAAACAGTCAGCCAGTACAACAGCACTGAATAAAAAAGCAAGTCACAATTACTCACTTAGAAACTCTTCATTGGCTCGCTGTGATGTTGTTGCTTTTATATCTTTACACTCTTCCCCTGAGGATTTATGTCAAGATGTGGAAGGATTCACAGTCTGATTAACAGTTTGATATGCCATTATGTGAATACTCCTTTCATGGCCTTAACTATTTTTCTACCAGTTGATAGGATGGTCAGTCTTATTCTAATTGAGGATTTTATGGGCTCCCATAAGTCATGTGATTAAATGATTTTGGGTGGGTTGTAGGGGCAAGGGGGTGGGTCACCTGCTTCATGTGAGCATCCACCAAGAATTCAGAGGCCAAGCTAGGTGTCCACTTACTGTCTGGAGCAGGGTTCAAACTTTGAACCTTCAGATGTGATGGGAATACTACTACTGAAGTCAAAGACTTTAATTATTGAAGATCTTTGACCCAGAAACATTACCCAACAGCTTCCACCTCTGGGTCAATTCTGTGTTTGCAGAGAAAATGTGCCTGTGCTTCTGGCAATTGCGTGTGTCTGTATGATCTACAGCCTTGTTGGGTTCACTGAGGTCACCTAATTTAAATGCACTTTCTACTTTCGCTTGTGCACATGGAGTGCTATAGTAACAAATAGTTAGGGAATGAAGAGGGCTGCTGTAAGTCAATTTTCATAGTCCCACAAACACAATAAGGTGAATGGCTACTTATTTGTTGTGATGATGATGGCATGAGCAAGTAGTAGGAATGACGCCTCCTACAATGAGAGGTTACTTATGTTGTTGCACAATGTGTAGAAGATGATAGCCAATTTTGGAGAAGAAACTGCAGGGAGTGGTCACCTGATGAAATATACTCACCCACAGACATAGGTCATAGGATCATATGAGAAACAAATACTCTGGACTTTGGAAGAGCACCAAAATAGGCTAGACTAAATAGTGCCAGTGGAGAGAAAGAAATGTCATGAAATAATGTGTGCACAAAATGGTGCCACACCAGCATTGTAGCATGCAAAGTATTTGTCCCACCCCTCACATCTTACAATCCTCAACTACCAGACCTATAAAGCTGCAGCTGTAACTTGTTAACTGCCAAAGAAAAAGGCTTCCTTTGATTCACATACTGTTGCATATTTTGCATCAAGCCAGTGTGACCCCTAAACTTACTTGAGGGCTTTACAGTTGCCCTTTCATACCTAGTGAATGTAGTTAGATCTTTAGGGCATTCTTCATATTATAACCTTACGATGAAGCCATCTATTTTTAAAGAAGGTTGTCTATAACCAGTGGGTTGACTGTCGAATAATATTGCCCCACTCAGCAGGAGAACCCTTCCCTCCAGGGATTGAACTGGAGGCCACAGAAAGAAAGCTTGATGACTACATGTTAGTCAAACAAAGTGGTTTCAATTTTTTCTTGCTAGCTCTTCAAACGTGCTCAGGAAATCACTCAGATAGGCACCAACCCCTGAGTAAAATGGTACGGTGTGCACAGTTTTCTGCTAAACATTTTATGCAAATACATATTCCCTTTTTCTCTCCATAGAGGGCTTTCAAGATGATGCAACTAATACGTGGGAACAAGCCCATCACATGAGCAGCTGCCAAGTGCTCCAAACACAGACAACAAAACAGAAACATCTACTTCAAGGAAGACAGATGGAGCCTTGCAGGAGAATGTTAGGAAGCACCTAACACCTTTGAGGAGCAATAAGTGGACTAAATAAAGAACAATGCTGCATTTACATAGTGACTTTCATGAGCTGAGAACATCCCAAAATATTTTGTGCCCAATTACTCTTGAACTGTATTGCTTTGTAGGCAAACAAGGTAATAAAAGGTGCAACAAACAGCAATAGGATGAATAACTAATGAATCTGTTTTTGATGATTTTTGTCATGAGACAGGTATAGGATCTTTTTACATTTATTTGTTTATTATGTCTCATCCAAAAAATGGGAACACAGTGCAGCACTCCCTCAGTACTGCCCATTCACCGGCCTGGATTATATGCTCATATCCTAGAGAGAAGTTTAAACATATAACATTCTGACTTAGAGGTGAGAGTGAGGTGAGAGCTAACCAAGTACATCACTTAAAGGCAGAAAATAAGCAGTAACAAGAGGGAGGGCTAGACCCAGACTGGCATCCACTGTGGGATCCACATATCTGTATCTCATAGGGGCTATAACAAAGATGAATTTAATCAGAAGATGTGCTTCACATTGTCATTTGAGAATATTCAGCATCTGCTACATGGAATGGAGGAGAATATATGATGGTGCTTTTCTGACATCTATACTGATATGTGAGGCGATCTTAGAAACCTGCAGACCATCAACTGTCAATCTAGGTGGTTGATCTCAAAGAGTTGTGAGGACTGGAGGCCTAACTGCTGACTTGCTGGATAACAATGCTGCTCAGTCCTTTGGCTGCAATTTGCTGGACCCTCTCAATTCCAGGGGATTAGCTGGAGAGGATCTTGCTGGTGGACTTAGTGGGGGCCAACAATCTGTCTCCATACTGATCCTTGATCATTTGCAAGAGGCACACAGAAGCTGAGGCTTAGAAATAAGAAACAAACAAGGCTGGTGATCCATCTCTCTAATCCAGCTGGCCTCCTCAGAGGATTGCAGACAACATACGTCTTGGACAGAAGGACTCAGCCAGCAGAAAAACCAGAGTGCTGGTGATAGTTGCTTGTAATAGTTGCAGTTTATTTGATGATTTAACAGAAAGAAAGAATGGCTGCCCTCAAGCCCCTACTGGGAGCAAATAAAAGGAACAGAAGATTAGGTATATTGTAATGTCCATCATATATTCTCACCAAGGACAATCACCAGGGAAATAAATATTGAAGTAGAACACAAAACTTGAGAAGGGAAGGGTAGAAGTTGAACTTTCTTTGCTTTCTTTGGATTATACTGGGTCGATTTGTCAGAAAGGGTCATATTAATTTTTTAGCTGGGGAGGAGCAGATGGGGATAGCAGTAAAAGTGATTATGCCTAGCATGTTGTTAATAGGGCTCCTATAGAGAGGATGTGAGGACTGTAAGTGCAGGGCCACTGGTGCAGCTTTTACTGGACAGTTTTGTCAATCAATGTTCCATGCATCAGTTTTCCTGGCTGCACATCAGCTTCAGTCATCTCACAATCCTTCTCTTCCTTCTCTGGCAAGAACCCAGGCTGACCTTGCTGATACTCTGCTGAGTGAACTATCAAATTGTAAAGGGCACAGAAATTACAGGTAACCTTCACGACCTTCTCCAAACTTTAAAGCAGAATCCAATCTGAATTTTATTTTGCCCTTAGCATACAGGCATTGTTTGCTTTCAGTTGACCTCGGCTCCTCAGTGGTGTTATTGGCCAAGGCTCCAGCACAATTGCTCAGTCTATCTGCTGCTGCAAAGTGCTGACAAAATGGCCAGCAGCCATATTAAGTCAGCCTGACTGCTGCTGCATTGTGCATTCACCTGCTTAAGCTGAAGGTTTTGTTGTGGACCTTGGTTGTTCAAAGTGTTTCATCAATTGAGATCTTTCACTTCAGGGAACCCTAATACTTGATAAACTGCTTCCTTTCCACTGGGAAATGGTAAAAAAAATATTTCTGATGGGGAACAAGAGTTCTGTGACATACATTAGTGGTCTGAAGTTTGCATAATGTGGCAAATGGCACAAGTGAGAGCTTGAAAGGAACCAGCTGTGCAAAAATTCATTTGTCACTTTCAAATCCCTCCATGGCCCTCATTACCTCCATAAACTCTTCCAGGAATTTTGCATTCATCCAATTCTGGTCTCTTGGGCTTCTTCCCACTCTGTTCAGTTTTCTCAGCTCTGAGCTTGGAATTCTCTTCCTAAACTTTTCTTACCCACCACCTTCCCAACACCCCACCCTGTTCTCACACCCCACCCTGTTCTCACACCCCACTCTCACAACTCGACTCACACTCCCCCGCACTCACAACTCTAACATACACGCCACCTCCGCTCTCAAAACTCTACTCACATCCACAACCCCCTCCCCCCCAACTCTCGCAACTCTATTCACAACCACCTCCCCCCCACCATTGGCTCTCACTTTGGGGTCATGGCAATTTTTAAGCTTCAAAATGGGGGTCACATTGGGAAAAAATCTGGGAAGCACTGCACTAGGGAAATCATGCAAGCAGGCTAGTTAAGTGAGTGACTGACACAAATGAATGTGAGTGGACTTCTTTGTGAGCTGACTGCGCATGGGTAGTTGTTCCTGGCGCCTGGCTGGCTGATGGGCTTCAGGAGTTGCAGTGAAAATAAAACACAGATCATGTGGAGAGCTTCAAGGGAAGTACTTCAAGGGCAAAGGAAGTACTTCCAGGTAAGTTGGGGTTGGTGAATGATTGGAGGCTGGAGACAGGCTTTTCTTGGCGAGGTGTGCAGCTGCCATGTTAGAGGGGAGAGTAAACATGGAGAAACAGTGAGAGCAGCACAAAAGGATGATCAATGTAATAGAAAGTGAAGAGTGTGTGGTTTTAGGTGCATTCAAGATCACTTATCAAATCACTGCAATTTTGATTTGCAACTTGTTTTTGTAAATATATGCAGTTGTAATTTCAAAATTTCAACTCATTTTTCATTTAAGTTTTAATTCTCTCTGTGAAAGGTCAATTCTTGTATAGTTTTATTTCCATTTTTCTCATTTTTTCACTGAAGAGCTGGAACTTTACGGCCCCGTCACGGCAGGGACGGGGCTGTACAACGAGGCGCGCCGTGTTAAACTCCACTGACTGCAGCGGGAACATAAAATCTCGCTGCCGTAAAATTCCAGCCCAGGAGTTGATTCTTCCTGAGGCCTGGTGCCATGGGTTCTGGCAGTCCAGGATTTGACCAGGGACCTCGGGTCTGCCTGGGCAGACACTGAAGAGTGCCTTTAACCATGAGAATGACTGTATACCTATAATCGATTAAAAATTCTTGTATCTGTGTGCATGTCTTGACAGCTTTTTTACATTATAAATTTTGATAGCTGAATTTATAGTGGTACCAGGGGTTTGAAACTTCAGTTAAATGGAGAGATGAGCAAAGCTGGAGTTATTCAGAGGAATAACCAGACAAAGTTAAGGGTAGATTTAATAGGGGTGTTCAAAATAATGAAAGCATGATTTGTTAACAAGGAGAAACTGTCTTGGGTGGCAGAAGGGTCAGTAACCAGAGGACACAGATTGACAAAGGAACCAGAAGATAACAGATTGTAGGCCCAATGAAACTTACTGTGACAATTCTGCTGGTAGACAAGGGATTGAAACATTGAAGCATCAATTCTGCTACCTGCAGCAAGTCCCAAGATATGTATGACTGAAGATTTCCATAAACAATCTCACTTTAAGATCTTGAGATGGGCATCTCAGTGACTTGTGAAAAATTTGAGTTGAAAAAAGTTTCATCCGTTCTTGCCAGAAGTGCAGCTAAGGCTTGGATTTTTAGAAGAGGCTGATGAATGTGATAGAAAGTGAAGAGTGTGAGATTTTGGGTTAGGGTTTCATGTTTTGAGAAAATTGAAGATTAGAAACCTGTTCCCTACCAGGTGTGGAACAGATTTCAAGTGCCCTTGGTAGCACCTCTTTTAAAATGTGCCATGAGGTTATTAAATCTCAGCTCTAGGAATGAAGGGCAGAGAGAGGGTATAGATCATGGTATTCCCCACAAGATATGGTGACTGATCCTGAGATGCTTTTTGGTCTCTCCACATTTTCTTTCTCTTTTCTTTACTGTTTTTCCCTTGGTGGTTTGTGTAGCACCATTGTAGATCACAGTGAACTATATTGGCAAGACAAAAGCCAGATACTGGAAATCTTAAATAAAAACAGAAAATGCTGGAGGCACTCAGCAGGTCAGGCAGCATCTGTGGAGAGAGAGAGTTACACCGGACTTTGGTGCTATTGTAAAGAGGGGTGACTAATGTGAACTGCATTGTTCAGAATAAACCAAGAAGGGGTGAAAAGAGAGTATTTCGTTATTGTACGTAGTGCATCATGATGATGATATAATTATCATATTAATAAAGATTTTTATGCTTATTGGTACCCAAATCTATCTTTATTATAATTGTTCATTTCTTGAGTATTTATGGTCAGTCTCCACCCCATACAATTTCCATGGGGTCCCCCAGCCAAAATTTTGCCCACCCTTGGAGTAGCAACACTCGAAGACCAAAGAGGTGAGATGACCCAGGAAATTCATTGCAGAAAGTCTTCAACTTCAGACAATAATGAAGAAGTTTTGTAGATGCTTAATTCTACCAGTTTCTTTATAATATATTATTTACTAACTCCTATATTTGTTATATATTACTTATCACCATTTACTAGAACTTGTCTACAATCTCCTTTGTGACATGAATAATTCATTCAATGTTTCTGCCATATCCTAAACCATCAGGGATAGTTTTCCCAATTCATCCTTTAATGGACCTTCTTCCGATTTGACCTTCTGCCACTGACATGATGCTTTTTGGGATCCTTCTTGTACTCAGTGATTTGTTTAATGTTTTCTAACACTTTCTTTAGTTCCTCAGTTTCCTTCTGGATGAAGCCACCATACTGCTAGATGTTTTCCTACATCTGCCTTATATATCATTCCTGGATAATTACTAAAGATTCAATCCAAAATACCCAAGAGAGACATTTCTAAACCACTCCTAGAACTACGTGCTCACTTTCATTTTCCCTTGGTCGCTTGTGTGATTATAGCTGGGTAATTTGAAAGTCAATTAATGTTTTGACCTTTTTACACGACTTATCCACTTTAGCAAAACCTCCCCCTCCCCCATTCCACTCCAAACACACATTTTGCTTTAGTGCCTGTCCCTTCTCTTTGCCCTGGTAATTTAGGATCATGGGCAATGCCTGATTTAACAATCCCTGCCCCTTCCAAAATACAATATATGTTGTCCCGTCTGCAAAGGCATTTCCTACGCACCAACTATTTAATTTAATTGGCACCTTTTTGACTTGAGGTTTTAGCAGTATGTAGAGGCCTTTCTATATTGTGACTAGTGCGGCCTAGAGCTTGGGGAAGTACTACAAAATCACCTCATGTTCACCTCTCTCTTTGGATGTGCAACAGTGAAATACGGCAGATGCTGGAATCTGAAAACAAAAAATGCTGGAAATACTCAGCTAAACTGGCAGCATCTGTGGAAAGAGACACAGGGTTAATGGGCAGAATCTTGTTGAGGCACATGGGATCTTGCCTGCTGGCTGGTCAGCCACAAAAGACCCATGCTGCTTCTTCTCTAGAAGGCCCACCATTCCAATCAGACAATGGCAATGCCAGCGGCAGGCCTTCCTCTAGAATCAGATCCCTGGGGGCGGACGTCTCGCTAGCAAGAGCTGCCAAGGCTATAGCTGCTGCCAGAAGAACACCCCCACAGAATCCCAGGATTGTGGAATGACCCAGATCAAGTAAGTTGATGAGGGGAGGTGGGGGACAGGGTTGCAAGGGGTGGGGTCAAAGGGCATAGGGATCAGAAGCAAGGCCCCCACTTCCCAATGTCCAGTCCCTTGATCAGACACTAAATGCCTTCGATCCAGGGACCCCCTCTTTGGAGGTGACAAGCTGCCCACAGGGTAGCATGTCATGCACATCACATGGCAACGGGCCCACCAGCAGCTAGGTTAACTCCAGTGGCTTGGGATGAGGCCCATTAGTGGTCCTTAAGGGCCTCCATCGAGAGCCAGATGGGAAGGTCGACCAGGGGCTTTTCTGCCCAGAACTTAATTTGGGTAGAGGCAGGAAGGTGGCAGGGTTCAGGTATGCCACCATCCCGCCTAAGTACATGCCCTTCCTGCCACCAGCGAGAGCACAAGTTTCTGCCCAATGTTTCAGGTTGATGACCTCTCAAGGGTTTCCGGGAACGAGTAGTTCTAGAATTTTCTATTTTTATTTTTCCCTCGACATATGAGTCTGTTATCATCTCTTAGTAGGAGGTTAATTGGGTGAACAGAGACCAGTGCTACACATTTTTGGTCAGTGCCCTGAATAGGTTTTCCCCAACTATTTTGGCACTGGATTTGCTAACTTTTACTTGATGGCTTGCATCCACTTGTCAATTATGTGTCTTGCCATTGAATTGTCCCTCATACTTCAGTGTACTCATGGCAGGACATTATTTTGCACACTGATGCATTGAAGAATCTCAGCATATTCACCAGAGGAGGCTGGACTTCTGAACAATTGGGAGATACACAAAATGGTGGTTCCAAGTGAAAAATTACTAAATATTAGATCCAAAGTAGCCTCTGCCACACCTGCACTTCAGTAGTCAGGTGTCATCACTTTGTTGATATGAAAATGCCTAAACGGAACAAGAAATAATTTGAATAATGGTTGTACAGTTGAGGGACCTCAGTCCTTACAGTGCAAAGTCTTGCATTAGTCTCGATGTGAATAATGCAAACTGTGCCTATGCAGATAATGCTGGTTTTATTTGAAGGTGTCTATATTGCATGGGTCAGACAATTCCTGATATTTATAGCTTCAGAAATTGAACACAAGGCAACTTAAGACTGATGGTTTTACTATGTGACCTTTCAATTTATCCACAGTTGGAAACAGGGGAATTTTTGTTTAATCTATGTAGTCTCCTGTCTCATTAGCATGTTCTAGTTTCAGATTCCATCCTAGATTCTTAGAATTTTTACTGATTCTTTCCATTTACTTGAAGCAGCCCAATGGACCATTTGGTTAAGACAGTGAACAGCCACACATTCACACAAGGAAGGTTCCCAGGTTCAAATGCTGGTTTGTGCTGAGGTAACAGATCTCAGTCAGTTAGTGAAAGAGGCATCACTGGGCTAAGAATGGAAAATCTGCCAGGTTTCCTGCTCTGATAGCGACCCTGTGTGTGAACTACATAGATGTCAAGGTGAAAGCAACAGCACCATGAATACAGATCTGTTCCTCAACACTCTTTTTCAGTTAATAACTGAGCCCTAAGGGAAAGTGCTCCCAAGTAAATGTGATGATTAAAAAAAAGGGTAAAAGAGGGCAATGTAATAATAAAAAGGAGATGGAGAAACTCTGTCATTTTATACTAATGGTAAGAACATAGAAAACAGATTTGCAGAATTAGAAATAACCCATGCCTAAAATAGTGAGGTGTGAGGTAACACAACTGGAACTGATTTGAACTGGAAAGCTAAAATTTGAAAGTTGAAACATAAAAGCTGAAAAGTACAAATAACCGATCTGGGGTTTTTAGTTATTTGGTTAATGGCACTATGTCAGCGCCCTGCGTAGGAAGCCTTCTTGCATCACCACTGCTGGAATAGACAACAAAAAGCTGGAATTTTAAAATCTGGTTACATTTTTGTTCATACATAAATTGCATAAATAAAATGTATTTCTTAATAAGACTGGAAGAAACTTGGCAACAGAACTTGCTGTGCCACATGCAGACTGACATCACCTCAACAACTCAAAGGAGCTGCCAAACCCAAGTCCAGTTTGATGGTAAACTGGCAAGTCTTGACTAACTGCTCTTTAAAGCCCTTTGATACCTAGCTGCACAGGACTGCACACATGCCATGCTGGCAGCTGGTAAGGACTTGCATATTCTTGGTAAAACTGCACAAGTGAAAAACAATTATAAAACAAGCAGGATAAAAGCTTCATGTCACATGGAATTAAAAGTAACTAGAACCCAAAAGTTGGAGAACTGATTATAGACAAGGTACAAAATTTCCTAACACAAGCCCTTTATAGGTGTTAAAATGAAAGCTTTGTCTGTTTAGGATACATGTTAAATAGGAGATGGAAACTGCTCCTCACTGAGGGTACCTTATACAAAATTAAGAGATGGATGTGAAGCATATGCTTTCTAAAGCTTCTACTTCCACTTGGAGTAAGGCTGAAAAAATTTATTTTTTGACAGGTAGAACTGCTGATGGTTCATCTGCCTGGTTTCCTGATTTTTTTTGTCAGACCATAATACATAAAAGAAATTGATGACAACTTATTTGAATTGTTCCATTCTCATTTCACTTTTTTTGTTTAAAAAGCTGTATCCTTTAAAGATACTCTTCAGATCTTGTCAGCCTTTTCTCTAACATCACAGGGAGCGATAGCACCACTTGAGAAAGTCTTCAGCAGCGATTCTTCTTCACATGAAGAAATGACAGCGAATGAAAAATACTGTAATTAACAAAGGACGAAGGCTGAGATCAGAAGAGAGGCTTCAAAGACAGTCTGGCATGTCCTCGCCCACAGTAGCAAACTTTGAGTCTTACACTTAAAAGCAGAACTTCTTCAGACCAGATCACTCCACCATCTAAGGAAATGTTATGAAGAATTTCCACAGAACACATGTTGTTGGGATCATGGCCTTCAGCCTGTTCAGTGGGTTACCATTGTGCTGATGAGATGTCGATCACTGCATTCTTCCAACCTTGACAAGATTTGAAAACTTGTGCACACTAATTTGAGTTTCTAAAAAAGATATTGCCTTTTTGTGATTAGTATCTTATAAAATGTTGACTCCAGCCGCTGTGTTTGTTGGTGTTAACTGGGCTTTCTTTGGCTTTGGCAATCAATGGGTTAAGATCAATCCCTTAAATGTGAAGTTTTTTTTTCCAGGGCCAAATTTTCATGTGTTTACGGCAAACAGCGCATCATTGAAAAAAAAAATTAGAGAAAAGAAATGTTACCATACCTTAACAGCCAGAAAGAGCAGGACCAGTAAAGGAAGAAATGCTAGATAGTCATGCAGAGAAACCTTTCTCAGTGTTATACTGAGTGTAAGTCACTTCATTCTCACAAAGTGGCTGAACTGCCCACATCACATTGGTAGATTCTCTCCTATTTTGTGTTTTTCAAAATCCAAATACTCCCCCAACTGTGGAAGCGATGATGACCCCCAGCACCACACAGCATATAATGATCATAATCTTCTTCTGCAGGCCCCAAATCCAAGCAGCATGACAGGAAGAAGAGGAGAAATGGTTAGTTCTGGAACTTTTATTTTACATTTAATGAAGAGGTTCTTTACAGAATGGAAGATAAACAATTCCAACAGAGATTAAAATCTTCCCTTTACATCAACAAATTGCTTTTATGGAACTTACTGCCCCTCCCTTCCCACATTACAAACACCCACCACATTAACGACTCCTTCACGTTACAAATCCATCTTGCAGCACAAGTATCCTGTATTACAAACCTCCTCCACCACACACCTTCTCATTAAAATGTATTACCAATGCACCACAAATTACAAACCACCACCCTCCAAGTCATTTAAACATTGTAGAACCCCTCTCACATTAACCAACTCCTCACATTAGAAACAAGCTCACATCAAATACCCTTTCCCCTTCTCCACCTCACATTGTAAGCTGTGTAAAAAATGTTCTCCCCACCCCAACACAACCTCCACCTCTTGCTTAAAAACTTAAATCTGGGTCTCCTAATCCTTGTACAATCAGCTAATGGGAACAGCTTTTCTTTGTCTGCCTTACCTAAACCTGTCATCATCTTGTACACCTCTATCAAATCTGCCCTCAATCTCCTTTGCTACAACCCCAGCTTCTCCAACCTAACTTTGTAACTAAAATCCCTCATCCCTGAAACCATTATGGTAAATCTCCTCTATTCCCTCTGGAAGGCCTTCACATCCTGTACACTAATGACACTGACTCTATAATATGTCTCACATTAACAAACATCTGACATTACCATCCCAATCTTTACAAACTCTTCACATTAAAACAAACCTGACATATTGGACGTTGCAGGAAGTTTGTCCCTTTAGTACCTCTTCACTTTGAAACTCAATGCATAATTTTAATAAAGCTTTGATGTTTGTTATCTGGTTCCTGGCTGATATAATGGCCATAGGCCCAGATTCTTCACAGACTTGGAAAACAGAGTTAGTCTGGGATATGGACACTGGGATTCACACCCTAACTGGACTCAATTCTGTGTTGTTAATACTGTATCATGATACTGCTCAAGAGACTGCTGTGATCAGCATGACCCCCTTCATCAGGCACTGCACAGCATTGAGACAAATAATAGTTAAGTTTGCTTACTCTTCCTGTGAAATTCTAGCCCATACTTCAAGCCTCAGCTTCCTTCATCCTTTGATTCCTATGGAATGAACAGCTTCTCAAACTCTTGCTAATCTGTAAGAAATATTCAACTGCTGCCGACGGAATGAATCGCTGTCCACCTCCCGCACACCTCGTAAATGAGTTGCACGAGAAATATTTTTCAAATATTATGTTTAAAAAGCAATAACAAAGCAGCCATAAAATATACAATCATGGAAAAAAAGAGTGAGCCAGTACTTCAGGAATGGATGAAGATAAAGTGAGAGCGGTAATGTAGATGCAAAAAGAACAGAGTAGCATATAGGGAGAAGGGGTGATCCACCTGCAGAATGACCACATTATCCACACATTATGAGCTGTGCTGCAGTTTTACAACCAAATTATACACAGGGCTAGAAATTTGTCTTGGGCAGTGGCGCAAAACAGGCGGCATTGGGTTGGTAGCGCATGTACACATTGACTGCAAGGAACTCATTGTCGGACAATGCGCATAACAGTTGGCCGATCCGATATTGTCCGTTTGTTACTAAGATGAGGTCATTTAGCTCTTTCCCGCCCACCTAAAGTTGTCTACCTTTCTAGCAGCCTCACTTTTGCTGTTATTTAATAGAGTTCACGTAACCTTTGCCACTGATAATGCTCTCTTATGAGACCAGTGAAACGGTTAACTTTGTATAATTCCTTTTTTTTACCTTTTACATTATTCCCTTTTTAAAGTAATTCTTTGTATAGTAGTGCATATATATACAACTGCAAAACAGACAAATTATCTCCCTCTCTTTGGTATGATTTAAAACCAGCAGATTTTACCAGAAGCTTTGTCCACTACTGCTGTATTTTTGTATGTAAAATCAACTCTTCTTTCTGGCCATTGAGTAAATAAATAGATTACACTGTGTAGTGCCAAGCCACGGAGGCCAGTGCAGCCATTGAGGGTCACTACAATTATCCCCAGAGTGCTGGATTCGGAGGGGAGAAAAATCAACCAAGGTTTTCGTTCCTGATAATTGCCTGTTGACTCTTGGGAGGAAACTTATAAAAGCAGTTATCAACTAAGACCCTTTTCCAGATTGCAACACCGTCTAGAACCACTCATGCAGAATGTCTATCCAGATAGGATATTGGAGGTGTTACTGCAAATGAGATGGTGCTCCAGCAGCTTTGGTGAAGGTGGGATTGGTGAAAGAAACTGGATCTCTCAGGTTTCATTATGATTATGACCAGGAATTTCCTCAGAACTGCTCTGGTTCCACAACTGTAACTCTGCGGCTTAGCTATTGGTGTGTAATATCAAAATGACCAAACACAAAACAAAGAGTGAAGACAACTAAGTGACTTCACTAGGATCTAAACAGGCTAATAGGTTGGGCAGATAGATAGCAGCTAAATTTAATGTGGAGAAATGTTTTTTGGAGGAAGGATAGAGGACATATGCTCCTTAATGGAGTAGAAGAACAGATGAGATTCAGATACCCAAATCTTTAAAATTGGAAGGACCCATTGATAAAACTGTAAAAGAATGGTCTTTTCAGTATTGTAAAAGAACAAAGATCTAATCCTATACAAGTCATTTGTTAGGCTACACGTGGAACAATGGCCTGGAATTTGCAATAGCAATTATGGCAAAACTATTGGTGCTCACCATCACCACTGTGTAGAACTAACAGCAGCTTCTGGGGTGGCTGAACATGTGCAGTCAAATGTTGAAAACTAGAAGTTGCTGTCAGTGATACCTGGTCCTCCATAGGGTGTGCTGTTGCAGTCTTTGCAAATGCATTCAACATAATCAGTGTTTTGACACGAACTTCAAATTCTAATGCATTATTCGCACTGTAAAACCCATCAAAAATGCTGAATGAAGTGTAACTGAGCTTTTAATGGCACATAAAGTCACAATTACTCCTAAACAACCTCTCTGACTGTGAAAACATAATTTTATAAGTACCATTCTTTCTGTTCCATGATAAAATTCCACAGATTTTCAAAATAATAAAAAAAAAATATTTTTTTAAGGTTGATGATATTTCAGCTTCTGCCTTAATTCCTTGCGGATATTTCAACTTTTATTTCACTCCCTGCAAAAAGGTGAATTATAATTCATGCTTTTTATTTTCTTGTTGGTGAGAATTCTTCAACCTGATTGACTTCTCGGCTAGCTTGGTGGAATAGGGGATATTGATGCCACAGGGCCCACTAAATCTTTACAGGTAGTTTTCTTCAAGGTCAGCAATGAGTGCCATCCCTTTGTGCTAACCATAAAATCAGGGTCAATGTTTTCCACTTTTGGGTGCACACTTTTAGGAAGGATTTCAAGTGCAAAATAGATTATTCTAGGATTCAGTTATGAGGAGAGATTGGAGAAAGTGAGTCATTTTTTTCATTACAGCATAGAAAATTAGAAGGAGGTCTTATGGGGTTTTGATTAGGTAAGTAAAGAATATGTAATTCCACTGGTTGTCATGCATGTAACATGGGCACATACTTGTAAAAAAAAAAGTCAGGAGTTTTTTTTATCCATTTATAATGGGCTAAGTAGTCTCCTATTCCATAAATTTTATAGATCTGTCCCCTGTCACTATTCCTGTTTGCATATTCACGTGTTGCTGTATCCATACCTGCTGCTGTTCCTATAAATGTTCCTATTCCCGCACATGTTCCTTTTACTGTATATGTATTGCTTCTTACTCCTAAATTGGTCCTTCTTCCTCTGTTTGTGAATTTAATTTTTTTCTCTATGAATATTACATCTCAAAGCAGGGGAGGCCAATTGTCCCAATGTGCTTGTAACTCTTCAAGTGTAAGTAACCATTCTAATTGCATTTCCTTGCCCTTCCCTGTATCAGTTTTTACTCTTTGCTGTTTCTGCACGGAGATTAACAGTGGGGAGGGAAATTCTGTGGGTGCACCAACACTGCCAGTGTTTACAAGTTAATCAGGAGGATTATGTTCATGTTGATCTGTATTGGTATGTGCCTGGAACTGTGTGGATTGAACACCCTCAGAGGATAAATCTATGGGGAGAAAGAAAATGGAAGAGGGGAGAAAATGGGGGAGAGAGAAAGGGAAGAGAGAAACAGGGACAGTGGAAGAATAGAGGTAGAGAAGGGGGAAAGAGCAAGAAGGGAAGGAGAGATGAGACAGGAGGTGGGGGAAGAGATTGATTAGAAATTATAAAAACCTGATTACAGCAGACCTTCAGCTGGATTCATAGGCGACTAATAAGTTGGTGAAATCATGGTCTGTTAAGGCGAGGTTCATTCTGATAATGTTTCTCATATGAGATTATGGCATTGAAGGTAAACCAATAAGCAATAGAGAAGAGACTTCAGCACGAAACCTGATGTTGTTCTTCAGCTTACAGTGATGCCAAAACAAAAAGTCAATGGTGGAAGGTAGAACTGAAATCTGAGTAATGGTCTTGGTGGCTACGAGCATCACCTCCTGGAAAATGATAGATGTTTGACAAAACAAAATTGAAATGCCAAGTTGCGATCTCTCCATTCCACATGAGTGCTGTGTGGTGATGATGGAACAAAAGCTCAGCTTTAGTTTCAATCAGGATGATTCTCTGGGTTCATGGCGTTTTGGAGCATTAACTGAGATACACAGCCAGAACAATGATGATAACCAACAGTACTATTGCAATGCAAATTCCTATAAAGATCTTTTTCTGTGGGGACGGAAGAAAACAACCAGGTGAAGCCCAGCATGCAAAAACACAATACAAGAAAACTGCAGCAGAAAACAAAACATTCAGATTGTGACACAGTCCCAGCTGAATAGTTGCTGTCTTGCACACGCTGTAGAATAATATGTGCCAAAAGTATGACGTGGCCCTCAACGTCTCCCACTCTTCTGGATAGCACAGGATTAGAGGCTGCCTCCTAACTTAGTGATTTAGTGCCACAGAAAGGTTCAGTTAGTTTGTCTGCCAGTAGCACATTTAGTGAGGACCCTTTGCTCTGGACCCTGTCTGAAGGTACAAAGCCCAGTGGAGCACTATAGTCCACCATGGGCCGCAGCAACTTCAGGAACAGCTCCAGTAGAAATCACTCGATAGAATTTGAAACCTTTGCTTCCTCCATGGAGTTTGAGACTACTGTAGAGGTTTCAAGTGCCAGGTTGAGGAAAACTGCCTTTTTGAGTTTGGAGAGACTTGCTGACCAGCTGCAACCAAGCAACAGATCCAAGCCTGGTACTAATGGACTAACCAGACAATGCAAAAGTGATGGTGCTGCCAGTATAGCAGCACATGCATGCCATCCCCCAGCTATGTCTGTGGCATAGAACAAGATAAGGTCAGGTTGGCTATGCAGCATAAGAATTGCTGCACACACAAAGTCTATCTCAAGACTTAGCTGTTGTCAGACAAGGGCAACCTCAAATCAAGAGACTTGTTCTGGCACACAGCAGCCTAACACTCAGACAGCCTATAAGAGAAGCAACGTTTAACCTTGAGTCAAAGCAGCAAACACTGGGCCTTGAAAAATCTACTGCTCAATAAAATTACAGTGCGCTATCAAGTTGGCACCAGTTTTCCATGGCAAAATGACAAAATTACTAGCATTGGAGGACAATGCACTAATCATCTGTGCACAAATGTCTGGCTGTTACAGATGTGCACAGTGAAAGGTTGAAATGATATTATCATAGAAGTCAAAGTTGAGGATGAGCATAACAGTCACTGACAGGACAGTGGATTTGGTGGAAGTGAGCTGCAGATCTGATTGGACCATGGCATCACCCTGACAGTTCCTTTCAAAAATGAACCTTCTTCAGGCATTTCTCCCCAACCCCTTCTTCAGGAAGGGCTGGCTCTGTCTGGGTACTCTGATGGATGGGTTTGGGCAGCTGGACACCATATTCCCACAGAGCAGGACTTAATAACCTAGTTACTGCTCCTCGTCCCTGTGAGGAAGCAAAGATGAAGTGGAATCCCTGATGGGAAACCCATTGTCTGTTGTCTTAAATGAAAAAGAGGATGGGAGGCCAGCGGATAGGGAGGTAAATGACAACCAACCAGCAAATGGCAAAACAGAAAGCAAGAGCAAAAAAAATACAATGTTTTAGCCACAGACTCACTTGTCCTGGTGAACTTAAATTCCTCTCAGGGTAGTACCTCCCATCCCAGAACATCAGTTCCATGTGCTATGATTAAAACTCATAATGGGAAATGGGATGTCACCATATCATTACTGCCTTGTTAACATGCATTTGCCGAAATAAAGTGGAATTGGCATTTTGGATTTGTTCTAATTCTCACTTTGCCACCCCCATCATTAATTTACTACAGATTAAAACCGGAGGTTTGGCTGGTGTTGGTGGTGGGGGTGGGGGGGTGGCAATGCAGTAGAGAGTTTAGGCTATTGAACAATTTGTGCACTGGTATTCCACAAGCAATTTAAGTGACCACAGACCACATGGTTCCTGTACTGCTGCTAAATATTCTGGAGCTGGTTTGTAGCCTTTAGAGAACTGATCAAATATCTAGAATTGCACCCAGGACTCCAGATGAAATCTCACCAAATCCATGTACAGCAACAGGTTAAGCTCTTTATATTGTACTCAATTTCTTTGCTAATGTAACTCAGGGTCCTTGCTTTCCCCAACTGGAGCTAAGCACTTTTACCTCCTAGTCCAAAACTCCTTCCTTTAGCCATCAATTGTTAGTGTGAAACCTCATCAAAAGCTTTGCGAAAATTCAACTTTAGAATGACTCTGTTTTCCTGCCCACCAGGAAGATAGCGCCTGTGAAAAACTCCAGCAGGTAAATGAAACATGGGGCAGGATATTGAGGTCGGCAAATGGGGGGCGGGGCCCGTTTGCCGATGTATAAAATGATGTGGGATGACGTTGGGCAGAACTCCCGATGTCACCCTGTGTCACTTCAATTTTCAGGTCGGCAGGGGTGCAGCCAAATCAGCTGTGCACCCACCAACCTGTCAACAGCTAATTGAGGTTACTTAAAAGGTAATTGACCTCATTGAAGGACCTGCCCGTCCAACCTTAAGGTTGGTGGGCAGGCTGGGAGCCCTGGCAGGCTTCAGAAAAAGTATGAAACCTCATCCATGGGCAGGATGAGGTTTCTTGTAGGTTTTTAAAAATTTAACAAAAATTTAATTAAAAGTGATGGACATGTCCCAACTCATGTGACAGTGTCACATGAGGGGACATGTCAGGAAAATTTTATTTTTCTACATTTAACATTTTTGAATTTGGCGCCGATCTCCCTGAGGCAGCACTTGGCCTCAGGGAGATGAGGGTGCTCTTTCGCATGCATGCGCGAAAGAGTGCACTCTCGGCTTAGGGAATTCCACCCCCCCTGCCCGCACAGGGAGTGCACAGTGCTTCCTGGCAGACGTCATGCTGGGCAAGCCTTAATTGGCCCACCCATGTAAAATGGGAGTGCCCCCCTGATCGGGGAGGCCGATCGGAGGCGCGTCTCTCCTGAACTTCCCCCCCCCAACGGGGGGGAAAATTCTGCCCATGAGCTACTTTAGCAGGATCCATTCTCATTTTACATGTTAACGGTTTCCCAAGTGTTAACCCATTGCACCTTCAAAATGGTTTTTAAATACTTATCCTATGATGGACATTAAATTGCTGGCTTATAGTTTTCCTTCTTTCAATAATAGTTATGTAGATCACTTTCTAATCTGGGATCACTCATAAACGATGGTTAAAACTTCATGCCCTATTACTGTTAAAATCCATGCATTCAAGTTGTCAGGTGCAGTAACTTTGTCTCAGTGCATTCAACCTTTTTAATGACCATATTCATCATTATTGACATATTGTTTAGCTCCTTCATCGTTGACCCTGAGATCCTAATTATTAAACTCCAGCACCTTTCGCTTATCTCCCTGAGTAAAGATGGATTCATAGTAGATGTTTAATTGCAGAACCCAGATTTCACCATCATTTCAGGTGGACCAATGCACTTGTAGCCATTGTTTAATGAGTACATATTTGTAAAACCCTTTATTGTCACTTTCAACGTTCTCAGCATATATTTAGTGTTCCTCTTCACTTCTCCAATTATTTTTACCTGCTTTTGTTTGCAATGTTATTTTATCATAACTACCCAACTAATAGACTCTTTACTTATTTTAAAAGCCTTATTCTTACCCTTAATACTTATCTTTACATATCTATTGAATATTGGCTTCTATTGGAATAAATTTCACATATTTCTTTAATACTATCCATTGATGATCTCCCACTTATGATGCTTTCCATTAATGACAAGCCATTTGAAACTGTGCTATCTGATATTTGTAACAATAGCACATCAGAATTAGAAATCCTCTGCTATTTTAAAAACATTTAACCTGTTAAGGTTAACATCTTCATTAAACTTTGTCAAAAGGAGTTTCATAAAACATGTGATACCACAATATAAGTTTGCCCCGAGAGCTTCCAGTTTTAACCTCTTAATATTTTGCATCACATGCTAACCATGCTCACTGGGTCCTTCCATGCTCTCATATACTAATTCTGGGTGATTAATAAAAATTAGGGGATTAAAATTTCTCCTAATTTATGTCAGTAATATCAGTTGCAATCCAGGCGGAATCAGCTGAAACCACAAAAAAGAACTTCAGAAGCCAGTGACTTATGCTCAAAACCATTTATGTTCAGGTTTTTCATGATCATTTCTACTGAGATTTAAGATTTGATTTGCCTGAATTGGGTTTCCCACAAAACTGAGCATGCTTCTCAGGTTGGCATCACAAGAATCTGATGATTATGCTGGATAAGGAAGGCTCTTCAAATTACGCACATTTCTTAGGCACATAGATAAATATTTTATAGTTACTTTCATATCAAAAGGTATACAGTTTACTAAGAAACTGACTAGCGTATGGCTCTGTATAATTTTTAAAAGTTATTTTTACCGATTTTAAGTCTGGTTATTTGCAAATGGAGAACTGGGCATTTATTATAAATGTTTATTTTTTGCAATAAACCTATTTTCAAGCTATATATTAGTAAAACTGCAACCCGTTATCACTGTTAAACACATCAAGGAAATTTTTTAACGCGTTTTATTACACTGCCCGATTGTATCAGTTCATTGAAGGTCTTACATTGTGATTGAGCAAATGAATTTCAGTAGAAACTTTAATGGTAACATTTAAAGTACATTTTGTTTGCTACTTCCCGATTGTGCCTAAAGTGGAAACTCTACCCCATGTTCCACAGTTTAGGTTCTGACATTAGTGGAGTGAAACAGAATCTGGCTTTAAATTCAGGTCAGGTCATAAAGATTGCATTTGATTATTATAGATTCTCAAATAACAAGATAGCATTTCTTTGGGTTTCTGCCATATCTTTCAGCTTACAAATCTGGCACAGTGGTCTATGCACAAGCGACATTGGTTTGCTTAAGCAATGAGCTGGATGTTAACTTGGAGGGGAGGAAGTTGTTTTGAGGTCAGGAAATCAGGAAGAACACTTCTTTTTATCTCTGTTTACAGATAATGGCCACCAGGGGAAAGGCTGCCCATTGGGCAAGTCGGCCGCAGCTCGGGAGTGGAGAGGAGGGAAACAGGGACTGGAAAATCTGGGGTGCGGAGTAGCTGTAGGAGATTGGAGGCCAGGAGATAGATCGAGGCGAGATGAAAGGTCAGAGGCTAGAGCAGCAAGGGGATCGGAGGTCAGAGGAAAGACTGAAATCTGGAGCAGGAGGTAAATATGTAAATGAGAGCCAGGGACAAGATCAGTCTGGGGTTGGGGAAGATTGGAAGCTAGAGGGAACATAGGAGGCTGGGTGGGAAAGAGAGGTGAGAAATGGAACCCTCATTGGAGGGGATGGGGATTGTAAGAGCCAGACTGTAAGGGTGAGAGCAGAGGTCATGTGGAGGGGATTGGAAGGGTTGTTAGGGGCGTGTCCAATTGCAGGGTTTGTTGAAGCTGGTAACCTGGATCTCTCAGGTAAGTGCAAAACCGCATACCTTCTCCATCCAGCAATCTTCATCTTCCTTTAACTGCTGGCTGTGCGAAGGCCTAGAAAACTTCTCAGGCCAGGGGTGAATTTATAATGGTGGTTAAATATGAGCCAAGCAACCTCACTATAATATTTAAATGTCCAATTTGTCTCCTGAATTTGGGTTGGTTGCTTGCCTCCCCATCCCAGCTCCATAAAATCAGAAGCGAGCAGTTTAGAGTCAGAATTCAGATTTGTAACATTATACCCAACCCAAACCCACCCTAAAATTCATAGGCCAGAATTTTGCCCTTGGTGGGGGTGGTCAGTGGGGGCAGTTGATCAGCACTGGACCATGGTTTCATGCTGGCGGGACAATTAAGGCCCGCCCAGCATGAAACGCGAGCGGCAGCGTTGAGCGCTGCCTGTGTGGTCGGGGGTGGGGTGGGGGGGGGGGGGGGTGGTGGTGATGGTGGTGGGGAGGGTTGGGGGAGGAGGAGGACGAGTGGGGCGAGCGTGAACTTTGCGCATGTGCATGAGTGAGTGCTTCATAATCTCCCTGAGGCACAGAGCTACCTCAGGGAGATGAAGAGATATGGAAAAATATGTAATGAAATATGTCCCCTCATGTGACTCTGTCACAGAAGCAGGGATATGTTATTAGTGAAAGATTAAAGTTATTTTACTTTTATTTGCTTTTGGAAATCTCATCCTGCCCATGGATGAGGTTTCCAAAAAAATACAAAGGCCACTTGGTCCTTTTGCCCGCCTGCAAACGTTAGGTTGGACGGGCAGCAAAAATTTTAATTTAATTAATTACTTAATGGCCTTAATAGGTCTTTTAATTGTCAGCGAGTGCGCTACTGGTTCCAACCGAACTATCGCGTGACTGTGCATTGACGTTGGCACGTTCGGCTGATGTCAATGCATGTCATTTTATGCTCGAGCAAGTCGGGCGCGCACCCGCCCAGTGAGCAAAAATTCTGCCCATAGGAACTATTGGCCTCCTTCTCATCCATGTCATTGGAGTTTATTTTGATTTTAGAAAGTACATATTTCTTTGGCTGCTTGCATTGGAATAGTTTAGACTGTACTCAATGGAAGCTGTATTGGAATGGATTAAACTAGGATAAATATCATGGGAAATATTATATTGGGATAAATTAAAGTGTGATAACTTGATGGTATTAGGTACATTTTACAAAGACCTATCATATCAGGACAGTCCTGAAGTTGACTTCACCAATTGTAAAAGCAATACTGCGGATGCTGGGAATCTGAAATAAAAACAGAAAACGCTGGAAAAACTCAGCATGCCTGGCAGCATCCGTGGAGAGAGATGCAGAGTCAACATTTCGAGTCATACGGACTCGTGCGCCCTCAAGGTGACAGGCCAGGTGCTGGAAAGTGGGATTAAAAATGAATGGCAAGTGTCCTTTTCCTCTTTTTATGGTCAGCGCAGACATGATGGGCTGAATGGCCCTTTCTGCACTGTAACCTCTCTATGGTTCTATGGAAATGTTGACTCTGTTTCTCTCTCCACAGATGCTGCCAGGCCTGCTGAGTTTTTGCAGCATTTGCCAATTGTAATCTTTGGCTTGACTGCATCTAAATAATTACAAGCCAACCAACTAACGCCATGGCAGAATGTAAGGGTTTGATTGATCTGAAATAGATTGAAACAGGCAAATGAAAGGTTCCTTTATAGCCTGGCTGCAAGATCTTGGAAAAACTGAAGTCAGTCTTGGACCTGGCCGAGTGGACAGTGGCCTGTGGCAGTAAATTGCACACAACCTGGCACAGTTGACCCTAAACTGGCAATCTCTCTCCAGGTGACTTGTGTGGAAAGTAGAAAGTCACACAAGTGCAGAAGGGATGCTCATCCAAGACTGAATTGAGGGCAGGTGGTTACAGTTTGTATCAGGCCATGTTCTATCTGCGTGGAGTGCAAGAAAGTAGAGAAGAAAAAACAGAATGCATTGTAGCCGCTATGTTTTACTGGGACACATTATATCCAAATAGACTAATTAGACAGATTGTATTGGAGAGATTTTATTAGGAATGATTGTATTGGGATATAATATAACAGGATAAGTGATATGAGGCTAGTTTTATTTATAAAACACTGCACTGGTATTGATTTGACAAGGATCTATTGCATTCTGATCCATTATATAGTGACTAAATTAGATTATGTCAGGAGAGATCACAGTCTTCAGAATACATTCAAATAGGATACATAATGATGGGGCAAACTGTACAATTAAAGATCAGGTTAGGTTTTTTGGTCTGGATCAGAAATAGACTTAATTGGATAGATTTTATTCAAATATTGAAGAAATTAGACGATGGTAGATTGCATTAAGGAAGTAGTTCAGGGGACAGATTGAGTTAGATACCGGGTTGGATAATGGGGCGCACATTAGCACAGCTCAGGATAGATGGTAAGAGGGATGGAAAACTTGATTTTTTTTTTAGTTTCCTATTGTTTCATTGAATAGCCATCAAGTCACCACATATAGAAGTCTTGCTCCCAATATTCTATGAACTACTGCTGTAAATAGAGCTGGTACTTTCTGCTACAATGTCACATGGAGAGCTCACCATGAGTGATGAATGCTACATTGGAATGGAAACCACCAGCTGGTTTGGTGGGGTAAAAAGGTGCGAATGAAAGGACTGGCAATCCAAAAGCTGATGGGAGAAAGGTTTCACAGAGGATCCAAGGACAGGAAAAAGGAATGGAAGAATCACAGAATGCATTAAGTGTCAGCAAAGATAATGTTTCTCTGCCATGGTTCTATAGAGACATAGGCTTTGTCTTTCCTCTCATACTGTTCTGAACTGATATTCTTTAAAATACATCATGAAATGGAACAATCCGACTGGTCTCTGCACCATATACTACTGAGAATCTGGGCATGTATTACAAGGCTGCGTTCTGAATAGTTGACAAGATGTCAACCTTCCACCACCATCCAACCCATGGTTGTGCTTGAGCCTCCAGATGACGTTCCTCCTCATTCAATTTTTGTTTCTAGGAAAGTTTCTTTATTTTTCTGTGTAACATCATCCCTTTTACATTGTGTGACATTCAAACACTGCTATCACCCTGAGCTAGTGATACTAAGGAGGGCGAAAAACCGACAGGAAATAAAAACTCAATCTGAGGTTATTAGAGTGCTATGTATATTTTATAATGTAGCACATATTGCTGAGTCTAATACACTCCCTCATGTATATACTATTCTTGCGCACTATTAGGTCTAGCACTGCTGTTTTACTTGGGCACCTATAATTATCTTGTTTCTGACTTATATGTCGTTTATCTGTATGTAAGCTGTAAGGTTGTGTCTGTACTTGTGAACTGCAGGAATTTCCTTTAATATAGGCAGCAGGTGAATTTCTGTGAGAGATTCACTGACTTAATTGTACACAGAATGTACACCCCTGATAATAAATCTAAGTAGAGAGTTGGACAGTGTGCTGAACTGAGAAGAAAAATCCAGAGACAATTACTGACTAGCGACTAACAAAGTCCACAAGATGATCAGGACCTATTGCAGCCCACAAGATGACCAGGGCCTAATACAGTCCACAGGATGACCAGGATGTAATACAGTCAACAGGATGACCAGGCCTAACATCTGCAAGATAACAGGGGTCTAATACAGCCCACAGGAATACAGCCCGCAGGATGAATGCTGTCAATACAATCAACAGGGTGACTGGTGTCTCATACAGTCTGTGGGATGACCAAGATCTCATACAGGGTGATTGGAACCGAATACAGTCAATAGAGTTACTGGGACCTAATACAGTCAACAGGATGACTGGGCTTAATATAGTTTACAGGATGACCGGGGCCTCAATCAGCCTGCAGGATGACTGGGACCTAAGCCAGTTAACGGCGACCGGGGCATCATACAATCTGCAGGATAACCTGAGCCGAATGCAGTTTGTAGGATGACCTGAGCCTAATACAGTCAACAGGATGACTGGGGCCTAATACAGTCTGCAGGATGGCCAGTACTGAATACAGTCAGCAGGATGACCGGACCTACTACAGTCAACAGGGTGAGTGGGACCTAATATAGTTTGCAGGATGGCCAGTACCTAATAATGTGAGCAGGATGGCCAATACCTAATACAGTCAGCAGGATGACTGGACCTAATACAGTCCACAGGATGACCAGGACCTCAATCAGTCTGGAGGATGACTGGGGCTTCAGACAGTCTGCTGTGTGACTGGGACCTAACACAATCTGCAGAATGGCCAGTACCTAATACAGTTAGCAGGATGACTGGGCCTAATACAGTCAACAGGATGACTGGGACAAAATACAGTCAATTGGATGGCAGTGGTCTAAAACAGTCTGCAGGATGGCCGGGGCCTAATACAGTCTGCAGGATGACAGGGACCTAACACAGTCTACAGGGCGACCGGAGTATCATAGAGTCTGAAGGATGACCGGGACCTAATACTGCCAACAAGGTGACCGAGACCTAGTACAGTCTACAGGATGACTGGGACCTAATACTATCAACAGGATGACTGGGACCTAATACAGTCAACAGGATGACTGGGGGCTAATACAGTCAACAGGATGACCGGGCACTTACACAGTATACAGGATGATCGGAACATATTACAGTCAAAAGGATGACTAGGATCTAATGCAGTCACAGGATGACCGGGAACTAATACAGTCAAGAGGACGACTGGGGCTTAATGTAGTCAACAGGGTGGCCGTAGTCTCACACAGTCTGCAGATGACCGGGACCTAATACAGCCAGCAGCGTGACTGGGACCTAACACAGTCAACAGGGTGACCCGAGACCTAGTAGTCTACAGGATGACTGGGACCCAATACAGTCAACAGGATGACCATGGACTAATACAGTCAACAGGAAAACCGGAGCCTAATGCAGTCTACAGGGCGACTGGAGTTTCATTCGGTCTGCAGGATGACCGGGCCTAATGCAGTCTGGAGGATGACCTGGACCCAATACAGTCAGCAAGATCACCAGGATCTAATACAGTCAACTGAATGACTGGACTTAATATAGTCAACATGATGACTGGAGTCTAATACAGTTAACTGGAGATCAGGACCTAATACAATCAACAGGATGACAGGGGTCTAATACAGTCATGGGAGGACCGGGACTTAATACAGTCAACAGGAGGACCGGGAATTAATACAGTCAACAGGATGACTGAGACCTAATACACTGAACAGGATGACCAGAACTTACAACAGTCAACAGGATGACCAGTACCTAAACAGTCAACAGGGTAACTGGGACCTATTACTGTCAGCAGGATGACCGGCATCCAACACAGGCAACAGGATGACTGGGACCTAATACAGTCAACAAGATGACCTGGACCTAACACAGTCAACAGGATGACCTGGAACTAATACAGTGAAAAGGATGACTGGGGCCTAATACAGTCAGCAGGATGACTGGACCTAATACAGTCAACAGGATGAGTGGGGCCTTATGCAGTCACCTGGATGGTGGTGGTCTAAAACAGTCAACAGGATGGCCAGGACCAAATACAGTCAACAGGATGACCGGGACTTAATACACTGAACAGGATGACCAGGACTTAATACAGTCAATAGGATGACCAGTACCTAATACAGTCAGCAGGGTAACTGGGACCTATTACAGTCAGCAGGATGACCGGGACCCAACATAGGCAACAGGATGACTGGGACCTAATGCAGTCACAGGATGACAGGGAACTATCACAGTCCACAGGATGACCGGGGCCAAATACAGGCAGCAAAGTGACTGGGACAAAATACAGTCAACAGGATGACAGGGAACTAATACAATCAACCAAATGACCAGGGTCTAATGCAGTCAACAGCGCGACCAGGACCTCATACAGTCTGCAGGATGCCTGGGACCTCTTACAGTCTGCAGCATGACCAGGACCTAATACAATCAACAGGATGACAGGGAACTAATACAATTAACCAAACGATCAGGGTCTAATGCAGTCAACAGAGCGACCAGGACCTCATACAGTCTGCAGGATGCCTGGGACCTCTTACAGTATGCAGCATGACCAGGGCCTAATGCAGTCTGCAGCATGACCGGGACCTAATACAGTCAACAGGATGACCGGGCACTTACACAGTCAACAGGATGACGGGAACCTATTACAGTCAAAAGGATGACTAGGACCTAACGCAGTCACAGGATGACCGGGAACTAAATTAGCCAACAGGATGAACGGGAACTAAATCAGTCAACAGGATGACTGGGGCTTAATGCAGTCAACAGGGTGACCGGAGTCTCATACAGTTTGCAGGATGACCGGGACCTAATACAGCCAGCGGGGTGACCGGGACCTAACACAATGAACAGGGTGCCGGGACTAGTACAGTCTAAAGGATGGCTGGGACCTAATACAGTCAACAGGATGACTGGGGACTAATACAGTCAACAGGAAAACTGGGGCCTAGTGCAGTCTACAGGGCGACTGGGGTCTCATTAGATCTGCAGGATGACCGGGCCTAATGCAGTCTGGAGGATGACCTAGACCTAATACAGTCAGCAGGATGACCGAGACTTAATACAATCAACAGGATGACTGGGACTTAATACAATCAACAGGATGACCGGGGCCTAATGCAGTCTGCCCGATGACCGTGACCTAAAATAGTAAAATAGTCAACAGGAGGATCAGCACCTAATACAACCAACAGGATGACTGGGACTTCATAGAGTCAACAGGAAAACCAGGGCCTAATGCAGTTTGCAGGATGGCTGGGACCTATTACAGTCTGCGCCTTGATCATGTGAACACGAGGCTTGAGAAACATTGTTTTTCTGTGGTCTCTTGCGATGTGATTAGGGAAGCACAATTCACAAATGGGGTTGCCCATGCCACATGCTGAGGTGGAGACACTCGTACTACTCACCCGTCGCGCTTTACTCTGGTACTTAACCGCCTTTTTCGTGTCGGACACTGCCCTCTCTACGTAGTCAACTGAGTGCTCAACGTTGTATTCGATCCTGTCTATCATCTCACCCTGGGCGTTGAGGAAAGAGCACAGACATGTGAAAATAACCGGTCTTCTCAGGGTGTCATTCTCTCCGGCCACTTACCCGTCTGCTTGTACCCTGAAAGTTAACTGCTTTTTTTGTGCTGTCCTTTGCCTGCGCGACATAATCCGCTGCATTGGTGACATTCTGCTCAATGCTGTTGACCACATCACCCTGAAACAGAGGGAAAGGGTTTACCTCCACAAAGAGCTCAGACACTCCAAGCACACACAACATAACCTCATGCCATTTACCTGCTCATCCTTCCAGCAGTCCTTAAGCCCAGCTGAAGCTCCCGGAGGCTTCATTCTTCAGCCCCACAGTAACTACTGCCCTGTTACATGGAGCTCACGTTCCTATCTCAGGTGTCACTCCAATGGCTCAACTAAATGTGGGGTGAAACACAGCCTGAAAACCGTGTCTCGCCATGGCATACTGAGCCATTCACACTCTCTGGAACTCGCTTATCAGATCATTCAATCACTCCCAAGTGGAAAGTTGCTGAAGTTACTAAAAATACGAATTTAGTTTTGAATCTTAACAGGTGATGATCAGTGAAAGATTTCTAGACTCTATCGCTGCTGTTCAGAACTTTTAAACTGGGTTGAGAATTCCTTTGGAGACTATCTGTAAATGCAGATTTTTCCTGACTTGCCCTCAAAGGTAAAGGAGTGAAGGCTTGTTTTGCTGAGTCTCCTGTGGGTGCCACTGCCATTGCTACTGAGGGAGGGAGAGAATATCGTTATTTCAATTTTTCTCCCAGCCGCCTCAGTCCCCCCTGACCCCCAACTCACTGCAGGGCCAAAATGAAAGGTGGAACAAATGTTTGAGTCCTCTCTCCAAACCCTCCAACCCGCACCTCAGGATCTTCAGGTCTGACTGGGGCCTTCTGGTTACTGAGTCTCTGCCAGCAGCTAAAAGGTCCCAACATGTAGCTGCAGGCCTCGGGTGATCTGGCCTTTGCAGCACTAGGCCCTGCCAAGAATTCAGAAATCCCAGTACTTCACATGTGCTGCTCCTGTCCAATGTTGGCACGGGGGAGGGAGAGAGCTGGAAAACCTGTCCTTTCTTACGTTGGTTATTCCTTATTCATGCAGCGACCAGAGGAATTCTTACCCACTCACAGCTTCTGAACAAACAGCTGCAATGAAACTGTTGGGCCTTGAACTGTGCTGCTGCTCACCCATGGAGTGTGGCTTTCTCCAACAATAGTGAGCAGCAAATTGACCCAGTAAATCTGCTGCTGATATTCACCAGGCCTGAGGCAATGGGAGAAGCTAAGTGAACACTTGTAAAGTGACAAAACTCCACATGTTTGGCAGGGTTGGTGACATGTTTCTGCCTTCATAAAAATAGCCGGCATCATGCAAGCAATTTGTAGCACATGCTATCATGCAAATTACACAGGTTACTGCATGCTGCAAATACAGAGATACAAATACCTGCAGGACTCCACCATCCAGTCCAGGGTATTGGTAGAGAGAGAAAACACAGGCTGTTACCAGCATATGCAGAACAGGCTCAGAGACAGAGCCTCCCAGTAACACTGGAAATCAAAACTACAGTGAGCTCTATTACAGTTCTATTACACCCTCCCCTCAGTCTCACTCTCTAAACTAGTTTGTTTTAGTTTCCCAATATCCCAAGCCTCTCTAGCCCACAGTGGGCTACTTCAGGGGCCAGTATTCGGACCTCTGCTTTTCTTGATCTATATTAATGATCTCGACTTGGGTGTACAGGGGACAATTTCAAAATTAGCAGATGACTCAAAACTTGGAAGTATTGTGAACTGTGCAGAGGATATTGATGGACTTTAAGAGGACACAGACAGGCTGGTATGGGCAGACCAGTGGCAGCTTAAATTTAATGCAGAGAAGGGATAGATCTTGGTAGGAAAAATGTTAGAGGCAACATAAAATAAATGGTACAATTTTAAAGGGGGATACAGGAGCAGAGGGACCTGGGGGTTTTATGAGCATAAATCACTGAATGTGGCAGGACATGTTGGGAAAGTGGCTAACAAGGCAGATGGGAACCAGGCTTTATAAAAAGGGCCATAGAGTATTTAAATGAAGGAACTTCTGATAAACATTTATGAAATGCTGGTTTGGCCCCAGCTGGAGTTTCATGTCCAAATCTGGGCACCACATTTTAGGAAGGATTTGAAGGCATTGGAGATGGTGCAGAAAAGACGTAAGATAATAGCTCGGGGATGAGGAACTTCAGTCAGTGTTCAATGATGGACTGGAGAAGCTGGGGCTGTTATTCTTCGAGAAGAGAATGTCAAAGGGAGATTTGATAGAGGTGTTTAAAATCATGAGGGCCTAAACAGAGTATATAGGGAGAAACTGTTCTTGTTGGCAGAAGGGTCGTGAATCAGAGGACACCGAATTAAAGTGATTGACAAAAGAATCAGAGGTGACAGGAGAAAAAACATTTTCATGCAGCGAGTGGTTAGGATCTGGAATGCACTGCCGGAGAGTGAGTGGAGGCAGATTCAATCATGTCTTTCAAAAGGAAATTGGATAAATATCTGAAGAGAAAAGATTTGCAGGACTATTGGGAAAAAGCAAGAGAGTGGGACTCGCTGAGTTCTCACAGAGAGCTAGTATGGACATGATAGACCAAATAGGCTCCTTCTGTGCTATAACCATTCATTGATTCTATGATTCACAGAGCAGAAACTCAGGTCTTGCCCAGTGTAGGGGACAGGGAGGGCAGGGTTGAGTGCTTGGAGTTGGAGATCTTCAAAGGGGTCTGAGGGGTGATTAGTAAAGGTAACTGGGACATGGGGGGATGGTAGGAGTGGAGTCATTTGTGATCATGACCAGTGAGGGGGTAGGAGGAAGATTCTGTATGTGAAGCAGTTTGGCATGCCCTTGGCTTAGTGGCACACTTGGCTAAGCCAGTCATGAGTTGAAGTCCCACTCCAGAGACTTTGAACTTACAGATACACTGACACTAGTGCAGTACTGGGGTAGTGCTGCCCTGTCAGAGGTGACGTTTTGGGGAACAGACTCAAGAGACTGAATGGCCTGCTCCTATTTTTATACACCTGCTAGTGAATTGTCTCAAGTTTGGAGTTGACCATGTGGATGAATCATCATCGTGAACAGGTTCGACAGTTACTGTGTCAGCACACCACTCACTCTGCACACAGCCTGCACCTCTGGACAGTCCTGAAGTTTGCTAACTCTGCCAGTCTTTCACTTTATCAACTGAAAAAGCGGGTCCTGAATGAAACAGATACTTCTCCTTTCCCAAAGTGAATATCTTACTCCTAGGCTGTATGAAATGAAAGTCAACATAATTGGATATTTTCACAAATAGAAGCACAGAGCCTCACATTGGGAGTGAGAGAGATGTCAATATATGCAGGCCTAATCCCCAGTGGCATCACTCATATTTAGTACGAGGAAATTGTACATCTTTCACATGTGCTCCTTTTAATAAATAGAGAGAAAATGCAGCACCACTTAGTGTGTTACTGAGTTATACAGGTCAAGGAGGTCTAATGTTCTGTCCCCAATGTCTACTATATTAGTTACTTTCCACTGGGTGCTGGTGAAGGTAGTGTGATCGGATTCAATGCTGCTGACTAGGGGAGAAATGATAAGTGAAGAAAACTGGAAGGAAGATTCAGGGATGAAGTCTAAAAACTAAAAAGGAAGATCACACAGCTTCATATTAGAGTCAGTCTGGGATGGACACACAGTAGGTGGGTTACACATAGCACTTTCTCTGACATTGATAATACTCTTTAACATTAACAATGATTAACCAATTGTTTTACTAGTCACAGCGTAAAGTGAAGTGATATATCACACACAGACACACAGGCACACACACACACATAAAGGGACTTGTCAGATCAGGGCATCATGTCAGCTAAAATCAGAATCATCGTGGAGACTATTACTTACTAAGCAGGATCTACTCTATATATATAGTTGTCAGTTAGTGTTTGTGGTACAGGTTCATTATGAGAACACTCTCTGCTCATTCCTTCTCTTACCTGGCTTTCCACCAGCATTGCCATGTCCATGAACATATCGTGCAGCTCACGGATACAGTTCTCCAGTTTGATGATCTCATGGTGTCGTGTTTCAATCTCGTTAAGTGCCTGCTTCGTAATGTTTGAGTCCATTATGATCTATGGGAAAAAGCAGAATCAGCTGATTGCCCGGTGAAGACATTATTTTTAGACCTGACCAGGTAGAAATAAAGCCTGGCACAGGTCTCTAATCTGGACCCTCAGCAGTTTAGATGCAAAGCCCATCGTGTCTGGGCATGCGGTGAACAAAAATGTTACATTTATGAAAACGGGTTTTGGCCACTCTATCTGCACATTCCCAAAGCATCTTCCTCTCCCTTTGCCCAGGTGCAAGGTTGTTTCTTTTTTGCTTCATAAATACATCTTCTTAGTTTCCCTTTTGAATGCTTTGGCCAAGTCTACATTGATGGAGCTTGGTGACTAAAATTCTCCATAAGGTGATAGTTCCTAAAAATGAAATGGTTACTGTTGTGTTACCTTTACAGACAGCTTCCTTTGGTATCACTATACCTTGTAGTCCATGTGAAGATCATCTCCACATTGGCACTACCAATTCTCATAAAGCTTTCTGAAGTTGAGGGAGACACATTTGGCACAGTCCGTCAGTTGGTGAGACAACAAGCGCGTCCCCTGCTCTTGGCCCTTTATCAAAACCTAAGATGTGATAGTAATGTTACAGCCACTTCAGGTTTTCTTGACAATGTTGTGGAAGTATAGGTCTTCAATCAAAGCCACTTTACAGTGATCACCTGTGGAGTCTAAGCCCCAGTGCACCATGGTCAACAGAGCACCACTGCTTTATGGTCCACAATGCCAATGACACTGCCACTCTACAGTTCACACCTCCAGCATGGACTCGATGGGCCAAATGATCTCCTTCTGTGCTCTAATGACACTATGGGCAGAATCATCCAGATTTGCGCATAGTGTGGTAGCGGGTATGAGAAAAGTCATTTTACCCAAAGGCTGCAATGGTGGCTTCTCACACTGTATCATCCCATTCCCAGCGTGTCCCGCCTCATTAATAATGCACTCATGGGAAACAATCCGGATCGCTGGTGGGTGGGCTCGGATTTGCCTGCCATGCCGTGACCTCAGCACTTCCTCAATCCAGGCGTCATATTTAAAGTGCGCCAGAGTGCAGCCTACTTCATGTCTCCAGATCAGGACTGCTCCAGACAGCAGGTAGCCGCAAAAGCAAAGGTGGCGGCAGCCCCCAAATTCAGTGAGGCCTCTCTGGGGTGCCTGCTGGATGCTGTGGAAGCTCGCCACGATGTCCTCTAGACCCATTCTGGCCGAGGAGGGCCACCAGAGTCACTACATTGGCCAGCGAGGCAGTGGCAGCAGCGGTCAGTGCCACCGAAG
Source organism: Carcharodon carcharias (assembly GCF_017639515.1). Taxonomy (NCBI): domain Eukaryota; kingdom Metazoa; phylum Chordata; class Chondrichthyes; order Lamniformes; family Lamnidae; genus Carcharodon; species Carcharodon carcharias. Next base: position 125,413,232 of record NC_054476.1, read on the forward strand.
TGCAGTGGAGGTCAGTCATCCAGTGCAGAAAGGGGATGAATGATCTCATCTGGTCCACCCGGGTAAATCAACCACTTCATCACTCTCAACCCACTTACTCACAAACCCTTTTCACATCCACACGGATCTCACACCTCAAGGGACAACACCACTAACTCCCACACACACCCTCACATCTCCATCAGGCTCATATCTTCTCAAGCTCAATTCCTCATCCCATTCATGGCTCCGCTCACAGCACAAACATTCCACTCAGTGCCATGTGTCCTGCTCACACTCTCTCCATTTGTTTTCATGCAGGGAAAGCTGACTCACATCAGCAGGGAGAGGTCCCAGACCGGAGCTGGAGTTGCCCACATTAGGCTCCTCACTCACTTTGAGGAGCGTGCCATCGCACTGACTGGTGAGGACGTGGACCGTGCCTGTGGTGACGGTGAGGTCGGCGGTGAACACCCACGTGAGGATCCTGCACCACATCAACCCTCCCTCAACATAACTGTGAGTGCTCCCTCTCTCCTGCTTTTGACTCTGCTGTCATGCACTGATTATCTCTACTTCGGTTCACAGGGAGCTCTGCCAACATGCCCTCAACCTGCCTGTCTCTCATCTCCATCCAGGTCCTCACCTCCAGTCAAGAGGACACCTCCAACATTGAAGAGCTGGAAATAAACAGCCTGGAGTAGTCCTGGTCTGAAGGCATGAACTAGGCTGTGCTCTGGTGCATTTTAAATATAGCGTCTGGATTGAGGAAGCGCTGAAGTCACATCATGGAAGGCAAATCCAAGCCTGCCCGCCAGCGATCCGGAGTGTTTCCTGTGAATGCATTATTCTTGAGGTGGGACACGCTGGGAACGGGATGATATGGCATGAAAGTCTGCCATTGCGGCTATTGGGTAAAATTACTCTTTCCACACCTGCTACCACACAGTGCAAATCTGGGATGATTCTGCCCATTGAGTCATTAGAGCACAGAAGGAGACCATTTGGCCCATCGAGCCCATGCTGGAGGTGTGAACTGTTGAGTGACAGTATCATTGGCGTCCTGTGGATCATGAAGCAGTGGTGTTCTGTTGACTGTGGAGCACTGGGGCTTGGACTCATAGGTGATCACTGTAAAGTGGCTTTGAGTGAAGAACCACTACAGTGCTTACCTACACCCTCCACCAGCACTGTGACACACACCTTGGTGGGACCTAGATCTAAAGCAGGCTTGGGTTCACAATCTGGTGGTCACCACATGGAAATGTCTCCACAGCAAGAGGAAGCAGGTTCAGCCGAGCTCCTGGCACTCAGTGGACTGATGGGGAAGATGCATCTGTGAGGTCTGAGTCAGATGAAGATCTGGATCTAGCCTTCCAACTGGAGAGTCAGCAGAAGACTGGGGAACATCATGCAGAGCTGTTGGAAGCCCTTAACAGAATGGTACACGAGTCGAAGAGTACGTCTGCCTGCTCTCTGATGAAGTGGTGCCCACATGTGCACTTATGGAGGTCTCCATGCTAAGGGTGGTGGATGCCATGGAGACCCTGGTCCAGCAGAACTTGGAGACGCACACAGGCCTGCACTCCTTCACAGTTGCCATGGGTAAGTTCCTGTGGTGGCAATGTGAGAGGGAAATGGAGCACCTTGATGTCCCCCCAGGTGCTCCTTCCCCTCAAGGAGTCAGTCTGGGGCCCTCGGGCATCTGAAAGGAGGAGGGACTGCAGCTAGACACACCTGGGTCATCCACTCAGGAATCTCAGAGGCTGGTCCGCTCCCTTCGTGTCCTCTTTGCCTGTCACTCCCTCAAACTCGTCCTCTGTTACCGCAGAGGGAGCAGCTGGCCCAGAGGAAGATGGCCAAAGCAAACCTCAAGTCCTCGGCTCTCCGAAGGATGCACACCAAAGTCATCAGAGGCAACAGGGCCAACCCTCCACCCCTGAGGTACCTAGAAGAAGCGGTAAGCCTGGAAATGTTGAGAAATTCTGATTACAAGTGGTTGCACAGGTGAACACATTTTGTCACCTTATAATCTGAAAATATATCCACTTTCACTGAATAAGGTGTAATGTTGTTTTTCAGCTTCATTGACAGGCTTCATGAGTCCTCCCACTGCAATCAGCTGGCCCATGAGTAATTCTGGAGGGAGAAATATGTGTGTGTGTGTGTGTGTGTGTGTGTGTGTGTGTGTGTGTTTGCGCGCCTTTCAGAAACTTATCCATCACACTCATCTTGCTGTCCTGACCATTTTCAGTGCTGTCTGCTGTCTGCTGTTTCAGTTGTCCATCTGAGCTGATCTGCATCTCCGCCTACCCACTGACTGCCCTCCCATGTAGCACCTGTTCCTGCCCAACACAAGGCTCTGCTCGCTTTCGATTTCTGTGAAATGGTAGTTGTCAAGTTTATCGTTAGCTTCCCCATCCTTTCCCCTCCTCCAGTCACCCATGTTCTTTACCCCATCACTGTCAACCCCCTAGCATCACTTTCCATCTCCACACTGTCACCTGCTAACCTGAATCCTTGTATTTCAAGGATGTCCAGGTGAACGTGCATGTTCCCCACCTTCCTGAGATTCCCAGTCTCATCCAAATGGACCTCCTTGACTTCTCCTTCCCGCCCCCAAGGTTTGAGTCTCCACCAACCTTCCTTGCCATCCCTTCTACCGCTACCGACACACCCTCACCCTCTCACCTTTCCGGCTCGCTCTGCCCCCTCTCACACTCACCATTCCCTCCTATCATGCCCACCCTCAGTTCACTCCCCAGGAGGCAGTCATTGATTTCACAGGTTCCTCCCTTGCACATTCACCTGGACATCCCCCATTACTCCCTCCATCACCTTTATTCCCTCCTCTCCCCAGACAACATCCCCCCTCCAAACTCCCTCCTCACGCCTGGATGCCTTCTCCCCTCCAAAATCTCTCCTTCCCCTGGAAACCTTCCTTCCCTGGACACCTTCCCTCCGAACTTCTTCCCCCCTCCGAACTCCTTGCTTCCTTCAAATTCCTTCCCCCCTCCTAACTCCTTCCCCTACACCTTCCACCCCCCCTTACACCTACTTCCCTACTTGCTGCATTCTCCGCTGTTACACCTTCTTCCCTCTGTTATCCCTCCTCCTTATCTCAAACTCACCACTCTGACACCTTCGTTGCCCACCACCCCAACCTCACCGCCTCCGGACCCCTTCGTCCCCCCCATTCCCAACTTCACCTCCACCCACCCCGTACACCTTCCTCTCCCAGTCAAACCTAGACCTTCCTCTCCCCTGCCTCGCCGATCATTCATCGCAGCCCATGGTCAAGGCTGTGACGTTCTGAAGCAGACCTGAAGCATCAACAGAGACCTCCCACCTTCCATGACCCTCCCTGGGGCAAAGCCATGTCCATGAAAATCCACCCAGCATGAGATGCACGTATTCCTCCAGAGTCCAGTAGCTGTAGGGCTCCAGCATCTTCTGCTCCTCGGATATCCGTGATCTGAGAAAAGCCCTAATGGTAATTCCCGACTTCTGCATGTCGCACTTGTCCAGACGTGTTCTGGGCCGATGTGTTTTCCCGCTGGCGTAATGAGAAAGCTGGCATAGGAGGACGATTCTGGTCGGGCCTTACTTTGCATCCCATTACCAGGGTGCAAATCGGGTTTCACGCCGGCTTCCAGCGGGATTCACATTCTGCCATGGGGGGCACCATCGGATGATCCCACTGGACTTTCACGCTATTGTGAAACCGATTTCTGCCCCTCGCGCTGAATTGTGCCCCCCCACCCACCATGATGCCCGACGCCAAAGGGACCGGACAATTCCGCCTAATGACTTTCTCAGGGCTGCTAAGGGTGGACAGAAACTGAGTATAACTGGCATCATCCTCATTCCAGAAACATGTTAAACTTCAGTTAAGACATATTTCAAGCCAGCAAAATTCATCAACAGATTGTTCACTGTAAGCCTATGACACATTCAATTTACTAATAAACACATCAAGTATAAAGCATAGTTTAACATGGTTAAATATTTGTCCTATTTAATCTGATAAACTGATATGATTTAAAAGTAATGCGTTAGATCAGGCTATCATTACTGATCAGATCCAATGCTTGAGTATCCAGGCACAATCACATGCCGGTAAATTGCAACACAATAGCTCTTATGAAGCCTTTGTCAAGGTGGTTCCCAGATTGGGGCTCAAGGCAGGGTGTAGGCAGATGCTTTGGATGAAGGTCAGCTATCTTTACCGGGTAGAAATCCAATCCTCAATCAGGTTTGTGCACAAAGGAGGAGAAATACTTTACTAAATGCTGCAAAGACACCAAAGGATGGAAGGAGTCAGATTTAGCAATAGGCAGAAAGGGAAGGCTCAGGGCAATGTTTACACAGATTGATTCAGTGTTGAACACTGAGATGAAGGCAGTCCTTAGTCATCTCCATTAGAGCTGTAATCCTAGGAAGATTATAACCAATGCAGTCCTGAGGCACTAAAATAGCTTCAGGCCCGATTTTTATAGTGTTTAAGTGATTGGGTTTCGAATTAGCTCAAAATTTTGCACCTGGAGTCCTGATCTAAATTTTTTAACAAATAACTTTCCTTTCTCCTTCAGCCAATTTCTTATCCATTCCCTAACATCCACCTGTAATCCCCAAATTCGACTGATAAATGTTGACCAATATGTTTTGGAGGTCTAGGTATGTCATGTCATAAGATCATGACAGAATTTAAGCAAGTTGATCAGGAAGAATCTTCCCTCATTTGAACCTATGTTGGTTATTGTTTGTTTGGTTAATATTGTACAGATAATCCTCAAGCTTATTCGTGGGAATCAATTCAATGGTTTTAAACCACCCCCCACTATACTGATTACTCTGTCAGTTTAAATAACACCAGGTTTCAGACCTAATTGGGTGATGTCTGCCCATCTTCAAGGCCATCTAGCCCATAATTGGTTCTAATGTCCGAGGAACCTGAACTCTTCCATCCTTACCATTGATCCAACAATGCATTGATAGCTCTTATTTTATTATTTCTATTCTGACCTGTTTGCAGCAAGAGACATAATCTTGAGACTGCTATTTCTAAGGATCTGTCCTTTATTCAGTCTATTCCTTAATTCCTAAAAGACATTTTGCAAGATTTCAATTCTACTCCTTTGTATGTCATTGCTTCCAAAATGAACCACCGCTCTTTGTGGGGCCTTGCTGTGTGCAAATTGGTTGTGAAACACTTTGGGGCACCCTGAAATGTGAAAAGAGCTATATAAATGCAAACTCTTTCTTCGTATCCTTGTCACCTCATCAAAATTCTTTCCTCAATTATCGTCAAAAATCAATTAAATAGCCGTTCATTTAATCGCAGTTTGTGGGATCATGCTCTGCACAAGGTGCTGCAATCACTGAACTTCATAAAAACAGCTAATGCACTTTAAGGTTGTTTGTGTAGGGTTTTGAGCTTGTCTTCAGAGACATGAAGAATAAATGAACTTACATGTGCCCCATCATGCCCCATTGTGCTCTGAACCAACGGATACTGTTTGCATTGCTATAACTGTTGCTGTGTTAGTGAAAATGGCAGATATTACAGGAAAATATCACCAACAGCAAAGATAATGTTTTTGATTGAGGGAACAATGTTGGCTTGGGTATCAGGAGAATTCTCAAGCTCTTTTTTACACAGTGCCATGGGATCTTTAACCCGCATGTCAACAGGGAGGGAAGGCCTTGGTTTTACATTTCATCTCAAAGGTAGCGACTTCGACAATGTATCAGGCTGAAGCATTAACCTAGATTATGAGCTTAAGTTGGTAATGGGATTTCAACCTACAATCTTCTGGTTAAGAGGTAAGAGTGTTACCAACTGAACCAAACTGACGCTTAAATGCCAGTCTTCTTTTTTAAAATCGGACAAGCTGTTTATTTTGTTTTGCTGTAACTTACAACTTAATGCATTCACTGATAACACATTGTGTGACTGGTTAAGTGTAATCATTGTCCTGCGTAATGGATCTCATTCACTTAGGGACTTTGCATTGCAGTGCCAAGGAGAGAGGAAGGACATAGTGCACTCACCCCAGACGTGAAGATAGCGGGATTCCCACTTTCCAGCATGTCTTCTAGCTCCTCATTTGTGGTTGTTCTGCCAGCTGGAATAAAGCAAATAAGAACGGCCCTATTAGTTTTACTTCCGGTACCAACCTGCACTCCTTGGATTGTTTACAATTCACCACTAACAGAGTGAGGTCAGAACTTCAAACTCAAGCCCCGAAATGTTCTCTCATATTCAATGTGTCACACACTATTGACTTTTTTGGCTTAGAGCAAGGGCAGGTCTGCCCTAATGCTGCTCTCAACCAGAAGGGAGTGTGTCCAAAGCCTGTTGCTGAGGTGGTAAAGGAACTGTCTGGTTGCATGGCATATTGGTGCTGCCTAGTTGAAGTGAAGGTAGCACCTTCCACTGGAAGAGGGGGAGGCAGTTGGCAGAAAAGCATGGGAGCTGGCAGGAAGAAGATTGCAGGATTCCATCAGTCCTGCTTCCTGCCACTGAGGTCTGGGCACTCCCTGATGACTCACACTCAGGGAATTCCTGTCCCCATTCCGTGATAATCACACTCAGGGAGTTCTTATCCTCACTCCCTGATAATGACACTCGGGGAATCCTGCACACATTCCCAGATAAACCTTTGGATGAATATCTTGCACAAAACAGAGAACAAAAGTTTAAAAGGTAAACAGAAGCATTAATTTTAGGGTTCCTGTTGACAGTTCAGCCCTTGAGTAAACCATTGTCTGTGATAGACCATAGGTGGTAATTTTGTTCATTCAAATACAATAACCTGAGTAGCCAGGCAAACAGTTCTATGCAATTCTTGGGAGCAGTGATCAAGCTTCAATTTCAAACTTTGCTATGTGCTGAGTGAGGTCATCTCAGCCAGGCCAGGGTAGTGATGATACAGATGGCCTCTGGTCTACAAAGTCAGGATGGGAGCAGTGACCATGGGGGTGAGAGTAATCAACACAGATTCGAGATCCTGATCACTGTTGGGCTGGAAAGTGGGAGTGTGAAGGTTCAATGAGAACAGGATTGAACTCAAATGTGATGCCCTCAGAGGAGAATAATCTGCCAAATCTCACTCACAAGGCTCAGATGGCAGTATGGCTTGAGGTACTTGAGGGCAGGAGCTACCTGGGAGATTGTAGCCCAGCATGTGTCAGTGCCTCTTGGAGCACAGAGGAGAGAATGGAAACATAAAGAATCCGAGGAGAGGTGTGTGGTCGAGTGATTGCTCTGGAAGGAGTTGACATTCCAGTTAGATATTACAGTGAGGACCTGTATTCAAAACAAACTGATGTAAATTTAATTAAACCAAATTTGATAGGAAAGTAACATCAAAGTTTAAAAAAAATAGTTGGTGGCATGTAGAAGATAGCAAATTGCAATGCAATTCATGTCACATTGCCATTAGCATCAGAAAATCTAGAGCTGGCCAAGTGTCCTGTAAGTAATTGTTGCATTTGCACTGTCAACATGAATTTAATTCACTGCAGAAAGTTAGGCCTGGTACTTAACAACCTAAGGACCCTTCTAATGAGGAGATTAATGTTCCTGCAGTGCCACTCAAATTCAGAGGAAAGGGTATAGCTAGAACAATGGCATCGCACTCCTGTAGGCAGGAAATTACTCCTAGAGCTATTTCAAATTTTAAAGTTTTTCTGACTTTTCCTTTCTCTCCCCTTTCTCTTCATCCAATCTTTCTTTCCCTCCCTTTATTTCTCTTTCTGTTTCTAATTTGACTAACTCAGCCTATTTCCTTCTCCACTGGTTGTCTGTTTCATTCACTATCCTTAAATTTCATTGGCTGAGGAGAAAGATTGTGGATCCTGTCTTTCACCAAGGCCCTAGCCGCCATGCCAACTTTGCCACACCACTCTCAGCTCACTCTTCTAGCAAGGTATGGCACAAAACATTTCCACAACGAAGGGTGAGGGAACAAAACTGTCAAACAGGGTGCACTGCGAGATGCCCCACTCCAGGAAATAATCATTCCATGGGCAGGTGTTAGCCAGGCAAAGCTAGAGACACATCAGGCAAAACTATCCCGAGTCCCAGCCGCATAGACAGGGCTTTTGGTGCAATGGTGGCTTGTCAAATAACTGCGGGTGCAAGTGCTGCACGCTGCAGGAGGATCTCAAAACACTTTGCACCTACAGTCTGACCGTCATCAGTGCTCTCTGCAATTTCGAGTTCCAGAATCCTATAGCAGATTCCCAAAAGTTAGGGAATGATACCTGTCCCAGCCTCCAATTGTGCTTCTAAATGATGACTTTTATGAGGTGCATTGGTAACTTCTTTCCCAATTGGGTTGCCTTTTGGGAGGGATTGTCCCCTGATGTCCAGTCTCATGCCTGACTTCTTCATTTCTAACTAGGGCTGCTGGCAGTTTGAATCCTTCAACACAGTGAAAAATTTGATTGCTTGGTTTTGGCAATTCCCTTCCTAAAATTGAAAACTTCAATTCAGCCATTTCAAATCTTCGATCTCTTCTTTTCCAAAAAAATTGAAACCAATGTTTTCAGCACTTCTTCATCTTTTGGGGTCGAAGATCTGGAATTTTTCACTCTGCACTCTCACCAGGACAATATTATCCTTCTTTTAATTGGGTGACCAAGGCTGCACACAATATGCGAGATGGGGTCTGATCAGCATCTCATAATGCACCAATAACACATTTCTCCACTTTGATTCTTAGATCTCACTGCCATTCATGCTCCATTTGACACACACTATAACACCCAGATCTCTCTGCGACCTGCGCTCTTTCCCTGTTGTTTCCATTACTCTGTAACTATGTCATACCATATCTGATCTGGGAGTGCTGAAAGTTGAGATTGAGTGTGAAGTCAAAAACGGTTTATTCACAGCACTGGGACCCATCACTTCGATTGAAACAAAATTCAATTGAAGGCATACATTTCAACTTATAATTAATTAACAAAACAATCCCTAGATTTGCATTATGAAATCAGATCCTTCAAACTGAGGTCAAGTAAGCTGTCCTTTTGAAAATCAGACACTCAAGATAAAATGTAGATTTATACCCTAGTTCCCAGATGCTTTGAGCATGGTGTCCTGGAATTAACAGTACCTCAGTATTAAAGTGACAGTGCACCCATTTAGAAAATATGATGTCCAGTTGCAGAGGAATGCTTGCTGACATGCTTTTCTTACAAATTTGACCTTTACCCTAACTCAAATTTCAAGTAGAGGTACAGGGTGATTCTATGATATTCATACAGTAACAGTGTTTACTGCAATGTACACAGACTGGTGACAGTTTGGCAAGCTGCTTGTCGTGGAAACAAACCCAGCCCAAATTCAACAACAAACCGACCCCAAAATCACCAACAAACCCACCCCAAAATCACCAACAAACCCACCCCAAAATCACCAACAAACCCACCCCAAAATCACCAACAAACCCACCCCAAAATCAACAACAAACCCACGCCAAAATCAACAACAAACCCACTCCAAAATCATTGAGAAATCCATCCCAACATCACTGACAAACCTGCCCCAAGATCACCGACAAATGCACCCCAAAAATCACAGACAAATCCATCTGAAAATCACCGACAAACCCACCCCAAAAATCACAGACAAATCCATCTGAAAATCACCGACAAACCCACCCCAAAATCACTGACAAAGCCATCCCAAAATCACCTACAAACCCACCCCAAAATCACCGACAAACCCACCCCAAAATCACTGACAAATCCATCTGAAAATCACCGACAAACCCACCGCAAAATCACCAACAAACCCACCCCAAAATCACCAAACCCATCCCAAAATCACCAACAAACCCATCCCAAAATCACCAACAAGCCCATCCCAAAATCACCTACAAACCCATCCCAAAATCACCAATAAACCCACCCCAAAATCACCGACAAACCCACTCCAAAATCACTGAGAAATCCATCTCAACATCACTGACAAACCTGCCCCAAAATCACCGACAAATGCACCCCAAAAATCACAGACAAATCCATCTGAAAATCATCGACAAACCCAGCTCAAAAATCACAGACAAATCCATCTGAAAATCACCGGCAAACCCATCCCCAAATCACTGACAAACCCACTCCAAAATCATCAACAAACCCACCCCAAAATCACCGACAAACCCACTCCAAAATCACTGAGAAATCCATCTCAACATCACTGACAAACCTGCCCCAAAATCACCAACAAATGCACCCCACAAGTCACAGACAAATCCATCTGAAAATCACTGACAAACCCACCCAAAATCACCGACAAGCCCACCCCAAAATCACCGACAAACCCATCCCAAAATCACCTACAAACCCACCCCATTATCACTGACAAACCCATCCCAAAATCACCGACAAACCCACCCAAAATCACCAACAAACCCACCCAAAATCACCAACAAACCCACCCAAAATCACGGACAAACCCACCCCAAAATCACTGACAAACCCATCCCAAAATCACCTACAAACATCCCAACATTACCGACAAACCCACCCCAAAATCACTGAGAAATCCATCCCAACATCACTGACAAACCTGCCCCAAAATCACCGACAAATGCACCCCAAAAATCACAGACAAATCCATCTGAAAATCACCGACAAACCCACTCCAAAATCACCGACAAACCCACCCCAAAATCACCGACAAACCCACTCCAAAATCACCGACAAACCCACTCCAAAATCACCGACAAACCCACCCCGAAATCACTGACAAATCCATTCCATAATCAAAACCAACCAAAAATCACTGAAAAACTGGTTCCCAAATCACCGAAGACCTGGCCCAAAGTCACCAAAAAACCAGTCCCAAAACCTCCAACAAAACTATGCCAACCGCATTGACAAACCTGCCCCAAAATCAAAATTGGTGAATTCCTGCGGTGCATCTTGTAGATGGTACACACTGATGTTAATGTGCATCAGTGGTACAGGGAATGAATGTTTGTGGATGTGGTGCCAATCAAGTGGGCTGCTTTGTCCTAGACGGCATCAAGCTTCTTGACTGTTGTGGGAGCTGCACTCATCCAGGCAAGTGGGGAGTATTCCATCACACTCCTGACTTGTGCCTTGTAGATGGTGGACAGGCTTTGGGGAGTCAGGAGGTGAGTTACTCGTCACATGATTCCTAGCTTCTGACCTGTTCTTGTAGCCACAGTATTTATATGGCTTGTCCAGTTCAGAGTTTGGTCAATGGTAACACCAGGATGTTGATAGTGGGGGATTCAGTGATGGTAATGCCATTGAACATCAAGGGGCAATGGAGGGATTCTCTCTTGCTGGAGGTGGTCATTGCCTGACACTTGTTTGGTGCAAATGTTACTTGCCACTTGTCAGCCCAAGCCTGGATATTGTCCAGGTCTTGCTGCATTTGGACATGGACTGCTTCAGTATCTGAGGAGTTGTGAATGGTGCCGAACATTGTGCAATCATCAGCAAACATCCCCACTTCTCACCCTATGATGGAAGGAAGGTCATTGATGAAGCAGCTGAAGATGGTCGGGCCGAGGACACTACCCCGAGGAACTCCTGCAGTGATGTCCTGGAGCTGAGGTGACTGACCTCCGACAACCATAACCATCTTCCTTTGTGCTAGGTATGACTCCAGCCAGTGGAGAGTTTCCCGCTTGATTCCCATTGACTCCTGTTTTGCTAGGGCTCCTTGCTGCCACACTCTATCAAATGCTGCCTTAATGTCAAGGGCAGTCATTCTCACCTCACCTCGGGATTTCAGCTCTTTTGACCATATGTGAATCAAGTCTGTAATAAGGTCAGGAGCTGAGTGACCCTGGCGGAACCCAAACTGGGCGTCAGCGAGCAGGTTATTACTAAGCAATTGCTGCTTGATAGCACTGTTGATGACCCCTTCCATTACTTCACTGGTGATTGAGAGTAGACTCTTGAGAGTTTGAAAAGGGCGTGGAAAGCGGCGGGAATTTAAGTTTCAAAAGGACGCGGAGACCGGCGGAGACTTCAGTTTGAAAAGGGAATGGAGAAGGACGGGGAATTCAGTTTGCAAAGGACGCAGAGATGGCGGAGACTTCAATTTGAAAAGTGTGCGGAGAGCGGGAGTGACTTCAGTTTGAAAAAGACGCAGAGATCGGCGGGGACATTACTTTGAAAAGGATGCGGACAGTGGCAGGAGTCCATGTTAAAGTAAGCGTGGGGAGTGAGGAGAGTTCATTTTAAAAAGACCGAGGAGAGCAGCTGATTGGTGAGTAGGATTGGTGAGTACTTCTAGTCTTTAAAGTAAAATTAAGGTGTTTAGTTTTGTGTTTAGGTCTCTAGTCTTTATTTTTTCTTTCCTAAAATTAGCTTAAGTATGAAATTGATACTGGTGTAAAAATTAATTATAATAAATTGTAAAGGGCGGGGGAATATTCAAGCATAAAGAGCAGGGATACTGAGTAATTAGTTCATAAATTAAATAAAATACAATAGTGATGGCAGGATGGGTGAAGTGTTGCCGTTGCAGCATGCGGGAGCTGTTGGACACCAAGGTGATATCCATCTGTAGTAAGTGTTTGCAGCTTGAGGAACTTTGGATCCGAGTTAAAGATCTGGAGTCTGAGCTGCGGACATTGTGCCACATCAGGGAGGGGGAAAGTTACCAGGACAATTTGCTCCAGGAGGTGGTCACACCCTCAGATTAGATCATTCAAATTTGAATTGTGGTCAGGGACAGGAGGGTGTGACTGCAGGTGAGGTAGGTATGGGGACCCAGGGGGTAGCATTCGAGGAGCCTCAGCTCCTGCAATTGTTCAGCAGTAATAAGGTTCTTGCAAGCTATGTCGGCAAGAGCAGGGACTGCGGGCAGGACGAGCAAACTGATCACCGCACCGTGGTACAGGTGGGAGAAGGAAATAGGAATGTAGCAGTGGTAGAGGCGGTGTAATTAAGGGGGTAGATACTGTTCTCTGCAGCTGTGAGCATGCGTCCCGAAGGTTGTGTTGCCTGTCTGGTGCCAGGATTAAGGACATCTCCTCAGGGCTGGAGAGCAACTTGGAGTGGGAGGTGATGGATCCAGTTGTCGTCATCACTTTGGTAATAATGACATTGATAGGACTAGAAAGGAGATTCTGCTGAAAGAATTTGAACAGTTAGGAGCTAAATTAAAAAGCAGAACCTCCAAGGTAATAATCTTGGGATTACTACCTGAGCCACGGGCAAACTGGCATAGGGGAAATAAAGTCAAGGGGTTAAATGTGTGGCTCTAAAATTGGTGTGGGAGGAATGGGTTTCAGTTCGTGGGGCACTGGCACCAGTACTGGGGTAGAAGGAAGCTGTTCCAGTGGGGCAGGCTTCACTTGAACCATGGTGGGACCAGTGTCCTGGCGAATTGAATAACTAGGGCTGTAGAGAGGGCTTTAAACTAAATGGGGGGGTGGGGATTCTGGAGAGGGGATAAGTAGGCTTACAAAGCCAAAGGATATGGCAGCCTTGCAGGGCAGCTACTTAGGTAATGATATCCAGAGTGTGGCAGGAAGGGAGAGAGGATAAAAACATAAAAAATCAGCAGCAAATAGGGTCAAAGGTGGAAAAAATGGTAAAAAGGCAAAATTAATGGCTCTTTACTTAAATGCATCTAGTATTCAGAACAAAATAAATGAATTTATGGCACAAATAGAGGTTAATGGGTATGATCTTATAGCTATTATAGGGACATGGTTACAAGGAGATCAAAGCTAGGAACCAAATATTCAGGGGTATGTGACTTTTCAAAAGGACAGGCAGGAAGGAAAGGGTGGGGGGGTAGCTTTGTTAATACGGGATGCAATAAGTACGATAGCAAGAAATGATCTTGGATTGGCAGATGTAGAATCTATATGGATGGAGCTAAGAAATAACAAAGGGAAGGAGGCACTGGTGAGAGTAATCCATAGGCCCCCTAACAGTAGCTAAGCTGTAGGATAGGGAATAAATCAGGAGATAATGAGGGCATGTAAAAAAGGCAGTAATCATGGGTGACTTTAATCTTCATATAGATTGGGAAAATCAAATTGGCAGGGGAAGCCATGAGCAAGAATTCAGAGCGTATTTGGGACAATTTCCTAGAACAATATATTGTGGATCCAACCAGGGATCAGGCTGTTTTGGATCTGGTAATGTGTAATGAGGCAGGTTTAATAAATGATCTCAGAGTAAAAGATCCCTTAGGAAACAGTGACCATAACATGGTAGAATTTAGCACTCAATTTGAGAGCAAGAAACTTGGGTGGGAAACAACTGTGCTAAACTTAAATAAGGGTAATTACAAAGGAATGAGGGCAAAGTTGGCTGGAGTGGACAGGGAAAGGAGTTTAGCAGAAAAGATAGTTGATGAACAATGGCAGGCATTTAAGAAAATAGTTCATGACTCACAACAAAGATATATTCCAGTGAGGAAGAATGATACAAGGAAAGGGATTAGCCAACCATGGTTAACCAAGGAAGTTAAGGATAGTATGAAATTGAAAGAAAAACATACAATGCGGCAAAGATTAGTGGTAAGCCTGAGGATTGGGAAAGTTTTAACAACCAACAAAAGATGACCAAAAAAATATGAGGAAGAAAATAAACTTGGAGGGTAAACAAGCAAGTAATATAAACATGGACAGTAAGAGCTTCTTTAAATATATAAAAAGAAAGAGTGAGGCCAAAGTGAACATAGGCCTCTTGGAGAATGAGGCTGGGGAAATAATAATGGGGAACCAGGAAATGGCAGTTGAATAAGTACTTTGCATCAGACTTCATGGTAGAAGACACTAATAGCATTCCAAAAAACTAAATAATCAAAGGGCAAAAGTGGGGGAGGAAATAAATACAATATCACTAGAGAAAAAGTACTAGGGAAACTAATGGGGCTCAAGGCTGATAAGTCCCCTGGACCTGATGAGTTGCATCCTAGGATATTAAAGGAAGTAGCTACAGAGATAGCGGATGCACAGGCAGTAATCTTCCAAGAATCCTTAGATTCTGGAAAAGTCCCAGAGGAGTGGAAAGCTGTCAATGTAACACCCTTATTCAAAAAGGGAGGGAGACAAAAAACAGGTAACTAAGACCAGTTAGCTTAACATCCGTCATTGGGAAAATGTTAGAGTCTATTATAAAGAATATAAAAGCAGAGCATTTAGAAATGCATAATATGGAAATCATGCCTGACAAATTTAGTTAAAGTCTTTGAAGAGGTGACAAGCAGAAAGGGGAAAATCCAATTGGCAGAGGAAGCCATGAGCAAGAATTTGTAGAGTGTATTCGTGACAATTTCGTAGAACAACATACTGTGGATCCAACCAGGGATCAGGCTATTTTGGATCTGGTGATGTGTAATGAGGCAGGTTTAATAAATGATTTCAGATTAAAAGATCCCCTAGGAAACAGTGACCATAACAAAGGGAACAGTAGATGTAATATATTTGGATTTCCAAAAGGCATTCGATAAGGTACCGCATTTAAGGCTACTTAAAAAGGTAACAGCCCATGGTGTTGGGGGTAGTATATTAGCATGGATAGATGATTGGCTAACTAAAAGAAGACATAGAGTTGGGAGAAGAGGTGCATTTTCAGGATGGCAACCTGTATCAATTGCAGTGCCACAGAGATCAGTGCTGGGGCCACAATTATTCACAAAATATTTTAATGACTTGGATGAGGGAAGTGAATGTACTATCACCATGTTTGCGGATGACACAAAAATAGGTGGGAAGGCAAGTGGTGAGGATGACACAAGGAGTCTACAGGGGGAGAGAGATAGGTTAAGTGAGTGGGCAAAAACTTGCAAATGGAATATAATTTGGGAAAATGTGAGGTTATGCACTTTGGCAGGAAGAATAGAGGAGCTGAGTATTTTTTAAATGGAGAAAGACTGCAGAAATCTACGGCACAGAGGGATTTCGGGGTCCTCATGCATGAATCACAAAAAGCTAGCATACAGGTGCAGCAGCTAATAGGGAAGGCAAATGGAATGGTGGCCTTTATTTCAAACAGAATGGAGGATAAATATAGGGAAGTTTTGTTAAAACTACGAGACACTAGTTAGACCTCACCTAGAATACTGTAAACAGTTTTTCTCCCCTTAGCTAAGATATACTGGCATTAGAGGCAGTCCTAGGCAGAGAAGGTTCACTAGGTTGATCCTGGGTATAGAGGGATTTTCTTTTGAGGAGAGGTTGAGTAGGTTGGGCCTGTACTCATTGGAGTTTGGAAGAATGAGAGGTGACCTTATTGAAACATATAAGATTCTTGGAGGGCTTGACAGGGTAGATGCCGAGAGGTTGTTTCCCCTTGTGGGAGAGTCTAAAGCCAGAGGGCATAATCTCAGTGTAAGGGATTCCCCATTTAAGACAGAGATGAGGAGGAATTTCTTCTCTCAGAAGGTGGTGAATCAATGGAATTCTTCACTGGAGAGGGTTATATAGGCTGGGTCATTCAGTATATTCAAGGCTGAGATAGAAAGTTTTTAATTGGTAAGGGAATCAAGGGCTATGGGGAAAAGGCAGGAAAGTGGAGTTGAGGATTATCAGATCAGCCAAAATCTAATTGAATGGTGGAGCAGGCTTGATGGGCTGAATGGCCTACTTCTGCTCCTACATCTTACGGTCTTATGATGGGTAAGTAATTGGTTGGGTTGGATTTTTTGTGTACAGGACATACCTGGGAAATTTTTCACATAGCTGGGTATTTGCCAGTGTTGTAGCAGTACTGGGACAACTTGGCTAGGGGTGCAGCAAGTTCTGGAGCACAAGTCTTCAGTCTATTGCCAGACCCCATAGCCTTTGCAGTATCCAGTGCCTACAGTTGTTACTTGAGACCATGTGGAGTGAATCCAATTGGCTGAAGGCTGGCATCTGTGATGCTGAGTACCTGTGGAGGAGGCTGAGATGGATCATCCACTTGGCACTTGTGGCTGAAGATTGTAGCAAATGCTTCAGCCTTGTCTTTTGCACTGATGTGCTGGGCTCTCCATCATTGAGGATGAGGATATTTGTGTAGCCTCCTCCTCCAGTAAGTTGTTCAATTGCCCAACACCATTCACGACAGGATGTGGCAGGACTGCAGGGTTTAGGTCTGATCCGTTGGTTGCAGGATCACTTAGCTCTGTCTATCACTTGCTGCTTATGCTGTTTAGCATGCAAGTAGTCCTGTGCTGTAGCTTCACCAGGTTGACACTGAGCTACTCCTGGTCATGGGCATTGAAGTCTCCCACCCAGAGTACATTCTGCACCCTTGGCACCCTCAGTGCTTCCTCCAAGTGGTGTTCAACATGGAGGAGCACTGATTCATCAGCCGAGGGAGAGCAGTACATGTTATTCAGCAGGAGGTTTCCTTGCCCATGTTTGGCCTGATGCCATGAGACTTCATGGGGTACCTGAGTCGATGTTGGTGACTCCCACAGCAACTTTCTCCCCGTTATATACCACCATGCCTATCCTGCTGGTGGGACAGGACATAACCAGGGATGGTGATGTCTGGGACATTATCTGTAAGATTCCGTGAGGATGACTATGTCAGGTTGTTGCTTGGCCTGTCTATGAGAAAGCTCTCCCAATTTTGGCACAAGACCCAGATGTTAATAGGAGGACTTTGCTGTGTCAACAGTGGTTGAGATTGTCATTGTCATTTCCAATGCCTAGGTCAATGCCAGGTGGTCCATCCATTTCATTCCTTTTTGCAAAGTTTTAGCAGTTTGATACAACTGCTTACTAGGCCATTTCAGAAGGCATTTAACAGTCAACCACATTGCTGTGGGTCTGGAGTCACATGTAGGCCAGACCAGACAAGGATGACAGATTTCTTTCCTTAAAGGACATTAGTGAACCAGATGGATTTTTACACCAATTGACAACAATGTCATGGTCATCATTAGACCTTTAATTCCAGATTTTTATCTATTGAATTCTTGCCATGGTGGGATTTGAACCCAGGTCCCTGGAACATTATTCTAGGTCTCTGGATTACTACTCTAGCGACAATATCACTACGTCATCATTTGCTGCTAAATCCATCTTAAAATCACTGACAAATCCATCCCAAAATCAGTGACCAACTTGCCCCAAAATTTCTGACAAACCCGCCCCAAGCGCACTGACAAACCCACCCCAAACGCACTGACAAACCCATCGCAAAATCACCGACAAACCTGGTCCAAATTATTGATCTGCCCTGAAACCACTGGGAACCAATGGCCTTAGTGGGAATCGCAGTTAGATTCCCACCATGTCAAACCTATGCAGATGTGAATCAGGGACCATTAGAGGTCCAGAAAAGTAAGCTTTAAAATGGTTTATTTTCTCTTTCTTCATAGAGCCAGGGGGAGCAGTAGTGTCCATCTTGGTCCTGCATTGAAATTTTAGCCTCCACAGTCATGATCTGATCACAGTCATGGTAGGGCAGTCCCAGTAGCTGATCCCGCCACCCACCTGTTGTCAGAGGGTAGCCAATGCACCATGCTATTTTCCGCAGTTTCCTGACTGGGATGGGATTTTAACAAAGCCATTCTCAAGAGCTGGGATCATTCAGCTGCAGGTGTGTGAAAAATTAACTCATCGGAATAGTTTCCTGTTGGAAACCCGCTGGAAGTTAAAATCCAGCCCATGTCTCCATCAGATCTTTAAACAGCAATTGTCACTCATTCAACCCCACTGCACACCATAGATTCAAGGGCAGCAGAATACCATTGTGCAATGATCCTCCCAAACGTGTATATTGGCAGACACACAGAAACAATCAAATTCACATATGTGCACATGACTTAATCAAGCTCACACTATCACACTGACAGATTGGACTGTGTATAAACTTAATACTGGCAATCCTGGTTAAATCAAACCAATAGATTTTGTATTTTTTCTATTCATTCATGGGAGGTGGGTATCACTGGCAAGGCCAACAGTTATTGCCCATCCCTAGTTGCCCTTGAGCTGCCTTCTTGAAATTGCTGCAGTCCATGGCATGTAGGTACACCCACAGTGCTGTTTGGGAGGGAGATCCAAGATTTTGACACAGCGACAGTGGAGGAACAGCGATATGTGGCTTGCACGTGGTGGTGTTCCCATGTATCTGTTGCCATTGTCCTTCTAGATGGTAGTGGTTGTGGGTTTGGAAAGTGCTGTAGAAGGAGACTTGGTGAATTCCTACAGCGCATCTTGTAGATGGTACAGACTGCTGCTACTGTGTTTCGTTGGTGGAGGGAGGGAATATTTGTGGATGGGATCGATGGCAGCAAAATCATCTATAGTCGGTTTTGAAATGGAAGTCGACAAGAGGTAATACACTTTCCATTCCAGATCTTTTTATTGATTAAATTCAAATTCCACTATCTGCTATAGTGGGATTTGAACCCAGATCCACAAAGCACCACCCTCAGCCTCTAGATTACTAGTCCAGAGGCAATACCACTACACCACTGCCTCCCCTTATTTATGGCAATAGCAAAGGTGAGCCCCAGAAAGTTGCAAAGCTACCAAGATTAATTCCAAATTTAAAACTTTCAAGTTGCAGGCTGACTGAAGTTTGTTACTTTAGTTCTAATTCACCTTGGATACCCAGAGAACTGTCCAGCTGATAATTGGGCTGTTATCTTTCTAAAAAATAAACTGTACAAAATCAATGTTTCCTGATATGTTAAATTGTCTCAGGCTTTCTGGGTCTCTGATTCAGCCCAAGTTCCAGATTCCTGCAGACGTTGATGGACCCCAGCTGACTAGTTGGTCTCTTTACTGCACCCTCCGCTTCGCCCGCTATCCCCGAGAACTTTCACGGTCATATTCTCTTTTTGGGAAAATCGTCTGTAATCCGTTTTCAAACAGAAGTCTATAAAGGTCTGGCTCCTGCCCCATTGCCAACAGCCAGCACATATTAAACAGCAAGAGGCACACTTATCAAAGGTGACCTTTGATGGTCTGAGACAGCCCTGAATACTACCTGTACATCAACAGAGGTCAGACACGTGTGTGCAGTAAAGGGCTGGAACATCTAACATCTGACCTGTAATTCTCTATGACACAAGTGATGCTATCAGGCTGTCCTTAGAGCTAAACAAAAGATTGGGAAACTGTTTATCTTGAAGCCCAGTAAATAGAGTAGTAAGTTGTGTAAACTAAACCTAGAACATTTACGCTTAGGGACGAGATTCACAAATTTTCAAACTGTCAACCTCACTTTTGAACTGTGTCGCTGATTCCAGTACCTACCGGGCAAGTGTGTTCGGATGGAACTCCCTGGAGCTTCCTCTGACACTACAGATACCTTTGCCTTGTCTAATTTGCAGCGATCCTGGGAATCCTTTAACCCAATGGCCCGATCATTACCCTTTTCCACGTCTGTCTTCATTTTGCTATGGAGTTGTCTCCAATTCAGTGGTGAACAGAACCAGGTTGCTGACATTTTAAATTGGTGTCTGGACAGGGAGGGAGCCCTGGTGGGAAAACTCTGTCCTCTTGCAATCTGCCCTGTATTTCAGTCAAGGACCTGGAATTATCTGTTTTAACTACTCCCTCCAATGTGACATTAGGCAACAGGACTAGTGTGGGACAGCTCAGGTTACAAGCAAGAGCTCGCTTATTAAAATTTTCTGCAAATGAGCTGGACTAAAAAACATCCAGCCAAAGCACAGGAACAAGCCTGAGCCCTCCTATACATGCCACTCACTATCAGTTCGTATTAGCTTTGAAACTCTCCCGACACTAAACCCGAGTCACATCTTGTTTATACCAACCTTGTTCTAGATAGTTCTGGGCTACACCATGCTGTACCACATGGCACTGGCTGCACCGCGATGTTCCGCATGTCCCTGATCATACCACTGCACCGTGATGTTCCACACAGCCCCGGCTGCAACGCAATGTTCCACATGGCCCCGGCTGCACCGTGATGTTCCACACGGCCCCGGCTGCACCGTGATGTTCCACACGGCCCCGGCTGCACCGTGATGTTCCACACGGGGACCGTGATCTTCCACACGGCCCCGGCTGCACTGTGATGTTCCACACCGCCCCGGCTGCAACGCAATGTTCCACTCGGCCCTGGCTGCACCGATGCACCGTGATGTTTCACACGGCCCGGGCTGCACCAAAATGTTCCATATGGCACTGGCTGCACCGCTGCACCATGACGTTCCACACAGCCCCGGCTGCACTGTGATGTTCCACATGGCCCCGGCTGCACCGGGATGTTCCACACGGCCTCGGCTGCACCGCAATGTTCCACATGGCCCCGGCTGCATCGCAATGTTCCACGTGGCCCCGGCTGCACTGAAATGTTCCACATGGCACTGGCTGCACCGCTGCACCATGATGTTCCACACGGCCCCGGCTGCACCGCAATGTTCCACATGGCCCCGGCTGCACCGCAATGTTCCACATGGCCCCGGTTGCACCGCAATGTTCCACATGGCCCCGGCAGCACCGAAATGTTCCACATGGCACTGGCTGCACCGCTGCACCGTGATGTTCAACACGACCCTGGCTGCACCAAAATGTTCCACATGGCACTGGCTGCACCGTAATGTTCCACACGGCCCCGGCTGTACCGCGATGTTCCGCATGCCCCTGACTACACCTCTGCACCATGATGTTCCACATGGCCCTGGCTGCACCACAATGTTCCACACGGACCCGACTACATTGTGATGTTCCACAAGGCCCCGGCTAAATTGTGATGTTCTACATGGCCCCGGCTACATTGTGATGTTCTACACGGCCCTGGCTACATTGTGATGTTCCACAGGTCCCCGGCTACACTGTGATGTTCCACAGGGCCCCGGCTACACTGTGATGTTCCACAGGGCCCCGGCTACACTGTGATGTTCCACAAGGCCCCGGCTACATTGTGATGTTCTACACGGCCCCGGCTACACTGTGATGTTCTACATGGCCCCGGCTACATTGTGATGTTCCACACGGCCCCGGCTACATTGTGATGTTCCACACGGCCCCTGCTACATTGTGATGTTCCACATGGCCCCGACTACATTGTGATGTTCCACAGGGCCCCGGTTACACTGTGATGTTCTACACGACCCCGGCTACATTGTGATGTTCCATACGGCCCCGGCTACATTGTGATGTTCCACAGGGCCTCGGCTACATTGTGATTTTCCACAGGGCCCTGGCTACATTGTGATGTTCCACATGGCCCCGGCTACATTGTGATGTTCCACACGGCCCCGGCTACATTGTGATTTTCCACAGGTCCCCGGCTACATTGTGATGTTCAACAGGGCCCCGGCTACATTGTGATGTTCCACACGGCCCCGGCTACATTGTGATTTTCCACAGGTCCCCGGCTACACTGTGATGTTCCACACGGCCCCGGCTACACTGTGATGTTCCACATGGCCCCGGCTACACTGTGATGTTCAACAGGGCCCCGGCTACATTGTGATGTTCCACACGGCCCCTGCTACATTGTGATGTTCCACACGGCCCCTGCTACTTTGTGATGTTCCACACGGCCCCTGCTACATTGTGATGTTCCACACGGCCCCGGCTACATTGTGATGTTCCACACGGCCCCTGCTACTTTGTGATGTTCCACACGGCCCCTGCTACATTGTGATGTTCTACATGGCCCCTGCTATTTTGTGATGTTCCACACGGCCCCTGCTACATTGTGATGTTCCACACGGCCCCTGCTACTTTGTGATGTTCCACACGGCCCCGGCTACATTGTGATGTTCCACACGGCCCCGACTACATTGTGATGTTCCACACGGCCCCTGCTACTTTGTGATGTTCCACACGGCCCCTGCTACATTGTGATGTTCCACACGGCCCCTGCTACATTGTGATGTTCCACACGGCCCTGGCTACATTGTGATGTTCCACACGGCCCCGGCTACATTGTGATGTTCCACACGGCCCCGGCTACATTGTGATGTTCCACATGGCCCCGACTACATTGTGATGTTCCACAGGGCCCCGGTTACACTGTGATGTTCTACACGACCCCGGCTACATTGTGATGTTCCATACGGCCCCGGCTACATTGTGATGTTCCACAGGGCCTCGGCTACATTGTGATTTTCCACAGGGCCCTGGCTACATTGTGATGTTCCACAAGGCCCCGGCTACATTGTGATGTTCCACACGGCCCCGGCTACATTGTGATTTTCCACAGGTCCCCGGCTACATTGTGATGTTCAACAGGGCCCCGGCTACATTGTGATGTTCCACACGGCCCCGGCTACATTGTGATTTTCCACAGGTCCCCGGCTACACTGTGATGTTCCACACGGCCCCGGCTACACTGTGATGTTCCACATGGCCCCGGCTACACTGTGATGTTCAACAGGGCCCCGGCTACATTGTGATGTTCCACACGGCCCCTGCTACTTTGTGATGTTCCACACGGCCCCTGCTACTTTGTGATGTTCCACACGGCCCCTGCTACATTGTGATGTTCTACATGGCCCCTGCTATTTTGTGATGTTCCACACGGCCCCGGCTACATTGTGATGTTCCACACGGCCCCTGCTACTTTGTGATGTTCCACACGGCCCCTGCTACTTTGTGATGTTCCACACGGCCCCTGCTACATTGTGATGTTCCACACGGCCCCGACTACATTGTGATGTTCCACACGGCCCCTGCTACTTTGTGATGTTCCACACGGCCCCGGCTACATTGTGATGTTCCACACGGCCCCTGCTACTTTGTGATGTTCCACATGGCCCCGACTACATTGTGATGTTCCACACGGCCCCTGCTACTTTGTGATGTTCCACACGGCCCCTGCTACTTTGTGATGTTCCACACGGCCCCTGCTACTTTGTGATGTTCCATGCAACCCTGACTACACCACAATGCTTTGCCACATGCCAGCTTTCCTCTTTACCAGAGCTCAACCCCAGAAGGGAGAATCCAGAATATGTAGTTAAATGGTTAGGCACAGACACATTTTTATGCAGTATCAAAGGCTCCGGCTCTCCTAAAATGAGTAGAATAATAAACACTGAAATAAAATTAATATACTGAAGTAACACTGGCTGGACTGTCCCAACATAAACGGGTAAGATATTAAGTACTCAGTGCGCTATATTGGACATTGCAGCCCACTTTACTCCTTTGGTGTGTTGGTCATAGATGTTTTCAGCTTGACCATGAGCTCCAGCTGATCCATCAGGTTTATCCAGAATAGACGGAGCCCCGGGGAATTCTCAAGCAGACTTAAGGAAAACCAAGTTATTGAACACCTGACCTGAATTTTCCATTCAAATTTTCACACACGTCAGGCAATAGCCTCAGGTTAGCACCAGGCAGCAGCATTCAGGGTAGGGTGAAAACCATTTAACAGGTAATCGTTATTATTCTGGGCTGAGGAGGAAATTCTCCTCTGTTATTTTACCAGCATGGCATGTCCATACCTACACATTGCTTTGTATCACTGCCCTGTACTGAAGTATGCCAATGGCTCATGTCAAGTTAATAAAATCAAATGGGTGTGTTCCCAGTGACGCCCACTTCTTGAGCCCAACAATTGCCCAAATTAAATACAGGAAATTATAATGAGCTCAGTGCTCACACCACAGGCCTTGTGGCTGTCCTATCCCATCCAGCCAACCTATTTTTTTTTTCAGGGGATGTGGGTCTCACTGGCTAGGCCAGCATTTATTGCCCACCCCTAACTGCCCTTGAGAAGGTGGTGGTGAGCTGCCGTCTTGAACTGCTGCAGTCCTTGTGGTGTAGTTACATCCAGAGTGCTGTTAGGGAGGGAGTTCCAGGATTGTGACCCAGTGACAGTGAAGGAACGGTGATATATTTCCAAGTCAGGATGGTGCGTGGCTTCGAGGGGAACTTCCAGGTGGTGGTGTTCCCATGTGTCTGCTGCCCTTGTCTTTCTAGATGGTAGAGGTCACAGGTTTGGAAGGTGCTGTCTAAGGAGCCTTGGTGAGTTGCTGCAGTGCATCTTGTAGATAGTACACACTGCTGCCACTGTGTGTCGGTGGTGGAGGGAGTGGATGTTGAAGATGGTGGATGGGGTGCCAATCAAGTGGGCTGGATGGTGCTGGGCTTTTTGAGTATCGTTGGAGCTGCACTCAGAGGCAAGTGGAGAGTATTCCATCGCACTCCTGACTTGAGCCTTGTAGATGGTGGACAGGTTCTGGGGAGTCAGGAGGTGTGTTACTTTCCACAGAATCCCCAGCTTCTTACCTACGCTTGTAGCCACGGTATTTATATGGCAGGTCCAGTTCAGTTTCTGATCAACGGTAACCCCCAGGATGTTGATAGTTGGGGATTCAGCGATGGTAATGCCATTGAATGTCAAGGGAAGATGGTTAGCTTTTCTCTGGTTGGAGATGGACATTGCCAGGCATTTGTATAACACAAATGCCACTTATCAACCCAAGCCTGAATGTTGTCCTGGTCTTACTGCATGTGAGCACGGACTGTTTCAGTATTTCAGTATACTCCTTGCAGAGGGAAATCACATTCCTGCAAAGATTAAAGGCCAACATGTTTTGACTGTGCAACGGTTGTACCTATGGTAATTCCCACATCTTCATCCTCTGCCAGCATGCAGGTCTAAGTGGAGGAAGTTGGTAGTAAGCGACCATTATACTCACCTCAGTTACGCATATCACCTCGGCCCAGATGCACTAATTTTGGAGGAGACAACATAGGTTTCACTGGATGTCCAACTGTGGCTCCAAGTGGTTTGAGGGTGGTTGGAGGGTGGGGGAGGTTAAAAGAATGAACGGCTGATAAATGACTTGTTTCATAGCACAAAATTGTGTAACATGCTTTGGGTGGAACTTGAATGATCTCATTCAAATTGAGAACTCTTGTACTCAATGTCTGACTTCTCTGAACGTATACAGCACAATTGCATTTTAGGGAGCTCTCAGGCATACAGTTCGTATGAAGTGGCAAGTACCATTACAGCATCTCTCAGGAAAGCCCTAGTTATGATATTCAGTCATTGGGTTGCAACATTCAAGGCTGATCTTAACATGTTTGGAAGCAGAGAGGGCCAGCCACCAGGACAAGATTCCAAGGCTCCACAGGAATACAATAACCTCTAAACACACATGGGCACACACATGTATGTGCATACACACACATGCAGGGGCTCAAGCACACACACACACATAAAACACAGGCATGTGCACTCACATTGACCCATGGACACTCACATGGACACTTATGGGGACATACGGTCATAGCCAGAACTTTGCTCCCGTATTGGCCTCTGTGCAAAACCCAAGAACCAAGTCAAGTGGATGACCCTCATGTTGCTCGGCAATACCTATGTCTGGGAAAGTGACAGGAGATACCCAAAGCTTGCAGCCCTCAGAGACTGAATATGACAGACTATCTCTGGCACACTGGCAGAATTGGGCCTGCAATAAATAAAATTAGGCTTTCAGTGAAAGCTAGCCCCAAAAAGAACTTTTAGTGCAGTAAGCATAAATAGCACAAGGAGAAAACATAGTAACATATTCATTTAAATGTATTAGACATATACAAACATGAAGATCCAGAGTAAGGCTACTCAGTTCAACAAGACCTCATTCCAGAGGCAATGTAGGATGATTCTATATCACATTCTCTACCCCCACACCCGCTAATACCTTACTCTGAGAGGTATTAAGAGCTCCTCCTCCGACTGCCCCTCAAAATCAGTCAATATTCCTCTAACCTTTTTCTCAACAGATATCGGTCCAGCTCCACTAAGGCGTCAAGTGACTCTGAATCAATTCCGTTATTTGGGAGTCAGTTACATTCACTACCTTTTGGGGAAAAATGTACTTTTACAAATCTCTTGCCTGAGGCATGTGAATTTTGTATTTGAGTCTTCCCTTCCCATGCTTGTTGTCTAAGTTGTTTTGTTTACTTCCTCATTTATATCTTGCATTATTTGGAGGATCTGGCGTCTGACCTTTCTTCTCCAGCAAAAATAAATCGAGTCACTTGAGTCCTTTATCCCTAACGCAGTGCCACGATGTCTGAAATAATCATGGCTAATATTGTCTAAAACTTTTCTAATGTATCTGTACCCTTCTTGAAGTTGGGCAGCCAAACTCTAGAACTGATCTATGTAACATTAGTGTAACTAATTCTCACTTGCAATCCAACGCCTTGAATTTACTCCAGCATCAAATTTGTCTGATAAATAAAAAGCTTACATTGACTAGATTTTTGGGGCTGGATGTTTGGCCCTAGAGGTGTGTGGGAACTAAATATTTTTGCAGAGGCGGGATTGGAGGTGGGCAGGGCTACCTCCCACACGCAGCAGGTAGCCCATCAGGTTCATTAAGAGCCAGATTGAGGATGACAGTTTCCATCAGAGAGCTGGGGCCTGCTTAGGTGCCTGGAGGCAGCAGGCCAAGGGTCGGTGCTCCATCAGCCAAGCCTAGAAGCCACAGGCCATGCTGTAGAAGTTGCCCCACCTCATACCCCATCACCCCACCTGCCCCCACAATAGTGGCCTGGTTGCAAAAGCCATTGTTTATTATAGATTTAAAAAGGATGGTGAGAGGGCACCTCCACCTTGAAGCATCTCGCCTCTTACTTGTCTTCTATTACAGCCTGCCGGTCACTTTAAGTTGGAAGGCCCCTGATTGGTTCCTCAGTGTTGAGAGCCCGCCCACTGTTCATAATTGGATGGAAAACTTGTTGTCAGGTGGGAGATGGTGACAAAGTGGTAAAGTCACTGGACTAGTAATCCAGAGGCCCAGCCTAATGCTCTGGGGTCATGGGTTCAAATCCCACCGCATAAATTTAATTAATAAATCTGGAATATGAAGCTAGCCTCAGTAATGGTGACCATGACAACTAACAATGATTGTTGTAAAAAGTCATCTGGTTCACTAGTATCCTTTAGGGTTGGAAATCTGCTGACCTTACCTGGTCTGGTCCACATGTGACTCCAGACCCACAGCAATGCAGTTGACTCTTAACTCCCCTCAGTTCAAGGGCAATTAATAAATACTGGCCTTGTCATCTATGTCCACTTCCCGTGAAAGAATAAAGAAAAAAAATTAACGGGGTGTGCATCCTTGAAAATCCCAATGAGTTACAGACCCCACCCCAACCTGCCCACCTCCCGGGGTGCAGACCCATAAACAGTTTTGACCTCTGTTTCCCAGCCCCAGGGGGAAGATTCAGCTCTTTGATTTTGTTCAATGAGAACTCCCAAATGCCAATGAATCTTTAAAACAGGATCCTTTAATATTGTAAAGATATGTACTGTTACCTCTTCCTTTATATTTTACGCTACATTTATCAAAATTAAAATTCATCTGCCACATCCTGGTCTCTGCATTAATACTGATAACTCTCATAAATCAGCTTTCTTTCTACGTGTTACCTGCCCACGAAGTTTCGTAGGATTGAGAAAATTGTAAAAATACAGTAGAAATCTTGCTTCACATCATTCCCAAATATTGTAAATAGGAAGCATCCTGGCATCCCAGAGTGACCCCTCTGGAACTTCACTAGTTACTTATCCCTGAAACCAAAATGCTCCCACTGATCATTATCCTCTGACTACTGTAACCAAGTCAATTCTTAATTCATCTAGACAACCTGTCAACTATTCCACAAGTATTAAGCTTCCTTACTAGTCCCGCATGAAGAATTTTGTCAAATGGCCTTAGAAAATCAAAACAAACTGCATCTATTAGATTTTCCTAGCTGACTAGTTTAGTCCCTCTTACAAAAAATGCCAGGAGGCTTGTGTGGCATGAACTATTGTTTTGAAACCATGTTGACTGCTGCCTGAGGAGCTGAGTTCTTTAAAATCTAATTTATTGCCTGCTGCAGAAGGCCTCCAAGTAATTTTACCACCACAAATGTTGAACTAACTGGCCTGTAATCACAAGGTTTGTGCTTTTGAATACTGAAACCACAATCATCAGGGATTTCTTTAGTATTTATGGCACTCTGAAAAATATCCACCAAACCATCATTAATTTTCTCCTTCAATTCTTTCAAGAGTTTAGGATGCATTCTGTATGGCCAGGACCCAAGTGGATATTTAATTGGTCCAGTTTTTTTTATTACTTATACCCTACTAACTACTTCCCTTGTTATAAATCACTCAGCCTCATTTACTGTGATGTGAAATTGTCTAGTTTCCCGTTGTGAAAACTAGACATATCTTTGCCACATCCTGATTATCTAGATTAGCCTTACCCAATTCATCATGTTCTTTGACCTTCTTTCTAATATTAACACAGTTATAAAACCTTTTTTTGGATTCCTCTTGCTGGTTAGCAACTCATTTTTACTATCCTATTATTAATTGATATCACTGGAGACTCGTGTCTAGCTCCAAAGTTTGCATTTCGGAAACCATGTCCTTCCACATTAATCTGCCCAAATTGCTCCTCATTCACCTGTTCATCTTGTACTTCTGGTTACAAATAAATCATTTGGTTTCTAATTATTACTCTATCCATATTATTTCATGCTTATCCCCTTCTGTTGTTACACCTATCCTTTCTATCACCTTTACATCAGCTATTATTCCCTTCAGCCACTATCCACCCTTCCTTTCTATAGCTGCTGTATTATTCACAATACCTCCGCACCACCCCACCCCCCCCCACCCCCTCAGCTGCTATTTCGCCCTTTCTAAAGCTCCATTGCCATTTTGTATCCCCTTCAGTCTCGTATCTGTTATAGCACTCTTGAGTCAGAATGTTCTGGGTTCAAGCCCCAGTCCCAAGAATTAGGAATGTTTTCTTGGATGAGATGTTAAACCCAGGCCCTGTGTGCTCCCTGAGCTGAGCATAAATATTCCCTTAGTACTACCTGAAGAGGTACAGGGCATTCTCCCAGTGTCCTGCTCAATATTTATCCTTCAACCTGCACCACCAAAATGGATTAGCCGGTCATTTATCTCATTGCTGTTTGAGAGGCATTGCTGAGTGCAAATTGGCTGCTGCATGGCCCTATATTACAACAGTGACCACATTTAAAAAGTGCTTAATATGGTTTTTAAGTACTTTGAGACATCCTGAAATCATGGAAGATGCTACATAATTGCCAGTTTGTTTCCTTTGCCTCTCCCTGCCTTACTAGTTTACCCCACAATGTGAGGACATTGGCATCAATCTGGATTAGATGAAGTTCATGCTCTGTGAACATCTTCCCCTTTGCCCAAAGCTTAACCCAATGGCCTAGGAATCTTAAACCAAAATCCTCCCTTCTGCACCTCTGCAGTTATATATTGATATACCTAATCATTGCTCCTAAACACACGCTTACCTTTTTACCTGCTTAGAATCCTAACAATTGGCTATTGCAATTTACAGCCTAGTTCTACAAATACTCCCTACAAGATTTCCATCCTATTCTTTTCAACGGCATTAGTTCCTAGGTGAATCATGACTTCTGGTTGAAAACAATATGGACAGAAGTAAGTAACAGAAAGAAGCTGTGAAGCTAAGAGTTGTTTAGCAGATTTTCAGCTCTGGAACTGGGCAAGGGCAGAATTGCAGGGGCTGGTAATGGATGGCAGGCCAATGGCACAGGGCACAAGTTGCATAAGGGAAGAGTAAAGGGGTAAGATTAAAGGTACCATTGTGGTTGTATGGGTCTCCATATTAAGATGGATTGATGAAGTCTTCTGCAAGCATTAGCACATCTCTTGAGTGGTAAATTGCTTCCCAGATGCTACAGTTGGGGATTTGACCAAACAGCTGCTTGAGGTTGTCATAAAAATCCAACCTTTCAGTGTGCACATTCCTTTAAAGTTAAGTTGCTGGCCAGGTTTTACACATTCTCCATTAGACAAATTGATAGCACAAAGCCAAAGTTGCACTGGAAGTTTATGCTAAGCAAATGAGCCGACATCACAAATTGGCAGTCATCTCAGTGTGAGGAGCTAACTGTCAGACAGACAGTTATTCTCCGTGCAGTTTTTTGCTAATGTCTCTAAAATAGGCCGTATATACCTTGGGGCATGGAATTGATTTTTAGGGGCATAACCTGGAAGCTGCAACAAAATTATGCCCATTTGCAAACACATTCTGCTGATGTCAAGTTACACTTAACTTTCCGATCAAACCATTGGCATATGTTCATGTATAAAATTGACTCAAATCAATGCAATTGGCCAGTATAATTTGAACATAATTAGAACACAGCCAATGGTTCTCAAGGTGCTAGGTTGGAGCACTATAAAAGGACAGAATGGTTTTCCTTCAGTGAGGCAAGAGAAGGTAAGGTAAGAATTTCTCTTTCTGATTTGAAATTAATTCATTTAAATTGTTCTGTAGAGAGACCCCATCATTTGAAACTGTCTTTATATCACACTGGATGATTTACAGGGGAAGACTGCAAGGGAGAGGGCCTTCAACTTTGTGGAGGCTGAGATGCAGGCTTTCCTGTATGAGATAGAAGGAAGGTGTGACTAGCTATTCAACTTTCTCACATCCCAACCTGTGTGTATGTGTGAAATAACTGAATGTTACATCTATAGTGCTTGTAATGGCAAAGCAAGAAATGTAATGATCTGACTGGAGCAGGGAAGGTAAGACACCTCTGCTCTCTATTTCTTCCTGCCCAATGTGGGCTCCACACTGAAATCTCTGAAGCAGAACTAGCTGTCTGTGATCTTAAAAATCCTTGGAAAGCCACAGACCAGTGGCTCTTTCATTATTTCACACTTTCAAATGACCTTTTTCTCTCTTTTTAGCTTTGCAGGGCAAAATGGTGTACAGTTCCTGGCAAAGGGCACTGAAGAGACGATGGAGCTGTTGGGTTTGAGCACCATGGTGACTGTGATGGGTGGGTGTGTGGCCAAAGTGCAGAGCCAGTTGAATATCTGTCCACTTGCTATCTCACAATTCTCCAGGGATGGGCCTTGCCTTCCCCTACCCATTTCTCTAATGGAGCTTCATCACTATTTAGACCACCATTCTAACCCTCTGTTTTCTTTTCACAGGTCATTCAAGATGCCAAAAGGAGTTGTTTTGGGGGAGGAGGGAGACTATGTAGGAGGGGTTGAGGCAACAGCTGTTGGAAGAGTTGGAGAACATGAGCCCTGGCTTTGCTGTGAACCTGTTCCCATTGAGCAGCACACCTCTGCTCCTTCCTGGGAAATCAAGCCCATGCAAAGCTAGAGTCACTTGGCTCCTCAACTGGCAGTGCAGAGAAACTCCACCAGAGTGAGCAAGTTATTCCTTTCCTAATGCAAACTATGAGCATGACCTCAGGACACCCCCAACCTATCTAACTGAAATAATTTATCAATGTGTACGTTGTAAAACTCAATCAAATCATTTTGTTCAGCTTCAGACTTACTGTCCAATCTTGAAGCAATTCAGAACCTCAAGAATCTTTTTCTCCAAAGGATCCAGTTTTGAGTTTGTTTCGGCCCTTCCACATGTCCAAACCTCTCAGGTAGCATAATTTTAGGATCTCTGGCTTTTTTAAGCTTTCAGGTGTTTACCTGAAGTTTTAAACTTTTCTCCCAATATTGGCAGTGCTGTTCACCTTCTCACTGAGTCCCACTGTGGTCACTGTCTTTCCCTGGGTGATCTCTCAGCTAGACTCCGTACTGTATTTATTTCTTGAATGCTGTAAAGCTGATAAAAAAACTGCTTTGCTTTATGTTATTTTGATAATCACTTCACTCCCTCCCCCGGAGCATTGAGTATTTGCAGCCGCTTTTTTTTCTCGTATGTGCTGCCTCACAGTCGCCATATGTAATGGCACTGACCTCAGAACTGGAACGTGGGTTTCCCAAAACCTGCCATTACTAGTTCAGTGCTGCCTGCCCAGTGCACTGTTAAAACTGATGTTTACCCTTTTTAAGGGTTGCTCACCTGTTCCATGATCTTTGCTTGGTTCTCCGACTCAAAGCCTATGATCGCTGGATTGGTACTCCTGCACAGACCACCATGTGCTGCGGTGCAAGCTCTGAATGACTTTAAAAGCTGACTTTCAAACTCGTTCTGCCTCCACTTCATTTATGAAGCAGCTTTGGAGTTCTTCACCTGTGACTTAGAGTTTTGGTGCCACTTTTCCAGGTCTGACATTTAATCTTCTTTAAAATTGAATTTTCAGTGTTTTGGGATCCATCACTGCTGCCACCATGTTGGAGGTCTACATCTGACACTATGTTGTACGTTGATTAATCTAGCTGAGGAAGGATTGCTGAGACGTTGGGAAATTCAAACAATAACTGGTTTATTATATATAATTAAACTATGTATAGATACTCATGGCTAGGTGTTCCAGTGCTGAAGCCTTGAACAATCTCCTTCTCGACTCTTGTCTCTTCCATCATCATTATGAGAGGTGCTACTTACACAGTCCTACACATTAACCCTTACAAATGCTACTACTATAGTTATCAACATCTCACTGTATAAGGCAGGTTATTGCAGTTATCAATATCTCGCTGTATAAAGCTGGTCAGTGCAGTTATCAATATTTCACTGTATAAAGCAGATTATTGCAGTTATCAATATCTCACTGTATAAGGCAGGTTATTACAGTTAACAATATCTCACTGTGAAGGCTGGTTCTGGCGGTGTATCAGTATCTCACTGTATAAAGCAGGTTATTGCAGTTATCAATATCTCACTGTATAAGTTGAATTATTGAAATGCATCAGTATCTCAATGTACAAGTTTCGCTATGGTAGTGCGTTGTATCTTACTGTATAAGGCTGGTTATTGTAGGATCAAATTGTAAGCATGATATTTTATTGCAACTGTATCTCCCTGTGTAAGGATACATATGTATCAACATCTCAGTCGTACTGTTAATTTCTTTATCTGTAGACAGAACAGGCCTAATGGATAAATGGTGGCCTTTCTCTGCACTCTGCTGAGGTGAATCTAGTGGACACCCTGTTCATTCCTTACTCAGTAATTTGACCTGTTTACGAATTAAATAGAAAAGTTGAGCCACTAATTCACACATGGCACTGAATACAAATGTAGATTTTGGTTTATAATAGGCTCAGGCTATAATGAAGCTGCAGTCATGCACAAAACACATGGTGAGAAAAAGTCAGGATCATAACACCCATGTATTATCATGTCACAAACACCCCATGCCATATGTCTGCTCTGCCAGATGTGAGGGATTAAGACCTTACACTGTATATTTTTATTAAATGCATATAGATATGCTCATTGCTATTCCTAAACTTTCTTTAACCTAAATAAAGACCTTTAAAATTGCTGAATCTGTGATCCCTGAACAAAAGAAGCCACTTGTGGTTTTAGGAAAACTCATGCCTCATTGTCTCTGAGGAGCCACTAATGACACACTGTGGGCTGTACAGCCCAACTTCCAAGAGAGCAAAGGCCATCTGCATTTCATCACCCAGGCTGGCCTGAAGGAAATGGATCATCTGCTAAAATAAAAACCCCAAAACCTTCCTTTCAATTCCTAATGGCTAAGACCCTTTGGAATCCAGATGGCAAATACACATCATTTGTCAAAGATGGTGGAGAGTGGGAGTCAAGTGACATGGGTCTCTGGCTTATGGATCAAGCAATATTGCCTTGCTGAACTGCATAGCTCAGTCTGCTGTTTGACACCCAACAAGCAGGCTGAAGGAGCTCTGGCCCAGGTTGGACACCTGATTCCATCTACCATGCTTCTACTGGAAGTTCTGCACCATTTCCTACAAGACCAATATATCTCTGCATGCCTATCTCATCTTGTTAGGTCCACACCACTGGAAAAGTGAATCCTACAACATCAGTTTTCAACCCACTGACCTCTGTGAAGAAATACCTCATTGGACTTTGATCCTGGGCTCTGGAACCCATGTGAACAAACATTTATTTTCTCTGTGGTCTCGGTACTGTAAATTGTTATTTTCTCTAATTCTCTCTTTATTGTCTGAATATGGAGATGACACTGTGACCCTCCTCCCATGTTTTGAGTGTGTGCAAATAAACTAACCCTTTGAGTTCATACTTTCTTGAGTTTGCTGTGGGTTATTATTAGAAAATTGGATCACACAAAAACAGAGGGTTTGGAAACATGCCACAGCTTATAAAGAGGGAAACAGATTAAGATGCCTTTCCATTTATGGATGGGTGGTAAGTGGAGAAATTAGTGTTGCCTTAAATTTGACCAGAGTCCAAGTTTATGACACCAGCCAAGCCTGATATAAAAGATATAAAAACAAAAAATGCTGGAAAAACTCAGCAGGTCTGGCAGCATCTGTGGAGAGAGAAACAGAGTTAGCGTTTCGAGTCCAAATGACTGAGTCACACGGACTTGAAACATTAACTCCTTCTCTCTCCACAGATGCTGCGAGGCTTGCTGAGTTTTTCCAGCATTTTTTGTTGTTATTTCAGATTTCCAGCATCCGCACTATTTTGCTTTCACCTGATATAAAAGAGCCATTTGGAAGACAAAAGTAAAAACTCGGTGGCTAGAACAAATTTTAAAGCACAATTAACTTACCATTGCAAATTCCTTTTCCCTAAGAGAAGGGCAACATTTGATGCCCAAAGGTGGGTCAAGCAACAAGATCTGCACAGTGAAACATTATCATCCCTTAGCACAGAATAACTGAAAGCTGTAGCTAAGGAGGTCCAGTTAAAGTTCCCCAGTAATGTGAAGAAGAGTGAACTGATCCAGTTGTGGTAAAACATTTGGATCTCACCTATTCAAAAGAATAGATAGATATAGAGCTCAACCATGACACTGAGTCACTTCCCCTAGTCGAATTCAAGCTGGAAAAGCTGAAATTGCAGCTAGAATTTCAGGAGAGGGATCAGGGGAAAGAAAGAGGAAGAGAGAAAGGGAGGGAGAAGAATTCCAGCTCTGAAAATTGGAAATAGAGCTAAAGCTCAAAGGGAGAGGGAGACCAGAGAGCTGGAAGGTGCGAGGGAAAATCACGCCCCCTATCTTCCTAAACCAGAAACCACTCTCTGAGGCTCTCAGGCATGCTAGATTCATTCCCAAAATTCAAAGAAAAAGATGTGGAGTCATGTATTGCCACTTTTGAGAAAGTAGCAGGGCAGCTAAAATGGCCATCAGATATCTGGACCTTTTAAATCCAAGGGCAGCTGTCAGAGAGAGCCCAAGAGATCTACTCCATGCTGTCTCCTGATGTGTCGATGAATTATGAGCAGAGCAAGGCTGCAATCCTAAGTGCCTACAAGTTAGCCCCAGAGGCATATCGCCAGCAATTCCAGAACACTCGTAAGAAACCTGTACAAACCTACATTGAGTTCTAGTGACTGAAGCAAAGCACGGTTGATTGATGGGTAAGGCCCCTAAATATCCCACACACCTATGAGTGATTTTATGAGCTGATGTTGTTGGAGGAATTTAAAAATTGCCTACCCTCCAACTTGCGGATGCACTTAGAGGAGCAGAGAATCCTCACAGCCAGGGATGCAGCAGCTACCGCAGACAACTATGATCTCACCTACAGGTTTGGAAACTTAGACAGACCCTCTCTAAACCATTCCCATTAGCACTGGCAAGATAAGCAGGGCGACCTACATAAGAAAGGCCCCCACCCAGGAAAGAAAACACAAAGGAGGGTGTGAGGACTCCTTCTGCAGCCTGGAAAGAGGACACCCGAAGGCCGGTCTGTTCCCATTGTAATAAAATAGGTCATTCCAGGCCTGAGTGTTGGAAATTGGGAGGAAAGCCTGTTGGTCTAATAGGACTCCACATGAATAGTTTCCCAAAGTACGCCCCAATGAGTAGCACGGCAGAACAGGCAGAGGCCCTTGCTGCAGAAACTTACCTCTTGGAGGGCATGGCACCGTGTGTGTCTGAGCTGGATAAACTCCCAGAGACCTTCCGGAGTTTTGTCCTTTCAGGAACAGCGTCCCCCTACCCGTCCCAAAATGTGAGCAAGTCAGTGGTACTGATCCGGGACACAAGGGCCACTCAGCCCTTAATATTGGAGGGAAACTTAAACCTACCCTGTGAGTCCCCCCCTTGAAGGCCAAAGCCATGATCAATGGAGTGGGAGGAGGATCTGTGTTTGCACCCCTCCATAGGGTCCACTTAGAGTGTGACCCTGTTTCAGGTCCTGTCATGGTAGGAATTGTCCCTGAACTATAAGTAGCAGGAATCTATTTCCTCCTCGGAGATGATTGGCTGGTAACAAAGTGTCAGCTAGCGAAAGAAAAGAGGCCAACGTCAGCCAGCAGAAACCTGCAGGAGTTGAGAAATGCTCAGAGGCCCAAAGGGGTGAAATAAAACCCATACCATTGAGCGAGAACTTCTTAAATGTAACATGGACAAAGCCAGGTCAGTAGAGTTAAAAGAGGTCCAGGAAGGGCCAACAGAATTTAAAATAGACTTACAAGTATCCCAAAGTTAAGCAGAACCAGAGAAGCCCCAGAGCAAGGAGATACTGAACGAGATGCCCCACATAGCCAAACAGCCTGAAGGAAGGATGTTAATACAACAGGAAAGACCAAGGTTAAGAAATTGTCTGAAATATGGCTGGCTGATACCATCTTTCCAAATTTAAATAGGGAGTCCCCAAGAAGAACAGATAGGGATGAGAAGCCTCACTCAGCTGATATGCCACAAGGGCTGCACCTCCACCTGAGGGAAGTGGTGCTCCAGGGGACAGGAAACAAGTTAGGAGAGCAATCCCTCTCAATCCAAAGGCACCGGCTGAGAAGCCATTGATTTCTCTAGCCAGCACTTTCTGGTGAATTTAAATGAGGGCCAGGAAAGTTCCCAAATTAGTTCAGAAGGACTGAGGGTGATATCTCACTCAGTTTTTTTCTAATTCATTCATAGGATGTGGACATCACTGGCTAGGCCAGCATTTATTGCCCATCCCTAATTTCCCTTGAGAAATTGAGTGGCTTGCTTAGCCATGTCAGGGGGCATTTAAGAGTCAACCACATTGCTGTGGGTCTGGAGTCACATGTAGGCCAGACCAGTTAAGGACGACAGATTTCCTTCCCGAAAGGGACATTAGTGAACCAGATGGGTTTTTACAGCAATTGACAATGGTTTCGTGGTCACCATTGACTTTTAATTCCAGATTTTTATTGAATTCAAATTCCACCATCTACCATGGTGGGATTCTGGTGGTCTCCAGAGCATTACCCTGGGTCTCTGGATTACTAGTACGGTGACAATACCACTGTGCCACCGCCTCCCCACTGTGAAAAGCCACAGGGAGATACAGTGAGAGCTGACCATTCACCAGAGGGCAGTAGTTTTCCAAAAGACATGGGCCAGGATTTTCCATGCGTCCGGTGGGCACGGTGGGAGTGGGTGGGGGTGGGGGCAGTCGCAGAGCCGCCCATGATCGGTTCCGCACAATTTCACGTGGGTGGGCCAATTAAGGCCCGCCCAGCATGGATCATGAGTGGTAGCACTGAGGGAGAGTCGGGTCTAGCGTCCTTTCGCACATGCATAGAGCTGCCTCAGGGAGATTGAAGCACTTTTAAGAAAATAAATAAGCACATTAAAAATTTAATGAAATATGCCCCCTCATGTGACTGTGACATGCCACATGAGATGGGACATGTTTTTATTTTTCAAACAAAGGTTTAATTTATTTTGTAAAAGCTTTAGGAAACCTCATCCCGCTTGTGGATGAGGTTTCCTAAAAAACATAAAGGACGCTTGGTCTTTTTGCTTGCCCGCCAACCGTAAGGTTGGACGGGCAGCATAAAATTCAGGTTAATTACCTTGCTAATGGCCTTAATAGGCCTATCAATTATCGGCGGGCGCACAGCCGACTCTGGCACGCGCCTGCTGAACAAAACATCGCCTGAATTCGCGATGAAGTCGGGACGCACGCCTGATGTCATTGCACGTCATTTAACATTCCGGCATGTCAGGCACACACCCACACGCCAAATGGAAAGTTCTGCCCATGGAACCTACTACCCAACCCACCAGCAGGGAGATTCCAACCAGATTGGATCTCATACTCATTCATCTTAATGCAGAATCATGAGGCAACCTGACAGAGCTGCCCACTACATTTAAAATGACTCAGACCAACCCACCAGTCTGCAGCTCTGTAGCCCTACTTGGTATTGGTATAGGAGAGACCCCTTCCAGGAGGGAGTCTTCCTATCATCCAGGCCCCCAAAAGTTGGCCCAGGTTCAGATTACCCGCCTGTTGCAATGCCAACCCCTGGCGCCTTGCAACAGGAACTGGAAAACCACAGCTCTACTCACACCCAAGCCGGACCCCGAACTGGACTCCCTGAAAGAAGCCAAAGTTCCATCAAAGAACCCCAATCTCCTGACAATCAGCCCAACCACAGTCCCTGGGTTTGAACAGCTGAACCCACAGCTTACCAAGGTGGACAGAGAGGAGCTAAGCAGCACACTCAGCCCTATGGTCAGAGGGCCTGGCATTCACAGAGTGACATACCCAGTATTCCCCTGCAGATAGTCCAGAGCAGTTAGAACATTACTCCCTTACTGTGTGCTCATCACCCTGTAAAACCCCCAGACCCTTTAGAGGACACTTAATCGGGAGTTGAGCAGGCAGAGTTCTGAAACCAATGGCTTTGCTTATCCCTGGTTCCCAACGAGGAAAATTCATAACTCCAACCCCGACTAGACTTCCCATAAAAACAGATTGGGATCTTCCCAGGTCACCTAATTGTTCCACATCCCAGGACAGGACAATGTCCTTGGTGCACTAGACCAGATTTAAACTTCAAAAGAAAATGCAGCAGAGAACTGCCATTGCCGCTGCTAGCTGTGTGTCTGATGTGCCAGTGTGAATGAGAGAATGAATGCATGTTTCTTTACTTCCTGTTCTCCTTTCATAAGTTCACATTAAAAAAATAATTAGTATCTATTTGTTTCTCCGAGGCTGCAAGGACTGTGAGGGATTAAGACCTCACACTGTATATTTTTATAAAAGGCATATAGATATGCTCATTGCTATTTCTAAAAGTTTAAAAACTGAACAAAGACCTTTAAAATGGCTGAAACTGTGTCTATCTGTGACCTTGAACAAAAGAAGGCCCTTGGCAGTTTTGGGAAAACTCACACCTCATTATATCTGAGGAGACAGTAACGGCCCCCTGTGGACTGTACAGCCCAGCTTCAAAGAGAGCTATACAAAGGCCATCTGCATTTAATGACCCAGGCTGGCCTGAAGGAGATGGATCATCTGTTAAGACAAAAGCAACCTTCTTTTCAATTCCTAATGGCTAAGATTCTTTGGAATCAGATGATAGATACACATCCTTTGTCGAAGATGGTGGAGAGGTGGGAGTCATGTGACAAGGGCCTCTAGCTTGTGGAACAAGTAATATTGCCTTGCTGAACTGCGTAGCTCAGTCTGCTATTTAATATCTGACTAGCAGGCTGCACCGAAGGAGCTCTGGCCCAAGTTGGACAGCTGGCCCCACCTACCTTGCTTCTGCTAGAAGTTCTGTACCATTGCCTACAGGACTGTTTCATCTCTGCATGCCTATCCTATTGTGTGAAGGCAAGACCACTGGAAAAGTGAATCCTGCAACATTGGTTTTCAGCCCATCAACCTCCGTGAGGGAGTACCCCATTGGACTTTGATTCTGGACTCTGGAACCAACATGAACCAAAATTTATTTTCTCTGTGGTCTCTGTACTGTAAATCATTCCTTTCTCTATCCCTCTCTTTACTGCCTTAATGTGGAAATGACATTGTGACCCTTCTCCCACATTTTGAGTGTGTGTAAATACACTAATCTTTTGAGTTCATCCTATCTCGAGTTTGCTGTGGGATTATTACTAGAAAAAAATAGATGACACAAAAACGAGGGGTTGGGGAAATACGCCACTGCTTATAAAGGGGGAAACAAATCAAAACAACTTTCTGTTTATGGTTGGGTGGGGAGTGGAGAAATCTGTGCTGTTTAAATTAACACCCCTCCTGGCCGTAAACACAGGAAATGTTTTATGTAATTTGCATAAAATTCCAATAGGTGCATGGTACAGAAGAGTGCATAAACCTGTCCATGTTGTCTTGCACTGTTAACAATCTGGTTAATTACTCGTATTATTTGTCAGCAACTGCGTGTACAACAAGGATATCATACGCCAAGACAGGCTGCAGGGACCTGATAAGATGTTGAGCTGGTGAATTTATAGAGCACAGAAGTCAACACCCTGGGATACAGGATATTTAGAACCTATGCCATTGTGTGAAGCCACTGTTAGGTGTGACAGGCTGTGTCCTGTAAGGCAGTGCTGATCTGCAGCCTATATCGCAGCTGAATCCTGGCTCCATGCTTTACTTGGATCCAATTCTGTTTATTTTTGCTATTAGCTTTGACAGGAGACCATAGGGGGAAATTGGGCAAGACTGCAGCCAAGAGCATCAGGTATTTGGGCAGTAAGGTCTCCGGGAACACCAATGGCCCAATCAGGAATTCCCTCACCTATCGGGACCACAACTGCCCACTCCTTCCCAGTCTATTACTTGCAACTGCTGGCCATGACACGGCCCAGGCCAATGGCAAATTTTCTTCCTTGCTGCCCTCAGTCTTCCCACTTCTCAGGGTCATGTTGGAAAGCAGCGGTGAAGGCTCACAGTCTCCCCTTAAAAGAGGGATTGGGCCTTGTGCTTCGAGGTGCCACACCTGCATGTTCCTGCAGCTGCCTGTGCCTCTCCTCCAAAAACCACCTCACTGCTTTGTCATTCATACCATTACTAATGAGCAGCTGTAATTATCAGACCTCCAAACAGAACATTTCAAATTGCCATCGGTTTCTCTACCAAGTAATCCAAAACACTCATGCTGGAGGCAGTTACAGACACTACAGAGATTGGGTTGCCAATCCTCCAAGATTAAGTTGGCTTCTCCAAGAATTAAAAATCAATGTACTGGACAGTGCTGCAAGCTACCTGGGGGGAAAAAAATCAGAGGAACATTACATTTTTTTGTCATTTTCTTTGAGCACTTTATTAGAAATGAAAAGCTGTTTGACTGAGACGGGTGCTTGGAGGTATGAGGTCATGTGATGACCTCCAACCACAGTTGGCAACTCAATGCAGAAAGTGGCTCTGCAACAAAAGGTCTCTTGGCTCGTTCTTCTAAACACTGTTACTAGCTTCAGCACAAACAACAGTTTAAAAAGCAGTACATTTAAAATTGATCTGCTTTCAAAGATTAATCAGGAACAGTGGGATTTATTGTACTAATCAATTAACACACAATCACTAAAATGTTCTCATCTGCCCACACCCATTAATAGTATTTTTTGCTCTTCCCTCACACACATACACTCCTGTTATTCACACTCAGATATCTAGCAAATGCTCTTCCAAATACTGCAAGGACGAAGGTCCCATTACTGAACCCTGAGACACTCTGTAGGTTACCACTTTAAATATAACAGTTACCATTGGAGTCAATTAACAGGAATTAATGAATAATAAAATGCATGGATACCACAAGCATTAATAGGAAAGTGACCATAAAATTCTCCCTGCTTGATTCTGCCCTCCCACCCCCAAATCATTGGAGTTAACATCAGGGAGCTGCTAGAAAACTGGTGGCAAAATCCGAGCTGAGAATGTCTTTTGGTTGAGAGGCTAAGCTGAGGCCCAGTCTGCTCACTCGGATGTAAAAGACTCCATGGTTACAGTACAGTAAACGGATATATGTTATACACAGTTATCTAGACACATCGCAAGCCCCGACTACCTAGAGGCAGGGCTGCAGATGTGGGTGTCATTGAATGGAGTTGCTGCAGGCAAAGGCATTGCTAGAAAAGGAATTAGAGAGGGTACAATAAGGTTTAAATTAGGTTCACAGTGCATGTTTGTTAATGTGTGGAGTGTAGTAAATAAGGTTGGTGAGCTGCAGGCAGAGATAACCACAAGAGAATATGATGTCATGGTGATAACAGAGACCTGACTTGAAAAGGGCATGACTGGGTTCTAAATATTCCTGGATAAAAAAATGTCCAGGAAAGATAGGAAAGGAAAGAATGGAGGGGGGATTAAAGATGGAGGCAGTATGATTATAATGTTGGAGAGAGGATACCCCAGTGGGATCAAGGACAGAATCAATTTGGTTAGAACTAAGAAACAATAGAGGAACCAATATACAACCATAGGGTGCATTCTATAGGCTGCAAACTGGTGGGAAAGTAATAGAGGAGCAAATTTGAGAGCAATTATAGAGAGGTACAAAAATGATAGCATAATGATAATGATCCGAATATTACCTGGGATAGTAATAGTTTGAAGGATCGAGATGGGGAAGAGCTTTTGAAGCACATTCAGAAGAATTTTCTACATCATTATGCTTCTGGCTCTACGAGGAAGGAGACATTGCTGGATCTGGTTCTAGGAAATGAGGTGGATGAAGAGCATCAAATGTCAAGAGAACAATTTAGTGAACAATGATCATAGTATCATAGAGTTCAGGTTAGCTAAGAAAAAGGGCAAGGAGTAGTCCAGAGTAAAAATACTTAGTTTTTTGAGGCCAGCTTCAATGGGTGAGAACTGATCTGGATCAGACAGGAATCAAAATTGGTGGGCAAAACAATAACAGAACAAAGGGCTGCCATTTATCACTGACAGAATTTGTGTCTTTTCTTACTGCCTGTGGTCGGTGTGTTTTGAGTGTGAGGGATGTGTGTTTTTTTTTGCCTTCAGTGTGATTGTCACAATTTAAATAATTCCAGCAGCAAGCTTTTTGCGAATTTAAAAATAAGGAAGGTTATTTATTATCACACACTTGGCCAGGAAGGTCAAACACGATGTCTCACACACGCAACTTGTCCTCACTATCACTTACACAAAGATTAGATACAGCTGGGGAAAACAATACAATTACAATGTATGACTGTCTCAGTCTCTCTTTCATGGAAGGCCTGTAGTTTCTTAGATGAGTTGATGCTTTAGTTGAAGTGAAGATCTTCTACAGCAGAGTCAGAGTAATCGACATTTCAGGAGGTCGGTTCTCAGGTGAACTTGAAATGGGAACAAGTTGGGGAGAGTTTCTTTCCTCTCTTCAAGGTAATGGTAGTTTATTACTTTGGCAGCTGGGTTGACGTGCAGCAGGCTCAATAGCAGCCTAATGGATTTCTTTTGCAGAACAGTTTCTTGCTGCTTTAATAGTAGGCAACAAACATGGCTGTCTCATTATGTGACTTGTTACAAGTCCAAATAATGTGGGTGGCTAGATTGATTATACATCCTGTATTTTGACTTTCACACATCGAGAGTTTGAGACAGCTATTGTCTTTGTGTCTGAATGACTCATTCAATTTGAAATTATCCTTTTGAATTAATTTCAGAAAAAGGCATTGAGTCAACATCAGTTTGAAAAGTTCTTTTTGTTCCCTCTTGAGACAGGGGAGTGTTTCAATCCACAAGAGAACTCTAATGATCCTCAAATGGCTATTCTTGTAGCCTTTTGTGTTCTTTTAAAATATGGAGTATTGATTGAAATTCCATAATATACCAGAACATGGCACTTTAAAGCAGAGATGTTTGGATACAGTCAAGGTACATTCCTACAAGGGGGAAAGGTAAGGCAACCAAAGCCAGAGATTGCTGAATAACAAGAGAGAGACAAAGAATAAGATGAAACAGAAATCAGGTGCGCCTGACAGATATCAGGCTGATAATACACAAGTGAGAACCAGGCTGGATATAAACAGTTGAGTGGAAAGT
This sequence comes from Carcharodon carcharias, assembly GCF_017639515.1. Taxonomy (NCBI): domain Eukaryota; kingdom Metazoa; phylum Chordata; class Chondrichthyes; order Lamniformes; family Lamnidae; genus Carcharodon; species Carcharodon carcharias. The sequence continues at coordinate 125,457,806 of NC_054476.1, forward strand.
CAAAAAGGAAATAAGAGAAGCAAAGAGGGAGCCTGAGAAGAGACTGGCATCTTACACAAAAGGGGATCCAGAAGTTTTGTATAGACATATAAATAGTAAAAGGGTATTAAGAAGAGGGGTGGGTTGATTATGGTTCACAAAAGGGGATTTAAACATGGTGTCAAGGGGCCGAGCTGAGGTCCTGAATTACTAATTTGTCCCTATCTTTACCAAAGCCAAAGTGAGAAGTAATCGAGACACTGTGTGGGCTAGAACAGAAAGGCTGCTTGTACTTAAAGTTGATAAGTTACGAGGGCTGGATGGGAAGCATCTAAGGGTACTGAGGGAAGTAAGGTAAGAAATTACAGAGGCACTGGCCATAATCTTCCAATCCTCCTTAGATATATGGATGGTGCCAGAGGACTGGAGAATTGCAAATGTTATACCCTTGCTCAAATAGATTGCAAGGATAAACCCAGCAACTACAGGCCAGTTAGCTTAATCTTGGTGATGGGAAAGCTTTTAGAAATGATAATCAGGTGCAAAATTAACAGCCACTTGGACAAGTGAGGGTTAATTAAGGAAAGTCAACAATGATAATTTAAAGACAAATCGTGTTTAATTAATTTGATTTAGTTTTTTGATGAGGCAACAGAGAGGTTTGGAACTGATGTGGTGTCCATGAACTTCAAAAAGGCATTTGATAAAGTGCCATCTAATGGGCTTTCCAGTGAAGTTGAAGCCCATGGAATAAAAGGGACAGTGACAGCATGGATATGAAATTGGCTGAGTGATTGTTGTAGTATAATGGAGTACGGGTAGGTTAAGTCCCAGGAAAGGTTAACTGTAATAGTCTGTGATGTCATAGTAGAGACTGACATACACTTATGTGATGTGAGACTCTGGGACAGTTTAAAGTGAAAGTGAAGAGGAAAGCAAGCAGTAAACATTCGCTTTTCAGACTAGAAGAAGGCATTTAGTGGCGTTCCCTGGGGATGGTGCTAGGATCACTGCTTTTCTTGATAAATATTTATGACTTAGACTTAGGTGAACAGAGCACAATTTCAAAATTTGCAGATGACACAAAACTTGGATTATTGTGAACTGTGAAGAGGATAGTGAGAGACTTCAAGAGGTTTTGGACAGATTGGTGGAATGGGCAGTCATGTGGCAGGTAAAATTTAATGCAGAGAAGTGCAAAGTGATAAATTTTGGCAGGACGAATGATGAGAGGAAATAGAAAATAAAGGGTTCAATATTAAAGGTGGTGTAGGAACAGAAACCTGGGGGTCTACGTGCACAAATCATTGAAGGTGGCAGGACGGGTTGAGAAAGTAGTTAAAAAGGCATATGGGATCACGGGCTTTATAAATATAGGCATACAGTACAAAAACAAGAAAGTTATAATGAACTTCAGCCTCAATTGAGTATTGTGTCCAATTCTGGTCACCACACCTTAGGAAGGATGTGAAGACATTAGAAGGGTGAAGAGCAGATTTACGAAAACAGTACCAGGGTTGGGGGACTTCAGTTATGTGGAAAGACTGGAGAAGCTGGGGTTGATCTTCTTAGAAAAGGTTGAGAAGCGACTTGAGACAGGGGTTAGGGTCTGGAGAGAATAGACAGGGAAAGGCTGTTCCCATTGATAGAAGGATCAAGAACCTGAGGACGCTGATTTAAGGTGGACGCTAAAAGAACCAACATCGACATGAGGAAATGTTTTTTTATGCAACAAGTAGATTATAGGGCCTGGAGTGCACTACCTGAGAGTGGTGGAAGCAGATTCAGTCATGGCTTTCAAAAGGGAATTAGATAAGCACCTGAGGAGCATAAACTTACACTGCTAAAGATAAAAGGCGGCAGTGGAAGAGGGGGGCTGAGGTGGGTGGTGGGGCCGAGTTGCTTCTGTGGACAGCTGATATGGACACGAGGGAGCAAATGGGCTGCATGGCCACCTTCTGTGCTGCATCAATTCTATGGGTGGAATTGTCCCAGATTTGCACTCTTTGCGATGTTTTACTTGCTGGCTGCAATGGCAGCTTCTCACGCCATATCATCCCAAACCCGCCACATTAATTAAGCATTCCCAGGAAACACACCATTTCCATGGTGGGCGGGCTCTCATCCAACCACCATGCCATCACCTTGCTGCTTCATCACACCGGGCATATTTAAAGTGCAGCTGCGTGCACCCCTCTCAGTGCTTCCAGCCCAGGACTGCTGCACAGAAGATATGGACGCAGTGGAGGCCCACCGTGATGCCCTCAACCTACTTTGGATGCAGGGTGGGCAGCAACATCACTAACCCAGCTTGGGAGGTGGTGGCCTGGTGCTGCAAGGGGATGAATGATGTTCTCCGTTCCACCAGGGTAAGTCACTCTTCTCATCACTCTCAACTCACACACTCACAAACCCATCACATATCCACAGGGCCCTCACTCACTGTCAGTTCAAGGGACATCACCATTCACTCTCTCACACATACCTTCATTGTCCTCATCCTGTCCATGGGACTGCTCACCACCCACACATGCCAGGCATACTTATCATCTGGCCTGGCAGGTATCCTGCTTACACTATCTCCATCTTTATTCATGTAGGACAAGCTGGCGCACAACAAGAGAGCAAGGTCACAGAACGGCTGAAATCAAGGTCCTCATGGACTTTGAAAACAGAGCCATCTAGCTGGCTGGTGAGGATCTGGATTGTTCCTGTGCTGATGGTGAGGTCAGTGGTGCTCTACCAAGTGAGGATTCAGCAGTGCAACATCTATCAAACAACCATATTGCGAACGATGTGTCCTGTTTCACACACTGCTGCCATCCACGAATTATCTCTCCCTGCATTCGCAGGCACATCTGGGAAACTGCCAAGACAGTGCATGACCCAGGGCTTCCAATCATGAATTGAGGGAAGCTCAGAAAAGAAATCCCCTGAAACCCTCCCTGAAGTCCTGTCACAGTACTCATACACAGCCTCCACCAGCACAGAGACAGGCACCTTGGTGGGGCCTAGTTTTAGAGTAGCCTCGGGATCACAATCTGGTGAGCACTGTTATGACACAGCAGTTGGTAAAGTCTGTTATTCAAAACCCCATAAAGAAACTAGAAAGAACTGTCATAACCTATATTTTCAATTGGTATGTTTTGAGCTGCAGCTTTAAGTTCAGGAATAAGACTAGCAGATCTCAAGAGATTTTTATATCAAACTAAATAAAATATGTATTACTTTACAACAAATTAAACACATACACATGGCTACAAATTACTACTATCATAACTTTTAACAAATTCCCAAATTAATCTTCACTAAGGCAATAATAACCAATAGACTTAACCAGACACCAGGCAAAGCATTTTCACCTTACAAATTCAAAATGAGGTTCCTTTCAATTTGGTTCCTTTGCAGACAGTTGTAGGCTTACAGCTGCTTTGATGTTACATTCTTCTGCCTTTCACAAAGAACTCCTTTCAGGTTATACCCAGCCTGCCCTTTGAATGCAAATTCTCATTGTATCACCAGGCACATTGAACCCCACCTCTTCTATAAAATAAATAAACCCTGTTTAAAGTACCTACTGTACTGGTAATATTAACATTGCTTGGTCTCTCCTAGCTAGGTGCAAGATTTCACTACCAGTCTTGAATGCTCTTTTCAACAAAATGCAAATGTACCCTCTACCTCTGTTTATATCTCAAAACTACTATACATCAAAGCATCCAGACTAGCTGGCTTCAATCCAATTAACACACACAGGCTAAACCTCTATTTAAAATAAAAATAATTTCCTATAACATTATATATATTAATACCTCATGACAAGCACATCTCACTTTCTGATCCACAGCAGGAGGTAGCAGGGACTTCCCGGGTCCCTGCAATTGGAGGACTTCTGGAGGCTAGAACTTTGCTGGGTCCGGGTCAGATGATGAACGTCTGGACTCAGGCATGTCACAGTTACTGGAGCTGCAAAAGCAAGCTAGGGAACTTCAGGAAGGAGTGCCCGCTGTGCTCCTCAGATTGCAAGGCAGTATGGAGGAGTCCATCTGCCTTCAGGCTGAGGTGATGGCGCCGACATGCCAGCGCACAGAGGTCAACACTGGTAGGATGGCAGCCATCATGGAGACCTTGGTCCAGGATGTCACTCCTGCACAGCTGTGCGGGCTGAGCTCCATCGCCAATACCATAGTTGGCCTCCAACAGTGTCAACACAAGAGGGGTGCAGGACAACTCGATCTCACTCCAGCTACCCCTTCTCCTCAAGGAGTCAGCCAGGTGCCCTAGAGCAACAATGGGGAGGATGATCAGAAGATGCGTCCCCATTGATTCCGGGAGTGTCCAGCTCATCTGAATTCCCTCTTCCTGTGCCTTCAGCAGCTCCAGCTCCACAGGTCAAGGTGGGTGCCACCGCCACACAGCAGGACCCTGAAAGCAGGCTGGGACCTTGCAAGTCATGGCCTCCAGAGGAAGCCTGCCAAGGTCATTACAAACAGGGCATCACAGTCAGCAGGCTGCCTCCACCTCCATTGTGGATGTCCGGGGAGAACCAAGATGTGGTGGCAGGGTTAGGAAAGTTAAGAAGATGTAGTTGCATAGCCTGGGCATGGGTGTTAATCACTTGTACATAATATTTACCATTATAAATAAACTCCCAAGAATGTCTCCCTGCCTATGACTCCTTGTTTTGATGAGCAGTGTTCTTGTCACTCAGATGTGAAGCCTCTCTGCACAAGATAAAGGCAGGTGCCTCAGTCCAGGGCCTCTTCCCTGTGCTTTGTGCAGCCTTGAGACCAAAGAGATAGTCCAGCCTCACACTCCCTGGACACATTACTGATGCCTGCACCTCGATGGTGCCGGTCATTGCTTCCAGAATGTTGTGGGCGGCATCACAGAGTTCTGTCATTCTCTCTGTGTATTCCCAGCACCTTTAAGGTGGGGCTGGCCCGATCGCTTCAGCATCTGTGCGGTGACACTGTGCTCCTGAAGGGGTCAGATGTTGAAGGCTGACAAAGTTTCATGGCTGCGTCTCTATGATATGACCCTGATCACAGAGCTCAAGCGAGCTGCCCTCAGCCTGACATGAGTCAGACATTCACAGAGGTGATGTGAAGGTCTATGGAGTGTCCTCACTGTATGTCGTCATCATCCTCCTAGAATCTAACAACCATTAGGACCTCCGCTGTGTCTCCAATGACATGAGCATGAGCACTGAGGACCTCCTCACTCTCATCACCGTCAACGTCCTCCTCATTGGAGGAGACCTCCTCAGCCAGTCCCTCTCCCCACTGCAGCACCAGGTTGTAAAGGGCGCAGCAGATGAAGATGATGTGTGACACCCTCTGTGGACTATATTGCAGGGTTCCACCAGACTGGTCCAGGCACCAGAACTTCACTTCAGCATCCCAATGGTTTGCTCCACCAAGTTGCGAGCTGCTGCATGAGCCTCATTGTAGCGTCGCTCTGCTGCAGTCTGAGGCCGCCACATGGGTGTCATCAGCCACGGCCTCTGCGGGTAGCCCTTGTCCCCAAGGAACCAATCGTGCAGCTTCTGTGGACCCTGGAAGACTGCAGGGATCTATGATCGACTGAGAATGTAGGAGTCATGGACACTCCCTGGAAAATGTGCGCAGACCTGCAGGATGTGTTTGTGGTGGTCACACACGAGCTGCACATTCAATGAATGGAAGCCTTTGCAGTTGATATATTTGACCACTTGTAGCGATGCAGATCTCAATAACACATGACTGAAGTTGATGGCACCCTGCACTTGTGGGAAACCTGAGGTCTGGGTAAATCCAATCACTCTTGCATCTTGGCTCCCTTAGTCCCAGGTGAAATGCACAAAATTGTGTGCCCTTGTGAAGATTGCATCTGTGATCTCCTGGATGCATTTGTGGGTGTAGGCTTGTGATATCCCACAGAGGCCACCTGTGGAGTCCTGAAAGGAGCCACTGGCATAAAATTGAATACCATGGTGACTTTCACGGCCACTGGCAGTGGATGCCCTCCATGTCTCCATGGTGCCAAATCCTGCGGTAGCTGGCAGATGTGACTGGCCAGTTCCCTAAACATGCGCAGTCTTCAGCAACACTGGTTCTTGGTCATCTGTTGGAATGAAAGGTGGCATCTATAGACCCTGCATCTAACTAGGAACTGACCAATCACGGCTCGCTGTGGCTCTTCAGCAGCATGTGCGGGAGCCCCAGCCATCCCTTGTTCCAGAGGGTGCTGCTCCTCCCTTTGCACAGCCAGGTGCCTCCGTCACTCTCTTCTCTGTCATCTCTGCTCTCCGTACACCACGAGGCGTATAGCTCATTCACCAGGCTCCATGCTCCTGATGTTCTCCTCCTTCAGGACGAAAGAGAGAGATGCGTGGGTTAGCATGGGTGTACTAAGAATCTCTCTTGGTTAAGTCTGAAGGCTTCTTAATGCATCCAGGAGAGTGCTGGCCACAACTTGGATGGCCAGAGATTAGTGCACTGCATGGCTGCCCGAAATCCCACCCTCCTCTGCCCCACTTCACCTGACTGATTGACAGCAGCTTTGCCCATTGGACTGTATTCTGTGCTCTCAGTTCAAGTGTAGGCATTCTCCTAAGCCACACTGCAAGGATTCACTGTTAGCTTGACTCATGAGGGAGACTGGTCCAAGCCGAGATGATGACTTTGCAAGGGCCTGTGAGCACCTCCACCAGTTTCTGCTCCATGGCCAGCTTTCTAAAGGAGATTGTACAATGTGCTCAGTCATCCAACTGTTCTGCAGTCCACCAAAACGCTCATTAGTTTGCAGTCTGTGCCCGAGGGTGAAAAGCTCTGGAGCACTTGGTGGCACTTTCATGCCTTTGTGTTGCTTGAGTGAGCAGATAAGCTAGAGGTCTGACTCCACGCTTGTCAATGTGGCTGCATCTGAACGGTCTCAGATGTAGAGGAATTGTCACTTTATACAAGGTTTCCTAATGCGTAGCCGCTTCCTTCCACACACACACCCCACCCCCCACCACCCCACCCCGCACATGCTTGTGCGCTAACTTCAACTGCAGGGAAGTCCTCGGCCCCACACCCCAAGGTGCTTCAACCTTGAGGTTCAACAGGTGACCTGGGTGAGCGCTGTGCAACATTACTGAGCACTCACCTCCAAGTTCCCCTCAAAGTGAAACCAATTTTTGGCCTTCTTGCCATATCACCCATTCACACCACCGAGCACACCTCATGCCAGTGGGCACGGACAATTCCGCCCTATGTGTTTGTGCCAGGTAGCACCGCTTGGATTAATAAATTCCTCCGGAAGTATTTTTTGATGGGTGGAGGAGGCTAAATTGTTAAGTTTCGGGCCATGGTCATTTTGTACTGTTGATATATAACCGCACACATCCGAATTATTTTCTCCACAACATCCATCATTTTTAATGGCTAAAGGCAAAGAAGAGACAGCCATGCAATAACAGAGCATGGAACAGTGAAAATAAAAACTAATCTCTTTCAGCCCTCATGTTGCAGAAACACGTGACAGCGTTAGGCTCAGCAAGCAACCCCAGGAGAGAACAAGTCATCATACAAACCCCAAGGAGAGCGTGGGTGAATGAATAGGCCCCAGGGAGAGAGCAAGTCAATATACAAACCCCAGGGAGAGAGTGGGTCATTGGACAGACCCGAAGGAGAGAGTGGGTGATTGAATATAGACCCCATGGAGAGTGCAAGTCAATATACAAACCCCAGGAAGAGAGTGGGTCATTGGACAGACTCTAGGGAGACAGTGGGTGATTGCACAGACCCCAGGGAGAGTGGGTGATTGTACAGACCCCAGGGAGAGTGGGTGATTGTACAGATCCCAATAAGAGAGCAGGTGATTGTACAGACCCTAGGGAGTGTTGGTGATTGTATGGACCCTGGGGAGAAAGTGGGTGATTGTACAGACCCACCAGTGAGAGTTGGTACATATAAAGGGCATAAAACAAATAAATCCCCAGGATTTGATGGCATTTATTCCAGAGTGCTGAGAGAGCTCAGTGAGGAGATTGTGAGCTATCGATGATCATTTTGAATTTAGCAATGCACCACACATTTTGAATCTTCCCTGCTTGTAATTGCTGTTTAAGCTCTCATGGATTTATATTTTCCTCACCAATATAAATCAAGGAAAATCCAATTCTCAAAGCCAAGTATTACCTCACAAGGAGCAGGTGAGCCATGAAGTTTGAGGCACACCACCACATTATGTGGTCAGCAGCTTATAGGTGGTACAGAGAGTGTTCCTTAAGCAGCCAGCAAGGCCACACTCTCAAATTCCTCTGCAGCTTTCACAAGACCTGATATAATTGCAGCTGGTGGAACCCCAGTGGTACATCTCACAACTATTCCCACTTACCATGAAAATTAAACTCTCCACAGTCCACGACTCAAATGAAGCCTGAAAGATGTTAACATTGCTAAATAGGAAAGTACCAAGTGTCAAATAAAAAAAACACCAGCCTTTTTAACTGCTAACTAACTCCGGGGGATCTGCACTGGAATACACCCAGCAATGCAGCTCACCACCGCCGTCTCAGGGATAATTACGGATGGGCTGGCCTTGTTGACTACACATGCATCCCATGAAAGAATATAAATAAAATGTGAAGGATGATGGTGTTGGTGAATCATAGGTGTCCTTGTTAAACAAAGCAACATGAAAAGGAATGTATAGAGTCATAGAGGTCTACAGCACAGAAAAAGGCCCTTCGGCCCATCAAGTCTGTGCCAGTCAAACAAGTACCTAACTATTCTAATCCCATTTTCCAGCACTAGACCCATAGCTTTGTATGCCATGGCATCGCAAGTGCACATCCAAATACTTCTTAAATGTTATGAGGGTTTCTATCTGTACCACCCTTTCAGGCAGTGAGTTCCAGATTCCCACCACCCTTTGGGGGAAAAAATTCTTCCCCTCTAAACCTCCTGCCACTTACCTTAAATCTATGTCCCCTGGTTATTGATCCTTCCACAAAGGGGAAAAGTTCATTACTGTCTACCCTATCTATGCCCTTCATAATTTTATACACCTCAGTCGTGTCCCCCCTCAATCTGCTCTGCTCCAGGGAAAATAAACCCAGTCTATCCAATCTCTCCTCATAACCAAAACTCTCCAGCCCAGGCAACATCCTGGTAAATCTCCTCTGCACTCTCTCTAGTGCAATCACAGTCTTCCTATAATGCGGATTCCAGAACTGCACACAATACTCTAGCTGTGGCCTAACCAACATTTTATACAGCTCCAGCAGAACTTCCCTGCTCTTATATTCTATGCCTCAGTTAATAAAGGTAAATATCCCATATACCTTCTTAACCACCTTATCTACCTGTCCTGCTACCTTTAGGGAGCAGTGGACATACATTCCAATGTCCCTCTGATCCTTGGTACTTCCCAGGGTCCGATCATTCATCGTGTATTCCCGTACCTTGTTTTTCCTGCCCAAGTGCTTCACCTTACACTTATCCAGATTAAATTCCATTTGCCACTGATCAGCCCATCTGACCAGCCTGTCTATATCCTCCTATAATCTAAGGCTATTTTCCTCACTATTTACCACCCCACCAATTTTTGTGTCATCTGCGAACTTACTGATAAGCCCTCCCACATTCAAGTCTAAATCGTTTATATATACCACAAACAGCAAGGGACCTAACACCAATCCATGTGGAACCCCACTGGAGACAGGCATCCAGTCACAAAAACACCCCTCGACCATAATCCTCTGCTTCCTGCCACTCAGCCAATTCTGGATCCAGTTTGCCAAATTGCCTTGGATCCCATGGGCTCTTCCCTTCGTTATCAGTCTCCCATGTGGGACCTTATCAAAAGCCTTGCTGAAGTCCAAGTGGACTATGTCAAATGCATTGTCCTCATCTACACACCTGGTCATCTCTTCAAAAAATTCAATCAGATTGATCAGTCATGATCTCCCCTTTACACTGTCCTTGATTAATCTCTGTGTTTCCAAGTGTAGATTAATTCTGTCCCTCAGAATTGCTTCCAGTATTTTCCCCACCACTGAGGTTAGACTGACTGGCCTGTAGTTCCCTGGGAACTATCCCTCCCTTCCTTCTTGAACAGTGGTACCACATTGGCTGTCCTCCAGTCCTCTGGCACCTCTCCTGTGGCCAGAGAGGTATTGAAAATTATTGCCAGTGCCCCTGCTACCTCCTCCCTTGCCTCACTCAACAGTATGGGATACATACAGTGCATTCAGCTAATAAGCCTGTTTAACAAGTTGTGTGAACAATCCCCTCTCCACTCAATCTTGACGAAAGTTTAAGTCACCTGCACCACCAGTAGACTGGATCAGTTAATCCCACCGATAAACTGGATGTTACCTATCAGATCAAGTTTTATTAAAGTTTCCATTAGATTTGGTCCCAAGTGTTGGCCAGTCTCAAAATATGGCTTAGTTCAGAAATTTCATAGCACCATGTGTGATCCGCATTTCTAATTTGGCCAAATTCAGGAAGGAAAAAAGCCTATATGGCATTAAGAGATGGTACTGTGAAAATCCTTTCCTCTATCACAGCTCTGTCCAATTTTTCAAATTCTGTTGCCACATAAACATTAGGAAACAGATTAAGGGCCTATTCTGCTGAGGCTTTAAAAACTCTGAAGTGTATGGTGGAACATAAAAACAAGAAATAGGAGCAGCAGTAGGCCATAGAGTCTATTAAACCTGCTTCACCATTCAAGAAGTTTGTGGCTGAACTTCCACATCTAGTCCATTTGCCTGCTCTATTCCCATGTCCCCCGATTCACTTAGTGCCCCCAAAGTCCAGCGATCGCTGTCTTGAATGCACTCAGTGACTGAGCATCCACAGACCTCTTAGGTAGAGAACTCCAAAGATTCACAACCGTCTGAATGAAGAAATCTCTCCTCATCTTAGTCCTAAATGGCCAACTTCTTATCCGGAGTCTGACCCCCTAGTTGTAGACTTTTTGGAAAGGAGAAACGACCTCTTAGCATCTACCCTGACAAACCCTCTAAGAATTTTAAAAGTTGGAATAAGATTATCTCTCATTCTTCTAAACTCCAGAGAACACAGGCCTGTTCTACTCAATCTCACCCCATGTACTGTCCTCTCATCCAACAACCAACCTCTTGAATCTTCACTGCCACCGCACCCTCCCCACCCCCTCCAAGGCAAATATACTTTTCCTTAGATAAAGAGACTAAGACTGTACACAGTGCTCCGGGTGTGGTCTCACCAATGCCCTACATAGTTGCAGCAAGACTTTCATACATTTATTCTGAAGCCTCCTTGCAATAAAGGCTAACATGCCATATGCCTTCCTAATACAGTCCTGCTGGCAGTATCTGCATGTTAACTTTCTGCAATTTGTGAATCCCTAAATCTTTCTGGACATTAACTAGTCTTTCACTTTTAAAAAATATATTCTGCTTTTCTGTTTTTCCTACCAAAGTGAATAATTTCACACTTCTCCACATTATATTCCATGTGCCATCTTCTTGCCTCATAACTTAGCCTGTTTACCTCCTCTTAAAGCCACTTTGTGTCGTCCTCAAGGCTTATTTTCCCACCTAGCTTTTTATCGGTCTCTTCGTCTAAGTCATTAATACAGGTTGTAAATTGCAAACATCAAACCTTGTGGCATTCTACTGGTTATACCCTGTCGTCCCAAGAAAGAACAGTTTATTCCTACTCTTGCTATTGATCCTCAATCCAGTCTAATAAAAACCTTGAATTCTATGCAGCCTAATCTTGTGTAAGAATCTCTTGTGTGGCAGCTTAATGAAAGCCTTGTAAAAATCCAAACATACTACATCCACTGATTCCCCCTTATCCACTCTGCTGGTTACATCCTCAAAACTCTGATAGTTTTGTCAAACATAATTTGTTTTTCATTAAAACTGTGTTGGTTGCCTAACATATTGTGATTTTCCATGTGCCCTGTCCTTAACAATAGATTCTAGCATTGTCCCTACTACTGGTTGATTTACACTTCCTGGCATTCCTATTCTGGCTGCTCTTGCAGTGCTGGAGTAGCAGGAGAGAAATGCCCAAAGGACATCTCTCCATTCCTCCTTGGGCTTAAATAGTTAAATTCCAACTTCCATCTTTGTCTCCCAGCCCCATAGCCAATCTTGAGAGGTGAAAAATGGGTTGAGCAAACAAAATTGTGCCTTCCCCAGAGTGCAGAGGGTTGATGATTACCAGCAGGTGGCTTGACAAAAGAGAGAGAAGGAACTGGAATAGGCTGTTCTCTGGAACTGTGTATGATCATCAATACATACTTCAAAAGTAAAAGGAAATAATGTCCTCCCATCTGGTACTGTACTACTCAGATACTCATTTACATGTGCGCACCTACTGTACTGTCAGTGCAAAGCAGCAGCAGAGGGATTATGGGGACAGACAAACAAGGAGGAGGGGCAGGCAGGGGGCAAGTGATGAGCTGTGAGGGGAAAAGTGGGAGGCAGGTGTGGAGCAGGAGGAAAGGCAGAGGTGTGGATGGCAGGTGGGCAGCAGAGAGGCATGTAGGGAGCAGGGAACAAGTGGGGAGTGGGGTTGAAATTGCTGAGCAGGGGGAGAAGGTGGCAAACGGGTGGCAGGTGGTCAGTGTGGTGAGGGCAGGTGCTGAGCAGGGAGAGGGGTGTCAGGGAGGGCCAAGGTGGGGAGGTGCAGGGCAGGTGGCAAGTGGGGGAAGGGCAGGCAGATGGTGAGAGCAGAAATCGAGGATAGGGAGGTGGGGAGTGGAGGGGAGACAGTGAGGGTGTAAGGGAGAGGAGAGGAGAACAGAACAAGATGTGGAGAAAGTTCAAAAGGTAGAGAATAACCTAGGGGAGGTGATAGTGTTGCTGGGCTAATAATACAGAGCCCCAGGGTAATGGTCTGGGGACCTGGGTTTCAATCCCACCATGGTGGAATTTGAATTCAATAAAGATCTGGAATTACGGGCAGCATTTCCCCCCTGTCCGGTGGTGGGGGGTGCTGTTGTGTGGGAGCGGGTGGGTTCCCGATCGGCGCCCCCCCAGTTTACGTGACATGCGCTCCCTGTGCGGGGGGAGGGGGGCGGTGGGATTCCCTGAGCTGGGAGTGTGCTCTTTTGCATGCACGTGAAAGAGCGCACAGATCTCCCTGAGGTGAAGTGCAGCCTCAGGAAGATCAGCTCAAGATTCAAAAGTTCATCAAAGGCAGAGAAAAATATTCCTGACATGTCCCCTCATGTGACACTGTCACATGAGCTGGGACTTGTCAGTTTCTTTATATTAAACATTTTATACAAATTTTGAAACCCTCATGAAATCTCATCCCACCCACGGATGAGGTTTCATGTTTTTTCTGAAGGCTGCCTGGGCTCTTCACCATTATTCATTTTAATTACTTTTTTAATGGCCTTAATAGGCCGTTGACAGGTTGGCGGGCGTGCAGCCGACTCAGCTGCACACCCGCTGAACTGAGAATCTAAATAACGTGGTGTGACGTCAGGACGCATGCCCCGTGTCATTTTACGCATCAGCAAGCGGGCTCCACCCCCGCTCGTTGACTGGAAAAGCTGCCCTATTAGTCTAATAATGATGATTACCATGAAAACATTGTCAATCGTCATAAAAGCCATTTGGTTCACTAATGTCTTCTTTACATTACCTTTACGGGTGGAAATCTGCTGTCCTTACCTGGTCTGGCCTACATATGCTTACACCTGCAGTAATGTGGTTGACTCTTAAAGGGCCTAGCAAGCCGCTCAACTGTATCAAACTGCTACAAAGTCTCAAAACCGGATGGGCAATCCAGCATCAACCACCGGAAAAATCACCGACAATCTCAGCCCTGTCGACCCTGTAAAGTTCTCCTTACTAAACCCTGGGGGCCAAATTTGGGACAGCTGTCTCACCGACTAGTCAAGCAACAGCCTGACATAGTCATTGTCATGGAATCATATCTTACAGGCAAAGTCCCAGACACGACATTAACCATCCCTGGGTATGTCTTGTCCCACTAGCAGGACAGACCCAGCAGAAGTGACAGCACAGTGGTATACAGTTGGGAGGGAGTTGCCCTGGAAGTTACCAACATTGACTCCAGACCCTATGAAGTCTCATGGCAGCAGGTCAAACATGGGCAAGGAAACCCCCCGCTGATTACCACGTACCACCCTCCCTCAGCTGATGAGTCAGTGCTCCTCTATGTTGAACACCACTTGGAGGAAGCACTGAGGGTGGTAAGGGTGCAGAATGTACTCTGAGTGGGAGACTTCAATGTCCATCACCAAGAGTGGCTTGGTAGCACCACTACTGACTGAGTCGGCCGAGCTCTAAAGGACAGAGCTGCTAGACTAGGTCTGTGACAGGTGGTGAGGGAACCAAGAAGATGGAAACACATACTTGACCTCATCTTCACCAACCTGCCTGTCACAGACGCATTTGTCCATGACAGTATTGGTAGGAATGACCGCCACACAGTCGCTGTAGAAACGAAGTCCCGCCTTCACATTGAGGATACCCTCCATCGTGTTGTGTGGCACTACCACCGCGCTAAATGGGATAGATTTCGATTGATCTAGCAAATGAAGACTGGGCATCCATGAGGCGTTGTGGGCCTTCAGAAGCAGTAGGATTGTACTCCAACACAATTTGTAACCTCATGGCCTGGCATATCTGCCACTCTACCATTACCATCAACCCTGGCACAATGAAGAGTGCAGGAGGGCATGCCAGGAGCAACACCAGACATATCTAAAAATGAGGTGTCAACCTGGCGAAGCTATAACACAGGGCTACTTGCACGCCAAACAGAATAAGCAGCATGTGATAGACAGGGCTAAGCGACTCCACAACCAATGGATCAGATCTAAGCTCTGCAGTTCTGCCACATTCAGTCACGAATGGTGGTGGACAATTAAACAACTCACTGGAGGAGGAGGCTCCACAAATATCCCCATTCTCAATGATGGGGGAGCCCAGCACAACAGTGCACAAGATAAGGCTGAAGCATTTGCTACAATCTTCAGCCAGAAGTGCCGAGTGGATGATCCATCTCGGCCTCCTCTGAGAGTCCCCAGCATCACAGATGCCAGTCTTCAGCCAATTCAATTCAGTCCACGTGATATCAAGAAATGGCTGAAGGCACTGGATACTGCAAAGGCTGTGGGCCCTGACAATATTCTGGCAATTGTACTGAAGACTTGTGCTCCAGAACTTGCCATGCCCCTAGCCAAGCTGTTCCAGTACAGCTACAACACTGGATTCTACCCGGCTATGTGGAAAATTGCCTATGTATGTCATGTATACAAAATGCGGGACAAATCCAACCTTGCCAATTACCACCCCATTAGTCTACTCTCGATCATCAGTAAAGTAATGGAAGGGACCATCAACAGTGATATCAAGCAGCATTTGCTTAGCAATAACCTGTTCACTGCTGCTCAGTTTGGGCTCTGCCAGGGCCACTCAGCTCCTGACCTCATTACAGCCTTGGTTTAAACATGGACAAAAGAGCTGAACTCCCAAGGTGAGGTAAGTGTGACTGCTTTTGACATCAAGGCCGCATTTGACCGAGTGTGGCATCAAGGAACCCTAGCAAAACTGGAGTCAATGGGAATCAGTGGGAAAACTCTCCACTGGCTGGAGTCAAACCTAGCACAAAGGAAGATGGTTGTGGTTGTTGGAAGCTGGTCATCCCAGTTCCAGGACATCACTGCAGGAGTTCCTCAGGGTAGTGTCCTTGGCTCAACTAACTTCAGCTGCTTCATCAATGACCTTCTTTCCTTCATAAGGTCAGAAGTGGGGATGTTCGCTGTTGATTGCACAATGTTCAGCACCATTCACGACTTTTCAGATGCTGAAGTAGCCCATATCCAAATGCAGCAAGACCTGGACAATAGCCAGGCTTTGGCTGACAAGTGGCAAGGAACATTCGCGCCACACAAGTGCCAGGCAATGACCATCTGCAAGAGAGAATCTAACCAGCGTCCCTTGACGTTGAATGGCATTACCATCACTGAAACACCCATTATCAACATACTGGGGGTTACCATTGACCAGAAACTGAACTGGATTAGCCATATAAATACTGTAGCTACAAGAGCAGGTCAGGAGCTAGGAATCCTGCAATAAGTAACTCACTTCCTGAATCCCCAAAGCCTGTCCACCATCCAAAAGGCATAAGTCAGGAATGTGATGGAATACTCCCCACTTGCCTGGATGAGTACAGCTCCCACAACACTCAAGAAGCTTGACACTGTCCGCTTGATTGGCACCAGATCCACAAACATTCACTCCCTCCACCACCGACACACAGTAGCAGGAGTGTATACCATCTACAAGATTTAATGCAGGAATTCAACAAGGTTCCTTAGACAGCACTTTCCAAACCCACAACCACTACCATCTAGAAGGACAAGGGCAGCAAACAGATGGCAACACCATCACCTGGAAGATCCCCTTTAAGTCACTCACTATCCTGACTTGGAAATATATCACCGTTCCTTCATTGTCGCTGGGTCAAAATCCTGGAACATCTTCCTAACAACACTGTGAGTGTACCAACATCACATGGACTGCAGTGATTCAAGAAGGCAGCTCATCACCACTTTCTCAAGGGCAACTAGGGAAGGGGAATAAATACTGGCCCAGCCAGCAAAGCCCACATCCCATGAATGAATTTAAAAAATCAAGAGAGGGAATGATAAAAGAGAAAGATATCACAGAATCACAGAATTGTTACAGCACAGAAAGAAGCCATTTGGTCCATCGTCTCTGCGGCGGCTCTCCAAATGAGCAATTCACCGAGTGCCATTCCCCCACCTTCTCCCTGTAACTCTGCACATTCTTCCTTTTCAGATAACTGACTAATTCCCTTTTGAATGCCTTGATTGAACTTGCCTCCACTACACTCTCAAGCAGTGCATTCCAGACACTAACAACTCACTGTCTGAAAACTATTTTCCTCGTGTCGTTTTTGCTTCTTTTGTCCATTACTTTAAATCTGTACTCTCTCATTCTCAATCCTTTCATGAGTGGGAACTGTTTCTCCCCATCTAGCCTGTCCAGACCCCTCAAGATTTTGAATACTTCTATCAAAACTCCTCTCAGCCTCTCTTCTCTAAAGAAAAGAGCTCCAACTTCTCCAGTCTAACTTCATAACTGAAATTCCTCATCCCTGGCATCTATTCTCATTAATTTTTTCTTCGCTTTCACCAATGCCTTCACATCTTTCTTAAATGCGGCACCCAAAACTGTATGCAATACTCCAGCTGAGGCTGAACTATTGCCTTAAACAAGTTCAACATAACCTCCTTGCTCTTGTGCTCTACACCATTATTGATAAAGCCTAGCTTTATTATCTGCTCACTCAACTTGTCCTGCCACCTTCAATGACTTATGCACATATTCATCCAGGTCCCTTTACTCCTGCACTCCCTTCAGAGTTGTACTCTTTATTTCTGTAGTGATTGAAGGTATAGCCTTTTCCTACTGCCTATCAGGGGTCACAAGATTGTTCTTGTAGACACCGATGATGAGCTCTAAGCCGGGTAATCCGGGGTGGGAGGGCGTGGCTTTCTAGTCGTGGACCTGGTTCAAGCATGTAGCTTCAGAAAAAGCTCTCTGTCATAAAGTTATCTGTTTCAAGTAGAAACCTGTCTGGTATGTCAAGTTATTACAATTCTATAATGTCTCTCCATGTTCTTCCTACCAAAATGAATCATTTCACATTTCTCCACATTGAACATCATCTGCAACTTGTCTGCCCTTTCCGCCAACTTGTCTATGTTCTTTTGAAGCTCTACATTATTTTCCTCACAGTTCACAATGCTTCCAAGTTTCACATCCTCCGCACATTTTGAAGCTGTGCCCTGTATACCAAGGTCTAGGTCATTATTATATATCAGGAAGAGAAAAGGTCCCAACACTGACTCCTGGGACACTGCATTACAAACCTTCCTGCAGCCCAAAAAACATCCATTAACCATTACTCTGTTTCCTGTCACTCAGCCAATTTCATATTCATGTTGCTACTTTCCCTTTTATTCCATGAGCTGTGACTTTATTCACAAGTCTGTTGTGTGGCACTGTATCAAATGCCTTTTAGAAGTCTATGTACACCACATCAACAGCATAACCCTCATCAGTCCTCTCTGTTACCTCTTCAAAAAGCTCCAGTAAGTTAATTAAACATGATTTTTCCTTAACAAATCTGTGCTGGCTTTCCTTAATTGACCCACATATGTCCATGTGATTATTGTTTTGTCCTGAATTATTGTTTCTAGAAGTTTCCCCAGCACTGAAGATAAACTGACTGGTTTGTAGTTGCTGGGCTTTTCTTTACCCTTTTAGATATGTAGAGGTACACTACACAGCTTAGTGTACAAAAACAGTAAAAGAGAATGCAAGAGGGAAAAAAGAGGGAAACTGAAGAGTTAATTTGTTCCACATGCATATCCTTGATCTCCATGTTAGGACCATTACTAATTAAGAGTCTATATATACCACACAATTTCCATCTAATCAGGCTTAAAATGTAATTGTTCTTTTACACTACAGATGTTAACATAGCTTTCCTGTTCATTTGCATTAGATCAAGTAACTTATTTTGAATTTTTGACTGGAATCTACATTTGCGGGGTTTTCCATTCAAAACTACCTTCCTTCTCTCAGTCCAAATTTACATCCTACAACAGCTATCATGTAGATTTGGAAATTTTCTTAGAAACACTTAGTTACGTTTGGATGTCAGACTATTACCTCATAATAAAATGTCAGACTGCTGTTCATCAAAGTGGAATGTGATGTGTTCTGATTCCTAACAAAGCATCTCCCCACGTATCATTGATGAATAATATATGACATGGATACCTAGACATCTAATAGTGCTTTTCTTTGTTTGAAGCAATTAAGAGATAAATCCTAGGTCTTTTTGTGATTCCTTAGCATTTATTGAATTTCCAAAAGTTCAGCATAAGGACCTGGATGAACATTCAGCCTATGTCTTTCATAGGGCTCTGCCAAGCTGAGAGATAGAGAGAAACTATTTTTATTTCACGAGGTTCTGATGTTTTGGCACAATTGGAATTCGAGGGCACAGGAGCGTTAGACATGCCAGAGACGGCCAGTGTTAGATAAGCAGAGCAACAAAACAAATCCCAAACGTAAAGAGGGTGAGACAGAGGAATGATTAGAGAAGCTCAAACTCTACAAACTGTAAAGAAGGTCAGTTAAGCTGGGACCTCACTGAGGTGCATAAAATATTAATTGGCAGCGCTAAAGTAAACCCAGAATATTATTTCAAATTAAGTCAAGGAAGGAGGATCAGAACACAGAGATCCAGAAATACTGAATGGATACAGGAGGAACTTTCTATCCTTTAAGGATGAAAAGAATTTGCTAGGCAAGGCAGTTGAGCACAAATATTTAGAACCTTCAAATTATATTTGGTGCCTTAATGAGATATAGTGAGGTTACTGCAGCAACAACTTCAATGTGATAGTTAGGGCACTAGAGTGATGGTTCAACTGGAGACTTAGCATCCAGGAGGGGTGTGTCTTGATTGGATGAATATCATTTTCTCTTCCTCACCTTCTCCTATGTTCTAATTTTATTTAGATTCTACTGCAAATCAAGTATATGTATTTCATGCTTTTTTAAACTGGTTTATTTCTCTATACTGGAAGGCATTGCAGTGATCACAAAGCTGATATATAAAAGATTCAGTGCTCCCTACTGAGCATAATTAATTGGGATTGATGATCAATGTCCAGGATTTTAGACCATGATCTAAAGTGAAACACCAGTGCAGTATCTTAGAAGTGTTGAATTGCTGGAGGTACTGTCTTTCGGGTGACACTAAACTGAGGACATGTTTGTTTATGTAGATGTAGAAAAATCCCATGGTTATATACACAGAAAAGCAGGGAGCTCCCTTGGTGTCTTGGCCAATTTAATTCCCTCAACTAATATCAGTAAAGAAAAAAGGCTAACCGGACATTATCTACTTTGCTGGTTGTGGGGCCTTGTGTGCAAATTGGCTGCTGCATTTGCTAACAGAACATTTGTGATTGTATTTCAGAATTAATTACTTGTGAAGCACTTTGAGACACCCCGAGGACATGAAAAATGCTAATAAAAGCAAACTTGTTCTTCCTTTCTATGTAGGATGATTTAATGAGGAACACCCAATGACACAAAATGATATTCTACTTTGTGAAACCATGTCTATGAAGATTAAAACTCACGATCTGCACATATTAATCATTGGCAGCCAAGCATGGCACTGTGGCAATGGAACCATATGCTTGCACCCGGCTTTTACACTGCTAATCATGACTCTGACATCCCAGAAGCAGAATCACAAACCAACTTATTTTGAATGCATGACAATGCATCAGTGTGTGTACCATCACAGGCCCACCATTTATAGCCCATCACTCGCATCCTTACTGTTTATACCGCAGCCACATTCCCGCTGTATGTGACCAGTCAGTTACATTCCCTGCATATATCTCACATAAGTCAGGTGTTCATTGTATATCTCCCGTTGGTCTCATCCCTCTTCCCTGTATGTAGTCAGTGAGTATATTCCCACAGCCTCTGGTTTATCATGTAAGTCACTGGTGTTGGCTTTGTCGTAATTCTTAGTCCCAGAAATGATGAGGTGGTCAGGCTCTTCACAACATTTGGGCTAATTTAACTGGGAGTCAAACTATGTATTGCTGCTCATGGCCATTATATTTTGTGGTAGACTTTTCTTTGGATTCAGTGTCACTGATCACACCTATAGGCAGGCCTCACATTCTCTATGGACCAGAGTATCCTTACATGTCCAAAATTTACCTACATGAGGTGAGACCCTTGGGTCAGACAGAAAGCTTATGGTACAGGCTCCAGCTTCTTTTCTGTAATAGGTTAATTCCAAAAACCCTGATTTCAGACTCACAACAGTAGCAAGCCTAGGTTGTAAGCAGCCTACACATTGAGCACCATTATCTTACCATGTTTCTCTATTTAGAGCATTTATTCCAAGAACAATTCCAGGCACTTACTAATTTCGAGTTGCCGCTGAATTCGTCCTTTGCACCGCTCCCTGTAATCAGTCTGTGTGCCATTGTACTCAGACATCACTTCTACAAATTTACGGGACAGTGTAGAATGCTGCAAGCAAAAGAAACAAGGTTTGAATTGGAGTTGTGCAATAAAAATACAATCGAAGCAGCCACAGTGATAGTGACCTGTTATCCATAACTTGTTCTATGTACTACTCCCCAGCTGAGGAGAGTTACCTGCACCCTGATTCTGTCATTGAAAATACTGCCCCAGAAAACTTAATTTTTTTTCACTTTTATTTGTGCAATTTCTAGTTTTGGAACCTTCAATTCACATGGACCTTGGATTTTTATTCAAAAGAGTGAGCTTTGTTTTCGATTTGCAAATTGTAAGTACATTCTTTATCTTCATATTTGAAATTTTCCCTCACTAGCAGCAGATAATCTATTGCTGAGAATATTTTTAAAAAATGTTTGATTGCAAACAAGGACTTCAAATGTGGTTTCATTGTTGTTGATTATTCCAGTCAGAACTGGAGGCAGTAAACTTAGAAATAGAATGTTCCTTTCTGATCCTAACCACCTCCCCCCACAACACCTGCAAGCTGCTGCTGCACTTCTGATGGACCAACTTGTTGAGCCACTGTAACCCATCCAGTGAATGGTGAATATTCCATCATATTTCTGACTTGAGCATTGTCGATGCTGGAGACGTTGAGGGGGTCATCTGATGAACCACAAAGCATATCCAAACCCCAACCCCCCACCACCCGCCCTGTTGTAGCTCTGACATTGATACGTCTACTCCAGTTAAGCTACTGGGTCAATGATGATCCTAAGATGTTGATGGCATGTACTTGACAACGGTTGTGCTGTTGAAAGCCAAGGAGAGACTTATAGGAATTTCTCTTGTGCACGATGGTCACTACCAGGGCCAAAATGTTATCCACCACTTCTTAGCCCAAGCCTGGATGTTGCCCAAGTCTTTCTGTGGACTGGCATGGCTATTTCTTCATTATTGAAAGAACTGTGAATGGAGTTGAACACAGAAATAGTCTGTGAACAGCTCTACTCATGACCTCATGATTGAGTGAAGAAGCAGAAAATGTTGGTACTGAAGACATATTGGTAATGTTTTTTCCAATGAATATTTAGAGTAAGTAATAATTGAGTACATTCGTTATTTTATGCTTGGGACCCGTGCACATCTTCTAACATTCTGACCTCTTCCTTTCTTTCTATCATGACATGGTAATATTCCTCCTCTTCCTTTCAGCTACCATGCCCTAAGAGGGTGTTGGCAACCATGGTCTTCCATTGGATTGGTCCATCGTTATGCTTGGCAAAGTACTGCAGTGGTTTGCCATTACCTTCTGCAGCATGATTGACCAAGAAGCTCTCCCGCTCTTACCGCCTGCCATCAGGCATATTGTAACGATTTACATGCTGATGATCAACCATGTTTGGCACATTATGAAGCAATGGTAATATTAATTCTGGTAAATTCAAAACTTGTAACATATCATGGCATTGCTGACTATTCAGGTGCATGACATAGAGGGCACTAACTCAGATGCACCCAGACTTTATTTACAAACCGGTTAAAGCTACAAATGATGAAAACTGTTCCCACGGCCCTGGGAAACCAAACATTTATCCAACATTTTTCCAAAAGCTTTAAATGGAAATTTCAAGAGTATAGAACATGACCACTGAATGAAGAACAATAGGGCGGGGACAATAGTACTGTATGCCACAAACAAACAACAAAGCAATGGAGAGGAATCCATAGTGGTAGAAGTCACTGAAAGAACAATGGTATGGTAAGGTAGGATCAAAAGTACTGGAAGTGAAATGTTAATAAGCCACCAATAAACACTGCAAAGGTAACAGAACAACTACTAACTGAGAATGGAAAAGAGATTAAACCTTCCTCTGATCAGAATTAGGTGTACAGGCCCAAAAGTAGGGATCAGGAAAGAATGCCCAAAGAGAATAGTAAAAGGAGAATGATGTAAAGAGGAAGGTAAAGATCACAGCAAAACAAGAGGAAACAGGTCTTGAAGGGGAAAAATAGTTTGCTCCTCCCAAGGAAGGGAGATGTACAACAGGCATGAAGTAAAATGCTCGCCAAAGAACCTCACAGAAAGAAGAGAACAGGAACCAAGAAAGAAACAAAGTTTCTTCCAGCTGGGCCCTAGTATAACAGTATCTTTACACTACATTCAGCCCATCAAGTCTGCACAGGCTCTCTGAAAGTGCATTCCACCTTGTCCCACTCCCCTGCTTTAGCCCTGTAACCTTGCACATTCTCTCTTTTCAGGTAGCAATCCAATTCCCTTTTGAATACCTCAAATGAACCTGCCTCTACCACCCGTTCAGGCAGCTCGTTCCAGGCTCCTACCACCCTCTGGGTGAAAAACATTTTCCTCACATCACTATTACTCCTTTTGCCAATTATTTTGCATTGATCAGTCCGATCAATGATCCTTCCCAAGACTGTTTCCTTTCCACCATTTGCCAGTGAAGGCCTTTTCCTGTTACCTGAGCCGGGATTTTCCGGCCCCAGTGCGGCTGGGACCCAGCCAGATTTACGGCGGGACCAGAAGATCACGGTGGCAGGTGGGTGCGGAAAATCTCGCCCCTGATTTCACATTTATGACTAACCTATAAAAATAGGAAGCCTTTGTTTCATTTAAGGAAAGATACTCACATAGCCTACCTCAAAACTACTGTTGGTATTTTGCCCCACCCCACAGGTAATCCCTGGTCTTTCCACTTAATCTGCAGAATGTTCAAATCACTCATTAGCACATTACAATATTCTGCAGCCTTCAATGCTCTCCATTCACCTACTCACTTGGTACAGTCGGTCTATAGCACTTACCAATTAATAATTTGGCTCCTTATTACTAGTTTTATCAATATTATTTCAGTCTTATTCCCTTTCGCTGCTATACCCATTCTTTCCATAGCTGCTATATCATTCCTTATTATCCCAACTCATTCTTAGCTCTTTCTATGTGAAACATTTCACACCATCCGAGCCCCAAACTCCACTGTCAGCCATATGTCAACAAAACATTTCCAAGAATTGTAGATCCCTCTAATCCCAGAACCTTTCCATGGCATTGCTTGTGTTTTTTTATAAAACATTGCAGACTTTCTCTCAACATTTCTGTCTTTAACAATCTTTCTGCTATAGTTGTCACTAATTTTGTTTCTTTCTGGTATGTTTTATTTATCCTCACCTACCTTACTGTTTGAAATCCTGCTCCCGATGCTCTGTTTAGTCTCTCTCTGCTGTGATATCTTTATCTGTTTAAATTAGGTATGACCATACCATCTGCAGAACTTTGCCTGCCTAAGAAATTGCTCCTATCCTAGGAAGCAGAAATCTTCCTTTTCATCTTTCTAACCACAATCCTTCCCTAACTCTAGTGCAAGCAATCTGAGGTCTTTGCACTTTATTGAGGAACCTCAGGTTCCCTGTGAAAAACCTCACTCCTCAGGTTCCCTGTGAAGAACCTCACTCCTCAGGTTCCCTGTGAAGAACCTCACTCCTCAGGCTCCCTGTGAAGAACCTCACTCCTCAGGTTCCCTGTGAAGAACCTCACTCCTCAGGTTCCCTGTGAAAAACCTCACTCCTCAGGCTCCCTGTGAAGAACCTCACTCCTCAGGCTCCCTGTGAAGAACCTCACTCCTCAGGTTCCCTGTGAAGGACCTCACTCCTCAGGTTCCCTGTGAAGAACCTCACTCCTCAGGCTCCCTGTGAAAAACCTCACTCCTCAGGTTCCCTGTGAAGAACCTCACTCCTCAGGCTCCCTGTGAAGAACCTCACTCCTCAGGTTCCCTGTGAAGAACCTCACTCCTCAGGTTCCCTGTGAAGAACCTCACTCCTCAGGCTCCCTGTGAAGAACCTCACTCCTCAGGCTCCCTGTGAAGAACCTCACTCCTCAGGTTCCCTGTGAAGAACCTCACTCCTCAGGTTCCCTGTGAAGAACCTCACTCCTCAGGTTCCCTGTGAAGAACCTCACTCCTCAGGTTCCCTGTGAAGAACCTCACTCCTCAGGTTCCCTGTGAAAAACCTCACTCCTCAGGCTCCCTGTGAAAAACCTCACTCCTCAGGCTCCCTGTGAAGAACCTCACTCCTCAGGCTCCCTGTGAAGAACCTCACTCCTCAGGTTCCCTGTGAAAAACCTCACTCCTCAGGTACCCTGTGAAGAACCTCACTCCTCAGGTTCCCTGTGAAGAACCTCACTCCTCAGGTTCCCTGTGAAGAACCTCACTCCTCAGGCTCCCTGTGAAAAACCTCACTCCTCAGGTTTCCTGTGAAGAACCTCACTCCTCAGGCTCCCTGTGAAGAACCTCACTCCTCAGGTTCCCTGTGAAGAATCTCACTCCTCAGGTTCCCTGTGAAGAACCTCACTCCTCAGGTTCCCTGTGAAGAACCTCACTCCTCAGGTTCCCTGTGAAGAACCTCACTCCTCAGGCTCCCTGTGAAAAACCTCACTCCTCAGGCTCCCTGTGAAAAACCTCTATCTAAATTTTCCTAGGTCACTGGTTCTGACATAACAAATACATGGATGTTTGACCTCCAGCACAGGCTAATGTAGCTTTGATCTGATGACACAACCATAGTATCCCAACTAAACAATATGGAACTGAAAACAACTCAGTTGAGTTTCCAATTTTTAAATACACCCAATTTGTAAGTTTGCACAGCAGAGGTTTTAATTGCCCTAATTGTTCTCTAATAACCTTGTGGTTGAGGAGTTGCAAGAGGCTCTCCCTTGGGTACTTCTCATTGAAGAAACAGTGTAGCGTGGAACAGATTATTAACAGCCATTACCTGTGCTTTCAGCTCACACCATTTATTGATGATTGATGTGTGATACGTGACTGTGCTTCAATGGAGTGTTCATTCCAATACCTCTGACAATTCAACCTAAAACTGATGAGAGTGAAGTGGTTAACATGGAATCTCTTGGAGGGAATAAACCTATGCTTCCAGCAAGGTGAAGAGAAGTGAGCAGTGCCAGTGATTGTTCCCATATCCACAGTGCAGACAGCTTATTGAAGGAATCAAGATACCCCATGAAGTGAGTTGAGGACTCAGTGAGGTACATTGCCTAGGGCCTCTGCAGATGAGTGTCCTTTGAGATGTAACTGGAGCAGTGCCAGCCCAATGGGGAATTAAGAGAACACTCAGGCTGTAGCTAGAACAGCATCAGAGCTAGAATAGCGCAGTCTAACACAGCAGCTGGTTAGATCTTTGGAAGAAGTAACAGAAGAGGTTCCTTAAATAAGGAGAGTGTATAGCTCCACATTTGACTGAAGGAGCCCTGGAAGGCTGATATTCAGGAGGTTTGCAACAGTCTTGCAAAGGGAAGGGTGCCCAACAACAACTCAGAGGACAGTGACTTGTAGTCCAAAATGAATGAATGGGGCACTGAGTATTGATCAGGAGGGCTGAGAAAATGGAAAGGAAAGCACCAGAGAGTGAGAGAGAATGATCTGAACAAAGAGAAGTGTGACAGTGGGGCTGAAGCCAAAAGCAGAAGTGCAGGAAGACAGCATACAAAGCTGGAACAAGAGATGCTGTTAGAACTGAATTATGCTCAAACTGTGCAAGCAGTTCTCAATAAAAGCTTTCCTGTGCACAGAAACAGTTACTGAATCTCAGCAGGTCCCTTTGGCAGCTGATGCATTTAGAAAATTGTGAAGCTATTTATCTTTATCCATCCATATTTACAGAAACATCATCAATGATCACGATGGAACCTGTTTCAGTAAAATTAAGAAAGGCAGTCCAGCAAATCGCAGGGATGGAATACTGCATCATCGAGAACTTCACTGATAAGTTTACACTATAAATGTGAATTCATAAGTGTGCCCTGCTATTGAGAAAATCCAACTATTACCTGAGAATTAATTTGGTCAAATATATTGGTGTCATGGGGCAATTATTTTGTCAGACATCGTTTCATCAGACTGGCTCTTGGTTTGGGAACAGACAGGTCACAGGAGACTGAAAACTTGTCTTAATTCTTAGAATACATTAGCATTTTCAAAGTTGCAGTCCCCATGTTTGATGAGTGGAGAATAAAAGCAACAACTTCTGTTGCTATGAGAGACGTTTACCTTTAGCCTCATCTATTTCCCAAACCTGAAAATCCATGGTATTAATGCACCTTTGAACAATAAGCAGTCTTGAACTATAACTCATGCAGGCATGAAAAATCAAGGTATACAAGTTACACAATGTTGTTCATCGAAACTTGGTTTGCTGGGAGCAGGGGCAAGTTATTCATCAGGTTTTTTTAGTCTCCAGTGCTTTCACCAGGTTTACAACAACAACCACGCTTGAGATCATGTGGTCGACTTTTAACAGAACAGATTGTAGCAGTTTGGAACATCTATAGGTTAACAGTTTCTATTAAATAGAACATTACTACTTGGCATAGGCTGTTCCTATTCTGCTTTCTTCTTGATGATCATATCATTGAGGACAGGAATATCTCATTCCCTTGGATTCCTCAGGGAGGCAAAATTCCGGCAGATTTATTTCAGCCTGTTTATAAATGTTTTCTTCCCCCCAATTAATTTATGTAAGGTTTAAATACATTTAACAAAATTCAATCAGTACAACTGGTATTTGCATAATAATCCAAGATAATGAACAATTCACCACAGCGGTGGATACTCTTGATTGATTTAAACAAAGTAAATTCTAACTAACCTCCTTGAATTTTAACCTTCTGAGCTTGGGGAAAGCTTCACCTTGCAGTTTTTTTAAACCTAAAAACCAGGCTACTTCTGTCTCTTGTGCTCATGACCCAAGCATAAGGGTCCAAGACATAGAATCCCTACCAAGGGCACAGGACCCGGAACCTCTCAGCACTGTGGAGATGTGAGATGTCTATCAACAGCAGAGACAAACTAACAAGTAACTGGTTATAACTCCTTTCCAAATCCTCTCTGTGGGAAGATGGTCAACGATCCTAAAACATGAGGTTTCTACTCACTCGTGATACAATCATTCTGTAAATATTGGTGAAACCATGCTCCACCAGTTTCCTGCTTAAACCAGGCAAGATATCAAGAAAATTGGGCCATAAGTTTACCACTGCTTCCCCATTCCAACCTCGATTTCCCTCCCACCATTCTGGAAACTTGATGTCAAAAGAAAAATTCTAGATCTATAACTCCGTACAGCTCTAAAAGGCTGCTGGCCAGGCTGAAAATTTTCATTCCATCAATTTAATCATTTAAAATGTTTATCTCAATTTTTGCAGTGCCAGTGAGAGTGTTTAATCACTATTGGGTGTGGAGTCTCTCAACTCTTGTCAGCCAGTTCGGCTGCTCCATTATTACTTAGTCACTGCACAGATCAGCACTGTGTGTGTTACAACCTGCAGTTTTGACGTCTGCTGTGACTGTGCACAGCACTGAGGACCCAATGCGCTGAAACAAGACCATCTGTCACTGAAGGACAGTGCAGCCATGAGAATGACAAAATAATTACCAGGAAAATACTGATTTATGTAGGACAACTGCACTGTGATTTTATCACCAATCTTTGCAACATAATAGACAGATCTAGCAGCATAAATCTCTTACAACAGTCTCCAACCCAACACAAAATGTGCCAATGTGTTCTTGAATTGCATTGGTGCCAGAGGGTCAGACATTGAACTTTCATCTCTCAAGAGAGGGCTATATACCAGCATTTCACCTCCAGGTAAGGTCAGACATTGGCCTTTCACCTCTGGTGTCCAGTATTGAATTGAAGTTTTAATGAAAGCCTCATTGGCAAAGATGGGACAATTTAAATCAACTGATCAAAAAAAAAAACACTGCATGCTAGAAATTGGAAATAAAAACACTCAGCAGGTCAGGTAGCATCTGTCAAGAGCACAAGTCAATGTTTCAGTTGTGGGATCCTTCTTAAGAACAGTGAGGGTCAAATGTAAAATGTTGACTAATATTCCCCACAAATACTACCTGCTACAAATGTTTCTAGAATTTTCTTTTATGTTTTAAACTCAAATTGGTGCTAGGCTGGCAGTTACACTCAGACACAAGAATAACTGAGATAAATGAAAATGTCACATTGGTGCGGAACAAAATGCTTTCCAGCTGTTTAAGGGACTTTATTCTTTATCTAATCTTTACTGTCTATGACCTGGGAATATTTGATGACTCAATGTAGACAGAGCTTTGTCTTGTATGTAATTCATGCTGTCTCTGACCCAGGATGTATCTGGGAACGCATATACAATCCTGATCATGCCCAAACACAAATTTAACCCTTTCAGTGCTCCATTCTGCTGATCTAAACTCTCCATTGTCCAAACAAGGGCCTGAATTTCCGCAGAGTTGTGGAGACTCCACACCTTATCCAAAATGATAAGACTTCAGATCCAGATGTCCCACACACATTTCCAACAGACCCTATTTTTGCCGGTAGCGTAAAGAGGATAGCATGTGATTCTCACATAGGGGAAACTCGAACCCAAGGGAGCCATCTGAGCTCAGAACTGAGTTCAAACAGACTCCATTTTTGCTGGAGTCAGGGCTTTAACCTGCAGTGTGTGACTTACGATTTTTAAGAGTAGATATGAATACTTGTTAAAGGTGGATAAGTTCTTTGGGACTGCCAAGCTGTCAAGTTATTTGATCACCAGCTCTTTAAATTTTGAAAAATAAAAACAGCCTGCCTGTGCCTGAGTTGAAAAGAATTAGTGCTTGCAATGTCAACAGTCATTTGTTGACATAACCCAAGGACTATCATTATAGTATTATAACTGTTTTGCTGTTTCCACAACCATTTCATTATCTTAGTGGGTGGGGGTGGGGGTGGTGGGTGGGTGGGTGGGGGGGGGAGGGATGGGGGGCCTTTAATTTCTTTGTTTGATTCACAGCTTCAAGAAGTTATTAAGGGATCAGCTATCTTTGATGTGGGGCTATGAATGCATTTGCTTGTTTTTATAATGAATTAAGTACTTGAGGGGATTTAAATGTATTGAATGGGCTTTTAGCAGAGTTTTTTGTTAACATAGTGAAACCTGCAATAGATGCTTAGAACTTTATTTTATTTCATCTTAGCATGGCTCCTGAGGTCTGTCCATGGTGAATACTGAGTTGGTATGGAGGGTGTAAGTGCAAAAGGTAGTGGGTAAGGACCATTTGTTGGCATAAGTTGGCATAGGGGCTATAAAGCGCCATGGGGATGAGTGGGGGCATAGGTTGGCAAAGAGGGTATGAGGGGCCCTGAGAGTGGGTAGAGGGGCATGGATTGACATGCATGGAGCATGGGGAGTGGGTGAGACAGTGAAGGCTTGAGGGCTGAATATGTAGCCAGAAAACTGGGAAGAAGTCCCAGAGTGCCGAAGTGGGCCTTTTAATAAGGCTGCCTCAGCACTTGGCAGTTCCTGTGACTGCTTCCAAATTGTTTCCAGAGGCACCCAGCACACACTGCCTTCCTCTCCCACCACCATCAAGCCCGCCCCACCCCGCAGAACAAAAATCCCATTATTCAGGGCACATTTTCCTGAGGGGGCTTGGCAAGCCTGGAAATTTCCCGACTCTGCACACCAGCCTCAGGAGTGAAAATCCGGGCCTAGGTGTCTGAGAAAATTTAGAAAATGCTCTCATGTTACTTCCTTTTGAACAAGTGCTGCGAGTTTTACAAACAACACTGGATTTTCCTTTCTAATTATAGTTATTCAACCTTTCCAAGTATTAAGAATTGTCATCGCTTTCTTTCTGTGACTGAATCTCATACTCCTCCTAATTTTAATTCTCTCAGCCCAGTGTTTTTTTTTGCAAATTAGACAGAATGATTTGCAGCTTCAGGCATTGTAACATGGATAGATCTGTGACGTGTGTGACAGTGGTAGCACAGAAAGAGACGTGCACCAACGAGAAAGCCACACATAATCCACAACCTAATGCACTACAAACTTTGCCTAATTTACAAAAACAAATACTGGGCTTGGAGTGATACAAAATATCAGATATAGGAGGGGTGTGTGTTTTACTATACAGATAGTAAGTGATAACAAATTGTAATACTTGGAAAAGACTGAATAACTACAATTAGTGTCCTGTCACTACACAACTACAGGCTCTGTATATCAAAAGCAGCTGCCAATGTTGATCATTGCAAGCAGTTTGAAGGCTGTGACTGAAGACACCCGGCATTCTTAGAGAAACCAGGTGGGTTGGAACATCACGATGAACCTTCCTGAGTAAAATAGCTCGCATGGTCTCTCAAAAATGGAGGGCAGAATTTTCTGGCCCCATTGGCGTTGGGCATCATGTTGGGCAGGGA
Source organism: Carcharodon carcharias (assembly GCF_017639515.1). Classification (NCBI taxonomy): domain Eukaryota; kingdom Metazoa; phylum Chordata; class Chondrichthyes; order Lamniformes; family Lamnidae; genus Carcharodon; species Carcharodon carcharias. The sequence continues at coordinate 125,489,142 of NC_054476.1, forward strand.
GGGGGCACGGGGGACACAATATGGCGAGAAACCCATAAATCGGCTTTACGCCGTTGTGAAACCAATTTGCAACCATCTGCTCCAGCCGTCAATAGCAGGCCACATCTCCTGCCACTGGACGTCGGTAGAATCATTTTAATATTTTTAGATCTAATTAAAGGTCCTGCTCGCTGGAATCATCCCCTCATGTCAAATTTACCGCCCACGTCGAGTGACTTCAGAATGGCGTGCTTCACGACTGCCTTTAGAAGGTGTGCACCTGGCGACTTGAACTTCGAGGGGAACTCGGAGGTGAATGCACGCAACCTTGCGCAGCACTTGTGGCATCACGGGTAGCTTGCAGTACAGTGCCAGGGCAAGTGCTCCAGTGTGGGTCAGGCCAGGTTGGGGGTGTGGTGGGAGGCAAGGCAGAACAGGCAGACTGAAGGAAAGACTCAAGGACAGGCCGGGGAGGTGGGGGGGTGGTTGGGGGGTGGTTGGGGTTGGGGGGGCATGCGGTGGTGGATGGGGGTGGACGGGATGATGGGGTGGGTGAGGGAAGCGGCCACGCACTTGGAAAAGCTTGTCAAAAGTGAGCCTTCTTCTGCAGCTGAAACCGTTCAGCATCAGCTCCATTGACATGCTTAGATTCGGGCCTCTGAAGCTTTGCTGCCCACTCAAACAATGCAAAAGCATGAAAGTGCCACAAAATACTCCAGAGCTTTTCACCCCTCAGGCGCAGACTGCAAATTAATGTGTGTTTTAGGGGGCAGCAGAACAATTGGCCGACTGGGCAAGTTGTACGATCCCCTTGTGAGAGGTGGCCATGGTGCAGTCACTGGTGGAGGTGCTCACAGCCCCTTGCAATGTCTTTATTAAGGTTTGAACCAGTATCCATCTTGTTTCAAGCTAACAGTGCAACCTTGCAGTGCGGGTTAGGAGAATGCCTACACCTGAGCTGAGAGCACAGCATGCAGTCCAGTGGCCGAAGCTGCCGCCAATCGGTCAAGTGCAGTGGGACAGAGGTGGGTGGGGTTTCGGACAGCCAATGGGCATACTACACACTGGCCTCCAAATGGTGGCCAGCATTCTCCTGCATGCATGAAGGGGCCTTCAGACTTAACCAAGTTCCTAGTACATCCATGCTAACCCACACATCTCTTTCTTTGACCCTGCAGGAAGAGAATATCAGGATCATGGATCCTGGTGATTTAGTGGTATACCTCATGGCTTACAGAGACCAGAGAAGAAGAAGAGTGGCAGAGGTACCTGGCTCAGCAAAGGGAGGAGCACTTTCATCAAATGAAAGGGTGGCAGGGCCTGCTGTGCACAAGGCTTAAGATCCACAGTGAGCCATCGCTCATAGGTTTCTCACTAGACCCAGGGTCTATAGACCGGGTCTATAGGCACCTGTCATTCCTGCAGATAACTGAGAACCAGTGTCACCAAAGACTGCGCAGGTCTAGGGAACAAGTTGGTCACATGTGCCACGTGCTGCAGGATTTGGTGCCACAGGGGCATGGAGGGCATCCACTGCCAGTGGCCATGAAAGCTCAATTTTCATGCCAGTGGCTCCTTTCACGGCTCCATAGGTGACCTTTGTGGGATCTCGCAAGCCTCCATGCACGAGGGCATCCAGGAGGTCATGGACGCCATCTTTGCGAAGGCACAGAATTTTGTGCATATAGACTGGGACCAGGAAAGCCAGGAAGCAAGACCACTGGGATTTTCACAGATCTCAGGTTTTCCACAGGTGGAGGGTGCCATTGAATGTATGGCGCCTAAATCTCTATGACAACAAGCAGTCAACTACTTCAACCACAAGGGCCTCCACTCGTCGAAAATTCAACTGGTGTGCGACCACCATAAACACATCCTACAGATCTGCGCACGATTCCCATGGCTCCTACATTCTTAGCAGGTCTCAAGTCCCAGGCATCTTCCAGGATCCAGCAAGGCTGCAGGGTTGGCTCCTCAGGGACAAGGGCTACCCACAGAGGACGTGATTGGTTACGCCTGTACGGCAGCCTCAGACGGAAAAGCAAGGCTCATGCCATGACCTGGACTTTGGTGGAGCAAATGATAGGAATGTTGAAAACGAGTTTCTGGTGCCTTGGCAGGTCTGGTGGAGCGCTGCAATACAGTCCACCAAGGGTGTTGCGCATCATTGTTGCTTGCTGCACGCATCACAATCTGATGGTGCAATGGGGGGAGGGAGGACCTGGCTGAGGAGGAGATGGAGGAGCTGCACGTATCCTCCAAAGAGGAAGATGTTGAGGGGGGTGGCGATGATGCCACTGCACTGACCATATGAGGCAGGTGCATTCGGGAGGCTCTCATGGTGGCAAGATTCGTGGAGGATGATGACAAAATGTAGTGACGTCAGTCCTGACATCTTCACCTTGCATCTATGAACATTTGACTCCTGTGTGGCTGATGGCAGCGCACATACCCTCAGTGCTCAGGCTCATGTCATGGAGATGCAGTGGAGGTCCTAATAGTCACTAGATTCCAGGAGGGTGATGATGATATGCAGTGAGGACACTCCATAAATCTTCACATTGCCTCTGTGAATGTCTGACTCCTGTCTGGCTGAGCGCAGCTCGCTTGCGCTCTATGATCAGGGTCATATTATGGAGACTCAGTCATTAAACTTTAAATGCACCTGATCCTTTGTCAGCCTTCAGCACCTGACCCCTTCAGGAGCACAGCATCACCGGACACAGATGCTGAAGAGATGGGGGGTAGCCCAACCTTAAAGTTGCTGAGAGCACACAGAGAGAATGACAGAACTCTGTGACACCTGCCCACAACATTCTGGCAGCAATGACCAGCACCATCGACGTGCAGGCATCACCAATGTGTCCAGTGAGTATGAGGCTGGACCACCACTTTGGTTTGAAGGTTACACACTGCACAGGGAAGAGGCCCTGGACTGAGACACCTGCCTTTATCTTGTGCAGGAACCAAGGTTTCACATCTGAGTGACACAAACACTGCTCATCATAACAAGGAGCCATGGGCAAGGAGACAACTTTGGGAGTTTATTTATAATCATGAACATTAAGTACAAGTGATTAACACCTGTGCCCAGGCTGTGCAACCAGATCTTCTTAATTTTCCTAACCCTGTCACTACGTCTTGGTGCTCCCCCAACATCCAGAGCAGAAGTGGAGGCAGCCTGCTGACTGCGATGCCCTGTCTGTGATGACCTTGACGGGTGTCCTTGGAGGGCCGAGACTTGGAGGGCCCCAGCCTGCTTTTGGGGTCCTGCCATGTGGCAGTGGCAGCCTCCTCGGCCTGTGGCACTGGAGCTGCTGAAGTTACAGGAAGAAACGATTCAGATGGACTGGACACTCCTGGGGTCACCTGGGTGGGTGACCCTGGGGTGTGCACCTGCTGACCCTCCTCCCTATAGGTGCCTGAAGGCCCCTGGCTGACTTCTAGTGAAGAAGGGGAAGCCGGATTGAGATCCAGCTGACCCACACCCCTCTTGTGTTGACACTGACTCTGTCAGTGATGGAGTTCAGCCCATGCAGAAGTACAGGACTGATGTCCTGGGCCAAGGTCTCCATGGTGGCCTCCAGCATACCAGTGTTGACCCTGGTGCATTGGCATGCTGGCACTATCAACTCAGACTGAAGGTGGACGGACCCCTTCATCGTATCTTGCAATCTGAGGAGTGCAGCGGACATCCCTTCCTGATGTCCCCAAGCTTGCTTTTGCAGCTTTAGTAATTAAGTTATGACCAGATTTCTGGTCTCCAGCAGTCCTCCATGTGCCGGAAACCTGGGAAGTTCCTGCCGCCACCTGCTGTGGATCAGACGGTGCAATGTGCTCACCAGATTGTGACCCCAAGGCTACTCTAGAACTAGGTCCCACCGAGGTGTGTGCTTGCGCTGGTGGAGGGTGTGGGTGAGCGCTGTGACGGTCTTCAATTAAGGTGTCATCAGATTCTTCTTCTGTGGTGTCTTCAGGGCTAAAGTCGAGGACGTGGGTCATGGGCCCCCTCGGCTGCTTCCCAGATGTGCCTGCAAAAGCAAAGAGAGATAATTAGTACATGGCAGGGGACTCACTACAGCATGGTTGTATGATGGATGTTGCACTGTTGGATCCTCACATGGTTGAGCACCACCACTCACTGTCAGCACAGGAACAGCCCAGATCATTGCCTGCCAGCTGGATGGCTCTATTTTCAAAGTCTGTGTGGATATTGATGTCGGTCATTCTTCCACTAGACTGCGACCTCTCCCAGCTTGTCCTCCATGAATACGGATGGAGAGTGCGTAAGCAGGACTCCTGCCAGGCCAGCTGATAAGGATGCCTCGCATGTGTGGGTGGTGAATAGTGCCATGGACAGGATGAAGACACAATCCTCAGGACAGATGAAGGTGTGTGGGAGAAGTTGAATAGTGATGTCCCTTGAACCGGCAGTGAGCGAGATTCTTGCAGATGTGTGATGGGCTTGTGAGTGTGAGTTGAGATTGATGAGAAAAGTAACTTACTCTGGTGGAACGGAGGAAATCATTCATCCTCTTTCGGCACTGGGTGGCTGTCCTCTTTTGCAGGGCGTTGGCACTGACCACCACTGCCACCACCTCTCATGTTGGATTGGTGACCTTGCTTGCTAGTCTTCGCCCAGAGTGGGGGTAGAGAGCTTCATGGTGGGCCTCCACGTCATCCAGTAGGCACCTGAAGGAGGGGCCGCTAAACTTGGGGCAGCATGTTTCCTCCCTTTGGCAGCCATAACTTTGCAACAGCTTCCAATGCCTTAGAGAGAGCTAGCTCTGTGCAGGGACACCTTTTAAATATGGAACCCAGATTACTGAAGACCTGAAGTGACGGCGGGGCAGGCAAATCAGAGGCCAGCCTGCCAGTGACCTAGCGTGTTTCCTGGGAGCGCATTATTAATGAGGTGGGATGCACTGGGAATGGGACGATACGGCACAAAAAGCTGCCATTGAGGCTAGTGGACAAAATGTAGCGTTTCCCACCCGCTACCGCACTTTGTGAAAATCTGGGATGATTCCACCTGAAGAAACCGTATCAACTTTGTTAAAATGGTAGGAAAAAATTTCAAAAAAGGTGTTACCCTGTGCACTACGAACAGCTATTAAATACCGAAGTATCCGGCCACTGTTCAATTCTCTCCGTCAACCTCAGTGATTCATTCACTGTGCCTGTTCAATGATAAGTTAGTACCTCTTAGAGGTCATAATGACTATACAAGAGTGTGAAATGGGCAATCAATCAGGATTACAGCATGTCATCGCTAAGGAGACATAGGCTGTTTACACAGAGATGAAACCAAGATCAACTGGAACTGAATTTTGTTGAAGATTCCCAGCATCAGCCTAGTATTTTCCCCCAATCAGCTGGCCATAGGGGAAATATAATGGTAAAATTTTAACAGGGGTGCAGAAACAGAGAGACTGGAAGCCTACGTATACAAACCTTTGAAGGTGGCAGTTCAAATTGAGAAGACTTAAGAAAGTGTATGGGATTCTTGGCTTTATTAATTGAGGAATAGAGTACAATAGCAATGAAGTTATGCTAAACCTTAATAAAACACTGTTTAAGCCTCATCTGGAATACTGCACTCAATTCTCACCATCACACTTCAGGAAGGATGGCCAAAGAGATTTACTACATTGGTTCCAGGGATGAGGGGCTTAGGACATGGAGAGACTAGGGAAGCTGGGGACATTTGATAGAGGTGTACAAATCGTGAATGCTTTTGATAGAGTATGTAAGGAGAAACCGTTTCCAATGGCAGAAAGGCCAGTAACCAAAGGACACGGATTTAAGGTGATTGATAATTGATCCCGAGGTGACATGAGGAAACTTTTTTCACAAGGCAAATTGTCGTGATCTCGAATTCATCACCTGAAATGGTGGCAGAAGCAGATTCAATAGTAACTATCAAAAGGGGATTTGATAAATACTTGAAGGGAAACCATTTACAGGACTTTGGGGAATTATCTCTTCCAAAGAACCAGCACATACATAACAGATCAGATGACCTCCTTCTGTGCTGTAACCTTTTGTGGGTTGATTAGGCAGCAAGATGAGTTTTGCAACTGAAGAGAGTTTGTGATTTTTACAGAGTGAAGATTGGTAGGTATCATCAATGTCAACCCTTCTCCACAGAATTGCTGACTTGGGCTTTTCCACATGCTATCTGTTTCTGACAACTGTGATTGGGCATCTGCCCACCTATCAGATGGGAGTATCATGAGAAAAAGGTATCATGCCATCTTAACTGTTGCTGTAACAATTGAGTACTGTCAATAGGAAGATGAATGTCTACTAATCAGGCAGAATTCAGTGCCTCTGCTGAATCTGTCCTATGGCTTCTCACCTAGTTAATCTTTGTCAGTCTGCAATATGAAACCATCCTCCTTCTCTAACAATGCATTATTTATGCAATCATCTGATTGTGATCGGAATAGCAATAGATTGGTCACATGGTCAGAGTAATCAAAGAAGCTTTCTAAACACGAATAAACACATGCCCAAAGCGGAGCTGTCTAGAGCTGGTGAATGCTGACATAACCTTTAACTTTTACATGTGCAGCAGTGCATATTATCAAACTATTGTCTCATGAGATGGAAGGCTGTCAAAGGGAAAGAGAAAAATACTGCATATTATATAGGATCTAAGCATAGAAATCGGCCGTTCAACACAACTGCTCCATGTCAGTGTTTATGCTCCACACCCGCCTCATTTTACTTCAATGACCCCTTCCACATAATTCCTTTATTCCCTTCTCTCATGTGTGCACCCGGGCTCCCCCAAGTGCATCTCTGCTATCTTCCTCAATTACCTCATCTGGCAGTAAGTTCCACATTCCCATCACTCTCTGTGTTAAGAAATTCCTCGTAAAATCTTTGAGCAGAATTTAATCTCCTCCTCTGAGGCAAGTTTGAAGTCAAGGGAGGCATTTAATCAGGCAGAAGGGTGGCGGATGGGACCCCGCCACCTTCCTGCCTCTGCCCTGATTAAGTTCAGGGCGGGAAGGCTCATTAATGTCAGTTGAGTATTAATTGCCCAAGTAATGGCCTCATCTTGCCTCTGCTGGTATTCAACCATGGCTGCTAGGGTACTTGTCATGCAGGAAGCCTGAAAAGTTGGGTTTGCTTGTGGGCTCCTGGGAAGGGTCAAGGGATGCCTTGATCAAAAGGCACTCAGTGCCTGATCAGATTGGGAAGATGGGTGGGTCCGATGAGAGCCACCCCCTGTCCTTGCTGCTGAGACCCTGATTCCCACGATCCCCTTCTACCCTCACCACTGGGTCCCTTGGCAATCCTGGGCCTTGGGTGGGTGCATTACCAGCGGCAGCCACTGCTCCCACTGGCGCTGCCTCCAATGTGCAGTTGCCAGATACTGATTATCTGGTACCTCTTGAGGGATGAGATTTATGTCCCTTGGGTCCTTGATCCTGGGGAAAGCCTGCTGCTGGCCACTTGATGGCACTTAATACAGTGAGCTTTTCCAAATGGAGATAACATGGGGCTCTCACCAGCTGTCAAGCATTAAATGCCGTCCTTTGTTTAATATTTTAGTGGTTATCTGATGTTTATGCCCCCTTGCTCTGGATACACAGTACCTCCACATTCACTCAAATGAACATTTAAACAATTTTAAAGACTTATATCAAGGTTCCTCTCAGTATTCATTTTTTCAGAGAAATATTCCCCACCCTGCTCAATCTTTCCCGATTGTTGAATCCTCTCAACCCCGGTTAACATCCTTGTAAATATATTCTGCATTTTGCCCACAGCTTCAATAACCTTTTTGTAGTATGGAGATCAGAACTGCACACAGTACTCCAAATGTGGTCTAACCAAGGTTTTATGATGCTTTTGTATTCTACTTGTCTAGAAATGAACCATAGCATTTTGCGCTCTTTATGTCCTTATCCTATAGTCTTCTCCTTTCATATATACATTGCCAGATCTCTTGGCTTCTTCCAAGGAATAAGTGGCTTCCTTATTCCTCCTATCAAAATGAATCTCACTTTGATATTTGAATTTAATTTGCTATTTAGTCATCCACTTTGTGAAGCTCCCTATGTCTTCCTGTATTTTAATGCATTCTCCCACATTGTTAGCTAATCCCTGTCCTCCAAATGGTATCATCTGCAAATTTTGACACCATACCTCCAATTCCAGAAATTTGGATCCGTGTATCCACAAGTACAGCACCCAATGGTGCGGTGAATGGAGGTGAGAATGTGCAAAGTGTCGGAGAAACAGAGCTTGGGGTTGGTGGGTTGTGTCACATGATGAATTGGGAGCCAGGACTCAATGTGGTTCAGCAAAGTCAATAGTGAAGAGTGAAGAGTGAGTAAGATCTGATACAAAGTTTTGGATGTGCTAAAATTAATGGAGGTTGGAGAATGGGAGATTTGCCAGGTAGTCATTGGAACAATTAAATCTGGAGGTGACAAAAGGTTTGCAGTGGCAGATGGGCTGAGGCATGAGCATTGTTACGGAGGTGGAAATAAGCAGTCTTTCTGATGAAGATAGGAATATAATATTGGAAACTCAACATAAGGTTAAATAGAATAGCAAGATTTTGAACAGTGATCTTCGGCTGTGAAGGGAAATGAAGTTAGTGGTAAGGGTACAGATTTGTGGTGGGAACTAAAGATGATGGCTTTGGCCCTCCCTATATTTATATGTAGAAAGTTAAAGTTTATCCATGACTAGATGCTAGACAAGTAGGGGGACATCAGGGAAGCCAGGGAAGGGTCAAGAGCCAGGTGTCCTCATCAGTCATGTGGAAAACTAATCCCATGTCTATTGATGATGTTGTAAAGGGGCTGTAAGTAGATGAGGCATTGGAAAGGGTTAATCATTGGGGCACTCCAGAGGTGACAGAAGAGGAAGACAGAAGATGCATTGGCTATGATCAGATAGGTAAGAGTGAATTAAAGTGAGGACAGTTCGAAGGAGATGCATAACGGTGGTAAGGAATATGTTAGGAATTCATCAACACAAGATATTTAATGGATGAAAGTGTAAATTTTCTGATTGATTTTGCTCCATTATTGGATTTGAAGTGAGTGCAATTGTTTAGAAAAATAGACAGAAATCCATTTAGCACCCCATACAATTTCCCAGTCAGATTGTGCTTTGTACTGGCAACAGAAGTGCCTCCCAATTTACATTTAATTGTATTAACATTAGACCTTGATGAGATCATTGAAACATCCACTCAATTCCTTAGTACATATGCCAGTAGAGAGCTGTGCCATCTCCCTTCCCACAACAGTGGGAGACAGCACAGCTGGAATGTGGATTTAAAGCATTGTATAGTATGCAGTAACATTTTTCTGCTTGTTGTTTCTTTCCCAATTCCATTCATTTTATTTGGGGACTTTGTACTAAGCAGTGAGGCACTGGCCTTTCTTAGGTATGTCCATAATAGTGCAAGAATGGGTTTCCTATTTCCATTTTTTGGGAGGAAGGAGGTGGAGGGAAAATAAAGAGGATACCGGGGAGATCAGGCTACCCTCATGTGCTAGTAGCTCCCACCCATATTTACAAGGCTGATACACACCAGCTAGAAAGTCACTGCTGAAGTGGTGAGACAAGATCCATGTCAGCTAACAGCCAGATGCAGACCTATGCCACTGGCTTCAAGGACACCTCCAGCTATCCTATACCATTGGCCCAATGCACAACAGACAAGTAGTCCCATGAATCTTTTTCCAAGCATGTAGCAATCCTGAGCTAGGATGTACTAGAAGGACAAAGAGGGATGGATCTCTCTCCTCTCAACAACATCATACTGCACTGCCTCCATTTTCCCATCTAACAGGAGGTTGGAATGTTTTGCAAGTCTATCACTTGCTCACAGACACTGTTTCCTGTTTTCACATTTGCTGTGCCAACCATTGCGTACATTTGTACCAAAACAACCTATGGCAAGGGTGAAATTTACATTAAAATCAGCCATCTTTGTAAGTTTTATCTCCATTTGCTGCTACCTACTGGTAGATTTGCCTCATTCCTTTAAATTTACACATTTCCCTGCTAAGCAGTCTTCAAAGGCCATTTCTATATTGCCTGTCTCTGCCCCGACAACAATCCCAGGTCTAAGAAATGCCAGGAGCTTGTCGATACTATAAAAGTAAAGCTTGCCCTGTAAAGTTAAGCAGGGTCAACACACTAACGATTAGAAAAATGCTCAACAAAAATGCCCAATAGATTAGAAAGAGGAGCCGTCCTGACACTGAACCCCTGGGGATTCTTCTATACTAACATGACACTCAAAATAACTAACCTTTATTATATTGATATCACCTCCAAAGAGCTATATTAACTTAAAGTGCTGAAAACCAATAACCCAAGGAAAAATACTACTTATCCAAGGATATTAAGCAAGATTAGGGAAGAAATCTACATTGACCATGCCCAGTGATTACAAACAGAAAGTGCAACTATATCACTAATTTAGTAGAATATGAGCCTGAGCAAGTCACACTGAAGCTGTATAATGCCCTGATTACTTTAAATGATGCCTTCAGATCTAATCACTGAAGCAAGGGCCATGAGGCAGATCCCAAGTCTCAGAGGACTGAGTTATGAGAAATGGTTATAAAACCAAGACTCTTTGGTCTTGAAGGGTAATATATGGGAAGGAATTTCATAGGGACACAAACATACAAAGACGATTAGGAAATGTTAATTTTGAACACAGCTTCAAGTTAAACTATGATTGCAGAACAATGGGATATAAGCATAAATTGGTGAAAGACAAGTTTAAGATTGATGTCAGCAAGTACTTCTTCATGCAAAGAGTGATCAATCCCCAGGATGGGGATTAAAGACAAACACTCTGAAGTCATTCAAGAGCCAATTAGATGCTCTGATGGGGGATGGCAAACTTTGCTCCTTGGTAACTGACATAGCTCAAATAATTTCTGTATGTGCATACATGTATTCAGTTACACATATTCATGTGTGTGGGGATGGTAGCATGGAGGTAATGTTACTGGATTAGCAATCCAGCAGGCTGGACAAATGTTCTAGAGATATGAGTTCAAATCCCACCACAGCAGCTGTGGGACTTTAAATTCAATTAATTGATAAAACTGAAATAAAATATTAAATGAAGTAATGATGTTCATGAAGCTACTAAATTGTCATAAAAGCCCATATGATTCACCAATGTGCTCTAGGAAAGGAAATCTGCCATCAGGTTTGGCCTAAATGTAACTCCAGACCCCCAGCAATGTGGTGGACTCCTGACTGCACTCTGAAATGGCTTAGGAGGCCACTCAAACAAGGGCAGTTAGGGATGGGCAATAAAGTGCTGGCCTCACCAATGAAGCACACATCTCAAGGATGAACAAAAATTACAGGTTATTCATGCATCTATCTGCTTGTCTATTTCCAAAACTCATCTTGCCCACTTCCTGCACTCATGAAGCCATTCCCATTAAACTGACCACCCAACTTCCCTTCCCATTCCCTCGGCTAGCTGACAATGGCCCTGAACTTCCATGATGGCCACTCGGCCCCTAGTTTTTTACCTTGAAATCCAGCCGCTCCTTTCTTGCCCGACCTTCTGAATCAGGGCAGGCAAGAACAGTGCAGAGCAGCGGGTTCCCAAGGCATTGTGTTGAAGGCAGCAGAGTCAGAGGTAAGGAAACGATGCTCATTTTTTTTTACGGCACTCGCTGTCGTAAAGCAGGTAAGTTTAAAGATCCAGCCTCTTTGAGAAGCCAGGGAGAAGGTAAGTTTGCAAGGCAAGTGGGTAGGATTGGGTGTTGGAGGGGTGGGGGGGGGGGGTGGTGAGGGTTTTGGGGTGGGGGGGGTGGGTGCAGTTGGTCAGGAGGTGGGGGATTGGGGTGATCAGTGGCGGGAGGTGTGGATGGCGTTGGGTGGTCAGGTGGTTGGGAAGGTTTGGATGGTCAGGAGAGCGTTGGATTGTCATGGGATGAGGGTGGAGTCCTGTGGGGTAGTCAGGGGTTGCGGTTTAGTTGGGGGATGGGGTGTAGTGGGGGGGTGGTTTGGGAAATGGGGAAGGGGTGTCCCTTGGGGGTGGGGGGGTGGTCGGTCGGTGGGGAGGGGTGTGGGGAGGGAGTTGCTGGGTCAATACTCTCATTACCCAAGTGTTAGAAGTGGTTTTAATTCTTCTAACTTTTCCTGGGTGACTATCCCTGTAAGACAGTCAGAACTATCGAAGTTTGCAATTTGAATCGCACTTTCGGATGGTTCCGATTGCAGGGCAGCTGCCCATGCAGGTTTGAACTTCCCAGGCAATTGCCCAGAAATCCTTACCTGAGAACCTCCGAGGTGGGTTCCCCAGCACATTTTTGGGTTACCCCCACAGATACACTGCCCGGAGTTCGGAAGTTATGGGCCATTGCAAATGGTTCCCTCTTATGAACTGACCTCATTAGCCTCAAAAAAAATATGCGCCCTTGACCACTCTTGTCCTTGCAAACAACCACCCATCTTTAATTTCTCTATCTTTTCTTAAGTGCCTCAGCGCATTATAACTTGTTAACTCTATCTCCTGCTTCCTTCATAACACATAGTGGTGCTGTGGCAGGAGCAGAAATCTCCAATTATGCCCAAAATGGCCTTAAAAATCTCACAAAGGACATTGTCTTTGTTTGCCTGTGATTGGGGTGCATTATCCCTCCTCAAGCTTTCAGCAGCTTTGGACAAAATCAACCCCACCATCTTCCTCTAATGTCACTTCATTGTATAGCTCAGTGACTGCCCTCACTTGGTTTCACTCATACCTATCCAATCACAATCAAAGGTTCTCTTTCAACCCTTGCACCAATACCTCTGGAGTCGCTGAAGATCCATCCTTGGCCTCTCTTCTGCATTGACATACTGTCCTATATCCACAGAAATTAGTTAGCTCTACAAATGCTGACAACTGTTTAACCCCTCCATTCTCTCTGTGCTCATACTGATTGGACTTCATCCAAGACTAGGTGTTGAACAATTTCTTTGGGTAAATATTGAAAGATTGAAGAAATCACATTATCTCCCCACCAGAAATTTTATAGCCTTGCCAGTGAAACTATTCCTCTCTGTGAACCAGAACATAAGCAACTTTAGCATTCAACCCGACTCTGGGCTAAACTTCCAACTCCATATTCCCTCCACTGCAGACGGGCTATTTCCAACTCTGTTTCATCTGCCTGCAGCCTATCCTTGGCCCATATGCTACTGAAAACCTCATCTATGCTTTGCCTATTTCAGTAAACTCCTGACTGGCTTTGTATCCTCTATCCTCCATAAACTCATGTCATCCCCAAAACTTTTTTGTTTGTGTTCTATCCTGCACCAAGTCCCATTCACCTGTCTACACTAGATCCCCATTTCCCAGCAGCTCAAATTTAAAATTCTCATCCTTTTCTTTAAATCCATTAATTCGTTCCCCCTCTAACTCAATAACTTCCTCCAACACAACCAGTGCAAAATCCGGATATGTTGTGCCCATTTTTTTTGGGTACTATGATTTGTCTTCGAGATCCAAAATGGTGTCCATGACACATGCACACGTTTCTGGTGCAAGATGTGTCAGACGCCATATTGATGTGGGGATTAGCTTAATCTATTAAATGCCCGCCAGAAATATGCAGAGTAAGCATGACATCAGTCAACATGTTGATTCACTAATTTGACACAAGCCTTGCCCTTTTGGAGCTCAATGCTCCACCTAATGCTATCTCTTAATCTTGCACGGCTGAACAATTTAGCACCAGGAACGATGCCCTACTAGTGCTATTTAAAGGGAGCAGGTTAGTTGCTGTTTGATTTCTACAGAAAATTGATTGCAAATGTGTTTGGTGTTTTGTACTTTTCTTTAAAGTTGCTGAAGTCCATAGGGAGTGGTGTGGCTAATGCTGATGGACCTGCTCCTGAATTCAATGTTTCTACACAAATCAATTGCTCTCAGGCCTGCTGCAGTAGCAAACATATGTCATGGAAATGACTAAGAGAATTAGCGGAAATGTAGAACAGGATATCCTGCAAGAAGAACCCTTTATGAACCTTTATAAAACACTGGCTTAGTTTCAACTTGAGTATTATCTGAAAATCTGGGCAATGCACATTAGGAAGGATGTGAAGGCTTTAGGGAAGGCACAGGAAAGATTTATGAGAGTGGTTCCAGTTATGTGGATGAATTGAGAAGCTAAGGGTTTTCTCCTAAGAACAGGTTGAGAGGAGATTTGACAGAGGCATTGAAATTTATAAAGGGTCCAGACATAATTGATAGAGTTTCCATTGATGCTAGGGTCAAGAACCAAAAGATACCAACTTAAAGTGATCATCAAAAGAGCCAATCTTGGTGAGATGAGGAAAAACTTATTTTTATCCATCTGGAATGCACTCAGAGTAATGGAAACAGATTCAATTGTAGCTTTCAAAAGGGAATTGGATAAGTACCTGAAGAGAAAAAATTACAGGACCATGGGGAAAGGGCAAGGAAGTGGGACAAGCTAAGGTGACCTTTCAGTGAGTCGGCACCAGAACAACGGGTCGAATTATCTCCTTCAGTGCTGTAACCATTCTATGGTTTTAAAATAGGAGGAGGAGGGGGAGAAGGTCACTCAGGCTGTCCAGTGTTCAGGGGGCAATTCTCCTCTATGAACCTCTGAGGGAAAGTGCCTCAGATCTCTATGCTTCAGCAGGGCTGAAATCTGCCACCTGCTGCAGCCACAGCCTCAGAGGGGGGTGAGGACAGCACTGTCAATGGTTGTAAAGGTGGCTGTGCCCATGAACTTTGATGCATCAGATTCCTTGCAGACTATAGTTGCAAATATATGCACAAAGGTGGCATGTTTATGCATTATGGCATGGTTTGATTTATAAATTTGGTTTCGAATGTTTATTTTGAGGTATGTTTGCCTTTGTATTGCGGCTGAGTGGATGCTGTGAATGTTGTAATATGCCTTTAAGGGCATATCAGCATGACATCACTAGAAGGGAAATGTGTCATGTGATCCAGTCTTAGTTCCACTTGTGCTTTGAGCAGAGCACACACACACAGCTCTGAAGACTTCAAGTTTTAGACTCATGTATAACTGTTCTTCTG
The DNA here is from genome assembly GCF_017639515.1 of Carcharodon carcharias. Lineage (NCBI taxonomy): Eukaryota > Metazoa > Chordata > Chondrichthyes > Lamniformes > Lamnidae > Carcharodon > Carcharodon carcharias. The sequence goes on from NC_054476.1 coordinate 125,504,200, forward strand.
TGCCTAGTCTTAATAAATGAACCCAAAATATGTTTACCCAATCCCTTAAGAGTGATTGGTGTCTTTTCTCTTGCAGAGTAAATAAGCCCATGGTATTATATCATTATAATAACATGACAGTGATGGTCAGTGACAGAGGCAAGGTAAAACGTGTGGTTGTTGTTCAAAGGAGGAATTGAGGTATTGTATACTGGTCCTCTCTTCCTCTTCAACTTCTTAGTTGACCTTCAACCTTGCAGTTTTTTGTCTGCTGTTTCCTAAATGACATTCTCTATTCAAAGAAAGCTGACCACATTTAATTCTATATTGGCAGAGAGCAGCTGGTGGACTGAGCTGGTTTCACAAGGATTGATGGTTTCCCATGATTCAGGGTGTCATTGACTCCACATACATCGCTTTAGGAATGCTGCATATCAACTTTGAGATATAATGGAACCAAAAGGGATCCATTTCCTCATGCAAGTCCATGTCCAGTATCCTAGCAGCGGTTATGATGCCTTCATCCTGTTGTAGTCCATTCTGCCATCTGTGTTTGAGTCACCATAACTAAAGGGTGACCGGGCCTATCTGCTGACCACATGGCTGATGGACTCTGGTAAGCAGTCTACCCACCTGGGGGTGAACAATGAACAATGAAAGGCACGCTGCTACACAAAATGTGTTTGAGCTGATGATTGACGTGCTGAAACAATGCTTCCACTGCTTTGAGTGCCCTGGAGGAACCACACAGCACTCGGCAGATTTGTGGTGCTCTGCTGTATGCTGCACTACCTCACCATTATGTGGGACAGCCCTTGCTACCAGTTATGCAGTGAGCAGCTGAAGAGCAGGAGGAAGCGAGGAGGTGAACTAACCAGCCCCTATCTGGTCAGGGTGTCCGTGAACAACTTATCTGACTGTAAAAGCAGTAACTGCAATTCCAATACCTCATTCACCTTTGGTCGCAAACCCTACCTTACCCTCTGTCACTGACCATCTACTTGACCAAGCATCTAGATAGCTAGTATGCAAAAATAAAAGCCACCACAAAATAATCATTCCAAACTAAATTTACAAAATGAAATCATGCCACATTGCATACAAACACCAACTGATGCTCTCTTTTAGTGGCTTTTTACGAGGTGCCTTTGTCCTAGTGTTCCTACGCAGTGCTACTCCACTGGCTGCAGCATGTCTGGTGGATGGCTGCTGACCTTCAGTGGAGGAGACTGCAGGTGGCTGTGGATAATAACCTTGAACAGCTCTGGTTCAAGAAGGTCTGTGGCTTTGGACTGCACCTCAGAATGGGTGGCAGACAACATGGGCTTGCTGGCCGATAGGAAGGGCATTGGTGGGAGGACAAATGGTATTAACTTGAGAGAAGAATGGCAGGTTCATACTACCGCCACTCCCCTGTGAGAAAGTGGGTTGGGAGTTGGTAGCACCTAAGCGATCCTAGTAACCTGGTGGAGGATAGCTTTATGGGTTGCTGTGATTCCCTTTGAACACTGATGGCAGAGTCTGAGATTGCATGACAGAAGCCTGATCCTGCACTGCAATGCCACAATCCCAATGGCTGCCCTGCAACAGTTTAATGCAAAGAGCAGTGTTAATTGCTTTAAGGCAAGAGTTCTGCCCCTTTCTCAGGAGGAAGTCCCATCTTAGGGAGCTGCTGGCCAATCGGATAGCCGGTAGCTCTGTAGTGCCAGCAGTGTCAGCCGGGAGTTGTGGCCACTGCTGGAACTTCAGGCAGTTCCACTATGCTGAGAAGCCCAGGTCAGTCCGGGGTCAGGTCTCTTGGTGAGGTGGGGGATGGGGAACCAGGTTCAAGAAACCAGGGGTTTGGATGAAAGACACTGAGGGAGTGCCTCTGATGGGCCCAGGGGGCCCACAAAGGAAGTCCACCCACCATGCACCCACAGCAGGTAAAATACTGTGGCTGCAGAGTGAAGCCCTTAAGTGGCCATTTATTGGGTACAAGGGCTGGCAGGCTGTGCGATGCCTCCCATGCCCCCCATAAAATTTCAGAGAGGTCATGGTCAGGTGGGTAGACAGCAGGAAGGCTACTCACTGGATTTTACATGCCCCCACCTTCAAACTTGCCAGTGGGAGAGCATAAAATCTAGCCCCAAGTTCTATTATTTCAGCCCTAACACTATCAACAAACTCAGTCATGGCAGGTTCAATGATGACAAGCACCATCCCCTCCATGGAGATAAAGACATGCAGCTATGCCTGTCTCCTTCCAGTTAACATTTGCTACCTTCTGTTGGACATCACCTTGCCCTGCAAGAGAGAGGTGTGTCAATGAATGCGGTGCAATCTGTTTGTGTGAGGTGGCTGTAATAGCCGAATAGCCAGCAGTGTGTGCAAGCTATGAGATTTGAATTTGAGGGTGAAGATATGAATACCAGGTATGACTCATGATTGATGGAGATTGTTGCCACATTAATGAAGAGATGATTGATGGAGATTGTTGCTACATGAATGAAGAGATGTGATGGACTGAGGTTAGTGGTGCACTTGGTAGGATAGGACATTTGAAGATACATGTATTGATATGGACCATTTGTGTGAGGCCACTGAACTTCTTGTGATACTGCATCCAGGTCCTCAGGGCTTGACTCCTATCTTTGACTGTCATGACTATCTGGTCCCATTGTTGTTTGAGAGTTTGTCCAGAGGGCCTTTCCTTCTCTGCACACACTCGAACAAGGTCTCTGGTGTAGTGCAGGAAAATCTTGGAGCCTATTCTCTCCTGTGTTGTGCCATTCTTGTGCCTGATTCCATATCAGAATCAGAATCATCTGCTTCAGCAACAATGCACCTCACCTTTAAGAGGTGCAGACTGGCTTTTTTAGGCCAGTTATAACTGGTGTCAGCCTCTCAATGTTTTGTGCCATGCTAACACGTGCTCATCTCGCTGATAAGTGGCTGCACTGGCTTCAAGCTGCAATAATGTTAATTAGCAGGTAGCATGAAGTTTGTATGTTGCCCACAACAGAAGCAACTGGGGCAAGTGAATTTCATCCCCTACAACTCTTCCCCCCACCTCCCCACGTCTCTGACTCTGGTTTTGTGCATTATCCCCTCACCATCACCTCACCTTCATCCCACAAGTCACCATAAAGGAAATATGGCAGATTTAATTTGGTTATATGTACAATAAAGAGCCCATTAATTTCCCAGTTCTGCATTGCTGGATTTGATCAGCTTCATTGGGCAGTAGAGATGTCAATGGTTACGTCCACAGGGCTTTGAAGACATACTTGACACCAGCCTTATGCGACTCCAGTGAACTTCAGATGACAGCATTGCTCCTTTACCTGCCAATTGCTAAATTGTGCCTTTTTCGTCTAGATTGGCTACTATACCTAAATTGAAAGCTAATAAGAGACATTGACACGAGCTGCACATAGCCAGTGCTATTGAGGCAGCGTTGCTATGGCAAAAGATTGCCTGCAGTTTTCTGAGGCGTCTCTGCCTAAATAGTAAAACAATGAATCCGCAACCAGGATAATGCAATTCCTTTATTGATTGTGCTCTGAATTTCTCCAGTTTTGCCAATTGCAGCGCAATCATCCAGGAAAGTGAGGCAAACGTTTTAGAAAAATACCAGAATTTGATTTACAATTATAATATCGCAGCTTAATACAATGTAACCGAGCTGCCTCCTGATCCTGCACTGCAGAAGGAGCCTGCAGGCTGGTGGTTCTGTCTGGTAATAGATCACTATGGATTATTCAAACTCTGCTCCTCAGTGTATATTGAGTTCCTTGTCAATGTTGAATGCTATTTTTCATTGTTGTTGTCCAAAGGAAGGCAATTATTAAGTGCAAGGACACTGGCATGACGATATACCAGCACCCACTGATCAATGCTTCACCCAGCTGTGAAGGATGCCAATAGCAAGTAGACCTCTGCAGGCCACAGCACATCAAGACTGACAATGTCATGGAACCGTAACATCTTGGAGATGGAAAACAAGTGCCTCAATCACAGTGTTGCAACCCATCTATATTTAAGTAGCCCACTGCCAATGGTCCTGAAAATGATCTCCCTGGCACTGCAGCAGTGAAGTAAGGAATACGATTACAGTACTGAACAATAGGGACTGCAGTAAGCCCAAAAATAAAGTCGAATGCAACATGCTGCTTTAAAAGCAGTTTTTAAAGTATTTTATGACATCACATTCAATATCAGAGGAATTTCAAGTCACCCTTAAGGCTCATTTATATTCAGTTTAGAAGTACTGGCTGTGAATATTAGAATGCCATCAGGCACAGCACCACAGAACAGGGAGGCTTCAGCCATTTCGAAAGACCGTACAGCTTATATGCAAAATGGCTGGCAACTGTGGTTTCTGTTACTGCTGTGGGTTGAACAACTGAAGCCCCCCTATACTGAAGAGGGCAGGAGGCTGACTTTCTAACAGCTGCTCTGGCCTTCCCTAGGCATGGGGGGCATGCAGGCACCCACAGTGGTTGCTGTGTGCGGCAATTCAAAGCCTATCCAGCTCTTGTAGAAACAAGTCGACCACACAAGCAGAAGGTCTGAACAGTGCGATTGGCAGCTGGTATCCGACAACTGCTCCAACATAAATTTAGCTTCAAGCCACAATCACTGTATTATTTCTACATTTTTGTAATGAGCTCAATAATAATTGGCAATTTTAGCTTTAAACATGGGGTAAGACTGGAAAATGATAGCATTTTAGTGAAATATTTAAACAAGCTTTAAAAACCTCTTAAGATTTCCCTGGCTGACAAGATACGACTCCCATAAATAGTGAATGAGAGAAGGCTCTACTTAGGACTGAAAATCGAGTACCATTGTGTAGTCTCAAATGAAACATAACACTCAACAAGAGCACCATGCAGCTAAACCTTAACTCTGCTAAATAAACAGCAACTCTGTACAATTACATGAGTAATCCTTACATTGAATAAACAACAACAGCATACTGTTACAAATAGTTACCCTTACGCTGCTGAATAAGAAGTATAACCACAGATTACTGGTGACTTTAACTTATATACTTCCAAATTTGTCCATTTGAGATTGTTAGAAATTATGTGAGCAGGAATGAGCCAAAGGCTTTGTTACTCTACGGGTGGAATTGTCCCAGATTTGCAGTAAGTACGTTGTTTTACCCGCCATCCGCAATGGCAGCTTCTCACACCATATCATCCCAAACCTGCCACATTAATTATGCATTCCCAGTAAATTCAGCATTTCCATGGCAGGCGGGCTCCAATTTGACCGCCACGCCATCACCTCACCGCTTCATCACACCAGGTGTTATATTTAAAGGACAGCCGCTCGCACACTTCTCAGTGCTTCCAGCCCAGGACTGCTGCACAGAAGACATAGCCCTGAAAGGCAAGAAAACTGCAGCCCCCAGATTTAGTGATGCATCACTGGAATGCTTTTGGATGCGGTGGAGGCCTGCCGTGATGTCCTCTACCCCCTCCCACTCTGGCCACAGGAGGGGCAGCAACTTTACCACTCCGGCTTGGGAGACAATGGCAGTGCTGATCAGCCAATGCTGCACAGAAGAGGTTGACCATCCAGTGCAGAAAGAAGATGAATGATCTCACCCATGTCGCTAGGGTAAGGCAACCATCTCATCACTGTAATCTCACACACTAAAGCCCATAACACATTTACTGACATCTCACTCACTGCCAGCTCAAGGGACATCACCACTCATTCTTTCACACACACCCCCACATCTCCATCTGGCCTTATCTGCTTTGGAGACTGCCTCCTCAATCCTCACCATCTTGAGGCCACTTGCACAGATCAACTTGTGCCCCCGCACAAACCCTGGGAAACCCACCACTTCCCCAGTACAGCTCTCCCCCTTCAGCCTCTTCCCTTGTCTGAGGCCACTTCTCCCCCTTCCCCAAGTAAGCCCTTACCCTGCAGTCATACAAAGTCTTATGGCTGGTCTGGGAGGTACAGACCTGCCCGTGAGTCCCCCTAAAAGTGCTGTGGTGCTGTCTGCGAAGCCTGGTGCTGTTGACTGTGAGTGCTGCCCGAAGCAAGATAGACAAACAAACCTCGAAGTCCCGAACAAAGTGCAGCTCGCCAGGTGCAAGTCACTTATGTGCAGTTGTGAAACACGGTGGCGTGATTGTGTGCGGATGATCCAGCGTGGGGGCATGAATCCAGTGAGCTAGCCTTATAATGATATGTAGATGTATTACAATGAGGTTCCTAACTGCTGATGGTGGAAACGCGGCCCACCATCAATGGACTGAGCGCGGATGATCGCAAAATAGTTTCATGACATTGTGAAACCGATTTTTGGCTTTCTCACCATATTGTCTGCTCATGCCGCTAAGCACGCCCAACGCCAGTGCGCACAATCGATTCCACCCTGTGTCTCTCAGCTGCTATTTGTCATACTAATGCTAATGAATTGTTCCATCTCATGTTTGGAAATATATTACTTAATATTTTCCCAACTCCCTCCAACTATCAAGATTTTTCCCCGATTTGGAAAATGGATAACTGTTGCCAGAGAGCTTCTTCATTTTGCTGCTTAAAGCGGTAGGGGCCACAGCAATAAGGAACTACCTTTAATGTTGCAGATCCTATGCTCTGATATCCACAGGACAAGATAAGGCCATCAGGCTCTTACGTGCTTACTCCATTTCTTATTGGATATATCCCCCATGTTTCCACTCTTCCTTTGCCCTCCCAACTCCTGGGGCAAAAAAGAGAGAGGCCTGTAACCAGGAAACCTCCGTCAAAAATTCCTCTCTGATCTCTCAGAAACAAGCAGAAAAGTGCAAGGAGATTCCAAATTGTTGGTTATTGCCCCAAATCTCATCTTCCTGCCACTGTGACCTTATGGTTTTTGAAAATTGCATCTAATACATTTCTGAAGGGCTGCAAGGATTTTATCCTCATCACCACCTGTGGAATGCAGTTTCACAGGTCAATCCTCCACTTGGGAAAAATTAAACAGCTGTCCATTCATTCTCACACCTTGCTTTCCCAATTTATATAGATGGCCCATACTATAGATGGGGTCTCAAAGCCCTATTATTATTGTCCTAGCTTTAATCTGAACAATCCAACCAAAGAATCTGATTACTCCACTTGACATGGTATTTGAGCCTTTTCGAACTCTCAGTCAAATCAGTAAGACTTCAATACTGTGTGTACCTTGCCTCCAAACAGGATGAAGTTAGTGTGGTTAAATGACATAATGTACTTTGCTGGATCTGATTGTCTCACAGGTTTAAGTTTGCCTACTGTGGTGAAACATATTTGGATGTCATACTCTCTGATTAAGTGCATGCTGCCTAACCTAGCAGCCTGGCACTGAACAAGTGATACAAAAGGATTCAAGTGGCAGTGAACCAGGATTCAACCCCTTGAACCACGAGTTGGGAGATTGTCTATTTGAGGTAAAAATATTTAGATATTTGTAGATTAAAGTGAGCAATTTAAAGTGAGCATTTTAAAGTGAGCATTTAGATATTTACAGATTAAAGTGAGCATTTTAAAAACGTTGGTCTTCAGGATGAACCTATTGCCTGGCATAAATAGCTCTGACAAGGTGTTGATAGCAAGCATTTTTAGAAGTACCAGGCAAGTTCAGCAAACTTAAAGGATGGAGTCAAATTTAAGCAAAACAGATGAGGGCGTATGACGCATTTCCTCTGGAACATTAGTGAACCAGCTGAGGTCTTAATTACAAAACAATGGCTTTCATGGTCACCACCTTCTGGTGCCAGATCACAAATTAACATTTGCTGAATGAAATCAGCATCACTCCCCATTCCATTCCAATCTCGGCACTAACCTTACACTCCTCCTGTTCTGAAGACTAGACTGTGCTGCATGTTGAGTGGGGGAATTTTTGCCATAGTTTATGTGGGATCCAAATTCTCATCTATGGCATGTAGTGCATTTCAATCAGTGGCAGTACCTGAGCAGTTAATGTGGAGGTTAGTGGGTAGAAGAACACCAGTGTGGAGGTGAGGAAAGGAAGAAAAGCATGCCATTGTGGGAGACAGAAAGGGGAAAGAGAAGAATACCATTGTGGATGGTTGGGGGTGGGGGGGGAGCGAGAGGAGGAGGCAGTGTCTAATATGGCAGTGGAGGGTAGCAGCGCAATTGTTATGGAGGAAACAAACACTATTGCGAACGAGGGAGTGGGTAGCAGCACCAACAATGTGAATGGTAGCCACCCTTAAAGAGTGTCAGTGTGAATATAGGCTTAGGGGCACAGAACCGCTGTTAATACAATCAAAATGTACTCAAAATCCATCAAAATGTGCCAAAAACCAAAATTTCCTGGTGCAGCTCGTGCCTCCAATTACCAGCCCAAAACAAGGAACATCTCTAAATCTGCCACTGCATGAATTGTACTTTGTTTACTTTTTCTTGTAATACAAATGATAGAACATTGGGTATATATGCAGCTTAGATTGTGGTAAGTTTGCAGCCTGCTGCACTCCAGCTGTAATGACTACTTCATGTGTGTTATGTGTGAGCCCACTGGATTCAGTTAACATAGAAAATAAATTGAATCATGGAAAATCATCCGAAAACTCTTATTCAAATGCCTCCCAGCAGTGATCTTGCTTAAAGGCCTTTATTTAGTTCTGTCTTACAGTTGTGCATTTTTCACTTATTCTTTTTTTCCCAATTTTAGTTGTTTGCCTTTTTGAGGCTGTGCCAGCATTTTTTTCTTCCATTAAAAGGTGTTGGCTAACTTTTCTGTGGTTTGTAGGTTGGCCCCAGAACTGCAAAGTAACCCCCTGGAGTAACTGGCTTTGGTAGCAAAGGTAACCAAGGCCCAAAGTATCTGTGGGACAGACCCTTTGCTTTCCCTCACGCTGTTTGATCTTTACCCTTGGAAGTTACCGACAGCATTCTCGTGATCAAATATCTAGTAAAGATACAACAGATGATGGGGCACTGGTACACAGAGCATGGTGATATTCTTTGTGAAAACTATGCAATGTTGTTGAATGTCCAGGCTGGCTCACACACCGTCTACTTGTGTAATATAATTTATTGGAAACACCAGAAGGTTAAAGTCACTGACCTGTGTCTTGCGTATTCTTAAGTCAGCTGAGGATCTGTTCTGACCCTCCTCCTGTTCTATGCTCTGTTCAATACCTGGAGAAATAAAATAGAAAGACTAGAGATGTCTAGCAAAGACAAAAGACCAGTCAAGGCCCTAGCAGCCTGGCAGGCCCTACAATCAGTACTTAATATAAAACACAATAGACAGTGCACATTATACTATAATTATGCAATGTACATTATCCATTAACCTACACTTCACATACACAATTCAGTCCAGTATATTCCTTGTATATGTAATTGCAACAATTCTTACTGTAGTATGATCTTTCTGAAAAGCAGTGCATTGTAATTGATACCTCACTGTCACTATATACAGTTACTTTGTGTAAATAGGGGGTCGGAGCTGTTGGAATTTGGAGAAATGCAGAAACTGCATCTTTGACCAGTTCAAAAACAGCACATTTAACAATACAAAAGATACTGGGCAGGATCTTCCGGTCAGCAAGTGGGGGCGGGGCCCACTCACCGACATGTAAAATGACGTGGGATGGCATCAAGTGGAACTCCCGACATCACCCCATGTCATTTCCATTTTCAGGTCGGCGGGGGCGCAGTGGAGTCAGCTGCGCGCCCGCCAACCTGTCAATGGCCCATTGAAACCATAGAAAAACTAATTAAGGTAATTTAATGGACTTGCCTATCCAACCTTAAGGTTGGCAGGTAGACCGGGAGCCCTGGCAGACTTTGGGAAAAGCATGAAACCTCATCTACGGGCGGGATGAGGTTTCATGAGGGTATTTAACTTTTTATCAAATTTTTTAATAAAAGTTATGGACATGCCCCAATTCATGTGGCCTGCCCATGTAAGATGGTGGCGTGCCCCCATTTGGGGGAGCCATTCAGAGATGTGCCTGCCCACGCTCGCTCCTGCACATCCCCCCCATTGGGGGGGAAAATTTTTCCCATAAGAAACCAAGAGATTGTGATTCTGCCATTGCTGGCAAAAATACTGGAAGTTGCATGTACTGAGGCTATGTGAACTGCAGGAAGTTGATGAACATAGAATGGAATCATCAGCAAGAGTTGATGGGGTCAACATGAGAAGGAGGGTAGGAAAAGTCCTGAGCTAATGGAAAGAGGCAAAGATTGAGCCATCAATGCAACATGAACATAGCTTTAGTGAGAGGCCGTCTTATTCAGAAGTGTAAAATGCCAGACTCTGCCAAAGGCTCTGAAGATGTCTAAGGTAATACATCACTACATTGTTCAAGGACAAAGTGCCAGAGGTCGCTAATACACACAGCAAGATCAGCAGTGGAGCAGCCATCCTGAAAATCAGACTGGGGATCATGATTTCAAGGTGATGAATTTCTGAAGAGTTAGCCTTGGCCTGTATAATTTCAGCTAATATTCATTGTGCAAGGGCTTTGTTGTGAAACTGAGGCCAACTTTGGGTTGCAGAAAAGCACTAGACAATGAATGTTAAGAAGAAACTTATCCATGGTCTGAACCTTCCATTCATAAACCTTGTCCCCTTTAACCTCCATTTTATGCCAGTCTTTTTCGTAACAGTGAGTTCAAAACCCTCCTCCTCATCTACAAGCTGCTTCAATGATACCTCCTCTTTTTTAAATCTAACCTTTTTTAGTTCTATGTACTGGTTTACATTTTCAGATTCTGGACCCCTTTTCATCCCACTGTCACTCTCTGCTCCCTCTTCTGCTAGCAGAACCATTTCATCTAACATTCTGGAGCCCTTTTCTAAAATCCCTTTGCATCGCTTCTATAATCTACCTTTCTGAACTTCCCTTCCTTCAGTCATGACCAAAACCTGTTGCTCCTGCTTGGTGTCTGTTCTCTGCAAAGCAACTAGGGGGCAATGTTCCCTCTAATTTTTCTTCATTGAATCTTCACACACACTTTTTTCCCTTTTGAGGAATAGTGGGGAAGTGTTGGAAAGATCAGCAGGCTGGTTATCAGTCTGTTGAACCTTGGCAGGAACGCCCCTTCTGTGACCAACAAGCCTTGGAGTGGGACTTGAACCCAGAGCTCCTGGCTCAGAGGCAGGGGCATTACCTACTGAGCCATAAGACCTAATTTGTTGCACTGTGTGGTCCCTTTAAGATTGCTGTGCAACTGTGCACATGCACATCTTGAAGGGAACACTGTTGTTGCTTGAGTGATACTTTCTTGATTGCTGCACAGCCGCACACCTGTGGATCTTAGAAGGAACATTGCTAGAGGTCTTCTTTTTTTAAAATAAGGTATTAGGGGTGCCTCAGGATGCTTTATTACCAGAAGCAATTCATAATGGGAAGTCTTGGGATATTTTATTACACCAAAGGCACTGTATAAAAGAGCAACTGAGTTAACAGGATACAGCTGGCTAATAATAATGCTGTGTTAAAATCAGCAGCAGTTCCTTCCAGCAATAGAGTGAAAGCCCTGGATTCATAGATCCTAGAGGTGCTCAGTTATAAAATGAGTTCTCATCTTGAATAAAATAACTAAATTGAAGTTAACTACCATTTAATTTGGTACACAAATGTGTTGATTATTAACCGCTGAAAAAAAGATATTACGTCAAAGCTTTTTCTCTTGCACTCATCAGGACAATCGCAAGAACACCGAAGTCAGAGGAAGCAACAACTTTATACTGTATGAGAAGACAGTGCTGAATGATTGGCTGTGGACTCTGATTGGTAGAGGCGTTGTCATGGAGAATTAATGGTGACTGACAGTTAAGTGCCAAGCATTGTCTGAAATTTAAACCAGGCAGCTTGACTCTGATTGATCAAAGCATTGCCCTGAGGAATGAACATCCAAATGGCTGTCACTTATTTTGTTTAGCTGAAACAGATGCAATGTGTGTACATGTTCTTTCTGTCTGCAAAGAACAGGGTCCCGTGTATTAACTTATGTAGCTTCCAGTACTCACAAACCTGCCATGCTGCGAGCCCAACTGACAATCATAAATTGATTGTCAGTGTAATTTTTAGCACACTGAGGATTATTTAGCAAATATTGTCCAGTCATGAAATCACATTTAATGTTGGACACTGTGTTTTGAGTTTTGCAAGCACGGGCTGGCTGGGTACGGTCTGTACCTTGCCCGCTGCAAACAACGGAAGGAGCATGTTGTTTGATATGATCCACCAGTCTTTTGCACGTATGACCTATGTAACTAGCATCACACTGGCACTGAAATTCATATACCACATTACTTATTTGTGTGATAGGCAGAACATCTTTTTGGCTTCATGGCAGAATCCTGTTAGCGACATGTCCAAATTTGTATCCTTTGGACCTGCCGCGTAACATGACTGGACAGCCTTTCCCGAAATTAAGCTAAAAAAAACGCTTGCTGGACTTGTGTAAGAGCAATGAGGTCCTGCGTGATATATATGACAGGCTTTATCCTCATGGCTCGTTGCGTCTCCATATTTATGGGCTACCAAAGACACAAAAATGATGCTCGTTTACATCTTATCTTGTCTATGACCGGTTCTGCACAGCATGAATTGGCAAAATGGTTGGGTGAATTGTTACAACCAGTTTTGAACAAGTTTTCCACATACACGATGAAGGCTTCCTTCACATTTGCAAAGACAATATAGGACTTGCATATTGATAGCAATGCTGTGTGTCCATGTGTTCATTTAACAGTAATAGCCTACTCAGCAACTTTCACTTAAGGAAGCCATAGATACTTGCACTGTAGCAGTATATCATGGTGGTCTAGACCCACTACCATTGTATGAATCAGTATTCATCGAACTTATGAATTCAGCAACTCGTGCAGTTGAGTTCAGTTTTAACGACACCATGTATGCTCAAATGGATGATGTTGCCATGGGATCCCCTCTAGGCCCAGTTCTTACAAACATCTTTGTTGGGTTCCATGAGACACATCTCTTCGATTGAAAGACACCTAACCTCCTACCCCTTGCATATTTCCAATATGCGGATGATACATTTGCTATATTTAAATCCATAGCAGCATGTACTAATTTCCTTGCATGCCTTAATGGGCTCCATTCTGCATTCAAAATCACCTTTGAAATGGAGCAGTCAAATGGACTCCCTTTCCTTGACGTTCTAGTTGAAATTAGTTGAGAACAGGGCCCTGTTCTTTGCAGACAGAAAGAACGTATACACGCATTACGCCTGTTTCAGCTAAATAAAGTAAGTGATAGCCATTCGCTGGTTCATTCCTCAGGGCAATGTCTTGACCAGTCAGTCAAGCTGCCTGGTTTAAATTGCAAACAATGCTTGGCAGTTAACTGTCAGTCACCATTAACAGGTGCATTCTCCACAGCAACGTCTTTGCCAATCAGAGTCCACTTGCCAACAGATCAGCACTCTTGTCTCATACAGTATAAAGTTGTTGCTTGCCCTGACATTGGTATTCTTGCGATTGTCCTGATGAGTGCAAGACAAAAAGCTTTGACAAAATGCCTTTTTTCAGCAATACTCAAGTTCTCTACTACCAAATCACTAGTTATAATTATTAACCATTTAATAATATCATGTAATTGGTATCTGAAAGATATGCATTTTAGACAATTAAACTATGCAATTAAAAAGTAATTAATCTGCATCAAATTTTGACAAGTGTTTTAAATTAACATTAAATTAAATGTTACTTCATATTGTATGGCAGATTAATTTAATGTGCTTTTAAATTTTTACTTTACCTACCATTAGCTTTCCTGCTCCCACTTGATATTCCAGCACATTGGGATGATGCTAAGGTTTTGATTGGTTTCAACAAACTATGTTGTACTATAATTGAACTTCAGTGATCCAATCCCTAGCATGTCAGTGAAATTGAGGAGAACTGAGCTTTGATATTGACATTTACACTCCAATTGCTTTTGGGGACAGGGGAAGGGTGCTAGTTAGAAGATACTGATTCCTCAACCCATTGAATGCAGCTCAAGGCAGTCAACCAAGCAGCCAATCAGCAACATCCCTATAATCGCCAAAAATCAGAGGTCCCCTCAGTCCATGCAGATATCCCCAGGTTATACGATTCTGCCCATGAGTGAAGTAAAACAGCAAGAATTACACTTTTTGAAGAGTGGAAGGAACTCAAGAAGATAAAGTTTAATAAAAGAAAGCAGTAATCACACTGAAACAGAGAATATATGTGAAAATAGGAAGAGGAGGGTTTAAACTGAGTTGGCAGGAGAGGAAACAGGGAGCTGGGTTTTAAGGCCCTGCACCGGGCACCTTTTGAGCATTGGGAACACGTAAAGTATGCTGGGTGGCTAGCTCACTGCCATCCTGCCCACCCACGACCTGGTCCCCATAACAAGGGGGTGGGATAGATGCCCGCTAGCCTCCCCACCCTTAGGCCTATTGAGGGCCATATGTGGCCAATTATTGCCATAAAATGCTGGGCAGTGGCAGGCTGGTGAGAGTAAGAAAGGTGTTTTTTTAAACAATTTTGTTGAAAAGGCAGGTAGGAAAGTCTGGCGGAGGGGCAGTGGGGGGGTGGGGGTACATCATTCGGAGGGTGCTCTGTGCACATCAGGGGCACTCCTTATCAAAATGATATCAGGATGATGGGCATTATTTCAAAGTTTTCAGATGACACAAAACTTAAAAATGTAGCACACAGTGAGGAAGATAATAGGAGACTTCAGGAGGACTGGCGAAATGAGCAGGTGGAATTTAATGCAGAAAATTGTAAAGTGATGCACTTTGGAAGGAAAACTAAGGAGGTAGTAAAATTTGCTGAAAATTTAAAGAGAGAACTGGGGTTCACACGAGGAAACCTTTTAAGGCTGCAGAACCTGTTGGTAAAACTGTTGAAAAATGCACTTAATGGCTTTCTAAACAGTGATATGGAGTACAAAATCAAGCAAGTTATGGTAAGCCTTTAGGTATCACTGATTGGACCTGAGGTATTATGTTCAATTCTGGGCACCATGCTTTAGAAAATGATGTCAAGGTCTTAAAGAGAGTGCAGAAGGGATTTCCAAGGTCTATACCAGGGATGAGGTTATATAGAGGGATTCGTGATCCGAAGTTATTCTCCTTTGAGCAAAGGAAGTTAATGGGAGATTTAATAAAGGTGTTCAAAATTATGAGGGGCTTAGATATGGAGAAACTGTGTCCACTGGCAGGAGGGCCAGTAATCACAGGGCACAGATTTAAGATAATTGGTATAAAAAAAAACCAATGGGGAGGTGTGTTGAAATCTTTTTACTGAACGAGATTTATAACCTCATATGCATTGCTTTAAAGGGGTGGTGGGAAGGAATTCAGTCATAACTCTCAAATGGGAATTGGATGTATACTTGTAGGACTGTGGGAAAAGAGCAGAGAAGTGGGAATAATTGGTAGATATTTCAGAGAACTGGCAGAGGAATGATGGGATGAATGTCCCCTTCTTTGCTGCATGATTCTATGGATCAGAGTGTGAAAGGGAAGGAAAATGAAACACAGGTTTCAGCAGTGACAAATACAGAGGAGCTAATGAGGCAGAATCTGAAATACTGAACCAAGAATAATTTAACTAATTTGGATGCTGAATGTTGGTACCATTTACTTACTCTTTAACTTGGAGCGGACCTTATTTGCTGTCTTCTTGATATCCGTCATCAGTTCTTCTAATTCCTCCTTTGTTTCTGAAAGACAGAGAATGTTAACCATGAGTGCATAACAGTGCTGGACAGTGCGGTGAGCCCTCCATAAGACAAATCTTTCAGAGCATAGATTCCATGAGAAGAATAATGAATTGTTGGAATGGAAAGGAGTTACTTCATCTCTTTGTTATTCTGTCAGGTACCATTGGATAGAAATTCCTGTGAATTAACAAACTGTCCTTTCCTAATTGATGGTATTATAGGCCTTTTATTATATCTAAAAATTCTCGACTGATGGAGGTGGTACAATAAAAGTCACTTTGTACAACATTAGTCAGCCCAAGCATAACTGACCAAAACCACAGCCCAGTGTAGCAAACCTAATAAAAAGCTACCAGATCAGGCTTCAAGACATGTCAGTTAGATTCTGGCCTATAACTCATTCAGGGATCTTAAGATCTATTGCCTGTAGTTTATTTGCAGTTGGAGTACTGTTTCCACTTTTGGTCCCATTCGATGGTGATGGATTTCTAAGTGCCAGAGAGGTGCAGATGATGGTGCCTCTAAACCTGAAGGCTCTTTACTTCAGAGAAACAGGCATAGGCAGAATATTATTGAAGTGTTTATAGTGGCCAAGGAATTAGTCACACTGGATCTTGTATCTTGCTTTTAACAAAAAAAAGTTGCAAGGCTCTTTGAGAAGGCGTAATCAGACAAAAAGCAGATGCAGACCTAAAGAAGGGAATATTTGGAGAGTTGGCTAAAAGCTTAGTCAAAGAAATGGGTTTTTAAGGAAGCCTTAAAGGAGGAGGAGGTGGTAAAGAGGCAGAAGGTTTTTGGGAGGGAATTCCAGACATAAAACATACAAAAATAATGAGCATGTATAGACCCACTGGTCTAAGTAATCTGTCCCATGTAATTGTGATAGCATATGCATCAGGATAAATAAACGTCCTATCTACCTGGAACCATAATTGACTGCAAGACATGAAAAGTCGATAAAAACCTTAGCATATTAGTGAAAATAAGACTGGAAATTTCCTCTCTAGCCTCTTTAGGTTATTGAAGATAGTCCAGGAGATCACATTGACGCTGGTTTAGAATATTCTTCTTTGAGGAGGTGGTCTCCACCCTAGCCAGATCTAGCTCTCTCTTGAAGGTATATATAGATTGAAGCTACATGTAAGAAAGAGAGGAGAAAAATTAAAGTAGGATGAGGGCTCAGGGCTAGGGCGAGGGCATCTTGGGGAAGCTAAGGTATTGGTGGACAATGGAAAGGGAAGGACAAAGCAAAAGAAACTGAAGGATTGATTTTTATCTTAATGAAGTCCATATACTGTGCACTCATTGGAGGCAAGGATGGAGTAGCCAGTGGAGAGAGGGTTAAGCAGGCGATGGGAAAAAAAGCTGTGATTTTTTTGAAGTTTGCATGATTGCCTTAGAGCAGTAGTTGCCAAACCATGGATCATGACCCCTGTTGGAGTCATTGGTTGATCATTTGGGATCATGACCTCCAGGGCAGACAGGGTGGCTGCTGGGCAGAGACTCTGGATGTGCGGATTTATTGTCCCAAACAGTTTGTCAATGGGACAGTGTTATAACCGGGATGGTAAATATTTTGTTCGTTTATCTTCAAAACTCATGTAATTTATTAGCTGTAGTTAGGTTTACTAACAGTAGCAAAGGTTATTGGGAGCAGGGTTTATTGGGAGTAGCAGTATTTATTAATTATAAACTGATTAAGAATAAATTAATCAACACATAATAAAAATGGCAGGGCAGGTGATCTGTTGTAACTGCAGGATGTGGGAACTCCTGGACGCTAGTGCGATCCAGGGCAAACATGTCTACAGGAAGTGTTTGTGGCGAGAGGAGCTTTGGCTCAGAGTCATTGAGCTGGAGGCTGAACTGCAGACACTGCCATACATCAGGGAGAGGGAAAGTTACCTGAACAATTTGTATCAGGAGGGAGTCACACCCCTTAGGATAGAGTCTTCTAATTTGGTCAATGGTCAGGGGCAGGAGGGCGTGACTACAAGTGAGGCAGGTATGGGGCTCATAAGGTAGAATTGGAGGAGCTTTAGCCTTTGCAATTGTCCAATAGGTTTGAGGTTCTTGCAACCTGTGTGGATGAAAGCAGTGGCTGCAGGCTGGATGAGCAAACTTGTATGGAAAGCCATTTAATTGGGGGGGAGTTAATTGGAATGTAGTGGTAATAAGTGCCAGTATAGTCAGGGGGTATATTAAAAAAAATATAGTCAGGGGGTCAAAAAAGAGTTACATCAACAAAAAAAAATGGGTTATAGTCAGGGGGTAATCACAGTTCTCTGCAGCTGAGAGTGGGAGTCCAGACTGCTATATTGCCTGCCCAGTGTCTGAGCTCGGGACATCTGCTCTGGGCTGGAAGGGAACTTACAGTGAAAGGGGAAGGATCCATTGGTGTGGTCCATGTAGGTGTCAATGTGGCAATCACTTTGTTAAAGGCAATTGCTAGTTAAACAGGTGATGTCATCTAAATAGTATAAAAAGATACAGCTAGAACACTTTGTGTGGAAGCTACTTAGAAGTCAGTAGCACTGAGGAGTTGTTTTGAAAATGAACTAGCTTTAACCAAAAGACCAGCTTGGATTAATTCTTCCACTACAACCTCTTATTGTGAGTGACAGTAGGTACCAACAATATAGGTGAAATGAGGAAAGAGGTTTGGCTGAGTGACTATCAGCAGCTAAGGCTAACTTAAAAAGCATAATTTCAAAGGTAATAACTGCTAGATTACTACCTGAGCCATGAGCAAATTGGCATAGGGTAGATCTGATTAGATTGTTAAATGCATAGCTCAAAGATTGGTGTGGGAGAACTGGGTTTTGATTCATGGAGCACTGGCACCAGTATTGGGGAAAATGGGAGCTGTATCATTGAATGGTCTTCACCTGAACCGTGCTAGGACCAGTGTTCTGGTGAGTCATACTACTAGTACAGTAGAGTGGGGCTTTAGCCTAAATTGTGGGGGTGAGGGATCAGGTTTGTGAAGATGTGGTACATTAAATAGAGAAGAAAAGGCATGACAGCAAGGTTGGAATGTGGGAAATGATGATCAGAGTGTGGTATGAAGGAACAGAGTTTGCAAACCTAAGAGTCCAGCAGCAGATAAGTCTAGAAGTTATAAATATAATGAAAAGACAGAACTAAAGGCCTTGTATCTGAATGTACATAACATTCATAGCAAAATGAGAACTGACAGTGCAAATAGAAATAAATATGTATGATCTGTTTGCCATTACAGGGACTTGGCTGCAAGATGACAAAGGCTGGGACCCAAATATTAAAGGGTACATGATAGTTAGGAAGGATCAGAAGCTAGGAAAAGGTGGAGGGCTGGCCCTGTTAATTCAGGATGACATTGGTACGAGAGAGAGAGAGATGACCTTAGCTCTGGAGATCAAGATGTAGAATCAGTTTGGTTAGAGATGAAAAATAGTAACGGTAAGAAGCGACTTGTGGGAGTGGTTTATTGGCCCCCTAACACTAACCACATTGTAGGATGGGGTTTACAGGAAGAAATAATGGGGGCTTGTGAGAAAAGTACACGATAAACCTGGGAGATTTTAATCTACATATAGTTAGGATGAATCAGATTGGCAAAGATGGCCTGGTTGATGAGCTCATAGAATGTTTTCGGAACTGTTTCTCAGAGCAGCATGTTCTAGCACCAATCAGGGAGCAGGCTATACTAGATCTGGCAATATGCAATGAGGCAGGATTAATTAATGACCTCATAGTGAAGGCGTCCCTAGGTAGCAGTGATCATAGTATGATTGAATTTCACATTCGGTTTGAGGGAGAGAGGAATGGATTTTAAATTTAAATAAGGACAATTATGAGGACCTGAAGACAGAGCTAGCTAAAGTGAACTTGGAAATTAGGTTAAGGGATAGGTCAGTCGAAAGGCAATGGCAGGCATTTAAGGAGGTATTTCAGAAAAGTCAGATAAGATACATTCCAGTGAGAAAGAAAGACTATAAGGGAAGGACACACCAGCCATGGCTAACTAAGAAAGTTAAGGATAGTATCACATTGAAAGAAAAAGCATATAATTCCACAAATATGAGTGGCAGGTTAGAAGATTGGACAGAATATAAAGTACAGCAAAGAATGACCAAAAGATTTATAAGAAGGGAAAAATTAGAGTACGAGAGAAAACTAGTTGAAAATATAAAAACAGATAGTAAGAATTTTTACAAAATTTTAAAAAGGAAAAGATTAAAAAAAGTGATTGTTGGTCCTCTAGAGTGTGAATCTGGGTAGTTAATAATGGTGAATGAATCTGTCTTCACTGCATCTGTCTTCACTGTAGAGGATACAAATAACATCCCAGAAATAATTGTGAATCAGGCGGTGAAAGAGAGGATGGAACTTAAAGCAATTATAATCACCAGGGAAAGGGTACTGAGAAAATTATTAGAATTAAAAGTTGACAAGTTTCCAGGTCCTGGTGAACTTCAGCCTAGAGTCTTAAAAGAAGTGGCTGTTGAGATAGTAGATGCATTGGTTTTAATTTTCCAAAATTCACAAGATTCTAGAAATGTCAGATCAGATTGGAAAATAGCAAATGTGAATCCTCTATTCAAGAAAGGAGGGAGGCGGAAAGCAGGAAACTACAGGCCAGTTAGATTAACATCTGTAACATCATTAACAACATAGAGAAATTGTTGGAAACTATTACTAAGGGGCTACAACAGAGCACTTAGAAAGTGTCAATGCAATCAGGCAGAGTAAACATGGTTTTGTGAGAGGGAAATCATGTTTAACTAATTTATTGAAGTTCTTTGCAAAAGTAACAAGCAATGTGGATAAAGGGGAACCTGAGGATATGCTGTACTTAGATTTCCAGAAGGCATTTGACAAGGTGACACATGAAAGATTACTACGCAAAATAGGAGCTTATGGTATAGGGGTTAACATTTTAACATGGAGAAAGGTTAAGCTAACAGGAAGCAGAGAATAGGGATAAATAGGTAATTTTCGAGTTGGTGACCTGTGGCAAGTGGAGTGTCACAGGGATCAGTGCTGGGGCCTCAACTATTCACAATTTACATCAATGACTTGGAAGAAGGGAGCAAACGTATGGTAGCTAAATTTGCTGATATGAAAAAGATAGGTAAGAAAGTAAGTTGTGAAGAGGACACGAGGAGTCTGCGAAGGGACATAGATAGGCTAAGCGAGTGGACAACAACCTGGCAGATGGAGTATAATGTGAGAAAATGTGAGCTTGTCCATTTTGGCAGGAATAATATAAAAATAGCATGTTATTTAAATGGAGAGAGACTGCAGAACTGAGGTACAGAGGGATCTGGTTGTCCTAGCACATGAATCACAACAAGTTAGTATGCAGGTACAGGAGTGATTAAAAAGGCAAATGGAATGTTTATTGCAAGGGGAATGGGACATAAAAGCAGGGATGTTTTGCTAAAGCTGTATAGGGCATTGGTGAGACCACATCTGGAGTACTGTGTACAGCTTTGGTCTCCTTATTTAAGGAAGGATATCAACATATTAGAAGCATTTCAGAGCAGGTTCACTTGACTGATATCTGGAATGGGGTTGGGAGTGAAGTTATCTTATGAGGAAAGGTTTGACAGGCTAGGCCTGTATCCACTGGAGTTTAGAAGAATGAGAAGTGATCTTATTGAAACATATAAGATCCTGAGCAAACTTGCTAGGGTGGATGCAGAAACTATGTTTCCTCTTGTGGGAGAGACTAGAAGGGGACACAGTTTAAAAATAAGAAGTCTCCCATTTAAGATGGAGATGAGAAGAATTTTTTTCTGAGGGCCATGCGCCTGTGGAATCTCTTCCCAGGAGAGCAGTGGAGACAGCTTCAATGAATATTTTTAAGGCAGAGGTAGATAGATTCTTGACTAACAGGATATTGGATATAGGCAGGAACGTGGAGTTGAGGCCACAGTCAGATCGGCCTGAGAGGCTGAATGGCCTACTCCTAATTTGTATGTTCATATAAGTTTTGGAGGCACTGCCTTAGGGTGCCAAAGCAATTTCTCTGAATTGACCACAAGACTTTCCCCTCTGATTTTTGGCTGGCCCAGGAGATAGTATAAATGGAGGTGGGTGCATTGTGTGCAAGGTTACATCGTCAATGTTATGTGATGGACCTAAAGAACCAATTGCTCTTTTCTCACTCATCTCTTAATATGCTAATATCTGTTATTCAGTAAATAAACCATCTAAAGACCTCCATTAGGATTCAACCTGAAACTCACTCCTGGAAAACTGTTATTTCATATATAAACTAGTTGGATTCCTTGTCTAGATTCCAAACAGTAACACACTAATGAATCTCAATTACTTTTTATATAAACCATTTGAATCCCTTTAAGTTTCATTTCACCCATGCTGTATTCGATCTGGGAATGTTTAATGCTGACACTGGATGTGCAAATGTTCCACTCTAGTGCGTATTTCATTTAGGTCAGCACAAACATTTCAAATCAACAGACAGATGGATAGGTGGATCAATATGAGAGAGGAAGGAAGAAATGAAGAAAGTGATGAATAGAGCAGTAAATAGGTAAGATGGATGATGGATCAATAGATTGATTTATAACAGTTAAGTTGAAGATTGTCCTGTACTGTTGAAATCTGCATTTGCTTCTATGAACACAATAAGTCTGCTCCTTCCTGGATCTTGGCAACTAATTTCAGTCCTGGACTCTGTTCTCAACCTCCATCCATCATTCTGTTTATTGCCTGATTTTGCCATTCTTTTTTCTCTCCCCTTCCCCCAGTCTCAACCTTTCTTTTTCTCCCCTTGCCCATTCACTGGGAGGCTGGATTCAATCTGGGCCTCTCTTCTATACCATCTTGTGGAAATTGACAAAACAGATCAAGCAATGACAGAATCATCAACCATGTCTGGTAAAACAATGGAATTGGATTACAGGAATACATTTTATGTTTACTTGAATAATAATCTAATAAACGTAAGTCAACATGGATTCAAAACAACAACACCGATTTATATTTATACAGGGCCTTTAACATAATAGAATGTCCCAAGGCACTTATGGGAGCTTTATAAACAAAAGTTGTTACCAAGGCGATATTAAGGCAGGTAACTAAAAGCTTGGTCAGAGATGTTTTAAAGTCCATCTTAAAGAAGGAAAGAAAGGCATAGAGGTTTAGGGAGAGAATTAGCAGGTCGGCAGCTGAAGGCATGACCAGCAATGCTGGAACAATTAAAATCAAGGATGCTCAATTGGCAAGAATTAAAGGAGCACAGATTTCTGAGGGTTGTGGGCTGAAGGAGATCAGAGAGGTAGAAAGAGGGTGAGTCGATGGAGGGATTCAAAAACAAGGATGAGAATTTTAAAATCTAGTCTTTTCTTAACCAGGAGCCAGTGTAGGTCAGTGAGCAATGATGGGTGGAACTTAGTGTGAGTAAGGACACAGGCAGCTGTGTTTTGGATACCCTCAAGTTTACAGAGGAAAAAAATGGGGAACTAATGTAGATCTTGAGGTAATAAAGGTATGAATGGGGGTTTCAACACCAGATAAACTGAGAGAGTAGTGGGGTGGAAATAGGCCACCTTAGCAATGGCAAAGATTTGTGGTTGGAAATTAACCTTGGGGTTAAATATGAGACAAAGGTTGTGAACACTCTGGTTTAGTTTAAGACAGATACCAGGGAGAAGGAAGGAGTTGGTAGCTAGGGAACAGACTTTGCAGCAGGGACTGAAGACAATGGCTTCAGTCTTCCTGATATTTAACTGGAGGAAATTTCTGCTCATTCAGTACTGGATGTGGGATAAAGAGTTTGATAACTTAGAAACAGTGGAGGAGTTGATAGAGATGGTAGTCAGGTAGAGCTGGGCGCTGTCAGCAAACATGAAGGATGTCACCAAAGGACAGCATAAAGATGAGAAATAGGAGAGATCCAAGGATAGATCCTTGGGGTAACAGTGGGGATAATGGTGCGGGATTGGGAAGAAAAATCATTGCAGGAAATACCCTGGCCACGCTTAGGATAGATAAGAATGGAGCCAGGCGAGTGCAGTCCCACACAGCTGGATGATGGAAGGTGTGGTCAACTATATCAAAGGTTGAAAACAGGTAGAGAAGGACAAGGAGGGAACGTTTACCTTAGTCACAGTCACATAGGATGTCATTTGTGACTTTGATAAGAGCCATTTCGGCTGTGTCAGGGTGGAAACTGATTGGAGGGCTTTGAACATGGAGTTAAGGGAAAGGATTTGGGAGGCAGTGATACGTTCAAAGGCTTTGAAAAGGAAGAGGTTGAAGTTAAGGTCAAGGGTTGACTGTTTGAGGAGAGGGGTGATAACAGCAGATTTGAAGGAGAGGAGGACAGTGCCTGAAGAGAGAGAACCATTAACAATGTCAGCAAACATGGGGACCAGGAAGGGGAGCTGAGTGGTCAGTAATTTAGTGGGATTAGGGTCAAGGGAGCAGGAGGCGGATTTCATGGACAAGATAAACTAGTGTAGGAGAGGGGTGTGGCAGAGGCAGCAGATTGGATGGTCTCACTCTTAGTGACAAAGAAGCACATGAGTTCCTTGCACTTGTTGTTGGAGGTGAGGATGGAGTTGATTTGGGAGAGGGGTTTAAGATGACAGAAGGAGAAAGCATCCGGTCTAACCAATTCTCTCAACTGTTTTTTGAAGCAGCAGCATCAGGACAGCTACATAACCATGTATCCTAGTCCTCCAGAAAACAGTGACCAAAGTTCTGCATGAAAAATTACTCCTGGAGGAATTGAAGACACGTAGCCTTGGGAAGAGATAACCATGTGGGGATTTCATATAGTTAAATAAGATAACCTAAAGTGCAAAAGAGATATACTTGTAATATTATTTCAGATTAAACCATCACACATGCAGCAAGACATGGACAACATTCAGGATTGAGCTGACAAATGGCAAGTAACATTTGCATTACTCAAGTGCCAGGAAATGACCATCTCCAACAAGACAGAATCTAACCATCTCCTCTTGAAGCTCACCAGAATTACCATTGCTGAATCTCACCATCAACATCCTGAGGGTTACCATTGATCAGAAACTTAACTGCACTAGCCATATAAATTCTGTGGTTACACGACAGATACTGGGAATTCTACAGTGAGTAACTTACTTCCTGACTTCCCAAAGCCTGGCCATCATCTGCAAGGCACAAGTCAGGAGTATGATGAAACGCTCTCAACTTTCCTGGAATGAGTGAATCTGCAACAACACTAAAGAAGCTTGACACCATTCAGAACAAAGCAGCCTATTTGATCTGCACCCCTTCCTCTGCTTTAGATCTTTATTCTCTCCACCACAGGTGCAACAGTGGCAGCAGTGGGTACCATCTACAAGACGCACTGCAGCAACTCGCCAAGATTCCTTTGAGAGCACCTTCCAAACCCACGACTTCGACCATCTGGGACAAGGGCAGCAGACACATGGGAACACCACCAACTACAAGTTTCTTTACAAGGAACACACCATCTTGACATGGACCTACATCACCGTTCCTTCACTGTCGCTGAGTCAAAATCCTGGAACTCCTTCCCTAACAGCACTGTGGGTGTACCTACACTTCATTGACTGCAGTGGTTCAAGGAGATGGTTCATCACCACCTTCTCAAGGGCAATTAGGGATGGGCAAACAAATGCTGGTGACACGCACATTCCTGGAACAAATAAAAGAATGACAGTGGGATAAGGGAATAAAAGTTAAAAGGTTTATTGAAAGGCAAATTTAAGACAGATGTGAAGAAATGCTTCAGAGCTCTCAACATTTGGAATAGACTACTAGGCAGCGTATTTGAAGTGATCGTTTAAGATACATCAAATAAGTTGAGGGGAGAGACTCTAGCTTTTCCTGGGATGGAAAAATTAATCAGAGTAGATAGCCACCTTCTTGATGGACAGGCTTTGGGGAGTCAGAGGTAAGTTACTCACTGTAGAAATCTCTGCAAGTATTCTGTTGCACAGACCCCACAACAATTCTTTAATTACGAACTCTGATGAAACCATTTATGTGGCATTTCTTGCTGAGAGTTTATGATTTTGTTTAATTTTAGCCACCAAGAGCCACGGGCTCAAAGCGTTAACTCTGTTCTCTCTCCACAGATGCTGTCAGACCTGCTGAGTTTTTCCAGCATTTTCTGCTTTTATTTATTATAAGATTTGCTGCCTTCCTACGAATGTTTGGCACAGTCTCAGCAGTTGGATATCCTTTAAAGCAAGGCACTATATTTTAATCAATTGTGACCTTCCTCACAACGACCATGAGGAATGTGCTAAAGTATGGCACAAGTTTGACAGAATGGTTTTCTGAAGAAAAGCTCCCTCTGGTGCTGAATGTTCTTTGACCAAGATGGAAATCAGCAACAACTTGTAATTATACTGGGCCTTTAGCAAATATATAAAAAAAGTCCCGAAGTGTTGCGCGGTTTGACATAAGGAAAACAGGTGCTGTCAGGCAGAAGAGACTCAGAGGTGTCATCAAAAGTTTAGGCAAAAAGACTGCTTTTCTGGAGATAAGGAAACTTTCAGAGACAGAAATACAAAGAGTACGATTTAGACAATTAAAAGTTTTGCCACCAATGATACGATGAAGGGGAATGTCTACACAGCAGAATATTTAGAAGGGCACATGGACCTGGAGTATATTGCACAGATAAAATCAAGACAGGCCACAAAGAGATTTATAGAGAAGGATAAGTGATGTGACATGTTGGGGTTGGGGAGCCAGGAGGATAGTGAGAATGGGCAAGATGGACAGTGAAGGATCGGATAGAGGTGGCAAAATTTCGGACAAGTTGAAATTTATGAAGGGCAGATGGGAGTTCAGGAATGAGAACATTACAGCAATCTGTGCTGGCAATAATGAAGATGTTTCGGCAGAGGATGCGGCTGAGGTAGGGTGAAATGGGAAATGTTGCAGAGGTGAAAATAAGCAGTCTCGGTAATGAATAAATGGTGATGTTTAAAGCTCAGGGTTGAACAGAAAACAAAGACTGTGAATGATCTGGTTTAGCCCAAGAGAGTGGCCAGGTAAGTGGATAAAATCAGTTTCAGGGGAATTGGAGCTGTTGGCTTCAGTCTTCTTGACGTTGAGCTGAAGGAAGTTGTGATTCATTCAGGGTTTGAGGTCAGACTAGTAGTCTGACAACACAGTAGCAATAAGAGGTTTAGCAAAGTGATGAGGAGATACAGATGAGTATCATCATCACAAATATGAAAGCTGACCCTGCTCTGAGAGCATGACCAAGAAACAGGAGAATTCCCTATACAAGAGAACATTTTATTGCCAGAATATTTTTATTAGAGCTGCTGAAAGATTAGCTGATTTCCCACGGTAATTGGGGTTGCTTCACAATACTGTGGGAGTAGTATTGAGAGGTGAGTACAATTCGGAACAAAGGCAAGTCTGAGGCATTCATTAGTAACTGTAGCAATCACTAACACATATAGATAGCTCATAATGTGTTGTCACCGTCTGTCCATTGGCATCAAATCATACCAAATGACAAACTCATCACCCTCACCTCTCTAAATTACAGATGGCATTATCAAAGAAATCAATCCATTAATCTTCTTAATGCTTCAGTCCAAGGCTCCCTTTTCATTGTCTTCTTTCTATCTCATGACCACAGCTTTTCCTGTAGATTCTGTCATAAGGAGGTTGGACTATGATGTGCATGCTTTAAGGGGAGGTGGAAGGACAGGTCAATTGCTTAATGATATAGAGAGAGAGCTCCTACACGTCACCTGCTGTAAATGACATAAAAGGGCAGAGGGTGGTACATCAATACAAAATACTAATCTGGAGCCAACAGACCTGATCCATTTGATGTGGATGTACCATCAGCCATATTAGCTCCACACGAGGGACAGAAGCTAAAACAGAATTGAGCCCGTTGCCATGTGGAAACTATTTCCAGAGAGGGCTGTGTTTCACTCTGAACACTGCTGGAAGTCCCGGGGGCAGCGGTTACAATCGATCACTGAACCTGACACTTCCAGCTTATTAAATGTGGCTCATAAACTGGGACTGACATTCTGAGCTCTGGAGATAAGTCAAATACTCCAGCAAATTGTTGTTGGTATCAAGGTTTCTCATCTTGCAACTGTGGCAAGGATCCAACTCCCTTTGACCTACAGGTCATGATTGTCCTTAATGTATACAGGTTAAAAACCATCAGCTAAATGCAGAAGCAGCCCAATATTAACAACCCATTCAATATATTAGCCTCATCTCATTGTGAAAACCTACGGCCCTTACATGCGCTGTGCTACATTTGTTTAATTTATGCATAACCCACTCTAAAGGAGGAGACCCCGCTGCAGCAGCCTTGAATTAACACACAATCCAAGACTGACAACCCTGAGAATATTGCCAGTATCCAATCACCAAAAATAGCTACTTACAGACATTTTTGCACCAAATTCAGCAGCTATTGAGGTGACAGGAAAAGCAATAAGGCAGATTCAACCGCTAGATCCAGCCAACAAAATGAAGACACACCACAGGAGGCTGAAAGCTAAATTACCAGGGCTCACGGCTGAGTAAACCAATAGTCCTACAATTGTGGCAGCCTCCACAATTCAACACAACAAACTCAGCGATTCACTATAAACAGCAAACTACAGCCAAGGCAATTAGAGCAGATCCAGCCAGGTGCATTATATACTGCAGCTGATCGTATAGCTTGGCCAAAAGTCAACACCGCACTAACTAATTAACATTCCCTATAATACAGCTCCCAGAAATATTCCATACAAACATTTAGTACAACTTGCAAAGGCATCTTTAGACAGAGCTAATTGTGTGATAGCACAGAGGAAACCAATTGCTCATTGGTAACTGGAGTTGCCTAGCAGTACTGTAGGATTAGCATTGGGAGGCTTGTGCAGTGCAGAACACAGGCATGTCTGAGCCATTCACTGGTAATTGTAATTATCGCTGCCACACACTGTTGTCAAATGTATGTCAACTAGGACTGAATGATAGCAAATGGCAAAGAAATTCGCATCTACTCACAAAATTTTAGCTGGCATTATCTGCGTAGGTCATTAAACCATTTGCTGCTTCAATCAGTGTTTCAGAAGTTTGTTCCTTTGTGATGAACCTCAATAATATCCATCATCCATGGGGGAAAAATATCTACCACCCAGTATTCATATTCCAGTTTGAGATCTTTGCAATGAGTTGCACTGGATTCAATTAAAATCTCCTACCTCTGGTGACAGCAGGAGGAAGACACAATATTTTCAGAGCAGGATTTGAGACATTCTTAAAAGCCTTGGACAGATGCACACTCCTTAAAAAGTTACCATAATTTGTGATTCAACTAAGCTATTTTCATGATTCTTCATTCACCGCTATTGCTGCATATGATGGCTATCTTTCTTTTCCTATTAACCCAGGGAATTTTTATTTGTTCATGGGATGCAGGCTTTGCTGGCTAGGCCAGCATTTATTTCCCATCCCTAATTGCCCTTGTTCAGAGGGCATTTAAGAGTCAACCACATTGCTGTGGGTCTGGAGTCACTTGTAGGCCAGGCCTGGTTAAGAATGGCAGATTTCCTGCTGTGTTGGGATTTGAAACCAGGTCCCCAGAGCATTACCCTGGGCCTCTGGAATACTAGTCCAGTGATAATACCACTATACTCCCCAAATCTGCAAGGTTCTGTCCTCACTTCCACTCTGTATCACCCTTTTCTCAGTAGCCCTCTCCTCTCTGGTCAGAAAGATGTGATTTAATTCCAGGACATAAAGCATATTATCTTGGCTAATACTTCATGCGATACTGAGGAAGTGCTGCATTTCTGAGGTTGCCTCTGGGATGAAATATCTATCTGATGTAAAAGATCCTGTTGCACTATCTGAAGAAAAGTAAGGAGGGTCTCCCAGTGTTCTGGCCAACATTGATCCCTTAACTGACAAAAATAGCTTGCCTAGTCATTTGTCTAATTCCTATTTGTGGGGTTCTTGCCAAATGGTAGCACGTCTGCAAACAAAACAACAATGAGTCACTTCAAAAGTAACTCATTGGCTGTAAATCACATAATCACAGAATTGTTACAGTGTAGAAGGAGGCCATTTGGCCCATTGTGTCTGCACCGGCTCTCTGAGCATTTTAACTTAGGGGAAAATGCAGGAGATTGGCACTAACTCCCTGCACGTTGTTTCTATTTAAATAACAATCCAATGCCCTCTTTTGAACCACGATTGAACCTGCCTCCACCACACTTCCAGGCAGTGCATTCCAAACCTCAAATGCTCGCTGTGTGAAAAAGTTTCTTCTTACCTTGCATTTGCATCTTTGCAAAACAATTTAAAACTGTGCCCTCTGGTTCTCGATCCATTTACGAGCAGGAACAGTTTCTCCCTATCTACTCTGTCCAGACCCCTCATGATTTTGAAAACTTCTATCAAGTCTCCTCTTAGCCTTCTCCTCTTCAAGGAAAACAGTCCCAATTTCTCCAATCTTTCCTCATAACTGAAATGTCTCATTCCTGGAACCATTCTCGTAAACCTCTTCTGCACTCTCTCCAATGCATTCACATCCTTCCTGGATTATGGCGCCCAGGACTGTGTACAGTACTCAAGCTGTGGTCTAACCAGTGTCTTATATAATTTCATCATAACCTCCCTGCTCTTGTATGCCCCTATTAATGAAGCCTAGAATACTGTATGCTTTAGAAACGCTTGGGATATCCTGATGACGTGATAGACACTGCATAATTGCATGTTTTTTTTCTCTGCGATGAATACCTCCACTCATCATCCAGCACTAGCTACCCTTCAGCTGATTATACTAACTTACGTTCATCAGCTCTCCTAAATGATTTTCTCTGAATCCTCACAACCTCGAATCCCCTCACAATAAATCACAAAGCCTTGATTACTATGACCTTTCCTGGGATAACATGGATCTAGTTTCCTTCAATTACTCAAAGTTTCTTCATAACTTGCTCAAATCCAATTTACCACCTCCACCTCCAATAAGAAACCATGTCAAAGACTCCTGGGAAATAGAGATCTTGGGAGCTCCTGCCAACTCTTGTCCACTTTGCAGAAAAAATAATGGATTTACAAGAATGTGATTTTATGTTTTTAAACAACAAATATACCCAGCTTTCCCTCTTCATTTGTAAACCACCACATTTTAGGTGAAGTGTTTGTGAACATCCCATTTGTTTCATTTTTCATGAGGCAGCTTAATACGTGCTTCTCTGTGACTATTATTCCACCAAGCATGACTACCTTCCTTTTAGAAATGAAATATCAAACTTGGTTCTTTTTTAAAAAAAACTTTCAAATTGACAAAGACTGAACAAATGCCATCACTGTAATTACTAGAAATTAATGTCAGCTGCAGTGGTTTTGACAAGGAAAATTATAGTATCTCCGGTAACAGTCAATGAGTCAATGCACAACTGCCAGTGACTTTAATAGAGCACTCTTGTGGGTCTCAAAGGGTGCACTGGCCAGGATTATCTTTAATAATGAGTGACAACAAACCAGACACACATACCCACCTACCCATACGCACCCACATCACATAATTACAAAGCACAAAGACCCACAGATACGCATGCACACCCACACACATGCATAGAATTATATCAAATATATAGCACTAAAACAGACCATTCAGTCCAACTAGTCTGTGGTAGTGTTTATATGCCACATGAGTCTCCTCTAATTCCATCTACTTCATCTCAAACTTTCAGCATATTTTTCTAATCCCTTTTCTCTTATGCACTCATCTAGAACGATCTAAGCTATTTGCCTCAACCACTTTCAGTGGTAGTGAGTTCCACGTTCTAATCACTCTTCGTAAATAAATTTCTTCCTTTTTCCTTGTTGGGTTTATTAGTAAATATCCCGTATTGATGGTCCCTGGTTTTGGATCCTCCCATAATCAGAAACATTCTCTCCATTTCTCTCTGGTCCAATGTATTAATTTTAAGAAGCTCTATCAGGAGTTGTTTAATTTTCTCCTTTCTAAAGAAAAAGAAATAATCTATTCAACCTTTCCCAGTAGTTGTAATTGCTCAGCTCTGGTACCATCCTTGTAAATCATTTTGCACTTTTTTAAAGTATGGAGACCAGAAATATGTACTGTACTTTTTAAAGTGTGGCCCATTCAGGGTCGTAACGCTCCCCCACTTTTCCACCTAGAAATAAATCTCAGTGCTTTGTTAACAATTTCAATTGCTTTGCTGAGCTGTAATGCTAATTTTAATAGCCTAATCATCTGAAGAGCTAGATCCCTTTGCTCTTCTACCCCTTTCAGTTTCCTGTTTTCGAAGGTGCAACTTTTTGTGACCAAGCTGAGAAGTGTTACTGCTGGGAAATGGAACACCCTTCCATTTCAGAGGCCAAGTGTAAGCTACTGTCTAACCAGCTGAAGGGTAGAGCCCTGATTTACCCAAACCCATTTGGCAGGAATCAATTAAGTCAATGGAGAGCAAAATAAGGTGGTATATAAACAGATGTTCGATTCGACCCTGTCCTGTTTTTCCAAGAAAGGTTAAAATCATCCCCTAATCTCTCTTCATTGTAACCTCAGAAGAAATGTCTTTATTACATTATTGACATTTTTCGCATTTCAAAATTTGACCATTCATGTAGCTCTAGGAGTGAAAATTCTAATTTACTGACAATTAATGCTAAACTGGAGGCAAATTTTTGACTGTGATTCATGACCATGAAGTAGTAGTTGAAAACACCCAAACACCCGGATGCATTTTACACAGTGGGAACCTTGCACTGCATCTAACCCAGTCTAAGCTCTACCTTAGATAAAAACAAAAATCTGCGGATGCTGGAAATCCAAAACAAAAACAGAATTACCTGGAAAAACTCAGCAGGTCTGGCAGCATCGGTGGAGAAGAAAAGAGTTGACGTTTCGAGTCCTCATGACCCTTCAACAGAACTGATCTTTCTTTACAAGGAGAGGGAAATATAAGCTGGTTTAAGGTTGGGGTGGGGGGGGAAGAAGTTCCGGGGGGGGTTGTTAGGATAGGAGCAGATCATCAAAAGATGTCAGACAAAAGAACACAGAGGTGTTGAAGTTGGTGATATTATCTAAACGAATGTGCTAATTAAGAATGGATGGTACGGCACTCAGGGTATAGCTCTAGTGGGGCTGGGGGAGCATAAAAGATTTAAAAATAATGGGAATAGGTGGGAAAAGAAAAATCTATATAAATTATTGGAAAAGAAAAAAAAACAAAAGGAAGGGGGAAGAAACAGAAAGGGGGTGGGGATGTAGGAGGGAGCTCAAGACCCAAAGTTGTTGAATTCAATATTCAGTCCAGAAGGCTGTAAAGTGCCTAGTCGGAAGATGAGGTGCTCTTCCTCCAGTTTGCGTTGGGCTTCACTGGAACAAAGCAGCAGACCAAGGACAGACATGTGGGCAAGAGAGCAGGGTGGAGTGTTAAAATGGCAAGCGACAGGGAGGTTTGGGTCATTCTTGCGGACAGACCGCAGGTGTTCTGCAAAGCGGTCGCCCAGTTTACGTTTGGTCTCTCCAATGTAGAGGAGACCGCACTGGGAGCAACGAATGCAGTAGACTAAGTTGGGGGAAATGCAAGTGAAATGCTGCTTCACTTGAAAGGAGTGTTTGGGCCCTTGGACAGTGAGGAGAGAGGAAGTGAAGGGGCAGGTGTTACATCTTTTGCGTGGGCATGGGGAGGTGCCTTAGGTAGGGGTTGAGGAGTAGGGGGTGATGGAGGTGTGGACCAGGGTGTCCCAGAGGGAACGATCCCTACGGAATGCTGACGGGGGGGTGAAGGGAAGATGTGTGGTGGTGGCATCATGCTGGAGTTGGCGGAAATGGCGGAGGATGATCCTTTGAATGCGGAGGCTGGTGGGGTGATAAGTGAGGACAAGGGGGACCCTATCATGTTTCTGGGAGGGAGGAGAAGGCGTGAGGGCGGATGCGAGGGAGATGGGCCGGACACGTTTGAGGGCTCTGTCAACGACCGTGGATGGAAAACCTCGGTTAAGGAAGAAGGAGGACATGTCAGAGGAACTGTTTTTGAAGGTAGCATCATTGGAACAGATGCGACAGAGGTGAAGGAACTGAGAGAATGGGATGGAGTCCTTACAGGAAGCAGGGTGTGAGGAGCTGTAGTCGAGGTAGCTGTGGGAGTCTTGTAATGGATATTGGTGGACAGTCTATCACCAGAGATTGAGACAGAGAGGTCAAGGAAGGGAAGGGAAGTGTCAGAGATGGACCACGTGAAAATGGTGGAGGGGTGGAGATTGGAAGCAAAATCAATAAGTTTTTCCAAGTCCCGACGAGAGCATGAAGCAGCACCGAAGTAATCATTGATGTACCGGAGAAAGAGTTGTGGAAGGGGGCCGGAGTAGGACTGGAACAAGGAATGTTCCACATACCCCATAAAGAGACAGGCATAGCTGGGGCCCATGCGGGTACCCATAGCCACACCTTTTATTTGGAGGAAGTGAGAGGAGTTGAAGGAGAAATTGTTCAGTGTGAGAACAAGTTCAGCCAGACGGAGGAGAGCAGTGGTGGATGGAGATTGTTCGGGCCTCTGTTCGAGGAAGAAGCTAAGGGCCCTCAGACCATCCTGGTGGGGGATGGAGGTGTAGAGGGATTGGACGTCCATGGTGAAGAGGAAGCGGTTGGGGCCAGGGAACTGGAAATTGTTGATGTGACGTAAGGTGTCAGAGGAATCACGGATGTAGGTGGGAAGGGACTGGACAAGGGGAGAGAGAAGGGAGTCAAGATAACGAGAAATGAGTTCCGTGGGGCAGGAGCAAGCTGACATGATCGGTCTACCAGGACAGTTCTGTTTGTGGATTTTGGGTAGGAGGTAGAAGCGAGCCGTCCGAGGTTGGGCGACTATCAGGTTGGAAGCTGTGGGAGGAAGATCCCCAGAGGAGATGAGGTCAGTGACAGTCCTGGAAACAATGGCTTGATGTTCAGTGGTGGGGTCATAGTCCAGGGAGAGGTAGGAGGAAGTGTCTGCGAGTTGACGCTCAGCCTCCGCGAGGTAGAGGTCAGTGTGCCAGAAAACAACAGCACCACCCTTGTCAGCGGGTTTGATGACAATGTCAGGGTTGGACCTGAGAGAACGGAGTGCAGTAAGTTCAGAGAGAGACAGATTAGAATGGGTGAGAGGAGCAGAGAAATTGAGACGACTAATGTCGCGCCGACAGTTCTCAATGAAAAGATCAAGAGAAGGTAAGAATCCAGAGGGAGGGGTCCAGATGGAGGGAGAATATTGGAGGTGGGTAAAAGGATCCGTTGAATGGGGAGAGGACTCCTGCCCAAAGAAGTGAGCCCGGAGACGAAGATGGCGGAAGAAGAGTTCAGCATCGTGCCGAGCCCGAAATTCATTGAGATGAGGGCGTAAGGGTATGAAACTAAGTCCTTTGCTAAGCACTGAACATTCAGCATCGGAGAGGGGAAGGTCAGGGGGTATAGTGAATACACGGCTGGGGCTGAGATTGGAAGACGGGGTGGGGACGGAGGGACAGGCAGGGGTGGAGTGTCCTAGATGGGTGTTGGTGTCGATGAGTTGCTGGAGCTTGTGCTCCTTAGCACTTGAGAGAAAGAGAAAAAGTTTCTTGTTGAGGCGTTGGATGAGACGAAGAATAAAATGAAACTGGGGGCACGCACAGCTTTGAAAAAGGGTACGTCTGTGCTGCTGGAGGGAGAGGTCGAGTATGTTCATATGGCGGTGCATGGCACTGAGTGTGGATCTCAGAATGTGACGGGAACAGCAGTCCGAGAAACGTTTTATGTCCCAGAGATACCTGTAATCCTGGGTGGGTTCAAAACATGAGGGGTGGAATTTCAGTTGAAATCCACACGGGGTAAGTCGGAGACAGAGACAGTTGCTGAGAAAGGAGATATGGCTGTGAAAGCGGGTTTTAGTAAACACCTTGTCAGTGCTCTGAGCTCTACCTTGTCGAATGGAACAGTAGAGAAAGCTTTACTCTTTACCTAACCAATGCTGCAACTGACATGGGAGTCTCTGATGGAAAATGGTAATAAATTAAACTCTTCCATTCCCCAGTGTTGCTATCATTTGCAAAAGGATGTTAGTTGTGGTTCAGTTGGTAGCAATCTCTTTGAGTCAGAAGGTCTTGAACACAAAATCAAATCTGACAATGGTGCATTAGTGCTGCACATTTGGAGGTGCTCTCTTTCAGAGGAGATGTTAAACTGAGGTCCTGTCTTCCGTCTCAGATAAATGGTCCAAAGGCACTATTTGAAGAAGAGCAGAGGATTTCTCCCTAGTGTACAGGCCAATATTTATCCCTTAGCCAACACCATTAAAACAGATCATCTGATCATTATCAAATGGCTATTTGTAGAACCTGCTGTGTGCAAATTGGCTGCTGCATTTCCTACATTACCACAGTGACTTTATTTTAAAGTATTTAGTTGGCTGTTGGGCACTTTGGGATGAGCTAAGGTGATAAAAGGCACTATATAAATGCAAGTCTCTCTTTTGCTTTCTTTAGATTCAGGAAAAGGATATGGGGATAGTGCGGGAAAGTGGCATTGAGGTAGTTGATCAGCCATGAGCTAATTGAATAGCAGAGCAGGCTCGATGGGCTGAATGGCCTATTCCTGCTCCTATGTTCCTGGGAAAAGGTTTATTTCAGATTATTATCATGCAGAGATCTGATAGAGAATCAGTGCAACAAATACAAAGGACAGATTGGGATGTGTTTTCTGCTAATGACTGTGTGGCAAATCCTCTATAAGGTATGGTCCAAAGTATTTTGCATTAATTCCTGTTCTTCTTTTCATTAAAATGCAATCTCACTCTTGTCACCCACATTCTCCCTTCTCTTCCCCTAAGCCATCCATACAGACTCTTCTTCACTTGCATTCTTTTGATTATTTTAATTTCAAATGTGTGAAGGGTTTTACATAGGAACTGATCAAATACATCTAATGTAAAATTAATTTAAAATGGTGTCAGACAAGCCCAGGCAGATTGGTGATTAATAAGTAGTGCTGGATTCATTCAGACAGACTTGTGATGGGCACAGAATTGGCAAGTGATTTAGACATGAGACAAGAGCCTCTTTGCTCTCATACTGGCAACAAGCCATATACATAATGGCTGTGAAAGTGCCTTCCCTAGTAGAACAAATATTGACCTCACTGTCCCGCCATTTATTCCAGAAAATTAGTTAATATTGATTAATAGCTTATAAAGCTGACAGTTCAAAAATTACCATGAATACAAGTCAAAGACATATGAAAGCAAATAACAACGCTGTAAATGGAATGAGACATGGGCTTGTAAGTGTTGAGGATAGACTCTACCAGCAGTTTAAATACATGAAAGAAGATACAAATGTTAAAGGTATCAGGTTTGATGTTGATATTTTGATTTTTGGAACCATGTTTGTGCTGTGCATATTCCAGTATTTGGGAATATCTACAGAATGTAGCCATTGCACCAGTCATTTAAAAGGGAAGAGGCTGTTATTAATGCTATTTACACTAATTTCTATTTGCAAATTAGGAATGAATTATTTTTCTTCATATTTTTTGTTTCTTAATATCAAATCTACCATTGGAAAACAGTGGTTTTAGGATTTTTAAAAATTCTTTAATGGGACGTATTTGTTGTCCATTCCTAATTGCCCTTGAACTGAGAGGCTTGCTAGGCCATTTCAGAGGGCATTTAAGAGGGCATTTAAGAGTCGACCACATTACTGTGGGTTTGGAGTCACATGTCGGCCAGACCAGATAAGGATGGTAGATTTCCTTCTCTAAATGACATTAGTGAACCAGATGGCTTTTTACGACAATTGATGATAATTTCATGGTCACCATTACGGAGCCTAACTTTATATTCCAGATTCGACCAACAAGCAGGGGATTCAAACCTGGTCACATTCACTGTGGGAGTATTCCAGTCAGGGCTTAGTCCAGGACTGTCAAATGTAAAATCTGTGGAATAGGTTCTTCCTGCCTGGAGCACGCTGTGTTGTGCTGAGGGTCGTCCTGTTTCTCATTATGGGGCATGAAATCTCCAGGAGAATTGTGCCCTTTAAATCTCATGCCAGAGCAGTTATGCATGGGCCTGGGCTCAGGCCTGCAACCCCTCAAACCCACACCTGCCCCCAACACCATTCCATGATACCACCTTCCTCGCTGGCATAAAGAGCCTCAGGCCTTGGTGTAACAATGGAGATCAAGCTGCCAGAGATAGTCTTGCCTCAAGAAATAGTCTACCTGATCTCAGGGATCAATTTTGGGCCTATTGCATTGCCAGCAGATCCTACAAGCGGAGAAAGGGGAAAATGCAAGATGGTCAAGCATGAGCGGCCAGCAGTCCACAGTAGTGCAGTGGAGCTGAGAAAAGCACTCTTGCTCCACAGAATTGGAATTTAAAAACATCTTCCACTTCTTCAGTGGTCTCATAGTCCCTTGGAGGACTACTGTTGAGGCAGCTCTAGTACTGGGAAAACCAGAGTTTGCATAACACATGCTGATTCTGGTCTTTCACGCATTTTGCAGATCAGTACTGAAGCAGGCACGGGACCCCTTTCTTGCTTATTCAAGTTGACACAGTGCAGATTTCAGTCAGCTGCCAAAAACACCTGAAAACTGAGGGCCAGTATGATGGCTTGCTACCACTGCAGATTAGCTGCAGGACAATGCGCCCAGAAATTTGCTCAGAAATATTGCAATACACACCAATTTCTGCTCCAGTATTCAACTAGGAGTACACGAACATACAAAATAGGAGTAGAAGTAGATAACTCCGCCTCTCAAGCCAGCTCCACCATTCAATATGATCATGGCTGATCATCTACCTCAATTCCAAATTCTTGCACGTTCCCCTATCCCTTGATTCCCTGACAGATCAAAAGTCTGTCAATCTCAGTTTTAAACACACTCAACGATGGAACACCCATAACCCTCTAGGATAGACAATTCCAGAGATTCAAAACACTTGTAGTGAAGAAATTTTTCCTCATCTCAGTCATAAATGACCAACCCTGAGACTATGCCTCCTTGTTCTGGATTCCCCAGGCAGTGAATATAATTTTTTTTTGATTATTCATTCACCCCAATTGCCCTTGAGAAGTTGGGGTGAGCTGCCTTCTTGAATTGCTGTAGGTACACCCACAGTGCTGTAAGGGAGGGAGTTCCAAGATTTTGACCCAGCGACAGTGAAGGAAAGGCGAAATATTTTCAAGTCAGAATGGTTTGTGGCTTGAAGGGGAACTTCCGGGTGGTGGTGTTCCCATGTGTCTGCTGCCCTTGTCCGTCTAGATGGTAGTGGTCATTGGTTTGAAAGGTGCTGTCTAACACCTCTCAGTGTCTACACTGTCAAGTCCCTTCAGAACCTTCTGTATTTCAATAAGATCTCTCATTCTTCTAAATGCCAGTGTAGGTCCAATTTACTCAGCCTCTCTTCAGAGGCCAAACCTCTCATCACAGGGACCAATCGAGTGAACCTTCGCTGTACCACCTCGAAGGTAAATATGTCCTTTCTTCGACAGTTAGATATGGAGACCAAAACTATGCACAATTGTAGCTAGATGTCCCTATTGAATTCCAATCCCTTTGCAATAAAGGCCAACATGTCATTTGTCTTCCTAATTGCCTGCTGTACTGCATTTCTGGCTCCCTTGTATGAGTATACCCAAGTGTCCCCGAACATCAATGTTTAAAACTTTCATGTGTCCAGAAGTACTATTTGGCGAATCAGGCCCACCACATACAATTAGTTTGACACCCTGGCTTGCAGGGGCATGTTACTGCAGTGTGGCAGTGAATGGACTGGGAAAGGAAGAGACTAAAGAGAAGAGGACCTATGTTGAGCTCAAACGCCAGCCTGCTGAACCCAGAAAAGCACACTTTGTATGAACCAACTCTAATAAAACACAAAGACAGACCTGCTGAGTTTTTCCAGATATTTTTATTTTTGTTTCTAACAAAACACAGTTGCTGTAACCAATTATGTACGAATCCATGGCATTATCCTGTTATCAAATCAATTTTCTCCCTCAAATAAACAATCAAATGGTGTGATTAGAATTTTACACAGATGGTGCATTCAGGGTAATTTTAAATATTTCAAACTTTCACAAAAAGATAGTGGGGTTTTCAACAAAACAGACTCCAATTCCACAAACGTAATTTCTAGTTTCCTTTTCTCTCTCTCAAAAGCCCAAAGATATCGCACCCAGCTTCCCCTGACCAAACACTGCAGCTTGCTATTTTCTATAGTTTCATCTTTCCTGAGCACTGCTTATGGTCTCTCCCTCCTCCCTTTGTTACAGAAAGGGATGAAAGAGAACTATAATTCCTGTCCGTAATCAGTGTTTTTTTTGAAAAGGACAATGTGTGTGTTTCTTAATCCCTGAGTGTATGGTCAGTTTGAATAAATAGCAGCCAGCTTTTCATGGTTTAAATAAAGAATTTATTCACGCATTCACCCCAAAAGTCTAATGCGACAACACTCACTCAAACCACCTCACACAACACTCTTGTGTAAAATACATTGAAAAAGGGTAGTGCACTTTTACATGTTACAAAGAAATAGTTTGTAAGTCATGTGATCAGCTCGTCTTGGTGCGGACCTGGTGAAGGCGGTGTTCTTATCCACTCGAAATGCAACTAGGTGAATTCAATGACTGAAGTCTTATATAAAAGTCATTGCAGGATACCCTCGGAGAGACAGATTTTCAGCAGTTAATGAAGTTAGTTGCTTGTAGTCTTCTTACTAGGAGGTTAGTTTTCTGTATGAGTGGACTTTGGAAGGAACAGGCTTGGCAACCTTACATTGTTGCAATCTCCAGTTTTAATGCATAGATGTTGCTGCCTTTGTTGCTCCTGCTGTTTCTTGCTCTTTGTTTGCAGTCTGCCTGATTTCTCTCTGGAACAAAAACAGAATTACCTGGAAAAACTCAGCAGGTCTGGCAGCATTGGCGGAGAAGAAAAGAGTTCACGTTTCGAGTCCTCATGACCCTTCGACAGAACTTGAGTTCGAGTCCAAGAAAGAGTTGAAGTATAAGCTGGTTTAAGGTGTTGGGGGGGGGAGGGGGTGGAAGAGAGAGAGAGAGAGAGAGAGAGAGAAGTGGAGGGGGGTGGTGTGGTTGTAGGCAAAAGCAGTGATAGAAGCAGATCATCAAAAGATGTCACAAACAACAGGACAAAAGAATACATAGGTGTTAACGTTGGTGATATTATCTAAACGCATGTGCTAATTAAGAATGGATGGTAGGGCACTCAAGGTATAGCTCTAGTGGGGGTGGGGAGAGCATAAAAGATTTAAAATATTTAAAAATAATGGAAATAGGTGGGAAAAGAAAAATCTATATAATTTATTGGAAAAAAACAAAAGGAAGGGGGAAACAGAAAGGGGGTGGGTATGGAGGAGGGAGCTCAAGACCTAAAGTTGTTGAATTCAATATTCAGTCCGGAAGGCTGTAAAGTGCCTAGTCGGAAGATGAGGTGTTGTTCCTCCAGTTTGCGTTGGGCTTCACTGGAACAATGCAGCAAGCCAAGGACAAACATGTGGGCAAGAGAGCAGGGTGGAGTGTTAAAATGGGAAGCGACCGGGAGGTTTGGGTCATTCTTGTGGACAAACCGCAGGTGTTCTGCAAAGCGGTCGCCCAGTTTACGTTTGATCTCTCCAATGTAGAGGAGACCACATTGGGAGCAACGAATGCTGCAGACTAAGTTGGGGGAAATGCAAGTGAAATGCTGCTTCACTTGAAAAGAGTGTTTGGGCCTTTGGACAGTGAGGAGAGAGGAAGTGAAGGGACAGGTGTTGCATCTTTTGCGTGGGCATGGGGTGGTGCCATAGGAGGGGGTTGAGGAGTAGGGGGTGATGGAGGAGTGGACCAGGGTGTCCCGGAGGGAGCGATCCCTATGGAATGCCGATAGGGGGGGTGAAGGGAAGATGTGTTTGGTGGTGGCATCATGCTGGAGTTGGCGAAGCATTTCACTTGCATTTCCCCCAACTTAGTCTACTGCACTTGTTGCTCCCAATGTGGTCTCCTCTACATTGGAGAGAGCAAATGTAAACTGGGCGACCGCTTTGCAGAACACCTGGGGTCTGTCCACAAGAATGACCCAAACCTCCCTGTCGCTTGCCATTTTAACACTCCACCCTGCTCTCTTGCCCACATGTCTGTCCTTGGCTTGCTGCATTGTTCCAGTGAAGCCCAACACAAACTGGAGGAACAACACCTCATCTTCCGACTAGGCACTTTACAGCCTTCCGGACTGAATATTGAATTCAACAACTTTAGGTCTTGAGCTCCCTCGTCCATCCCCACCCCCTTTCTGTTTCCCTCTTCCTTTTGTTTTTTTCCAATAAATTATATAGATTTTTCTTTTCCCACCTATTTCCATTATTTTTAAATATTTTAAATCTTTTATGCTCTCCCCAACCCCACTAGAGCTATACCTTGAGTGCCCTACCATCCATTCTTAATTAGCACATTTATTTAGATAATATCACCAACTTTAACACCTATGTGTTCTTTTGTCCTGTTATTTGTGACATCTTTTGATGATCTGCTTCTATCACTGCTTTTTCCTACAACCACACCACCCCCCTCCACTTCTCTCTCTCTCTCTCTCTCTCTCCCCCCACCCCACCCCCCATCACACCTTAAACCAGCTTATATTTCAACTCTTTCTTGGACTCGAACTCAAATTCTGTCGAAGTGTCATGAGGACTCGAAACGTCAACTCTTATCTTCTCCGCCGATGCTGCCAGACCTGCTGAGTTTTTCCAAGTAATTCTGTTTTTGTTTTGGATTTCCAGCATCCGCAGTTTTTTTGTTTTGATTTCTCTCTGGGTCTTGGGGTAATAATATTGTTATCTGTGGTCAGTTTTCGTTATGTAATCACATGATCAATACTTCCATTGTCTACTCAGAATGATTTGAAGTTAGAAGCTATTGCTACACAATGGGGAATGGATGGTTGCCATACACACCTACTTATGATGAACTGGTTTTTCTACAGCACCACTGGTTAAGTTTCAATCTCAGAGACTCTGAGTCTAGGAGTCCGTAGATTTTGAGTTTTGGGTAAGTCCACAAATGTTTTTCATCTTGGTATGTCCACTCAAGGGAGGCATCTCAACATAGCCATTCAAATAGGAACTTTCCAGAGACTTGATCTAGATCTGAGTCTATGCAGAATTGCAAGAGTCACCGGACCCTCAGCAGCCAGCTTAGCAGTCTTTTAATGTCCATTTTTAAAAGAAAAGGTAGTTATAGTAATTCCTATGCTGAATACAATCCATGTTTAAAGTTATGAATATAACATACCT
The DNA here is from genome assembly GCF_017639515.1 of Carcharodon carcharias. Taxonomy (NCBI): domain Eukaryota; kingdom Metazoa; phylum Chordata; class Chondrichthyes; order Lamniformes; family Lamnidae; genus Carcharodon; species Carcharodon carcharias. Next base: position 125,547,179 of record NC_054476.1, read on the forward strand.
TTGGCTAGCACAACACCCTCTTAGCACTGTTACTGGCTTCACTCTCCATTCTCACCACAATCAGTATGAATCTAAGATGATAAATTCCTTAAAATGAATAGTTCCTTTGGTTCCTGAGCTTGGGAATGAGATGCAGACCCTCATTATACCCATTTTGAATACATAGAGTAGTCACATCCCTCAAACTATTTCATCTTTCTTTAATACATCAATGCTTTCTCTTTAAAACCGTAGATTCATTTTGTTTTAAACCACAACCCTTGAGCATAACTCAAGCCCAAAAACCATTAAGAAAAAGAACATAAATCCCAAAACATGACAGCTGCATGCCCTTCAGTGAATTAATTAAGAGAAATCATTGTAAATTGCATCCTTCAATTTTGGTACTATATATTGAAACTACGTATTGTTGAAGGTAGACTAATGAGCGACAGTGGTTTAGTTGTATCTAGGCCAAGTAGACAATCAGGCTTTGCCTACATGAAAAACATGTCTTACTTGCCATACCCATTGTGAAGAAAATTCATTCAAGCACTGAAAGAAGTGAAACTTGTGGCAAATAGAATTAACTGAGTCTATATGTGGAGGAGTGTCATTTGAATTTCAGAGCTAGGAACAAGACTGGAAATGTGGTTCATTGATAATGTTCTGTAGAACATTCTCAAGGGGAATAGTCTGTTGTTTCAGCTCATTACTGATTATTGCATTGATGATGTACCCATAAGCATAGCTGCAGACAGGTGGTTCTATTCCCATAACTTGCTGCACATTGTGCTGTTTTGATCAGCTATGCTTCTGTATATGTGCACCTCAGGCACCATGGCCAGAATTTTCCCTGAATTGCACTAAGTGCGGTGACAGGCATGAAAAAAGATGTTTTATCCGCCAGCCGCAAGGGAGGGGTTTTGCACGGTATCATCCACTTTTCACCTCATTAATTATGCAGCCACAGGAAACACGCCGTCTCGCAGGTGGGTCAGCCTCTGAATCGCCCGCCACACTGTTACCTCACCACTTCCTTACTCCGGGTGCCATATCTAAACTGCAGCCGCCCACACATTTCTCAATGTTTGCAACCCAGGACTGGCCCGATGAAGACATGGCCCACAAAGCCAAGAAGATTTCAGTGACCTATCTTTGGTATGCCTTCTGGAGGCTCGCCGTGATGTCCTCCACCTCCGCTCTGGCTGCAGGAGGTCCTGTAATCTCACCATTCCGGCTTGGGAGGTGGTGGCAGTGGTGATCAGTGCCAACGCTGCACGCAAGAGGTTGGTCATCCAGTGCAGAAAGAGGATGAATGATTTCATTGGTGCTGCCAGAGTAGGGGGACCATCTCATCACTCTAAACTCACACTCAAAAGGCCATCACACGTTCATTAACATCTCACTCACTGCCACTCAAGGTACATCACCACTCACTCTGTCACACACACCCTAACGTCTCTATCCGGCCTCATCTCCTCTGCAGACTGCCTTCTCAGCCCTCACCACCTTGAGGCCACTTGCAAAGATGTGAGTGCCCCCACACACACCCTGGGATATCCACCCCTTCCTCAGCACTGCCCTCACTCTGCAGCCTCTTCCCTTGCCTGTGGCCACGTCTCCCTCTTCCCCAAGGAAGCCCTGCAACCGTTGAAAAGCCACCCCTGCATTATGGCTGACCTGGGAGGTAGAGACATGCTGTGAGCCTCCCTAAAGTGATGTGGTGCTGCCTGTAAAGCCTGGCGCTGATGACCGTGAGCACTGCCCAAAGCAAGGCAGGCAAACAAGCCTCAAAGCCCCGAGCGAAGTGCAGCTCGCCAGGTGCACGTCACTAATGTACCATTGTGAAATGCACCAATGTGTAATCACGCTGAGGTGAGCTCATGACCCAGCGCTTAATATGAGTCTAATGTATTGAGATTAGGTTCCTGATGTGCAGTGGTGGGAAATGTGGCCCGCCACTGAATGCAGAGTGGACGATCGCAAACTGGTTTTCAACGACGTGAAACCGAATTTTGCAATCTCCCAATATTTTCCGCTCCAGCCCACTATGATGCCCGCCCCAAATGGGAGTGGAAAATTCCAGCTCATATTTCACTGAAAGCTTTTGTAGAGGACTATGGTTGGACAGCTGACAGAATGTCTTGGATGAGTTGATGCTAAGGGAAGTGGAGTCCAACATTGAAAGCATTAGGTTTAGGAGGTGACAAAAATATGGATGAGAGTTATGACTGACTCCACCCCTCTCTCTGGCAAAAGTCTGGAACTAAACCAGAATGTTTGCAACCTTGGTATCATATTTGACCCTGAGATTAACTTCCAACCACATATTCACATTATAACCAAGACTGCCTATTTACACCTCTGTAACTTCACCCCTGTCTCAGTTCAAACACTACAGAGAAACCCTCATTTGTGCCTTTGTTACCTCTAGATTTGACTATTCTAATGCACCCTTGGTTGCTCTCCCACATTCTACACTTTGTAAACTTGAGATCATCTAAAACTCTGCTGCCTGTATCCTAAGTCGCACCAAGTCCTGTTCACTTACCACCCCTGTGCTGACTGACCTACACTGATTCCCAGTCAAGCAATGTACTGATTTTAAAATTCTTATCCTTGTTTTTGAATCCCTCCATGACTTCCCCCTCCCAGCCTCTGTGATTTCCTCCAACCCCATAATTCTCTGACACATCTGCGATGCATCGAATTCTGGCCTCTTGAGCAACCCTGATTTTAATTGCTCCACATAGGTGGCCATGCCTTCAGTTGCATAGGCCCTATGGCTCTGGAATTCCCCCCATAAACCCCTCTGCTTCTCTACATCACTTGCTTTCTTTAGTACATTCCTTAAGACCTACCTCTTTGACATCTGCCCTAATATCTCATTATGTGACTTGGTGTCTATTTTGTTTTATAATGGTCCTGTGAAGCACCTTGGGGCATTTTATTATGTTAAAGGCGCTATATAAATATAAATTGTTGTTATTGTTTCAGCAATAGGTGGGATGGAATTGGCTGAAGAGAATACAGCATCAGAAGTTCAGCTTGAGTTTTGGTTTCAACAATGTGACCAAGGAGGAGTTGATGGCAAGGGTATTGTCTCCAAAATGCTGCGTTTGTATAAATGGGCATTGGCTATTACTTGCGACAAAAATGACAGTGTGGCCTGTGTTCCAACAGTAAAATTCACAGTTTGGCTTTACTATCTGGATGAATACGCTATAGCATTTTTAAAAAATTCATTCATGGGCATTGCTGGCTAAGCCAGTATTTATTGCCCATCCCTAATCATCCTTGTTCAAAGGGCATTTTTTAAAAGAGTCAACCACATTGCTGTGGGTCTGGAGTTACATGTAGGCCAGACCAGGTAAGGATGGCAGATTTCCTTCCTTAAAGGGCATTGGTGAACCAGATAGGTTTTTACAACAATCAGCAATGGTTTCATGGTCATCATTCCAGATTTTTATTGAATTCAAATTCCACCACCTGCTATGGTGGGATTTGAACCCTGGTCCCCAGACCATTACCCTGGGTCATTAGAATACTGGTCCAGTTACAGCACCACTGCCACCCACTAACATGGTGAACTAAAGCTTCTGGCTTTGAAGCATTAGTATCCTTTATAATACAGCAAGACTGGAGCCTCAATACTGAGCATCAACATCAATAACTCCCCTTCATCCACAGTTGTTTCTTTGCCACTATAACCATAAGACAATGTTTGGGACTCAAGCCTTCTGTGGATTCTGAGAGCTGACTTATTGATGATGCAAAATACACCTGTCGATCTTACTGCTCATTCAACTGATCACGATTGATAATGCACTACCGAAGGAAAAAGAGGTGGCTGTGCTTTCCTGTGCTCTTACCCAACATAAAAACACTTAACAAGGCCTCAGGTTCTTTACTGAGCTGCCCACTACCATGCTCTCTCAAAAACTTGATCAGCTGATTTCCTTAACTCAATGATTTCTACACAGTATTATTCATGCTTCAGGTGAGAAACAAGATGCGTATTGTGTACTACAGGCATGTATTAGTAGTGACTCAGGCACTGTGACAGAGGTGCAAAATAGAACTATTTTGATTGGATCAAACAGATGGGATGGGCAGCCTAATGTCAGCAGGATAGAAATCAACACTAAGTGCCCTCCCAGTCTGAGGAGGGCAATAATAAGAAAGAAAGACTTGCATTTATATAGAGCTTTTCATAATCACTGGATATCCCAAGCACTTTATAACTAATGAAGTACTTTTGAAGTGTAATCACTGCTGTAATGTAAGAAACAAGGCAGCCGATTTGCACACAGCAAGCTCTCACATTTGCCCACATTATACTCCATTTGCCAGATCTTTGCCCACTCACCTAACCTATCTATGTCACTTTGTAGCCTCCTTATGTCCTCTTCACAATTTACTTTCCTACCTATCTTTGTGTCATCAGAAAATTTAGCAACCATACCTTTGGTCCCTTTATCCAAGTCATTTATATAAATTGTAAAAAGTCAAGGCTCCAGCATTGATCCCAGTGGCACATTACTTGTCACTTCCTGCCAGCCAGGAAATGATCCATTTATGCCAAATCTCTGCTTCATGTTAGCTAGCCAATCTTCTGTTCATACCAATATATTACCCCCTACACCATGAACTTTTATTTTCTGCAATAGCCATTGATGTGGCACTTTATCAAATGCTTCCTGGAAATCTAAGTACAGTACATCTATTCCCCTTTATCCACAGCACATGCGGCATCTTCAAATAACTCAAATAAATTGTTTAAACATGATTTCCCTTTCACACCATAATGACTCTGCCTGATGATTTTTTCTAAGTGCCTTGTATAGCATCTTTAATAATAGTTTCTAACATTTTCCCTATGACAGATGTTAGACTAACTGGCCTGTAGTTTCCTGCTTTCTGTCTCCCTCCTTTTTTGAATTATGGAGCCACACTTACTATTTTCCAATCTAATGAAACCTTCCCCAAATCTAAGGAATTTTGGAAAATAAAAACCAGTGCATTAACTATCTCAATAGTCACTTCTTTCAAGACCTTAGGGTGAAGTCCACCTGGACCCTGGGATTTGTCAGCCCACAGCCCCAACAATTTGCTCAAGACCACTTCTCTGGTGAATGTAATTTTCCCGAGTTCCTCCCTCCCTTCCATTTCCTGATTTACAGATATTTCTGGAATGTTACTTGGGTCCTCTATAGTGAAGACCGATGCAAAATACCTGTTTATTTCATCCGCCATCTCCCTACTTTCCATGATCAATTCCCCAGATGCACTCTCTGTTGGACCAACACCCACTTTGTTCACTCTTTTCTTATTTAAATTTTTCATGCCAGAATGTCTCACCAAGGAGAGGGTGAAGAAGGTGTCCAAGGTGCTGTGCTCCGCTTCAGCAACCAGGACCTCCAGATAATGGTGGAGGAGGTACAGAGATGACAAGGAATATTGTACCCAATTGGTTGCCATAACCCAGCCGCAACCACAAAGAAGGCATGGCATGTTATAGCAGCTGCTGTGAGCACAACAGAAGAATATGGATACAGTGTAAAAAGTGGTTCCACAATCTGCTGCTTTCTGGCAAGATGAGTTGTTTGGCACAAGCACACAGAAGGCCAAGTGAAAGGTCACATCTGAATGCTGCACCCAAGATGGGATACCTGACACATACCTCTCCAATAGCATGGGGGCTTGTCGGTGCACACAGTGGAGATGCAAAAGATCACTGAGTACACTGAAACATTAAAAAAATTTCTCCCTGGCAGCATTATATATTAGGCTAACATTATTATGTTGTACTTGCAGGTGAAGAGGGCCCAGAATACCAGGGAGATGGCCTGGCCTGGGAGTGGGATCGCAAGGCTACGGCGGATTACGAATGTTGAAGAGAGCTGTGGAGGTAGCCAGGGTGTCTGCCCGGCTGGCTGTTGTGGATGGAGAATTGCCTGTAGCAAGTGATAAAAGTGATGGCAAAGGCACTTGCAACATGGTGTAATGGTGGAGGTGATTCTATTAGTTCACTGAGCGCAAGGATGAGGTTGCATGATAAGAGCCTGGTTAAAGACAATGGTGTGTATCAGTGCGTGCTTTCACAATGAGAAGGGCAATACCTGAATAAGTCCTATTGTTTCTCAGACAGTGCTGCTCGTTCATCCACACCCCTTGGCCACCTCAACTCTTGGGGTTGGCCACCTCAACTCTTGGGCTTCACAAGGAGGAAGAGATGTTCGAAGAGGCAACATCACATCATACCAGCACACACACCGCCAATTCAGATACCAGCACATTGGAGGGATGTAGCTGTCATGTAGAGTTGGTGGCATGGGGTGATGGCCACTGTGCCAGAATACAGGAGGACATGTCAGAGTCAGAAACATTTACGCACAATACCTCAGAGGACAGAGGAAAGTCACAATGATGCTCCAGTGGGCTAGGATGTGGGGCATAAGGACTCACCTTTTGGGGCATGGCATTTGGATAATCAGATGCAGATATGTGAACATCTGGTGGAGTTCACTGAAGCAATGCAAGCTCACGTACACCGAGTAGAAGAGCCCATCATGGTGGTGAGCTCTACATTGACTCAGGGGCTTGACCATATGAGCTCCAACCATTAGAGAATGGCCGCTCTCAGACAATTGCAGCATCTCTTGGAGTGGATACAAGATGCATCATCACTGCCTGCAAAGGTTGCAAGACTTATTCAGTAGTCTGGAGCGGCCTGCTCAGAGTATGAGTACTGACAACCACAGAATACATGAGGAGCTGCGTTCCCTTAATGGGACAGTTGCACTGCAAGCACAGCAGTTACTGGAATGGACAACCGCTGGGCCCCAAATGTCAGCCCCATTGACCCAACCTAGGGCTGTGAAGGTTAGTGAGGAGGATGAAGGAACTGAGACCATCTCAGCACCCTCAACTTCTTCCAACTCTCCACTTCGTAGGAGCGTTTGCAAGAGCAGGGTGCAGTCTCGCCTTGATCACTAACAGGTTCACCAGGGTTACACTTTCACTTTGTACATATCACCATTAAGCACCTTGTAAATACATATCCTGATAATCAAAAATGTCTTGGTCTGCTTTTGCACACTAAAAACCTGAATGAGAATATTAACAGAATGAAGGTCGTTCTTACCATTGGCACTGAAGACTGCATGCTAAGGTCCATCTCACATTGGTGGCTTCAGGGGTGCGTGTGAGACGATATCTATCTGGTATTGTTCTTTCTCCAGTTCTTCAGATGAGGTAGTGGAACACCAAAGCTTGTGAATTGAAATGATCCTTGCACCATTTCTTGGCAATCAATGATTGACTTTAAGGGAGCTTCAACTCTCTTGGTTGTCAACCACATGCCTGTGATCGATTTTTTTGAATATCTGTGGCAGTGGTTGCAACTTTTTAACATAATTGAAAAGGGATCCTGAGCTCTCCTAAGTGATACCCTTCCTCTCTAAAGAACTCTGGTAATTTTAGACCTTATCCTGAAAAGTGTAAAGCCCATGAGTCATACTTCACATTCCTTGCTGACAAAAATCACATTTGACTGAAGGCAAGAAATCACCTGCCCATGTTTGCTTTAATCTTTGCAGATGGAACTTCTGTTTAGATGACAGGATGACTTGGCAGGTGGAAAAGTGTTCAATTAAACCAGATGCTCTCTATGAGCATTGACTCTTTCAGCGTCATCTGCCAACAGCTGTTTTAATTATGTTTGCTTCGGCCACTCCCCCAGTAGAATTGTAGACTTGCCATATGCTGACATTGCACTCACTTGGAATTTCATTGTTCAGCTTCTCTTACGAATGCTACTGTTGTTTTTTACCCTATGGAGAAGTGGTGTTACCATTCAGCTATCCCCCTCCAATCTGTCATCACCACCCCCAACACACCACCCCGCCGTGCAATCCCACCACCCAAACCTCCATATTCAGGTTCAGAGCAAAAATGCAGCTTTAGTGGGCAGTGTCACCTGACTTACAATTCTGTTTATGTTGTGAGTAGGGTCATGTGTCACAGGACAAACATTTACCCTCTTTACCAGGGTGAAGAACAGGTCCAAAAAGGAGGAAAATTCCACAGTGTCAAGCTATGTTATTAATGTTAAACCAGACAAAATGATTTACAGAATTTATAATTGTACAGGAAAAAGAAGGTAGTAAGTACTATAATATGAAAGCACTAATGCAGAAGCATCAACAATTTGAAAAAGGCCAGTTCTGACGAAAGGACATCACCTGAAACATTAACTCTCACTCTCTAGGAACCTGACAAGTACTTCTGTATTTCCTGTTTTTAAACTTACAAAATATTTTAAATTGTGCCAAAAACAATTCTAAAAATTGAGAATCTTGGCATACACATGACAAATTCAAGCCAGCTTTCGATATCTGGTTGGGTTCAGTGATTTTCTATCTAATTTCATATTCGTAACAGACAGACAATTCTGAAAGGAGGCTGGTGCCTTGAGATTATTACGTTGTTGAATATTAGTATTTGATCTCTTTTCTCTCCGTTTTCTTCCACTAGTATCCCAGGAAGTAATTACCAATCAAATGTTTTGTTTGATGCAAATCACAGAGTGTTTTTCCCTCCCACATTAACCTGGAGTTTGCCAATTGGAACTCTGGAAAGTATGTGGTGATCAGCAAAATCTGTGAACAGCCCATTTTCTTTTACCCTTTAACCCTACGATACCCTGAGGTAATGGGAGACATCGCTGCCAGGCACAAGGGAGGTCTCATCCATAAGGGCTGAAGGCATTGGTCAATGGAGATGAATCAACTGCTGTTACTGTTACAAAGCATACACTTGAAAAATCAGCTCTATTCATCCTTCTCTTAGTAAGACATTGCTACAGTGTCTCAGTGTCCTCCAGCTGGACCAGTGAAGCTCAGTGGAGACAGTGACTTGAGGACACCTCATGACAGGGTCGTTAATCACTTGCATCAGGTGGCAGGAAGAATCTGTCACTTCTCAGCACGTCAGCACTCTGTGCTTTGTCCACAATCTGGAATCATTGCACCTTAATATCGGTAAACATACCAGAAATATTTAATCCAAATTGTCCTGAGGATTCATTCTTTCTTTCCCCAGCTGGGAAAATCATTCAGTAGCTTCTTATAATTATACAGAGCAGCAACAAACAGACACAGCATACAGATATCACACGACTACCCCACTCACAGTCATACATTTAGCTGTATTTTTATATATAAAATATCAATAAATGTTTATACAAAGATGCAAATACATTCATTAGCTACAGACTGGACTTTTTTTTATTTATTCATGGGATGTGGGTGTCGCTGGCTAGGCCAGCATTTATTACCCATCCATAATTGCCCTTGAGAAGGTGGTGGTGAGCTGCTTTCTTGAACTGCTGCAGTCCATGTGGTGTAGGTACACCCACAGTTCTGTTAGGGAGGGAGTTCAAGGATTTTGACTCAGCAACAGTGAAGGAATGGTGATAAATTTCCAAGTCAGGATGGTGAGTAACTTGGAGGGGAAGTTGAAGGTGGTGGTCTTCCCATGCATTTGCTGCCCTTGTTCGTCTGGTTGGTAGAGGTTACAGGATTGGAAAGTGCTGCCAAAGGAGCCTTGGTGAGTTTTTGCAGTGCATCTTGTAGATGGTACACACTGCTGCCACTGTGTCAGTGGAGGGACTGATTGGTTAAAGTGGTGGATGGGAGACCAATCAAGAAAGTTGCTTTGCCCTGGATGGTGTTGGGCTTCGAGTGTTGTTCGGGTTGCAGTCATCCAGGCAAGTGAAGAGTATCCCATCTCAGTCGTGACTGTGCCCATAGGCTTTCGAGAGTCAGCAGTTGAGAGAGTCACCATAGAATTTTCAACCTTTGATCTGCCCTTATAGTTACAGTATTTATGTGGCTGGTCCAGTTGAATTTGTGATTTTGAACATAAATGGCCTATTAAAATGGCCACTGCAAATTATGTGGCCATTTGCCTTCTGAGCTCCAGCCAATCTTGAGCTTCAAGCAACAATCCATTTAAATTTGAACATCAGAGCCATCTGGGGAATTCACACATCTCTTTGTTTAAGGATGGGCCATCAACAAAAGAACTATAGCATTCCATCTGGCTCACCTTACTGTTTCACCATGGAATAAAGAAACTATGAAACTTATTGTGTGTTATACAAATGCGAATTGATTCCCTTCCATTGCAAAATGATAGTCTCTCATCCAACCTAGACTGGGCAAATTTCAAGGTGCAATAAATACATACCACCCTTTTTTTTTGGGTAAAATAGCTTTGAACTTGTACAAAACACATGGTAAGAAGCCATTTTGTGGTCTACTTTAAAAATTCAGCCACTGAGAGAAAGAGACCCGTTTGACAGCAATCAGACCAGCTACAAATCAACTAAGCAGCCAAAGTAATAAACAGCCGTACCTTGAAAGTGGGAGGACTCTTCCCAACTGGTTCAAACTTCAAGTTCATCTGAGAACAAACCTCATGGAAATTCAGCTACAAGAGGCTTTGCAGGTTACTGAAAATCCTCTGCTTTACAAGATCTTCACTTCAACCAAAGCATCAACTCATCTAAATAACTACAGGCCTGCTACAAAAGAGATTGAGACAATTATAAATTGTAACTGTATTGTTTCTTTCCTTATCTGTATCTAAGCTTTGTGTGTGTGATAGTGTGGCTGAGTCAAGTGAGTGAGATGTTTCATTTCTAAACCTCTGGGCAAGCGTGTGATAATAAATAAAATTTAAAATTCACAAAAAGCTTGCTGCTGGAATTATTTAAATTGGGGCAATCACTCTGAGGATAAAAAACACACATCCCTTACATATAAAACACACTGAATACAGCATATAAAAGAAAAATAAATTCTGCCCTTCGCACCAGGATGTTCACGGTCCAGGATTCAGCAATGGTAATGCCACTGAATGTCAAGGGGAGAAGGTTAGGTTCTCTCTTGTTGGAGGTGGTCAGTGCATGGGACTTGTGTGGCACAAATAAAACTTGTCACTTATCAGCCCAAAACTGAATGTTGTCCAGGTCTTGTTGCATGCAGGCACAAACTGATTCATTACCCAAGGAGTTACAAATAGAACTGTATACTTTGCAATCATCAGCAAACATCCTCACTTCTGACCTTAGGAAGGTCATTGGTGAAGAAGCTGAAGATGGTTGGGCCTAGGACATTACTCTGAGGAACTCATAGAGATGTCCTGGATATGAGATGAATGGTCTCCAACAACCATTTTCATGTTCCTTTATTCTAGGTATGAATCTGTTAATGTAGAGTTTCCACCTTATTCCCATTGACTGGAATCTAATTGAAGGATTTACATAACTGTGAAAGAACAATTTATTACCATGATTTATGCTCAGCCTTGAAATTAGTGCTTTGTTCTATATCCTGTAACATTCAATGGACATTTTTATTAATCTGTGCTGCTCCAGTGGCTGTCTGTGCAGCTCTGTTAACCAGCACACCCAGGCTCAATGTCTAATGATATTCCAACAGCGCTTAATATTTCATTTTTATTAAGCAGTAAAATGGGACAAATGCCCAAAGAGCTCACAATACATGGCATGTCCTGGAAAGTGTTGTGTTACATTGCTTTCCCAGTAAAGTTGCATGTGAATGGTTTATCTGAAACAATGGAGGGTGCAAATTTCCTTGATCTTTTGTGCTGCTTCTGAGATTCATCTCCTGAAACTCTCGGCTGCTCACTTACATTGTTCTGGCCCAACATAAAGGAGCAGCTCCATGTGAGTTGCCTGGGTTTACCCAAATAAAGTGCTGGCCCAGATTTACACCCAAAAATTTAAATGCAGTGCAGCCCAAAGTCACCAGGTGTCAATGTAATTCTGGAGCTCGGCGGCTATCTTCCTCACACTTCCTTCTGAATTTCTCACACTGCGGCCTACAGTTTTGGTCTCCTTACTGAAGGGGGGACATACTTGCATTGAAAGAAGTTCAGGGAAGATTCACTAGCCTGATTCCTGGGATGATGGGGCTGTCTTATGAAGAAAGATTCAGCAGGTGGGGCCTGTATTCACTGGAGTTAGGAGAAGGACACGTGATCTTATTGACAAACATATGATTCTGAGGGAGCTTACAGGGCGGATGCTGAGAAGATGTTTTCCTTCAAAAGTGGACAAATCTCCAGGTCCAGATGATTTATGTCCCAGACTGCTGAGGGAGGCAAGGGAGGAGATTACAGGGGCTCTGACCCAAATTTTTAATTCCTCTCTGGCCGTGGGGGAGGTGCCGGAGGACTGGAGAACAGCTAATGTGGTTCCGCTATTTAAGAAGGGTTGTAGGGATAAGCCAGGGAACTACAGGCCAGTGAGTCTCACATCTGTGGTAGGGAAACTATTGGAGAAAATGCTGAAGGAGAGAATCTATCTCCACTTGGAGAGGCAAGGTTTGATCAGGGGATAGTCAGCATGGCTTTGTCAGAGGGAGGTCATGCTGAACAAATTTGATCAAATTTTTTGAGGAGGTGACCAGGTGTGTAGATGAGGGTAGTGTAGTTGATGTAGTTTATGTGAATTTCAGCAAAGCCTTTGACAAGGTCCCACATGGGAGGCTTATAAAGAAGGCAAATGCACATGGGATACAGGGTAATTTGTTAAGGTGGATTCAAATTTGGCTTAGTTGTAGGAGACAGAGGGTGATGACAGAGGGCTGCTTTAGTGACTGGAAGCCAGTGTCCAGTGACATACCACAGTGATCTGTGCTGGGTCCCCTATTATTCGTCATTTATATAAACAACTAAGTTTGCAGATGACACAAAGATTGGCCTGGTGGTTAACAGTGAGGTTGAGTGTCTTGGGCTACAGGAAGATATAGATGGGATGGTCAAATGGGCAGGTAAGTGGCAGATGGAATTTAACCCTGAAAAGTGTGAGGTGATACACTTTGGAAGGAATAATTTGACAAGGAAGTATTTAATGAATGGCATGGCACTAGGAAATTCTGAGGAACAAAGGGACCTTGGCATGTGTGTCCATAGATCTCTGAAGGCGGAGGGGCATGTTAGTGGGATGGTGAAAAAGGCATATGGGACACTTGCCTTTATCAATCTAGGCATAGATTACAAAATTAAGGAGGTCATGTTGGAGTTGTGCAGAACTTTGGTGAGGCCACAGCTGGAGTACTGTGTGCAGTTCTGGTCGCCACATGATAGGAAGGATGTGATTGCACTGGAGGGGGTGCAGCGGAGATTCACCAGGATGTTGCCTGGGATGAAACATTTAAGTTATGAAGAGAGGTTGGATAGACTTGGTTTGTTTTTGTTGGAACAAAGAAGACTGAGGGGCGACCTGATCGAGGTATACAAGATTATGAGGGGCATGGACAGGGTGGATAGGGAGCAGCTGTTCCCCTTGGTTGAAGGGTCAGTCACGAGGGGACATAAGTTCAAGGTGAGCGACAGGAGGTTTAGGGGGATGTGAGGAAAAACTTTTTTACCCAGAGGGTGGGGACGGTCTGGAATGTGCTGCCTGGGAGGGTGGTGGAGGCGAGTTGCCTCATATCCCTTAAAAAGTACCTGGATGCGCACTTGGCATGTCATAACCTTCAAGGCTATTGGCCAAGTGCTGGTAAATGGGATTAGGTAGATAGGTCAGGTGTTCTCACGTGTCGGTGCAGACTCGATGGGCCGAAGGGCCTCTTCTGCACTGTGTGATTCTGCGATTCTGTGATTCAATCTGGAACTATGAAGCATAGTTTAAAAATTAGGGATCCTCCATTTAAGACTTAAATGAGGAGGAATTTGTTCTCTCAGAGGGTTGTTAGTCCATGGAATTCTCTTCCCCAGACAGCAATATGAGATAAGGAGGGGTAAACGTTGGCAAACATGCAGATAATTGAATACAGGCTAGATCATTGAATATATTCAAGGCTGTTAGACAGATTTTTGATCTACAGTGGAGTCAAGGGTTCTGGGAGACAGGTAGGAAAGTAGAGTTAAGGCCACAGTCAAATCAGCAATGACTTTTTTGAATGACAGAGCAGGCTTGAAGGGCCAAATGGCCTTCTTCTGCTCCTATTTCTTATGATCTTACAATACCAGTGTCAGTGCAATTAAATTCTTTACACACCTATCCATCTCCTCCTCAAACCTTCATAAGGACTAAAGAGCTCAAAAAAGATCCCCAATTGGAATATCCATGTTCTGCATAATAATGGAAGACGAGGAGCAGCAGCAGAGGCAAGAGATTCTGAGATCAAGTTGCCATGTCAAAAGACGGCAGCCTACATGCTATTACCTCATCGTTGCTTCTGCATTCGCAGTTGTTCTCTGCTGATTTTTACTTTCCGTCATAGGCAAATGAACTGACTGAAATTTCAGTAGAAATTCCAGTTGGCAAGATTGGTGCAGAAACTGGCATAAATTCTGGCATAATTTCTCTGTAAATCTGCTCCAGGGAATTTGTGGTCAATAGCTTGGAACAGTTTGATATGACTTAATGCAGATTTGGAAATGCCACAAATGTTTAGAGTTGCTCATGTCAATTTAGTTTCCATCAGTACAACTGAGACCACCTTCTTCAACCCCTACCAGAACCAATGCACTTCTGGGCCTTGACTCTACCAGCCTGTCATTACAGGGTGCATCAGAAGTGGCTCCTACTTTATGCTTTATTCCCAGCTCAACAATAACTTCCACATCTTTTGCACTACCAAGAACTTCTATATCCACAATATTGCCACCTCTGCCTCTACCTCCCCCCCTTCACCTCTGCATGTATGCCAACCTTTACCCCTCCTTATCCCATGCCTGTGAGGCTTGACTTGACTTTTCTAGCACAGAAACAAAATTCTGCCGTGATGGGGAGTCTCAAATAACAGCAAATTCTGGAAATGCTCAGTTGGTCTGGGAGCATCCATGGAGAGTTAACATTTCACTGCACCTCTGTTCAGTTCACAAGTATGAGCCCGAGTTTCCAGAGCTTGTCATTTTAATTCTCCACTTTGCTCCTTTTCTCACCTCCCTGTCCTTGGCCTGCTGTAGTGTTGTAACGAAGCTTTGAGCAAACTTGAGGAGCAGCACCTCATCCTTTAACTGAGCATTTTACAGCCTTCTAAACTCAACATTGAGTTCAGCAATTTTAGATCATAACCTCTGCCCCATTTCATTTTGCTTTTCTTTGTTGGTTTGATTTTATTTTCTCATATTTCTCTTATTCATTTTTGGATGACAGTTATTCAAGATCCTGCCATTCACATCTCCTATGGATGCCTCTTTTATTGCTTTAACATGTTCCAGTACCACTTCCTTTGGCCTTGCACCATAAAACCATTTGCCATTTAATCTCTCCTGCCTTCCACCCCCTAAATACCTTTCTTTTAGTTCTTTTACCCACCCTCCTCCCTTTCACTTGCTGAAAACCTCTTACATTTCTAACTTGTCCTAGCTCTGATGGTAGGTCACATGTTAACTCAGTTTCTCTCTCCATAGATGCTGCTAGACCAGCTGAGTATTTCCGTAATTTTCTGTTTTTATTTCTTGACTTTTCTAGCCCTCCCTTAACTGACTTCTTCACTTCAATGTTCAAAAATTACAACTCATCCAAGAAATTGCATCCTTACTTGCATTAAGTCTCACACTCAAATCATCCATGGCCCTCTCCAAGCTCTGTTGGCTCCCTTTACTCCAGCGACTTTACTTCAAAGTGACATTCTTACTTTGAGTTCCCCATGCCCCCACCCCCACTATAACTTTTCAGCTTCTTCCAGCTTGCAGGCAGCCTCTGTTCCTCTGACATTCACTCATCGTTCACCACTCTTTCCAATCTACCAGACCATCGGAACTCACTGTTTATTCCCTCCACTTGGACACCTCAAAAACCTTTCAACAATCTCTTCCAAACCATTTAGCCCCATCCCTAACTCTCTCCATGTTCTTCTCATTTCCCTAATGGAAATTGCTTGAGATATCTTACTGTAAGCGGCGCTACCAAAATGCAATGTAGGTTACGTTTTAGACAGTGGCTGCTCTTTTGAATTGCCAATGGCTTCACAAATGCAAACAGCAATTGTTCTTCTCTCCCGATTGAGGGATTTGAATATCCTTTGTCGCATGTCAGCAGCAGAGCTGCACAAGTGAAAATATATCTGAGCCTCTGTGGAGCCTAATGTCTAATATTCCATCCATCCATCTACAGTGCTAGACATATGTTAATTCCAGAATGCAGATTAGTTCAATTTTGATCACCATGAATGCTCAGTATTTTATGTAAGATGCAGAAAAATAATAAAAACACAAGAAAAAAGTGATTCTAATGATGGGAAATAATTCCACAAAAATCCAAAATTGTAAATAAAAAGTAATAATTTGAATGGGGAGGGGTTCAAATTTCCATATTGTGAGGGCAAGTGGAAAAAGGCCTGAATTACTGAGATGCTCAATGATCTGGCTGACCAGAACCCTATATACTGGGCGTGAATGTGAACTGGCCTGGTTATCATATACCCTCATTGCCATTGATCTCCTGAATTAATCTTCGCCAGAATGATACTAGGACTAAAAGGGTTAAATTATGAGGGGAGGTTACATAGACTAGGTTTGTATTCCCTTGAATATAAAACATTAAAAGGTGATCTAATTGAGGTATTTAAGATGATCAAACGTAGTGATATGGCAGATAGAGAAAAACTACTGATATTCTCTCGAGTGGAGGGGGCACAATTAGATAAGCCATTAAGGAGTGCTGTCAGAGTGCACTTCCTCACACAAAGGATAGTGGAAATCTGGAACTCCTCACCCACCTACTTAAATCCATCTCACCGCCACCCCACCCAAACCCTACCACCAACTCTCCGCCCACCCTCCCAACACCGAAGAAGGCTAGATCAATTGAAAGTTTCAAAACTGAGACTGATTGATGTCTGTTCGGCAAGGCAAGGATATTAAGGGTTACAGGACCAAGACAAGTAGATAGAATTAACATATAGATCAGCTATAGTGGAACAGATTCAAGGGGTTGAAAAGTTACTTCCTCTGATTCCCAAACTCTCAGTCCTCCACTGTTTCAAACCTCTTTATACTAGTCCTCTGGATACGCTCATCTCCACTGTTGGAACCTGAAGCTACTCTGTTTCTGGATCAACCTTCGTTAGTTCCTGATCAACTCTCCATTTCAACTTTGGCTCCATGAATCCATTGGGTTTCATGGTTCAACCTCTGCTAACACCTTGGTCAATAGAGTGCTTGTCCAACAGCTCCTGAATTAATTTCTTCGCTAACATCTCTAATGATCTCTTTTCTGCTATAGTTGGTGGCTGCTTCCAACTATCCCCTTCTTCCCCACTACCCCCCCACCCCCCCCCCCCCCACCTCCAAATGTATAATTAGACTTCACTCCTTTTCTGTCTCCTATCTCTTCAAAAATAATTTTAGGTTGATGATTTTCACTGCACTCTATCCTCAAATTAAAATCCCTAACTATTTCACCTAATGCAGGGACAACCACCCCTGAAGTCTTAAATGACCCTTCTACTCTACCATTAAATTATTTGGTCACTATTACACTGCTGCTTGAGATCTTGCTGTGCACAAATTGATTGCTGCATTTCCTACACAGGAACAATGACTATGGTCAGGATTTTCCAGCCCCCGTTGCCGCAGGACCAGAAATTCCCACCCAAAGTCAACGGACCTTTGACTGGTCCGTCAAATTTTCCATCCTGCCTACAATAATCCCTGCGTGGGCAGGACTGGAAAATCTCAGCCTATATTTCAAAAGTACCACTGCAAAAGCACTTTGGGACATCTTGAGGTTGTGAAAGGTATATAAATGCAAGTCTTTCCTTCTTTCTTACCTCATCATAGTGAAGCTAAAATCCTTGTCCTTGTCTTTAAATCCTTCTATGACCTCGCCTCAGATCATCCCGGTAAACTCTAGGGGCCTATGTTCTACCCCTTTTAAGGGTCTTTTGTGCCGAGAGTGCAAGAGAACAGGGATTAATTAGCAGAATCCTATGTATTAGGATTAAGTGGGAATTGATTTGAATGAACATAGATATAAAATACTGAAAACATCTTCTCTTGACAGCTTTTGTGATAATAGCACCCAGTGTGGGTGTCAATGAGTCCAGGATAGCTCTGGCTACTTACCACAGAAAGCTATTATCTATGGTAGAGTTCCCCAGGAACAATGACACGTGGCACCTCTGTGCTGCAGCAGTACCAATACAGGAAGCAGGGATCTTGTCACCAACTGTCAGCATTATGCAAAAGCATTTTTAGTGTCCTGGGAGCTGGACAGGCAGGAGGAGGAGGTGGTGAGGGTGGGGGGTGGGGTGGGTATAGTTTTGTCCCAGCTGTAATTGGAGTGTGTTACCTGCTGCGTGAGCAAGCTGCAGGATGTATGCCAGCATACTAATGAACATTAGTAAAGCATTAACTAGAGAACACAAAAATATACATCCACAATCATACTCAAACATCCACATCAATGGGTCCCAGTCAGCATCAGCAGTAATACATCAAAAGATGAAAGTGACATTAGCCAACCTAGACTGGGAACTTTGCCAGGCTAGAACCAACTTCTGCCAATAAAATAAGCAGATTCTGATCTGTGGTAAGTGTATCCATTTGGTGACTTCACCATCAGACAAACTTCATTCAGGGTCTTATTCCATCCCTTTTTCCAAAGAGCTCAAGATTTCTTTAATTTGAAAATCAAAACAATCTGTGCATCCAGCACAGGTACGCCCCATTGTCCAGTTATCATAACACTGAAAACCCCTGAATTTTAAATTATGCTAACTCATAAAAACTACCAATACTCAATTATTTGATTCAGTAATATTGATATCCAGTACTATTAACATACATGTTCTGGTATTCAGTTATATTCGCTGCCGAGCAACTATATTCAACAACCTTCCCAGACACTCAGCTAGATTCACCAACACTCTCCACCACTATGCCTTCTCCTCCCTCCCAGGAACATGATAGGGTCCCCCTTGTCCTCACTTATCACCCCACCAGCCTCCGCAATCAAAGGATCATCCTCCGCCATTTCCGCCAACTCCAGCATGATGCCACCACCAAACACATCTTCCCTTCACCCCCACTATCGGCATTCAGTAGGGATCGCTCCCTCCGGGACACCCTGGTCCACTCCTCCATCACCCCCTACTCCTCAACCCCCTCCTATGGCACCACCCCATGCCCACGCAAAAGATGTAACACCTGCCCCTTCACTTCCTCTCTCCTCACCGTCCAAAGGCCCAAAAACTCCTTTCAAGTGAAGCAGCATTTCACTTGAATTTCCCCCAACTTAGTCTACTGCATTCGTTGCTCCCAATGTGGTCTCCTCTACTTTGGAGAGACCAAACGTAAACTGGGCGACCGCTTTGCAGAACACCTGGGGTCTGTCCACAAGAATGACCCAAACCTCCCTGTCGCTTGCCATTTTAACACTCCACCCTGCTCTCTTGCCCACATGTCTGTCCTTGGCTTGCTGCATTGTTCCAGTGAAGCCCAACACAAACTGGAGGAACAACACCTCATCTTCCGACTAGGCACTTTACAGCCTTCCGGACTGAATATTGAATTCAACAACTTTAGGTCTTGAGCTCCCTCGTCCATCCCCACTCCCTTTCTGTTTCCCTCTTCCTTTTGTTTTTTTCCAATAAATTATATAGATTTTTCTTTTCCCACCTATTTCCATTATTTTTAAGTATTTTAAAATATTTTATACTCTCCCCACCCCCACTAGAGCTATACCTTGAGTGCCCTACCATCCATTCTTAATTAGCACATTCGCTTAGATAATATCACCAACTTTAACACCTATGTGTTCTTTTGTTCTATTGTTGGTGACATCTTTTGATGATCTGCTTCTATCACTGCTTGTTTGTCCCTACAACCACACCACCCCCCTCCACTTCTCTCTCTCTCTCTCTCTCTCCCCCGCCTCCACACCACCCCCCACCCCCCCCACACACACACACCTTAAACCAGCTTATATTTCAACTCTTTCTTGAACTCGAACTCAAGTTCTGTCGAAGGGTCATGAGGACTCGAAACGTCAACTCTTTTCTTCTCCGCCGATGCTGCCAGACCTTCTGAGTTTTTCCAGGTAATTCTGTTTTTGTTTTGGATTTCCAGCATCAGCAGTTTTTTTGTTTTTAACTCTCCACCACACAGTTATATTCACCAGCTGTACCTAATACACTGTTATATTCATCAGCAACCCTAGATACACAGTTATGTTAAAATTGATGCTTACAGTTTCCAATTATAGTAACACTCAGATACTGGCTGAAAGTCAGTTATGTTAGCCCATGGACATTGCCTCAGGCATGGCTCCAATCATTGCACTCTCACTTCTGAGCCAAAATCCCGCTTCAGGACTTCAGCACAAAAATCGAGGCTCACCCTCTAGTGCGGTAATGAGGGAGTACTGAGAGGTCAAACTGAGGCCCCATCTGTCTTCTCAACTGGATGCAAAAGACCCCATGCACTATTCGAAGAAGAGTAGGAAACTTATCCCATGTCCTGGCCAATATTTATCCCTTAGTCAACATCACAAAAAAACACATTATTTGGTCATGATCTTGTTGCTGTTTGTAGGAGCTTGTTGTATGCAGATGGGCTACTCCATTTCTTAAATTTACAACAATGACTATGCTTCAAATTTATTTCATTGGCTGTAAAGCACTTTGGATCATCCTGAGATCGTGAAAGGCGCTATATATAAACACAACACCTTTTCTTGATAAGCCACAAAATTTCACCCTTATCCACTCCGATAACTGGGGTGCTAACAGAACATCAACATTTTTTTAGCGCAGCACTGTGGGTTCAGGGAGGCAGCTCACCACCATCACCTTCTCAAGGGCAACGAGGGATGGGCAATAAATGCTGGCCCAGTCAGCGAAGCCCACATCCCATGAATAAATAAAAAAAAAAATATATAAAAAACAGGGCATGTCATTTGTTTTCCTTGCAATTGGGAAGATGTGTGGTTTCCCTTAGGGGGTACGGGGAAAAGGCAGGGCAAAGGCACTAAGCCAGACTGCTCATTTGGAGAGCTGGTGCAGACACGATGGGCCAAATGGCCTCCTTCTGTGCCAATAAAATTCTGTGATTCTGTGGTCCTATAACAAGTTTCCATTTTCATCCTCGATACTTATTCCTGGGCTTACATACTTCCAGAGTATGTATGGTCTATACTGACCATAATCTTGTGCTTTATTGTCAGATGTGATTCTGTGATTGGGAAGCAATTTCTAAACAATCCCGAGTGTGCTAAGAATTACACTAACAACCAATTTAAGATCTTCAGTCAGGTTTTCAATGTAGCTCACTTAGACTTGCTAGAAGTGTATGTATTCATATGCAGGCACCTGTACTCTGCAGGCAAAAGGAATATGTTCAAACATTGCACCTTTCCTGAATAAACAAAAGCATGGGGGACAATAGCTTCTTGGTGCATTTGCCATGGTAAGGTCTCAACAATTGGAGCCAACTTGCCAGCCAATCAGCACCCCTTGTTTCTTGCAGTATAAATTGTTTTTCCTTTTGAAATTTGGCATTCTTGCATCTTTCTGATGAGTGCAAGCCAAAAAGCTTCAACAGCATGTCTCTCCTCAGCAATACTCAAGTTCTGTACTATCAAGCAACTATTTACATACTTCTTTCCAGCTATGACCTCGACTACTGAGTAGACTTTCTTAGTGGCACCATCTTGAATGCTTCTTGTGCTTCTTTTGCTCAGCCAGCTGTTTTCACATAAGCACACTATATGAGGTATTCTCTGCTTTTTACACATTGGTCTTTGCACCATGTCCTTTTCCCTGTTAGGTCTAAATATTCGACTGTCATCTATGGCTATGTTGCATCTTGTTATTTTGGGCATAGTTCATCTAATGCAGTCATTGGGCTGTCGACAATGATAGCCATCTCGTTTCTTTGTCTTGCATTTGTTCTTTTACTTGTCTTTCAAATTCCTTTGGGTTTCTCATGATGAATTCCAGTTTACTCTTAGGTCTTTTTCTGTCCTTTAGCTTACAACACCAACATCTTCCTTTGATGTTTACCTATACCAGTTGATTGTCAGAACTGCAATCAGCACGAGGCAAGGCTCTGGAATCTAACCCTTCTCCACAATCTCTTCTACAGACTATGATGTAATCAGTTTGATTCTTGTGACATTTACCAGGGGAAGTCCAGACCCCATCCAGACCCACCTTATATTCCTGAGTTATCATCTGGCCCGCCAGGGGACTGCAACACCCCCTTTTTAGCCCCAGTTACTGTGTCATTGGGTGGTGGTGGTGAAGAAGGCCTCCCTGCTTCCTCCCAACCTTTAGCGCTGGGCATCACTGTTTTGGGTCTGGAGCTTTTTCCAGACTTGCCAGACGACCCGGTGCCTGAGGGGGAACGGGGCTCTGAGCTGCCGCCGCCCCTTGACCCAAATCCCATAGCTGAAACCAGAGAGGACCCCTCTGGCCTTGATCCTGGGGCTGGGGTTGGGGTGGAGGTGGAGCCAACTGGCAGCTCCGAACCAACCCCCCGTACTCAATATGGGGAAGGGGTTGGAAGCTGGAGGCGACGACCTGGAGGAGGACGGAGTTTCGGTGGTGAGCACAGGGGACGACTTAGAGTCGTTGTCGGGTGAGGTGGTGGATCCTCTGATGCCCCCCACTGACTCTCCCCTCATCCCTGTGTAGGAACTCCAGGACTTTTTAGCAAGTAATCGCGGTCACCGAGACAGAGTTCAGTTGGCCATGGACTGGTGGTATTCTTTTCTGCTGGTGATGTGATCCATTCATGAGGCCCTCAAGGCCCCCAAGTTGGACAGGAACGCCCGGCAAAGGGTCCATATGTTTCTCGCTGGGCTCCTGAGGAGAGGAAGACTTAAAAAAAAGGCCCCTCCTTCTTTTATTTTAGGTGAAGGTAGCACATACTTCTGACAATGAAGACTACCATAGCCAGCCTCAACATCCACAACAGCAGGGACACGCAGCACAGGTTCCAGAACTTCTCGGTCCTCCGGTACAGGAAGTATGCGGTGTGCTTCCTGCAGGAAACCCACACCGTTCCGGGAGACAAAGCTACATTGCTCCTGGAGTGGTGAGGGGGGTCTACATGAGTCACCTAGCCTCTAACTCTGGTGGGGTGGCTACCTTGTTGACCCCATATTTTCAGCTGGAGATCTTGGGGGTCAAGGAGCTGGTGCCAGGCCAGTTACTGCACCTTACTGTGCGCCTGGGGGGTGCGGCACTTCACTTTGTGAACGTGTACGCTCCCCTGGGCACGCAGCAGCAAGTGAGCTTCTTTGAGGAAGTATCCACTCATCTGGGCTCCATCGACGTGGGTGATGCATTGTCCTCAGGGTGGGGATTTCAACTGTACCCTCAGGGCCAGGGACCGCCATGGTGCCCAGCATCACACGCTAGGTGTGAGTAAGTTGAGAGACCTGGTCGGGTCCTTCAACTTGGTGGATGTCTGGTGAAATCTCCATCCCGACTCCAGCATTTTCACTTTCGTGTCACCTAGAGTCGGAGTGTCCAGACTCAACCGCCTTTACGTTTCGAAGACGTATGTGTCCTGCGTTCCGTCGGCTTCTGTGCGGTGGGTGTCGTGCACGGACCACCGTCTGGTGTGGGTGGAACGCGCTCCATTCTGCGCTTGGACATCTTCTGCGTACTGGCACTTTAACAACCTGCCGCTGGAGGACAAATGGTTCCTGGACTCGTTCTGTCGTTTCTGGGCCAGCTGGAGAAGGAAGCGAGGATGCTTCCCCTCCCTGAGGCTATGGTGGGACATGGGCAAGTCTCACATCCGCGTCTTCTTTCAGGAGTATGCGGGGGGGTCGAGAAAGAGATGGAAATCCAGGGTCGAGGAGTTGGAGAAGGAGGTGCTCGATCTGGAGGCACGTCCCCGTCAGCCCGACGCGGACCCGGCCCTGCGGCTGGTGTACGAAGAGAAGAAGGGTTTACTGCGGGACCTGCAACTCGCCGGATCCCACGGCGCATACGTGAGGTCACGGATCCTGTTCCTCAAGGACCTGGACCTCGGCTCCCCCTTCTTCTACTCGCTGGAAAAAAGGCACAGGGTCCATCAGCAGCTCCTTACCTTGCTGGCCAGCGACGGATCCCTTGTCTCGGATCTGGAGAGCTTCAGGGCCATTGCCTGAGACAATTACACTGCCCTGTTCTCTCCAGATCTGTCCAGCGAGGATCCTCACAGAGTTTTGTGGGAGGACCTGCCGTAGGTTGGCCTGGAGGGCGCCGGAAAGATTAACTCTCCTATAAGTCTGGGGGAGCTGACCAGCGCCCTCAACAACCTCTCCAGGGGCAAATCCCCAGAGCTGGAAGGGCTGATCATGGAGTTCTAGGATGTCCCTGGGAGCGACTACGCGGGGGTCCTGGGGGAGAGTATCGCAACTGGGGAGATGCCCCTTTCATGGCGCAGGGCAGTCATTGCCCTGCTGCCAAGAAGGGGCATCTCCGCCTCCTAAAAAACTGGCGCCCGGTCTCCCTCATCAGCACGGATTACAAAATTTTTGCTAGGGCCATGCTTTCTCACCTTGGCACCGTGCTAGATCACATAATCCACCCTGACTGTCCCTGTCCATCCCATCTTTGATAACATCCATCTGTTCTGGGACATTATCCATTATTCCCAGAGGGCTGGTCTGTCGAGCGCCTTCCTATTTCCTGACCAGGAGAAGGTGTTTGACAGGGTGGATCACGAATATTTATTCGGGACTCTGCAAGCATTCGGGCTCTGGACGCATTTCATCGTCCAGATCCGACTTCTGCACACTGCCGCAGAGTGTCTAGTTAAGGTTAACGGATCCCTGACAGCGCCCCTTTGCTTTGGGGTAGGGGTGTGTCAGGGCTGCCCCCTGTCTGGCCAATTGTATTCTATCTGCGTGGAGTCTTTCCCACATCTCTTACGGAGGAGGTTGTTGGGATTGGTTCTGCGCAGGCCGGGCATCGGGATGGTCCTTTCGGCTTACGCCAATGACGTGCTCCTCATGTTCACCGACCTGGCTGACCTGTGGAGGATGTGCGAGTGCCAGGAGGTCTACTCTGCCACGTCCTCTGCCAGGATCAACTGGGGTAAATGTTCTGGACTCCTGGTCGGTCCGTGGCAGATGGATCCCCTACCCGAGGGGCTCAGGCCTTTCACCTGGAGCAGGACCAGCCTCCTCTACCTCTTCTGCCCCGCTGAGGAATCCTGGCTGGCGAACTGGCAGGAACTGGAGATGAAAGTCACCACTCGCCTGCAGCGCTGGACAGGACTGATCCGAGTGTTGTCTTACCGAGTTCGAGTTCTGGTCATAAACCAACTGATTGCCGCCATGTTGTGACCGGCTGGTCACTTTGACCCCTCTCCCGGACTTTGTCACAAAAGTCCAGAGAATGCTTGTCGACTTCTGCTGGGACAAAAGGCTACACTGGGTCGCTGCTGAGGTTCTGAGTCTCCCGCTTAGGGAGGGCGGTCAGGCGCTGGTGTGCCTACGCACCCAGATGACGACTTTCCGCCTTCAGGCCCTGCAGCGATACCTTTACATTGAGCCCCCTCCAAGATGGTGTGTCCTGGCGACGTATTTCATCCGCCAGGTGCACGGCCTGAATTGTGACCTGCAGCTCCTGTTTATAAAGCTGAGAGGCCTTCGTGGCTTCTTGCAGGCATTGCCCATCTTTTACCAGGACCTGATCAAAGTCTGGAACATGGTCGCTTCGCAACGCAGCTCTCCCTCCATCAGGAGTAGCGGCCATCGTCAGAGAGCCACTGCTCAGGAATCAGCCCCTCCGTCTGTTTCAGTGGCCGGCAGAGAGGAGGGCTGTGGCTGCTGGGGTGACCAGGATCAAGGATGTGCTGGATGGCGGTGGAGTGGGCTGGATGCCTCCACAGGAGTTGGTACGTCGCGCGTCCGTGGGCGTCTGGCTCTCGGCCGATGCCATTCAAGACCTCAGGATGGTTGTGCTCAGCTCCAACATCATTCTGGGTCTCGAGGTGGCGCAGGTGCATAGTGATCTTCCATCTGAGCGCATCCCTGTTCTGATGGATTTCCACATTGGCCCCAAGCCCCGAACCCTCCCTCGGGAGCTGGTGCCCTGCAACCTGAGTCACTTTGCGGATCTGCCCTCAGTATCCTTTAGCAGGGCGCGGAGGTATTTGCTTTATGGGCTGCTGCTGCACACCCTTCACTTCCTTGCCCTTTCCCTGCCGCCCGGACACGGCCTGGCATGCTATGTTGCCATCCGGCGGCGGAGGTGCCCATTGGGGTATCCCCTATGGAGGTGTCCTCCCGCTTTCCATTGGGGAACTGGGGTGGAGGGTGTTGCATGCAGCAGTCCCCTATAATTGTAGGATGTGTCGGTTCATGGACTCCCAAGATACCTGCATTTTTTGTGGTCTTGTGGAGTCCGTGGATCATGTCTATATAGGGTGTTGTAGGCTACACTCCCTTTTCAGTTATTTAAAAAATCTTTTATTGATGTTTTGTTTGCACTTCAGCCCCACGCTCCTGATCTACGGGCACCCGGTGCAGATGAGGGCCAGGAGATAGAAGGACCTCCTCATGAACCTGCTCTTGGGCCTGGCCAAGTTAGCCATTAACAGGTCCAGGCAGCGGGCGATCGAGGGGGTCGTCCGACCCTACTGTCTGCCCCGCTTCCACGGCTACATTTGCACCTGGGTGTCCCTGGAAAGGGAACACGCGGTGTCTGCCAGAACTGTCAAGGCTTTTCATGCCTGGTGGGCACCGCGGGGACTGGGATGTTTTATCAACCCCCTTAATCACATTTTGATTTGATGTTTGTAAGTTTCCTTTAAAATTTTGTCTTTGGTTTTACAGTTCCCTAATTTAGGGGCGGTGTTGATTTTGTCCCTGATTTTGTTATTTTGGTTTATTTGGTGGACTCTAAAAGATTTTTTTTATAGCACAAACTATCTCCATGATGGGAAGAATATATTCAGAGCAAGCAACACATCTAACCAATCAAGGAGCATTAACTCCCTTTCGTTGGTTGCAACCAGGCCATACTTACCACAAGCTCTATGTTGTGTATTTGTTCATAGTTGGAAAGAGGTATGTAAACCCAGGGATAGATACCAAGGACAAAAATGACAACTTGTCTTTAGAATATAACAAGATCAGGCTGAGATTGGAAAATTATTGCAGGAAACTGTTTGTAGAAGAACCAGAAAAGACAAACAAGAAAGACTGGAAGCTAAAAGAAGAACCACCAGAACCTGTAGTACCGAAAGATGAGATAAGAAAAGCTATAAAGAAAATCAAGAGTGGGAAGGCAAAAGGACAGGTTCAGATATAGGCGAAAGCACTAAAAATGGAAGGTGAAACTGTAATAGATGCAATGAAAGAGATTGTTGCTGAGATATGGACAACAGGTGAATGGCCTTGCATAGGAAGTTGTAGGAACATAGGAGCAGGAATAGGCCATTCAGCCCGTTGAGCCTGTGGACTATATCTGAGATAGTCACAATATCCAAGAGAGCAGGCATGCACAGACTTGTCCAAAACATCGTATGCTAATTCTCATCAGTCATGTATCTAAAGAAACTACTTGACGTCTTCAGATAGTCACCCCGGTGTGCGAACAGAGAAGTGGAAGAGGAACAGTTTGGCTTCATTCCTGGAAAGGACACAACTGACATTACACTTGTGCTCAGAAATCTCATGGAGAAATGTGAAAATAAGCAGGAAGCTCAACTTTGGCTCATGTTCAACCAATGCCAAAGTTTTCAATACTCTAGAAAATACTGCTCTATGAACGACACTTAGAGAAAAATTCTCCCCCCATTGTGGGGGGGGGGGGGGGTGTAGTGCGGGGGCAGGCGTGAATCCAATCGGCACCCCTGATCAGGGACACGCCACCATTTTACGTGGGCGGGCCAATTAAGGCCCGCCCAGTGTGACACTCACCCAGAAGCACTGAGCGCTCCCTACGCAGGTGGTAGGGGGTGTAGTTCCCTGAGTCGGGGCCTGCACTCTTTTGCGCATGCGCAGAAATCTCCCTGAGGCACAGAGATGGCTCAGGGAAATTTGTTTAATTTTTAAGCATCTAAATAAAGAAATTAAAAACTTTTGAAACATGTCCCCTCATGTGACACATGAGCTGGGACATGTCAACAATTTTTTTAAACATTTTTATTAGATTTTAAAACATTTCATGAAACCTCATCCCGCCCGTGGATGAGGTTTCACGAAAAATGTGAAGGCTGCCTGGGCTCTTCGACTGCCCAGCAACCTTAAGGTTGGACGGGCAGCTCAGCTAATGTAATTACTTACTGTTTAAATGGCCTTAATTGGCCTATGACAGTTCGGCGGGTGCGCAGCCGAGCCGAACTAAAAATCTAAATGACGTGCAGTGACATCAGGATGCCCGCCTGTCGTCAACCCGCGCCATTTTACGCGATGGCGAGCAGGCCCCACCCCCCCCCCCCCCCCTGCTCACCAACTGGAGAATTCTGCCCTTAAAGATTTTGGCGCCTCCAAACATCTTGTGTGGCTAATACTAGAGCTGGACAGAAATGCTTCAGGAGTTGTCAGAGTACGTGATGGGCACACAAAACTATTCCAGTTTGAGAAGAGAATAAGGCAGGGTTGTTTGCTGTCACCCATGCTGTTTAATGTTGTGGGAGTGAAAATACTGAGGATAGTAGAAAAAGAGTTACCAGAGAGATGTGGCTGCATTAAAGGAAGTTGTAGCACATGGAATCTCAGATGTGCAGACAACACTATACTCATAGTCAGAACAAAGAGCGAGCTAGAGACTATGGAAGGCCGAGTTAAAAGACACAATGAGTCCTTTGGACTTCACATAAATAAGGCAAAGGCCAACGTTATGGCTCTAAATGGAAATGAAAAAGTCAAAACTGGAAGCACTGAGATAGAGGCAGTAGACAAATTCAAATGCCTTGGCACAATGATAAACACCAAAGTTACATTCACGAATAAAAACTAGGTTAGATTAGCTACGACAAGAGGCATGAACAGTGACTTATATAGTGTCGGAAAGATCACCATAGACTGCTGAAAAGAAGGTAATCACTTCCTTTTGTGGTGAAGAAATGGCCAGCGATTTTCATATTTTCACCACTTGCTGGGTGAAAAATGACGAGGGACCTGACGTTAAGTGAAACAAGTGAGGTTTGATTACAGCTGTCACTCTGTATGCTTATTTACCCACTGTAAATGAAAGCACCTACAATTCATACGATTTTCAGTCTGCATACTGAGAGTTTGGAGATGCAAAATTGACAGAGTGAGCGAAAATCATAATATCCAGTTCAGATCACAAGGTGATTCCGAAGAACATAAAGAAAGGAGGAAACCACTTACCCTCTTGAGCATCATCTGCCATTCAATGAGATCATGGCTGATCTGTGACTTAATGCAACTTCAGACTTGCCCGTTTGACTAGGCTTTTGTTCACCTATTCTGATGTCCCTTGTACTTGCCTTTGCCCCATTTCCCTGGATACTTTTGGTTAATATGAATCCAAGATCTTGGATTTAAAATGAACAATTGGCCTAACATCAAATGCCATCTGTGGAACAGAGTTCCAAACTTCTACCAGCCTTTGCATGTAAAGGTGTTTCCTAACTTCACTCCTGACTATGTATCTTAGTCTTAGACTCCCCAACCAGTGGAAAATGTTTCTCTGTTGTTATACCTTCAGGTTGTCCTATCATATGATTACATTTGGGGCATTCTGGACAAAGTCCTGGTTATAAAATGCAAGGACTGCTTACAAGAGCGATCAATACTCCTGAATCCCAGAGAATATTGAAATTTTTAACAGTAGGTTTCTGCAGTGCAGACAGGAACCACATGATTATAACCCTTGTCCACTATTATCAGGAGGCATTTCTTTATACTGGCAAGGGTGGAAATCTGATTGAAGAAACATGCACTTGCTAGAAATATGGGGCACTGATTTGACAGGCAACAATGCATTCAAGGATTTTTGAGAGGATGGAAGGGTTAGAGATGGGGCTGTAGTTTTCAAGAACAGAAGGGTGAAGGGTGAGTTTTTTGAGTGGGTGTGATGTGACAATGGTTTGGAAAGTGAGACAGAATCTTTACATTGCCAGCTAAATAAGACAAAGTTAGAAGGGCAAGGGTTTAACAGGATTGAGGTCAAGGGAACAGGAGATGGGTCTCAGGCAAAATTAGTTCAAATGGGGCATGAGAGGGTATGGGAGAGGAATTGGATTAAGATGCAGTTTCAGGACTAGAGGAAGAGGGTTTTGGAAATGGTGGGTACAGGGAGTGGGGTTGCAGTAAAGACAACTGAATGGATGGTTTTAATCTTGATGTCAATGAGGTTCATGAGCCACTGTACTTGTTGAAGATATGATGATGGAGGAGATAGAGGAGAGGAATTTAACAACATTGTAGCATAGAGAAGATACTTGGGATTATCAATGCTTTCCAGGATGACCCTGGAATAGTGAGCAGTTTGCCAGAAAAGAGCAGGACCCAATAGTATTTGCTGTGGCCCAGACAGATCTGATGATGAATGGCAGCTGCAATCAGCTTGTCAACAAAGTCATTATCAGTGACATAAAATATACATCCATATAAATCAGTGATAGTGTTCATCAAATAACTGACATATATTGCATTATTTTTATACAAAAATAACTTGTTCTGTTGAAAATCCAATTGACAAAATAATTTACAATTCTGGTCATTTTCACAAGAAACTTGACTCTTTTACCTCACCTTTCATGAACAAATGTTTATGTCGTACCATCTTTCCATTGATTGTGTGCATAGAATTGTGGGAAAAACTAAAACCTAAATCTATCAGAGCTAAGTTATTCTCGCACTGCGATGCTTCTCATTTAGTTTTATTTTTTTTTATTCTTTCACGGGATGTGGGCATCGCTGGCTAGACCAGAATTTATTGCTCATCCCTAATTGTCCATGAGAATGTGATGGTGAGCAACGTTCTTGAACCGCTGCAGTCCATGTGGTGTAGGAACAACCACAGTGCTGTTAGGAAGGGAGTTCCTGGATCTTGACCCAGGGACAGTGAACGCATGGGGGTATAGTTCCAAGTCATGATGGAGAGTGGGTTTGAGGAGAACTTGAAGGTGGTGGTATCCCCATGCATCTGCTGCCGTTGTCCTTCTAGGTGAGAGAGGTCGCGGGTTTGGAAGGTGCTGTTGAAGGGACCTGATGAGTGGCTGCAGTGCATCTTGTAGATGGAGCAAACTGCTGCCACTGTGCGTTGATAGAGTGATTGTTGAAGGTGGTAGTTGGGGTGCCAGTCAAGCAGGCGACTTCGATCTGGATGGTGTCAAGCTTCTTGTCTGTAGCTGGAATTGCACTCATCCAGACAAGTGGAGAGTATTCCAACACACTTCTGACTTGTGCTTTATAGATGTTGGGCAGGCTCTGGGGAGTCCGAAGGTGAGTTACTCACTGCAGTAGCTACATTATTTATATGGCTTGTTCCATTAAGCTTCTGGTCAATGGTAACCCCCCAGGATGTTGCTAGTGGGGGATTCAGCGATGGCAATGCCATTGGATGCCAAGGGGAAATGGTTAGGATCACTCTTGTTGGAGATGGCCATTGCCTGACACTCGCGTGGCTCAAATGTCACTTGCCACTTAGAGCCCAAGCCTGAATATTGTCCAGGTCTTGCTGCATCTGGACATGGACTGCTTTAGTATATGCAGAGTTGTGAATGGTACTGCACATTGTGCAATCATCAGAGAGCATCCCCTATGATGGAGGGAGGTCATTGACGAAGCAGCTAAAGATGGTTGGGCCTAGGACAGTAACTCTGAGGAATTCCTGCAGCATCCCTGAGTTGAGATGATTGACCTCCAACTACCAAAACCATTTTCCTTTGTGCTAGTATGATCTGCAACCAGTGGAGAGTTTCCCTGATTCCCATTGACTCCAGTTTCGCTCGGGCTCTTTGATGCCACACTCAGTCAAATGCAGCCTTGATGTCAAGTGCAGTCACTCTCACCTCACCTCTGGAGTTCAGCTCTTTTGTGCATGTTTGAACCAAGGCTGTAATGAGGTCAGGAGTTGAGTGGCCCTGGCAGAGCCTAAATTAAGCATCAGTGAACAGGTTATTGCTGAGTAAGTGCCACTTGATGCACTGTCAACAACACCTTCCATCACTTTGCTGATGATTGAGAGCAGACTGTTGGGGTGGTAATTGGCTGGGTTGGACTTGTCCTGCTTTTTGTGTACAGGATATACCTGGGCAATTTTCCACATTGCTGGGTAGATGCCAGGATTGTAGTTGTGCTGAAACAGCTTGGCTAGGGACGTGGCTAGTTCTGGAGCACAAATCTTCAGTACTATCGCCAGAATGTTGTCAGGGCCCATAGCTTTTGTAGTATCCAAAGCCTTCAGCCATTTCTTGATATCACGTGGAGTGGATCAAATTGGCTGAAGATTGGATGTGCTGGGGACATCCGGAGGAGGCCAAGATGGATCATCCACTCAGTACTTCCAGCTGAAGATTGTAGCAAATGCTTCAGCCTTACCTTTTGCACTGATGTGCTGTGTTCCCCCATCATTGAGGATGGGGATATTTGTGGATCCTCCTTCTGCCTGTTGTTTAATTGCCCACCACCATTCATGACTGAATGTGGCAGGACTGCAGAGCTTAGATCTGATCTGTTGGTTGTGGGATCACTTAGCTCTATCTATTGCATGCTGCTTATGCTGTTTGGCATGCAAGTAGTCCTGTGTTGTAGCTTCACCAGGTTGAAATTCATTTTCAGGTATGCCTGATGCTGCTCTTGGCATGCCCTCCTGCACTTTTCATTGAACCAGGGTTGATTCCCTGGCTTGATGGTAATGGTTAAGTGGGGGATTTGCTGGGCCATGAGGTTACAGATTGTGGTTGTATACAATTCTGCTGCTGCCGATTAGATCTGTACTAAATCTATCCCATCTAGCACTTTCACTCCAATGTTTCTTTTATTTATTTCTAGATGATTTAACTTCCCCCATCACCTTTACTATTGGTGAATTTTTGTCTCCCTGTTGCTGCACTGAAGAATTCTCTGAATCGTTGGAACGCTGTTCATGTATTCTAATTTTTTGTTCTCTATTGTTGCTGGTTCCTAATTTCTCCATACAGTACTTGTTTCTGACTTTTTATTAAATATCACCCAGACCGGGTCCTGTACTGTAGTTGTTATGGTATTGTATGAGTGACCAAAATTTTGCAAGTTCAATGCCCAACATAGCAAGTTGAGCTTGAATCCATAAATGTGGTTGTTTGTGGGCCGAATTGTCATAAATCTCAATTGTTTACCAATGTCCTTCAGGAAAAGAAACCGAACTGTATACAAGAGTATGTAGTTGAATCCAAGTTCCCTCTGATGTGGTCTAGCAAGCCACTCAGTTGAAAACATCTATTATACCGTGAAATGAGGGAAATACTGGATGGATCTGTCAGCAAGGATTGTATCAGTACAGGCCAGTTAACCATGAAATGTCTTCCCAACATCTGGGCATTGGGATCTATATTGTAGGAGCTGTCCCACAGAGGAGCCAGGCAACATTCTGATATATTCACATCACAGAGTCATATCAACTGTCAACATCCCAAAATCCTCCATTACCATAAATGGATAAGTCCCTATGGCAGGATTGACCAGTGGTGAGGCCACAATGGTATGCAGTTGGGTGGGTTTGAGCGTGGGAGTCCCCCACCATTGACTCTGGACTCCATGAAATTGAACATGACTTGGGAAAAAGTAAAGGCACAGAATATGAACTACCAAGACTAGATCATCCCCTTGCACTCATCAAACTATCACTTGTAGATATATTAATCCTTGAAACCATTGTTGGGACTGAGCACTGGACAGTCTATATAAAGACAAACACTCATCGGCATAATGAGGATATTTCCATCATGTAATGTGGTATTACCAAGAACAGACCTAGCAGCCTAAAACTAGGCACCTATGAGGTGTTGTAGGTCACTGACAGTGGCTGAATTATACATAACTACAATCTCCAATCTCAAGATCTGGCTCAACACACATTTCTCCATTACCAGCAGGCCAGCAGAGAGACTAATCCTGATTCCAAGTGTAGAAGCAGCACCAGATATTCCTCATACTGAGGCACCAACCTAGAATAATATTGGATCAACAATATTGGATACAAAAAACAGTATACTGTAACAGGTAAACAATATCACTGCTAACAGATCATAGCAAAGTTCTGTAACCCTGCCATATCGGATCAGAAATGTTGGTGCAAAATCTGGCAGCTAACTGGAGGAAGCTCCATGTGTATCTCCCTCCTCAAGTCAGGTGGAGACCTATTGTGAGTGCTAGAGACAAGTCTGAGGTGTGAAGACTGAATAACTTCAGTCAAAATTACCAGTGGGTAATCCACTAATATTATAGATGCCAGTGCACAGCCAATTTAGTTCACTCCAGGCATTACAGAGTGGCTAAGTACACAACACAGTCAAATGGAAAATTACCCAGGCTTGTCCTGTCCACAAAATGCAAGGCATTAATACCCAGCCAATTGCAGCCTGACTTTTCTCAATAATTAGCAACAAGCAACACAACTGACCTCAGTTTAGATTCTACTGAACCTCCTTGGCTCTGGAGCTCATCACAGTCTTGACCCAGATGTGGATATAAGAGCCGAATGCCTGGTAGGAGGCAAGATTAGATGCTCTTGACATCAAGGCAATGTTTGATCAATTACAACACCAAAAGGCTGCAGGAAAACTCAAATTAATAGGGGCTAAAGACCTGGGCAGCATCCAGACCTGGGCAGCATCCAGACTTGGGCTAACAAGTGATAGGCAATATTCACACCATGTAAATACCAGCTACTGACCACTTCAACAACAAAATACTCAAATACTTCTCCTGACTTTCAGTGACATCATGACCAAGTTCACCATTACCAACATTCTTGAAGACACCATTGACTAGAGGTTTAACTGGACCAGAGATATCAACAATGCTGCTACAAGAACAAGGCAGAAGTTGAGCGCTCTGTAGCAAATGGCACAACTCATGAATTCTCAAAACATTTCCACCATCTACAAGGCTCAAGCCAGGAATGTGATGGAATACTCATCATTCATCTGGATAGGTCCAGCTGTAACAGCACTAAGAAGAAACTCAACACCATCCAGGACAGAAGAAGCTTTTTGATAGGCATCTCTGCCCCTGGATTCAATCTCCACCCCCTGCAATTCAATCAAACTTTGTTCCTAGTCTGTACTATCTACAGGATGCACTGCTGCAACTTACCAAGTTTATTTGGGCAGCACTTTCCAGTTCTTTGATCTCTAACACAGAGAAAGACAAGAGCAGCGAAACTACGGGAATACCATCACCTGCAAGTCAATAAATCGCTCACTATCCTGGTTGGGATGTGGGATGCTGTTTCATCATTGTTAAATGGACAAAATCCTGGAATCTCCTACTAACACCTTCTTGAGAGCATCAGCCCTAGGATTGCAGCAGTTCAAGAAGGGCCACTACGAGCAAAGCAACCCAGAATTAAAATATATACAACTTTCCAGTGGTGCTCACATCCAGAGAAGAAATAAAAAAGAACAGTTAAATCTTCTCTCTAGTGCTGTTATGCAGAAGCATCAATCGTGAGCTGCAGTAGCATATTTCGTGTTTTTCAGTTTTGATATTTCCTGTCACACAAAACCTGAGTCAACAACAGTGCAGCTACTGCCAGCACTTCTTCACAACACCAGTGATGGCTGCACCAGCTGCTGTATGACATGTATGAATAAAGTTGGTGGGCAGGAAAGTGCCCGGTGTGGGGAGCGTCCTTTCATCTCTCTGCATATTCCATGTATTTATAATAGTGCAGAGAGCTTGGTGCTGTCCTCATTCAGTTACTGCTCTGAAGTCACACCGGCTTCCAAACTACACTTGGCTTTGTTCATGAAATCTAGATGGGGCCAAACATTTCTTGGCAAACAATGCTCTGACTTTCAGGAATCTACGTCACTGCAGCGGAGAACTGCAGGGGGGTTAATGTGATTGATATCAACAAAACCAGCACCAGAAGGCATTTAATTACAGATTAC
This sequence comes from Carcharodon carcharias, assembly GCF_017639515.1. Classification (NCBI taxonomy): domain Eukaryota; kingdom Metazoa; phylum Chordata; class Chondrichthyes; order Lamniformes; family Lamnidae; genus Carcharodon; species Carcharodon carcharias. The sequence goes on from NC_054476.1 coordinate 125,583,239, forward strand.
AATATTATTGCGGTCAGAATTACTCCAAAAGCCTTAGCTCATAGGCGCCTCATTAATTGGACGTTGCAGAGGGTATGCTGCTGTTGCAGTCCACAGCCTTTAAGTCCCTGTGCAGAAAATATGAATGAAACAAGACGACTAGCCACCCATCCCCCACTCTCATGCCGCATTCTCCATTCACACCAGAAGTCTGGTCCTCATACGTGTTGTTAACTACTCTCCCCTTGTGTGCAGTCTGTGCTCTCTCACTGCAGGAGATCTAGGACTGCAGCAGCTGCCCCGCTTTGTTCTATAGCCGAACACGACATCTTTTTCAGCTCACTCACAGCGACTGCAGTGAATCAGCAGGTGGTGATTACAGCACATCCTCTTTATCCTTTTCATCCTAGAAATATTTGTGCAGGAGATAATGATATCTCACCAACTGTAAACAAAACTTAAGGTTTTTATGCCTGATGCAACATCACTGCAGCAAAATCAAGAGCACTGACTTTACTCGGGCCCATCTTTTCTTGATACCTTTATATTTAAGGCACTGCTGAGGAAGCTCTGCCCAGATTATACATGCTGACCTAGAAAACTAGCTAATGCTGACCAACAAGTCCCCAAGAATCTGACAACTCATGACATGTGAAAACAAATAATTACACAGGCATTGTTCCTCAAGTTGCAGGTACACACAATATGCTTTCCATTATATCGGACTAAAACATAAAAATACATGAAAGTGACAGGTGGAAATCCAAACGTTGAAGGCATAAAATTGTTGCTACATTTCTCGAATGGTCAAATGAATGCATGTGCTCCAGGAAAATATTGAATTTTTACGTGTAATGATGCATTCTAGATCTTTTTAAACATTGTCATACTTCAGAATAGATTATTAGTACAACAAAAGGACTGTTGGATTTTCAACAAATCAACCAGGCCAAACAGTTATTCTTGCACATCCAACTCCTCACCACCCAAGATCACCAAGGTACTCTGCTCCCTCCAGACCCAGTTCACAGAGGTATTGCATTTCATCCAACTCTCCACTCTTCCATAGAGGTAGAGCTTTCTCGAAACTTGCCAGTTCATACCAACACTCTTCTCCCCCTCCAACCCAATCATGCTGCTGCTCATCTTTCAGGTCCCCTCATTCAGCAACCCATGTTGGGACAAGTTTTCCTCTCCTACCCCAAAGTGTTGTTCCCCTCTTTTCATCAAAGCCACACTTGCAGCTTCTGCCACTTTCACTGCCATCCATTTCCCCCCATACCTCTCCTATTCACTGCCATCGTCCATCTTTGACAAACATCGACTCATCCCATCCTTTCCCTTTTGTCATGCAGTCTAAGTTGCCACATGCTTCTCATGCTAAGCTTTCTGCCTGTCACTCCTTTCCTTGGCATGCATTTCCTCCCGGGTCTGCCGATAATGCACCAGATAAGGTCCCACTTCTCCTGCTGCTACCTCCCAGTATCAGTGGTCAATTTAGCTGCCTCTGCACACTGAAGGCTGGGACTCCCTTTGTCAGGAGACTACCCAACTATAGTATATGAAGCAGCACTTGGACTCTTTATTGCAACGAGTAGTGTAAAGAGGAGAACAGGAAATTGTTCAGTGCACTGATGGTCAGACTTGGGTGGGTGGAGGCCAGGTGGTGCTGACTTGCGTCAACAAATACTGACACTTGGAGTACATCCCCAAAACCACGAGTGTCAGCGTGAAATATATACGCTTAAAGAAGAGCCGGAAGGTTGGATTTTTAAAAAAATTCCTCTGAGCTTTGCACTTACAGCCCTAGGTGACTTTTTGCGACAATTGCCATCAATCCCTTCAGTGGCTATACATCTTAGCCTGTCCAATTTGGAGTCTGTTAATTTGGAGCTTGTAAAGTAGATTAAGGAAAATGGTCCAAAACCAACAACACTGTTGAAAAACCACCCCTACCCACAGAAACCACTCTCAAAGACCCAATGCGACCTCTCTCAGGTACCTAGTGGGACTGCCCTCAGTGATGGTCCACCCTCTACCAGAGAGACTGCCCTCAGTGACCCAGTGAAGTCGCTCTTGGTGACCTGCTCAGAAATTCTTGAAAATCAAATTCTTACTTTCATCCGGATTTGGTGCAGCGAGGATTGCACTGTGTTTTCGTTTAACCTCTTCCACGTTCTCAGATATCTTGTCTATGAAGCCTCGGATTTCTTCAACCTGATAATTATAGGAAATCAAAGCATTTAGAAACATGTTACCTTCACGACTCAACTGAGTCCAGAGCACAAAAGAAAGCAGACTTATATTTAGAACATTATCCATTACACAATGCAATATAACAAGGACACTGCAATAGAGCATGCAGACCTGGCCCATGACTTCTCAGTATCGCTACCACAGCCTTAACTCCAAACGTAGGATCGCAACCAATGAGACATGCTCATAAAACTAGCATAGGATGTTTCATCCAACCACTCACTCACACTCATCTTTTAGAACACAGCGTATTTCACATCTTCATCAACCTATCACAATCCACTCGGGCTCTTTGACTCCACCTCACTGGTGCCCACATTATTTTTAAAATGTGGAACAAAGAACCTCCTTTACTTGAACAATTCCAATGGGATTTGAACGACCCTCTTGAACTCTGCTCAGCACAATGATCTGAAACTTGGAGTCGTTATCATCACTCTCGATCCTTTCCATCACTTTGATATTTCAAACTTAAAATTAAAACAGTTAAGAGCTACCCGTGTACTCTCAATGATTCTGGGTAGAATATCAGGAATATTCCCATGGATTTATACTTATAATTTTTTTTGTGGTTGTTGTGATCACTGTAACTATGACTTCAACAATGAATTTTTCTTGATTCTTTGTATGTAACTTGAATTTTTATACTTCCCATTTTAATTCCAAAGCCATGTTAAATGTGCATTTCTCAATATTCAAACATTATTCATTAGCACAGTCTCTCCAAATTTAATACCTGTCATCTAACATCTTGCTTTCAAGATAACTTGGCACCCTCTGCCAACTCAGGCATTCTAATTTTTATTCAATCCTTGTTTGGATCTTGTTCTTCTCAAGAAAAGGGTGTAGACCTTAGGAAAACGAACACTGAGGAAGGGGGAAAATCAGCCGGAGTTCTATTTTTGCTGATGCTTAGCTGAGGCAGGAATGTTGGCCGGGAGGGCCGGAACACTCTGCCCTTCATCAAATAGTGCAATGGAGTCTTTTATGTCCAGAGACTGGACTTTAGTTTATGATCTCATCTGAAGGACAGCAATTCTGACAATGGAAGACTACCTCAGCATTGCAATAAATTGTCAGTCTAGACTACATGGAGGAATACAGAGGGGAGTACGCTACCAACTGAGGCAAGCTTACACTTAAGGAAATAAACCATTTTTGTTGCCAGTGACATAACGGAGTGTTGCCATGCATCTCTTTTCTGACATCCATTTCCTTTATCCAGGCATATTAATTTTATTTCCTTGTGACGTTATTGGTTCAGTAATCTGCTAGTCCAAACTCTTTTCAATCCAAATTACAGCCTGAAACGTGAATTGCATTTAGCTCTGAAACAACAATAACTCATGTTGATATAATCCTTTTATGGATCATAACAGCACAGGAGGCCATTCAGCCCATTGAGTCCATGCTGGCTCTCAGTAGAGCAATCCAATCAATTCCATTCCCCCCCTCTGACCCCGTAGCCCTCTAAGTTTATTTCCCTCAAATGTCCATCCAATTTCTTTTTGAAATCATTCATCATTCCCACTTTCACCACCCTCGAAGGCAGCAAGTTTCAAGGCATTACCGTTTACTGCATAAAAAATTCTTCCTCACATCCCGCCACATCTCTTGCCCAAAACCTTAAACCTTAATTCTGTGTCCTCTGGTCCTTGTACCATCGACTAATGGGAACAGCTTTTCTTTGTTTATCTTATACCTGTCATAATCTTGTACACCTCTTTACAACCTTCCTCAACCTCCTTCACTCCACAGAGAGCAATCCCACCTTCTCCAACCTAATTGTGTGGCTAAAATCCCCCAATCCTGGAACCATTCAGATAAATCTCCTCTGCACCCTCTCAAGGACCCTCACATGTTTTCTGAAGTGTGGTGACTAGTACTGGAAGCAATACTTTAGATGCGCCTTAACCAGAGGTTTAGAAGGTTCAGCATAACTTGCCTGCTTTTGTATTTATACCTCTATTTATGAAGTCCAAGATCCAATATGCTTTGTCAACTGTTTTCTCAACATATCTCGTCACCTTCAAAGATCTATGCACAAGAACACACAAGGCTCTCTGTCCCTGAAAACTTTTTAGAACTGTACCATTTAGTCTATATTGTCTCTCCCTATCTCTTCTGTCAAGAGCATTACCTCACACTTCTCGGTATTAAATTCCACTGCCACTTGGTTGGCCATTCTGCTAGCCTATCTAGGTCCTGTGTTATGACCAGGTGAAAAGGAATGAACTGCCTCCCCTCTATTCAGTCTCCTCGGTTGGACACAACAAAGGTTTAAGTTTCTATTTCATGAGGATATGCCTTTTCCGAATTCAAATGTATTTATCTATTTATGCAGTGAGCAATGAGGATCCAATAAAACAAGATTTTTTTGAGTTAAAGAGCAAATTTATTAACCACTAAACCAGAGAGAAAAAATACTAAAACACGTCATACGCACACACAGGTATCAGAAATAAGGGGAGCTAGAGTTCAATAAAAAGAAATTAAAAGAATACACAGTCAAGTATCCTTTGATTTTCCTTGAGGCGTAGATTTTAAACATTGCGGCCAATTTGAATTAACTGGTTTCATGGATTCGGTCAGGTGTAGAAAATGTTGCAATTATTACTAGATCTCAGTGCGCTGGTCGATTTCTATAATGTCGCGGTCTCAAACTGGTGACACACGCTTTTTCCAAAAGAGAGAGAGGGAGAGAGTGTAGCTTTTCAACATGTTTCCTCTGCTGAAAATGTTCTTGACACTCCCTGTGTCACTTGTAATCTCTGCAGTGGCTGCAGACTGCCCTGTCATACTTCACCCATTGTGTATTTTCAAGGGGTTTTGAGTGGGTTTGTCTGTGGCCGCCATTGTTTCAATATCCAGCACTTTGCATTTTAATGTCCCTTCATTAGTGACGAGTTTTGATGGGTCTGAAGGTTTGTTTGCTTTTCACCTTCACCTTGGAAGGCAGCCTTGTATTCTTAAATAGTTTGTTCTGTCTCATTCCAAATTGCAAAATTTCTAGTCAGTAGTAAGTTTGAAACCATGGGTAGAATATTATGCTCGGTGTGTGGGCATGTGCCCAACATGCCCAAGAGTAAAATGATGTGCGATATTTCATTTGGTGGGCGCACGCCGGAGTCGGCTGTGCACCCGCCGATAATTAAAAGGCCTATTCAGGCCATTAATAATCTAATTAAATTCAAATTTATGCTGCCTGTCCAAACTAATGGTTGGTGGGCAGGCGGAAAGGCCCAAGTGGCCTTTACATTTTTTTAGGAAACCTCATCCAAGAGCAGGATGATGTGTCCTAAAGCAAATAAACATTAAATAATTAAAAACATGTCCCAGCTCATGTGAGAGAGTCAGATTGAGGGGACATGTTTTGTTAAATTTTTATTCGCTTCATTATTTTTAAAACTGTGCTTCAATCTCCCTGAGGCAGCTCTGTGCTCGTTCGTGCACATGCGCAGAGTGCGCACTAGGCTTGGCTCTCCCTCCTCCCCCTGCCAGCGCAGGCAGCGCTCAGCGCTACTGCTCACGATCCATGCAGGGCGGGCCTCAATTGGCCAGCCCGTGTGAAATTGTGATGCGGAGCTGATCGCAGGAGGCAGTCGGCTTCCCCCGCCAAGGGCAAAATCCTGCCCCATATTTTCAAAATTAAAGGGGCATAGCCTCGTGACACCTTTTACAGTCAATTGGTATATATATATATATATATATATATATATATATAAGTTCCTAGCACTGGCCCTTTGGGGAACACCAGTATTTACCATCCTCCAATCTGAAAAATACCCACTTCCATGACTCACTGTATTCTGCCCTTAAGTCAATTCTTCATCACTGACACTGACCCTCCTATTCCAATTGCCTGAATTTTGTTAACCACACTGTTATGTGGCACTATGTCAAAGGCTTTCTTAAAATCAATAAAGACAAAATCCATTGTTTTCCCTTCATCAACCTTCTCTGTTACTTCATCAAAAAATTCAATTAAATTAGTCAAGCGCAATCTGCCTTTGATAAAACCATGCTGGTTCTCCTTAATTAACTTAAACCTTTTAAGTGCCTGTTGATTTTTTCCCTGATTATTGTTTCCAAAAGCTTACCAACACTGATGTTAAACTGATTGGCTTGTAGTTACTAGGAATGTCTTTATACCCTTTCTCAATATAGGGCATCATATTTGCCAATCTCCAATCCTCTGGCACCTCCCCATATCCAGGGAAGATTATGGCAAGCCCTTCCTCTATCTCCACTCTGACTTCTTTCAGCAGCCTTGGATGCAGGCCATCTGGAACAGGCAACTTATCCTCATAGCCAATCTTTCCAGTACACCCAGCCTAACAATTTTCACCCCATCCATTACCTCAGCATCACCTTCTGTAATAAGCACCAAGACAAAATACTCATTAAGTATTCTAGCATTGCTGTGCACCCCTAAGCATATAATCACCCTCTTTGCCCCAAATAGGTCCCACACCGCCTCTTAGTACCAGCTTACTATTTATATGCTGCTAGAAGATTTTTGGATTCCCCTTTATGTTGACTGCCATTCTATTCTCATGTTCTCTCTTTGGCAGTCTTATTTTCCTCTTCACTTCCCCTCTCAACTTATTGTAAAGCTCTCTTTTTATTCCTCATGGTTTTTCTTAGGCTGCTCTTATTGAATATGGTGCTATGTCCTTATATTGTCCTCTCCAATACTCTCACTCTTTTAGGCACCTGACTCCTCTTTTCCATTTCCCTATGTTGTTTCCTATCCCTCTGCCAACTTAGGTTAAAACCTCCCCAACCACACTAGTGGCAAAATATCCCAGGGCGATTCACAAAAATGTAAAAATGGATACTGGATCAGCGAGGGAGATTCAAGAAGGGTGACCAAAAGTGGTGGTGGTGAAGGGGGAATGGTCATGGTGGCAGTGTTGTTGGAAGTGACCACTATCCTCCTCCTCCACCGCTACCACCAAAACTATTCTTCCTTTTCTACCTCCACCATCACCACTACCACACCAGTACCATATCCTCCACTTCTCCTCCTCCTCCTCTAAGAGTGAGGGGGTTGGGGCGGGGGAGGGGGAAGAAATCCAGAGTGTTGGATTGCCAAGGGCAATCTAGGTGTATATAGGGGAAGAATGCACAATAGGCCAGAGTTGGAAAGTTCTCAGAGGGCTGAAGGGCTGGAGAAGGTTTCAAAGAAAGATAGGCATAGCTTTGAAAGGATTTAGGTACAAGGCTAAGAATTCTCAATGGGAGGCATTGAGGGACAAGAAGCCAATGTAGGTCAACAAGGGGAGTGATGGGCAAACAGGATTTGCTGCAGTATAGGTTACCAAGTTTATACAGCATAGACGATGGGAGGGCAGCCAGGAGAGTATTGGAATAGCTGAGTCTGGAAGTGACAAAAGCATGGATGAGAGTTTCAACAACAGGTAGATGAGGCAGGGATGAAGGCGGAAGTGGTGGTCTTTATAGTGGAGTGAGTCGGAAGCTCAGCTCGTGGTTGAATGTGATGGCAAAGTCACTATCAGTTTGGTTAAACTGGAGCCAAAGTTTAATTGGTGGATCAGATGTGATCACTGGCTGCAGCATCTTGAATTAAACCCAGACAGAAGGCTGAAACCTGCTTTCTCAAGGTGCAGGGATTCAGGATGAAATATGTTTGGGTAGTCTCAACTCAGTGATTGCTGGGCATGGATCCAATGTGAGAAAAGGATCTCTGATAATTCAGCAAAAAATCTGCACTGGGTTGGTATGGCTACTGCGGGGAAACAGAAAGATGACATTGGCGGATTCTGAGGTTGGGGAATGGACAGCCTTACTCTGTAGCTACTTTGTACTGCGTTTATTCTAGGATGTTTGATAGGACAATGCAGCGGGAGCTTTACTCTGTATCTAACCTATACTGTCCATGACCAGGAGTGTTCAAAGAGCAGATACATCATTAGGATAGAAAAAATAAATGGAACTTTTTCCCTTGTTATGTTATCGGATTGTTACGTAGGTGAGACCCTACTTTCAGTGATTATTTTGTCTACGCTGGCAAGTCAGCATTTTATGGAAAGAATTTCTCTAGAATTTAGGGCTTTGGATTTCTTAAATATGGACTAAAACACTGAATAAATTCAACAGTGAGTAACATGGAGCAAAACCTGATACAGTATAAATGCAAGGGTAACAAGTAAGCAGAACTAGTACCAGGGCCTCAAAGGCTGCAGCAGCAAAAGTGCTAAACTATCAGGTAGTGTGCAGGGTGGGCTCTCACTGCAGCACATGACACTCATCTGGAAATCCGTCATTGCCAGACAAGTTTGCTGCAATGCTGTAGCACAAAGGGTGATTGGGAACGGTCTCAAGTGATGGCACTGTTTCAAAGAAGCAGCCTAGGATGAATAAAATAGCTGGGTGTTTTATTCTGCTCCTGAATCACTTCTGTATCTGACATGCAGCTTGGTGAATGCGCAGTCGGTCGGCATCCTATTGAGGTGCTTTGTAATACAAGACAACCAGTCTGTATCCAGGAACAATACAAGACAACCAGTCTATATCCTGGAGAAATACAACACAGTCAGTCTGTTACTTCTTATGGAGTTAATGTGGGCTTCTCATCCAGGGACAGGAGAATCCATTGATGCACAACACATAGATTATAAACTCCACAATACCTTCCTGAATCTCATCAAGAGGTGTGTAATACAGGTCACATATATACCTGCATATAATTTTGCACAAACCGTGCTAATATCTCACAGGAGACCCTGGCCTCCCATTGTCTCAGAAACTCCCTGCTATCAGACCAAGGCCCCGTTCTACTGAGATCCTTTGGTAGTCTGCATTCAACAGCCATCCCTAGTTAAAAAATTATATACAGGCATCTTCCATTGTCTAAATGAAGTTTGGGACCTGGAATATCAGGACTCGCACGAAACCTACAGCAGACACTTCAAAGCCCTGGAGGAGTACCACCAGCGGTGCCTTCGTAAGGTCCTCCAAATACAGGGGCAATAAAGGCAGTCCAACAGCAGCATCCTCTCCCAAGGTGCCCAGCATCGAGGCGGTAATCACATGAGACCAGCTCGCTGGGTGGGATATGTTGTTCATATACTTGACCCCAGACTCTCGAAGTAACTGTACGACCCGGAACTCGATCAGGAGACTCCCAAGAGGACAGTGGAAACACCTAAGTGATGTCCTGAAGGCATCCCTGCAGAGGTCAAACACCCCCACTGATTCATGGGAGTCCCTGGCTTGTGACCAACCAAAATGGAGAAGATTTATTTGGGAAGGCACCAAAGAAATCAAGAGACTTTATCGGGAGCACACAGAGGTAAAGTTGAGCCTTCGGGGAGAGCACAGAAACCTCCCAACACCTCATCTGCTCAACTCTCCAAGCGCCACATGCCCCACATGTGGTAGAGTCTGCACATTGCACATTGGACTTATTATCCTTCTCAGGGCCCATCTAACTGGATTGAAAGCAAGTCATCCTCAATCCTAAATGACTACCTGAAAAGAATACATGTCGTGATCCAAGGATTTTTCACACACCCAATAAAAACAATTGAAAAGTATTTGAAGCCTGCTGTCAAACATTATGATTCTGTATTATACCCAGTATCAGAGTGACAGAGGACAGCTGAATATATTACACTGATTTAGTTCACTTTATTGTAACATATCATATCGAACTGTTCTAGGGCAGTTCAGTACAATACACAGTATCATATTGATCTAGGACTGTTCAATTCAGGAGAAGGTGGTAGTGTAGTGTAGTGTAGTGGTAATGTCACTGGACTAATAACTAAGAGGCCCAAGCTATTGCTCTGGGGATATGGGTTCAAGTCCCACCATTCACAACTCCTCAGATACTGAAGAAATCTGTGTCCATATGCAGCAGGACCTGGACAATATCCAGGCTTGGGCTGACAAGTGGTAAATAACATTCTTTTGAATTATAAAATAAAAAATTGCCACACAAGTGCAAGGCAATGATCATCTCTAACAAGAGAGAACCTAACCATCGCCCCTTGACATTCAATAGCATTACCATCACTGAATCCCCCACTCTCAACATTCCGGGGATTACCATTGATTAGTAACTGAACTGGACCAGCCATATAAATATTGTGGCTATGAGAGCAGGTCAGAAGCTGGGAATTCTGTGGTGAGTAACTCACCTCCTGTATCCCCAGAGCCTGTCCACCATCTATAAGGCATAAGTCAGGAGTGTGATGGAATACTCTCTACTTGCCTGGATGAGTGCAGCTCCAACAATACTCAAGAAGCTTGACACCATCCAGGACAAAACAGCCTGCTTGATTGGCACCACCTTCAACATTCACTCCCTCCACCATTGATACACAATAGCAGCAGTGTGTACCATCTACAAGATGCACTGCAGAAATTCACCAAGGCTCCTTCAACAGCACTTTCCAAACCCATGACCTCTGCCACTTAGAAGGACAATGGTAGCAGATGCATGGTAACACCACCACCTACAAGTCCCCCTCCAAGTCACACGCCATCCGGACTTGGAACTATATTGCCATTCCTTCATCATCACTGGGTCAAAATCCTGGAACTCCTGCCTAACAGCAAAAAACTCCCTAACTAACTTTCCAAAAAACAATAAGAATAGTGGTATTTCACCAGCAGCCGAGGCGTATACCCACAAAACATGGACTTCAGCAGTTCAAGAAAGCAACACACTACCACCTTCTCAAGGGCAATTATGGGTGGGCAATAAACGCCGGACTACCCATAGGTGACCTCATCCCATGAATGAATGAAAAAAAGTACAATACACATTATAACACTGACCGAGGGCAGGTCGGTGCAATACACAGTGTCATACTGATCCAGGACAGTCAGTATTATACATAGTATCATATTGATCTAAGACAGTTCAGAACAATAGACAGTATCACAATGATCTAGGGAAGTTCAGTACAATACACTGTGTCATATAGACACAATGCAGTGTGGTTGACTCTTAAATGGCCTAGCAAGCCACTCAATTATATCAAACAGCTAGAAAGTCAATAAGGAATGAAACTGGACGGACCACCTGGCATCGACCTAATCACCTGAGATGCCAATGGCACACCCAGTTCAGTATAACATACAGTATCATATTGATCTAGGGCAGTTCAGTATAATACACAGTATCATGTTGATCTAGGGAAGTTCAGTACAATACATAGTATCGTACTGATCTAGGGAAGTTCAGTACAATACACAGTATCATACTGATCTAGGAAAGCTCAGTAAAATGCACAGTATCATACTGATCTAGGGAGGCTCAGTACAATACACAGTATCATAATGATCTAGGGCAGTTCAGTATAATACACAGTATCATGTTGATCTAGGGAAGTTCAGTACAATACATAGTATCGTACTGATCTAGGGAAGTTCAGTACAATACACAGTATCATACTGATCTAGGAAAGTTCAGTAAAATACACAGTATCATTCTGATCTAGGAAAGTTCAGTAAAATGCACAGTATCATACTGATCTAGGGAGGCTCAGTACAATGCACAGTATCATAATGATCTAGGGCAGTTCAGTATAATACACAGTATCATGTTGATCTAGGGAAGTTCAGTACAAAACACAGTATCATACTGATCTGGGGAAGTTCAGTACAATGCACAGTATCATACTGATCTAGGGAAGTTCAGTACAATACACAGTATCATAATGGTCTAGGGAAGTTCAGTACAATGCTCAGTATCTTACTGATCTAGGGAAGTTCAGTACAATGCACAGTATCATATTACCCTAGGACAGTACGATACACGGATCTCAATACATTGATTATTTTATCTGCAGCCAGGGCGCTGTTTTGGCTGGTAGTTGAGTAGTGTTATTTCATCACTGAGAAAATTGCTTTTGTTGAACTCCAAATAACTTTCTTGTTGGTTTTTAAGGTGCAGGATTTATTATTTTCTTGTTGTACTCGCCCTTAATCTAGCTTGTCTGTACAGGTCAATCATCAGCTTCACCCTTGTAACAGCCTCAGAGTTTCATTATATGGACTTTATCATCCAATCAGATAAGTAAGAAAGTTTAACTGGAGTCTGCAAGAACCAATGAGGGTAGTTAGTAAGTGAACTGAAATTTGATAGAAACAAACCATAGGTTGTGCACATTTGTGGGACAGAAATATGTTAAGAGGAGCTGGTGCTTTCCCGGAGTTACAGTTGCGCGTGTTTTTATTTGGTTTGGTCATACAGTACATAACAAACATACTTTTAACATTATACTTTCCTCTATAAATCTTTCTAAGACATGCCTGGCTGCTGTGAAGGATTATGGTCCTCAAGACTGGGAGACCCTTTTGTCATGTGAATCCCATGATGACCTTCTTCATTCATTGCAAGAATCAAAATACTTGGGTTTGAAAATACAGAGTGAGATAGAAATGGTCATTTGCTTCATTTAAAGAAATGATATTGAGAATCCCATATTTAGGATTTTATTGCAGCATATTACTGTGTATGGTGCAACCTGCCATCTTGTTTGTGTGAGAGTCACAGGCCCCAATATTAATGTGGAGGCAAGGAGGGAGCAGAGGTGAGGGTTGGGATAGGAACAGATTGGCCTCAGGTCTTGCTGAATTTATTTGGCTGCAGGCAACAGCCTGGGATTGGAAAGGAGGGAGGGAAGAAGAAATCAGGGAATGTGGGTTTAGGTTGGAAGGGAGGGATAGGAGCTCAGGGCAGGAGGGTGTGTGGGTAGGGCTGAAGCTACCCGAAGAAATCGAGACAGCAGGGGAGGAGATTGAGGGCATTGGGAAGGGACTGGATCATGGATTTGGTGGGGGGGGTGGAGTAGTGGTGGGGAGGAAGTGAGGGCTGGTTCACTTGGGAGGGGCTGAGGGGAAGCACCCTTGCCTCTCCTTGCCCACAGCAGTGCTGGAAAAGCACCTCCCTCTTCCATGCAGCAGTTCTTGCTTCATTTTAGTTGTCACCATTAAAACTGAAACAAAGAAAATAATCTGAGACATGCAGCCTCATTAAAATATTTCAACAAGTGACACGCTTGTGCTCCCATCCCACCTCTGTTGAAAGTGCATAGTTTCATGGTGCATTGGGTTTGGGGTTTGAGTTTTTTAATATTTTATTTCCCACCCATTTTTAAGTCTTGAAGTTCCATCCTCTTGCCACCCCCCCAGGCCAGGTCCATTTATGTTCAGTAACTTAATGTTTTCAGTTTGTTTTTGTGTTCCCTTTGTGACCTTCAACTGTTCCCACAAACTGTTTTATCTACTTTAGGATTTTTCCCCTCCAATAAAATGTCGAGTATGCTCGCAGCTTGAGTTATTGGTTAGCTATGCCCCACTGCAGTGTCAGTGCCTCTCCTTATCTTCACAGCAATAGATTCATACTCAAGGTTATTTTTGAGCTGTCAGTTTTTGATACTTTTTTTTAAGCTGACACATATGGTTGTAATATTATAACAAGTGCATGGGTATCGAACCCTTTAAATCTGTATGCAGGTCACAGCGAGTCACATCTGAATCCCAACATGTTGAGCTTTCCATGGTCACAGATTTGTCTCTTTGATTGGGTCATGGATCAGTGTGTGTAAACATTAGCTGTCTCCGCACTTCACAGTCACAACCTCTCTTGCAATCAATATCTGTTACCACTGTCTACAGACAGTGCTCTATGTCATGAGGGTGGTTTAGAGACAAAGTATACAAGTTGCACCTTCACTACTTTCACTAAAGAACAGGTGCTAATTCCCAAACTCTGCCAATGAAGATCTTCTTTCTATGCATCCCTATACATCTACATAATATAATAATAATTTGTCTGAAAAACACACAAACCCAAAGTGATTAGTGTTGCTATTCTTCCAGAATTATTCTTCATCACCTACGGAGACCATAAATATAAAACATGAAAGCGCACACTCACCACTCTACCACACACATCTCACAATGAACCACATTCCGCACCCCCCCTCCCCCCGCCGCCCTCCCAACCTCCCCCAATGTCAGGAAGCCTGTCAAAAGTACAAACATTCATATAAAATTTCTGAAACACAGAAGGGCTGAAGTGTTTGAAGTGTTGGTTAACAGCTAAATGATTTCCATAAGTTCCCTGCACTCATCCTTGCCCAGACATTTCAGATTGTTACCAGTAGCAAGCTGAATTTGGAACTTCCAGTCTCTCCCTGGAATATGTCCTGCACACTGAACTGGAGTGAAAGTGTGAAGGGAACTTGTGTGCAGTGTATGGTCCCTAGCAGACAAATTTAGTTCAAAATATGCTGAAGCTCTGTCTATTAGTTTGGAAACCCTGATGTCCAGGCTATGTGCCCACTCCTTCTGGAATGATTAAAAAGCTGAAGCGATTAATTAAGTACACTGAAGTGTTCAACAAACTTCATACTATTTATAATGTAAAATATATCACGTCAGCATCCCTTTAAGATTTTGATTCTATCCTGATTGTGCCTCATTATGTCTTGGTAAACAGTGACAAGGGTAGAGTGGAAGGGGAAAGGGAGGACAGTGCTACTTAATGCTGCAACCACTGGTTTTATTATTGGCCTGTCCAAACATATCGGCCCTGGACTAGTGAGAGAAGTTCAGTCCAAGTGAGGAGGAGAAGGGAGATCCTGGTATTTAGCATTTCAATGTAGATCATTTCTGCTGTTGTAAAAGTCAACAAGTGAAGTTTTGTCTGTTTGGGACTAAGGTTGTGGATATTAAGGGAAAGATGGTCTAGTCTGTGGGACAAGGCAGAAGCCAGTGACAGGTAATCTGTGAATGAATATCAAAGCGAAGCAAAAGAGCTTTAAAGTAGGTCAAGACTGATTCTGGGAAAATGAAAGTATGCGAAATGCTACAAATCCATGTTTTCTGGTTTAACACTGCTCTTCAGTAAAGATTCAGAGAGCTGACAGACAGAATTGTGGATATAGAAAAGGCCACTTGGTGCTGATTTTATAAGCAATTTCTCTCATACTCCAAGTCATTTCGGATTGTTTCGAGTAGAATGACTGCTGTCATTTAAAAAAAAATCAGGCAAGATGGACGAAACCTAAACAGGAAATCAGACACAGGAGATATTAATGTACTGGACGGAACTGAGGCTGTTTTAAATTAGAGATGGACAGGAGAAGGTCAAACTTGCATTATGGAAAAAAGTTTGAAGGATGATCAAGAGGTGGGAGAGAATATTAGAAAGCAGAGAGTAAACATGTATAAAAGGAAAACAATCCATAAAGAATGTAAGCTACAAATTAGTGGCTTTGCCTAAATACAAGAATCATTTGCAACAAGATTCAAGAGGTCAAGTTGTTTGTAGCAGCAAGTAATTGTTGCAGCTATTTTTGTAGCTCACTTTAGAAGATGGAAATCAATCCATTGTTCAGCAAGATAGAAAGTTCAAGAATAGGAAAAAAAATTGGAGGGGGAGCAGCTTTACGTGTTCAAGAGAATACAGCAGGTTTGCTGTCCCTAAGGAAGACAAAAAAATGAAATAGCTTGCTCAGTTTAACGAGCAGGAGAACAGGGCTAATTGTGGAGATCTGTTACTCGCTCTCTAGGCAGAATCAGCATCTTAAAATATCCCTGATTTGTGGTTGCTGCTGGCAAGATCAGCATTTATTACCCATACCTTCTTGCGCACCTCCCCCCACCCCCCCCCCCCCCCCCCACCCCCCCCCTCACCCCCCCTCACCACAAGAAGGTGACAGTGGCTCTTCTTTTTTGAACCACTGCTGTCCATGTGGGAGGGTACTTCCACAATGACGTTAGGCTGGCAATTTTAGGATTTTTACCTGGTGATGATAAACGAACAGCGGTTATATTGCCAAGTTAGGCTGGTGTGTGACTTGCAGTAAGTGAACATCTGCTGCCCTTCTTGATGGTGGAGGTCAGGGTTTTGGGAAGTGTGGTTGAAGGTGCCTTGACGAATTGCTGGAGTACTCTCTGCAGACAGTACACACTGCAGCTTTGATATACAAGATGAGCAGACAACAATATAGTAACGGGTCACTTCAATCCATACAGTGCAGACAAGGAATGTCATTATTGAGGCAACAATACCAGATTAAGTGTGTTTTTTAACCCAATTTGTTACAGGCCCTATATTGGTAACTGGTGTCAGATTTTCACAAATCAGATAAATAGAAGAGCACCTCTAGGATGAATGACCACAGTCAGTTTACATTTAACATTTGCTAGCAACAAACACAACTACAACAACAAAAAACCATGCACATATATGGAATAAAAGCAGAAGATGCTGGAAATACTCAGCAGGTATTTATACAGCACCTTTAACATAGTAAAGCATTCCAAAATTCCTCACAGCAGTATCATCAACAAAATTTAACATGGAGTCACAAAAGGAGATATTATGAAGAGGTGACCATAAGGTTGGTCAAAAAGGGAGCATTAAGAGTAGTTTAAAAGGGGAGGGAGGTGGAGAGAATTAGGGGAGCAATTCCAGGGTTTAGGGCCAAGACAGCTGAAGATATGGGGCGGAATTTTACACTGGTAGGATTTTATGATACCGCCGAAGTCAATGGACTTTTGAACGGCTCACTGCATTTGATGGCCTCGCCCCTGCCATGATGGGGCCATAAAATTCTGCCCATGATCACCAATGGTGGAGCACTAAATTTCAGGGACGTGCAAGAGTGCATAATTGGAGAAGCTCGGAAAATTATCGAGCTATGGAGATTACAGAGATAGGGAAGGTGAGGTCATACAAGGATTCAAACAAAGATGAGGATTTTAAAATTGTTGGACCAGAAGCCAATGTAGATCAGTGAGCATTAGGATGATGAGTAAATGGGACTTGGTGTGAGATAGGATGGGGCTGCCATAATTTTGAATGAGCTCAAGTCTACTGAGTTACAACCCAGGTGTAGCTCAGCTCAAAGGTTCACTAGTGCCACATTCGGTTTTCACTTGTGTTCTGCACACCACACTATGTGTACAAAGATGTCAGAATTGTATTTGGTTAAGTTCCGATGGTGTTACTAAGGACAGCGAGTTTTATTTTTGAGCAATGCTTTTACAAGGCAAGCCCTTGTTGCAATGTCATTCATATTTCTGACAAGCTTCATTAAACTCATGCTGCAATCATTCTAATTCGCAACAAGTTTTCTTTTTGCATAGGTTTGCGGTAATTTAGACATTAATGCTGAAATGTAAAGACAGGGCTTTCGACGGATAGGGCCATTTGCGAAGCAATTCAAATCAGACAATTTAGGTGAAAAATCTGGATGCATAACACCCATTTTTGGCACTACAAGTACTTATGAAGTCTGGCATGAATCCCACTGGGTGCACTATGTAATGCTGATTTGACACTAGAACAGCCATTTTGGAGCTCAACACTCCAGCTAATGATTTCTTTTAATCATGCCTAGCTGAACACACAATCGAAAACAAGGAGGACCTCCCCCATCCCTGCCATTTAAAGAGACTATTAACTATTTTCAGGTTAGCTGCTGATGGATTTCTATTAGTTATTGCTATGATTATACAAGTGTTTTGGTGCTCTCGAGAGCTCTTTGAAGTTAATGGGGTGCACAAGGAGGGGTATGACAGGTGCTGAAGGACCTGGTGCTGACTTCAAAGCTTTTGCACAAACTAGTTGCTACCAGACCTGGGTGCAGCAGTCGGCTTTCCACTTGGTACACAGCATTGTAGTATAAAGATCTGGCACATATAGAGTTGACATGGAACAGAGTACAGAATGGCTCACACAGTAATGTAAGAGAAAACATGATCTGCACCTAGGGGTCAATCTAGTGTTGGACAGAACCGTGTGCACAAGTAAGCATGGAGACAGCTTCTGGCTTGAACTCTTTACTGTGTTTATTGCCTAGCTCTTGTAGTTAATAAATACATACGGTTAACCTACTAAAGACTCTGAAGGCTTCATTAAGACCTATCAAATGGTATCCAACACCCTGCCACAAGCATGACTGGGAGAATGAGCAGAGGGCACACAAAGCAGGTCAAGCAGCTGGAGGAGAGAAGAGGAGGAAGGGGTGAAGGGCTCCCAGCAGGAATATTCAGTGAGCAATTCCCCTGCCTGAACCTCAGTGAAGAAAAATATATGTGACATTTGCACTTCACTAAGGATCTCCTCACTGAAATTTGCCAACCTGCTGCAGCCACAACTGCAACTTCAGAGCAGGACAAGGACCTTGAAGGTGACTTTCATGTCAGACTCGGACATACAAACAAGGAGCAGGAGTAGGCCATTCAGCCCCTTGGGCCTCCTCCACTATTTAATAAGATAATGGCTAATCTGATAGTAACCTGAAATCTGCATCCCACATAGCGCTGATAACCTATCACCCCCTTGCTTACCAAGAATCCATCCACCTCTGCCTTAAAAATATTCAAAGACTCTGCTTCCACCATCTTTTCAGGAAGGGATTTCTAAAGACTCGTGAGCCTCCAAGTGAAAACATTTCGCCTCATCTGTTTTAAATGAACGGCCCCTTATTTTCAAACAGTGATCCCTAGTTGTAGATTCTTCCACAAGAGGAAAAATCCTTTCCATGTCAACCCTGTCAAGACCCCTCAGGATCTTATATGTTTCAATCAAGTTGTCTCTTACTTTTCTAAACTCCAGTGGGTGCAAACCTAGTCTGTCCAATCTTCCCTCATAAAATAACCCACCCATTCCAGGTATTAGTCTGTTAAACCTTCTCTGAATTGCCTCCAGTGCATTTACATCCTTCTTTAAAAAAGGCAGCCAATACTGTACACAGTACTCCAAATGTGGTCTCTCACTAATGTCTTGTACAACTGAAGCATAACTTCCCTACTTTTATATTCAATTCCCCTAGCAATAAATGATAACATTCTTTTAGTTTTCCTAATTATTTGCTGTACTTGCTTTTGTGATTCACACTTTTGTGCTTCATGCATCAGGACACCCAGATTCTTCTGCACTTCAGAGCTCTGCAATCTCTCACCATTTAGATAATATGCTTCTCTTTTATTCTTTCTACCAAAATGGACAATTTTACATTTTCCCACATTATACTCCATCTGCCAGATTTTGCCCACTTACTTAATCTATCTATATATGTTTGCAAAACAAAAACAGAATTACCTGGAAAAACTCAGCAGGTCTGGCAGCATCGGCGGAGAAGAAAAGAGTTGACGTATATGTTTGCAACCTACTTATATCCTCTTCACAACTTACTTTGTGTCATCAGCAAATTTGGCAACCATTCCCTCAGTCCCTTCATCCAAGTCATTTATATAAATTGTAAACAGTTGAGGCCCCACTGTGGCACCAGCCTTACTCTCTGCTTCTGTTAGCCAGCCAATCTTCTATCCATGTCAATATGTTACCCCCTTACTGTGAGCTTTTATCTTCTGCAATAAACTTTGATGTGACACTTTATCAAATGCCTTCTGGAAATATAAGTACAGCACATCCACCAGTTTCCCTTTATCCACAGCACATGTTACTTCCTCAAAGAACGTCAATAAATTGGTTAAGCATGATTTCCCTTTCATAAAACCTCCTTCCAGACTGGAGCTGGAGGTTTATAACATTGCATAGTTTGCCATGTACCTTTCGTGTGAGACCACTGATACACGCTTTTCATAAAGAAATGACATTTAATATTCTCTTGCCCATTCACTTAATCTATCAATATCTCTGTAATTTTATGCTTCCATCTACACTGCTTATAATGCCGCCTAACTTTGTGTTATCAGCAAATCTAGTTGCATGGCTTTCTATTCAATCACCCAAACTTTTGGGGGCAGATGGTGATGCTAAATCACTAAACTAGTGGTCAATCTAGAGTTGGACAGAACCATGTGCACAAGTAAGCATGGAGACAGCTTCTGGCTTGAACTCTTTACTGTGTTTATTGTCTAGATCTTGTAGTTAATAAATACATACGGTTAACCTACTAAAGACTCTGAAGGCTTCATTAAGACCTATCAAATGGTATCCAACACCCTGCCACAAGCATGACTAGGAGAATGAGCAGAGGGCACACAAAGCAGGTCAAGCAGCTGGAGGAGAGAAGAGGAGGAAGGGGTGAAGGGCTCCCAGCAGGAATATTCAGTGAGTATTCAGTCCAGAGGCTAAGGCCAAAACCCTGGCGAAACGGGTTCAAATCCCACCATGGCAGCTAGTAGAATTTAAATTCAATCAATAAATAAAAAATCTGGAATTGAAAATTAATCTCAGTAATGGTGACTATGAAACTATCATCGATTGTCACAAAAACCCATCTGGTTCACTAATGTCCTTTAGGGAAGGAAATCTGCTGTCCTTACCCAGCCTGGCCTACATGTGACTCCAGATCACAGCAATGTGGTTGGCTCTTAACTGCCCTTTGAAAAGGCCTGGCAAGCCACTTGGTTCAAGGGAAATTACGATGGGCAACAAATGCTGGCCTTGCCAGCAAGACCCACATCCCATGAAAGAACGTAGAAAAGTAAGTCACTAATGGATAGTTGAAGTGCCAACACAGATCCTTGCAGGCCACCAACAGTCACATCCTGCCATTTAGAGCACCTGTCCATTATCTCTGCTGCTGTTCACTGAATTTCCATGAACTAACACACTAATGGAGTTGGTCACTGATTCCACGCTGGAATGGAGGTATTTTCAAGATCTATGCAAAGCCCTGTGCCAAGCTGATGCTGGGCACCTCCATGCTTTATGACACTAACTCCAGGCTGTCAGGTCTGCCAATGCATCAAACATTTCATTGTGCTAGCCCTTCAGCCTTCTTATGTAGTCTGTCCCATCAAATTGCTCGTTTGAGTCCTCTACAGCAGACTTCCCCTTCCAGGAGCAAGCAGCTGTTTGACCCCTGACCAGAAGGAGGTGTAGAAATGATCCTCTCCTAGCTCTCTACCGTGGCTGCAGCCACTCATCGCCAGAGTCTCACCATGTGCACATCTGGAGCCTAAGATGTTCTTTAAAGTAAGCACAGTGTCAGTGATTAAGCTGGTGGCTAAAAGTCAAAAAGTACAAAAGCAAGAAAGTTATGGGGAACCTTTTTAAAACACTAGTCCAGCCTCTGGAGTATTGTGTTCAATTCTGGGCAGCACACTTTTGGAAGGATGTGAAGACATTTGAGAGCATGCAGAAAAGATTTAGAAGACTGGTTCCAAGGATGAGGGACTTCAGTTACATGGATAGATGGGAGAGGCTATACTCTTTAGACAAGAGAAGAGAAAGAGGTTTGATAGGAGTGGTCAAAATCATGAAGGTCTGGACAGAGTGTATAGGGAGAAACTGTTCCCATTGGGAGAATCAGATTTGAGGCGACACGGGGAAAACTTTTTATATGCAGCATGTGGTTAGGACCTGGAATGGCACATTCTGAGATTGCAGCAGATCCAATCATGGCTTTGAACATGGAATTGGAAAAGAACCTGAAGAGAGAACATTTGCGTGGTTATGGGGAAATAGAAGAGTGGGTCTAGTGGGGTTGGATTTGCATCACAGACATGACGAGTTGAATGGCTCCCTTCTGGGTTGTAACCATTCTATGGTTCCATGAGTGTGAGATTGAGTGACAATATTCATTGATCATCACAATCTTCTTCCTCTTCCATGACTGCTGGCCAGGTGGCAATTCTTGGAGAAAGACACAAGGGTAGGGTTGGGTTAAGTTGAAAAGGGTACAGCGGGTGGAGAGGGAGGGGGGTGAGTAAGGGTTGCATGCTTACATAATCTGCAGTTTCTAAATCAGATAAGATTGTGGGGGGATGCGGGGAAGTGGAATGTGAGGAGGAGGATTAGGCATGAGGATAGGATCATGTCAGCCCCATCGGTGACCATGGCCTCAGCAATGGCCACTCCAAGGATGGATGGTGAACACAATCTCCTGCATGGTGGTTAGTGCATGAAACCCGCTTTGCGGGGTGGTGATGGTGGGGGGGGGGGGGGGGGGGGGGGGGGGGGGTGGGAGGTGGTGGTGCAGTGTTGGTCTTTGGGGGAGATGTTGGTACAGTGGTAATGTCACTAAGCTAGTAATCCAGAGGCTCGGGCTAATGAGCTAATACTCTGGCAACATGGGTTCAACAGCTAATACTTGCTGCCTCAGGTTGCATACTATTTTGTCCTGCAACAGAGAGGGAAGTGTGTCAGTAAGTATGGTACAATTCTGTTTGGGTGATGAGACTATCATAGTTGAATACCTGGCAGTGTGTGCAAGTGGTGAGATGGGGATGTGAAGCTCGCAGCAGCACTGAGTGTGTGAGGGTGCGGTGAAGCTATGAATGTTAGGTACAGGTACTGATTGATAGAAATTGTTTGTAGGTGGGTATTGGGGTATGATGGCTGGAGCAGTGTGTTAAAATCCCAGCGTAAATTAATAACATGAAAAAACTGAACTTTCCAAATGACCCCAGTGGAAAAACCTGATGGACAAGATTCATTTAAAAAAAACTTTTACTGAACCAACCAAACCAAAATCAGCATAAATTAAACACAGATTAACAAGCAAATTGTATTTGGTAGAAACTATGCACTCTAACTAGCTGATACAACAAAAACAGATCTCATACATTTCTCAGGTAGCCCCTTCAGCATATATGGCAGTAACCACAAAAATCTGTTCTTCCTAGATTGAGGTTGAGTTCCTTTATTCATGCAGGAGTTAAGCCCAAAGTCCCATCAGTTTTACACAGGTACAATGTCCACTTTGTCAGATTCTTCACAATGCTGCCCCAAAAATCAGCTTTTTTGGTCTCCTTTAGCTGTACCACGATTTAGCTGTCTTAAATTCACAGCCTATTCGTCATCTGCTAAAAAAAACTAAACACCAGCAGTCCTGTGTCTATTCTGACCACAAGCTGACATTTCGCCCCTCAGCTCAGTGTTTGGGTTCACCACTCTTCCCACCCACCCCACCATTAGCTTCCATTTGCCTAGCAACTAAGCCATAAGCTGATTTCTCAGAAGTTTGATGTCACGGCCAGGAATTCAAATTAAAAATTCCCCTCCCAGAAACATGGAAATTTGAGTTTCTGTTTCAGTTAGGGACAGTTTCAAAAAACACACACAGGCTTTAAAACCATGGTCAGTGCAGACAGCAGCTTACAAACTACCAATTTTATCATAAGTATATGAGGTTAGTGGTGCAGGTAGTGGAATATGGCATTTGCAGATACATTCACTGATCTTGATCAATTGTGTGAAGTCATTGAACTTTGCATGACACTGCCTCCAGCTCCTTGGGGGTTTGACTCTCGGCATTGACCACCATAACTAACCCACTGCCATCTGAGAATTTATCCAGAGGACCTCCTGGCTCCCTGTGGATAGAGCACTTCCCCTTTGCAACCAATCGACCAAGGCCTCTAGTGTAGCATCGGAAAATCTTGGAACGTGTTCTCTCCCATGTTGTACCACTCTTGTGCCTCGTGCCAGGTCAGAAACAGTTATTGACTGACCTGCAGCAATGCTCCAGCCACAATGCACCCTTACTTTTAAGTAGTGCAGGCTGGTTTTAACATGTGCTAACCTCTCACAATTCTGGTCTCCCTGCTGGGCCCTGCAGTCACTCATGGTGAGGTTAGAGCTGGCTGCTCATTGCAATCGTGTAAATTAGCAGGCAGCATAAAAGTTGACATGCTGCCTGCACCACAAGCAACAAGTGTAGATTAAATCGTACATTGAGATTTCTGCACCCGTTTTTGGGCGCTCACTTTAGCTCGAATTTAGCTCACTTATAATTCTATCAATTTGTTTTCTGAGCTACAATGTTCCAATCTAAAGTCTGCGCATCTCTGAAAGCACTGAATGGAAATTGCTAAAAATTGACATGGTTTGCAGCCAGATCAATGTGATCTCAATTCAATGTGATTTCCACTGTAGCTGCGATCTCAAAGCAGCCTAAGAATAAAGAGGGCACAATTTTACTTCAGAAAGATCTGCTCCTTGAAAGCAAATTTTATGGCTGGCTTACAGAAAGAGGCATTAACTCCAAGATTCCAGAATGGATTCCAGTTAACACAAAGCTTAGTTTCTGCTTTGTAATATGTCTTGGCTTTCTGCCAGCTGCTAGTTATACCATCCAGCCATAGGTTTGAACAATAATAATTAGGTACCAGAATAGGCCAGTAATTAGGTCTTTGACCCCAGCAAGGCTGTGTGTTATAATACTTACTGCAAAGCTGATAGAAAATAGTGAATACAACAACAACGTAAAATTATAAAGCACGTTTAATGTAATGGAATGCCTCAAAGCAATTCACAGCAGCATTATAAAATCAAGTATAACACCAAGCCACATAAGGAGATATTAGGTCAGACAACCAAAGGTTTGGTCAAAAAGGTAAGCTTTAAGAAGTGAGTTAAAGGAGGAAAATGTTGTAGGAAGGTGGAGAGGTGTAGGGGAAGTATTCCAGAGCTTGGAGCCACGACAAATGAGGGCATGGCCACCAATGGTGTGGCAGTTACGATTGGGAATGCACACAGTCAGAATTCAAGGAGCCCAGATACTTCAGAATGTTGTGGGGCTGGGGAGGATGACACAGACAGGGAGGGGCAAAGCCATGGAGGGATTTGAAAACAAGGATGACAATTTTGAAATCAGGGCATTGCTTGACCAGGCGCCAATGCAGTTCAGCGAGCACAGGGGCACAGGGAAATGGGGCTTGCTACAAGATAAGACACGGGCAGCAGAGATTCAGATGATCTCACGTTTAATGAAGGTAGAATTTGGGAGACCAGGCTGGGCTGTGTTGGAATAGTGAATTCTTGATGTAATGAAGGAACAAATGAGGATTTCAGGAGCAGAAGAGCTAAGGCAGGGTTGAAGTCAGGTGATGTTACGAAAGTAGAAATAGCCGGTCTTAGCGATGACATGGATGTGAAGTTGGAATCTCATCTCTGGATCAAATATAACACCAAGGCTGTGAACAGACTGGCTTTAATCTCAGACTTTTGCCAAGAACAGGGATTGAGTTGGTGGCCAGAGAACTGATTTTGGAATGCGGACCAAAAACAATAGTATCAGTTTTCCCAATATTTAATTGGAGGAAATTTCTGCTCATCCAGTACTGATGTTGAATAAGCATTCTGACAATTTAGCAAGAGTAGGTGAGTCACGACGGTAGTGGTGAGACAGAGCTGGGTGTTGTCATCGTACATGTGAAAACTAATGCCATGCCTTCAGATGATGTCGCCAAGTAGATGAGAAATAGGAGGGGGTCAAGGAGAGGTCCTTGTGGAACACCAGGGTTAACGATGCAAGAGCTGGTAGATGAGCCATTGTAAGTGATTCCCTGGCTTCAAATTGAAAGATAAGAATAGGGCCAGGTGAAAGCAGTCCCATACAGCTGGATGAAAGTGGACAGGTGTTGGAGGAGGATGGCATGATCAGCCATGTCAAGGGATGCAAACAGGTCGAGAGGGACAAGAAGGGAAATTCTACTTTGGTCACAGTCACATGGGTACTTTTGATCAAAGCTGTTTCACTATTGTGGAAGCGGAAGAATCCTGATTGGAGTGATTCAAACATGGCATTCCAGAAAAGATGGGAATGGATTTGGGAGGCAACAATACATTCAAGGATTTTGGAGAGGAAAGGGAATTTGGAGATGGGATGGTAGTTTGCAAGGATGTCAGGAAGATGTAGTAATTCTCATAATATTATTGGAATTTATTGTAAAATGGAGTAATCGTGGGATGTGTGTGTGTGTGTGTGTGTGTGTGTGCACGTGTGATTGTGCATGTGCATGTGTGAGAGAGAGAGACTTAATTGAACTAGAGGCAGCTAGCCTGGGTGCTTTGATGTAAGAAGAGAAGTTAGGTTTGAAATGTTAATTAGGTAAACATGGGGAAGTTTAGAAATATGAGTGTCAAGGGATCATCACATTTTTAAATAAGCCAGGCTAGATTGTTTTCAAAACAGGGAGTGAAATGTATCACCTAGCCAGGTGAAGATTAGAAAGAGTGTGTTTATTTTTCCCAAAGATTACTGATAAAACTTAGTGCTATTAGAGATTTTTTCTTATCAGAGAGATGAAGTCCAAAGACATAGTGAAACAATGGGAATTTGCATTCAAAGGAGAAAATATGTATAAAGGATTGAAGGTTGTGTGTAAGGGTTGGCAGTCTAAGATTCAACAAGTGTGAAAAGCCTCAAACTGCTGCCTTCAAGAACTGAAGTTGAGAGAACTCACTTTGCATTCAACTGTTCAGGGTATTGTTTACTTTGTCTGGGTCTATTAAAATCTATGTGTCCTACCTTTGCCTTAAAATTGTTACTAGGAATTTGATTGATTATGGGATTTATAAGTATCATAGTAGTAATTTGTAAATGTACGCATATATTTAAAATCATTTCTCTTATTAATAAATGTTTAATTTTGTTTTATAAAAACCTCTTAAGAGCTGGTGGTCTTATTACTGAACTCAAAGCCCACGTCTCAAAACATACAAATTGATCATAAGTTGTGACAGTGTTCAAGTTTTCCTCTGGGATTTGAACTGCTCAGCAATTACCATCTGCTGTGTCAGAACAGGGACAATGATTTTTTGAGAAGGGTGATGAATATGGCAGTTTTAAAGGAGAGACAATTTAGTAGGGACAGGATTGAGGGAACAGGAGGTGGGTCTCAGGGACAAGATGAGGTCAGAGAGGGCATACAGTGAGGTAGGAGAGAAACTAGAGAAAGATGCGAGCTCAGAGCTGGGGCAATGGGGAACATAAAATAAACTGTGGCCAGGTGGGCTAGTGGAGAGGAGGGATGTGTCAGAGGCAGCTGATCGAATTGTCTCAATCTTAATGACAAAGAAGTTCATGAGCTCCTCATGCTTCTTGTTGGAGGTGAGGGTGGAGGGGACTGGAGAGAGGGAGTTTAAGAAAACAGTGTGCTGGAGAGAAAAGAAGCTGAGGGTTAATTTTTGCACTCCAGAATGATCCTGGGATTGTCAGCAGTTTTAACATTGAGAACAGAACCTGACCCAGTGTTTTAAGTGGTCCAGCCAGATCTGGTGGTGGATGGTTAAGCTAGTTGTACAACATATCATTTCAGTCTTCATCCTTTGGACTTAAGGGAAGGACAGGGGGAGTGGCCAGGGTGAGAGAGAGTAATCGTTTTATATGGAATGAAGACATCAAAGGCAGAGGTGAGGGTATGATTGAGTAAATCAGTAGTGCAGAAATGTTGTGGTGAACGGTGAGTCAAAGGCTAGGTGGTTGGGATTTCGAGAAAGTGCAGTTGTACATGAATTGGGGGATAGTTTTTTTCCCAGGGACAGATTCAGAAGGAGATAGGGTTGGGGCATAGAAGAGGTATGTAGATGATGAGTGACACAAGGAAGTGAGCAAAGATGGTCCTTTCTGTAATGATACAATGGAACTAGTAAGACCACGTCAAGTGGCAAGGTTAAGGGGGGAGGGGAGGACTTCGAATATGGGTTGAGGAGTTTACATGGAGGGAACGGTTTAGGGAGGGTAAGAGGGCAGTGAACTCAAGGAGAGAGAGAACATGATGAGTTGAGGAGTAGGATGAGAAGTTCAAGGATGAGAAGTTGTTCAGTGCAGAGGCTGGGGGAGGAGACTAGTGAAGACATGTTGCTGATAAAATTATTGTACAGTGATTATTGAGGGTGATACAGAATGAAAGAGGGCTAAGAGGGGTGGAACAAGGTCAGATGCTCAAAAGGAGGAGAAAAAGTGCCAGACAAGTAGGGTTTAAGGCCAAGGTGTGATCTTATGCTAAGTGCCATACTGCCCCCTTAATGGTCTTGACGGAGCAAGTGATCTTTTTTATTCTAGGCCAGCATTTATTGCCCATCTCTAATTGCCCTTGAGAAGGTGGTAGTGAATCACCTTCTTGAACCACTGCAGTCCATGTGGTGTAGTACACCAACAGTGATGTTAAGAAGGGAGTTCCAGGATTTTAATCCAGCGACAGTGAAGGAACAGTGATATATTTCCAAGTCAGGTTGGTATGCAGCTTTCATCTGCTGCGCTTGTTCTTCTAGGTGGTAGAAGTTGCAGGTTTGGAAGGTGCTGTTGAAGGAGTCTTCATGAGTTGTTGTAGAATGTAGATGGTGCATACTGCTATCGCTGTGTCTCAGTGGTGAGGCAGTGAATGTTTAACATGGTGGATGGGGTCGCCAGTCAAACAGACTGCTTTGTCCTGAATGGTGTCAAGCTTCTTGAGTGTTGTGGGAGCTGCACTCATCCAGGCAAGTGGGGAGTATCCCATCACACTCCTGACTTGTGCCTTGTAGATGGTGGACAGGCTTTGGGAAGTCAGGAGGTGAGTTACTCACTGCAGAATTCCTAGGCCTCTGACCTGCTCTTGTAGCCACAGTATTTATATGGCTGGTCCCATTCAGCTTCTGGTCAATAGTAATCCCCAGGATGATGATAGTGGGAGATTCAGCAATGGTAGTGTCATAGAATATCAAGCGGCTATGATTAGATTTTCTCAATGAGGATGATCATTGCCTGGCACTTGTGTAGTGCGAATGTTACTTGCCACTTGTCAGCCCAAGCCTGAATGCTGTCGAGGTCTTGTTTCATTTGGTCACAGACTGCTTCAGTATCTGAGGAGTCACAAATGGTGGTATATACATGCAATCATCAGCAAACATCCCCACTTCTGACCTTATTATGGAGGGAAGGTCACTGATGTAGCAGCTGAAGATGGTTGGGCCGAGGACAATACCCTGAGGAACTCCTGTAGTAATGTCCTGAGACTGAGTTGATTGTCCTCCAACAACCACATGACTCCAAACAATGGAGAGTCCCTCCTGATTCCCACTGAATCCAGTTTTGCTAGGGCTCCTTGTTGCCACACTTGGTCAAATGCTGCCTTGATGCCAAGGGTAGCCACTCTCACCTCACCTCTGGAGTTCAGTTCTTTTGTCCATGTTTGGATCAAGGCTATGATGAGGTCAGGAGCTGACTGGCCCTGGCGGAATCCAAACTGTGTCAGCAGTGGGAGGGGAGGGTTGGACAGGAACAAGTTTGGCAAGATTAGCCCCCAACAGGCACAAAGGGTGGGAAGGTCAATTAGAGAGCGATGGGGCAATTTGGGTTGCTGCTCATAATGAGCAGGGTTGACTTTCCCAATGAGGATGCTAAAAAAAGGCACTGCCAGGAACTGTAGGCTTTTTTCAAACAGGAAACCAAGCCTGCTATGTTAGCAAGACAGCTGGAAGGTTGAGGAGTACTGACGAGTTGGGGTTGGGAATTGGGAGGGCAGAGTACAGCAGGAGGGAGCCCAGGTTTACAGTGAAGGATATGGAGCATCTATACAATAGATAATGGCCAATTATGGTTTGCACTTTTGAGATTTCAATCAATCTACCAAATTTCCAACTCATTGAAACAACTGAATGCAACCTTAGGAAATAAAAGTTGGGTGTAGAGTCCACAAGTAGTTTAAAAATGTTCAAAAGCCCTCCAAGAAAAGGACCGAATTAAAACAAAGGAGGCGGCTAAAACTGTCTATCAAACCTATACAATGTAAACCCCTAACAAATTTAATACAGAACAGAACATGTTGCAACAGCAATAATGTGTGAAGTGATACATGTGGAAGATCAGGATAAGGAAAGGAAATACATTTTAACTGTTAAGATTTGAAATGGCGTAAAACAGATGGACCGTTTGCACAGGCACACAGGTGATTAAAGGTGGTAGAACAAGATGATCAGGCTGTGAAAAAAATACTGGCAGAATCTGCATCTAGAGGCACCAACACAAAAGCAAGCAGATAATGTTGAGCTTGTATAAGACTTCAGTTAAGCTATAGTGTTGTGTACTGTTTTGGGGACTCCATTATAGGGAGGATTGAACAAAAAAGTAATGGAAAAGGTTTGCATAGAATCACTGGGATATTACTGGAGGAAATGGCTGACAGTCATGAAGAGAGACTTGAGAATTTTGATTTTTTTTAACAAGCTGGATCAGAAAAGTTCAATGAGTAATCTAATCGAGGTTTCAAGGTTATGAAGTGCTATGGTTATGGCAAATTCCTTCCATGGTCAATCAGATGATATTGAGGGGAGACAAATTTAAGATAATCAAAAAAATAGTCAAAGGTGATGTTAGGAAAAAAAACATTTTACATAGAGAGCAGTTAAAATGCAGAATTTTCTTCCACAAATTATTAAAGTAATGTCCATTAATTTTTAAAAAAGAAATTTTAGACTTGATAGACGAGGAAAGCACAGTCAGCCAAGGTGACTCCTGTAGAGCAAAACACCAGCACAAGTGTGCTGGGTTGAATGGCCTATTTCTGAAACGTAATATTCAGACTCTTTGTAATCTTTATGCCATTCCAGCAATGAGCCTAGGAAATCTAAAATTTCCATTATTCCCCACCTGCACTCCATACAACCACTCTACCTCCCAGTTTCGATCACTGGACCTCTCCCAAGCACAACTACCAAGACTACGGTTGCCATTTTAATAGTCCTCATGGTTTGGAGAGGTGCACAGCAAGCTAGTATGCGAAATTAGGCATTTACAGTGTGTTTTCCACAGCTCCAACTCATTCAGTTGCCTGGTAAGTGGAGGGTCATTCTACATAGGACATACATGGAAACAATTATCCCCAGTGCTTTGCTCATGATGCAAAATTTAAGGCAATGAAATATTAAGAAGATATCTTTCATAATTGAATGCACTCACAGTGGGGTTCAAAGTATCAAAGTATCAGAATGCATTCCCACAAATTAATTTGCAATTATTTATTTGCTTCAGGGCAACACCAAACTGTATTGGAAACTCTGCCTCCTTCTTGAAACTAGGTCAACAATATAAGTGGCCCAGTCACATGTGTAGATTTGGCTATAATACACCTCTGCCTAGGAAAAGGTGATTTATTCCCTTTTGAAAAGACATTGGCCAACATTTTCCCGCCTGTTGGGGGGTTGTGCGGGAGCGGGCGTGGATGGGTGGGTCCCCGATCCCGGTCAGGGGCGGGCCACCATTTTACGTGGGCGGACCAATTAAAGCCCGCCCAGCATGACGTTTGCCAGGAAGCACTTTGCACTTCATGTGTGGGCAGGGAGGGGGGTGGGGCATTCCCTGAGCTGGAAGTGCACTCTTCTGCGCTTGCACGTGAAAGCGCGCACTCATCTCCCTGAGTCAAAGTGCTGCCTCAGGGAGATCAGCTCAGATTTTAAACTTCAAATAAAGATGAGAAACGAATTTTGCTGCCATGTCCCCTCATTTGACACGGTCACATGAGTTGGGACATGTCCATAACTTTTATTTTGAAATATTTTTAATCACTCATGAAACCTCATTCCGCCCGTGGATGGGGTTTCGTGCTTTTTCTGAAGCCCGCCCGCCAACCTTAAGGTTGGACAGGCAGGTCCATTAATGGTTTCAATTAGCTTTATAATGGCCTTAATAGGCCTTTTACAGTTTGGCCGGCCGCAGCCAACTTGGCTGCGTGCCCGTCAACCTGAAAATCTAAATGACGTGGGCGATGTCGGGACTCACGCCTGACGTCACCCCGCGTCATTTTACATGTCAATGAGCAGGCCCTGCTCCTGCTCGCCAAACAGAAGATTCTGCCCATTAAAATACAAGGCATTCATATATAAATTGTTCCAAACAAGTGAAAAATTAAAATCTCCAAACAATAAAAATATAGTTTTCTATGAATTAAAGAAGATCAATCCCTGATCTGTTGCACATTGCCTGGAAAATATTGAAGGCTCCGTTGCATTATATGCTGCCCTGGAATCCAGATCGACTATACCTATTCCATTATTGAGGTACTATGAATCTTTCACAATAGATTCAGCAATAGAGAGGCAATGCATTTTTGATGAGTGAATAACATCAATTCAGGATAATTCAATTTTGATACCAGTGGAATTGGAATCTGACATTAAGAAGAGAATGAAAAATGTCTTCTGGAGTCTCGCCAGTGACCAAGCAATAAACTTAATTGGCCAAGGAATATGGCCAAATGGGCCAGTTTTGCTGGACTTAACCACTGTTTCCACTGGAGCAAACATTGCATTTTCTCATTATTAAATGTAAATTGAAGTCAGTTCCTGATAAAATCTTCTTAATAACAGATGTTCTCATTTTCAGGAATGAGAGGAGGCAGGAGTGACAAAAAGCTAAGAGGTTCTCCACCACAGTTAACAACTATTCACAATGGAGCTACTTTACTAACAAGAAAATATTTCTTGTATAAATGGCTGAAAACAAATGGTTACATCTTAATGAGTTTGGATTGGAAATGACCCCAATGGTCAGCAGGTATCTGCATTGATTAGGTTTTTGGGCACCAACAATTCCTCATTAAAGAAAAGTAAATACAAAGGAAACATTTCAATCTTGCTGAAAGGATGGGGAAAATTTTAATTGTTCAGAGTACTTGAACTCTTGGGGTATGAATCACGGAGAGATTTGCCTTGAAGTTCATTTCAATTGAGACAGGCAATCTCAAATCAGCTCAGACCAACCAGAACATTTTCAAAATGTGGTAAGACAGAAAATCAAAGGCAGAATTACCCCAGGCTTGATCTCCTGATCAGGTACACCCAATTAATTGGAGTAAATCGGGCGGACTCAACTGGAAAATTGTGCAGAATCCCAACATATCAGATCTCCATTCACTGTGCATTATATACAACTCCTGTGAGCAGGGAATGCTGGTACTAAACACAGGTAAACAGAGCTCATTTAAATATTAATTTTGGGGCAGGAACACTCTGGTGTTCAGGATTTCTGTTTCAAATGATTTCCATGGGATTCCCACACTGACTGTTTGGGACCAGTGGTCTGCTTCTGAGCTGCATATTTTATGAAACAGTTGCTAGGAATTATCTGTGTGTCCTTTATTTTAAATAAGCAGTAAATAAATTGGTGCTGCAAATTTAAAGTTACTTCACTGTTTCTCCTCACATTTTTGCTTATTTTCCCCCTACCTACCAGAACTTGGATTCTAATGACCCTTTGTTGATTGATGCATTATTTTGCATCCCTTACTGTTACTGCCACCGCTGGTCTTCCCAATAGATCACCATACTTGAGATGTTTGATGGAGGAGAAGCAGTGAAAGAATTCCAGGCATTAAAAATACCTGATGCTCAGTACGCTGTGCTCGACTGCCATTACAGCATCTTCAGACCAAGGTAAACATCACTGACAAATAAATGGTTCGTATAAAGTGTCATATTCCAATGAAAACTAGGCCAGCAGACACAATGGCACCATTAAAAGATGTGAATGCCAGAGTAACCCTCCTCATGCAGCATCACCATCACCTCAACATTCTGCAACAAATGGTCGGGTGCTACCTGCTTTATCATTCAACTGCAGACTGATGCTTGTACCTTGGTTTCCTATTTCTTCATTTTTGCCCTTCTCTTCTTAGTCCTCAATCCTCTCATCCTTCTCAAAGGATACCAACGAGAACCTTTCCGAAGGCGAGAAGAATTTTTTGCCCCCTTCTAACACTTTTAATTATCTGCATCCCTTAAATTTCACCTGCTCACAGCACTTATGCATTCCTTTGCACATAAACAAATCTGTTTGGGAAACTAAACATAATTGTGAAGTTGAACTAGCCTGGAAAATTAGTAGGAAAGAATGCCTCTATACAGAGGTCAGTTAGACTGCAGAATTCTCTGCCATAGACAATTGCTAAAGCAAAGTTCATATTTTTTCTTAAAATATGATAGTCATTTGAAAAGAGGATTGTTAAAGGATATGGGAAGTAAGAAGGAAAGCAAGATTAGGCTGGGTAGATATATAGCAGGGTAGTGGGATTAGGTTTGGTTTGCCCTGACCTACAACCATCAAGGGCCCCTTCCTGTGCCATAAACATCAATGGTTTTATTGGCTTATGCAGGAACTCCTTACCCATGACCACCCCCTAAATTCTGTGTTTGCATCTCAAGTTTATCAAGCTGCTCCTCAAAATGAAATGCAGCAGGTCCTGAGCTGCATTAGCCAAGGATCTCTACAAAGGTGTTATTGTTGCTAACAATATCGATCTGCAACTCACTCTAATTTTTTGATTTCAATAGATCTGAAGGTTTATATGGGACTTCTCCAAAGGACAGCTCCTGGCTGATCATCTCACTGTACTGACATTTAACACCTTGGATTCAAATCCATGGCCATATTGCTACACCCTTGCTTCCTTTCCAGGCATTAGGGATGTACCTACAGCCCCAAATAAATCCCACTGTTACTATGGCCATTTCCAAGTGTTCATCCTTTTGCCTCCTCACATAACAATCTCACCTGCTCAAAGAACTCATCCATGAAGTGGTCCCTGTCCACGTTAACGCTGACTTCATCATCATCATCGCTGTCCTTTGCCTGTGAAAGAGTATAGAATAATAGTTACACACAGCCCAGGTCAGCAGTGTACCCACTGAACAGGACAACACTACCCAAGTAACACCTTAAGATCTGAATATCCCCATCTTACTCTTTCCATAGAATTATTAACAGTGTTTTATTTAATTTCTTTCTGGAGTTTTCCATAAAGACTTGGCTAAGACCCACAGTTTATGTCAACAGAGGTACAGTCAGTAACATAGGGTGCCTTCTGGGAGTGGTGACCTTTCTACAGGTGTCTGGGCTGGCACATTCCTGTATTTGAAGCATGTTTTTCCATAAACTGAGAATAAAAATGTCTGGAAAGATTACGAGTGAGATTGTATTAAGAAATTTAAACACAGGCTGTATTTTCCCTGTTGCAGCCTATAATTCCTCTCAGTTCACCATTTATTAATGTTAAACACAGAGGTTCCTGTAAACCGTAGTTTTAGTCCAAGTTTAGACACTAACAAATGTAATGTCTGACATGAGTCAGCGATTCTACTTCATGTCATTAAATCACAAAGATATTAGAGCTGTAGGACAATAACTTTAGATTATTATGACCGTTTTGTTAATTACTGAGAAAGAATGCAGTTAGAGTGACCATGTTACTTGCTATTACAAATAAAATACAACAGTGGGGTTACAAAGATGAGTGCAGAGTCTTTCTTTTCAGCTTCAGACACTTGCTTAGCTGTCTAGTTCTTGGTGCAGTCATTCAATTTTGAGAACTGGTTTGTTGATTGATGTCACATTAATAGGCATGGGAGCTAGATATTGATGGAATGTTTTGAGGTCTCAGCAACAATGCTTTATGCATAGCTCTAAAGATGTAAAGCCCTCACCAGGACTGCAGCTGCCACAATTGATAGTCAAATTAGGATACTGAATAGGAGTTACTGACTCAGACAGAGTGACGGGACCTCAATTACCAGTAAATGTACAGTCACCAGCACATTAGATATATGGGCTCTGAATACCCGTAATCTTGATCCGCCTCTGTGACTGCAATACAGCAGGAATCACACCCCGTTAGTAGGAGAGTCTGGAATTTTCAAGGTCAGATGATTTACACAAGATTGATGGGCGTCCACATCAGTATCTTGGAACACCCACTTTGGGAAGAGAAAGCAAAATATACTTTTGAAGGCCTTGTGTAAGCAAGCAGAAGGAGGCTAACGTTGCTAGAAATCTTAAAATCAACACTCTTTATAAAGCTAATTTTAAGGCTGCAGCTGTTGTTTCACAACTGTATGCTGCCCCTCTATTCCAGGGGCTTGTACACCAGCTGTTTTTACTGGGGCTCTGTACACCAGCTCCCTTTGCTGGGGCTCTGTACACCAACTTCCTTAGCTGGGGCTCTGCACACCAGTTCCCTTTGCTGGGGCTCTATACACCAGCTCCCTTTGCTGGGGCTCTGTACACCAGCTTCCTTAGCTGGGGCTCTGCACACCAGCTCCCTTTGCTGGGGCTCTGCACACCAGCTCCCTTTGCTGGGGCTCTATACACCAGCTCCCTTTACTGGGGCTCTGTACACCAGCTCCCTTTGCTGGGGCTCTGTACACCAGCTTCCTTAGCTGGGGCTCTGCACACCAGTTCCCTTTGCTGGGGCTCTGCACACCAGCTCCCTTTACTGGGGCTCTGTACACCAGCTCCCTTTGCTGGGGCTCTGTACACCAGCTCCCTTTGCTGGGGCTCTGTACACCAGCTCCCTTTACTGGGGCTCTATACACCAGCTCCCTTTGCTGGGGCTCTATACACCAGCTCCCTTTGCTGGGGCTCTGTACACCAGCTTCCTTAGCTGGGGCTCTGCACACCAGCTCCCTTTGCTGGGGCTCTGTACACCAGCTCCCTTTGCTGGGGCTCTGTACACCAGCTCTCTGCTCTGCCCTGAGGCTCTATACACCAACTGTCTGTTGCTCTCTAGGGCACTGTGCACTCTCTGCCTGCCATGGGGAACTGGTCACTAGCTCTCCACACTGCCCTGGGACACTGGGCCACTTGACACAACTGTGTCCAGTCCAGCTTGCAGCCCATGGCATCGCATTTTACAACATTTATGCATTGAAACTTGCAACCAACCAGCAAGTTGCACCTAATTTTACAAAGTCCGCAATCATATCCTGAATCATAGTCCTGAGCTTTTATTGTCAGCGCTTGAAATTTCTGCTTTGAGAACAGATTTAGGTAGATTGTTTGTAGAAAGCGGTCTTCATCCTCATTCCAGGATCCTGCTCTGTGTCCATGTTCCTTCCTCATTCTTCCATACTTTAGTTGCATGCAGATTGCGGACTGGGCTCAGCAGAGCTGAAATGAGGTCATGTATTGATGTCGGAATCACTGCAAAAGCTATCTGAAACCATGAAACTAGTCGATGACAGGAACCTTAGGAATGTAAAGATAATGTTGCTCTCCCGAAGCTGTGAAGCTTCCAGTCAGGGTGATGAATTTATGGCTGCAGACCTCGGTCTCGCTGAGTTATACTATCCGCAATAAGCTGCAAAAGGAGCAGAAATAGCACACTCTACTAAGGTTAGAGGTTAATTGCATCATCCATTAAATTGTTATCAGTCACTCTGATATAGGACAGGCTGCTAATTAATCTGAAGCAGGGGCAAGTTGGCTAGCGTGAGAAGCTTGCATTTGGGGGCACAGGATCAATCGGAGTGTAGATATTCAAAGGCTGGTGTGATAGAGAACATGGCAGACAGTCTAATAACAGTGTTCACAGCTCACATGATGGCTGCTGTTGACCTCTACCTCCCTCAAACAGCCATTGTTAAAGTCAATGCTGCAAACTGACATAGCCCAGAATTAGGCACTTCACCAGCCCACTGAAATGAACCACCAACACACACGCAGAGTCACTAACTGAAATCAACCACCGAGATTGACAGGCAAACTGAAATTAACTTGAAACACAGCTGCAAGACTGCTATTAAACAATGATCGTCACTAAATGAAATCAATCACCAATGCGTATATAGGGTGGAATTGTATGCCCTCCCCTGTGGCAAGTTTGGTGGCGGGGGGGCATTTAATCAGGCAGGAAGGTAGCGTGTGGGGACCCCGCCACCTTCCCGCCTCCACCCCAATTAAGTTTGTGATGGGAAGGCAATTAATGCCTACTTAAAGGCATCAATCCGTTGCAGCTGGCATTAAGCCATCTACAGGTGAGGAGGTCTCCCCATGTGGCAAGCCAAGCTGTATGGATTGCTTACATCAGAAAGGAGGGGGAGGGCCACTAAGAGCCCACCTCCTGCCCTTGCTGTCGACGCACCTCACACCCCCCATCCCACCATCACTCACCTCTGGCCTGGGATCCAGCAATGACACTAGGCCTAGGTTGGGTGTCGTATCAGCAGCAACTACCATCTCCCCGATGGTGCTGCCCATTCAGTAGAGCTGCCAGTTATTGATTGGCTGGCAGCTCTCAACAGGCAGGACTTCAGCCCCGTGGGGTCCTTGATCTTTCCTGTAAAGAGGCGATGCAGAGCTTTTCCTGGCTCTCAGCTGGCGACTGAGACCCCCAACACCCCCACAATATTCTGGCCCCACATTTACCAACTTAAATCAGCCACCAAAATCTAGTTATTGGCCAAAGAAAATCATCTATACACAAAGAATCAGCCATACACACAAGCGGCTTGATAATAATGAAGGCTGATCTGAGATGGTGGCTGGGGAGAAGGATGATGAAGAGAGTGATTTGCAGACAATCATGGAACTGTTTGATTGCATCTGTTTGCATCACTGAGTTTCATGTCGCCAATGTGTGTGGGCAGGAGTGCTGCACACCCACATGACACAATTTACTTGGACTATTTAAAGGACCAAAGAAGAACTTTGGAAGAGTTGGGAATATTTTAGGGGAGACGGCAAGATGGAGTCAGGAAGTCAAAGATATTACCCTGCTTCAATGGGGTGGAACTTGATGGACTGCTAAGTGCAGTAAGGAGGCCCTTCCTGTTTTCCAGCAACGCAACAAAGAAACCTGCTACTGTGACCATGAAGGTGTGTTTGGAGGAAGTTGAGAAGGTCAACAGAAAGACTAAAGTACCACTAAAGTGGTACATCATCTTGCATCCAGTGCAAGAAGCAATTTAATGGCTTAATCAAGTCAAGAAAGGTGAACATAGTTACAGATTCACTACATCCTTAAGAAGTCCTTCCCACCTACCTGTCATTAACTTACTCTATCAAATTATTCTTCATAGTCACTTAAGCTTCAGCAGCACTCATCAGACTCTTACGATACAATTCCTCAC
This sequence comes from Carcharodon carcharias, assembly GCF_017639515.1. Classification (NCBI taxonomy): domain Eukaryota; kingdom Metazoa; phylum Chordata; class Chondrichthyes; order Lamniformes; family Lamnidae; genus Carcharodon; species Carcharodon carcharias. The sequence goes on from NC_054476.1 coordinate 125,622,051, forward strand.
CGCTCCCTTTCTCCATCCACCATTGCCACTAACTCCAAACCTCATGTAATGCGATTTCACATCATTCAGCTCACCCGAATCTCAGTGCACTTCCTCAAACACATACTGGTGGTACCTGTGATGCACGTAATGACTAGTTACCCTCACCAGATGCATGCATGCCTTAAAGGTATTCATATGTCTCTTATGCCCCTTGCTCTAAACAGAGTCCAAAATGCAAAGTTGGTCCAACATAGATCAGACAGTTGACATCTGCAGCGGATGAAGCTATGAAAATATGTGGTACATCATCTTCTCTGACCGGAGATGCCAAGAGTTGGAAATCTGCTAAATTTCAATATTTTTATATTCCCATGAATAAATCATGTCCACCTCTCTTGTCTCTTTAGGCCAATCACTTGATGCACAGCATCCATGCCTCTTGTAGACAACTTTTTCTCAGAACATCTGATTGCTTCTCAGAGTGAACCCCCGCAGGCCACCATGCTTACTAGGCACCAGTGCACTTTGCTGGGTCCTGTTAGAGAGTTAGGTGGGATCTCACCTGGTGACTCACAGTAAACAAGTGAGCATAAGCAGACAGCAGTGGCATGGAAAGCTGGGGAGGGTCTACATCAGAGAGAGTGCAGCTCTCCCTCAGCTCTGCTTAGCTAGAGAGAGATGTTTAAACCTGGGACCATCAATGAAAAGGAGAATGATGCAGGGGCAGCAAATGTTTGCAGTACTGGCAAGCACACTTCCCACAGAGGGTGGAGACGTCCAGCACAAGCGTTTGTAGATTGATGTCGCAGACCATTGAAACAATGTCTTCCATGGGTCGAGTGACCTTCGTTTGTGGAACGTCAATCAGCACAATCAGTTCCTGCAGGCTCCGTCCACAGTCCTGAAAACCGATGATGCCAATATTTCTGCCACCTTAAGCAGGATGACCTATCTTAGCTGTGATCTTATGGGCATCACAGGCCTGCTCGCAGCTTCTCTGCCACAGATGGGTTGTAATGATTTGCTACTGGCCAAGGAGGGAATCATGGAAAAAGGGGATATGGAATTGAGAACTCCACTGAAACCATTCCCATGTTGTCCCACCATCTCCTCCTTCAATCTGTAACTAACAAACTGTTTCGGCTACAGATAGCTATGGTCTAGGTGGACCATAGCAGACCCCTTACAAACTACAACATCCAGAGGTCGCTGTCTGTAAGCATATCAGAAACCAGAGTCGGGATCAGAGCAGCTTAATTCTATCTCTGCTGACGCCACAGGCAATGTGCTACACAGGGGCAGTAGGGAAAGGAAAAGCTTTGTCATTCACCAAGGGTATTTATGAAAGTGTTATGTTATTAGGAAGGCAGAGGCATAATCACTGGATTAATAATCCAGAGACCCAGGGTAATGATCTGGGGACCTGAGTTTAAATTCCACCACGGCAGATGAATTCAATAAAAATCTGGAATTAAAAGTCTAATGAAGACCATGAAACCATTGTCAATTGTTGTAAAAACCCATCTGATTCACTAATGTCCCTTAGGGAAGGAAATCTGCTGTCCTTACCTAGCCTGGCCTACACATGACTCCAGGCCCACAGCAATGCCCTCTGAAGTGGCCTGGCAAGCCACTCAGCTGCATCAAACTGCTAAAAGCAAGTCAGTAAGGAATGAAACGGGACAGACGCCTGGCATCAACCTAGACACCAGAAATTACAACAGCAAACTCAGCCCTGTCGACACTGCAAAGTCCTCCTTACGAACATCACGGGGCTGGTGCCAAAATTGGGAAAGCTGTCTCACAGACTAGTCAGGAGACAGCCCGATATAGTCATACTCATGGAATCATACCTTACGGGTAACGTCCAGGACACCACCATCACCATCCTTGGGTATGTCCTGTCCCACCAACAGCACAAACCCAGCAGAGATGGCGGCACAGTGGTATACAGTTAGGAGGGAGTTTCCCTGGGAGTCCTCAACATCAATTCTTGATCCATGAAGTCTTATGGCATCAGGTCAAACATGGGCAAGGAAACCTCCTGCTAATTACCATGTACCACACCTCCTCAGCTGATGAATCAGTGCTCCTCCATGTTGAACACCACTTGGAAGAAGCACTGAGCGCACACAATGTACTCTGGGTGGGGGAATTCAATGTCCATCACTAAAAGTGGCTTGGTAGCACCACTACAGACTGAGCTGACCGAGTCCTAAAGGACATAGCTGCGAGACTGGGTCCGCACAAGTGATGAGGGAACCATCAAGAGGGAAAAACATACTTGACCTCATCCTCACCAACCTGCCTGCTGAAGATGCATCTGTCCATGACAGTGTCGGTAGGAGTGACCACCACACAGTCCTTTTGGAGACAGGGTCCCGACTTCACATTGAGGATACCCTTCATCGTGTTGTGTGGCACTATCACTATGCTAATTGGGATAGATTTTGAAGAGATCCAGCAACTCAAGACAGGGCATCCATGAGGCACTGTGGGCCATCAGCAGCAGCAGAATTGTACTCAACCACAATTTGTAATCTCATAGCTCTGCATAACCTGAATCTTCCATTAACACCAAGGCAGGGGATCAACCCTAGTTCAATTAAGAGTGCAGCGGGGCATGGCAAGAACAGCATTAGACATACCTAAAAATGAGGTGTACAACACAGGACCACTTGGGTGTCAAACAGCATAAGCAGCAAGTGATTGACAGAGCAGTGCAATTCCACAACCAACAGATCAGGCCTAAGCACTGCAGTCCTGTCACATCCAGTTGTGAATTGTAGTGGATAATTAAACAACTCACTAGAGGAGAAGGCTCCATAAATATCCTCACCCTCAATGATGGGGGAGCCCAGAACACCAGTGCAAAAGACAAGGCTAAAGTATTTGTTACAATCTTCAGCCAGAAGTGCCAATTGGGACGATCCATCTCGCTCTCCACCGAAGTCCCCAGCATCACAGATGCCAGTCTTCAGCCAATTCGATTCAGTCCACGTGATATCAAGAAATGGCTGAAGGCACTGGATACTGCAAATGCTAAGGACCCTGACAATATTCTGGCAATAGTACAGAAGACTTGTGCTCCAGAGTTTGCCACACTCCTAGCCAAGCTGTTCCAGTACAGCTATAATACTGGCATCTATCCAATGTGGTAAAGAATTCCACAGGTTCACTACCCTCAGAGAAGAAATCCCTCCCCATCTCTGTCTTAAATGGGTGACCCCTTACTCTGAAATTATGCCCTCTGGCCCGAGACTCTCCCACAAGGGGAAACACTACCATCCAGAAGGACAAGAGCAGCAGATAGAAGGAACACCACCACCTGGAAGTTCCCCTTCAAGTTACTCATCCTCCTGACTTGGAAATATATCGCCATTCCTTCACTGTCGCTGGGTCAAAATCCTGGAACTCCCTTCCTAACAGCACTGTGAGTGTACCTACACCACATGAACTGCAGCGGTTCAAGAAGGCAGCTCACCACCACATTCTCAAGGGCAATTAGGGATGGGCAATAAATGTTGGCCCAACCAGCGAAGCCCACATCCCATGAATGAATAAAAAAAAACTCTCAGCATCTACCCTGTCAAACCCCCTAAGAATCTTATATCTTTCAATAAGGTCGCCTCTCATTCTTCTAAACTCCAATGAGTACAGGCCCAACCTACTCAACCTCTCCTCATAAGAAAATCCCTCCATTCCTGGGATCAACCTAGTGAACCTTCTCTGGACTGCTTCCAATGCCAGTATATCTTTCCTTAGATAAGGGGACCAAAACTGTTCACAGTTTTCTATACATAGTCTAATTGGTCCCTTGTATAGTTTTAGCAAGATTTCCCTATTTTTATACCCCATTCCCTTTGAAATTAAGGCCAACATTCCATTTGCTTTCTCTATTACCTGCTGAACTTGTATGCTAGCATTTTGTGATTCATGCACAAGGACCCGCAAATCCCTCTGTGCTGCAGCTTTCTGCATTCTTCCTCAATTGAAATAATATTCAGCTCGTCGATTCTTCCTGCCAAAGCATAACCTCACATTTTCCCATATTATATTCCATCTGCCCACTCACTTAATTTGTCTATATCCCTCTGCAGGCTCTTTGTATCATCCTCACCACTTGCCTTCTCACCTATTTTTGTGTCATCTGCAAACTTGGTGATAGTACATTCACTTCCCTCATCTAAGTCATTAACATATATTGTAAATATTTGTGGCCCCATCACTGATCCCTGTGGCACTCCACTTGATACAGGTTGCCATCTTGAAAATGCCCCCCTTATCCCAACTCTCTCTCTGTCTTCTATTGATTAGCCAATCCTCTATCCATGCTAATATACTACCCCCAACACCATGGGCTGTTATCTTATTAAATAGCCAGATGTGTGGTACCTTACCGAATGCCTTTTGGAAATCCAAATATATTATGTTTACTGGTTCCCCTTTATGTTGCTCATTACCTCCTCAAAGAATTCTGATAAATTTGTCAGGCATGATTTCCCCTTCATTAAGCCATGCTGACTCTGTTTGATTATATTATGCATTTCTAAATGCTCTGCAATTACATCCTTCATAATAGACTCTAACATTTTCCCAATGATAGATTTAACCAACTGGCCTACAGTTACTTGTTTTTTGAGCCCCTCCCTTTTTGAATAAGGGCATTATATTGGCAGTTTTCCAACCTTCCGGGACTTTCTGAGAATCTAAGGATGCTTGGAAGATTACTACCAATGTATCCATTACTTGTGTAGCTACTTCCTTTAATACCCTAGGAAGCAATCCATCATGTCCAGGGGACTTATTGGTCTTTAGCCCCATTAGTTTCCCTATAACTTTTTATCTGGTGATAGTTATTGTATTTATTTCCTCCCCCCTTTTTGCCCCTTGATTATTTAGTATTTTTGGAATGCTATTAGTGTTTTCTACCGTGAAGACTGATGCAAAGTATTTATTCAACTCCTCTGCCCTTTCCTGGTTCCCCATTATTATTTCCCTTGCCTCGTTCTCTAAGGGGCCTATGTTCATTTTGGCCTCTCTCTTTCTTTTTATATATTTAAAGAAGCTCTTACTGTCTGTTTTTATATTACTTGCTAGCTTACCCTCAAAGTATATTTTCTCCCTCTACTTTTTTGGTCATCTTTTGTTGGTTTTTAAAACTTTCCTAATCCTCTGGCTCACCACTAATCTTTGCCAAATTGTATGTTTTTTCTTTCAATTTGATACCATCCTTAACTTCCTTGGTTAACCATGGTTGATTTATCCCCTTCCTAGAATCCTTCTTCCTCACTGGGATATATCTTGTTGTGAGTCATGAACTAGTTTCTTAAGCATCTGCCATTGTTCATGAACCATCTTTTCTGCTAAACTCCTTTCCCAGCCCACTCCAGCCAACTCTGCACTCATTCCTTTGTAATTACTCTTATTTCAATTTAGTACAGTTGTTTCCGACCAAAGTTTCTCACTCTCAAACTGAATGCTAAATTCAACCATGTTAAGGTCACTGTTTTCTAGGTGTTCACCACCTAATAGATGGTGTTAATTTTAAATCACTGTCAATAAAACCCCATAAAGTAACCTCACTTAAATATTATAATTACAGACCCAGCACCCCAGAGCTGGTAATCAGATTCCTAGATACCCACTGCAGTTAATATGGACAAAGTTCACGTTTGTGAAGAGTTGGGCTCGGGTTGGGAGCTCTCTAGTTTGCATACCTGAACTACTCACTGCTGAAATCTACCTCACCTAAGGTATAGTGCAGCTGCTTAATTGTCCCAATTATTTTGACCAACTCAGCAAGCCCTGCAAGCACTGGCAGGGGCAGTTCAACCCACCAAGATCAAGTTGGCCTATTGGACTTGATTCCATCCTGAAGGGACTGAGCTAGAAAATTGTCACCTCAGTGTACCTCTCAGCCCTTGTAGCTACCCCAATGCTGCAAACTTAATGTTGACACATTGGGTTAGATTAATTGAAGGCTGTTCCCAACTGCAGTGTGTATTCTGAGCCTTGGCCTGCTTTAATTCAGGTCACATCAATGAACCTTTCATTTCTGTCACGACAGAGACTACACACACAAAATTGTTTTCATCAACAAATCTCCATCAAAAACCTGAACTGAAACACCACTCACCACGATAACTTTGACTTTTCTCCTGGAGCTTCTTGTAAAAAAAAGTTCAAGGAATTTTTTCATAACTTGCACAGTCATGCAGTCGACAGGTGGCGGATGAAGTTCAATGCAGAGAAATGTGAAGTGATTAATTTTGGTTGGAAGAACATGGAGAGGCAATATAAGATAAAGGGTACAACTCTAAAGGGGCAGAGGGACTTGGTTGTAGTATGCATAAGTCATTGAAGGTGTCAGGACAGGTTGAAAGAGCAGTGTAATAAAGCATTAAGTATCCTAGGCTTTATTAGCTAGACAATCAAACATTTATTTATTTATTCAATTCCTTCAGCTTGAAGGTCTTTATTCTTTCATGGGATGAAGGCTTCACTGGCAAGGCCAGCATTTGTTGCCCATCCCTAATTGCTAGGCCAGTTAAGAGTCAACCACATTGTTGTGGGCCTGGAGTCACAAGTAGGCCAGACTGGGTAAGGATGGCAGATTTCCTTCCCTAAAGGGAATTAATGAGCCAGTTGGGTTCTTTTTTTACAACAAAGATAGTTTCATGGTCTTTTAATTTTAATCTTTCAATTCCAGAATTATTAATTGGATTTAAATCCCATCAGCTGCCAAGGTGGGATTTGAACCTACATCTAGCAGAGCATTAGCCTGGGCCTCTGGATTACTTGGCCAGTGACATTACCACTACACCATTATTTCCCCTGCCTGACACTTAAGGTTGGCTCCAGCATCTGATTAGTTAGACTCTGCTGGGCCAGGTTTCACAGTTAGGAAAGAAGGTGGCAAAGAGAATTGTTCCAGTAATCTGCTGCTTCCAGAAATCTATACCCATGAAGGCTCCATCCCACCCATCTCAGTTTCTGCAAGAATAATCAGCTTAATAGTCTCTGATCTCCAGAAGGAACTTTATAAAAACTGCAGAATATTAATTTATTCACTGAGATCTCTCTTGTTTTGCATTATAAAAACCTCTGCAATATACATTTTGAAGTGAATTTCTAACTGGGTCAATGCCTTGTTTCTTTTTAATGGATTCCCAGTAATTCCCTGTACTGTAGCTTGATGTGGAAAAAAATCATAATTTAATTATCAAATGTGAACTGTGAGGAGGATAGAACTTTAAAAGTACGTGGACAAGTTGGTGGGTTGGGTCGACAGGTGGCAGATGAAGTTCAATGCAGAGAAATGTGAAGTCATTAAGTGGTTGGAAGAACATGGAGAGACAATATAAGATGAGGTACAACTCTAAAGGGGTAGAGGGACCTGGGTGTAGTATGCATAAGTAATTGAAGGTGGCAGGACAGGTTGAAAGAGCAGTTAATAAAGCATTATGTATCCTAGGCTTTATTAATAGGGCAGGAGTGCAAGAGCAAGGAGGTTATGTTGAACTTGTTTAAGGCACTAGTTTGACCTCAGCTGGAGTACTGCATTCAGTTCTGGACCTCACGCTTTTGAAGAGATGTGGACGCATTGGAGACAGTGCAGAAAAGATTCAAGAGAATGGTTTCAAGGATGAGGAACATCAGTTATGAAGATAGAGTGGAGAAGTTGGAGCTGTTTTCCTTGGAGAAGAGAAGACTAAGAGGAGATTTGATAGAGGTGTTCCAAATCATGAGGGTCTGGACAGAGTCGATAGGGAGAAACTGTTCCCATTCATGAAAGGATTGGGAATGAGAGGGAACAAATTTAAAATAATTGGCAAAAGAAGCAAAAACGATAGGAGAAAAAGATTTTTCACGCAGTGAGTATTAAAGTCTGGAATACAATGCCTGATTGTGTGTTGGAGGTAAGTTCAACTGAAGCATTCAAAATGGAACTAGACCGTCATCTGATAAGAAAGAACGTGCAGAGTTACAGGGAAATGATGGGAGAATGGCACTAAATGAATTTCTCATTTGGAGAGCCAGTGCAAACATGATGGACTGAATGGCTTCCTTTTGCACGATAACAATTCTGTGATGGAATTGCAAGGAGGGGATGGTGCAGTGCTGGCTGATGCTGAATAAGTCCTCCTGTATGGGATGGAATCCATATCCCTGGCTAGTCACTACAAAAGGTGTTTTGGGACTTGCTTAACATATATTACAAATGATAAATATTATTCCCTGGATTATTCGATAGAGGGGAGCAGCAGGAGGAGGCCATTCAGCCCCTTGAGTTCATCCCAATATTCAATTAGATTATTGTTGATCTGTACTCATACTCTATTTACCTGCCCATAACCCATACCCCTTACTATTCTTCCGTAATAAAACAGTTAATCTTAGTCTTGAAAATTTCAATTGATCCAGTGGTCATGCTCTAATGTTTTAAGATTACACCCCCTTATTCTGAAGTAATGTGGCAGACGTCCCCCCCATGGTACAGATATGGAATAAGGAAAGCTATCAGGCAGTGTGCGAGTCTTTGAACCCTGAGAGTTTTGTTTAATTTTGAAGGATGCCTTATGCTCTTCCTTTCTTTCAGCTCAATATCAAAGGGAAAAGACAAACCTTGTTTATCAGGAATGTTGCAGGAAGTTTATGGAGGGTGGGAAGGCAGTATGCAGAACATTAGAGTAGGCAGCTATTATAATTGAAGTAGCAGAGGTTCCGAGGCATAGGCAGATGGAAGTAAATGGTCTTGGTTAAGGATGCCAAGATTACAGAGAGTCTGTTACACAACATAGAGTCATAGAGTCACAGAGGTCTACAGCACAGAAAAAGGCCCTTCTGCCCATCGAGCCTGCGCCAGTCAAACAAGTACCTAACTATCCTAATCCCATTTTCCAGCACTAGGCCTTGTATGCCATGGCATCGCAAGTGCACATCCAAATACTTCTTAAGTGTTATGAGCGTTTCCGCCTCTACCGCCCTTTCAGGCAGTGAGTTCCAGATTCCTACCACCCTCTGGGTGAAAAAATTCTTCCTCACATCCCCTCTAAACCTTCTGCCCCTTACCTTAAATCTATGCCCTCTGGTTATTGATCCCTCCACCAAGGAGAGAAGTTCCTTCCTGTCTATCCTATCTATGCCCCTCATAATTTTATACACCACATTCATGTCCCCCCTCAATCTCCTCTGTTCCAGGGAAAATAACCCAGTTATCCAATCTCTCCTCTTAAATAAAACTCTCCAGCCCAGGCAACATGCTGGTAAATCTCCTCTGCACTCTCTCTAGCGCAATCACATCCTTCCTATAATGCGGATTCCAGAACTGCACACATAGCAGTACAACAGGGTGGAATTGATGGAAAGGGTAAATGGTGGGAAGGGAGGATGTTTTGGTGAAGACAATCACTTCAATCTTCCCAATGTTGAGCTAGAAGTTGTTATGACTCATCCAAGACTGGATATTGGACAGACACTGAGGCAGTCAATAGCATGAGGTAAGTATTTGAGACCCTGAGCTGGGTATAATCGCATACATCTAAGCACTGACTCCCACCCCCACCTCCCCATCCAAGACTGTGAAGTTGCCAATGCAGAGAAGGAAAAGGAGGTGGTCAAGAGTGGATCATGGAAGCAATGATGTTGGGGGAAGGAGTGATGTGCTGTTTGCATCCAGGTAGGTTGGAATGGAACCATGCACGAGGAAATCCCAGGGATCTGGTCAACAGAGTAAAGATGTCTGAAATATCTTGTTCAAAATTGGTCCCATACATCTTAATTATTCAGCCCTGGCTGCTATTCTCCAACAAGAACTCCCCCTCATGACAGCAATACAGAACTTTCTTATTTTGTATAATTCAGAGACAGCAAGAATTTTCTCTAATTACTATGCCTAATACGTTTAGAAGATATGTATAATGAATGTAATTTTGCTCACAGAAACATGACTGCATTGATGGAAAGTGCCATGTGCAGGTCTGAATAACAATACAGAGAATAATAGGCACACAAGGAGCATAATGGCATAATGTAGGTATGTGCAGGAATAAAAGATTACCGGCTGAGTAATAACAGATGATTTTTTTAACAACGGGGCTTGGTCCTAACATCCAATCACCTAACATCCAATTGTCAGCTACAGTGTGCTGTTCACAAGAAACATTTCTGTGGCAGATACTAATTTGCAAGAAAATCAAGAGAGGATCAATAATGAGCAGGTGATGACCATGGCTGTAGGCTCCATTGCTGGTGGCGTTGGGGGGGGGGAAGGGGGAGGGACCATCGCACATTAGATAACAATGATTAGGAGCAGTCTGAAGATATGAGAGTAAGAGGGGCAAGTGAGGAACCAGGGGCAGAAAGGGACTGTCGTAAAGAGCAGGAGAAGCACTGACAACACACGGATTGCAGGCAATGGCGGAGTGGGGTGCGGTTTAGAAATTGAGAAAAGAGAGAGAGGCGGAAAGGAGAGAGCATGAGAGCAAACAAAGAAGATTCAGAGAGTAGAAACCTGGGCAGGTGGGTGGAAGTTATATCGTTCACAAGTTCAGAGTTGCTTTTTGTTTTATTTTTTCAGACTACACAAACACAGGCAATAGCTCCCCAAGAAAGGGACAAAGATGTGTGGAGCACTTGGGCCTTTCTCCCAGCGCCAATAAACAAAGATGGAAACAGCTTCTCAGGTGGAGCTTTGGGACATTGTGAGTTTTATGTTTTCATAATAGACCAAACATTTGATACCTTGTCTGTAAGGATAACCTGGAACTCAGACTCATATTACCACTGCCTGGATCCCTCTAATATACATGCAGCTGTGTGGCCTTGCAAACATCAGTGTTAAAGGCTGAACGCAACAGTTACTCCTAGCTCAATTTCTGACTCCAGAATCCTCTCCACCACAGAATGTCAAAATTCTAGCTCTAACATGGCTGGCCTCTGCAGCGCCTTAATTCATTTGTCACTTAAACATTCAAATCATCCTTTTGTCACCTCCATATTCAATGGGGGTAATTTTAAGCGTCCAGGGCAGGAGGGAAAGGGGAAGGTTAAAAATTGGAAACCCAACCTTAATCTGCCTCCAATGTGCCTGCATCTGGTTTTCCCCGAGGTGGGTTGGGATGTAGGCAACTAACCTGCTCTCCAGAGGTGGGTCCATCATTAAATTATTTTAATGAGGTTGTGACACTCAAATTTAACTAGAGGCTTACTTTAAGTGTTTCCGAATTGTGAAACCTGGCAGCAGAAGGAAGGCGAGAAGATCTAGATCCATCACATAAGTGCCTTGGCAGCACTGCTTGTGGGCCAGGGAAAGCAGGAGTACTCACCTCACCCATGGCCTCTCACACTCACCTGCTTACCTCCTTGCAATTAGATTACTGTCCCCACCACCTAATCTAACCATTCCCCCCTCCCAATGGCCTCTCCATCCAAAATTAATGTCTTTTCCATGTCTCAGATCTACTCTTGACTTGCCTGATCTAAATCATGATAACCTCCACTTGCCTACTGTCCTTTCTGGCCCCTTGATCTAATCATGGATCTCCCTCCCTCCCTCCTCCACATGGCTTGATGCTGCAGACCTTCCTGTCCAGCAGCCATCCCAACTCTAAATCTAGCTGAAACAAAAACAAAAAATGTCGGAAAAACTCAGCAGGTCTAACAGCATCTGCGAAGAGAAAAAAAACCAGTTAACGTTTCGAGTCCTTATGACTCTTTTTTTTTCTCTCCACAGCTGCTGTTAGACCGGCTGAGCTTTTCCAACATTTTCTGTTTTTGTTTCAGATTTCCAGTATCCACAGTCTTTTGCTTTTATCTAAATCTATCTGGCTGTTGACTGGGAAACCAAACCAAAAAAATTAAACCAGCAAGTATTAGATTGGCAGGACCTCCAACGTCCCAGCTGCTAAAGCTCTTCCACTCCCCATCCTAGTAAATATCAGGCCCAATTACTTCAAAACCTTCCTGACCGGCCTGTCACCTCCGTCCTCTATAATCTTCAGGTCATCCAAAGCTCTGTTGTCCACATCCTATCCCACACTAAATCCCAATCTGCCATCATCCTTTTTGCCACTAACCTACATGGACTCTCTGTGCCCAAACGCCTCAAATGTAAAATTCTCATCTTTGTGTTTAATTACTTCCATGGCTTCAGTCAAACCCCATCTCTGTAACCTCTTCCAGCCTTATCTCACTCTCCCCCCATCAACCATTCGTACAACTCCAGCCACTGCCATTCCCCCACCATTCACCAACCTAGGTCCTATTCCTCTGGAATTACTCGCAGGGTACTAAAAATCATTTTTTGACTGAGACTTTGATCGCCCTCCTAATATTTGGCCAAGTGTTCATTTTTCCTCATGCCTCTAAAGTGCCTCAGGACATTTTTCTAAGTTAAAGGTGCCCTAAATAAAAGTAAAACAAAAATTGAGCAATGTGAGGCTTTCAAAGAGGAGTTGCTGTAATTCAGGTATAGATTGCACATAATCCCCTGAGAGGGAAAGGAAGGGCAGCCTCTAGAGCTTCCTGGATGACTGCTGATATAGAGGATGCAGTGAAACAGGAATAGAGGCCTTATGATAAATAGTAAGGTTTATAATTCAGTGGAGAGCCAAGCTGAATTCAAAATGTATGGGGTGGAGGAGAGAAAAAGGAACTAACATGGGCAAAAAGGATGCATGAGAATAGATTAATAGGCAACATAAAAGTGTTTTTATAAACATAATAATAAAAGGGTAATCAAAGGAAGGATGGGACTGATTCAGGACTGAAACCAGGATCTTCTGGTGGAAGCAGAGGCCATGTTTGAAGTAATAGATGAGTACATTGCACCTGTCTTCACAAAAGAGGATGCTGCCAATGTCACAGTAAAATGAGGCAGCAGAGAACCTGAATATGATAAAAATAAAGAGGTACTTAAAAGGATGGCAGCATTTGAAGCAGCAAAGTCACTCAGTCTGGATGGGATGCATCCTAAATTGTTCAGGGAAGAGTGGAAATTGCACAGACTCTCACCCAAATCTTCCAATTATCCTTAAATATGGGAGTGTTCTACGAAGACTGGAGGATTGCAAAAAGTTATACACCTGTTTATAAAAGGGAAGAGGGATAAACCTGGCAACTACAAGCTAGTCAGCTTTATGTCGATGGTGGGAAAAATTTTAGAGCCAATAATGCTGGACAAATTAATTGCCACTTGGAAATAAATGGGTTAATAAATCAAAGATACGGATTAATAAATGAAAGCCTGCATAGATTGTTCATGGCAAATTATGTTTGACAAACATGGTTGAGCTCTTTGATGAAACAACGGAGAGGGTTGTTGAGGTAAGTGTGGTTGAGTTTGTGTGTATGGAATTTCAAAAGGAGTTTGATAAAGTACCACATTATAAACTTGGCAGCAAAATTCAACAAAAAGCAGACAGTAGCAGTGAGCGGTTGTATTTTTCAAACTGTAAGGAGGTATACAATGAAGTTCCCCAGGGTTAGTTTTGGGAACATTGCTGTTTTTTACGTATATTAATGACCTAGACTTGGACAGACAGAACATAATTCCAAAGTTTGCAGATGACACAAAACTTGACAATGTACTGAACTGTGTGGCAAACAGTAACAGGTTTCAGAAGGTCATAAACAGATCAGTGAAATAGGCACACGCATAGCACAAGAAATTTAACACAGTGAAGTGTGAAGTGGGTGATTTTGGAAGGAAGAATGAGGAGAAGCAATATAAACTAAATGGTATGATTTTAAAGAAAGTGCAGGAACGGAGAGACCTGTGGGTGTATATACAGAAGTCTTTGAGCAGGCCAAGTTGAGAAGGCTGTTAAAAAAGCATACAGAATTCTTGGGTTTATAAATAGACATGGAATACAGAAGAAAGCAAGGTATGTTAAACCCTTATAAAACACTGGTTAGGTCTCAGCTGGAGTATTGAGACCAATTCTGGGCAATACACTTTAGGAAAGATGTCAAGGTTTTAAAGCTGGTGTAGAAAAGATTTATTAGAATGGTAGCAGTGATGAAAAATTACAGTCATGTGGAGAGACCAGAGAAATATTGAGTTATGATGATTATGAATGCACTGTCGGAAAGGATGGTGGTGGTGGAAGCAAATTCAATAAAAACTTTTGAGAGGAAACTTGATAAATATTTGAAGGGGCAAAATCTAAGGGCTATGGGGAAAGAGCAAATTAGAGGGATTTATTGGATAGCTCGTTCAAAGAACTGTCATAGATATGATGGGCTGAATGGTCTCATTTCGTTCTGTATCATTCTATGATTCCATGAAATTGTTGTTTTAAATCCAAGCTACATTGTAAGGTTGGGCTCAGTTGGAAAGATTGATACAATCAGCTGTGTGCAATGTGGGAAACAACCAGTTCACAGGACAAAAGTACTCAATGTTTGGCACCAGTTGGGATTAATTTGGCAATCTCATTCAGAGTGGCATGTAGGATACTGAACTAAGACAATGATACACTGAATGGGATTTTCTAAGGCTAAAATTATGCTGTGTTTTGGGGCTGTCTAAAGAGGGTTTTCCTTCACAGCTAATCTGTGCTGTACCTGACCTGTGATTGCTTGGTGGGACAGGGACAGCTTTACGATGTGTTTAATCAATACTGTATCTAGCCTGGGCTGAGGGGGGTGGGGGGGGGTGGTGTGGTAGTTGGGGGCGGGGTGTTCATTCTGGGGGGGAGTGGAGCTGCTTATTTTGAGGTCTTTGCTTTTTCCATCCCTGTGGATGTGGGAAAAAAATCACACTGGTGATTACAGCTAATAGAGAGCAAGAGATTTAGTGAGTTAAATCAGGATTAAGTGATAGACCCTGATCTTGGATTTATCCAGTACTATGCTATGATAGAGGCAATAAAGAGATCCAGAGCAGGGTGCAGACAATGAACAAGCCTCCAACTGAACTGACTGATCACAGCAACAATAAGATACTGCATCGCAAGAGATTGTTCTGAAATGCTGCAGCTAATTTGCTAAAATGTGCTGGCAGGGTGATGTATTAACGTCAGATTCCCTGAATAGCAGCTCAGTCAGATTACCCTCAGCCAATACACATGTCAATTGCTGTTCTAATAAACTAAAAAGCAATTTCCATTTCAATGCTTTATCACAATGGTTCATAGCCTGGGGTCCATAGACACTTTCCTGGGGGTCCACACAATAACATGAAATGCAAGGCTGGGGGCAGGTGTGGAGTGTGATTACCATATTTGCAGTGCAGAGCAGGCTGGTTGACTGGCTCACCTAGAGGAGACTGCACAAAGCTAGACAAACCCTTCAGTGAGAAGCAGGCACATCCATCTCACCTGTTTTCTTCAAATCGACATTAAAATACAATTTGCATGAAGCACTTTTGTGTTATGAGTATTATATTGTATAATTTAAATGGGGGGGAGGGGTCTGTGATTTCTAAATGATTTGTAAAGGAGTTCTTCAACCAAAATAATTTGAAAACCACTGTCCTATCACAGTGGTGCACTCCCGCAGTCAACACTGTACATAGCTTGGCCCTCCCCAGGGGGCATAGAGAGAGGGTAACAGTGAAATCCTACAGCTTCCAGATAGCCAAGATTGCGCACAGGAAGGGAGGGATAGAGGCTCGAAAATAGACAAGTTGACGATGGGCGAAAGAGATTAGTCAGGATGCGAATATAGGGGATCAGGCAAAGTTGTAGTGCATAAAGCAGTCGAATAGGGGTGGTGAAGTAATAGAAGAAACTAGACATAGGGTGGCAGATTGAGCAGCAATGGTCAATTTGGCTGTGTTGAAATTTGGTTCATCATCTTTCTCAACTGTGGGAGCAACATGAGCCGATGAGCTGAATTCTTACTTTTTCAAAATCGTGCCATTGTTCAGTTTGTTTCTGCAGAAAGCAGTCTCACCAAAGTCGCTGTTCCCATGGCAAGTGGTTGAATGGATGCCAGGCTTACCTTCACTAGGATTGGGGATTCTACTGTTGGGCAGGAAGCTGTTCATCATTAACACACTAAAGAGAAAGATTTTCTAAATTCCAACAAAAGTCTTGACAATGCCATGCACTCCTCATTAATGCAAGGGAAGAGGAACCTTGTGGCATTAGAACACTTCTCCATATGGATTGAGCTAGTGTAGTCAAAAGTGTATGCAGGAATAAATACCGCTATCCTTTGAATTATTCTTTAGAAGAATGGACGGGGACGCTGTTCTTCATCCTATGTCAATGTTATTCTGACAACAAGATGTTGAAGAAGTATTTCCTGCTAATCTTTGGAGTTGTGGGCTCTTTTTGAGCCTACACATGGTGGCATGATTGGGATTGGGATCAGAAACTCATCATATCAGTAATCATGGATGACATTGTGACTTCTTATTTCAAATAAACACACTGGAACATTTCCTGGTGCAAAACAACCTTTACTGCCTCTCCTTACCTTCTCAGGTCAATTTGCTCCTTCAAACAATGACTTCTCATCTATACGTTTTCTCCTGGTTATAATACAATGAAATAAACAACAGCGGATTTCTAAACTCATTGAATTCAACTCAGTCTTTGAAGAGTTAACATCAATCTACGGGTCTTTGCTATTCAACTAAAAGGTGAATGATGTCCAATGGCAGCCTTGGATTAGGAGCACAGTTTAATACTGGAAAGTCTCCGTTAACTGTTTAAGAACTGCAGCAGCAGCTTGGAGGCAACATCAAGAAATCAAACAATGAAGAATACAGAATAGCTGGCGCAATTATACTCTTATGGACTCAAATGTGCATAGAACCATGGCTTTAATTCTTCAATTGGTTAGTGCCATTTTAGGACTGTTTTCTTTTTAAAAAACACTTGACCACTGCTTTCCCCAGGATAAGTGGGCAGAGTCTGGTGGGTTTAAACTCCCCCAGTGGGCTGGCATTTCAACTTTGGATAATGATACAGTTGAAATATTGCACATGACCAAATGTTGCTCATTTGGAAATAATGCATGGCATCTCAGTAAAGATTATGAACAGCAGAAATGTCCAGCAATTCACCTCTATAGCAATTAAAGGAATGACAAGAAGACCTGTCTGCACTGTTCAAAGAGATGGCCGAGTAACTCCCTATCATTGTCACATATCAAACATTGACATCAGCTAACATCCTTCCTTCAGTCTGTTTCTTAGCTAGTATCAACATCCTGGGGGTGGCTATTGGCAAGAAACTGAACGGGACCAGCCATATAAATACTGTGATTACAAGAGCAGGTTAAAGGCTGGGAAATCTCTGGTGAGTAACTCACCTCCTGACTCCCCACACCGTCTTCAAGGCACAGGTCAGAAGTGTGATGGAATACTTTCCACTTGCCCTGGATAAGTGCAGCTGCCACAACACTCAAAAGACTCGATACTATCCAGAACTAAGCAATCTGCTTGATTTGCATCCCATCCACCACCTTAAATATTCACTCCTTCCAATGCCGACACACAGTGGCAATATGGTGTTCCATCTACAAGATGCGCTGCAGCAACTCGCCAAGGCTCCTTCAACAGTATTTTCCAAATCTACAACCTCTGCAACCTACAAGGACAAGGGGAGGGGATGCCAACACCTGCGAGTTCCATTCCAAACCACACACCATCCTGACTTGGAAATATATCACTGTTCCTTCACTGTTGACAGGCCAAAATCCTGGAACTCCCTAACAGCACCATGGACTGCAGCAGTTCAAGAAGGCAGCTCACTACCACCTTCTCAAGGGTCATTAAGGATGGACAATAAATGCTGGCCTAGCCAGCCACTCCCACATTCCATGAACAAATTAAAAAATACTTACTTCAGCCCATTGCTAATTGGAAATTGAAGTTGAAGTATCAGTTAAAATAAAAACCCCCAGCAAGCTTGGAGTTAAATCTCAAAGAATCACGGGGTGCTTTGAGTGCTTCTCTGCTGTAACTGTACAGGTCTTCATTAGCTGTGGTAAGTGAAGTAGGCAGGGAGTGGGCACATTCAGTTCCTTTGTCTGGTGGCACATTCTATAATCAGTGATAAAATTCCATCATCTCCCTCCCCATTCACAGTAGGGGTGTCGCTGAGCTACAGATTCACAATACCATTTCATTAGATAGAATTTTGTTAACAAGAATCACTGAATAAAGGGAAGAATGTGCTCACTGTGTAATGTGTGTCCACAAAATGCTAACTCCTAAATTTCATTCCCTTTTACATTAGTTTTAGAGAAGATGCTAGAATGTATTATTAGTTACATGGTAACAGGACACTTGGAAAATAATAATATGACTAGGCAGAATCAAAGTTTTACAGAAAGGGAAATCGTATTTTACAAATCTATTAAGAGCTTTTTTTTGAGATGTAACCAGCAGGGTGGATAAAGTGGAACCATAGTAAGTGAGATGTAAATTTGTGGCGCATAAGAGGTTATTACACAAAGTTAGGACTCATGGGGTTGAGGATAATACATTTGCATGGATTGAAGATTGGATAATGGAAAGAAAGCAGAGAACAAATAGGTTATTTTTGGGTTGGCAGGTTATAACTACAAGTTGCTGCAAGATCAGCGCTTGGGCTTTAGTTATTTGCAAACTATGTCAATGACTTAAATGAGGGGATCAAGTGTAACATACCCAGGGGTTTGCTGACAACACAAACCTACATGGAAAAGTAATCTATGAGGAGGACACAAAGAGATTGGAAAGGAATATAGATAGCTTGAGTGAGTGGGCAAAAACATGGCAGATGGAATAAAATGTGGAGAAATGTGAAGTTATTTGTTTCAAAAAGAAAAACAGAATACTTTTTTTTAAATGATGAGGCAGAAGAAAATGTTGGTATTCAGAGGGACCTGGTGACCTTATACATGAAACACAAAGTTAACATACAGGCACAGCAAGCAATTAGGAGACAAAATGCTATGTTAGCCTTTATTACAGAGGAATTAGGTTAAGAGTGAAGAAGTCTTAGTGCATTTGGGTAGGACCTTGGTAAGACGGCCCTGGGGTAGTGTAGAATTTTGGTCTCCTTACCTAAGGACGGACACACTTGCCTTGGAAAGAGTACAACATAGGTCGACCAAGCTGATTCCTGGGATGAGGGGATTGGCCTGTGCGGAGAGGTTGAGTAGACTATGCCTCTATTTTGCTAGAATTTAGAATAAGAGTTGATTTTATGGAAACCTGCAAAATTTATAAAGGGCTTGGTGGTTAGATGCTGATAGGATGTTTCCCCTGACTAGGGAGTCTAGAACTAGGGGTCACAGCCTTAGAATAAGGGGTTAGTCATTTGGGATTGAAATAAAAAGAAATTTCTTCACTCAACGGGTTTGGAATTCTCCAACCCCTGAGATATGTGGGTGCTTGATTGATAAGTATATTAAGACAGAGTTCGATAGATTTTTGAATGCTACAGAAATTAAGAGGTATGGTGATAGTACAGGAAGGTAGAGTTCAGGAAGATAGAGTTGAGGTAGAATATCAGCTGTGATTGTATTGACTGGGGGAGCACGGCTGAATGATCTACTCCTGCTCCTATTGCTTGTGTCCTTCTAATCCCAAATTGGTAAGACACAATACACAGGTTCAGATCATTGTCTGGGTATAGCAATTCAGAATAGCCCAAAGTGTCTCAATTCCAGCTTTACCTTCATTTTGTTCAACAGTTGTGTCCGCCAGAAAGTGACTCCAGATTTAAACAATTACATTTCAGTTTTACCATCACCATCAATGTGCTCAGCCTTAAGACAATTTTCATGAAGAAAACACATTTGGAAAGCTAAACAATAAACCACGTTACATAAACTACCCAATAGTAACTTCAACACCTGCTTCACACATCACAAGGGACTGGCAGCATCCCAACCAGCAGCATTTACAGTCTGTAGAACCAATTACTTCATGTTTGTTTTTTGCTGCCAATGGTTTTTAAATGATTGTTGACATGTTTCCCACTGAATAAAGAGAACAGAGCCCTGATGTAATACATTTAAGCTCTTTTGTCACTGGTGTTACACAATGAACATTGTAATAATTGCTGCCACTCTGACTCTGATTATTCAGAGGCTTTCTAAAGGATAGTACTAGCAAGGCAGTAACTGTACCTCCTCTCCTGGTTGCCCTAAGGGCATTAACAGTCAAGCCTGGAGTGTATGTATGGAGCCGTATGCAGGCTAGATTTGGTAGGAGAGCAATTTTGCTTCTCAGAAGAATATTAGTGAACCTGTTGCTTTCATGGATTATTTTCTGGTGCTAGAGAACAAATTACCATTTAGTTTAACCACTTGGGTTTGATTCTACAGCCTATGGGCTGCTGCTCCAGTATTATATCATTACTATAACTGTATAGGTTAGATGATACTGGAACAATTCTGTTTGCATTGTTTCCTTTTTCACTGCATATGTTTGATGCTGGACATTAATTGCACTACATTTGCAGGTTAGGGCGCTGGTAGCAGTGGAAAAGGAAAAGAGATTGGCAGCTGCCTGGGGATCCAACTTTGGGCCACTACTGTGACTAGTGTGGTTAATTTTTAAACTCTTTTAAAAGCAGTCATCCTGGTAAACAGGGTAGGTATGTACTGCAGCAGAGTTTTCCAGTACCAAACATGGTCACACCATCTCCTCTGGCTGAGATTGTCACTTCTACGGTTAACATCAGAGGTGGGGGTTATACCTGTACAGCAACGGTATAGGTGGGGGTAATAAACTGGTTGGGCTATGTGCATGGAGGGAAATACATTGCCACAGGTTGGGGTTATACACTGGGAAAGGGGTTGTTGCCAAGCGCTATATATGAATGATGGCCTATGCATAACTAAACATTAGGAAATGCATCTACAATGACCAAAAGATTGAAAGGGAAGGAAGTCTATGAGAGAAAGCTAGCTAGAAATATAGATACAAATAGAGTTTCTATATATTTTTAAAAAGAAAAGAGTTAACAAAGTGAGCTTATTGGTCATATAGAAAGAGAGTCTGGGGAATTATTATGAGAAAATAAGGAGATGGCAGATGAATTGACCAGGTGTTTTCCATCAGCCTTCACTATCAAGGATACAAGTAACGTCCCAGAAATAGCTGTAAATCAGGAAATGGAAGGAAGGGAGGAACTTGGGGAAAATTAAAATCACCAGGGATGTGGTGCTAAGCAAATTGTTGGAGTTGTGGGCTGACAAGTCCCTGGGGTCATGATGTACTTCATCCTAGGGTCTTCAAAGAAGTAACAAGTGAGATAGTTGATACAAATATGAGATAATTAATTTTCCAAAATTCCCTAGATTTGGGGAAAGTTCCATTAGATTGAAAAATAGGGAATGTAACTCCTTTATTCAAGAGGGGAGGGAGACAAAGCAGGAAACAACAGGCTTGTTAGTTTAATATCTGTCATCGGGAAAATGTTAGAAGCTATTACTAAAGACACAAGGCACTTGGAAAAATTCAGAGTAATCAGATAGAGTTAGCATGGTTTTGCGAAAGGGACCACATGTTTAACCAATTTATTGGAGTTCTTTGAAGAAATAACATATGCTGTGGATAAAGGGAAACCAGTCAATGTACTGTTCATAGATTTCCAGAAGGTGTGTGACTCCAGGCCTACACTCCAGGCTTGACTGTTAATGCCCTTAGGCCAACTAGGAGAGGAGATACACTTACTGCCTCACTAGTACTATTTCCAGTTAAGGTGCCACATCAAAGGTCTTTATGCAAAGTAAAAGCTCATGGTGTAGGGCAGGGTTGGGGAATCTATGAACCAAAGGTATAGCTGCTAAATTTGCCGATGACACAAAGATAGGTAGGATAATAAGATGTAGAGAGAACACAGAGGCTACAAAGGGATATAGATAGGTTAAGCGAGTGAGCAAAAACCTGGCAAATGGAGTATAATGTGGAAAAGTGTGAAATTGTCCATTTTGGTAGGAATAATAAAAAAGCATATTGTCTAAATGGTGAGAGATTGTAGAGTTGAGGTGCAGAGGGATCTGAGTGCCCTAGTGCATGAATCACAGCAGGCTCATATACAGGTACAGTAATTAATTAGGAAAGCTAATAGGATGTTATAATTTATTGTGAGGGGAACTTCATACAAAAGTAGGGAGGTTATGCTTCAGTTATATAGGGCATTGGTGAGACCACGTCTGTAGTATTGTGTACAGTATTGGAAATGCGTTGGAAGCAATTTGGAGAAGGTTTACTAAACTAATACCTGGAATAGGTTGTCTTATGTGGAAAGGTTGAACAGGCTAGGTTCGTATCCACTGGAGTTTAGAAGAGTAAGAGGCGACTTGTTTGAAACAAATAAGATCCTGAGGGGTCTTGACAGTGCGGATGTGAAGAGGATGTTTCCCCCTGTGGGAGAATCTAGAACACTGTTTAGAAATAAAGGTTTTCCCATTTAGGACAGAGATGAGGAAAAAAATTTTCTCCTGAGGGTGGTGAGTCTTTGGAACTCTCTTCCTCAAAAGCGGTGGAAGCAGCGTTCTTGAATATTTTTAAGGCAGAGCTAAATAGATCCTTCATAAACAAGGGGGTGAAATGGTTTGGGGGTAGTCGGGAATGTGGAGTTGAGGTTGAAATCAGATCAGCCCCGATTTTATTGAATGGCAGAGCAGGCTCGAAGGGCAAAGTGGCCTACTCCTGCTCCTAATCTGTATGTATGTTCATGATGTTCTATACCAGGAGGGGTGAGAAATTACCTGGGCGAAACATATACTAGGTTAGGTTCTATACCTGAAGGCTTTACACCAGTCTGAGGAAAAGAATATACTCTAGTTCCTAATGTTTCTGTACAAACCACCGCAATTCTCATGAAGAAGCAATGCAAGAGGAGGCACAGAATAAGCAGTGAAGACTGCAAATAATATGTTACATTTGCTCCATGACACACCAGGACAGTGGA
Source organism: Carcharodon carcharias (assembly GCF_017639515.1). NCBI lineage: Eukaryota > Metazoa > Chordata > Chondrichthyes > Lamniformes > Lamnidae > Carcharodon > Carcharodon carcharias. The sequence continues at coordinate 125,644,910 of NC_054476.1, forward strand.
CCATTCACACTATGTTACCAGCAGCACTGAAGGTCAACCTGGCTCCAATTGTTATAATACAAGGAATGCTGATGATCCTGAACCACAGGAATCAGTCATGATGCCATTCTAATCTTCATTCAGTCAGTAATTAAAGTCTGTTTCATCACTCACCCTCCCATACTCCCTTCAGTAGATGTAGCTACAGTTTTACTAGACTGTTGGTTTCTTTAAAGGCATATTAACTGTGTACAAGTAACCAGTTATGTTCCCAGTAACAACTAGAGGGCAGCCCTAAATAGAAAGGGACAGTATTTTAACAACATACTAGCTGTGCATGCCATGAGCAGAAAATGATGCACATTATTGGATGTGGATTATACATCCTGCAGAGCACACATGATTGCATCAGAATTAAAGTATCAAACAGCACATTGCACATTAAAGAGAGAGAAGGCTGGATGCTGAGTCCTCAAAGATACAATCAACAGAACCTTGTACCCCATCAAAGAACAGATGCAGCAATGGACACAAAAACGCAAGAGCCTCACAATTAAGTGAGAATTTGTGTTGCATGTTTGCGAAAGCAAAATGCCTCAATTGCTGGAAATCTGAAGTTGAAACAGAAACATAGAAACACTCAGCAGGCCAAGCAGCATTCGTACAGTGTGAAACAGAGTTAACATTTCAGGTCGATGACCTTTCATGAGAACTGTTCTAATGAAAAGGTCACCGACTGGAAACATTAACTCTGCTTCTCTCTCCACGCATGCTTATGTGCTTTGCGCTTCCAGTTTGCATTTGTTAATGGGGGCCATAATATGTCCTAACATGGTTTGCAAAACCGAACAGTATGCTGCACATTATTGCCAATGGCAAGAAAGAACAGGAGGTCAATTGGAGCCATCAGCAGCTGATGAGTCACTACTGCAAAGGAGACAGGTACAAGACAACTCATTTCCCAGGACTTTAATTTGCTCCGTAATCATCCGGTATAATTTTTCCATTGGACAGATTCATAATCAATGACTTGCTAGTTCCTTTACCTGTTTAGTTTTGCCTAAGAACTGAGTATGTTTGAGTTGATCTACTTCTGACAGTTCCATATTTGCAAAATAAAAGAATGACAGACTAGACAATATATTCCAAATGACAAAATTTTATTTAAGTGAGAATCCACAGTTTGGTAAGTCTCAAGCGGGGTATGAAATTTCAACTTTTCCTTTTGTATTTACCTGCGTTCCTACTGAGAAGTGCTCTCGTCACAGAGACAGTCATAATGGGTAACCACTGAGCCAACTGGCACCATCAACTGATGCCAACTGTACCCATGACTAACTCTTATTGCCTCAAACAGCCCCAGGATGCCCTTGTGCTGTAGCTCACTGCGTTCTGCAGAGGCTCCTGAAGTCACCTGTGCAGGACACTGTGGTGAACCAGAACTGAAGCTGCTGTTCACTGTCACATGACTGCTCCTGTTCTTCTCCATGCCTGCCATAGCTGGAGGCCATCATCGATTGATCCGTTCGAGCAGAGAGCAGGAGGCCTGTCCACAAGACCCTCCTAATCTCTTCTGGCACTGACTGATAGTAACTTCATCCAATCTTTCCTCAGTAACACCGCGTCGATGCTCAATTTACTTTGGATAACTTTGAGGAAACTGTACAGGCCGCACGGTTAGTGGTTGTTCCTTGTCAGAGGGTTGCTCCAATGCCAAGTTCTGTTCCATGTGAGTGAAGCAGATTTTTTTTTTCAGAACGCCACCTCCACTTTCTATTTATTCAATCAGCCCACTGCCTGAGCATCTTCAAATACCCGATTTCCACAACACCACACCCCCCCCCACCACACACACACAAACATTCCAGCCATCAACAAGAGAGGGAAAATATGCCAGAGAAACAGAGAGGGGTACAAACAAGGGAATTTAAAAAAGGGGGAGAGGGAAGTGAAAACGAAACAAGAAAGAGACAGACAGGCAGAAGTAAAAAGGGAGATACAGCAAGAGAAAGGCACCAGGCACCACTGGGCTGGCTTGGAGGGCGGGGAGAGGGAAACTTAGAATAAAATTGATTTAACAGGTCACAGAGGCTGACTGACAGCATTACCAAGTGAACGATGTGTGGGTACATGTGTCCCGGAGATGGGGCTTCATTCTCCTGAATAAGAATCGTGTCTGGGGTTAGCCTTTCCAAACCCACGGGGCCAGCCCACTGTAACCACTGAAGGTGGAATGGCCGTTTTCAGGGTCAGAATTTGGGGGATCGTTGAGCTGGAAGAAGATCTGGTCAAATTGCAGCGCCAACAAGCAGGTTCCAGGCTGTGAGAATGGGGAGGGAGAGAGGGAAACTGCTCAGTATTCATCCCATGACTCGGTTGAGGAGCTCGAAAGATCAATCAAACCTGCACATCCTTCACCTGCAGCCCTGCCATCCACCCCAGGAACCGGACCCCTCCCCAAACCCAGCACCCAGGGACCCCCAGCCCCGCGAGTGAAGCTGCGGCCACCGTTTCCACACACTTGAAGCCCGGTTCACAGGTTCCCCGGGGGGAAGCTCGGTCTCAGCCTCTGATCCGCAGGGATGCGGGTGAAGTTCGGAAGCTGTCCTGTCCCCTCAACCCTGTCTCTCACATCTCCGCACTGACGCCAGGGCACGTTTTGCAACCAACATGTAGAGGCAAAAAATAAAATAAAATAACCCGAAAGCTTTACCCTGGACTGCAGCAGCTCAGCAACCCCCCTGCAAGCCAACGGTACCTCCCCAGCCCGTTAGCCGACCGGGCGATTGCCCCTCCAGCAGACACACACATCCATCCATTCCCCTTCCTCAATTTGTGGATACTCACAACCCGCAGCTCCTGGGTTCGATCCTTCATCACTGTGATGTCCTGGGGGCTCGGACTGACGGCTCGGCTCGGAACGGCTCTGCGCGCACTGTCCACACACTCAGCAGGAGGAGGATGGCGATGCCAAGCTCTGCGGCTTCTTTCCCCCACTCACCGGGCGAGGGAGGCGGCTCCAAGGACTGCCAGCTGCCGGCACAGCGCATGTCGGGGCGGGGCTCAGCTCGGCTCACTCCGCTCACAGGGGAATAAAAAAATGACAAAACATGACTGACATCAAAAACTGACACCGGAGTCTGCAACTTGCAAAGCGAAACACCACACTCAGCAACCGCACACCGAAATTAACACGGCACATGGCGAAACGAGCAGTGAAATTAACACACGATCAAAATAACACTACACACTTTAAAATTAACAGCACACGATGAAATTAACAGTCCAATTAACACGACACATGGTGGAATTAACAGTGAAATTAACGCAACACGTTATAAAATTAACACAATGAAATTAACAGTTGAAATAAATGCAACATACGATGAAATTAACGCAACAGTAAAATTAACAGCACACGAAATTAACAGTGGAGTTAATATAAAAATATAGTGAAAAAGCAACATAAAGTGAAATTGACATAAAGCGATATTAATAGTGAAATAAACACATGGTGAAATTAGCAATGAAATTAACACAGTACGTGAAGTAAAGAACATTTTGAAGGGGGAAGGATAAACAGCTTGAAGTCATGGTCCATATCAGTATCCATGACATCGGTGGAAAGAGAGATGAAGTCCTACAGGTAGATTTCAGGGAGTTAGGAACGAAATTGAAAAGTAGAGCCTCAAAGGTGATAATGTCCAGATTAGACCTGGTGTCACATGCTAGTGAGTACAAAAATTGGAGGGCAGTATAGCTGAATGGGTGGCTGGAGAGATGGTACCGAGAGGAAACTTTCGATTCCTGGGACATTTTTGGGGTGTTAGGACCTGTAGAAGCCAGATGGCTTGCACCTCAAATCCTGGCAGGGACATTCGCTTGTCCTGTTGGGAAGAGTTTAAATTAGTTTGGCAGGAGGTTGGGACCCCTAGTGTAGATTCAGAAGGAAGAGAAACGAAGCTGGAAATAGAAGACTTTGTGAGAATGGAAGGTCAAGGAAACAAAGCTGGAAAATAGTTAACTAAGAAGTTGTTTGGTGATGAGTGGTCTATACTTCAATGCAAGGGCTCTAATGAATAAAGCAGATGAACTGAGGCAATAGATAGACACTTGGGAGTAGGAAATCATAGCTTATTTGTTAGTTTTTCACAGGATGTGAGCATCACTGGCAAGGCCAGCAAATGTTGCCATAATTGGCCTTGAGAGCAGTTAAGAGTCAACTACGTTGTTGCTGATCTGGAGTCATGTGTAGGCCAGACCAGGTAAGAATGGAAGATTTCCCTCCCTAAAGGGCATTAGTGACCAGATGGGTTTTTACAACAATCAATGATAGCTTTATGATCACATTTAATGTGACTCACTTTCAATTGCAGATTTAATTCATTGAATTTAAATTCCAACAATTGCTGTGGTGGGATTTGAACCCACATAGCCTCAGTGGTATGCAAATTATTGGGGGGGGGGAAATTGAGAGATAGTTTAATCATCATTTAGAGAGACATGGGTTAATCAAGAACAGTAAGCATAGATTTGTTAAAGGAAGGTTGTGTCTGACTAACTTGATTGAAATTCTTGAGGTGGTAACAAGGAGGGTAGATGAGCATAACATATTTGATGTAGTCTACATGGGTTTTAGCTTTTGACAAGGTCCGACATGACAGACTGGTCAGGAAATTAAAAGCTCATGGGATCTAAGGGAAAGTGGCAAGTTGGATGTAAAAATGGCTCAGTGGCAGGAAGCATTGGGTAATGTGACCAGAAGGTTGTTTCAGGTGGGTTTCCACAGGGCTCAGTACTGGTTCCATTGTTGTTTGTGGTATGTATCAATGATTTAGATTGAATTATTGGGGTATGATTAGGAAAGTTACAGATGAAACAAAATTTGCTTTGTGGTTGATAGTGAAGAAGAAAGCTGTAGACTGCAGGAAGGTATCAATGGGCTGGTCAGGTAGACAGAAAACTGGCAAATGGAATTCAATCTGGAGAAGAGTAAGGTAATGCTTTCGAGGAGGACAAACAAGGCAAGGGAATATCAATAAATATAGGTTTCTGGGAAATATTGAGGAATAGGATGAGATTGGAGTGTATGTCACCAGATCCCTGAAGGTAGCAGGACAGGTAGATAAGGTGCTTAAGAAGGCATACACAACATTTTCCTTTACTGGCAGAGGTTATGTTAGAACTACATAAACCACCAGCCATACTAGAAGACTGCTAAAATACTGTGGATAATAATGATCACCACAATACCAGAAGGACATGATCCTCTGAGAGAGCATACAGAGATTTACAAGGATGTTTCCAAGAATGGAGAATTTTAGCTGTGAGGAAATATTCAAAAGATTAGAGTTGTTTTACCTCCATAACATCATCTGACCTTTGCCTGCCTCAGCTCACCCGCTGCTGAAACCCTCATTCATACCTTCATTACCTCTAGACTTAACTATTCAAACACACTCTTGGCTGGCCTCCTACATGCTACCTGCTGTAAACTTGAGGCCATCCAAATTGCTGCTGAACTCACAGCAAGTGCCATTTCCTTATCCCCTGTGTTCGCAGACCTATTTTGGCTCCCAGTCAAGCAACAACTAGACTTTAAAATTTTCATCCTTGTTTTCAGATCCCACCTTAGCTCTACAATCTCTTCCAGCCCTACAACCATCTGAGATATCTGCACTCCTCAAATTCTGGCATCTTGTGCATTCCCAATTATCGTTGCTCCCCCATTGGTGCCTTCAGTTTCCTAAGCTTTAAATCTTGGAATTCCCTCCTACACTTGTCCACCTCTTAACCTCACTTTCCTCCTTTAGGACATTCCTTGAAATCTAACTCCCTGGTCAGTGACCTAATATCTCCTTGTGTGGCTCGGTGCCTTACTTTGTTTTATAATGCTCCTGTGAAGCACCTTGGGATGTTTCATTATGTTAAAGGTTCTTACATAAATATATATTATTGTCATTTTCTTTGAACAGAGGATAATGAGGAGAAATTTAATTAAGATGCATAAAATTATGAAGGGTCTATATAGAGTGGATAAGGAGGACTTTCATTTAGCAGAGAGGCCAGTGATGTGATTTGAATTCATGTCTCTGAAGCATTAGTTTAGATCTCTAGATTGTTAGTCCAGTAGTAATACCACTATGCTACTGTTCTCAAGCTTTTTTACCTACAGTGTGGTGGGGGTCTGGAACTCACTACCCGAACGGGTGCTAGAAACAAAAATATTTGGATACTTACCTGAGGCACTGTAACCCACAGGGCTATGGACCAAGTGCTAAAAGGTAATTAGACTGGAGAGCTACCTTTTAGCTAGCACAGACATGATTGGCCGAATGGCCTCCTTCTCTGCTATAAATCTTCCTATGTTTCTATGTTTCTAAAGAGTAAAATTAACAGATGGTAGAATGAACAGTAAAATAAACTCAACACAGTAAAATTAAACACTTAATTAACATATCAATAACTTAAATTTACTACATGTTTATTATGTAAAACATGTTATAGGTGCTTGAGAGATAGACAGGACAAAAGTGAATATCAGCCAGGAGAGGTGACTGAAGGGTAGGCTAAGGAAATGAGTTTAAACTTTTTAAGAGAGAACAGTAAGGTACAGATGCTTAGGGAAACATTTCTCAAAAGTAGGACACAGGCCACTGCCAATAGGGATTGGGGGGGGCGTGGGGGGGGGGGGGGGTGGGGGGTGGGGGGGAGGTGGGGTGGTGGTGCTGATGGGTGTTGTCAATGGTGTCCCCATAATGTTGTTGGTCTTGCCCTTCTTCATGGAAATGGCTCTGGATCTGAAGGTGTTTTCCAAATAAGATGTATGAATTTCTGCTATGCATTTTGTAGATAGTACCTACAGAGTCGCTGTGCATGGTCCAGTGGCAGGGCCATCAATTAACCAGACTTCTGGATGTTATGAGGCTTCTTCATTGTTACCAGGTGTGTGGTGAGTATTCCATCATATCTTGTCTTGAGATAATAGTGGGATAAGGCTAGGTTATTGGCATTCATGTAGAAGCTGAACCATGTCTGCAATGATAACAATGATGGGCAGCATGCAGATGAGAAAAGGAAGCATGGATAGATTGTTGGGTAATTCTACAGATGATGGAACAGGTTTGATTGTTTGGTATCTTCTTTTTCTCTTTGGGGAATAGTGGGGAAGTGTTGGAAGGATTAACAGGCTGATTATCAACCTGTTGAACCATGTCATGAACACTCCTTCCATGGCCAACAGGTCTTGGAGTGGGACTTAAACCCAAAGCTCCTGGCTTAGAGGCAGGGGCACTACCTACTGAGCCACGAGGCATCTAATGGGGCAGGGAAAGAAAGGGAGACCTATGTTAGAGATACATTGAGTCTGTGCACCTGGTCAAGAATGGAACCATATAAAGCAAAACTAGATGAGAGGACAGATGTTTTGAAGAAGAGTTAAGTGGTCAACTATGCCGAACATTATTGAAAGACTGAGGCAGATTAGGAAGAAAATTAACATAACATACAATGAGATTAAAAGCCTACAGTGAAATTGACACAAGGTATGGTGAAATTGACATCAAAAGTGAAATTAACAGAACACCACAAAATGAATATAACATGCAGGACAATTAATAGAGTACAAAATAAAATTTAACAGAAAACATAAACAAAGTGATGTTGGTGGAAAGCAATGAATTTAAAAATGATAAAAGCAAAATAGTGGATGCTGGAAATCTGAAACAAAAACAAAAATTGCTAGAAAAATTCAGCAGATCTGACAGCATCTGTGGGGAGAAAGACAGAGTTAAGGTTTCAAGTCCATATGACTTCTTCTGAAGAAGACTCAATTTAAAAATAAAATGTATACAAAACGATGCATTAACTCAGAGGTGCATTTAACACAGCACAATATAAAATTAACGAACAGTGAAATGAATACAGCAATAAGTCAAGCAAGCAATACCACGTGAAATCGGCATAATATTATTTAAAAGAACACAACAGTAAGTCAAGTTAACATAGCAAAATGAAATTAATATAACACAAAAAGAAATTAACAGGGAACACAATGGAATTTGTGCAATAATGTGAAATTAACTCAGCACTCAGTGCCAGTAGTGCAACATACAGTGAAATTAACAAATGGTAACGCTAATAGCATACCAGGGCTCATATAGTTGGCACATTTGTCATGAATTTATACCATTCTGATAATGTCACATTTATTGTAAAAGAGACATTCAGCCATCAATCCAAAAAAAAACCTGTCAAGTTGGAATGTGAATCAACAATCTCAAGGAAAAAGTAACACATTTCTTTCCATTCACAGCCTTTATCAAATATTTGTGTGGAAGTTGAACAGAAGACAATCGATTATCTTTTATCTTGGAAATACTACCTACTATGATATTACCATAGGAATTAACCAAAGAATTATTTTTCATGCATCCGTCACTTCCAACGTTGAACAGCACATTGATAGTGTAGAACAGTAAGGTTGCAGAAAAAAGACATTCAGGAGAAATAAATTACATCTTGCATGCTTATCAAACATGCCAGTGAGATTCATAGTGAATAAAATTACATTAAAGTGTAGTTACACAAACACAGCTGTAAGTTTCCACGCAGGAGCAGCAAATAGTTGAAAAGCCAGACAATTTGTTTTTGGAAGTGTTGGCTGAGGGAAGAATGTTGCCCAGGACTCTTCCTTGTTTTTCTCCCAAAGATGCCATGGGATCTATTACATTCACCTGAACAACTTAATGTCATAACTGAAAGACAGTGCCTCCGACAATGGAGCAGTTTCTCAGTACTGCACTGGAGTATCAACACAAATTATGTACTCTGTACAGGTTTGGGGATTAAACCAACACAAACTCTGATATCCATTTGCTTCAAAACAAGATGAACTGTCACACTATCAACACAACTACATGACTCCAAAGTGTAAATTCTTATTAGATTCCAACTACAGTTACTATCAGCCTTTGACATACAATAATGTTAACCCTTTACCTTCTACACTTGCTAAGCAATTGTTCTGCTATTTTGGATATACTGCTACCACTGGAATGGAAGCATTTTCAGGAACAACTGTCTGCTCACCAACTGACTGGAAACTCAGGATCATCAAATTCATCTGCATTATCATATGGAACAGAAATGCCTAGAGTTATATTGTTTCTGGTTTTACTACAACTTTGTAGTAACCACTTAGAATTAATTGACTGAACATTAACACATTATGAAATTAAATCACAGAGTGATATTAACAGGAATGAAATTAGCAAAAGTTAATTCAGCACAGATGAAATTAACTGCACCAAATTCTTGCAGTGGCATTGTTGTTCATAACAAAAACAGAATTACCTGGAAAAACTCAGCAGGTCTGGCAGCATCGGTGGAGAATAAAAGAGTTGACGTTTCGAGTCCTCATGACCCTTCAACAGAACTAGGTGAATCCAAGGAAGGGGGTGAAATATAAGGTGGTTTAATGTGTTGGGGGTGGGGCGGGGGGGGGGGTGCGTTGGGTGGGGGGAGAAGTGGAGGGGGGTAGTGTCGTTGTAGGGACAAGCAAGCAGTGATAGAAGCAGATCATCAAAAGATGTCACAGACAAAAGAACAAAAGAACACAGAGGTGTTGAAGTTGGTGATATTATCTAAACGAATGTGCTAGTTAAGAATGGATGGTAGGGCACTCAAAGTATAGCTCTAGTGGGGGTGGGGGGAGCATAAAAGATTTAAAAATATTTGAAAATAATGGAAATAGGTGGGAAAAGAAAAATCTATATAATTTATTGGAAAAAACAAAAGGAAGGGGGAAGAAACAGAAAGGGGGTGGGATGGAGGAGGGAGTTCAAGACCTAAAGTTGTTGAATTCAATATTCAGTCCGGAAGGCTGTAAAGTGCCTAGTCGGAAGATGAGGTGCTGTTCCTCCAGTTTGTGTTGGGCTTCACTGGAACAATGCAGCAAGCCAAGGACAGACATGTGGGCAAGAGAGCAGGGTGGAGTGTTAAAATGGCAAGCGACAGGGAGGTTTGGGTCATTCTTGCTGACAGACCGCAGGTGTTCTGCAAAGCGGTCGCCCAGTTTACGTTTGGTCTCTCCAATGTAGAGGAGACCGTATTGGGAGCGATGAATACAGTAGAGGGGGGAAATGCAAGTGAAGTGCTGCTTCACTTGAAAGGAGTGTTTGGGCCCTTGGACGGTGAGTAGAGAGGAAGTGAAGGGGCAGGTGTTACATCTTTTGCGTGGTCATGGAGTGGTGCCATAGGTGGGGGTTGAGGAGTAGTGGGTGATGGAGGAGTGGACCAGGGTGTCCCGGAGGGAACGATCCCTATGGAATGCTGACGGGGGGGTGAAGGGAAGATGTGTTTGGTGGTGGCATCATGCTGGAGTTGGCGGAAATGGCGGAGGATGATCCTTTGAATGCGGAGGCTGGTGGGGTGATAAGTGAGGACAAGGGGGACCCTATCATATTTCTGGAAGGGAGGAGAAGGCGTGAGGGCGGATGCACGGGAGATGGGCCGGACACGGTTGAGGGCCCTGTCAACGACCGTGGGTGGAATACCTCGGTTAAGGAAGAAGGAGGACATGTCAGAGGAACTGTTTTTGAAGGTAGCATCATCAGGACGGAGGCGAAGGAACTGAGACAATAGGATGGAGTCCTTACAGGAAGCGGGGTGTGAGGAGCTGTAGTCGAGGTAGCTGTGGGAGTCGGTGGGTTTGTAATGGATATTGGTGGACAGTCTATCACCAGAGATTGAGACAGAGAGGTCAAGGAAGGGAAGGGAAGGGAAGTGTCAGAGATGGACCACGTGAAAATGATGGAGGGTTGGAGATTGGAAGCAAAATTAATGAATTTTTTCAAGTCCCAACGAGAGCATGAAGCAGCACCGAAATAATCATCGATATACCGGAGAAAGAGTTGTGGAAGGGGGCCGGAGTAGGACTGGAACAAGGAATGTTCCACATACCCCATAAAGAGACAGGCATAGCTGGGGCCCATGCAGTTACCCATAGCCACACCTTTGATTTGGAGGAAGTGAGAGGAGTTGAAGGAGAAATTGTTCAGTGTGAGAACAAGTTCAGCCAGATGGAAGAGAGCATTGTTGTTCATGTCTACTTATTCATTTCTCTTCCTCTAGGCCTGTTAGAGAGTCTGGTCACCTGAACTATGTGAGCACTAGGTTAATCTATACTGCTAACATTGACTTGCTGAGCTAAGGTTATTGGAGCAGTCATTTAATTCCGGGAACTGTGCAAATTTCTTGTTGGCCATCAGTATAGTTTCTCCAAGTCTCTCCGTCCTCCCAGCAACCACCCGAGCCAAACTCACAAACCACCTGTCCGATTCCAGTTGCCTGTAGCTGCTTGCTACTTTGATTCTGGGTTTATGTCCTAGGAAACCCTGGGGTCACCTAGACCAAGAAGTTACAGGTGAATGCTAAAGATGTTACAGCAGGCAATTTCTCATTTGAAACCAGAAGGCCTCTATTCACTAGCAGTAAACTGATGTCAGCTCCATGTTGAAAATTCTTGTAAAATAATGCTGACCTGCCAAGTGATTACCTAACCCCCCATAAGTTCCATTCAGATTAGTGACAGATGAAGAGTGATTGATGGTAAGAAAACTGTGACTGTCATAATACAATAGATGTATGAGAGGAGTTGAACAGTATCCAGCCTATTTATTATGTTCTGGAACTTATGGTCTCACACATGTAGTGTTTTAAGCAAGGGGGTTTCTGATGTTGCAGTGAAGATATCTTTTTAAAATATTTGTGTTTGGTTCTAAAGATGTTACTGCAAACCATATTGTTTGTTAGAAAATGATGTTAATACCAACATAGGAATCTAATTTCAGCTTGTTTTACAGTTAGCACTGATGGAAGCTGAAGCTTCACCACGTGCCTAGCACAGGAGTAACACACTGATAATATCTAACTTATGTTCTCTCTATCTCTGTATCTCATTTTCTGTTTCTTTAAATAGGCTGGTGGAGGCTTGGGTTTAACAACTCATCCAAAAGTTGGCACCTCAGACAATGCAGCAGTTCCTCGGTACTGCACTGGAGTTTTACCTTAGGTTATGTGCTCACATCCAAAAACATAGTCCAACACCATAGTTTGACTCATTGGGCAGTGAAGCTCCTAAATCTAAACCTAACTTTAACTCGAATCCCAACCATAACTTTAGCCCTAAACCTAATCATGGTGAGAACTATAACTATAACTATCGGGAATAATGTGCTATCAATGGAGTCAGACTGACACAATGGGAAAGAAATTAAATTGAGATTTGTAAGTAACTTCAAGAGGCTTGGAGTGGTAACAGAGTTTTAATAATAGGGGATTTTAACTATCCTAGGTAAACTGGGATAAGACAATATTTGTCATCAAACCATTAAATGCTTTCTAGAAGCATCCAGAATTGGAAGAAAGAAAGACTTGCATAGCAATCAAAGTCACTGTGGTAATGTAGGAAACGTGGCCACCAATTTGTCCACAGAAACTCCCACAAACAGCAGTGTCATAATAACCAAATGACCTTTTTTGTTTCTAAGTGATGTGATTAAGGGATAAATATTGACTTGGGCGCCATCCTGCTTTTCTTCCAAAATATTGCCGAGGGTTCATTAGTATCCACCTGAGAGAACATGTGGGCTCTCAGTTTAACATCTCACCTAAAGGGCAGCACCTCTGACAGGCAGCACTCCATCAGCACTGCACTGAAGTGTCAACTACATTTTTGTGCTCAAGTTTCTGGAATGGGATGTGAACTCCTAAGATTCTTACTCAGAGATCATTGCTAATGATTGTGCCACAACTGACTAGTTTCCCATTCAGCATGTTGCATGTGAAACAAGAAAGGATGCTGTGCTGGATCAAATACTGAAGAATGAGTTGGGATAAAAAGGGATCTGAAGCTTGGAGAACACTTGGGAATAATGATCTTAACTTAATTAAGTTCACAATAAAAATAGATAAATACAAGGAGGCCTCAAGATAGAATTCTGAAGAAGAGTCATATTAGACTCAATAAGTTAACTCTGTTTCTCTCTCCACAGAAGCTGCCAGACCTGCTGAGCTTTTCCAGAATTTTCTTTTATTTCAGATCTCCAGCATCTGCAGTATATTTCTTTTATTCAAGATAGAGGTGTTGGATGGGGCAATCAGAATATGTGAACCATGTGCTTCATTCCAGTTGGGGTAGGTTTAGCAATGCTTGATCCAAGCTGCTGTGTGAAATATCAGAATGACGGCATGATACAGTAACATTGAAAAGAAAGGAGAAATCCCAATGAAAGGATTTGTCTTTAAATATCCTGCTCCAAATGGAGTAAGTCTTGGGAACATTTGTAAAGAGGGTTACCATTACATTTCCAGTGAAGTGGTGTTGGTTGAGAGGAGCAGCTCTAAAAAACAATCCTGAATATAATAAATAAAAGGAGACTCAATGAAGTATGTAAAAAAACTGTCAAACTTCATTCCAATCTACCTCAAACCCACCCATTTCCAGTTTTAACTGAGATGGCAAAATGAACAAGCAACCAACCCACCCACTCCTAGGAGACGGATTGCTCACTTAGCTACTTTAGTGCCTCCATTTCCCTAGCCTTGGGAAAGCTGGCTGCAAAAGGGAGCCAATGGCATGCTGCGTGGAAGAGGTAAATGCATTTTCAGCACTGTTTGGAAGCTAGGAGGAGCAGCAGTGCTTCTCTAGACTCAAGAACAGAGAAATAGGAGCAGGAGTAGACCATATGGCCCCTCAAGCCTGTTTCGCATTCAGTATGATCATAACTGAACTTGGGTTTCAACTCCATTTTCCCACCCAATCCACATATCCCTTAATTCTCTGACAGACCAAATTTCATTCTATCCCAGCCTTTAATATATTCAATGATGGAGCATCCAGAACCCCCTGAGGTAGAGAATTCCAACGATTCGCAACCCTTTGAGTGAAGCAATTTCTCCTAATAACAGTCCTAAAGGGTTGGCCCCTTATCCTAAGACTGTGCCCCTGTTTTTGATTACCTGACCAGCGGAAACAATCTCTCAGCTTCTACCCTATCAAGCCCTTTCAGAATCTTGTAGGTTTCAATGAGATCGCCTTTCATTCTTCTAAGCTGCAGAGAATATAAGCTCAATTTACTCAGCTTCTCATCATAGGACAACCGCCTCATTCCAGGGAACAATTTAGTGAGCCTTCGTTGTACCACCTCCAATGCAAATATATCCTTTCTTAAATGTGGAGACCAAAACTGCACATAGTATTCCAGATGTGGTCTCAATAAAATCCTGTACAATCGCAGCATCACTTCTTTATTCTTGAGCCCCAAGCAAACCTGTTTCTCACTCACTGTGATTGGCTCCACCCTTTGTTTACTATACACCCCTATGATCACTGAATCCCCCATCACCTATCTCTGTTCCTGATATCTCTCTCTGATCCTCTGCAATCACTGACCAACCCTCCAAAGCAGCTGCACCCACTTCCCCCTTGCAATCTCTACCTTGCGCAAGGTAACCTACCTGCTCCTGGGTTGTGACTTATTCTGGAGCATTTTCCAACTGATAGTGAGCCAAACCTGTCAGTTGGGCTGGATTCTGGATTCTGGGAACTGTTATAAGAAAAACAGGTGTACACATGATGTTAAAACTCCATGGTGTTGGGAAAACTTGGGTTTGGGTCCAACCAAATCTCTTCCTGCCAGCTTGGAAATCCCACTCCAGTAAATATCAGGGCCAATTTCCCAAAAGACCCATTAGGAAATTGGAATTATGCCAGAGGGTGGCAATTGTTAGAATGAGGAGAAAACTGATAAACCAGGATATTATAGGCCTATTAGGCATGCTTCTAGAGTCCACAATATTAGATAAAATTAGTGAACAATAGATCAGCACAAGCTAATCAGGGATAGTCAGCATGGATTTGTAAAGGATGGGTCATGTTTGAGTAATTTAATTTAATTTTTTGAGGAAATTACAGACAAAATGAATATGGTGGATTGGGTTGCCATTGTGATTAAAAGTATTCTTGAAGGTTTCATCAGATGACTTGCCCCCACACTTCAGCTGTTAGTCGATCCCTCCCTGTGACATATTGCCTTCCTACGCCAGTTAGAAGGCAAGAAGACTCATTACTCAATTGGACGATGCTTGCCTGTCAGCCAAACAGCCTCCCCCACCGCCCCACCCACTCCATTTTCAGTATATTTTAAATCTGGTAAAGAGAAATATTCAATGCAAGTGGCAGAAAAAAAAATCATTTTTCTCTCCTGAAGATTTTCTCTCCAGTGTTGCATACAACAGTGTCCTAGAGATTGACCTTCAATCCCTGGAGGCTCCAGGCAAATCCTGAAGCATTGGCAACGCTAACATTGGTGGATTTTGTAAGAAGGCATTTTGATAATGCGTCACACAACAAACTTGTTATGAAAATTAAGGCACATTATATTAAAGGGAAAGGATCGAGAAGGTAGCTGGAAGTACAAAGACTAGGAACAAATGTATGTTTTAACAGATCATTTAGACATAATTAGTGGTGTGTTGGAGTCTCTTTTATTTTGCATTTAGATAAATGATTTGGATATAGACACAAGAATTTTGTCAAAGTTGGTGATAATACCAACATTATAGGGCATGACAAAACGTGCAGTTGTAGGAGGTCAGGTATAGGTGAGCAGAATGGTCACAAAGGTGAATAAATGGGTAGTAGTATGTTTTGAGGAAAGAAACAGTGAAGTTAATTAATTCCAAAACAATAAAACTTGTATTTCGTCAGGGACTCTTCTGATTGTCTGCTGTAACTTCAACAGAAGATCTTCAAAAATCCTGGAAAAAGGCTTAAAGATAGGTTGGGGAAATTGCCTGGCAAATTCAACTCCAAACTTCTTAAAAGAGTGGAGGAACAGAGAAACCTAGAGATGCTGATGTATAGATCTTTAAAGGTGGGAATACAAGTAGAAGAGAGAAATGGTTTCTCAGTCTTATGCATAGAGGCATGAAAAATAAAGACAAAGAAACATAGTTGAATTTTTGCAAGATTAATTGGGTCAGGGTTGGAAAATATTAGAACTCACTGACCCCAGATTGGAATTTCAGAGCCAATTCCAGAGTTTCTACTGACCAGAGAGTTGGTAAGGAGGATGCAGAGACTTGGGATTACCCAGAAGAAGGGGGAAGGCAGATAATTTTTTTCACTTTGTGCTTCATTACCGCAAGTGGCTATTGAGACAGTGAGATTTAAAATACACCTGGAAAAGAATTTGGAAAGGAATGATGTGTCAATATGTATTTCTGTCTACATTAAATATTAAACTTGTACTTTGTAGTAAAGCAAAAAAGACTTGCATTTATATATGTTGTTTTTATTACATGTATTGTTAGGAATCAAAATTCAAAGAGCCCAAGGTCACACTAAGCTCAGACTTTGAGGAATTTAAGCTAATGATTTTCTGTGAATCTTTCCAGCAGAAAATCATTAGTTTAAATTCTTCAAAGTGTGAGCTTATTTTGGCCTCCACAATGGCAATCTAAAGTGTTAGTTAATCAATACAGGCAGGGGCATCACTTGCAATAACAAACATCTCAGGTGAAATTCTCCCGTTCGGCATGGAATTCTGAGCTGCCTGCCTTAGTTTCCAGAGTTGAGGATCATTCCAGATGTACAGGCCTCCTGACTTTCCACTGCCATAAGGCACCTACCAGTGCAAGCAAGCAAGGAAATCTCAGACTGAGTTAGTCTAGCTTCTAATGCAGGCGAAGCTCCTGACTGTAAATTTCACCCATTGACTGACTGTTCTGAATGTGCCAATTGGTGTATCCATTTCGAAGAGTAGAGTATCATGTGGTGGCATATGGCACATTCCATGGTCATGCTATTGTCTACCTGGATATTGGCCAGGAAGATATGCACTTTGCCTCATAGAGGATACGAGGTCAGCTTAAAGGCATGACTGGTGTTGCTAAACCTGAGAGAACATTTAGTGTAAAGAAAGAAATTAAAATTTGCATTCATTTATTTTAAGAAAAAAGAAAACACATATTTATATAGCACCTTTTACAACTAAAGGATGGCCCAAAGTGCTTTACAGCCAATGAAGTATGCAGTCAATTTGTGCAAAGTTCCCACAAACAGCAATGTGATAAAATGGACATATACTTTATTTTTGTGATGTTGATTCAGGGACAAATATTGGTCAGTACATCGGGGATGACCCACGCTGTTCGATAAAATTGTACCGCGGGATCTTCTATGTCCACCTGAGGAGGCAGACAGAGCCTCGGTTTAATGCTGCTTCTGAGAGATGGCACTTCTGACAGTGCAGCACTTCCTCGGTACTACATAGGATTGTATAGGATAAACGGCACAGATACAGGCCTTTGGGCACTAAGCATTCCATACTGGTGTTTATGCTCCACTCTCACCTCCTCCCATCTGTCCTCAATTGAATTGATGATCGTAACCTTTTATTTCCTTCTCCCTCATATGCTTGTTTAGCTTCCCTGTAAGTGCATCTATATATTTGCTTCATTCATTCCCGATGGTATCAAGTTCCGCATTCTCTTTGAGTAAAGATATTTCTTCTGCATTTCTGATTGGATTTCTTGGTGGCTATCTTATACTTGATGATCTTTAGTTATACTCTTATCCATAAGAGGAAACATTCTCTCTATATTTACTCTATCGGAATTTGTCATCATTTTAAAGACCTGTATTAGGTCACTCCTCAGCTTTCATTTTTCAAAGAAAAGACACCCAACCTGTCAATCCTTTCCTGATATATACACCCACCCATTTCTGTATCATCCTTGTAAATCTCCTTTTCATTCTCTCCAGTGCCTCTATATCCTTTCTACAATATGGCAACCAGAACTGTACGCAATACTCTAATGTGGTCTAATCAAGGTTTGACACTGGTTTAGCATAATTTCTCTACTTTTCCTTTTGGTCCCTCTAGAAATAAAGGACGTAATTTTCCATTTTTGAAAAAGGTGGCGGGCAGGTTTTGTAGCGTGTATCCCTCTGCTCGTAATGGCGGGAAATTGTGTTCCATTTTGCGCTTGGAAGCTCATTAATTATGCACAGACAAGTATCTCTCCAAATCACCTGGCGGGTCAGGAGCTGATTCGTTCGCCCAGCCATTACCTGACAGGATCGACGGTCCAGGTGCCATATTTAAATGCCACCTGAGCACACACATCTCAAACTCTCCAGCCCACCTGTCTCCAGAACATGCAGAGAAATGTTTTTGAGCCAAAAGAAGGCTGCAAGCTTCAAGAAGAAGGCAGCACCCCGTTTCAGTCACAAGACCCTTCGGGCCTTGATCAGAGGAGGCGGACACATAGGAATGTCCTGTATTCCAGGGATGGTTCCAGAAAGCATAGAGTGTCACCTCTCTGGCTTGGGAGGCCATCACAGGAAGATGTCAGCGTGGCTGGCAACTGCACCTGAAATGCCATCCAATGCAGGAAGAGGATCAATGATCTCATCCACTCCTCCAGTGTAAGTCATCCTTCAACTCCCTCCAAAATCAAACTTTCATCATGGCATCATGCACTCAAAAGGCTACTCTCTTCAGGGGTCTCACACAACTATTAGCTGGCGACAGATACCAACACCTTATTCTCTCACCAACATTTTCGTATCATCACCATCCCATCTATCATGTTTCTCACACTCCATCTGCAGCTCCTTCTGGGGGGTCTCACCACCCACAGAGGACATGCATCTCACCCAACCTCTGCTCCATCCCTTCTCATCACATGCCTATCTTTCTTCTTCATCCAGGGCAACAATGCTCACAATAGGTGGGAAAGATCGCAGAGCGGGGGAGGGACGGCCGACATCATTACCCTTGAGCTCAGAGGCTGCCACTGAGATCGCAGACAGGGATCACTCCTCTGAGGAAGGGGAGATTGGACTGTCTCAGCAACCGGGTAAGGTTCACACCTCCACCAGTTCATCACATCCTGACAATCACAGTGAGTGACAGGCACTCTTATAATCCTCTTGCTCATCAACTAAAACTCTATTCTCTATCTTATAAGCACCAGCAGATCGAGGCCCACAAGAGTGCCCAATATAATCCCAGCCCCCAGACCGCATCAGAAGAGGGAGCTGAGGAAGAACTGTCACAGTGTCACCCTCACCCTCCACCAGCGTGGAGCTACACACCTTGGTGGGGTGTAGTTCAACATTAGGATAGGGCTCACCTACTAGGGAACACCTCACTGATGCACCCAACAGTAATCGGAGGCAGGACTAGCCAAGGTCTCAGACGCTTGGAGGGCTGCTGGAGACCAGTCACCCGCTCAGTCCAAGTCAGATGATGAACCTCAGGAAGCGGCCGCCAACTCAATGCTGGAGATGAAGAAACAAGTGACAAAACATCAGGCATAGATTCGGCAGTTGCTCAGCAGACTAGAGTGAAGAATGGCGGAGTCCATCTGTTTTCCGTCTGATGTCATGGCGCCAACATGTGAGTGCGTTGAGGTGACATTGGGAAGTTTGGCAGCCATCTTGGTCCAGCAGGTTTTGCCGGATTTGTGCTTGGCCCTGGAATCCATGGCCACACACCTTGGTAGGCACCATCAAGATGTAGGTGACATGGGGACAAGGCACCATGACCTCCCTTCAGGTAAACCATCACATGCAGGAGTCAGGGCGGGGCATTCGGGCAGCCAAAGGAAGAATGAGCATCAGCTGGAGACCCCGGGGGCCTCCTCTCAGAACACTCCAAGAAAGTTGAGCTGCTAGAATCCCCTCTGCCTGTGACTCCATACACTCCAGCTGCTTAGGGAGAGTGGGGTGCATCCGCTCCTAAGCAGGAGACCCTGATCCGGCTGGGGCCCTCCAGTCTCAGGCCACCAGAGGACGTATGCCAAGGTCATCACAGGCCTCAGGACATACACATCAGCAGGCTGCCTCCACCTCTACTGCAGATGTCGGGGCTGCATCCAGGCATAGAGCTAGGATTAGGAAAATTAAGAAATATTGAAATTACTTTTGGGTCGTGGATTTGCTACCACTGTAAAAAGTTTGCGCTTTTATAAATACATTAGATGTTTATGTGAATGGCTTGGTCAACTGAAAGTGTTGTGATTATGTACATTTAAATCTCTTATTTTAAGGTTTAGCCATCCTTGCACTCAGTGATAGTCTCCCTCTGTGAGATTCACGATCATGTGATGTCAACCTCACTGAAGATATTTTCTGCATCCTCGTGTGATGTCAGGGAGATGTGTTAAAATCTCTATTGGAAGTGTGTAATTTATGCTTTTGTAACCCTTCTTCCTGAAGAAACACCATTGTGTGAGAACTGCTCAGCAGCCTTGAGGGATTAGCAGCTGTTGTCAGTGGTAGTGGCAAAAGACAAGATATGGACAGAGGAGGAGATTCCTAATGTAGTTTTTCATTTTTGTGGCGACAACTGCTTCAAGTAAGTTTTCACATCGCTCTCACTGTTGAGTGGGCTCTCAGTTCCCAGAACGAGTGCATACAGATCTTCTTAGGGATCATGGCCTGGTGAATCATGAGGCTGGAAGGTGCAAGTGTGAATGCTGGGCTAACTCTCAATGCAACTGGTTAGCATCCCTTGAGATGAAAGGGAATGACATTGAGTGTCAGGAGAACTGTGGCCATCTCCCTTTGCCTTCACTCTACTCCTTCTGGAACCTGGCAGCAATTAAAGTGCCGTGGGCATATCTCCCACATCTTCCTTCCTCTATGGCATCGTCACCTTGAAACTGACCCTCATCACACTCTTGAGATTCCTGGGCCTACTGATCTTCAACCTCCGAAGAGCTCTCATTCTCCTCCATTTCACTCTTTGCAAAGGATCACTTCTTTGCAGTGTGAGCTGGTGAGGGGTGCAACACACAGTGGTGATGCGTGAAACCCTATTCTTCAGAATGCCAATGGTTTGCTCTTATTAGGGATCATGTGGAACTGTGAGCAGCGTTGTGTCTCTTCTCAGAATGAATCTGAGGGCAATACACAGGTGTCATCAGGCAGTGTTTCAGTGGGTACCCCTGATCCCCAAGCAGCCATCCCTGCAGACATTCAGGCCCTTCAAAAGTCTGAGGCACCTGGGAGTGAATCAGGATGTAAGAGTCATGGCAACTCCCAGGGTACCTGGCACAAACGTGCATTTGTTCTTCCAGTGATCACACATCAGTTTAACATTAATGGGAGGATAGCCTTTGCGGTTTATAAACTTTAGGGCTGCTGCCACGGAGCCCTTAAAGCCATATGGTTACAGTCGATTGCACCCTGCACTCTTGGGAAGCCTGAGATAGCTGTAAAGTTGGTGAATCTTGCAGCCTGGCTATCTTCGTCCAGGGCAAACCTCACATACTGATGTGCCTTGCCATAAAAGGTAACTGTGACCTCCTTTTTACATCTACATGTTGCAGACTGCAATGCTGCACAGATCCCCCTGTGGGTCTGTGAAAAGAGCTACATGAAAAAAATTTGAGCACAGCGGTCACCTTTAAAACCACTGGCAGAAAATAGCCTCCAACTCCACGAGGTATCAGGTCTTCATGAAGAATGTGGCAGATGCGATCAACAAGAGTACAGGATAAGTGCAGACATGCGTGGCATTGTCTCTTTCTCATTTGTAAATAGGAGAGTCTTCTTTGCTATACCCTAGGTCTGGCAAGTTGCCTTTGCTGTCTGGGTTTCTCCTCCTGACCCTTTTGTTCTTGCTCTGGCTCCCCTTGACCCTTGACCTCAGGTGGGGCCTCCTCCTGGAGCTGTGCTAAGCGTCACCTCTCCCTCCCCCATTGCATTAAGACCCTCAAAATGGCAACATTGAGTCCTAGATACATTTTAGCTTTTACCTTCTCTCTGAAGTGAAAGTCTGAAGATATTAGTGACTAGTAGGTCAAGATAAAGAAGCTCACAATCTGTTACCTATAGCAACTGTAATAGTCTATAGTGATTTCTGCCCTACTTGCAAGATCAATGATGCTGCCTTGTCTGTAAGGCACTGGCACACACATCGAGGTGACCAAGATCCCAGAAACTTAGCATCTGAATCCCTCAGTTGTATGAGAAGGTTTCATTGAGATGCACAACCTAACCTAGATCAATGCTCCAATCTCTGATCTGGCACACTAATTAGTAATAAATTACTCGTGATTAATGGCTAAATACCCTAGACAGCCGGATACCCAATCAGCCATTAACCTGCCATTGGGAGAATCGCAAACTCTTTTCATGCTGATGGGTTTCTGATTTTTTGCCTCCCTCTAGATTCTCCACTCCTGCCCACCACAAAACCCACCGTGGGCAGGATGGGAAAATTCCATCCAGAGCCTATGTGCTTGTTTGCTGTTTTGTTTGTGGCCTTGCCAACCTATCGTGATTGGTGTATTTGTATTTCGAGATCTTTTTGTTCCCCTACCCCTCCTAGACTTGCAGCTTCCAAGTAATAAATGATATCCTTATTCTTACTATCTATATTGATCTTCACTTTATTTTAATTCATTCAAGGGATGTGAGCGGCGCTGGCTAGGCCAACATTTACTGCCCATCCCTAATTGCCCTTGAGAAGAGCATTTTCCAATTATGCAAGCATATTAAAGTCCTCTGTACTCCTCAGCATTGACATCCTCCCAAATTTGGTGTTTTTGAGTGCCAGCTGATTTTTGTGCTCAAGTTCAAAAGTGGTTGAACTCACAACCTTCTGCCTCAGAGGTAAGAGGTCATCCAACTGAGCTGTGGGTGAAGTCCAACAGCCTTTATATTGTGCCTTTCTTGACCTCAGGATGTTGCAGATAGATCAATTCACCCTCTCTATATTTTTGAACTTAGTAGAAAGCACTAACGAATCATAAATGATGTCTTCTTTCCAGGATCGAATAGAGCAAGGAACATTCTTCCCAGTTAGTTTCCTTACTTTGCACTCATCACAGTAGTAGCAGGCAAGAAGCATCAAAGCTCTTACAGTTACACTGAGCATCAGACATATTTATCATTAAGGTTGCAGGCTCTGTCGTTGTCCCAGTGTACCACTTGTACATGTCACCAACCCTGGAAAAAATGAAGGTCTATCTGGGATTAATTGATACCCAACTGTTTTGGGGCAACTGGGAGGTAGTACAATTCCTCTGCATTGTTCTCCATGGGCCAGCCGAATGCTTCAATCTATGAGTAGCAGAATGTGAAATTGTCTCATCACTGACTGGACAGAGCAGGAAATGGCTAGCTCCACTCATCTGGTCTGGAAATCTCACCAATAGTTAGTCACTGACTTTTTTTCATTCTTGGGTTCTGTATGTTGCTTGCAAGGCTGTCATTTATTGCCCATCCCTTGAGTAGCTGGAGACCTGAACAAATGCAGCCTGTCTGGGCAAGCTGCTCCAACTGTTGTTAGGGAATTAGAGATGAAAAAACACATTCTCCTGTCAGCTGTGCCAGTGAGCAGGCTCTTGAGCAATTACATGATGCCCTTTCTAAGTACATGTTTTGTTTATGGAGTCCTGTGCCAGCATACAATGACCGCCTCAAGAATATGGGATCCAATGACAGAGTTCGATATTTTGTGCCAGCATACTGCTACAAAATGGGATTCTCCACTGGAGTTAGGTGTCCTGTGCCAGCATAAGGGGTCCAATGACAGTATTAGATTTTCTGTGCCAGCACATATGTCCTTTGCTAGCATATGGGCTCCTGTGTCAGTGTTCGATGGGTGGTATTATTATACAGAGTACTGTGCCAACGTATACTATATTTTGCCAATATATAGAGTGATGTGCAAATGTACAAGCCAGGTTTGATGAGTTGTGTCAGAATGCGGAGTGACTTAACAATGCACAATGTACTTTGTCAATATGCAGTGTGCTGTGCAAATGTATGGGCTCCTGTGCCAGTAGTTGCAGTCCCGTGACAGCGTACAATGTCCCGTACTAATGTATGATGTACCATGGCCATCTACAGGGTCCCACAAAGGTAACACTGTGCTGTGTGAAATGGAAGTGATGCCCATGAAGCCAGTTAGGTGGCAGGGGCCAGCATATACAGAAGGACAGAAAAGTCACTTATCCAGACTCTGACAGCTCCACTGCTTGTGGTCAACCATGAAATGAAAGATGATGGTGTGTGGAAAAGTTATCTAGAGAAACACCAGCAGCAACAGCCTCACCTAGACAGAAAGCTGGACCACATACTAATATGGCTTTAGTGATGTGTTGGGTGACCATTGGCTAGGCAATGAGTTTATCTGCCCTTTGACCAGGCAGACCAGATACAAACTTAGAATAGAAATGGTTGACTATAAACAGGCTCTAAAATGTTCATAGCATGCTTCTTTTTACATAGAGTCTGTGGCAGGGAGTTATGAATCAGACTTGGGCTATGCCATGGGATTATTATTGACTGAAGAAATATAATGGCTGATAGCCAGAAATTAATGACAAAGGATAGAGATAATGATAACTATAAAAGTTGCTGTGCTAATAAGCAGGGCAAGTGATGGTTCAAAGATGTACATCATAAATAAATATGTAAATCGTAATTACAAGTTTCTATTGTGAGCTGAAATAACCTTCCCGAAAGTCACTGTTCTGATTCAGTGCATTAATTCAACTGTGAAGATAACTGAGCGGCCATCATCCTAAACCCACAATAGGTTTTACTGGAGAACTGAAATAATCTTCCTTGTTAAAAGGCACCACCTAACCTTCAGCTGTATGCACTGTTTACCTAGGTAGTTAATGTCACGGGCAGCCCTATTTATACACTACTGCCATGCCTAGTATACACTCCATGCCCTGATATTCATTCACCATCTCAATATACATTCTTGAACCTCCGATCGATACTTCCTTTTCCTGCTATACACTCCACGTGCCAACATACATTCTCTGCCTGCTAAACATTCCATTCCATGGATGTAAAATTCAATTACATTGTGTATATATTTTTGGTGGTCTGGGTGCCATTTCAGGTCCAAAATGGTACCTGTGCATGCACACATTTCTGATAGAGGCCAAGCCAGATAGTTTATCTTTATTCGTTCTTGAGTATGTAAATATGTCAGTGGCAAGGCCAGCATTTGTTGCCCATTTCTAATTGCCCTTGAGAAAGTGGTGGTGAACTACTTTCTTGATCCATTGCAGTCAATGTGTTGTAGATAAACCCACAATTCATCCTTCAGTGGTTTAATACAACTGAGTTGTTTGCTAGGGCACTTCAGAGGGCAGTTAAGAATCAACCACATTGCTGCAGGTTTTGAGTCATATATAGGCCAGACCAGGTAAGGAAGGCAGATTTCCTCCCCCAAAAGACATTAGTGAACCAGATGGGTTTTTAATGATGATCTGCTAGTTTCATGATCATTATTAATGAGAATATTTATTCTAGATTTATTAATTGAATTCAATTCCTCCAGCTGAGATGAACACTGAGCCTGACATGCAAGAGTGCATGTCAGAGATACTGCCATGCCTTGAAAGGTTTGCTGCTCAGCATCAGCAACAAGTTTCACAAGTAAAACAAAAATAATAATAAATATATAAGTTTAATTGTGTGAGGGACTAAGGCCTCACACTGTATATTTTATAATATATATAGATATGCCTATTGCTGTTTCTAAAATTTTAAAAACTGAACAAAGACCTTTAAAATGACAGAAACCCTGTCTGTTTATGACCTCTGAACAAAAGAAGCCATGTGGCAGTTTTAGGAAAAATCACACATCATCTCTGAGGAGCCACTAAAAACCCCCAGTGAACTGCACAACTCAACTTCAAAGAGATCTATACAAAAGCCATCTGCATCTAATAACCCGTGCTGGCTAGTAGGCGATGGATCATTTGCTAAGACAAAGGCCCTGCAACCTTCCTTTCAATTCCTAATGGCTGAGATATTTAACAGTCTTTGGAATCCAAACAATGGATATACATCATTTGTCAAAGATGGTGCAGAGGTGGGAGTCATGTGATGTGAGCTCTGGATTGCGGAATAAGTAATATTGCCTTAGTGAACTCAGTCCACAGTTTAACATCTGACCAGCAGGTCATGACGAAGGAGCTCTAGCCCAGGTTGGACACCTGGTCCTATCTACTTTGCTTCTGCTGGAAATTCTGTACCATCGCCTACAAGGTTGATTCATCTCTGCATGCCTATCTCATTGTGTGAAGTCAACACCATTGGAAAAGTGAATTATTCAGCATTGGTTTTCAACCCACTGACATCCGTGAAGGAGTACCTCATTGGACTTTGATTCTGGACTCTGGGGCCAATGTGAAACAATATTTATTTTCTCTGTGGTCTCTGTACTGTAAAACATTTTCTCTATCCCTCACTTTATTGTCTGAGTGGAGGCAATGTTACGACCCTCCTTTCATGTTTTGAGTGTGCACAAATAAATTAATCCTTTGAGTTCATCCTATCTCGAGTTTGCTGTGGGGTTATTATTGGAAAATTTGATCGGACCAAAAATGAGGGGTTGGGAAATATGCCACCGCTTATAAAGGGGGAAACAAATCAAAACACCCTTCTGTTTACGGACAGGTGGGGAGAGGAGAAATTAGTGCTGTTTAAATCAGCCCCCCTCCTGTCTGTAACAATTGTATAACTATTCTTTATACAGAAAAAAAATTATGCTATGTTACAGGGGTCTATGGAACTTTAATAATATGGGATGGGAAGATTTCACAAACAAAACTGTTGAGAATGCCGACTCTAAAGTATGTTCAATGTCAGTGTCTGAATTGGTGCCTGTTTCTTTATCATCAGTATCTTCCTCCTTTTCCACTTTTTGTTCCTGTATCACGGCCTGGCCAGGTTGCAATTCTTGGGTATAGGAACAGAAAAAGGCACAAGGATAGGGTTATGGTGAGGAGAGTGGGGAAGAGCAATGGCACATGCTTAGACCATCGGCAGCTTGTAAATCAGAAGAGATGGTGGGATAGAAGAGCAAGCTGGATATGAGAAGAAGGATTAAGTATGAGCATACAATCATCGTAGATGTATTCAGCCCTGCTGCTTGCTACAGTCTTGGTCATGGACACTCTATCAGTTGAGGACATACAGTCATGTCTGTCCTCCTCTGTTTAATTCCTGCTGCCTCTGGTTTTATCCTACCTTGTTCTTCAAGATAGAGGAAGTGTGTCAGTGAGTGTAGTGCAATATGTTTGGGTGATGTGCCTGTTGCTGACAGTGTGTGCAAATTGTTAACTTTTAGACAGCCAGGCTGTGAAGAATAGAAGTAGGACCTAGGCTTTACACACTTAAAAATTTTTATTCACAGAGACATACATTACAAACATTCATGTCCAGACCCAATTAATACAGATTCAGTCTGCTCCTATATATAAGTATACAAGTGAATCCCCAGTTAATGCCCACCAGATGAATACATTTCCAATTATTATACAATTAACATAAGGTGAAAGATGTGGGTGTGAAACTTTCAGCATTGAAAGTGCATGAGGATGAGGATGAGATAAAGCGATGAGTATGATGTATCAATCATGCTTGATAGAGAAATGAGGTAAGTGAAAGGTGGAGTTGATGATTTGAGCAATGTGTGAGGCTAGTGATGCAGTTGGTGGTGGCATTGGAAGATGCATTCATTGATCTTGACACTTGTGTTTCATGACACAGGACTCTGTGCTCTACGGGCTGTTCCCAGGGACACACACCAAGGCAAACATCAACTGCAGCTGGAGGTACCTTTGGTCTGCCGAAACTTGTTGGTCTTTCAGTGCAAAGAGTTGTCCCAACCGAATGTTGCAGACTGGCACATTCCAAGGTCCAGGACTTCATGTTGAGGGACACACTAAATCTTGGGGCAGCCACCACAAAGGCGAGATGGGGAAAGGTCTAAGGCCTTTCAGCCATAGTGCACCAAGGGGCTGGGAATTGTATAGACCCCTCAGGTTGTATGACCCAGACTGAATGTATTCAGTGAATATTACATGTATCACAATTGTATTGAAACACCTCAGAGTGCAACATGATCTATGTAGGCAACTTAAATACCATTGAATGGTCTGACTATTATGACCATTTTGAAATGTCTGTAATGTTCCTTGGCTGTATTGAATCATCTCAGGATGTGACAAGATCTACGTGGAAAACCCAAACATTATTGCACTTTTTGCGATGGTATCCAGGTTCTCAGGGTTACAATACTGACATTAACCACAATAGTGACCTGCTCTTCAGAGTGTCTGTCTCGAGGGCCTCCATGTCCACTGTGAGTAGAGGACCTCTCTCCTCTTGTCCACCTCCTGCACCAAGGCCTCCCATGCTGCGTAAGATATCATTGGAGCCTGCTCTCTGCCATTCTTATGTCCCTCCCAGGTCAAACTCGCTTTTAGAATGATTTGAAGCACCTGCTTCAATCAAAGTGAATCTCTTGCAGACTGGCTTAAAGTAGTGCAGGCTAGCTTGAACTCATTCCAGCCCCTCACCATTTTGCAACTCCTACACAGGTGTATAGACATTTGCACACTATGATCATGTAACTGAGCAGGCAGCACCAAGTTTGCATGCTGCCTCCACTAGAAGGAATGGGCGACATTTAATCTTGTATTCTATCCCTATGCCTGTTTCTGAGGGCAATTAAATTTTGGCCCCATTGCCTCAGCTCAAATTACACTCCTCACCCCTGATGTACAATCTCTGGGGGCACTTTTCATAGGTTTACCACCCCTGGAAAATAGAATACCAGGTAAACGAAAACAGTACAGAAAACAGTGGCATTGCACACCTAATTCAGTAATGATCAGCACTGGAAATGGAGCTGTAAGCAAGTGAAAGTTAGGTAAATCAAAACTTATTCCAAAACACATAACTATTTTTATCACAAGACTTCACAGGCCTTCAGCATTCTCTACAGCTTTGTTCAGCCAATTCAGGAGCTTGGGTTGTCATAAATGACACAGGATTACAACATTTTTGGAAGGGAGAAAGAGTCAGAGAGAAAAAGAACAGGTTAAAAATATAACAATAACATTTTGGAAGAAGGACACAACAGCTGATCCCTGTATCAGTAGATTGGAAAATATGGAATGTCCCAGATGATGAGTCCAGAGCATGCATGTTCAGAGCAAGGGTGGGGGGCTTATGTAGTATTGAGTGTGACACCTGGAAGGGGTCTCAGCATGTTGGCATGTGCAACTTAGTAGGCCATCTCCTTACAATTTCAATGGGAGGTTATCTCGTTACACATTCAATGGGACCACTTTGTTACAGTTTCACTTCTGGGTGCGGTGCACAGCAATGGGTGTAGTCTAGGCTCTCAGAGAACAATCCTAACTGCAGCATTGAAGGGGCCAATCCAAAGATGGATATGGGAAGAGTTAAGAGTTGCAGCAAACTGAAGAAGAGATGTTGTGGTGGATTCAGGATGGGCATGGATAGCAACAAAATTCAACAACATATTGCTTTATGCACTACTAAGTGCAGTGAGGAGTAGGAGAGAGATACTCTTTCCAGTAATGGGAGGAACAAACCGACTGCCGTAAGGTGGCTGAGGATCTCTGTATCAGGAACATGATGTCATCCCCTTGGATTCATTGCAGGAAGTGCTAACCAGGTCAGGAAATATTCAGTTACATTCTATTGTGCACATCACTCCTCCTCCCCCATCATTTGCTTCTCACTCTGCCTTGTCAAGCCTACTCATTCTCTTTCTATGCACATTCTTAGATCCCCATCTATCCATCTACCTTGATCCTTCTGCAATTTGATGCGCCTCCCTGGTGTTCACCCTCACCAAATGCATTGCATCCATCAGATGAACACATACTTTTGCAGTCACCCGTGGGTCTGTTCTTCCCCTTGCCTTAAAGTGGAGAGCATAGAACACTCAGGAGCGGGAGAGGACCTGAATGTTGTCCTCCACAGATTGTGCAATTCAAAGCTATAAAGAAGGGGGCGATAGAGATGGGTGGTATTTCAATACCCCTGACCATTGAAGATGGATAGATTGAGACTTCACAGCTACCTGGTGGCAGAATTAAATACCAGTGACCCATATGTCATATCGCACTTAGTCATGTTATCTGATTTCAGCAGTGAGTGAAATATGATCTTCACATTGATAAATTGCAGCATTCTTACTTTGCCAGTACTAATTTGTATCTTTTTCTGGCCTCAAGGTCTTCATGCATTCAGCAGCAGACAGCGGACCTCCCAGGTGGCAAATCCTTGAAAGAACTTCTTCCTTCTCAATTTGTACCATCACAGGATCTCTGTTTACAATATGCCAGTGCAGATACCCACACTCAGTGGGTCCAGTTGGGAAGTTAGTTGTGAATTGACCTTGTGACTCATGGTTTATAAGTGAGCATGAACAAACAATAGGGGCAAGGAAAGTTGTGAGAGTCCATGTAGCAGGATGCAGTGCTGTCCAGGCTCTGCTCAGCCAGACACAGGTGAGATGGAAAATGAAGAAAAGGATGGTTGTTGAGGGGCAGCAGAGAATCTGCAAGGTAGTGGCAGGTCTTCCATGCAATCCCTGATTTTGGAGAGAATGGAGGAGTCCAGCTCAAGAATGAGTAGGCTGGTGTCACAGGGCATTGCATGGGTCATCTCTTCCATCAGTAGATTGAGCAACCTGTTGAATTAATTGTAGAAATCAAATGAGTGCATGTAGGCCCTGATCACAGCCACACAGGCTATGGTTGCCACTTTTAATAAGGTGACAAACACCTTAACCATGGCCTTACAAGGTGTCACCTATTTGCTCCCAGTTGCTCCCTCCAGAGAGAGGTAGGAATGAAGTGCCACTGGCCCATGAGAGCTAGGATGGCAAAAGGAGGTAAGGAAGCATTGCTGCTTCTCACCCATTGCCACACCCCACACCCCACACCCCTGTCACCCAACGTGCTGTCTCCTCTCCCTGTGGCTGGATATACCTCCGCAGGTGGAACCATCCCATGTGGGATCCTCCGGGCTGCAACACTCAGAAGTCAATGATAGAGAAGTTCAAAAGACAGAACAGGGATCTGAGCAACGTGTTATTACCTCTGCTGAAGTCACTGGAGTTACATATGTAGGGGTGGTGGGGAAAGGAAGAGGAATGCTTTGTAGTTAAACAAGAGTTTGCACTTGGATATTTAACAAATTGTCATGTTGTCAAGTTTCCATTGTTTACTAGATCATGTAAAAGTTATTATTTAGTCCCACTTTCTTAGTTGCTTATTCAATTGCTTGTTGATGAAGGGGAAGACATGAGCAAACAGTGAACAATGGGAGGATGTGCAATGGGTGAACAGTTGATTACAGGACAACTTTGTGTCCCTGGGATTGTGGGGTTGGATAGGGATCGATTGAGGTTCTTACATTGCTCCAGGAGTGGTGACTAGCTGAAACATACAGCTATAAAGGAATTCTCGGCATTCAGGGTGCAATGTGAGTGCAGGCGCAGCATTGGGGTTGCCCTCTCCATCCTCTGCCTCCCCATCTATATTGCAGTCATCCATAGAAGATTTGTGCTGAATGCTTTGTTCTTCCTGCAGATCCAGTCCTCACTGTTGGACAATGTTGTGCAGAATGCAGCGCACTATGGTAATTCTGGAGACCCTCACTGGCAAATAATGGAGGGCAACTCCAGACCTGTCCAGGCACCTGGAGCACATCTTGAGCATGCCGACTGCTTCATCTGATGGCTGCATTACTGTCTTTGTACCTCCCTTGGGTTTCATTGATGGAGTTTCTTACTGGTCTCTCAACCAAGTTTTGTCTCTTACTAAGGCTACTTGTCGATACAAAGAGATCAGGGAGCTTGGGCAGTGGTAGGATGCAAGCATCACGGCATCCTTCAGGTAAAGTGAACACCTACATAAAGCTTTTCTTCTGGTTTCACCTGAACTTTGATGGAATATGGATATTAGTCTTTGATGCCAGCACAACCAAGTAGAAGCAGAAGACTGAACATTAATGGAAATTCCTTGTGGTTGCTGATTACTCCTGGTTGATCTGGGGGTGCTCAGGTTGCCATGAATGTGCAATTGATGGCACCTTTTACCTGTGGGCAGGCAGCCAGTGACACAAAGCCGAGTGCTTGCTCATTCTGGTTATCATCATAATGGGGGAAGTTTACTTAAGTTTCCACCCTGGCAATCGATCGTAAGCCACTTGAGTCATGCAGTTATGTGCAACCAATTAGGAGATCTTGGATCTGCTGCCAGTAGCACCCTGGATGGATGTAGAAGCCAAAAAGTTGAAGGTGGTGTTCACATTCACAGCCACTGGTATTGCATGGCTACCAGGGCCGGCAGGGAGAAGGTCTTCCTATATCTCACATCTCAGCCACTGCCTGACGTGAAATCTCAGCCTTTGGAAATACTTCCAAGAAGTCATGGAAGCTGAGTCTCTGTCCGTACACCCTGTTGTGTGGGTAATGCCTCATAAGAGCTCAATCCTCTTTGCTGACTACCTGTAAGTCGCTTCACAGTAGGCTGTTGCTGTTGCTGTTGGTCATTATATTCCTCACAGAGTTCCAATCTAAAGCAGCCATCCATCTTAACGTTCTGAGTGTCAATACTTCCAGAGTTAACAAATTAGCCTCTCAGCACAAGTACATTCAATGCTGTCCAAATGGGAGGTAAGAAAGCAACTGTGAACATTCTGTTTATTGATGTGCATTTGTTAACAATTGTCCTGAATCCCAACCCATGGGCTATTAAAATCTCCCATTGTAATCTAAATGTAGAAATAAGGAAATAAGAAAGGTTTTAAATTTATCACATATCAGGGTTCAATAGTTGTGCATTGGATTCTGTGGGGAGAAAATTTGAATTTATAAGCACCCAGGTGAATGATTTACCCTCTACAACCTCTAGGCTGACAATGCCAAATTAATGAAATCGGGGGCGGTGACAGTACATTTAAAATAAAAATATTGGAAATAATATATTATGCATTTCGAAAAAAAATCTAACAGTGACAATTAGGATTGGGATGGAAAGGAAGGGTAATTGGTGCACGGCAAGGGCAGAAATCATTTCACAGTGGGTAATGGTTCCAGGGGGCAACTGTTGAAGTACTGTGGTTAATCACTAAAAAAAGTTTTATTTTTTGAAAAGTGAAATTGAGTTTTGGGTTTCAGTCTTCATTATTCTGTTGCAACCTGACTGACAGCATCATGAATTCCAACTGAAGTTCCAACAACAAATTGTTATTAATAGATACAACGTCAAATGTGTATGTGAGCTAGTCAGGGTTTCAGCAAGGATCCTTTTATTATTCTGTTCCTTTCTATGGCATTGAGTGTGTGGGCTAGTCAACTAAACAAAGCTTTTAATCACAACCACACTTCAGCTACAGAAAAGCCACATATATGGCAGCTCATGGTTCATTTTGTCACAAGGGTATGTAGCTTGAAATGGATGGAGGTATTTAGTGGAATGTCTCAGAAATCCAATTTGGGACTCCTCCTGGGATCCAATATTCAGTACGAACCTTGAATTACAGCCTCGTTATAGTAAAGTTAAATTTGCAGGTTGCACCAGGCTAGGGTAATTATGGTGCCTGCACTCAAAAGGTAGGTTAGAACTTTGAAGAGGAAATATTGAAAGAAGCTGAATGGTTTAATTGACCCATTGCTCAATGTGTGTGAAAAGTGTGAGGTGGCAATAAAAGGGATGCTGGGTTAAATTGCCAAAATGGGTGAGTCCAAATCTTTAGGGGTTATGTTGAGGGTGTACAGGGCCCTGCTCAGGCTGTAAGTGGATTCAGTTCTGGTCCCAGTAACATCAGCAGCCATTTGTAGTGTGCACAGAGAACAACAAGGACGACAAGAGGACACAGGGCCCATGTTGTAAACAGCAAATTTAGGACAGCTGTTAGGAAATATTTCTTTACACAAATCGAGATGGGCTCCCAGGAAAGATGGGGGAGGCTTATTTAAGAAGCAGATAATATTGTAATGGGAAGGCTGTAGAGATTGCATTCTGAAAGAATGAATTCAAGTAGGGCTGAAGGTCTTTCTTTATCCAGACTTATCTTGTGCCATTGCAGTTGTATTGAAAGTGGGTGTTATCTGTAGTTTAGAATCAGCTTGGTTGCCATAGCAATATGAATATAGATTTCATAAAGGACCAAACGTTGAGTCTCATCAAAAGAATGCACATATTTATTTAGAAACTGCCTTTCACAAGTTAAGGTCATCATGATGACCCAACGAAAAAACCTGGAATTTCCCTTATCTGGTTTATGCTGATATTCTGCCAAAATCTTCACCCAAATTCATGCCAACCTTGCTGTCAGCAACTTACACTGAAATTTCTTACAGATGTCATTCATCAGAATGTAAAAAGTAGTGTAAGGTGAACACAAATTCAGTGTTGGCATTAGAGGCCCAAAGAATTATATAAAGAAAATGCCACCTGGCTCCTTTAAGTCCCCCTTTATCTTACTGATGTTGTCAGAACTATTAGAAGACAAAATACTATATCATTAAATACTGCTGAATCTTCAAGAAAATTCAATCAAGGAAGCTTTCTGCCTTTTTAATGCTGCAGATTCTGATACTATAATAACACATTCAATTTTAGAGAAAATGCAGTTGAGGTCCAGTGGGGAAAAGTTTGAAAAGGGCTAAAAATTGCTATGAATCTGCAAAAACATTTTTCAGTCTGTTCCAGGGTTGAAACTCTTCAGTTATGATAGTGTAGGGCTAGATGGGAACTTATCATGCCTACATATTTGGTGTACATAAGCATCGCTTCAGTACTGGTGTTTGCTTGTCTTTCGCAAGGAGAGCAGAACTATGTTCATCAGCTACACGGGTTTCAGCAAATGCAATTCAGGAGTGGCACAAATCAACAAGGAAATTTGCGTGTCACAAGCTTCTGCCATAAAGCCATTGTTGGTCGCTTACTCATGAATTGCGTCAGAAAATATTCATGCAGCATGAAAATTATGAGGAAATTCAGGACTTAAAGTTTGTGAGAGTTGCCAGTGTGGGAGCATGAACACCATTACTTACAGGTTCCACTAGGGGACAGCAAATAACTGCCAAATGGCAGGTTTTTTATGGTCACAAAAAATACTGACCAATTTATGGGGCTTAAAGAACTGTTAGTGGGCACTGTAATGGAATGATTAATGAGAAAAACAAAGGAATATGAGAAGGACACTCAGTCCCTCGAGCCTGTTTTGCCATTCAATCAGATCATGGCTGATCTGTACCCACCTTGAATTCATACTTTTACTTAACAAAAATGTATTGATCTCAGTGTTGGATAGTGTGAAATAGGAAAAATAACTGAAGTACACTGAAAGTTGTCAGTATTAATATTTTTCAATTTTGAGATGTATCCTGTATGACAAAGGCAAGCACCTGGTTTAGATTAGGTCATTAGGATTCTGCAGTGCAAATCTCACTAAGCAGGAGGTGTCAGTTTAAGGCAATTTGATAAGCATCAATGGATTTGTGTAAAGTATTATAGCTAGTTTGGAGACAGCAGCAGGGGAATTTTGACAGGTGAAGCCCCTAAAAGTGACATTAGGTCAGGATCCCAATACCATCCCCCACTTCAGGTTTCACCTGAGTTGGTTTGAAGATGAGTGGGGAAACCCATTGCAACCATCCGTTAAGTCATTTAAATATCTCTGTTACGTCATTAAATACTCCTTTAACCTGACATTCCGGCCTTAACAACCAGCAGACCTATTTCCCGAGCTGTCTGCAACTTGCCAAGGTCACGTGGTGAGTGTGCGGTGGGGAGTGCTACTTCAGTGAAACTGACAGGTTGGAAAGCCTTTGATCAATAAAACTGAAGAGTTGCAGTGATGGCCAATTGAGAGGCTACTGCCTCACACCACTTCTCCTCAGAGAGTGCCTTCACAACTTGACAGCTGATTGCCAACTTCTTGGAAGTCACTTCAGCTGTCTTGCAATTTTATGCAACCCTACCTTGCACCAACAGCAGAAACACCAACACCATCAGCAACAGCAGAAGCAGCAGCAGCAGCTGTTGCCTTCTCCTCAACCACATGCCAGTCCACTTGGCAGAGGGAATGGGCACAGGGATCCATCTCCAAGGAGGCAAGATCCCCAACATAGACCCTTTAGGTAGATGATTAGCTCTCTAAACATGTCTGAGCATCAGTACATCAGGAGGCTAAGGTTTTCACAGCAGTTTATTGCTGACATCTGCAGCCTCCTGCCACAAGACCTTCATTTAGGTGGGCCAGGTGGGCACACATTGCTAGTGACTGTCACAGTGCCTGTCACTGTAGGATCACCTCCCCCCCGCCTCCTGACCTCTGCCTCCCTCCGCTCTATTCTCCGGCAAGGGGAGAACGCAGAGAGACGCGTGTTCGAAATGGCCTGTGTGACTGGCAGGAAATGACAACATTTGTGCAGGTCATTGTGAGGCATGAGTACAGACGACAATAGGCAGAGGATGAATGTGTGTGTTGGATACTCAGATGGGAAGTGAGGTGCTGGGGAGAGTGGGATGAATGGGTCTGCAAGGTGTGTTGGTCTGAGGAATGCTGTGCAAGAGCATGCTGGGAAAGCCAGAGTGTGGAGCTTGGCACTTGAAAGTGTTATGCCACTCACCTGTCATGCCCTCCTGAGGTCCTCAAACGTCTTGGTGCACTGCCTCCAGGTTGGAGGGACTACACTTCGGCAGTTGGCTTCTTTAACTGCTTCCATTCCACACCTTGGAGTGGATGTCCTATTCCTCCCTGTTCTGCCATTCAATGAGATCATAGTTGATTTGCACCGTGGCTGATTGGCACCTATCCACTTTTTCCCCATATTCTTTAATAACTTTGGTGAACAAAAATGTATCAATTTCAGTTTTAAAATTAACAATTGATCTAGCATCAATTGTCATTTGCAGAAAAGAGTTCCAAACTTCTGTCATCCTTTATGTTTAGAAGTTTCCTAATTGCACTCCTGACAGGTCTGATTATAATTTTCAGGCCCTCCAACCATCAAATATAGTTTCTCCCTATCTATCCTGTATGTTCCCTTTAAGGTCCTGAAAACTTTCACCCCATCACCCCTTAACCTTCCAAATTCCAGGGAATGGAACCCTAGTTTGTGTGTAAGCAAAATAACATGGATGCTGGAACCCTGAAATAAAAACAGGTCAGACCTGAATTGATTACTCAATTTCTCTCGCCACAGATGCTGTCAGAACTGCTGATTACTTCCAGAAGCTTCTATTTTTAGTTATGCTAGTTTGTGTGATCTCTTCTCGTTTTTTAACCCTTGAAGTCCAGATATCATTCTGATAAATCTACACAGCACTTCTTCCAAGGCCAATGTACCCTTAAAGGTGTGATGTCCAGAGCTATTCCCAGTACTCAAGGTCCAGTTTGTCCATATCTCTTTTACTGATAAAAAATTAAATGTTAACCACAATCCAATGAGAATGGAGTATATGAGGTGCAACATTACCATCTGCTGGTCTTGTAACATATGACACATAAGGATCATGTGATAATAATCGCATAAATTATACATTGAGATAAATCATTTGATGTTGCTTACAGATTGTCTTCACTTTCAATAATTCTGTGCTGAAAACTCTCCTGGATTGATCTGTAGTTTATACCCCAGCTCGCTGTGAACAATTAAAGAAACCTCCAGAAAGATTATTTTTACACCTCAAGGTCTCATGGATTCCCCATCAGTTTAATGCACTTATGTAATTGTAACTAAACATGAACATGTATTGCAAATAATCATACTTCATTGGAAGTGGGAAAAGTATGTTTGAAAAGAAAGGGGAATGTTGTAATATGCCCTTAAGGGATATCATCATGACAGTAGCAGAAGAAAAGGGTGTTGTGTGATCTAATCTTAGTTTCACTTTTTCTTTGAGCAGATCACACACAGCAGCTCTGATGTCTTCAAGCCTCATACCAATGTGTAACTGTTCTCAAGTGCCTAGCCTCAATAAGTGAACACACAGCCTGTTTACCCAATCCATTATGAGCAATTGGTGCATTATATATATCTTAATAACATGACAGTGAAAAGCTAAAGCCTTAGTACAGACTGCTGAAGGACATCACTAGTCACATACTTCCAATTTTTCTCTATTCTGTCTCGTATCTAAATTTCTACCTATGCCAATAGATTGCCTCCAAATCAATGCTCTCACTTGTATTCAGTCTCTTGTGAGGAGCCTTATCTAATGGCTTCTGAATGTCCATATACATAACATCTATACACAGTCCCTCACCTGCCTCTCAAAAGAAATTCAACTTATTTGTTATGCATGACTTACCTTTCACAACCTCTTTTCCCCACCAAAAACATTCCATGCATTCCATACCTCTAGTCAGGCATAGTCAGGGATAGGTGGAATACAAAGATCCTTTCACTCTGCCACAACAATGTGCCTATTTGGTCCTTGCTATTGTGCGAGTATTTTTAAAGGTCACAATCCATTTGGCTTTCCAATTAGAGGAAATTGCATCCAAGTGTCACAGCCATTAGACCATTGCAAGATAAAGAGAATATGAAGTTGGGCTGTGTGTCATAAATCTGTCCTACAATCCAAAGCAGAAGTGCCAGGCATAAATGAAGCAAAAGGAAATGCAATTTTTGAAGAAGAGCCAGACGGACTCGAAACATTAACTCTGCCTTTCTCGCCACAGATGCTGTTAGGCCTGTTAAGTTTTCCAGTATTTTCTGTTTTTATTTCAGATTTTCAGGCATCCGCAGTACTTTATTTTTATGCAATTTTTGTTATTCATTTGCGGAATGTGGACGTCACTGCCTAGGCCAGCATTTATTGCCCTTGGGGAGGTGGTAGTGAGCTGCCGTCTTGAACCACTGCAGTCCCTGTGCTGTAGGTAGATGCACAGTACTGTTAGGGACGAAGCTCCAGGATTTTGACCCAGCGACAGTGAAGGAAGAGCGATATATTTCTAAGTCAGGATTGGTGAGTGACTTGGAGGGGAATTTCAAGGTGGTAGTGTTCCTATATATCTGCTGCCCTTGTCATTTTAAATGGTAGTGTTTGTGGGTTTGGAAGGTGCTGCCTTAAGAGACTTAATGAGACACACAACTAATTCTATGGACAAGCAATTGAAGGGCAATTATAGTTGCTCCTGTATTGGAATGGGGGAATGGTTAAAATGGATACACAGCTGAAAGAGGTGGGGTTACTGAGGATAGTTCACTTTGGCACTAAAGGGCACTATTTGTGGCAGGACATGGTAAGTTTAATACTGTATGCAGTACCTGCAGGATCTGACCCAGTAAGAGAAGATGGCACACAAATGGAATCCAGCCTTGAAACAGGCCAGCTGGACCAAATGTCACAATAAGAATTTTTCTTCTAAAATAAAATACCTATTTGGCCTGGGATGGATTCTACTTTTTAAAGTTATAATGGAAGCATATTTCCAGAGGGGATTTCCAGCTTTTCTGCCTTAATTTTAGCAGAAGAGCTGTGAAAACCTCAGGGAAACATTACAAACAGCTTTTAACCAATTCACTGAGATTTCTGCCAAAGATAAGCCAGATGATCGAGAGATTCATCACAGTGCGTTTTTCGCATAAAGTCATGTTCAGGATTGGAACAGATGCGACAGAGGCGCTTCCATCACTTTCAAATGGTCCATCACTGACACTTCTCTTACCTTCCTTGACCTCTCTGTCTCAATTTCTGGTGATAGACTGTCCACCAATATTCATTACAAGCCTACCGACTCCCACAGCTACCTCAACTACAGCTCCTCACACCCCGCTTCCTGTAAGGAATCCATCCCATTCTCTCAGTTCTTTCGCCTCCGTCGCATCTATTCCAGTGATGCCACTTTACAAAACAGTTCCTCTGCTATGTCTTCCTTCTTCCTTAACCAAGGTTTCCCACCCGTGGTGGTCGAAAGGGCCCTCAACCGTGTCCGACCCATCCTCCGCGCCTCTGCCCTCGCACCTTCCTCTCCCTCCAAGAACCATGATAGAGACCCCTACTCCTCACTTTTCACCCCACCAGCCTCCATATTTAAAGGATCATCCTCCATCATTTCCGCCAACTCCAGCATGATGACACCACCAAAAACATCGTCCCTTCACCCCCCTGGCGGCATTCTGTAGGGACCATTCCCTCTGGGACACCCTGGTCCACTCCTCCATCACCCCCTACACCTCAAATACCTCCCATGGCACCTTCCCATGCAATCCCAGAAGGTGCAATACCTGCCCCTTTACTTCCCCCCCTCCTCACCGTCCAAGGGCCCAAACGCTCCTTTCAAGTGAAGCAGAGCTTCACTTGCACTTCCCTCAATTTGGTCTAATGCATTTGCTGCTCCCAATGTGGCCTCCTCTACATTGGAGAGACCAAACGCAGACTGGGTGACCACTTTGTGGAACGCCTTCAGTCTGTCCGCAAGCATGACTCAGACCTTCCTGTCGCTTGCCATTTCAACACACCACCCTGCTCTTATGCCCACATGTACGTCCTTGGCCTGCTGCAATGTTCCAGTGAAGCTCAACACAAACTGGAGGAACAGCACCTCATCTTCCGATTAGGCACTTTAGAGCCTTCCTGTCTTAACATTGAGTTAAACAATTTCAGATCATAAACTCTCTCCTCCATTTTCACCCCTTTTTGATCCCCTTTTCTCAAATATTTATTTTTAAATTTTTATATATACATATTTTTTCCCACTTATTTCTGTTATTATTTTAAAAAATTATTTCCATTCATTATTTTATCACAACCTTTTAGCCTATTTCGATCTTCTTTTCCACACTGTCCCCTCCCCCCACCCCACCCCCACTAGGGCCATCTGTCTCTTGCTCATCCTGCTTTCTACTCTTAATGTCACCATTAGCACATCCTTTAGTCAGTATCACCACCATCAACACCCCTTCGACCTTTGGCTTATGACATCTTCTGCAATCTCTCTTTTGCCTCCACCTATCACTGGCCTTCTATCCAGCTTCATCTGTCCCACCCCTCTTAAACAGTACATATTTCACCAAATTTCTACTTCTCTTTAGTTCTGAAGATGAGTCATTCGGGCTCAAAATGTTAAGTCTGTCTTTCTCTCCACAGATGCTGTCAGACCTGTTGAGTTTTTCTGGCAATTTTTGTTTTGTTTCAGGATTCTGGGGTCGTTTCTGAAAGTCCCACTCCTCTTGACTTCAATGAAATATCTGGATTGGACCTGCTGAAGGAATGGGTGGCTCACATAACTGCCAAAAAGAAAAAAGTTAATTCTTTCAACGGTTATCCGATTCATATGTTGATGGGGTCCATTTGACAGAGTTATTTGATATAATTTTGGTATTTAACTATTTTATTTCAGTCCATCAGGCCAAACAATTTCACTGCTCTGGTGGTGGAGGGATAACTTCCTTCTGGATATCAGTTTTGATTGGTAGCTCATAGTTGAGCTAATGTGGACTTGAAGTGTGAAATTTGGCCTCGCTCAATAGCTAAGTTTGTATAATTTATTGCATTCAATGCTAGGAGGAAAAGTTGATTTTCACTGAAAACTGTATTCTGTTCAATCATGTGTTTTATATAGGATAAACCAGTTTCTAGGTTTACAAATGGCTTTGCCTCATCAAAGTGACAGTGTCCAAATTCCTGAAGTTAAGGGAAACACATGCAGGGCACATGCTAACACGTTTTTCCAGACCCAGGTAGTAACATCATATAACTAGAAATTGGGTAGGAAGGTTACTCTTACTGATAGATAGGTTGGCATGCAGATTGTGCCTCCCACTATCCATATGGTCCTTCGACAGTCAGGATTTTTGAGAGACCTTTTCTGCTGGGACAACCAGATGCCAATTTTCGGGCTTAGTCTCAACCTGGAGGACAATCTTTTCATGCTTCCAGTGCATTGGTGGGAAGGTTTGGCAGGATCTTTGGACTTTATCTAGGTAATTGGTGGAGTTGGAGCCATAGAGTTATCGAGTCATAGAGGTCTACAGCACAGAAAAAAGCCCTTTGGCCTATTGAGTTTGCGTTGATCAAACAAGCACCTAACTATTCTAATCCCATTTTCCAGCACTAGGCCCATAGCCTTGTATACCATGGCATCACAAGTGCACATCCAAATACTTCTTAAATGTTATGAGAGTTTCTGCCTTTACCACCCTTTCAGGCAGTGAGTTCCAGATTCCCACCACCCTCTGGGTGAAAAAATTCTTCCTCATATCCTCTCTAAACCTCCTGCCCCTTACCTTAAATCTATACCCCTGGTTATTGATCCCTCCACCAAGGGGAAAAATTCCTTCCTATCTACCCTATCTATGCCCCTCATAATTTTATACACCTCAATCATGTGCCCCCTCAATCTCCTCTGCTCCAGGGAAAATAACCCCAGTCAATCCAATCTCTCCTTATAACTAAAACTCTCCAGCCCAGGCAACATCCTGGTAAATCTTCTCTGCACTCTCTCTAGTGAAATCACATCCTTCCTATGACACGGATTCCAGGACTGCACGCAATACTCTGGCTGTGGCCTAATCAGCCTTTTATACAGTTCCAGCATAACTGCCCTGCTCTTATATTCCATGCCTTGGCTGATGAAGGCCAGTATACCAAGGCCTTCTTAACCACCTTATCTACCTGCCCCGCTACCTTAAGGGACTGGTGGACATGCACACCAAGATCCATTTGATCCTTGGTACTTCCCAGGGTCCTACCATTCATCACGTATTCCCATGCCTTATTTGTCCTGCCCAAGTGCATCATCGCACACTTATCCGGATTAAATTCCATTTACCACTGATCAGCCCATCTGACCAGCTTGTCTATATCCTCCTGTAATCTAAGGCTATCCTCCTCACCATTTACCATCCCACCAATTTTCGTTTCATCCGCGAACTTAAGTATCAGCCCTCCTACATTCAAGTCTAAATCTATTATATATACCACAAACAGCAAGGGACCCAATACCAATCTCTGTGGAACCCCACTGGACACAGGCGTCCAGTCACAAAAACACCCCTCGGCCATTACCCTCTGCTTCCTGCCACTCAGCCAATTCTGGATCCAATTTGCCAAATTGCCTTGGATCCCATGGACTCTTACCTTGGTTATCAGTATCCCATGTGGGACCTTATCAAAAGCTTTGCTGATGTCCAAGTAGACTACGTCAAATGCATTACCCTCATCTACACACCTGGTCACCTCTTCGAAAAATTCTGCTATTGGGGTGTGGTGGATGGTTGGTGTCTGCAGCAACCACTTCAGGTGCAAATTGATCTTCTGCATGTTGTT
This sequence comes from Carcharodon carcharias, assembly GCF_017639515.1. Taxonomy (NCBI): domain Eukaryota; kingdom Metazoa; phylum Chordata; class Chondrichthyes; order Lamniformes; family Lamnidae; genus Carcharodon; species Carcharodon carcharias. The sequence continues at coordinate 125,688,068 of NC_054476.1, forward strand.
CATCAGCCCTAGCTTCCAGAGGGCAAAAGTAGTAAAAGCAGGGCTATCTAACCAACAGAAGCTGTCATGACAGTAAAACACCTGCGACAGCTTGATGTCAGAAGGGGGCCAATTAATTTGAACTGGGGAAAAAAAATAAACAAAGCAGACCTAGAGAAGAACGCCTCAGAGTTTAAATACACATATATATATGTTTGCCAATTCGGAGATGGCACAACTTTAACATATGCAGTGAGACAACTGTGGTGGTTTTGCAGGGCTGTGTCTGCTTCAATTTTTCTTGGCACATCTGCATAGGTCTGCTCCATAAATACAAAGCAAAATAAAACCATAAGACATAGGAGCAGAAGTAGGCCATTCGGCACATTATGTCTGATCCGCCATTCAATGAGATCATGGCTGATCTGATAATCCTCAACTCCATTTTCCTGCCTTTTCCCCATAACCCTTGATTCTCTAATTGATTAAAAATCAGTCCATCTCAGATAGACCCAGCCTCTACAGTCCTCTGCAGTAAAGAACTCTGTAGATTCACTACCCTCTGAGAGAAGAAATTCCACCTCCTCTGTTTTAAATGGGTGCTCCCTTACCCTGAGATTATGCCCTCTGGTCCTAGACTTTTCCACAAGAGGAAATAACCTCCCAGTAACTACCCTGCCAAGCCCCCAAAAGAATCTTATATATTTCAATAAGGTCGCCTCTCATTCTTTTAAAGTCCAATGAGTACAGGCCCAATCTATTCAACCTCTCCTCATAAGAAAACCCCCCCATACCCAGGATAAACCTAATGAACCTCCTCTGGACTGCCTCCAATGCCAGTATATTCTTCCTTAGATATGGTGAACTAAACTGTTCACAGTGTTCCAGGTGCGGTATAACTAGTACCTTGTATAGTTTTAGCAAGACTTCCCTATCTTTATACCCCATTGCCTTTGAAATAAAGGCTATCATCCCATTTGCCCTCCCTATATCTGCTGAGCTTGTTTGCTAGCTTTTTGTGATTCACGCATGAGGAACCCAAATCCCTTTGTGCTGCAGCTTTCTGCAGTCTTTCTCTATTTAAATAATATTCAGCTCCTCTATTCTTCCTGCCAAAGAGCATATCCTTACATTTTCCTATATTATATTCTATCTGCCAAGTTTTTGTTTACCCATTTAATCTGTCTATATCCCTCTATAGGCTCTTTGGGCAGAACTTTGCCCTTGTCAGGCCGGCTCGGCAGGGGAGAGCAGGAGTGGTCTGGAAGCCAATCACCGCCCGCAATTGGGCCGCAACCGTGATTTCACACTGGTGGACCAATTAAGGCCCGCCCAGCATGAAACGCACACTCAGCACTGCCTGGGTCAAGGCGGGAGGAGGGCGAGCGCGCAAGTTTGCACATATGCGCAAGTGCGCACAATGAAAGCTCCCTGAGGCACAGAGCTGCCTCAGTGAGCTGAAGATTTAAAAAATGAAAAATAAAGAATTTTAAAATGTTAAAAAACATGTCCCCTCATGTGACTGTCACATGAAAGGGACTTGTTATTAATGAAACGTTATAATTTTTATTTACTTTTTAATTGCTGTTGGAAACCTCATCCTGTCCATGGATGAAGTTTCCTAAAATATCCAAAGGCCGCTTGGCCTTTTCATCTGCCCGCCAACTGTAAGGTTGGATGGGCAGTGAAAAATTTAATTCAATTGTTACTTTAACGGCCCTAATAGGTCTGTTAATAGTCGGCAGTCATGCTGCTGTTTCCCATGCACGGCTGCCAACCGAAATATCACGTTGGTTCGCAATGAAGTTGGGGCGCTCACCCAACATCATCACGCGTCATTTTATGCTCCTTTGAGTCAGGTCAGTGCCTACCTGACAAGTGAAAAATTCTGGCCTTTGTATCACCCTCACTATTTGCCTTCCCACCTATTTTTGTGTCATCCACAAACATGGTGATAGTACATTCACTTCCCTCATCCAAGTTATTAGTATACATTGTAAATAATTGTGGCCCCAGCATTGATCCCTGTGGCACTCCACTAGATACAGGTTGCCATCCTGAAAATGTTCCCCTTATCCTAACTCTCTGTCTTCTATTAGTCAGCCAATCCTTGATCCATGCTAATATACTACCCCAAGACTATGGGCTCTTACCTTATTAAGTAGCCCAATGTGCTGTACCTTATCGAACAAAATGAACAATAATTGTAACTTGCAGTTAGAAAGCAACTTGAATGTAGAAAAACTCCCCAAGACACCAGCAGATGGAGTGACATAACCAGAATGGGAGAGAGAGTTGAAGGTTTGTGTCGGGTCAAGACTATCCGAGGGAGTGCTTGCAAAAGACAGATGGGACACCAGCATCCCCCTTGACCATCATGTGTACCATCCCCAGGGTCCCAAATATGCTGCTGCATACTCATGGTAAATTTCTGTGGTAAGTTCAATCAAATTCTGTAGCAGGTCTGTACCAGGTTCTCAATAAATATGTATAGTATTTCTGCAAAAACTCTTATGTAAATGAACTCTTGTATGGGAAATCTCATTATAAAAAATATCCAATCTTCTGCAATGACCTGTAACACTGTAGATGCTGCTATCTCCAATGTTAATATGCCATGAGTCCTGTCCGTTATACAAGAAAGATCTTCATGCCAATTTTTTAAAAATACAGTTAAATTGACATGCCAAATTAGAGTATGTGAATTAATGCCCAGAGACACAATGGGAATCTTTACACATTCTAATTTGATTTCCTTTATAAAGAAGAAAAGTTGTATTTGAAAGCAAATAATGTCCTTTTGAGGGAAGGAGATAGGAAACAATAGGCGAGCAGAGAAAAAAATGAGAACTAGGAAGAATGAAACGGTTTGAGGGTGAAGGAGGTCTTCATGTGAAGGGAAGGAATGAATAAATGTCAGTGGAGCAGAGGAGAAGGGACAATAAACAAGTTTAGTGAGTAGCTCATACCAAAAGAAATGAGATGGGAGTGAGTTGGCAGCAAGATGTCAAGTGCAAAGGTATAGCATATAGAGGCAAAGGATGGAATTGAAAGGAAGTAGTAGGAGAATGCATGTGATTAGAGAAGATGCTGGTAAGAGAGCCTCTGAGAGCCACACTCTCCATCACAAATGCTGTCTACAGCACTAGTGGCTCTTTTTCAGGCACATCATTCTGACCTGAACTGTGAAAGGGTGGGAGAGGTGGAAAGAAAAGAGTGAATCAAAGAAAGAGTTAGAGAGAGAAATAAGCAGAGGAGAGGCCATATAAATTTTATTCTCAGACCTATGCATAGTACCACAGGGAATTTACTAGCAACTGATATTTTAATGGGCTTATACATTTAGAACTAGATTGGTGGCTTTTGATCAGAGAAACTTTATATTAATAACAGATTATGTGTTTATAATGAGATTCATGTACTGCTTAGCTGTGTACAGGAAAAGCTGCCAATTAACAATGTTTTCTCATTGGGCCCTTCACCTAGCCAGGTGAAGCAGTTAAGTGTTCTGTGGAAAGTAAGGTATTTGTGCACCTTATATTCCAGAATCTGGATAGCAAACTATTCATCTTCTTTCACTTGTAACTCATTAATCTCCCTGCACATTGGCTCAAGGGGATTCAGATTTCCTGAGTGCATTTTGTATCTTGTGCACTACACTCTGTGTTTTCCTTCCAACTTATATTCTCTAGGTTCTGTGTCTGACAGATATATGACTTGCTTTCTTTCTCACCCCTGAAGAAGGTAATTCTGCCATGCCTCAGTCTCACCATTCTCCACCGGATAGTTGTTCGCAGATTTCTATTCCACAAGGTGGACTTCCCAATCTCTGTTTATATGTTTCTCTCTCTCTAATAGGTTTCTGTTGGGCAGTAGGTCCACACTTTGACATATGTTTTCCAATTGATTTGTTTCCCTGATGATTTCTGTGCCTCACACATATCGATCTCTCTCCCTTCCCTGACAGATCTCTCTTTGATAAACATCTGTGTATTTTACATTTGTCTCTCTTATCACTCATGTTTGTCTCTTTCAAAAAGAGCTGATTTTGAAACACTCCACCAGGTGCAAATGGGGCAACAGCAGGGTAGAAATAGCAGTGTAATATTTACTGCTCTTAGGAGGTTGTGTTCTGTCCACCAGCATCTTTTAAGCTCAATCAGGGAAGCAGGGACACAAAAGTTGCCTCCCTTTGTGTCTCCACCAGTCTGTTTCACATTATCTGACAGATGTTGATCACTGTCATTGAGAAATCACTGCGAAAGCCTTTCTCATGACAGATATTTCACACCCTCACATACTGGCAGGTTTTGTCTGCTGGATATCACCCTTCCCTGAACAGATGTTTCTCCTCTCAATCAGATGGTTCCACCTCAGATAGATGTTTCTCTGACAAGCTTTTCTCCTCTGTCTGCAATTTCCTCTCTGGCAGATACTTCTCTCAACAAGCTTTCTTCACCTTATCTGACCTTTTATTAGTTATCCCACAATCCTTTCTTACAGATGTTTTCCCTCCCTCTCTGACAAATCTTCCCTTTCCCTCTCTGACTAATATTCTCATTATTTTGTTTGCCTTTCACTGTGGTATAAATAACTCAGCAACAGAATCCCAGGTCTCTGGGACAGATATTCTTTTGGGCGCTGTTGTACCCTACCATCAGTATTTTTCACTAATTCCTCTCACTCCCGTGCTAGAGGCTCTTCAAGCTCATTATGCCAGTTTTGGGAATAATCACAGTTGCATTGCACTACAAAAATGTCACCCTAGACAGTAAGATAAAGGCAAAGTACAATGAATGCTCTGAAGAAGAGTCATGCGGACTCGAAATGTTAACCCTGTCTTTCCCTCCACAGATGCTGTCAGGTCTGCTCAGTTTTTCCAGCATTTTTGTTTTGTTTCACCCTAGGCAGGTTCATGTTCTAAATAGCTAAAGGCAGAAGCCTTACAGGAGTAAACCTCTTCCACAGGCTTGTATTCAAACTTGAAGACCACACTGGACCATACATTAACATGATTGGTGATGCAGACTATGTATGCCAGTATCCTTCCTGATTTACTGGATTTCAGGAGATCAAGAGGTACGGTCACGGTCCTCGCATTGACACATCAATTCCACCTGTTTCGCAAAATTTGAAACGGTTGACCTTTGCAATCAATGCTAAAGTTTCACAGAACCTGAAACAACTAAAATCAGACAATATAATTGAGCAAATCAACTCATTACCTTGGGTATTGAAGCTAGTCATTGCAAGACACAAAAATGGTGAACTTTGACTATGCATCGACCTTAAGATGGTCAACAAAGTAATCAGTGCAGTGTCATGAGGCTATGCCCCTTTAGTTTTGAAAATATTTTGAAAATATAATTTTCAATCTTTCAACTGACCGGAAATTTTGCAAATTGGAAATGAGACAGAACAAACTAGCAGAATAGATAAGGGAGAACTATGGTGTATTTAGATTTTCAGAAAGCTTTTGATAAAGTCCCACATAAGACCTTAGTGTGTAAAATTAACATACATGGGATTTGGGGTAATATTGGCATGGATTGAAAATTGGTTAGCAGAAGTGGGGTACCATAGGGATCAGTGCTTGGGCCCCAGTTATTCACAATATATATCAATGATTTGGATGAGGGAACCAAATGTAATTTTCCAAGTTTGCTGATGGCACAAGACTTGGTGGAAATGTGAGTGGTGAGGAGGGTGTTAAGAGGCTTCAAGGCAATTTAGACAAGTTGAGTGAATAGGCAAATACATGGCAGGTGCAGTATAACATGGATAAGTGCGAAGTAGGAATACAGAAAGGCAGAGTATTATTTAAGTGGTGATAGATTTGGAAATGTTGATGTACAAAGGGACCTGGGTGTCCTTGTATGCCAATTACTGAAAGCAAGCAAACAGGTACAGCAAGCTGTTAAGAAGGCAAATGGTATGGTGGCCTTCATTGCAAGAGGACTTGAGTACAGGAACAAGGATGTCTTACTGCAGCTATACAGGGCCTTGGTGAGACCACATCTGGAGTATTGTGCGCAGTTTTGGTCTCCTTACCTAAGAAAGTATATACTTGCCCTAGGGAGAATACAGCGAAGGTTCACCAGACTGATTCCTGAGACATCAGGATTGTCGTATGAGGAGAGATTGGGCCAACGGGGCTGGATGCAGGGATCATGTTTCCTCTGGCTGGGGGTGGTCTAGAACAAGGGGACATGGTCTCAGGATACCAGTAGGCCATTTAGGACTGAGATGAGGAGAAACTTCTTTGCTCAGAGGGTGGTGAATCTATGGAATTCTCTACTGCAGAGGGCTGTGGAGGCCAAGTCACTGAACATATTTAAGAAGGAAATAGATTTCTAGACTCTAAAGGCATCAAGAAGTATGGGGAGAGAGCACAAATGGTGTGAGGTAGAGGATTAGCCATGATCATCTTGAATGGTGGAGCAGGCTCGAAGGTCCGAATGACCTAATCCTGCTTCTATTTTCTATGTATCCCTGTTTTAGAAATGCAAGACCACCTTCCAAGGTGAAGATGCAAAACAAACAAGATACCCTCAGCGGTGTGTGAAGAAAGAGACATTTCCTATAATTCAGAGACCCATCGAAACTCATCACTGTCTAATAAAGAGACATTAAAATGTAAAGCGCTGGATATTGAAGCAATGGCTGCTACAGAATGCCATATGGACCAAGTTCAGCACCTAGCCCATTCCAGAAGATTGTTTCTTAAGTCTTTCCAGATGTTGAGGGGATGCTCAACAACATTGTTTTCCAGAGAAGGGACAAAGCACATGATCAGCGGTTATCAGCAGTGCTCATTTGACTCGCACAACAAAATTTGATGTACAACAAGGACGAATGCACATTGGCTGCACCCAAGATTGACTTTCTAGGGCACAGAGTGACAGCAGCTGTAGTAATGCCTACACATGACAATGTCAAAGCCATTCCTTCACTTTTGACCCTCTAATGTGAAAGTGTTGACATCGTTCCTCAGTGCACCAACTTTTATCACAAATTCCTTCCTAAGTACAGAGAGATTCTTTGGGAACTACTGCGTAAAGATACACAGTGGGAATGAACAATCACACAACAGATAGCATTTGAAATGATAAAGGCAAAGGTAGCATCTCTGCCAGTCCTCACACATTTCAACCCAAATGAGGTAGCATATGTCACAACAGTTGCACCAGGAAATGTGATTGGAGCTGTATTCTCACAGAACATAGAAGGAAGCAAACAACCAATCACTTATGCATCATGTCTATTGTCAGAAACTGAATGCCAATACTCAACTGGAGAGCAGGAAGCACTAGCCTGCATCTACACTAGTGATAATTGTTACATGTATCTCTAGGTAGAACGTTCACTCTCCACACTGATCAGCAAGCACTGACTACATTGTTAGCCACGTCAGGGTCTGGTCATTGATCACTATGCATCAGCAGCTGGTCATATAGCCTTCATTAGTATAACTTCGAGGTTGAGTATCTTGCAGTTTCACGCAACCAAGGTGATCATGGCAGAACCACAACCTCAAGTTCATAGTTCTAAGCTTAGCCATCAGAAACATTCGTATTGCAAAGACTATTAAAGAAAACTGACGATGTACGTATGTTTGTGGTTTAGATGGATTTAATTTAAAATAAGGTGTTTTGTTTTAAAAGGGGGAAAAGATGTAGTGTCCAATTGTTTAGTTGGTCTGGTTTGATTATGTGAGTCTGGTAACTGATCTATGCTCACTGCTTGATTGGTTAAGCTTGGGAGTGGACTCAGAGAAAAGTTAGCAGACATCACAGAAACAACTAGGAGCTGAGCTCTAAATGTGAGTGCAGGCATTTTGTGATTGCAGAGATATTTTGAAACTCTTGGATGTAAACCTATTGCATGTTTAGAAACTTGTATCATTTCTGCATTGCTCTGAGATATGTAAAATGTACAACAATTAGTTTTTAAACTCTGGTTCATTTATTTTCAATGTGTTAACCTACTGGCTGGGTCACCTCAAGTCAATCATTTTAACAATTGAAAAGTGACAAAATTTACTAATAATTTTACAAATATTGCACTTCATCCAACTGATTGTGAGTAACATGGATTCTTCAAAGAACTTTGGTGAGCTGCAGATTGTTGTCATCAGCTTCTGCATGGAGAGAAATATATCAGTCACTTCCAGCAATAACAAGAAATCCAGGGGCAGAATTTAACGTCCTGCGGGTGAGCGTGTCCCCGTCTCGACCAGGTGTAAAATAGCGCAATATTTCGCTCGGCGGGCCAGTGCAACAGTTGGAAGCACGCCTGCCAACAATTAAGCCCATTAACGGAGCAATTGTCTGTGATTTTACATGGCCTGTCCAACCTTACAGTTGGCAGATGGGCGAATTGGCCAGGTGGCCTTTACATTTTTCACAAAACCTCATCCACCGGTGGGATGAAATCTCTATTAGGAAGTAAAATAAAAAGAAATATCTGGGGGCAGCATTTTTATAAGTTATGTTTTCAAGTGCTTGATTCTGATGCATGGACATTTTTTTTGCAGCTTTTTAGCACTTCATTTCATTATTTGCAGGCCTGTAGCTCCCTTAGGCAGCTGCCTGCCTTCAGGGAGCTCTCTCAAAGCACTCACCCACCCCCATGGTAATGTTGTCACCTATCCTCTTCCCGCCCCCACCCCAGCAGCGTTGAGCTTTTCAGCGCGCATTTCACGTTGGCTGGCCATGAGTTGGCCAGCTAGCGTGAAAGCACAGCCGGGGACCCATTTCTCAGCCGTTCCCGGGCCTGCTAATCACGCACGCCTGACGAGGGAAATATTCAGGAGCAGAAAAAGTGGCTATGTAACCTCTGTCTGGAAAGGACCTAAGTCAAGTAATAAAGTACAATGCAAGACTATGTTTTCCTATGTTTTATGGGGTAGATTTCAAACAGATCTAGCAACTCAAGACTGGACAACCATGAGGCGCTGTGGGCCATCAGCAGCAGCAGAATTGTACTCAACCACAATCTGTAACCTCATGGCCCGGCATATCCCCCACTCTACCATTATCACCAAGCTAGGAGATCAACCCTGGTTCAATGAAGAGCGCAGGAGGGCATACCAGGAACAGCACCAGACATTCCTAAAAATGAGGTGTCAACTTGGTAAAGCTATAACACAGGACTACCTACGTGCCAAACAGCATAAGCAGCAAGTGATAGAGCTAACTGATTCTATAACCAACAGATCAGATCTAAGCTCTGCAGTCTTGTCACATCCAGTTGTGAATGGTGGTGGACAATTAACAACTCACTGAAGGAGGAGGTTCCACAAATATCCCCATCCTCAATGATGGGGGAGCCCAGCACATCAGTGCAAAAAAATAAGGCTGAAGCATTTGCAACAATCTTCAGCCGGAAGTGCAGAGTGTATGATCCATCTTGATCTCCTCCTGAGGTCCCCAGCATCACAGATGCCAGTCTTCAGCCAATTCGATTTATTCATATGATATCAAGAAATGGCTGAAGGCACTGGGTACTGCAAATGCTATGGGCCTTGACAATATTCTGGAAGTGGTACTGAAACCTTTGCTCCAGAACTTGCTGTGTCCCTAGCCAGACTGTTCCAGTAGAGCTACAACACTAGCACCTAGTCGGCAATGTGGAAAATTGCCCAGGTATGTCCTGTACACAAAAAGCAGGACAATTCCAACTCAGTCAATTACCGACCCATCAGTCTGCTCTCGATCATCAGTAAAGTGATGGAAGTGGTCATCAACAGTGCTACTGAGCAGCAATTGCTTAGCAATAACCTGCTCACTGATGCAGAGTTTGGGTTCTGCCAGGGTAACTCAGCTCCTTCCCCTATACAGCCTTGGTTCAAACATGGACAAAAGAGATGAACTCCAAAGATGAGGTGAGAGTGACTGCCCTTGACATCAAGGCCGTATTTGACTGAATGTGGCATCAAGGAGTCCGAGCAAAACTGGAGCCAATGGGAATCGGGGGAAAACTCTCTGCTGGCTGGAATTATACCGAGCACAAAGAAAATGGTTGTGGTTGTTGGAGGTCAATCATCTCATTTCCAGGATATCACTGCAGGAGTTCCTCAGGGTAGTGTCCTCGGCCCAACCATCTTCAGTTGCTTCATCAATGACTTTCCCTCCTCGTAAGGTCAGAAGTGGGGATGTTCACTGATGATTGCATAATATCCAGTATCTGACTCCTCAGATATTAAAGCAGTCCATGTCCAAATGCAGCAAGACCTGGACAATATCCAGGCTTGGGCTGACAAATGGCAAGTAACATTCACCTCACACAAGTGCCAGGCAATGACCATCTCAAACAAGAGAGAATCCAACCATCACCCCTTGACATTCAAAGGCATTACCATCACTGAATACCCCACTATCAACATCCAACATTGATCAGAAACTGAACTGGACTAGTGATACAAACACTGTGGCTACAAGAACAAGCCAGAGGCTAGGAATCTGCAGTTACAACTCAACTCCTGACTCTCCAAAGAATGTCCACCATCTACAATTCACAAGTCAGGAGTGTGATTGAATACTCTCCACTTGCCTGGATGTGTGCAGCTCCAACAACACTAAAGAAGCTTTACACCATCCAGGACAAAGCAGCCTGCTTGATTGGCACCACATCCACAAACATTCACTCCCCCCACCATTGACACACAGTAGCACCCAGTATACCATCTACAAGATACACTGCAGCAACTCACCAAGGCTAGTTAGACAGCACCTTCCAAACCTACAACCGCTACCATCTAAAAGGACAAGGCCAGCAGACATTTGGGAACACCACCATGTGGAAGTTGCCCTCCAAACCATTCACTGTCTTTACTTGGAAATATATCGTCGTTCCTTCACTGTTGCTGGGTCAAAATCCTGGAACTCCACCCCTAACAGCACTGTGTGTGTTTACCTACAGTGTTTCAAAAAGGCAGCTCACCACCACCTTCTCAAGGGCAATTAGGGGTGGGAAACAAATGCTGGCCTAGCCAGCGATGTTCACATTCCATGAACGAATTTAAAAAAGTTTGAGATCAGCCATGATTGTATTGAATGATGGAGCAAGTTCGAGAGGCTCCACCTCCAGTTTCTTCAATTCCATCTTATTGAACTTTAGTCTCCTTCAGAAGACTTCTGTGAAACATTGCGTGTCAACTCTGGTAAAAAGATGCTTCCGAGCTGACGTTCCTCCTTTTTTGGTTTTGCCTTATTCTGTGCATTTCGGTCATTTCCCTTCCTATCCTGCTTCACTTCTGCCTTTAGTGTAAGGACAAATATGAGTGTACCCTATGGGGAGGGCATCATGATGGAAGGATGGGAAGAAAAATATTCCCCTCCTTGAAACTGTTGAAAGGCAGCTTTCAAGTCCTGTCTTAGTTGCATAGCAGAGGAAAGATGTTTGTGATTGCTTCAGCAAGAGCGAATAATTCAGTCAAAACCTTTAAAATCCTCCACAACACCCCCCCCCACCCCCCCCAACTCCGAGTCTGACAAGCCATGCAGGTAAATGTTGCTTCTCATTTTGACAAGGTTAAAAAGTCAGGTGCAATTCTGATGAACATGGTGAAATGACTGGCACATCAACTTTTACCTGTATTATCCTGTCACTTGAATGCACGGGCAGGATTTTCAGCTCGGCTTGCAGGCACACGCCCGACATGCACGAGCATGAAATAGCGCGCAATGATGTTGGATGAGCGTCCCGACATCATTGCGCGATATTTCAGTCAATGGGTGCACATAGGAGTCGGCAGTGTGCCCGCCAACAATTAAGAGGGCTATTTAAGCCCATTAATCAATTAATTCACAGAATCACAAAATCACAGAACCACACAGCGCAGAAGAGGACCTTCGGCCCGTCGAGTCTGCACTGACACATGAGAAACACCTGACCTACCTACCTAATCCCATTTACCAGCACTTGGCCCATAGCACTGAATGTTATGATGTGCCAGGTGCTCATCCAGGTACTTTTTAAAGGATGTGAGGCAACCCGCCTCCACCACCCTCCCAGGCAGCGCATTCCAGACTGTCACCACCCTCTGGGTAAAAAAGTTTTTCCTCACATCCCCCCTAAACCTCCTGCCCCTCACCTTGAACTTATGTCCCCTCGTGACTGACCCTACAACTAAGGGGAACAGCTGCTCCCTATCCACCCTGTCCGTGTCCCTCATAATCTTGTACACCTTGATCAGGTCATCCCTCAGTCTTCTCTGCTCCAACGAAAACAACCCAAGTCTATCCAACCTCTCTTCATAACTCAAATGTTTCATCCCAGGCAACATCCTGGTGAATCTCCTCTGCACCCCCTCCTGTGCAATCACATCCTTCCTATAATCTTCCCCCTTGTGTTACTTTAGGGCCTAGCACACCTTCTGACAGCTTGTACTTTAGAAATATCACAACTCTGACTTAAGCTCCAGAATTGCACCATTTTAGCTCCAAAAACAAAGTCAGAATTTCCAGCTCAGTGAATTTACAGTGATTTGCAAACTTTGCTCTCCTTCAAAGCAACAAAAAGCTTCCAGTGAGCTATCTTCCAACATAAGTAAATCCTTGTAAATGATAGATCAATTCCTTTTATATTCCAGAATGCCACCATGGTATCAAACTAGTTCAGACTCTCTGCTAGTTGTCGACTGACTGGTTACGTTTGGGTAACCACAGGGAAGTTCCCAGCTTAGGCCAGTAATAATCCTTCCTTCCCCATTAATCAGTTGGTACCAGTGCTGCGCAATAATAGTACTTTCTGTCTCTTTCATTGATCGGTGCCAGTATCTGCTCTTGGGCCCTTCTCTCCCTTTAATTAACCAATACTAGTCCACATTAACATTTAACAATGTGGCATAAATATAGCTTGCATACAGAATGCTAATGACTGGTCTAATTGAGATATTTAACAAAAGGAGTTGATATAATGAAACTATTTCCTCTAGGGAAGGTGCTCAATCTTATTCAAGATTCAAGGAATCATCCTAGAATTGCACTAATTGCAGGAGTGAGCGTAAAAAAATGTTTTACCCGACATCCACAATGGCGCGTTTTTGCACCATATTGTTCTTTCCCCACCTCATTAATCATGCTGTCTCACTACTGGACGGCCTCTGAATCGCTGTACAAGAGTTCTGGAACTTTTGTGAGGGACCTAATGTAGCAGAAGGGATACTTTTCAAGGGAGAAAAGATCATAATTTCTGAGGAAACACTGAGGAAAGCAATGCTGCAGCATGTGCATGAAAGTCACCTCTGCATAGAAACATGCAGAAGAAAAGCTTGAGATGTAACGTATTGGCCTGGAATTGAGCATAAATTGGGGGAATGGTGAATGCATGTGCAGTCTGCCAAAAGTATGGTAAGTCGCAACAAAAATAACCACTTCAACCACACAATATTCCACAGAGGCCCTGGCAGAAAATTGGAGTGGACTTGTTCACATTTGACAACAGTGAGTACCTACTAGCGGTAGATTATTACTCAAAGTTTTTTGAGTCTGTGCTACTTAGAAATTATAGTAAGAGCATCACTGTAATAGATAATTTAAAATCAATTTTTTCTCGCTACGGCCTACCTGAAATGCTCATCTCAGATAACAGCCCACAATTCGCAGGCACGGAGTTTCCCAAATTTGCACAAGACTGGGAGTTTTGCCACACTATGTCAAATCCCAAATATCCACAATCCAATGGAATGGTGGAATGTACTGTGCAGATCTTATAACACCTGTTGAAGAAGGCAAAGGCGGACAGGAGAGACCCCCTAACTGGCTGTGCTGAATTTCAGGAACACTCTATTAGAGGGCATTGGATCATCTCCAGCACAGCTCCTGATGAGGAGAAGACTAAGAACTAAGCTTCCAGCTGTACCACAACTGTTATTTCCACAGCCAGTGAGCTGCAGCGTGCAGGACCTGCTCAGACAGCAGAAGCAGAAACAGTACTTTGATCGAGGCACCTGATCTCTGTCTGACCTGAACATGGGAGATGCAGTGAGGATTCAGCTTGAAGGGATCTAGAATACTGTTGTTGTCACAGGAATCACAGGAGAACCAAGATCTTACATAGTGCAGACTCCAATAGTACAGGAGAAACTGGAAATTCTTAAGGAAAAAAATGACACTCAAGCCTGCCCTGAACAAGGAAGTGTAGCTGAAGATCAAAAACCAGAATGCACCCGTGAAGCAACAGATAACCAGACAAAGCCTGAGAGTCCTGAAAACTATCTAAGGGGTGATAGTGACACAGATCTGGAGAAGGCCCCTTGTCTTTCAAGATCACCTCTGTCACCATTCAGAACATCCAGTGGGAGAAATGTGAAAAAAACCACAGAGATAGATTAAGTGGGTAAACAAAAGTTTGGCAGATAGAATCTAATGTGGGAAAATGTGAGGTTATGCACTTTGGCAGGAAGAATAGAGGAGCTGAATATTATTTAAATGGAGAAAGACTGCAGAAAGCTGCAGCAAAAAGGGATTTGGGTTCCTCATGCGTGAATGACAAAAAGCTAGCATACAAACTCAGCAGGTAATAGGGAGGGCAAATGGAATGATGGCCTTTATTTCAAAGGCAATGGAGTATAAAAATAGGGAAGTCTTGCTTAAACTATACAAGGTGCTAGTTAGACCGCACCTGGAATACTGTGAACAGTTTTGGTCCCCTTATCTAAGTAAAAATATAATGGCATTTGAGGCAGTCCAGAGAAGGTTCACTAGGTTTATCCTGGGTATGGAGGGGTTTTCTTATGAGGAGAGGTTGAGTAGGTTGGGCCTATACTCATTAGAGTTTAGAAGAATGAGAGGCAACCTTATTGAAATATATAAGATTCTTAAGGGGCTTGACAGGGTAGATACTGAATGGTTGTTTCCCTTTGTGGAAGACTCTAGGATCAGAGGCACAATCTCAGAGTAAGGGGTCACACATTTAAGACAATGATGAGGAGGAGTTTCTTCTCTTAGAGGGTAGTGAATCTGCAGAATTCTTTACCGCAGAGGGCTGTAGACACTGGATCTATCTGAGATAGACAGGTTTTTAATCAGTAAGGGAGTCAAGGGTTATGGGGAAAAGGCAGAAAAGTGGAGTTGAAGATTATCAGATCAGCCATGATCTCATTGAATGGTGGAGCAGACTCAATGGACCAAATGGCCCACTTCTGCTCCTACATCTTATGGTCTTATTTTGCTTTGTATTTATGGAGCAGACCCATTCAGATGTGCCAAGAAAAATATATATAAAATATGTATTTAAATTTTAAGGTGTTCTTCTCTGGGTCTGCTTTGTTTCTTCTTTTTTTTCCCAGTTTAAATTAATGTTTGGCCCCCTTCTGACATCAATCTCTCACATGTACTTTACTGTCATGACAGCTCCTGTTGGTTAGATAGCCCTGCTTTTATTACTTTTGCCGTCTGGAAGCTGGGGCTGAAGAACAATGTGCAGAAGATCTACTTGCACCTGAAGTGGCTGCTGCAGACACCAACCAACCACCACCCCCCAACTCCGCCAATTACCTAGGTAAGGTCCAAAGATCCTGCCAAACCTCCCCACCAATGCACTGGAAGCATGAAAAGGTGACCCTCCAGGTTGAGACTAAGCCCCAAAATTGGCATCTGGTTGTCCCAGCAGAAATGATCTCTCAAAAATCCTGACTGTGATGAAGGACCATATGAATAGTGGGAGGCACAATCTGCATGCCAACCTATTTATCAGTAATAGTAACCTTCCTACCCAAAATCTAGTTATGATGGTACTACCTGGGTCTGTAAAAGAAGTGTTAGCATGTGCTCTGCATGTGTTTCCCTTAACTTCAGGAATTTGGACACTGACACTTTGATGAGGCAAAGCCAGTTGTAAACCTAGAAACTGGTTTATCCTATATAAAACACATGATTGAACAGAATACAGTTTTCAGTGAAAATGAACTTTTTCCTTTCATTCCTCCTAGCATTGAATGCAATAAGTTATACAAACTTAACGATTGAGAGAGGCCAAATTTCACACTTCAAGTCCACATTAGCTCAACTATGAGCTACCAATCAAAACTGACATCCAGATATTCCTTCAGCAGGTCCAATCCAGATATTTCATTGAAGTTAAGAGGAGTGGGACTTTCAGAAACGACCCCAGAATCCTGAATAAAAATGCACTGCGGTGAATCTCTCAATCATCTACCATAACTTTGGCAGAAATCTCAGTAAACTGGTTAAAAGCTGTTTGTAATGTTTCTGCTAAAATTAAGGCAGAAAAGCTGGAAATCCTCAGTGGAAATATGCTTCCATCCCAGGCCAAATAAGTATTTTGTTTTAAAAGAAAAATTTTTATTGTGACATTCGGTCCAGCTGGCCTGTTTCAAGGCTGGATTCCATTTGTGTACCATCTTCTCTTACTGGTTTCAGATCCTGCAGGTACTGTATACAGTGTTAAGCTTACCATGTCCTGCCACGAATAGTGCCCTTTAGTGCCAAAGTGAACTACCCTCAGCACCCCCACTTCTTTCAGCTGCGTATCCATTTTAATTGCTCCCCCACTTCAATACAGGAGCAACAATAATTGCCCTTCAATTGCTTGTCCATAGAATTAGTTTTGTGTCTCATTAGGCAGCCTAAGTCTCTTAAGGCAGCACCTTCCAAACCCATGACCGCTACCATTTAGAAGGACAAGGGCAGCAGATATATAGGAACACTACCACCTGTAAGTTCCCCTCCAAGTCACTCACCGTCCTGGCTTAGAAATATAATCGTTGTTCCTTCACTGTCGCTGGGTCAAAATCTTGGAACTCACTTCCTGACAGTCTTGCGAGTGTACCGACAGCAAAGAGACTGCCGTGGTTCAAGAAGGCAGCTCACCACCACCTTCCCAAGGGCAATTAGGGACTGGCAATAAATGCTGGCCTAGCCAGCGACACCACATTCCGCAAATGAATAACAAAAATTGCATTTCCTTTTGCTTCATTTATGCCTGGCACCTAGGACAGATTTATGACACACAGCCCAACTTTCTATTCTCTTTATCTTGCAATGGTCTAATGGCTGTGACTCTTGGATGCAATTTCCGCTAATTGAAAGGCCAAATGGATTGTGACCTTTAAAAATAATAAACTGGTACAATAGCAAGGACCAAATAGGCACATTGTTGTGGCAGAGTGGAAGGATCTTTGTATTCCACCTATCCCTGACTATGCCTGACTAGAGGTATGGAATGCATGGAATGTTTTTGGTGGAAAAGAGGTTGTGAAAGGTAAGTCATGCATAACAAATAAGTTGAATTTCTTTTGAGAGGCAGGTGAGGGACTGTGTATAGATGTTATGTATATGGACATTCAGAAGCCATTAGATAAGGCTCCTCACAAGAGACTGAATACTAGTGAGAGCATTGATTTGGAGGCAATCTACTGGCATAGGTAGAAATTTAGATAGGAGACAGAATAGAGAAAAATTGGAAGTATGTGACTAGTGATGTCCTTCAGCAGTCTGTACTAAGGCTTTAGCTTTTCACTGTCATGTTATTAAGATATATATAATGCACCAATCGCTCATAATGGATTGGGTAAACAGGCTGTGTGTTCACTTATTGAGGCTAGGCACTTGAGAACAGTTACACATTGGTATGAGGTTGAAGACATCAGAGCTGCTGTGTGTGCTCTGCTCAAAGCAAAAGTGAAGCTAAGATTGGATCACATGACACACTTCTCTTCTGCTACTGTCATACCGATATCCCTTAAGGGCATATTACAACATTCCCCTTTTTTAAAACATACTTTTCCCCCTTCCAATGAAGTATGATTATTTACAATACACGTTCATGTTTAGTTACAATTACATAAGTGCATTACACTGATGGGGAATCCATGAGACATTGAAGCATAAAAATAATCTTTCTGGAGGCTTCTTCAATTGTTCACAGCGAGCTGGGCTGTTGTCTTTCTTGGATGTCGTTCCTGGTTGCACTTGGGATCTTGTCCTTGATGCATCAGGACTGTACGGTAGTCAAGGAGCTGGAATGGATCTGATTTGTCCTCAGTTACACCTCACTGTTGCGCCTTTGTGTGTAATGACTTCATAGCACCTTAGTTTTAAGCAAACTCTTGTCATTTCAGCTGGTTGCCACATACCTTCAGTGGGATCCTGGAGGCTAACTTGTGGTCCCACTTGTTCACTTGGCGAGTCTGTACCTGCATTTTTATTGAGCACTTTGGTCATCTGCTTTCATAGTTTTATAAGTTGCTCTCTAGTTTCTGAGAGAATAGGGTGGGTAAGAGTCGGTAAATTGATATGCACTGGCCTGCAAAACATGAAATCTGCTGGTGATGGAATAGGTGCACTTAAAGGTGTCATTCTCACATGTAACAATGCAGCGTGTAGATCTTGCTTGGTCTGTCTACGTTTGAGCATTAAGTATGTCATCATGTGAATCATTCATTCAGCTAGACCGTTAGATCAAGGGTAATGAGGAGAAGAAGTAGTGTGATCGATATTCCACTTCTCACACATATCCTGAAATGGCTGACCAATAAATTGTGCTCTGTTATCTGTAATTAACTCTCTAAGTGCACCAGATAAACTGAAAATATCACTTAGAGTCTGTGTGATAGTTGTGCTTGATGTATTGTGCAATTGTTGAATAATGGGTACTTAGTAAAATAGTCACCGATGATGATGAAGTCAGTGCCATGGACATGAAAGAGGTCGGATGCGATTTTGGACCAAGGATGGGTAGGAACTTCAGGTGGAATCAATGGTTCTTTGTGCTGACTTGGCATATTCTCTTCACGTGCCTTGCACTTCTTGATGATGACTTCAGTGTCATTGTTCATACCTGGCCAGTAGACTGTCTCCCTTGTGAGTCTTCTCGTCCAATCTATGCTTACGTGTGAATGATATAGTTGTTGAAGAATATCAGGTTGCAACAATTCCAGTATGATTACCTGTCTGCATTTAAAAATGGCACCCTGGGAGATGCCTAGCTCCTCCCAATAAGGCCAAAATGGTCTCACGTATTTGTGAACATGCTGAATTGAATCAGGACATTCATCGATGATGGTTTCCCACAGTTTCTGCAGTGTAGATTACGTACATCCTTGAGTAGCTCCTCAATGATATACATTTTGGGTTTGTCTAGCAGATCTTTCTGGAATGCTTACACCGGAGTGGATATGATCACCAACTCGACAATTCTGTCTGCTAGCTCTGCATCTGAAAAATTACAGTACATATCCTTTTCTTTGCGCCTGCTGATAAAGTGGTCTATGGATTCGCTAGGCTGTTGTCAAACTGACATAAACTCTAGTGGATGAATATGGAAGTATAATCTGATTCTGAATTGGTCTTCCAACATAGTCCACATCTTCTGAGGATCCTTTAGCTCTTCTTCTGTTAATCCTGCCATGTTCACCCTCTGTAGGTCTTCATTCCCAATTACTAGGTGAATGTTTTGTGGCTTGCTCGCCTGGTTCAGACACACCAGAATCAAGGAACCATAGTTCTGTTAGCTATTTAAATATTTTGAATTCAGATGGGAGGTCAGCTGTATTCCAATCGAAACTGGGCAATTTTGTGAACATTCTGACAATATCCCTTTGACCTTCCTTCTTCTGTAGTGCCTGGAATGAACGTTGCTGTAGCCGCTTTTGGGTGTTTTTCTGAAGGTTAGCCCACAAAGACAAGTTGTGGTGGGAACGCATGACTGAGTAATGGCGTCTTTGCTTTTTATTCAATTTATTGTTCAGCAACTCCTGGAGCCACCCTTTATCATTGCAACCTTCTCTGGCCCGATTTTTATGATGGCTATTTTTTTCTGTTTGACTCTCCGTTGCTTGCTATTGATCCAGCCCACTTACTGGTCACTTGCCTTTCCCGACTGAGCTAACCCGGTGCTGATCCTCTCAATGCACTGTGCCACTCACTGAAGTAGAGGGCTACGGACTACAATTTCACCATGAGGGATCTGTCTGCTTACTAGCTCTTTATCTGAGCACTAGCTTGACACTGTGTCCTCAAAGTTTTTCTTCGTAGTCACCTGCGTTCTCAACGCTCTCCAAAGCTGCTACTTCTTGGTGGTTTGACTAAAATGTCAAGGGTCCTGCCATATAGCATGATCTAAAGCTGTTCATCATGTGGTACCTGTACATAACCTGGCTGCCACCTGTCTCAGCACTGCTGAGCATCATGTCATGTTATTATAATATATTATGCACCAATTACTCATAACTGATTGAGTAAGTACATTTTGGGTTCATTTATTGAGACTAGGCACATGAGAATAGTTACACATAGGTACGAGGCTTGAAGACATCAGGGCTGTTGTGTGCTCTGTTCAAAGCAAAAGTGAAAATAAGATTGAATCACATGACACACTTCCCTCCTTGTGCTGTCATGCTGATATCCCTTAAAGGCATGTTACAAACTTCACCGTTTACAAATGATCCAATGAAGGAATAGAGAGTCATATATTCAACTTTTCTGATTGCACTGTTATGTGGCACAGTAAATAATGTAGGTGGGAGCAGAACATTTCCAAATTAACATTGATAATTTAAATTAATTTCAGGGCAGAGGCAGAGGGTGTGGACGGGGTGGTGGAGTGGGGGCAGGGAGAACTGTGATAGATTAACCTAAATGCAAGATTTTCAACTTTGGACCTTAGATTATTTTCGAAATAGCAAGAAGCTCTGAATTGTGGATAAGCAAATGGTGATTTTGGAGTTAATGTAGAGAAATCACTAAATGCTAATGGAAGGTACAAAAAAATTTAAAAGGCTGATTAAATATTAACCTTTATCTCAAGGGGGGCTTGCATACAAAAGGTACAGGTTATGTTACAGTTATATAAAGCTCTGGTAAGACATTATCTGGTGTTCTGGCTTTATTTCTCAGAAAGGATATATTGTCCACAGAATAGATGAAGTATAGATTCACTAAAATTACATTGGGGCTAAATTGTAAGGACTGGTTGCATAGACGTAACTTGTATACCCTTGAGTATTTTTTTGCATGTCTTGTTAATGTTGCTGGTAAGGCCAGCATTTATTGTCCATTCCTAATTGCCTTTGAGCAGGTGTTAATGAGACGTCTACAACTGAATGGGCTTGCTGGATCATTTCAGAGGGTAGTTAAGGGTCAACAACATTGCTGTGAATCTGGAGCCACATGTAGACCAGACTGGGTAAGGATGGCAGATTTCCTTCACTAAAGGATATTAATGAATCAGGTGGGCTTTTATGACAGACTAGTATTTTCATGATCTTTACTAATGAGATTGTCATTTTATTCCAAATTAACTAATTCTCCATCTGCCATGGTGGGATTTGAACTTTTTCGGACGATGGGGTTTCCCAACCTGCCACCCAAGGAGTCATTGGGGAAATGTGTCCCTGCCAATACCGGCTACCCGACAGCCATTTAATGTTCAGTGAGGAGTTAATTAGCTAAAGGCGAGACTTCTGCCACCATCTGGGGAGGAAGTCCCACCTTAGAGAATTGCCGTCCAATCTGATTAGCCAGCAGCTCTCTAGCCCCAGATGCACCAGGCTCAAGTGGTGGCCACTACCGGCAGTCTCTGAGGAAGGGAAGCTAATGGAGGTCAGACTTCTCGTAAGTCCAGGCTATCGCTCGGCCCTAGCATGAGGGGTGAGAGACTGGGTTTGAGGGGCTGGAGGGTGTGTTAAAGTAGGGTGTGGCTTGTGGAGGATGCCTACAATGCGTGCCTACAGGGGAGCCCAAAATGCGGTACCTACTTTCCCAACACCAGCTCACCAGTAAAATGTGCGAGGTTAACCACTTGGCATGGGCCTCCCCCTGCTGTGGGTAAATTAATGGCAGGGGTGGGATGAGGTAGTTAAGAGGCAATTAATTGGCCACTAAAGGCTTCAATAGACCCAAGGACAGGCAGTCCACCCGATGCCTCCGCTGCCCCCCATTAAATGGGAAACAGGTCAGGGCTGGCAGGTAGGCAGTGGGTAGCCAAGCATTGCATTTTATGAGCCCCCGCACCCCCCAGCTATTAAACCTGCCATTGGGGGAAACGTAAAATTCTGCCCCATGTCTCCAGAGCATTAGTCAAGGTCCTAGTATAATTTCTACTATTGATATTCATCCAACTTGTCCATAGTTCCCTGGGTTAGTTCCATCTCTAATTTTGTAGAAGGGAACAACATTTGCTGTTTTCCAGTCCTCTGCCCACCACTTATACTTTGCCTGCTTACCTCAGTCAGCTTTTTATATTGGGCAAATTGCACTAACTCTTTTCCATTATCAAAAATGGCAATTACAGAAGTACCACTCAGCCATGCTAAGTATGCCCACTATTTTAGGCAGCTGGTGCAGCTGTTTCCACCTTGGTAAACTGACACTGCATGTTTTATATTTGGATTCCATTACCTCTGATATCAGCTCCCTAGTTTGTCTGAATATCCACAGGTGTAATTCACCTGGACATAGGAGCTTGTCCTTAAGGTAGTTCAGCTTTTCTTTTCTTTCTAATTTATTTGTTGTAATATTCATTTTGACTTATTCGACCATTGTCATTTTCTCTTGGTTAGCCTCTTCATCTTGGTTCGATCTGTCTAGGGAGGCATGTTGGCTGAAACATTCCTATTCAAAGAACTGAAGCTGTCCCCATCAGTAAAATCCAGGAGTTCCTATCCCAAGTGTATGCATTAATTGTTAACAATGCAAAGTTTATACGAATAAAATTAGATGCTCCTGCTTGAGCTCGGGTTACTTGAGTGCAGTTATGTGTTTCCCCACACCACGGTTAAATTTACAAGCAAAGAAAGATGGCAATGTCAGGTCTGTTAACTTGCATTACAATTGTTTACTCCTGAGGAGCAATTTTAATAGTTGAGGAAAAAAAACAGTAAATTATAACACTATAATTCACACTTGGGGGTGATGTTCCTCTATGTACCTGAGCTAGCGCATGTGCTAAATATAACATAGTGTTGGAGTGGAGTGTTTTGCTATAATGAACTAATAGAATCTTTTTTTGCTTTCTTTGGGAGCTGCAAGAGTTGAGTTGCAAACATTCTAATGTGGAGCTCATACAGATGGGTGAGTAACAGGGTGCCCACTGATAGAGATAATGAACACCGGATGCCAGACCAGCAGCGTTGCAGTACAGAGGAAGAATGTCATTGCAGCCACACTGTGCATGGAGATGATGTCAGCAATTAAAAATTTTTACAAATTCATTTCTGGGATGTGGGCTTCGCTGGCTGGGCTAGCATTTATTGCCCATCCCTAGTTGCCCTTGAGAAGGTGGTGGTGAGCTGCCTTCTTGAACCGCAGCAGTTCACATGGTGTGGGTACAGCTACAGTGCTGTTAGGAAAGGACCCAGTGACAGTGAAGGAACAGCGATATAGTTCCAAGTCAGTATGGTGAGTGACTTGGAGGGGAGCTTCCAGGCGGTGGTGTTCCCATCAATCTGCTACTCTTGTCCTTCCATATGTTAGTGGTCATGGGGTGCTGCCTAAGGAGCCTTGGTGAATTCCTGTAGTGCATCTTGTAGATGGTGCACACTGCTGCTACTGTGCGTTGGTGGTGGAGGGAGTGAATGTTTTTGGATGTGGTGCCAATCAAGTGGACTGCTTTGTCCTGGACTGTGTCCAGCTTCTTCAGTGTTATGGGAGCTGCATTCATCCAGGCAAGTGGGGAGTATTCTATAGCACTCCTAACTTGTGCCTTGTAAATGGTGACAGGCTTTGGGGAGTCAGAGGTGAGTTACTCATTGCACAATTCGTAGCGTCTGACCTGCTCTTGTAGCCACAGTATTTATATGGCTAGTCCGGTTCAGTTTCTGTTCAATGGTAACCCCCATGTTGATAGTTGGGGATTCAGTGATGGTAATGCCATTGAACATCAAGGGGCGATGGTTGGATTCTTTCTTATTGAAGATGGTCATCGCCTGGCACTTGTGTGGCGTGAATGTTACTTGCCACTTGTCAGCCCAAGCCTGGATGTTGTCCAGGTCTTGCTGCATTTGGACATTGACTGTTTCAGTATCTGAGGAGTTGCGAATGGTGCTGAACATTGTGCAATCATCAGTGAACATCCCCACTTCTGACCTTATGATGGAAGGAAGGTCATTGATGAAGCAGCTGAAGATAGTTGGGCCTAGGACACTACCCTGAGGAACTCCTGCAGTGATGTCCTGGCCTCCAACAACCACAACCATCTTCCTTTGTGCTAGGTATGACTCCAGAGTTTTCCTCCTGATTCCCATTGACTCCAATTTTGCTAGGGCTCCTTGATTCCACACTCGGTCAAATGCTGCCTTGATGTCAAGGGCAGTAACTCTCACCTCACCTCGGGAGTTCAGTTCTTTTGTCCATGCTTGGAACCAGGCTGTAAGACAGCTCTCCCACTTTTGGCACTAGCCCCCAGATATTAGTAAGGGGGACTTTGCAGCGTCGACAGGGCTGAGATTGCCATTGTCGTTTCCACTGCCGAAGTCCATCCAGTTTCATTCCTTTTTTGTGACTTTGTAATGGTGTGGTTTGTTACAACCTCATTGCTGTGGGTCTGGGGTCACATGTAGGCCAGAGCGACAGATTTCCTTCCCTAAAGGTCATTAATGAACCAGATGGATTTTTACAACAATCGACAATGGTTTCATGGTCATCATCAGACTTTTAATTGCAGATTTTTATTAAATTCAAATTCCACCATCTGCCGTGGTGGGATTTGAACCCGGGTCCCCAGAGCATTACCCTGGGTCT
The DNA here is from genome assembly GCF_017639515.1 of Carcharodon carcharias. Lineage (NCBI taxonomy): Eukaryota > Metazoa > Chordata > Chondrichthyes > Lamniformes > Lamnidae > Carcharodon > Carcharodon carcharias. The sequence continues at coordinate 125,712,754 of NC_054476.1, forward strand.
CTGGATTACTAGCCCAGTGACAATAGCACTACACTATCACCTCCCCAACATGGGCCTCTCATTCACAAGCCTGTGTGTAGCCCCCATAAAATAACCATGCAAATAAGAATAAAGAAAGGAATAGTACAGGTCCCTGCTGGTGCTTCACTGTGACAGAGCAGTCAGAGTGAGGCACAGGGACCATCCTTCAGCAACCATTTGCAGTGTTAATGCTCCCAAAATAAAAGTATCCGACAAAAAGACATCCGATAAGTTATAAGGTTTGTATGGTGTCCCTAGAGGCTTGTATGGTTGAACATTAAGTGTTTATTAACAGCTCATAACTATATACATCTCCAAGGTGCAGCCCTGGCTTGGTACTGTCCTCATGCTGGCTTCTTCCAGAATATTTTACATGTCATCTACTATCATGTGACACTCTACACCACTATGTGGGTGGTACTGTACCCAGTGCCACATTAACCTTTGTTCTGCCACATACCCTTATACTAAATGTCACTGAACAGTGGACAGACTGGCTAAAATCCGGATCATTCGGGATAAAATCGGGTGAATGGCCACCCTAGGAATAACCTACTTTGTGCACAATTGGTAACTTGTTACTCAGGTGAAAAGGCAACATTTTTTGTCAAAAAGACTCAAGTTTTCAATTAGTTTATTGTTGGTAGCAAAATAAAACATTTTAAACTTGGCATTAGTAAAATAATTCAAGATTGGAATAGTGATAACTTGGTGAGAATGCCACCTACTGGTGAGATGAAGCATACAAAGCAGGCAGATCCCAGATTGGATCCTTGATCTGCACTGTTAGTGATTCCCAACCAGGCCCCTTTCCTATGTGCCTCAGAAAGCCGAACAATAAATAAAGATTTGTCAAAGAAAATAGAGGCCTTTGAAATGTGGATGCTAAGATATGTGCTTAAGGTTCCATATAGAGATGAAAAGACAAATGGAAAAGAACTTGAAATTGCAAGAATGAAAAGAACTCTTAAAAAGCGACATCAGAATAGAAAATGTCAGTATTTCAGATTGATCAGAGCTGAAAAGTCACAGCGATCCCTTCCAAAGGGCAAAGCGGAGGGCAGGAGAAAGAGCACTCGACCTAAGTGGAGTCGGATGACAAACATCACAGAGCAGCAGCAGACAAGCTACAGTGGGTAAGTGAGGATGGCTTAAGACAGATGAGTGTGATGTACCATGACATCCGATCTCCTGGTAGGAGTAGTTACAAGCAGCAGCATCAGCTAACCAGGCCCACATTGAGGGCAACATAGTAAGCCTCAGTGTTTTTGGGCTAGGGAGGATGGAAGCAGAGTTTCTGTTGCTGAGTCCTAACCCAGTAATCACTTCTGTAAAGTATGTTCTGGCTATGATTGGATAAGAAAAGGAAAAAAAAGACTTGCATTTATATAGCACTTTTCGTGACTATCGAATGCCTCAAAGTGCTTTACAGCCAAAGAAGCGCTTCTTGAAATGTAGCCACTGTTATAATGTAGGAGATGCAGCAGCCAATTGGAGCACAGCAAAATCCCACAAACAGCAAATTCGTACTGTCCAGGTAATCTGTTTTTGTGATGCTGATTGAGGAATAAATATCGGCCAGGACATCGGGAATAACTCTCCTGCTCTTCTTCAAATTGGTGCCATGGATTTACATCCACTCAAGCAAGCAGATGGGGCCTCGGCTTAATGTCTTATCCAAAAGACAACATCTCTGACAGTGCAAACCTCCCTCTGTACTGTGCTGTCAGCTCTGACTTTTACACTCAAGCCCTGGAGTGGGACTTGAGCCCAGAGCATCTTGCCTCATTTATAATATGGCACTGCCTCCGGAACGATTCTGCTATACAGCATATTATTTGTGATTCCGACTCTTGTGAGTGCAGATTTGTCCCCAGTTGAAAGAGATTGAACTATGCAGAATTCTTTGGTGGAAGATGCTACAAAATCTTGCATTTGAGTCACATCTTTTATCATAATGAAACCTATCAAGCTCTTCAGAGCTCAGCAGATACTGAGCTGTAAGGAAAGTTAGGGAAGGTGACAGAAGGCATAGTCAAGGTGGTGAGGAGACACATGAAGGAGGAATCGGAAGTAGCAAGATGGAAGGGTTTGGGATGAAAGTCCCAGAGGGGGAGAGGGTGGCATAGTGGTAAGGTCGCTGGACTGGTACTCCAGGGACCCAGGCTAATGCTCTGGGGACATGAGTTCAAATCTCACCATGGCAGCTGATGGAATTTGAATTCAGTTACTAAATCCAGAATTATGAAGCTAGTCTCAGTAATAGTGACCATGAAGCTGTCATTGATTGTCGTGAGAACCCATCTGGTTCACTAATGTCCTTTAGGGAAGGAAATCTGCCACCCTTAGCTGGTCGGCCTACATGTGACTCCCAACCCACAGCAATGTGTTTGACTCTTAACTGCCCTGTGAAATGGCTGAGCAAGCCACTCAGTTCAAGGGCAATTAGAAATGGGCAACAAATGTTGGCCTTGCCAGTGACACCCTCGTCCCATGAAAGAATAAAGAAGAAAGTGTGGGGCCAAAATGGCTGAAGGTAGACCAAGCAATTAGAAAGGCAAACAGCCTTTCCTAGGGGATTGGAGTACAAGAATAACAAAGCCTTGCTACATTAGTCCATATTCTCATGTGATGGCAAGGAGGGTACAAGTGAAAGTGCGTAATAGCACTTTGGGCTGAAGGAGGATGTGAAGATTGGGAGATCCAAGACCATGGAGAAGCTTGTTACAGAGCTTTTGCAATTAATGGCACTAGGGTAACATATAGCAGTAAAAGGCCGGTGATGAAAGTGTTGAAATAATCAAGCTTGGAGATTAAAGGCATGCAGTGAAGGTGAACTGGGTATGCAGCATGTACAAGGAAGCTGTGAACACAAGAGCATGAGAAATAAGTACAACGGTAGACCATACGGTCCATTGAGCCTGCTCCACCATTCAATATGATCATGGCTGATCTTGGGCTTTGTTCCACTTTATTTCCCTTATCACTTTCCCCGAGAGACCAAAAATCTGTCTTTTCCAGCCTTAAATATATTCAATGATGGCATATCCACAATCCTCTGGGGTAGAGAATTTCAACGGTTCACAAGCCTTTATGTGAAGAAATTTCTCCTCTTCTGAGTCCTAAATGATTGTCTCCTTATCCTGAGATTTACCCTCACATTTTAGATTCCACAGTGAGCAGTGACAACACCTGTGTCTACCTTGTCAAACTTCTTCAGAATTTTGCAAGTTTCAATGAGATCACCTCTCATTCTTCTAAACTCCTAATTTATTCAGCCTCTCATCATAGGACAACCCTCTCATTCCAGGGACCAATAGTGTACCTTCGCTGTACTGCCTCCAATGCAAGTATACCCTTCCTTATATATGGAGACCAAATCTGCACATGGTATTCCAGGTGTGTTCTCACCAAAGCCCTGTACAATTGTAGCAAAGTTTCTTTATTCTTGAACTCCAATCCCCTTGCAATGAAGGTCAACATGCCATTTGCTTTCCTAATTGCTTGCTGAAGCTGCACGCTAACTTTCTGTGTTACTTTTATGAGTACACCCAAGTCTCTCTGAACATTGCCATTTAAAAACTTCACACCTTTTAAAAAAATTCTGCTTTTCTTCACTTATGACTACTTGTCCACATTATACTCCATCTGGCATCTTGTTGCCCACTCATTTAATCTGTTTGTGTATCTTTGCAGCTTCTTTATGTCCTCCTCACAGTTTACATTTCCACTTAGCTTGGTATCATCAGCAAACTTAGAGCAGTTTAAACTCCCTTTGTCCCTTCAGCTAAGTCATTAACATAGATTGTAAATAGCTGAGGCCCAAGGACTGATCCTTACCACAGTCCACCATCCTACCAACTTGAAAATGCCCTTCATGTTATCCAGGGTGAGGTAGTTTGTTTTATTGGCATGCCTAAGGAATCACTGAGGCTGAGGAGGTTTGGTTTAATTATAGGGCATCAAACACAGCAATCACATGAGTACATGCAGGTCCTCACCAGTATCCTCAAGGGCTGTTCTGTGGAAGGGTCATGAGAACTCGAAACGTCAACTCTTTTCTTCCCCGTCGATGCTGCCAGACCTGCTGAGTTTTTCCAGGTAATTCTGTTTTAGTTCTAAAGGGCTGAGTTTGCTGGCTGTCTCTTTTATCAGAATCTGACTTTCTCTAGGAAATTTTCTTGGGTGCTTGCCTAGCATAAACCCAGAAAAATGATGTGGGAGGTGTTGTGCATCTGCCTTTTTCAGGCAGATCATTCTTTCCCACATGAGGGATTCCCTGGCATGACAGGTTTGTTCCAAATTTCAATGGAAGGTAACTAATCCAGGGGGAATTTAAACTGCTCATCTGCCTGATTTTCAACATGTGGATAAAATGTTAAAATTCCCATCCCTGTTATCTGGAACTGGTATGTGCTTTCACATCAAGCAGGTTTGTCTTTAATGAGAATATATTTTTGCTACCAATGTGATAATGGAAAAGGCAACACATGCATGCAGCAAATAGTTAATGCGTGAAAATTCAGTTTGCACTCATACAGAAAATGTTGAGCAATTGGTGATATTTTAAACAGTGACAGAATACTGTTCGCATGACCAACCTAGGCAAGTGCAGTAGAATGTTCTATACAAGAGAGATTACATGTTTTACATTAACATTTTGTGCCGTGTACCTTTGTACAGAAATGTTTATGATAAAAAACCAAAGTTGAGCACAGGTTTCATTTTGAAATTTGTTAATGATCAAGTGACTGTTCTGTAAACTGCTGGTTCTCTGGCATGCAAATAGAGCTCTTACACAAATCTTTGAAAGTGGTGGGACAAGTTGATAAACGTTTAAAAAAAAAACATTTGCGGGACCCTGGCCTTTTTAAATAGAGGTATAATGTACAAAAACAAGGAAGTTACGCTAAACCTTTTATAAATCATTGGTTAAGCCTCAATTGTTAATTTTATATTAAATTGTGTTTAATATTGTACAGATGATGGGCATTAACTAGGGATTCACTTGAACCCCCTGTAGGCAGACACAGACTAAAAGAGTGGTTGTTGGGTTGGGAGTGGTATGCTTGTAATTTGTAACTCTATAAATAAACATGAAAATGTGTAAACATTTGCTCCAGTTCTATCCTTCACCAACTGGCTTTCTGGAATAGGACTTTTGGAGTATTGTATCCAATTCTGGGGTTCACTTTAGGAAGTATGTCAAAGCCTTGAAGATTGTAAAGGAGATTCACTAGAATTGTGCCAGGGATGAGGGACTTCAATTACATGGAGAGACTGGAGAAGTTGGGATCGTGGTTCTTAGGGTAGAGAAGGTTAAAGCAAGAGTTAATAGAGGTGTTTAACACTTTGAAAGATTTTCGTAGATTAAATATTGAGAAACTGTTTGCACAGATAGGATGCCATTTCCAGGAGTCCTAAATCAACATCCTGTCCCTGTTCCACTAGGCTTTCTAAAATCACCACAGCTGCTTAGACCCAAAGTCACCTGGAGAACCTATCTCAATATTAGGAGTCTGCAGCTCACCTGAATATACTCAGCGTATGTCAGCTATCTTCTCCCACCCAATAAAACATGAAACATTATTCTGAAAAAGGTACAAGATCTTCAACAAGAGGGGCATCAAGAATTAAGTCAGTTGCTCCACACACTAAAGTCCAAGTATAGTATGAAACATAGGAAAGCCATTAGGTCCTTAGTTTATCTGACCAAAAAGTGTTAATGTTATGTTAATTGTATTAAGGTTAAGGATAAACAGGTGGAGGGTATTGATTGATTAGGTATCTTGAGCACATATAAACGGTAATTGGGATCCATGTTGTTGGCGCGCACGGTCCGTAACTTCAGTACCTCGCTGATCCGCAGATCACACTGTGAGGAAGGCCCGGGAAAGAACTTGCCATTTTCTGTGGAGAACAAGTGGAGGCTATTGGCAATGATGGCAGTATTCTTTGGCTCTGGTTTTTCTGCTCCATTTGTTTTAGTCTGGCATCAAATGCTCAAGAAATGAGACTGTTATTTAATGGAGCTCCATCTCAACTGTGGTGTGATGTCTGCTGAACAGTTTAAATCCTCATGAGTCTTTGCTGTCAATATTTCCAGTGAGATGTTCTTGTAAGTAAAAGTATAAAGAGAGACTTAGGTGGTCTGTTGGCGCAGGGGGTAGTGTCCCTATCTCTGAGCCAGAAGCTCTGGGTTCAAGCCCCACTCCAAAAGTTGATGGCCATGGAAGGTGCGTTCACAACATGGCCAAGCAGATTGATTATCAACCTGCAAATCCTTCTAATATATCCATGGCATGTTGTAAGAGTAGGAGGGTTTCTTGATCAGCCAACTGCAGAAGGTAACCACAAACAACTGCAGTATCTTGGCAAGCATAACCATGGACCAACACAAGTCCTTGGTCAGCAATACGCTTTCAGGGCATGGCACCTAGAGAGAAAGAGACTAGATATAAATCTAAATGATTAAATATGAATGTGGTGATAATAATTAAAAGCCAGTCTATAAAGAGAGACTTAGGACGCACAAGGTGCTGGTGAGGGAGAAGATAGGCACAAGTAGTGTATTCTGTACGTAAATCTAATATTAATTAAAAAGATTGGCTTCTGGTTTCCCACTTCACCATCTGGCTTTTAAATGACTTAACATAAAGACCCAACATTTCAACTGCCTCACCAAAACAGCATTAAGCAAAGCCATAAATGAATCCAGGGTTTTTATTTTGCTGTCTTGATAATTATTTGTGAAGAAGGACATCCTGACATTCACCTTTTATTATTTTGAACCAGTTTTCCCTGTCTTATTGTCACAGTTTAGTTTGAAGTAGTGTTCTGAACCTTTTTTTTATCCACTTTAATATCCCATTACCCATTGACTGTCGCATATCTCGCTAATTTTTTTCTATCCTACTTGCTATTTCCTATACCTTTATCAGGCCCTCCTCATGGTCAGTTTTCAAAGGATAGAAGAGTTTTTATTTATTTAAAAAAGAGATGTGACAAGAGGTCAGAGGCCAAAGATAATGGAGTGGGAGCAGAACAAATCAAATGCAGGAGAATTTTTTTAAAAAAAAAGTTACTTCTGTGGAATATCACAATCAAAGAGCAGCAAAGGATGTGTGACTTGAAGGGGGACTAGCAGTTTGGAGTGTTCCCATGTATCTACTGCTTTTCTTGTTTGTCTAGATGGTAGAGCTCATGGATTTGGAAGGTGCCGTCAATCAAATAAACCTTGGCATGTTGTTGCAGTGCATCTTATAGATTTATTTTCCTCAAACATGTCATTCAGCTCCCTAGGCAGCTCCTGACTGAGCAACTCCATTCTTGACCACCTGCTGCCATACAGCCTCTCTCACCAAATCTCCCCGATTTCATTGTTATAAATTCCCCTCACTCTCGTCGTAGGTTTACTTTAGCCGTAATTTTAATTGTTAAGCTTAGCTGTCGCTTTACATCCCTGACTAAATCTGTTCACTGCTTTTCTCAGTGAACTCTTTTTTTTCTCAAAATTTAAGCTTTTAATTCCTGGAAGATCTGGACAACAAAGCTATGCTTTTACAGTAGACTACCCAGGATTACACTGTAACACTGATCTATTGTATCTTGATTTGCTGCTCTGTTACTCACATTTTAAAGTAATTTTGATCAACTTCAACTCGTTCCCTGATGCTGCTGTCATGGAGAGTCTGAGGGATTCAGCCGCCTGCAGAGCAAATAATTGAACTGCTTTATCTGGTTTCTTAGCTCCAGTTACAGCCTGGTTCCTGGCCAGAGTTACTCTGTCCCAAACTGAAGCACATCCCTCACTACTTCTTGATTGTATGGTAACTTCTAACTTTGCTGCCATCTTTCTGCTCTGCAATCGTTTCTGCACACCTTCATTCCAACAGGAATTACTCTGTCAGTGTACCCTCTGACACTCTACTGTTCAAATAGCTTCTGGACATTGCTACCACAGCTATCTCTGAACTTGGACAATAGTTCATCGATGCTCCATGCTGACTCCACCTATATCTACATCAAATTTAACCCACTACGAGACTTACGACTTTAACTCTAGACTCTCTGGTATTGTCTCCTGTTTAATCCCCTTTAACTACTAGGATATTTGCATCCTATTAGCAGGCCTGCTTAACGTAAGCTTTCCCTATGATCATTTGAGTGTGCATTTTGGCTGCTGCTCCAGACTCAAGTCCATCACTTCCATTTCTCTTTTGTTATGTTCTTCTCTCTTTTGCTTCTTTTGTCTCTGCATCTCCTAGACACTTCTCTTCTGCCTTTATGCCTCCTTTCATTTCTCTCCTCTCAGGTACTTTAACTTCCCAAATTCCTACCCTAACCCTTCAGGACACCACAACCTTCCTTAGATCTTAGCACCATCCCAAGCTCAACTCCCTCTTAGATAAGCCTACAGATTCTCTCTGTGCATCTCTTGGCATCCTCCCAAGGGCTCATTGAGGCACTTGCCGCTGCCTCCTCATGAACAGCAACCTTGACTGCCACATCCCACTCTCTTTCCCAGAACACTGACTGGGGGATGATCCTGCCAATCTCCTCTCTGTCTAACTCAACCTTTCCAATGCTGATCCTATGTGTTCTGCTAAGTGGTCCAGGTATCACTGTTCTTCTTCACATCCCTCTCCAAAATGTCCATTCAGTTGTGAACAAAGCTTTGCAATCCACGAGTTTATTGTGAATAATTAGATCGACATCATGGCCTTGATAGAATCCTGGCTAAGAGGTGATGACACCACCACCTGGACTGAAAAGAAAGAAAGACCTGCATTTATATAGTGCCTTTCACAACCACCGGATGTCTAAAAGCATGTTACAGCCAACTTTTGAAGTGCAGTCACTGTTGTAATGTGGGAAATGTTGAAAATGATCTATTGAATGTGGAAGCTGGTGGGGTGGAAGGTGAGGATAAGGGGAAGCCCTAATGTGGTTCTGGGAGGGAGGGGAAGTGGTGAGAACAAAGTGCTCTCAACCAAGTCTGATTCATTTTCTGTCATTTCTGCCACCTCCAACATGATGTTACCAACAAATACACCTTCCCCTTTCTCCCCTTTCAATATTCCGGAGGGACTGTTGCCTTCGTGACATGCTGGTCCACTCCTCACTCAACCCAACACCCCGTCCCTTCCCACAGCATCTTTCCATGCAAGTGTAGGTGAGGTAATACCTGCTGTTTTACCTCCTCTCTCCTCACTGTACAAGGGCCCAAACAGTGCTTCCAGGTGTGTACTTCTTTTAATTCCATATACTGTATTCATTGCTCACAATGTGGTCTCCTCTACTTTGGGGAGACCAAAAACAAATTGGGTGTCTGCTTTGTAGGAGACCTCTGTTCAGCCTGCAAGCATGATCCCGAACTTAAGGTGGCCTGTCACTTTAATTCTCCACCTTGCTCTCACTCTAACATCACTGTCCTCGATCTCCTACTGTGTTCCAGTGAAGCTCGAGGAATGAAGTGTTATCTTTCGATTAGGCACTTGACAACCTTTCAGGCTCAACACTGAGTTCAACAATTTCAGACCGTAATCTCTGCCTCATTTTGTTTCCTTATCTTTGCATGCTTCGGTTTTTCTCTTATTTTTGCTTTCAAACAGAAGCAATCCTGCTCCAGGCAAATTTTTTGTTTCCACTTCTGCTTCAGTTGTGTCAGCGTCACAGACTAATATCCGTATTCCACCAACGTTTATATGGATAGCGTTAGTTAAACCAGGCATGACCTGCTGAAATGGTAGTCCTGGTAATGAAAACTTTTAAATGGAAATAATCTAAAGATGGGTCTTGAAGATTTCAAGTGATGGGCTGCGACTATTTCCTTTGGCAGCTTGCTCCATTATGGGATTGGCCTTGGGGAGAAAAGATTGTTGATACACTGACTGGGATTTTCCATGTCCGCCCGCGCCAGACATGTTCAGTGGCATGAATGGGCAATATAGTGCAATCGGTTTCACGACGGCGTGAAACCAGTTTATGATCGCCCGCTCAGTCTGTCAATGGTGGGTTGCATGTCCTGCCATCAGATGTCGGGAACCACATTGTAATACATTGGCATATCATTATTAGGCCTGCCCACCAGAATCGCCCCCCCCCCCCGCCCCAACTGGATCGTTCGCCCACTTCGGTGGGAAAACAGGCCAGAGTAGAACACGTCTTGACAAGTGTGGCATGCAGCAGTCAGGTCTTACCTTGCTCACATCACAGACGTCTGAGGAGCAGAGGATGCTGGAGCCTGACAGCAATGACACACTGGAAGAATGTGAATGGCATGCTGGGTGGATTCTCGTGGACATGGCTTTGCTGCGAAGTAGTGCACAGAAGTTGGAAAGTCACCGTTGATGCCAACAATGGATGATGGTGGAGGGGTTGAGAGAGGAAGGTCTAGGATAGGCTGGGAGAAGAAGAGATGTTGGGGGTGAGGTTGGGAGGTGGGGGGGTGAAGGTGTCAGGGGAGTGAGGTTGGGAGGGAGGGAATGAAGGTTTCGAGGGGGGTGAAGTTGGAAAGAGGGGAATGAAGGTTTTGAGGGGTGAGGTTGCTGGGGGGGGAAACGATCATGTCGGGGGGTGAGGTTGGGAGGGGGAAATGAAGGTATCACAGTTGGGATGAGCAGTTGGGGGGGGAAGGAGAATGGGGGGAGAAGGGGATAACAGGGGAGAAGACGGCAACTAGGGAGGTAGGTATAACGGGGGTGGAAGGTGTAAGGGAAGGAGTGTGGCATGGGGAGGGAGTAAGGGTGGAGGAAGAAGTAAGAGTGGAGGAAGGAATCAGGAAGGGAGGTAGGAGTAAGGCTGGAGGAAGAAGTGAGGCTGGAGGAAGAGGTAAAGCTGGAGGAAGGAGTCTGGAGGGCGGAGGGACTAAGCTAGGGAGGCGTCTGGGGGGGGGGGGGTGGGAGGTTAGGGGGTGGAGGGAGGGGTTCCAGGGGACGGAAGGGGTGCAAGCGGGGGAAGGGGTTCTGCTGGGATGGAGCAGGGGAAGGGGTCCCGGGAGACGGGGTGGGAGGGCTCCTGAGGTGCAAAGGGGGGAAGGGATGTGGAGGGGAGGATGTGCAGGTGAACGTGCATGGGAGGGTTCGAATAGATCCATGTGTCCCTCGTGGGGAGCAAACAGAGTGGGTGTGGAATGGAGGAAGGGTGAGAATGACCGAGGGCAGCGTGAGGCAGTGGGGTAGGAACGTGAGGGTTCAGCAGTAATGATAGAAGGGATGATGAAGATGGTTGGTGGGACCCAGAGGTAGTCACGGGCCCTGGGAGTGGGGAGAAAGAGGTCAGGGAGATGAATGGGGTTAGGATTTTCGGAAAGAAAGGAAATGGAGGGGAGGTGGAAGATGATGCCCGGGGTTGGGTGAGGGGGTCAACTGTGATGGGGGAAAAGAAATGGTTGACTAGTGGAGAGGGAAAATATAGGGGAGCTGACGAAAAAGCAAATCCAGACCACGGTGTCCAAATCGAAAGTGAAGCGAAAGTCGTGGTGGGCGAGATCAGGTGCTGCATGGGGATGTGATCAGTGGGTGGGTGGAGATGCAGGTCAGCTCAGATGGACAACTGAAAGTGAACCCCAGCAGGCAGCGTTGAAAATGCTCAGGACATTGAGATGAGTGTGAAACATGAAGGATCCATGTGCGTGGGAGAGTGCTTGCTCGAGGCTCCGAAATACCCTGCTAGACACAAACTTTTCCCTTCATAATCACTATTGGGCTGGCTGCTCCCTCTGTGGTGACAAAGGATAAGGTAGAGGGGGTCACAGGCAAAGAAGGCTGAGGGAAAGGACAGCCTCTGAGATTCCTCAGTGGATGACTCAGGGGTTTCCAGTGTTGCTTTTTCTCCATTCGGGTTCTCGAGGGCCCCAGCCTGACTCGTTGAGGGGAAGGAACACCTGGAGGGACATCAAGGTACCCCGTTTCCCTCCCACATTGCCAATGCAAGAGCTCACCTATGGTTACCACAATGGAGTGCAGGTCTGCACATATCTCCGCATTCTGCTGGACCAATGTCTCCATTGCGTCCGCCATCCTCCCCATGGAGATCTCTATGCACATATATGCAGGCACCACTTCATCAGAGAGCAGGCGGATGCACTCCTCCGATTCGCATGCCGCTCTGTTGAGGGCTTACAACAGCTCTGTGTGATGCTCCCCCTCCTTCTGTTGACTCTCCAGAATGAGTTGGAAGGCCAAATCAAGAGGTTCTTCATCTGACTCAGACCTCACAGATGCCTGATCCCCTGCAATCCCCCGAGTGCTGGGGAGCTCGCATGAACCTGCCTCCTCCTGCTGTGGACATGCGTCCATATGGTGACCACCAAATTGTGAACCTGAGCCTGCTCTAGATCTAGGTCCCACCGAGGTGTGTGTCTCTGCACTGGTGAAGGGCGTGGGTAAGTGCTGTGATGGGTCTTCCAGGCTGCCTATTTCCAGCTCTTCAAAGGAGGAGGTGTCCTCTCGGCTGCAGATGAGAACGTGGATGGAGCTGAGGGACTGGCTGGCTGAGGGTGTCGGTTGCTTGTCAGAGTTCCCTGTGAACCAAAGTAGAGATCATTAGTACATGGCAGCAGAGTCAAAAGCAGGAGAGAGAGCACTCACAGTTGT